>NC_046313.1:62572566-63788816 GCF_009819535.1 Lacerta agilis
CAGAAGGCAAGGGGTCACCCTGACCAATCCAGGCACCTTGTCCACATTCTCAAGCCTGAAGTAAAACTAGTTTACTTCCACACACCCAAATCTGCATGGATTTTAGCATTGTATGTTTATATCCAATGTTGCCCTAAAACAGAACCACTTTTCTGAGGTAGTCTTTCTGAAATATAAGGCCCCATTCAGTCAAAATGTAAGCAGGTCATCAGTGGATCTTCACATTTTACGTTGTCAATTTGTATGAGGATCAGCCCCAGATATAACGAAAGAAACAGAATGCTGTCCTTCCAGACTGCTTCACTATCTATCTAAAGAACTCTATAAAAGGGAGCTTTTAATATGTGTAATAACCAAGTCTAGGTTTACAGTTGTTACCAATATCTCCCAATAAATTGTTTTGCCGTTGACTTAGAGATTTCATGAGCCTCCAAAACTTTTGTCTTGATTGATTCACGGGACTGGAAAATTGTTAAAGCTTGAAGAACAAGAACATTTGAGTGAAGATTGCTAGCAGCAAAAACATAGAAATGTTCAAATGTACTAAAAGATCATAAAAGAAAAATCAATACCAAGCATTACAGGAGGAACTAATGGTGTAGGAAAAGATGCTGCTCCTGGAATGGTCTGATACAACCGATTCTATGACTGAACAACTGACTTTTAGTGACACACTTGAATGGTCAAAAAAAGATTGCGTACCTGAACCTTTGCTAGCATATGGAAGAATCAGGGCCGATAAAAGCACATATTTTAACTATGAAACTCGCTCCCACAGGCGGCAGTCACAACCACTAACCTAGATGGCTTTCAAAGAGCATTAGACAAATTCCTGAAGAAGAGAGTTGCTATCAGTAGCTTAAAAAAAGGTAAAGGACCCATGACAGTTAAGTCCAGTCGCGAACAACTTTGGAGTTGCGGCACTCATTTCTCTTTACTGGCCAAGGGAGCTGGTCAACATGACTAAGCTGCTTCTGGCAAAACCAGAGAAGTGCACGGAAACACCGTTTACTGCCGGAGCAGTACCTATTTATCTACTTGCACTTTGGCATGCTTTCAAACTGCTAGGTAGGCAGGAGCTGGGACCGAGCAATGGGAGCTCACCGCTTCGTGGGGATTCAAACTGCCAACCTTCCGATTGGCAAGCCCAAGGCTCAGTGGTTTAGACCACAGTGCCACCCGCGTCCCGGTGACATCAGTAGCTACTATGGAAGAGGAGAAGAAAAGGGAGGTTTGGTTGTGTTTCCTGCATTGCAGGGGGTGGAGTTGTGTGATTTCAGTAGTTGCATGCTTGCAGGGTCTTAGGTGGTTGAGGTGCTGTTGTGTGGCACATGGGTGGTTGTGTGGTGCCTACAACAGTTTCTCAAGTTTCCAGATTTGCCCTTGGGCCCAGATACATTTGTGAACATACCACCACATTGTTACAAAAGGAGTAGACATTGCATTGGCTGGCTCATTCTGCAAACATTCTAGTCCTGGCCACACACACACACATAAAAACAACTTCAGAAATCCCTAGGTGCACACATCACCTTAGATGTTGCCATAGACTATAATGTGGCAGGAGAACATTAATAGGTTTAAACTGCTGTTGACCAAACCAATGAAATACAGCCTTTCTTGATGAGCCTAAATAAAGTATACCATTCCCCCCACCAAAATTGGAAAGAAATGTGAAATTCTAAAAATTGGTTTTAAAAAAAGTGACAGAGCATCCACATCTGTCACTTTTTACATGCTGTAGTTGTGACAATTTTTCTTGGATTTATTGGAAATTTGACACATTTGTAGACCTCATCAGATAGATCATGCCAGGTTATTAGCTCAACACGTGCCATTTTTATAAGCTATAGAATGCTGAGACTTATAATGGCAGAACCTTTGGGGGGGTACTTTGCTTAACTAAAGGGGCACTCTGATGTCCCTTTAATATGTTCTGGATCCAGTAATAATTCCTTCAGCATTTGTTTCTAGAAACCAATATTTTTCTGCCTATTTGAGGGCAGTAGCTTATTTGCCTCATTTCTATGCTGTTCTCGGAGCCCGCTTGCTAACAACAATGTCATGGACTCACTATAGATAACTCTGGGAGACAGTTTAAATTATTTTTCAGTATATTCTGATAGCAAAGGAACTACATCATATATTTTTGTGACAAATGCTGCTATAAAAATTCCGTAGTGGTTTCTTAGAGAAGAATTCTTGAGTTGCTTCTTGAGACAGGGGAATCTGATCTTAAAGTAAGTTGCTTCCCGAATGAACTATTTCAAGTCAGTAACTTGAAAGGAAGCTGCTAGACATCCCTAGCCATCACGTTCCATTCCTTCCACTTTCCACTGGAATCTGAAATATTCCTCGCTTAGCAGTCCTTGAGAAATTATCAGTAGGATATAGTTGAAATGTTACGCCTGTATGCCTTGACCCAATAAGACCAGACGAAAATATTTCAGGCAGCAAAGTTTTCAGAAAAAAGTCTCTTTATTGCAATAAGGTGCATTCAGTAAGCAAAAGGCAAAAATGCACACCCCACCTCCTGTGGGGCAAGCTTAAGTACTCTCTATGACATAGTAAAGCTCCTCCTAAATCCCTCCTCCTGGCCTATCAGAACTAATATTATAATACTGCGTTAGCAAATCAGAACATTTCCTTTGTCCGGCTGCCTTTGTCTGTTTCAAGCTGCTTTAGCCGCCAGGAGGTGCTATATGCTATTATTTCAGTGCCTAAATGCCTAGCCGTTGACCCCCAACTGCACCTGGGATCTTATTTTGGCTTCTGCTGATGTTCACAGGAAATGGCTCGGTCATGGGGTTGAGTTGTGGTTAGCTACCCAGACAGAGTGTGGAAAAGAGGAAGTCTGTGGTCGGCCGTTTACTGGCATTCTGCTGATTTGCTAAGTTTATCTAAGAAGCTGCAATGTAAGGATTTTAGCTGGCGAAGTTGAAGCAAAGTTCAAGCAAAGTTGAATCTCTAAAATGGAGTGGGGGCATCTCCGAAATGGGGTTCAGGGGCTCGTATCTTGGTGCCTCATTTCCCCCCTTTCAATCGAGAGGAGCAGCTTGTTCTGCTTCCTCTTCAGATTGACCTACTGAGATTTCCTCTATAACTTGATCCATCCAGTGTTCAAACACCCCTATAGGGTCTTCAAAATGTTCATCAGGTTCCCATGTATCATCATCTGGTGAATAACCTTTCCATCGTACTTTGTATAGTATTTTACTATCTGTGGTTTTCATGTCCAGGATCTTCTCCACTTCAAAGACATCCGTATCATATTCGTTGATACCTCTGCCGCTTTCCACCATCCCTTCTCCTCCTGCAGCCACCTTCTCCTCAGCCCCACTCACAACAGCTGCCATGTATGAGGCGAACGTTGTAATGGTGTCCTTCTCCAGTCAGTCCCTTGGACTGTAAGCAGTTGCGTGGCAACCACAGGTATATTTGGTAAGCCTGCGGTTCCTGTACATAAAAGGACTTCCCACCCCCCTTTGGTGACTCTGGGTGGCGTGTCCCCTGGTGTGAAAGCTTCAAATCTCCTTGTGACTACACTGGAGAAAGTCGAATAAGAGCCAGTGCCTCACCCCAAGTTCATTCCTCGAGGACTAAATTCTGGTTTACTGGTACAGCTGAATATGGCCCATATTTCTTATGGAGGGTGATGACATTTACTGGAGGACTGGAAGGGACTAATGAAATTAGTGTGAGAAGAATAGGATCAGTGAATATTTTACCTATTCTGACTTCTTGAGAGCAGTTGCAATGTAGCAAATAGTCAGGAATAACTTTCTAACAGTAAGAACTGTTTGGCTGTAGAATGGACTCCCTATTCTCTTTTCCAGTGAAAATACACCCATAGGTATAAAGACTAGGCCCTCCCCCTCTGGTTCCCAACTATATACACGCAAGGGAATAGAAAGGGATATTGTTACTTTGACAAAGTCAATTTCAAGGGGTCAACAGGATTTTCCCTTCCAATTTCCCGTCCAATCCCAACAGCCTAGACCAACATTGTTCACACCTCTAACACTCCCAATCTATAGAGTTATGCCCTGTCTAACAACTGGTCGACAAACCACTAATAACAATGTCCTTCTGACCAATTTTTCTGATGTGGTTCTGCTGGAGATGGTCTCTGTTGCATAAAATGGAGGTTTCCGGTGGCCCGTGCGTCGAGTGACAGCGTCCAGTGTGCCACAGCAGGGGCTACTTCAATTCGGTCTCCCGTGCGCTGGGCGTCCTTGCCGGTCAGACGCAGCAGGGGAGACTGGTGCACCGTGCGTTGAGTACCTACTCCTGGCTAGGCACAGCAGGGTGTCGACTCCAGGGGGTCACCTCGGCCTTTCACCGCCGTTGGGGTGGATAGGAGAACCGTGTATGGACCGTGTAAGAAGGTTGCGCTTCCACTCCTTTACCCACAAGCTATAGCCAGGCTGGAACTGATGGACTGGCTCAGCAAAGCTGCACGGTGTTTGCTCGAGGGCCCACCTGCTGAGGGAACGACAACACACAGACACAGAGAGACAGACAGACAGATAGAGAGATTATTTGTTTGTGGAAGGTGATATGCTCTTCCACCTGTCCAGTCCAGCTGGTTTTTCACGAACAAATGGAGGTGGCCTCCCATACAGGAGCTCAAATGGTGACAGTTCAAGTCTCTTGGTGGGGGCGCTTCGAATTCGGAACAGAGCTATAGGGAGGACATCTGTCCACTTCAGTCCGGTCTCTTGGGTTAATTTGGCCAATTGGATTTTCAAAGTCCGGTTCATCCTTTCAGTTTTTTTCCCGAACTCTGTGGCCTATAGGCAGAGTGCAGTCTCCACTTTATCTGAAGTTTCTTGCACACTTCCTGCACTACCTAATCGATAAAGGCTGGTCCATTATCACTCCCTATACTCCTGGGCAGTCCGAACCTGGGTATTAGTTCGGTTAGAAGTTTCTTAGTTACTTCCCTGGCTTTTTCAGTCCGTGTTGGGAACGCCTCTACCCATCCGGTCAGCGTACAAACAAACACTAGCAGATATTTGCAAGTCCTTGCAGGTGGCAACTCAGTAAAATCCACAATCAGATTCTCCATAGGGCTGTATCCCACATGTTGTACACCCGGTGGGGGTTGCATTCCTTGCTTGGGGTTGTTTTTGGCACAAAGGATACACCTCTGGGAGATAGCAGCAGTTAATTGTGAGAGGTTAGGCACATACAATTTTCTCCCGAGATGTTCCCTAGCAGCAGTGCCACCCAAGTGTGTGGACTCATGATAGTTTCTCACAATTTTGCTGGCCAAGTGTTGGGGCACGAACACTCGGTTGTCTGGGAGGAGTAGCCATCCATCTTGCAGTCGGGCTCCCTCCTGTTGTGCCCATTCTTGCTCTTCAGGAGAATATTGAGGTTCCAAGTCTTCAGTGGTTATTTCTGGGATGAGTGCAGCCATGGTTGGAGGTGGTGATTGCATAGCTGCTTCTCGGGCAGCCTTGTCTGCCTTATGGTTGCCTCTGGTGACCAAATCCTTGCCTCGCCCATGTCCTTTGCAATGCATTACAGCAATCCTCTCAGGGGCCCACACCGCCTCTAATAGACTTTCCACTTCTTGTCCATACTTCAAGGCTTTTCCATGGGCTCCTATCAGACCTCTTTCCTTCCATAGAGCTCCATGCGCATGCAGGGTTAAGAAGGCATACTTTGAATCCGTATATATATTCGCCTTACATCCAGCTGCCAATTGCAGGGCTCTAGTGAGTGCAATTATTTCGGCCTTCTGGGCAGAGGTTCCCGGTTGCAGAGCTTCTGCCTCTACAATCTCATCGTTGGTCACCACAGCATACCCAGCCCTCCTAACGCCATTGGATACAAAGCTGCTCCCATCTGTGTAATATACAACATCAGGCTCTTTCAGGGGTTCATCTTTCAAGTCTGGTCTGCTAGAATAGACTTCGTCCATCACCTGGAGACAATCATGGTGTTCTATTTCCTCGTCGTCTGGTAGGGGCATCAGGGTGGCGGGGTTAAGGGTATTCACCACTCTTAGGTGCACTCTTGGGTTTTCACACAGCAGGCCCTGGTATTGGGCCATTCGGGGGTTTGTCAGCCAGTAGCTCCCTTTGTACTCCATGAGGGTGAGAACAGCATGGGGTACATTTACATACATTTCTTGGCCAAAGGTGAACTTATCTGCTTCTGTCACCAAGACTGCAGTGGCTGCCACTGATCTCAGACAGGGTGGCCATCCTTTAGCCGTTGGGTCCAGTTGCTTTGAAAGATAAGCTACAAGCCGATTCCAGCTTCTTAGCTTCTGAGTCAAAACTCCAGCTGCCACGCCATTCTGCTCATGCACATACAGTTGGAAGGGCTTCTCTGGGTTTGGCAGCTTCAAGGCCGGAGCCTCCATTAGGCATTTTTTAATAGTCTCAAAAGCCTCTTACTGCTCTGGTCCCCACACAAGGGTCTTCCTTCACTCCTCCTGTACTATCATTCAGGGATTCTGGTAAAACACTGAAGCCAGGTATTTAGCACCACCCTGCATTTCCCTAGGAAGTCCCACAACTGCTTCCTAGTGGTGGGCTCTCTTATGAGACATATGGCTTCTTTCCTCTGTGATGTGATATATTGAAGCCTAAATACTTGATTTCCTTCAGATACAATTTATGCCTTTCTCTGAGAGGCTTTGTATCCTGTCTCCCATAACAAGTATAACAGTTCTTCTGTAACTTCTTTTCCTTTTCTTCCAAGTTTTGGCCATCTTTACCAATTTTTTTAAAATCCTTGTGGCCAGAATCAAAGGGGTTTGAGTAAGCCAAGATTCAATAATCAGTTCAAGTGTTTCTGGGCTCCTTCTGCCGCCCATCGTGGCAGGAAAGTGAGAGTAGTGTTTTACTGAGACTGGCATTGCCTAGGACCTTACATTAAGAATTATATGCAGGATATTTTTGGCCAACTCTGGGGATTATCTTCAGCCCACACCCCTGGTGGAGCTTGGAGAGTTTCAGGTATTTATTCTGTCACTTTTCCCAAGAGTAAATGGATGGGATTTTGTGATCAAGGCTGCCAAAAGTTCCTAAGAGTATTCTCTAGGCGCCATTAGTGACAATATGCTGGTCACTCGTGGAAATAGCTGCATTTCTGGTCCTTTGGGGACAAAATAATTTGTGCCTGTACCTTGAGGGGACGTCTCTTTCCAGTGAGGGCACTGGGTATTTGGGCATATACAGGAACTGTTGGGTGAGGTGGCATCCTTCAATTTGACATTCCAAATGCCTCCCTGAACAAATCACTTGTGGCTCCCACAATGTTCACTGATTCTAGGCTTTTGGATTGTACAGGCGTGGTTATAACAGAATACTGGGCTCCCAGCGAAATATCTCTGGTTGGTCCCTCTGGGGTATCTTCCTCCAAGCCCTCTTCCTCTTTGTCCTCTTCCTCTTCCTTCTCCTCTATTCTGGGGCCATTCTCACTTCCAGTGTGTCTCCCTTTTCTACATATGACACACTGCTTCCTTCCTAGCAACTGACCTTTTCACCGGCCTCTTCCTCGGGTCAGACCCCTCTGGCCTCACCCGGGTCACCAGTCCTAGGACGCTTGTTGCTTGGCCTTTCATCCTTACATACTCCTTCAATGCCTCTTCTACTGCTTTCTTCCAAGCGGCTGACCTCTTCACCGGCCTCTATCCCGGGCCTCTGGGCCCCTCTGGCCCTCCCGAGTCGCCGGTTCCCCTTGGGCCAAAGCTGCCGCCATAACTGCCGCCTTCTCCTTCATCCACTTCCTCTTTTCCTTCTTCTCCTCCTCCCCTCTATAGTCATACACTCGCTGGGCAATTGCCATCAATTCACTCCGGGACTTTCCTTGAAACCCATCCTGCTTTTGTATCTTTGTCCTTATATCTTTAGTGGATTGTGCGATAAATGAGCTATTGACCATCGCCGCATACTCGGGGAGGTCGGGGTCAAATGGAGTCCAGATTCTATAGGCTTCCATTAACCGTTCCAGAAAATCTCCAGGGCTCTCATCTGCCTTCTGGGTCACAGCCGAGACCTTGGACAGGTCTGTTGGCTTCCTAGCTGCCCTTCGAATACCTTGTAGGAGAGTTTCCCTATATGCTTTTAGGGCGTTTCGGTGTCCATCATTGTTTGCGTTCCATTTGGGATCAGACGATGGATATCGAGTGGGCCAATCTGTTTCTAACACTCTCTGTTCCTTCAAGTGTTCTAATGCTTGTTGATCTATCCTCCTTCTTTCCTCTGTGGTAAAAAGGGTATTCAGCAACTGCTGGCAATCTGGCCAGGTTGGTTCGTGGGCAGCGAAGATAGATGCCATTAAATCCACCATAGCTTTAGGTTTTTCACTAAAGGGTGGGGTGTGTATTTTCCAATTCATCAAGTCTGTTGTACTAAAGGGGACATACTGCATGGTGTATGTCTGAGGTGGGGGTCCACCATCGACTAAAGGTGCATCAGGTGGGGGTGGATTGTCCCATACCACCCGAAGGGGGGCAATTAGGTCTTCTGGTGGTGCTTCCTTGCACCTTTTTGCATAGTCTTTCAGTGCCTGATAACGGGCCCTGCTGTAGGCTGCCGCTGCACTTTTATGCTTAGGATTGGAGGACCTATACCGGCTTATCCTTTCCCTTAATTCTCTGAGGTCTGGGTATATTTCTTCCAGGGTTTGGGTGTTAGGGACCTTCACCCTATTCCCCTGTCCCCCTTCTGCCCCAGCCGGTGGGTCTGCGTTCTGAGGCTGTTGTACTGGGGGCGCATAAGGGGGTGGCCGCGGAACCATAAGCTCCTCTTCTTGACTGTCCAGTACTGGCGGGTGTTTTGCTAACTTCTGTATACTGCAGATCTTTGCCCTTGGTGGCGTTTTTCTGCATCTTTGCAACCACGGGGGGTTATCATCTACAGCATCCTTCCACGTTGAGATATATGGGATCTGGTCTGGATGATTGTCAATTATAGTCCGCCATAAGGGATTGATGAGGTTCTCATCAAAGCTTCCCTCGGAGGGCCAGCCTGTACCCTGTGTTGGCCAGTCTACTTCACACAGGGATCGTAGGCGTTCTTTCCTCAACGGGAATCCCCAATCGTCGCCCTCTGTGGCTTCCTTCCAATGGTCCAGAAAACACTGGAGGGGAGTCCCTTTGCTGGACCCTCCTCCCATCCTGGGCTGCTGAGGTACTCCGCTCCTACCAGGGTACAATCACACACCTTTCTCCACGTCCTGTCAGTGGCCAGGTGAGCTCTCGCTACCTGAAACCGCACCTCGGGACCACACGTCGCTTGGCTAGTGGCACTAACGCCCCGGCCTCTCATGCATACACACAATCACTGGAGTACCTTATTCACACACCACACACCTATACCTCCCAAAGTTTTTCCCCTTTTGTCATTTCTTGCCTACCTACACATATCTATGTATCTACCTGCCCTACCTGTCCTACCTGCCCTACCTCTGCGTATATGGGTTCGCCAGAGGACCCCTTACCTGCTGGCTAATACCATACGCTGGGGAGAGATCAAGTCCCCCTTCCTCTAATTAATATAGAGGGTCAGTACTCACCAAAAGCCGGCTGTCTTCCCTGTCTCCCCGGTTCTTTGTCCGTTGCCACTCCTTGCAGGGCGGAGGGGGGTCAAGATGCCTTCTGATCCCTTCCAACTCTTAAGACTGAGGTGGTGCGCGCAAGGTCACAGGGCTGTTGACCAACACCTGCCGCCCTACCTGGAGGCAAGGGGGCTGCCTCTGGTCGAGGGCTTAAGGCCCGATCCGAGTCACGGCACCAGAAATGTTACGCCTGTATGCCTTGACCCAATAAGACCAGACGAAAATATTTCAGGCAGCAAAGTTTTCAGAAAAAAGTCTCTTTATTGCAATAAGGTGCATTCAGTAAGCAAAAGGCAAAAATGCACACCCCACCTCCTGTGGGGCAAGCTTAAGTACTCTCTATGACATAGTAAAGCTCCTCCTAAATCCCTCCTCCTGGCCTATCAGAACTAATATTATAATACTGCGTTAGCAAATCAGAACATTTCCTTTGTCCGGCTGCCTTTGTCTGTTTCAAGCTGCTTTAGCCGCCAGGAGGTGCTATATGCTATTATTTCAGTGCCTAAATGCCTAGCCGTTGACCCCCAACTGCACCTGGGATCTTATTTTGGCTTCTGCTGATGTTCACAGGAAATGGCTCGGTCATGGGGTTGAGTTGTGGTTAGCTACCCAGACAGAGTGTGGAAAAGAGGAAGTCTGTGGTCGGCCGTTTACTGGCATTCTGCTGATTTGCTAAGTTTATCTAAGAAGCTGCAATGTAAGGATTTTAGCTGGCGAAGTTGAAGCAAAGTTCAAGCAAAGTTGAATCTCTAAAATGGAGTGGGGGCATCTCCGAAATGGGGTTCAGGGGCTCGTATCTTGGTGCCTCATGAACACCTCTTTTGTTTTGCTTTATTTTTTCTATTTAGCTGAAGGGCTAGTGTTGTCAGTGTGCTTGCTCTGTGAGTACACAGAAGGGTCTGAAGCGACCCAAGAAATGTCTGCCTCTTCGGCTGAATTTTCTTTATCATTGCTGAAGCCTGCATGTATTGATTCCTTATGCCTGTTGTAGTTGTGAAAAAATCCTGATCTTGTGAATATTTAAGAATAATATTGAGATTTCCCCATGTGTTACACATGATAGAAAACCATTTATTATGATTTACGGACAGGGAGAGCAACACCACTAATGTAGATTAGAACTAATAATAATCTTTGTCTTGGATATTTTCTTTCTATTTTGGACTTTGGTCTGTGTTTTCCCAAAAAGAAAGTTCCTGTTGTTTCTAATTCATGTCTGATTTTTTGTTTTTGTTTTTTAGGGGGCGGCGTGGGGGGGGGGTCAAAACAGCTCTGCTAATGCAAATATGGTTTATTGTTCTTATAGAGTATTCATATTTTGCTTTTATGTTTTTAGCTCCTTCAGTCCCAAGCTCAAGTAATGACATGGATTGACCTGTAGGCAAAGGACTGTAAAATACAATAATGAAATCTACCCTTAGGTTGGTTGTATTGGTAGGTGCGAACTGAGATTGGCCCAAAGTGATGTCATCAAAATGACATCATTACAGTGACATCATCCAGTCCTTCAGAATAGTAGGATACCCTTAGAGCGGGGGAGGTATCCCCATTAAAAAAAATAATGATAAAAGCTTTACCCCTGCTTCAAGTGGTAGATTGAGTGCATTTCCTTCGAAATCTGGGACAGGCTGTCCCATGGGAAAAGTGGTGTCATGACATATGATTGTTCCCTTGAAGAAAGAATGTTAGCTACCCTGATAGAAAGAGATGCAGATTATACATCTATTTATTATGTATGTCTAGAAAATATATAAATACTTAAGAATAAATTATTAGTAACATTACAGGTTGTTCTGCTGTCCCATTTCAGAATTTTTTATTTGTGCCAAAAGTGGTGGTTTTGTGTTTGCTTGTTTGTTTGTTTGTTTGCTTGGTCTGTAAGGGTGAGTTTAGCCTAAAATTAGGAAGCTCTTGATATTAATTCATTTTTGTGGTTGTGCCTATGGTAGCCTTATACTTTACCCTAGCCTTTGACACCTGAGATGTGAAACCCACCCTATTCCAATGACATTAATTTGTTTTAACTGTTTTTAATTCTGCATTTCAAATTGTTGTAACTTGTCCTGAGACCTGATGGCAAAGGGTGCATCATAATCATCACCACACTTTAATAAGGTTAATAGTTTTATACCTCATGAGAAAAGGCTTTAAAATGTGTTGGATTTTATCGGTATTGGTGTGCTTTTAGGACAAAAAACAAACAAACAAAAAGCCAACAGATCTGCATCAGAAATTTATGCTAAATATTTGTTTGATTTCCAATGAGCCTTTTGACTTGACACAACTTTTCCAACAGAAGCCTTTTCTGGGAGGTGGCGGGGACTGACCTTTTACGCCTTACTTAATTCTGTGATTGGCAGGTACTTGCAATTCATCAGTGCAAGAAGTAAAGCTTTAAATTTACTTCTATTTCCATCTGTAAAATTGGGAGCTACTTGAGCCAATTTTAGTATTAGCACTTCCCAATAATAAACTGCATGAGCCTAAATAGTTAAGAGATTGAATTCCTGTATGGCTGTGTATGTGTTGGCAAGGTAGATGCAAAGCTAAACAGGTTGTGAATTTAATGGGCATAATCTGAATTATTGTTTTTATTGAATGAAGTCCTGGTATCTGCTGTTGGGAATATGGCAATAATACAGAAAATGCTTATAAGAAAATGAACCATTTTATAATGTCCCTAAAACAAATGTTCCATAAGATATGCATGGCTGGTAAATTTGAAACCACCTTGGGAGTCCTGATAGGGTAGAAAGGCAGGCTTTACATTTTGAGGCGGGCGGGAGTTAATAAAATGTGCTGCTGTTGTACTAAAAAGGGAGTTTTGCAGAGAGAGTGTTTTGTTATTAACTGCTTGCTAGCCACTTTTAATATATTCTTGCTGGATCTTTTGAGTAGTTTTCAAAATAATAGGTACTTAAATTTATTAGAAATAAATTAAATTAACCATGCGTCAGTTCATAATCAGCCTAAAGCATGCCAGCAGTTGATCCTTTCCCCCACAGAACAGTTTTTTTAATTTATATATTTACAACATTTTTACCCTGCCCTTTAGCCAAAAAGGCTCTCAGAGTGACTTACAGAAATCATTTTCTGATCCCCTGCCATCAGGCTTGGAATATAAAAAGACAGGACACAAGAGGAAAAGGGAAGAGGAAGGAAGAGGGAAAAGCAAACTCAAGGACAAGTTACAGCTGATGTCTGTGGAGGTTCTTGACTGTCTTGCATTCTTGCCCAGAAAGTACTCTTTCCCCCCAGATCAGATCCAGGAATCCTAGGCATGTGCTTATAATGGGCAATATATTTAAAAGTTTACCATAATGTTTGCAATGTTATACAATGTATGTATATCACTGTTTTCTGGTTAGGGAATAAAAAATAAAAAATAAAAAAATTCCTTCCAGTAGCACCTTAGAGACCAACTAAGTTTGTTCTTGGTATGAGCTTTCGTGTGCATGCACACTTCTTCAGATACACTGAAACAGAAGTCACCAGACCTTTATATATAGTGAGAGAGTGAGGAGGGGTATTACTCAGAAGGGTGGTGGGAATGGGTGATTGGCTGATAGGTGTGGAAAACTTGTAGACGACTGTTAAAGACAGGAATTGGTCTTACAGGAAAAGGCAAGGGGTGAGATGGCTAAAGATAGCTTTGTCATGTATAATGAGATAAGAATCCAATGTCTTTGTTCAGACCAGGTCTCTCCATGGTTTTAAGTAAGATGGGCGGGGTACAAATAATTTATTATTATTATTATTATTATTATTCAGCAACTTCTCTTTCCAGTCTATTTTTGAAATTCCTTTGTAGTAAGACAGCTAAAAGTAGACAGGGCTGATTTCTTTAAGGATGGATAAGTTTGATCTGCAATAAGATCAAACTTATCCATCCTTAAAGAAATCAGCCCTGAGTGCTCACTGGAAGGGCAGTTCCTGAAGTTGAGGCTCCAGTACTTTGGCCACCTCATGAGAAGAGAAGACTCCCTGGAAAAGACCCTGATGTTGGGAAAGATGGAGGGCACAAGGAGAAGGGGACAACAGAGGATGAGATGGTTGGACAGTGTTCTCGAAGCGACTGGCATGAGTTTGGCCAAACTGCAGGAGGCAGTGGAGGATAGGGGTGTCTGGCGTGCTCTGGTCCATGGGGTCACGAAGATTCGGACACGACTGAACAACAACAACAAGACAGCTACTTTGAGATCTTGTATAGAATGTCCTGGGAGACTGAAGTGTTCTCCTACTGGTTTCTCTGTCTTGTGATTCCTGATATCAGATTTATGTCCATTTATCCTTTGGCGTAGGGTTTGGCCTGTTTGTCCAATATAGAGAGCTGAAGGGCACTGTTGGCATTTGATGGCATACACAATGTTAGAAGGTGAGCAATTAAATAGTCCTGAGATGGTATGTTTGACGTTGTTGGGGCCAGTAATGGTGTTGTCCGGATGTAGGTGGCAGCAGAGTTGGCATCTGGGTTTATTGCAGGCTCTGGTACCAGTGTCCATTTTAAGTCCTGTTGCTGTATAATTGTGGGTGAGGAGTTGTTTAAGATTGGGTGGCTGTCTTTAGGCGCTGAAAGGTCTTCCTCCCAGAGCTTGAGAAAGAGAACTGTCATTGTCTAGGAGAGGTTGTAGATCTCTGATGATGTGTTGTACTGTTTTAACTTGGGAGCTGTATGTGATTACTAGTGGTGTTCTGTTATTTTCTTTTTTTGGGTCTGTCTTGCAGCAAGTTTTCTCTGGGTATCAGTCTGGTTCTGTTGATCTGTTCTTTAACTTCATCAGGCGGATATTTTAGTTCAAAAAGGTTTGCTGTAGATCTCTTAGGTGAGAGTGTCTGTCAGTAGAGTTGGAACAAATACAACTGTAACGTAGGGCCTGGCTATATACAATGGATTGTTTGGGATGTTTGGGATGGTAGCTAGAAGCATGTAGATATGTTTGTCGGTCAGTTGGTTTACGGTATAAGGTGGTGTCTATGTGTCCACCCTGTATTTTTATAGTAGTGTCCAAAAAATGTATTTCTTGCATAGATTGGTTCATTGTTAGGTTGATGGTTGGGTGAAAGTCATTGAATGTCTGGTGGAAGGTGTCCAGGGTCTGTTGACCATGTGTCCAGATAATAAAAATATAAAAAATATAAAAAATATATTGTCAACGTATCGCAGGTACAAGGTTAGGGAATGTTTTCCCAATGAAATTTATGTGGGTAGGGGATATAATTCTCAGACACAGGAGAAAATTATTTTATTTATTCAGGTGATGGTTCAAGTTTTCTCATAAAAATGAATTTTACAGTGGCAAGTTAATTGAAAAATTAACTGGAAGTCATATTTTACACTCCTGCTTTTCTTTGCTTAAGGAATTATTCCAGTGTCATTGAATGGCTTGCTATAATTCCTACTAAAGTCAGCAGAAAGACTATCACTGACTCAAATAGAAGTTGAATACAGCCGTAAGATGACTGTTATACCAAGGGGTAAAAAGGTAAAGGTAAATGCCAATTGATTTTTACATGAGAACAGATTGAGCCCTAGGAACAAATGGATAGGAATAGACTGGAAATCAGAATGGAATTTATCCAGATCTTTTTGGCTTTTTACCCTAATGGCTGGAGGAGACAACTCTAAGTCTTTGCATTCTGGACATGCAGAAATTGACTGAGAATGTTCAGCAGCTAATAGGTTTTCAGAATAAAGGAATCTTCAAAGGCAAATACTTGTCCAGTTCAGCATTCTATTTCTTACAATGACTAATAGCACTCATGACATCAAGGGAAAACTGAAGAGCTGGGACACCTTAACATTTTTCCATATATACTTAATTTATAACTCTGTAATTAATAAATTAATAAATTAATAAACAAACCCAGGTGGCACTGTGGGTTAAACCACAGAGTCTAGGGCTTGCTGATCAGAAGGTCGGCAGTTCGAATTCCTGCCACGGGGTGAGCTCCCGTTGCTCGGTCCCAGCTCCGAAAGCACCTCAAAGTGCAAGTAGATAAATAGGGACCGCTCCAGCAGGAAGGTAAATGCCGTTTCCGTGTGCTGCTCTGGTTTGCCAGAAGTGGCTTTGTCATCCTGGCCACATGACCTGGAAGCTGTCTGTGGACAAACGCCGGCTCCCTTGGCCTATAGAGCGAGATGAGCGCCACAACCCCAGAGTCGGCGGTGACTGGACCTGCTGTTATTCATAAATAGCTACTTAATGCCTAATAAACTATCAAATCAAAACTGTAAAGTAAGAGTGCGAGAGATGGAATACATTTGCATTATTTCAAAACATTATAATTCACAACAGTCATAAAGCAGCAATTCTAATCTAACTTGAATCCAATAAACAAATCCTTGTTTATAAACAAGGAAAGCTTAAAAGCTCTTACAGGTTTATTGTTGACACACACCACAAAATGAGTCCTCAGAGCTCTTGTGATGAGACAACTACTACTACTACTACTACTACTCTCTTATCAACCTAAGGTCTTAGAGTGTGTTACATACAGTGGTACCTCGGGTTACAGACGCTTCAGGTTACAGACTCCACCAACCCAGAAATAGTACCTCGGGCTAAAAACTTTGCTTCAGGATGAGAACAGAAATCGCGTGGTGGAGGCACAGCGGCAGTGGAAGGCCCCATTAGCTAAAGTGGTACCTCAGGTTAAGAACAGTTTCAGGTTAAGAAAGGACCTCCAGAAATAATTAATTTCTTAACCCGAGGTACCACTGTATAGGTATCATGGCACAGAGAAGAGATTTAATACCTCTTTCTTCAGTGTAATGTCAAAAGTAGTGGTACTGGTATTAAACTCTTCCTCTACACTAACACCATCATTCTGTAATTGGTTATTAAACTGATCTCCTTTTCATGCCACTAAAAATCCTCTCTCATTCAGCAACAATAAAGTGACAGCTTCATAAATCAGGTTTTTATCATCACAGTCTCTCTATCTTTTCTTATTTTTTTGACATACAGCAGTCAGCAGCAGCGTATAAATTTTTATCCTTCCCCATTATGCAGCATTGTATAAAATGAGAGGTGGTTCAGACGATAAAACTGATGTGCTAGTTTTCATTATAATTTAGGAAACAGCTGAATAGTTCAAAGCACACCAGCACTGTGATGTGCCCATTGCTATGCTTATTTTCGAACAGGCAAACTGGTAGAATTAAGCTTTGATACAAAACTGCTGCTCTGGGAGATTTTCACCAACAGAACTTGAAAACATATATAAACCCAGTAACTAAATCAGATTTTTTTTAAAGAAAAGGCACCTGATTCCTGCTTTAAAGATTTTTGTTACTTAGAAATGTAGTACCTGCTTCTTTGGTCTTAATATCACAAAGGAGACGCACATCGGGGTGTATCTGCACAAAATTCCTCAATGAGAAGAAGCAGAAATAGATTCTGATATACTTTGTATCTTAGATACAAAACTTTATCTCAGATACTGGGGGTGGTGTATAGTTTCTGTGATGGAAACTGTGTGTGTGTGTGATGGACTGCACAGTGCACACAGGCTTTCCCCTTAACTTTCCCTTACACCAAGATGAGGGAGGAGTGAATTTCCCCTGCTGCATTCCTTTATCATTATGTGGATTGGTATTCCATTCTTCCTGAATTTAGATTTAACCATAAGAAAGTCTAAAATCAATTGGAGCATGAACAATTTGTGGCAGCTTTCAGGTCCTAACATTTTATTTGCACAAACATCCATCTGATACACATACTAATAAGATGCTGTGGGAGGGGGAATGGCCTATGTATGTGCTGTATATTATTTTACTGGAGTGCATATGAATCCCGGCTTAGACACTGCGAAAACACCCTGGATGTTTAACTTTGGATTCAAAATACTCGCCCTGTCAGATTTTGGGGGGATCTGTTGCATGCTTATTTAAATCAGTATTAATGGGGTCCCCACAGTCTGGTGGTATTAAAAGTTTTTTTTCTGAAATTCCCTTAAATATGTGACATTTTCTGTAGTAAAGCTGTTTAACACTTCAAAACAACAATTGTGCTATTAAGAAAGCAGCTGTGGTAGAAATAGTTTTCACTTGGTCAAATAACTCATTGTTCTCAATCCAGTGATATCCCAGCTGAAAGGAAGGTTGGTAATTAGCTGTAATTCACATTTCCTAGGAACCCTGAGGTCTGCTTCTGTGGCACCTCAGGTTTACTGGTGACGACCTGGGCTCACATTGGATTTATAGATAGCTAATATATCAGAATTATATCCAAAAAGTGCTTTTCTGCCACAGTTATAAATGTGATATAAGACCTGCAGATTCAGTAGTTACGGAGTACTTCAGCGTCTGTTATGCTTGAAATTTAGCTGTCACTTCTGGCTTTTCTAACTATTCAACCACCAGCCATTCAGGATCAACTTATGCTTTATGACTTCTCCCTGCTAGAGGCAATAAGGCTGGCTGTGCTGTTGAGGGTCATTGGTTAAGGTTTTATATTTGTTATGGACATCACAGAAGTCATGGTCTTGAAACCTTCTAAGACAGCATGATTTTTATGTTGTTACTTTTTTTAAATACAGGTGTAAGTTCTTTAGACATACAGTGTAGCAGTGACCTGGATATTAAAACTAATTTAAAACCATGTAATTTCGGAATTAGCAGAGGATTATACTGCAGAGACTGATGCCACACAGGGCAAGAAGGATGGATTCTCCTTATCATCTCATGCATATGGGCGAGCAAGGGAGCCTTACCTTTCTATGTGCTATCTGTACTGCTGCTCTTCCTAGGAAGACTGGAGGGGGAAAGCTGGAGGCATATGTCAGAGGGTCAATTTGGTTTTTCATGTCTCTGTTACAGAGACCCTTGGTTGCTGCTGCTTACTGCTAACATGATTATAATCCAGGTGCTACAGGAAGTATTAATTAAAGCCTTTTTTATCTTTTCAAGCTCAATGTGAAGCAGTAATTCACATTTTCTAAGAACCCTGAGGTCTGCTTCTGTGACACCTCAGGTTTACTGGTGACGACCTGGGCTCATATTGGATTTATAGATAGCTAATATATCAAAATTATATCCAATAAGTGCTCTTCTGCCACAGTTATAAATGTGATATAAGACCTGTGTAACGGACCAACCCTGAGCCTGGGTGTGAGCAGGTGCCCAGCACTCGAAGAGTTAACACCCACTCTAGATGACTGGCAGCTCAATCGCAAAGGCGGGTCTTTTCGACCTTTTAAAAGGGAGAGAATGACAGTTGGGCGGTGGTTGTGGGTCAGGGATTGAGGGTGAGAGGGTGAGCGGGTTGGAGGTTAGGCTTAGGCTAGGGAAGGAAAGCTTTTATCCTGTTTAATGTTGTAACCAAGCTTACGTACCTAATAGATAAACATTGTAACCGCATTCTACCTTAACATCCTTGATATTCAAGTTACCTCAATAAACATATTTTGTTTTTCAACGTTCGTGGACTCTGGCAGTACGTCAGTACCTCTAGAGGTGTGGTTGAGGGGAAAAGCTCAAAAGGGTTTCCTGTGTAAGAGGGAACGGGTGGCTTATTTTCCTGGCACACAGAGGACTGGGCAGTGAAGCCAAAGGTGCCACGCAGTTGTCAGAAGGAAAGGCGAGCTGCAGTAGTTTGGGAACCCAGGGCGGGAGATCCCAAGGTGGCAGGAGTTTCATTTTAAGAACGTGGAGCACTGAGGTACCCCGAGGACATCTCTCATAACATCATTTTAGGATTCATTTTAGTCGTCGGTGAAACCTAGGGAGAGACACAGTCACAAACCCACATATGAACAGGGTCCCTCACAACCTGCAGATTCAGTACTTACGGAGTAGTTCAGCTTCTGTTATGCTTGAAATTTAGCTGTCACTTCTGGCTTTTCTAACTATTCAACCACCAGCCATTCAGGATCAACTTATGCTTTATGACTTCTCAAGTACTTTTCAAATAAAACAAATAAAAACGAACCCACATATGAACAGGGGTGGTTGCCTTATGTTACATCACACCTTTAGTCTGTTTGTGGTTGGCACTGGTGTTGTGGAATGTGCTCCTTGCTGAAATACAAGGGCCTCCATCTGTATTGGCATTCTGTTGACTTTGGAACACGTATCTGTTTACACAGACATTCCCTTGATCACTTGGCCTGAGTCTCCTGTTTTAATTGCAAAAAAACGAATAATAGAAATTTATATTTTAAGGGGATCCTTTTATGCTGTATTGTTAATTATACTGTATTTGAACAATGTTGTGGAACTGATTATTATTGGCTTATGGTGACGTGGTGCAGGGCTTTTTCACTGTTGGCACCAGTGATGTGGAATGCCCTTCTTGATAAAATACCCATCAGTTTTGGCATTCCATTAGCCCTTCAAGACATACCTGTTTAGGCAAGCATTCTCCCTCCACTTGAACTTCCTGATCTAATTGTTTTCAACTGATTTAATTATGTTTTTTATCTTGTTTTATTGTATATTTGAACAGTGGATGTTGTTGTTGTTACATTTATTTATATCCCGCCTTCCCCCCAGATCAGGACACAAGGCAGTTTACAAGATAAAATAGAAAAAGATAGTCATTAAAAACTAATTAAACATTAATAGAATCAAAACATGATACGATAAGGAAAAGCCAGTCTTCTGGCCTGGTATGGCATGACTTAGGACAGATTCGGTCTAGGAATGATGACACAGTCTTGTTTGTTGAAGGTGCAGAATGGCACCATTGTCTGATAAGGACCTTTAGCTGAGATCCTGGAAAACTACTGTCAGCCCAGACAATTCAAAGCTAGATGATGATGATGATGATGATTAAATTTATATGGTTTCTAAGCAGTTTATAAAACATAAAAACCATTTATTTATGTATGCATATACTGCTTACATGCCCAAATATTTAAAAAGTATAACATCTTTACCCAATAGAACAATTCCGTCAAAGCATTCATCCATAAAATATGTATCTTGTGCACATCGTTTACATAAAATAGTATAGTATAGTATTGTTGTGCACACTTTTTGTGAAACATAAAAGCAGTACAAAGATCTGGAGCAGTGTATATAACCTAACTAGGTTTTGCATTCCTATTTGCAAGCAAGCTCAGGGACATCAAATATTGTTGGTCTGCTGCGAAAAGCCGACCAAATGAATTCCTCCCCTACTCTTCCTTTTTCATACTGTATTTGATTTCTCATTGTCAGCACAGCCAGTAGGGCACATGAACAGACGGTTTCCTCTGTTTTATCAGTGTAGCTGAGATAGTGTATTCAGGACCAGTGTAAAGGCCCAAAATCTGTCCTGCTCTTCCTCCTCTGCCTTGTTGGTAAATGCTTGTTTGCCTGTCTGCTCTAAGTGAGTGAGCAGTATGGCAGGAGCTAGAAGAAGGACGAGTAGCCCCAGTTTGCCTTGTCTTACAGGGCAGCAGGAATCGTGTCAAGGAGGTTCCCCAAGGCATCTGGTTGACCTCTAGGTGGGCCTTTGGCCATGTCCAGCAGGGACCAAATGCATCTTACCGAAGGGCCCCCCAGAGACAGGAATTGATGCTGATTCTTACGTCTTTAGTGCAGTCAGGTTGGGGAGCGAGTAGGATTGTGTCATCTTTGAAGTAGCTGTCTTTTCTCAGCTCTGGAATGGAACTGGCTTGCCTGACATGTAACTTGGCTAAATGGAAGTCAGACAGGCTGCTGTATATTAGCTCTTGAGTCACATAGCCTTGCTGAAATGTACCGTATATACCAGGAAAATCTTGTGTGGGTGTGATTCCTTTTTCAGAGCTTCAAAAGGTGTATTATTATTTTTTACACCAGGAGCTGAAATAATTCCTACTCACTCTAGAATAGCAAATGATGGCACTGTGGGAATGTAATCAGAACTGCTTGGTGCTGCCCTAATCACATTTTCATTCATTGCCCTTTATGTTTTAGCTAATGTTTGGTACAACCCCACTAGAATACATAAGCCAGCATTTTTCACTGGTACTGTAAGAATTTGCTCTTTTCCATCTTCCCCCCCCCCCTTTCTAACAATACAATTAACAGCATACATCTCCCTTGAAGAGTTGCTTATCACTTCTATTTTGAAATTATATGATACCCTGAATTCTCACACCTCTGAGGCCAGAGCTCATCATCACTTACATTGTGCTAAAGGGTTTGGTTATATCTCTCTCCCCCCCCCCTTCTCTCTGCAGAACCTTGCAACTGTATGACACACAATAATTGTCAGTGTTCTGAACCACAAGAGCTTCTGGATAATGGAAAGGTTGATAGAGAAGCCTGCAGTGGCATTTCAAACAATAATTATGGAAGATGCATTATTAAAAATAGAATCAGTTTGATTTGACATAGGCCAAGTTGCCATCTCTCAGTCTAGCCTATCATACAGGGATGAGCTTCTTGGAGGAAAGTTGGGATAGAAATGTATTTCATTAGCACAGTCATCTACATCATGCACATAAAATTTATAGGTTGCCTTTAATGAAGCCTTTAGGTTTAATTGTTATAATGCTGGAGACTGTCTTCTCTATCCTCATCTGTTTTCCACTGCAGGAAGTTCAGGCAGGCCCTACATATCAAACTCCAACAAGTCCAAATTTCACTCTATTAACTAACAGCCTTATTGTCTGTGAGATTCAACTCTGAAGTTATTGGAACAGCATCTAGATAGCTCAGTACACCTGTGCACAGTGGCTCTACATGAGAACAGGAAGGGAAGCAGGCCCTTTCATCCAACGGAATGCAGTTTCAGAAGGTCCTGTGACTTTCAGGGCAACAAGGGGGTATGATGGGAAGAAGTAACTATGCAAATAAAGGTGACCTATTAATAAAGGTGACCTATTAAATAAAGGTGATAGTGTTCTTGAAGCTACTAACATGAGTTTGGCCAAACTGCGAGAGGCAGTGAAGGATAGGCGTGCCTGGCGTACTCTGGTCCATGGGGTCACGAAGAGTCGGACACGACTGAACGACTGAACAACAACAATTCTCTTATGTTGTTGTTGTTGACATCTGTCTGTCTCAAGAGACAATAGAATATGCCTCCGGGGATTAAGTCAAACTGGATAGTGACCTCTCCAGGACATTAGCCGGGGCAATGTATACTGGGCTGCCCAGATGACAAGGCCCACCTTTCAGCTTCACTTATTTGGTGCAAAGGAAAGCAGAGCAATGCTTTTGGCACCAGCTAGGCTGCAGGAGTTGCCAGGAGGAGGTGTGCAGGGTGCCATCTAACCGTCTTTAAAAACTCCAGTTACTCCTTAGCCTTTTATTCTCTCAAAGATGTCCTGCAAGGCAGCGGGTACAGATTTCTCCTTGGGGTTTCTTCCCAAAGCCTTTCGCTCACGCACAAGGCAATGGAGGTTTAGAATCAGAGTTTTCCTTCTCCTAGATCAACTACCTTCCCAGGTTGATGAGCCGGATCTGCCCCTCTACAGCACATGCAGAAAGCACCTTCTTGACTATTGAACCCACTATTAGTCTCATCTGCTCAATCTGCTAGAGCCTGTCTTTTTGAAAGTTCCTAACTCACCGAGGGTTTGAGACCCACCAACTACCCTCACCTGGTTTAACTGGCCAGTCAGAGCTGACAGCTTCTAGGAGCTACAGGTGAGAACTGAGTGCAGGGTGGGGACCAAAGGTGGGCTAACAGTGTTCGAAACTCCCATTGTTCTAAGAGCATTTTGCAACAGGGAATTTCATTAGCATGAGCAGTTTCCGAGCTCTGGGTGCAGTACTGCAGCTAAGATTTCAGATTAAAACTACAGAGTGGAAGAAATGAACTTTTTCTGCCTCCCCACTTCCACCTACTCTCTGAAGACCTGGAGAAGAGGCCCTCTTAAGAATATTAGGAGGGTGGGCAGGGGAAGGACTAGACCATGTATAAAATGAACATAATATTTTAGCTGCAGTTCATTCATTTTCAGCTTTGTATTCTTATTACGGTATTAAAAAGGGCACTTAGACATTCCATTGTTGCACCCATAACCCTAGGTTTAAGGTGCTATTTAGCTCCTAGGTTTCATATATCAGTTTCTAACACTATGGACAAACTACCCCAGAAGGACCACAGTATGTTCCTCACCAGAGGTACTACCCCTCCCCTAACACTCCATGCACCTCTTACATTAAATACCTAAGATAATAAAGTGTATTGAGTAATACTTTTAAAAAGCTGCATCAGGGTTTTTGTTCTGGTCTCAAAAGGCTACAGATTGCATGCTTAGCTTTATGTCAGCAGTGAGATCTATTTCACTCCCTTCTTCATAACTTTAAAATTATGCTGTCAGAAATGGCGTTTCCAATGTTTGTGAGTTATTTGATAATACATTTTCCCTTTCCGTTTTACACACACACACACACAATTTTAAAAAAATTGCAGCATGAATGAATAAACCTGAGGTGTCTGCCTTGATAAAATATAAAACTTCTCATGGTAAAAGTATTTTAGGGTATTTTCAGTTGTGTGTGTCATGCCTCTGAATACCGTTGTATTGCATGCAAACCATAAGGAATAGAATTCTTATATCTATTTCATTTTCTGTTATAGTTTGTGAGTTGTTTCATTACATTTTGAAAACACATAACTAAACAATTTCTAAAAGAAGTAGACTATTTGCAGACACCTGCTGGAAGCCTACAGCCAGCCTGCATTTCACACAATTTGTTGTAAATATTTTTTTTTCCACATCTATGCACAATGAGTTTTAGGTACCATGAGTTGTAGATTCTGAGCTCCCCCAGCCACAAAGGACCTCTGGTGAGTGTGGTCTCTCACCTGTCAGTCAGATGGTGACACCATTATGTTAGCTCACTCAACTATGAAGTAAAAGTTTACTTGCCAGCCACACCAGCAAAGGCGATCGGGGGGGGGGGGACGACTTTCTTTGCAACCTGGCTTTTGGTATATACAGGCAATCTTTGTTTTATGTAGGGGCTTCATTCTGGACTCCCATACGTGTTGGTGGAGCATGCAAACGCCCACCCACACCCCTTTTCATTGCGTTTTTAGGCTCTTTCTGGATTCAGTGCCATGTGCATGTGCACAATCACATGTCATTCAGACACAGTTACATTAACATTAATGTATGGATGTACCCATAATTATAAGCAGTTCTCCCTTTTTTGTAAAATATGATATGCCAGTACTTGCATCTTGATAAAAGTTCCAAGGGTGCCAATAAAAAAAATTACATGGGCAGCAATAAAAGTAACCGTTTTTCATACTGGTGGGTAGCCTCACACAAAAAACCCACAATACAGGTGAGTAACCATGGAGAACACTGAATGATCTAGGAGCTCCTGATGGATTTGGGCACTGGTGAACTGGGGTACAAATTTCTGAAATTGCTACCGTGTTGTTAACTCTATATTTTACTTAAGAGTTCTAAATTCCTAAAATGTAAAATTGTTCTGCATCTTAGAATGTCCCTTGTCGTTGTGTATTTCTTTGATATCCTAATGATAACTTTGCCTCTCACGTGCATATGCATTGCCAACACATCTTCAGCTACTAAGATGCTTGGTGCTACAGGTGACATGGTTATGAGACATTAAAGTAAAAATGTAGTAAGATCGTAGATATATTTTGCTCGCCTATATGGATTTATTATTCTACTAGATAGATAAAAGAAACTGGGGAGATGGGAGAGTTGGAAAAAAAATGCACATTCATATTCCAGCAAACTGCTTTTCAGCCACCATTATTTCAGCCAACATTTTATTTATCTTTCTTATGGGCAGCCTGTTAGACCATCTAGATTTTTTTTTTTTGAAAACCTGGACTTATTAGTGTCCCAAATAAGATGTTGAATTAATTATGCACAAGGCGAGAGAGAGAGAGAGAGAGATAATTCAGATTGTAAAATACTTGTTTTTTAATGGCAAGCTGTCAATTTCAAAGGTAGGTATTTCTTACAGGCAGATCCATCTTTTGTGTCCTGAGCTTGTCATAAATGAAGAGACAGTATTTGTATAAATGTTGAAAGCTAGACATGCTACAATGAATGGTTTTGTGTTAACATTAAACGCCACCTATCATTTTTCTTTCTCACCTCTCTGTTCCTCAGATGACAAGCCAAAGGGCATTTTTCACGCAGATAAGCGGCTTTGGGGGGGGGGCATTTCAAATTGCTTGAAACACAATTTCCTCAGAAAGCCGAAGCCAGAAGGATAATGCAAGTGATTGCCTTGTACAGTGTTTTACATGGCGCCCCCCCCCAAGAAATACATTTTTGCCAGTCTAGTGTTTATGAAATCGTGGCTAATGGGGACCATTTTTATATTTCAGGATGGAATGGGAAATCTAAGGATTACAGAAAAAGGTTTAAAGCTAGAAGGAGATTCAGAATTCTTGAAACCTCTCTACGCCAAAGAAATCCGGTCCAAGACAGTAAGTTTTTCTTCTCTTTTTTGAAACATCAAATTCTTGTCTTTTGATTACTGAAAACATGTCACTAACGACAAGTACACAACCAATCTATATTATAACTGTACCTGTACATTAGGTTGACTGCAGTGCAGGTCAGTAATTGAGTAGCTCGCTGATATTTGTGCAATTAAAAGTAAGAATTAGCAGCATATCTTGTAAAACAAAAAAATCGATAATTTCAGAACTAGTCCAGTTGCAACAAGTCCAGTGTTCTAAATAGTCCAGTACTCTTATTTTGGCTGTGGCCAGCTATATGGGGATAGTTTAATAATGATTTGCTCTGTGATTTGCCCTCAATTTCCAGCAGTCAAAGATATACTGCTTCCAACTGTGGAGGTGTCATCATAGTTAAAGTCTATTTACTAGGCCTAATGAGAATTGTTTTGCTTGGTCAATCCAATAAATTTCATACGGTTTTCCCTTTAGTTATAGATCATTAATTCATGGGCTAATGCCTTCTCTTTCTCTTTTATCTCTACTGAACACTGGTACAATATATCGAGGGATGCGGGTGGCGTTGTGGTCTAAATCACCGAGCCTCTTGGACTTGTTGATTGGAAGGTCAGCAGTTCGTATTCGCACAATGGGGTGAGCTCCTGTTGCTCTGTCCCAGCTTCTGCCAACCTCGCAGTTCAAAAGCAAACCAGTGCAAGTAGATAAATAGGTACCACTGTGGTGGGAAGGTAAACGGCATTTCCGTGCACTCTGGTACTCGTCAGAGTCCTCCGTACACTAGTAGTGGTTTAGTAATGCTGGCCACAATACCTGGAAAGCTGTCTGCGGACAAACGCCGGCTCCATCGCCTGAGCGCTGCGCCCCATAGTCACCTTTGGCTGGACTTTACTGTCCAGTAGTCACTTCTACCTTACCTTTTGCCTTACCTTACAATATATGTTTTGCTGGGCATTGCTGTTATTGTACTTCACAGAGCAGTTGATAGATCTAATCTAGAGTAAGAAGGATGAACGGCTTTAAGGCAGTTATCTGTTTAAATGATTTTTCCTCTACTTTTAATCCACCTTTTAATATAAAGCCCAGAAATTTACAAATAGAATAATTAAGTGGTTGACTAGTCCCTTCCCATTTAACTGTGTGGAGAATCTGCTACCTGAGTGAGCTATCTTGTTCTCTTCCTTGTGGGCCAAAGGAAAAGCTTTACACAGCTGGTACAGATACTCAGTGAAGAACACAATGAAACCTGGGGTGGGGGGGGTGGGGGATTGGGATCTTTCACTCCCTCACTTACATTTCCCTTAATGGAGGCAGTTGTAGATTTGATGCTTTTCCATCAACCTCTCAACAGGAGAGCAGACTGGTGGCAAGATCAGACAAACAAAGTACATACATGTTGTAGTATTTTGGGAAGGCATTATAAAGACAGGTCCCTGTCCAAAGAATTTGATGCAGTTTCCCCCTCACAAACTTCACTAATCAACCACACTTCCCAACACACTTTCATGCTGAAGCTTATAATGAGGAAATACATGCACATGAACCGTGACTCCTCTTATGCTAAAGTTATGCATAGACAGACCTTTTTTTACTGGAAGTCTGATTGATCAATTTCCTTCCTTTGGGGAAAGGCTGTTTCTCGGCGGTAAAGCATCTGCCTTGCCTGCAAAGGCCCCAGGTTCAATGTCCAACATTCCTACGTAGCGTTGGGAGAGATTAATTCCTGAAACCATGGAGAGCCACTGCAAGTCAGTGTAGGCGATACACTGAGCTAGATACACCAATGGTCTTACTCAGCATAAGGCAGTTTTTGTGTTCTCCACACTGTCATTCCATCTGGTTGGCTCCTCCACCTCCATGTAATTATGCCAAGGGCTTCTACACCCTATAGCATTTATATTACCATTTAAACAGGTTAGTACTGTATGTAATTTACACCAATACAGACAGTTACGTGGGAGCAGAAATGCCTATATAACTTTATGTTCTGCAAGCAGAGATGACGTGTGTACTTTTGTAACCCAATAATTTTTTTTAAATAAAAACCATTTTTTTAAAAAATTACAATACAGTACTCCCACTTCTCCCTTCTGTCCCATTCACTGTCTACCCAGTTCTGTGCCTTGTGACATTATAGCACTGTGGGTGCTCCGACACATAGCCATCCCATTTTGACTGTGGCTGCGTTTTTATGACACCGTTTAATATAATTGGGGAGACTTCAAATTTGGGAGGTGGGTTACTAGTTTCTTTTTGTTTTTATTATGTATTTTGTGTTCCCATTTTGTATTTTTATGTTGTGAATGGCCCTGTGATCTTTGGATGCAGGGCAGTATACAAATTTAATAAATAAATGAAATAAATAAAAATAAATGAATAGGTTACAGTATATGCATTCTTCGGTTTCTAGTTTATATTGTTTCTTGCTCAGACGTGTTGCCCTAAGTTGCATATTATCATCCCACTTTGATTTGAGAGCAGATATCCAATTAAATAACCTCAGCATCACTTTAATGTTGAGTTTCATTTGTCTTATAAAAATTAGGTTCTCTGGTCTATTCAGTGCAACATCCAAGACCAAATTGCTTTTCATTACAGGAGGTTATAACCTTCATAAATTGGATGCAGAGTAATCCAAGCAGTAGCAAACATTTTTTTGAAGGAGAGTTAATGAGGAAAGCACCATATTATACACACACACACATTTTCTTAAAGGAAGACCTTTGACCCCAAAAAATTCATTCACTAGAGAAGAATTCAATAGAAGTGAAAATGCATTTTGATAGTTTTATAAACAGCTTACTCAAGTTGCTAAGTTGTGTGTTAATTGCCAGTACAAAAAGAGATGAACAGGGTTTTTCTAAACCACAATTAATGTTTTATGTCATGGAATGCTGTCTTTCCTTCCTTTTTCATGAACATAATGAAGAAATCATGTGGGATGTGAGCAGACCGTCTATAAATTGTTCAGGTTTCTTTGAAGCAATCAGCGTGCTCTTTATGATCAAAATGTAATGTTAAGTCCCTGAATGAATGTAAAGCAAGTTAGTTGCAAATTTTGAAAGTTCATTGGGATTCGAAATGTCTCATACATTTCCTCATATTCCCAAGAGGTGTCACAAGTCCACTCTCAGTAAAAGTGCCCCAGAGGACTCCCACTAGCGGCTTAGAAGGGTAGGGAGAGTAACTGCGCTGTATGAGGAATGGAAAAACTCTGGCCTTTGTGCACACATGGGCCTTCGAATCCCATCCCTTATAAGTTGTTTCTAGATCAAACCTTATACAATAAGACAGCAAAATAAAATCTATGGAAATGTTTCTACTGCTTTTGCTTGGCTTTTATTGGCATTGACTTCAGATAAACATACATCAAGTATAAATGATACAGAATCTGTCTAGAAGGACTGAAATTTAAGCCTGGCTTTGTTTGATTTGTTCTTACATGAGACCATCCGATCCATTAGGCATTATCACCCTTAGTTCCTATACATTATTATAACTGCACTGAATCCAAGTCTGTACTTGCATTTTAGAAGTTCCTAAACTAAAGGAGCAAAGTGCACACTTTTATCCTTAATATATCTGCACCGGAACAAATTATTAGGCTTTCCCTTGTATCCATGTGTAGATGGATGGTAAACATCTGCAAAGTAAGAA
This sequence comes from Lacerta agilis, assembly GCF_009819535.1. Classification (NCBI taxonomy): domain Eukaryota; kingdom Metazoa; phylum Chordata; class Lepidosauria; order Squamata; family Lacertidae; genus Lacerta; species Lacerta agilis. The sequence continues at coordinate 62,602,146 of NC_046313.1, forward strand.
ATCGTCACAATGTGAAATCATAACTCCTGGCAGGAATGTGTTAATGTGTTACTGTTCTGCCCTGAAATATTAAGCAAGCTACAAAGCGGTGTATCCTTTGCTGGTTTTGATGATGTTTTGTCATATTGGTAGGATTGCAGGTGCTAGGTATATTATTTATAGCAGGTGAAGCACCGTTAAAGATGGAATTAAGTTTCATTATCTCTTTATCAAGTATAATAACGTCATACCATGAAGAAGTGTGCATGCACATGAAAGCTCATACCAATAACAAACTTAGTTGGTCTCTAAGGTACTACTGGAAGGATTTTTTTTTGTTATACCATGAGTTCATCATTTCATACATAATAATATTCTTAAGACTAAACTCTTCCTGTGTGAAACAAATTCCTTTTAGAAATTATACTGTGAGAAATCATGATTTTACCCTTTTGATTTCAGGGAAGCCCTTCCATTGTTGTTCTTGGTTAAACGATTATATGAATATATTAATCTTTGGGACTGGGACTGTTGTATTAGCTGGACCTGGGCGCATATATCAGCTCTAGTTCTCCTTTAAGGCTGCAAATTGCTTGGTGGGGAATGATGGACTAGCCAGTGGCTCGTTTCTGCACCCAGATACATTAACAGCCCATGTGTTGGCTGTATCTGTCAAGTTCACTTAGGTGCTGTGACTAACTAAGCATATGAACAGCCATCATTACCACTACCAAAGGGCGTTTAGAAGCCATCATTGTAAACATCTTAATAATATAATAAATATGTAATATAATAACACCTTTCATAAGGATTTATCAAAATTCTAAGAGATGCACTAAATATTTTTTTCTTATATAACATGTATTCCTTTCCTTAAGGGACAAGAGGAACAGATTAGGATAACAAGCATGCTTTATTTGTCCTAGATCGGGGTGGGGATTTTTTTTTTTTTTACCAGCAAGCAAGCTTTTTATTTTCCCCCACCCTCAAGGACTACTTTTGACAAGTGCCACCCACCTGTCAATAGCATCTGGTGTCTGATTGACAGATGGATGGTCCTACTCTTGTCAGAGTTGGCCTGCTGAAGTGGGGTGGGGAGCAGGATTTAACTCGCCACACAATTCTGCTATATAAAGAAAGGGGGACTGAGGTGGGCCCTTGGACCTCTGCAGCTAGTGGTGGTACTGCCACCACAAACAACTTTCAGGTGCCTTTTGGTGCGGAGGAGAAAAGCCCTTCCAGATGTCTTTACAGGCTTTGTATTACACCCTTCATTCTGTTCCATTCAAGCCAGCATTCTGTTCTGTACAAATATTATGTTTCCTTGAGTTTGTTGCTATGTGTAATATCTTTATCCCTTTATGTATACTAAGAGCTTTACAGTTCTTATCTAGTTTGATGGCAGGCTTTATGGAAGAGTTATACTGTATTTTAAACCTGTCATTTTAAATGACTTTTTAAAAAAAGACTTCAGTAATTAGCTTCTGCGCCTGGGTGAATCTCTTTTTCTTTTAACCTTTGTAGCAACCTTGTAAAGGGTTTGGCTCAAATCCGAGAGAGTGCAGGCTGAGCAATCAGAGCTGTACGTGTATGCCTTTTTGAAAAATACCCAAACCTAGCCAATCCACTGTTTGATGGGAAAGGGGGAGCTGCGGGGGGGGGGGGAGGTTTGTGCATGCTGCACCCATTTGCTCTTGTAATTTCCCATTCTAGGGGTAAGTGTCTGGAAGAGTTCTAAGTGTCCAGATTAAATCTATCAAGTGGGGTTGAGACAGTGATACCGTTTTTTACCTTTGCACTCAAACATTGTCTAGACAAATAAGAAAAGGCATTTTTATTTTTTAAAAAATCATTTATAGGTGATTGGTCATACTTGACCAGGTATTGGAGTATTGCGAGCAGTTTAATGACAACAAGTTATTTGGGGAGTAGGCAGTTCTCACACACTGATTGAATACATTTTAAAATATGTTTCAAGGGGAAAATGATAGATGCATAGGGTCCTCAAGAAGCAAGCAGAGCATCCAGAACTCCCAGCTGAACATATTGCACACTAAACATTCTTTTCCATGCCACTTCCATGGAACATGAACATCTTGCTGTCTTTAATTAAGAAGTTAACTGGACCATGAAACATTGGCTGGGTAAATAGAAGTGATTTGTGCTTCGTCAAGAAAGCACATTAGGCATCTTTGCATTTCTTGCCTTTACATAAATTATGGAGATTATTAAAAATTGGAAGGGTCATCTATAAGCCCATCTGTAGCTCAGATTCTTTGCTGTTCTTGGTACATAACTGTCTTTCTAACTGTTGTAATTTATTGTGGACTATTGCACGAACCATCTGCTTGCCTTTGTAAATTGCATGAACAAAGTTTGACTGAAAATTGCACTGCAGCACAATGGTTAATTTTATGTGCTAGCAAATGGTGATTACAGTACTGTAGTTTCCAATATTCACTGCCATAGTTGACTTGAATTTAAGTGAGTGATTTTATGACAAACTTCTTTTTAAAAACAGCTATTAAATTTATAGAAGTTTCTATTATTTTTTTATTTTTGCTGTATGCTGTTTTTCACGTCTATCAACAACCACAACAGAGAGTTTGTTAGACAATCTGGGTATTTTCTGTCTTGATAATACTAAAAATAAATCAGACTGTTTGTCTGTTTAGGTTCCTCGGAACCTTTAGAGAGTCTTCTCACCCTCTCCTCTTCCGAGCATTCCAGGGGTTAGATCTGGGATGGGAACCAGATGTTGTCATCCAGATGTTGCTGAACTACAGCTCCCATATTCCCTGAACATTTGTCCATGCTGATGGGAGTTGGAGTCAAATAATGTCTGTATGGCCACAGGATCCCCACCCCTGACCTAGATGGCGACCCAGATAAAGAACTTGAGTCTTTTCTAGTGGGACTGTATTTTAAATTAAATTAAATTAAATTAAATCAACAGCTGCAACCATTTCTTGAATCAGCAATAGAAACTGTAATTCTACTGCCATGGTAAGCAAAAAAAAAACAACCCCAAAACAAAACCTTGGCTACAGCTCATGGTTGAGGAACACAGATCCTAGATTCACACGTGCCTAAGCCAAAGCTGGGCACTGCTGCTGTGTCACACTGGGAAGGAGTAAAACAGCTGCTTTCTACATTCCAAGAGTCAGCATTCTCACATGTTTGCACCAAGCTGCGATTTGGCCCTGTGTTAGGTGCAGACATGGCCATTACCTTAAGTTTGATTTAGAGTCTGATTGGATGTTACCAAGTTATAACTCTACCAGGTTCCAATTTATCATAACCCCAAAAGGTTTGCCATACCCTCATAGAAACTTGGTCAAAAGTGCATAACATCGTTGGGGGGGGGGGTGAACATCTTAGAATACACCTAGATTAGGTTTATTTAATAAGGAAATTGGTCTGCATCTGTTTGTCTTTGGAGACAATGGAGGAGTGCACCTTTGGGAGTGAAATCAAACTGTTGGAAAGTTACAGTGCCTGTAACAGTGTGGCTATAGAGACGAGTGCAGGAGAGACATATTTTGTTGCTGCTGGGGCAGATGAAGGCAGATGCATCATGGCATTCCTTCTGTGTGTAAAGAAAGTAAAGGCAAAGGTAAAGGGACCCCTGACCATTAGGTCTAGTCGCGAACGACTCTGGAGTTGCAGCGCTCATCTCGCTTTACTGGCCAAGGGAACCAGCATACAGCTTCCGTGTCATGTGGCCAGCATGACTAAGCTGCTTCTGGCGAACCAGAGCAGTACACAGAAACCCCACTTACCTTCCTGCTGGAGTGGTACCAATTTATCTACAGTATATTCTGGCGTATAAGACTACTTTTTAATCCAGGAAAATCTTCTCAAATGTCGGGGGTCATCTTATACGCCAGGTGGAAAATCTGTGGTTGAGTATATCTCAAACTCTATATTTTAACTGGAAAAGTTGGGGGTCGTCTTATACGCCCAGTCGTCTTATACGCCGGAATATACGGTACTTGCACTTTGACGTGCTTTCGAACTGCTAGGTAGGCTGGAGCTGGGACCGAGCAACAGGAGCTCACCCCGTCGTGGGGATTTGAACCGCCGGCCTTCTGATCGGCAAGCCCTAGGCTCTGTGGTTTAGACCACAGTGCCACCCGCATCCCTAGCGCCACCCGCATAAAGAAAGTAGGTTTATGCAAAGTACATTCAACTACAGCCATAGTAATGAAAACCAAAAATTTTGTCCTAATCAAATTAGTTCTCCTAGCAGACAAATAGGCAGGTTATTTCTGTGCGCTGCTCTGGTTCGCCAGAAGCGGCTTTGTCATGCTGGCCACATGACCTGGAAGCTGTCTGTGGACAAACGCCGGCTCCCTCGGCCTATAGAGCGAGATGAGCGCTGCAACCCCATAGTCATCTGTGATTGGACCTAACGGTCAGGGGTACCTTTACCTTTACCTAGTTGATTATAGGAGATCAAAAGCAAGAGGATCAATAGTTCTGGGTTAGGAATCCAGTCCACTCTCTTCCTGTCTGTAGATCATATAGTGTTGAAATTGAGGGATATAGTTTTCTCTTAGCTCCAAAAGGCCCCAGCAAGAGAAACATCAATGTTCTCAAGGGAAAACTTGAACGGAAAACTAGCCTCAGGGCTCACTGTGATCCAGGACAGAAGTTCAGGTTTGTCCTAGCAAGCAGGGCACACATTTTTTCAGTATCTGCAGTTATTGGAAACAAAGTACAGGAAAAGACACCACAGCCTACGTTTGAGGAGTTAACGATTAGATGGAAGGTTTGTACCATCTGGCCACTTAGTTGGAGGCAGTTTGGCCAACAGGCATAAACTTAATAAAAATATATATTTAATTCATTTCTACATTACATTCCTAACTCTATGTGATACACCCTCCTACTGAGCACATCATGCAGAGTCAAGATGCAGTCTTAAGCATATTTTCAGGAAATAACACCTATTGAATTTGACAAAATGGCTTATTAGAGTTTGCAATATATTGAGAACAGCTAACTGATGTTGATTGTCGTATCACCCCAGTAACAAGAGAGATGTGCTGAATTTTCACTTAAATTAAAAGACAGCAGAGCTGTAGACAGCTGTCAGAAGTGAGTTAGGAACCCAAAACCAGAAAGTAGGAACCAAGCTCCAGGAATTGACAGAGGGAGTCAGGGCCAAATACAGTGACCAGGCTGCAGGAGTCAGGCCCAAATAAAGATGGAGCCAAGAGGGTCGGCTGTACCTGGCTGCTGTTTTAAATAGGCTAGGGACAGACTGGTCACAGCCCCCGACCTCCTGCCTTGAATTGGCTTAGCAGGCCTCACCCAACCTTACCTGGGAGTCCAACTAGGCCAGAGATGGGCAGCGCCAGGTAACCTTCTCTCCCCCAGCTACGCCAGAAGATTGCGGCCTCCCCAGACCCACTGCAGCCTCTCCATGTGGCAAAAGCCACTCTTCCCTGAGTCCTAGGTGAGTGGATACTTTGTTTCAGTTCACACCTATAGGAGAGCCTACCTAATTTGCACTTTCCAAAACAATATGTGGACTGAAACACAGCCATCCTTTGAAATGCACACCTTTCACATTTTTGCGATGCAATTTTCCAACCAAGTAATGTGCACAAGAATTCATATACCAGGGTAATGTATACATAGAAATGTATATTAAATACCACAGACATGCATTATATAAAGGAAGGTCGCTTTGCAAAAATGTGTATATTTTCTAAAATTGCATGTAAAGATGTATATACAGTAATAGGAAAAGATTCATATTAAAATGCTGGTCAATTTCTATGAGGTCTTTCTTTTTAAAAAATTTGCAAACTGATGTGGACATGTGGAGAACTGACTTTAAGGGTGGAAAATTGAGAAATCCAGAGAAACTAAAATTGGCATAATCACCCATCTCTCGATTTTGGTTACACATAGTCATGGCATGTACCATGAATGTCTGCAGTGGTACATCTAGCATACTAGACACATAAATATATATTTCCCTCTGTCCTTTTCTCTTAGTACTCAGTAAATTGATCTCAACCTAATAGATGCTACATAAATTATGCTGCCCTGCATTTTCTATTTCCATGAAAGTGCCTGCTTTTATTAGTTCACAGATTCTCCTTTAGGCTACTATTAGTGTGGTACAAGCAGTAAAGGAAGCTTTTAATGTTGAAAAATAATTATTTTGCAAGAGCACTTGTCTCATAATGTTAAAAATTTGCCAGGTAAAGGTTTTTATGTGGAAACTGTGCTCCATAATTCAGGTTATTATATTGCTTTATTTGTTCTGGAGGCATACCTGTCTTCAAGCATGGGGCAAATATTGCTAACACTGAAATACTAATTTGGATTAAACAAGGATACCTGCCCTATAGCACAAAATTATGTGCATTTATAAACATTAAAATGTTCATGTAGATTCCCAAGCAGTTCCCACCTTCATGGAAGACAAGTGTAGATTATTATATACTGTACGTACTACATTCTGCAGTTATGCCATCTAGTTAAACTTGCACCTGATTCATGTGTGATAAGCAGTTGTATATAAATGTATATAAGGGAAGAGAATGCTTCCACCTTTCAGGTGTTGAAAAGACTTGGGAGCAGGAAGAAAGATTATGGATACATTTTTATGATGAAATTGAACAAGTATAATGCAAATTGTTCAGCTGAATGATAAAGCAAAACCATTTGCCTATAAAACCACCTCCTTTCCCCAAAATGGCATTTCTGAGGTAGAACTTTCATAGACGGCATGGTTCTTTCCACTGATAAATGGTTCACCCCTTACCAAAGAGTGCCAGTTGCATGGCAGAGATCAGCAGGAGAGCAACAACCATCTAGGGCTAGGCAATGACCAGATGGCTGTCCAACTGGGCTATAATCTAGCTACAGTGTGGCAGCCCAAACCCTTCCCCCAGAACCAAGTGGCTGTGTCAGTTGGTTCCTGGGACAGAATTTTGGAGCCGTCATAATCCAACAAAAAGTTAAATACTTTAAAGTCTAGTATGCATGAGATTTTAAAAAATAATTACACTAGGAGAGTTAAAGTCCAAAAGTTTAGATCATGCCTCTTGTTTGCAGTGTGACTTGGAAAAAAAATTGAATCAGGTAATAAGGATCATGCTCTAAAGGGTGAAAATTAGAGCAAAATTGGAATTGGAGCCAAATAACGCACATGGATCCATATCCTTTTTTGTTTCTTTCCTGTTTTTAGTTACATTCAAATGCTGCTGAATATTATTTTAAACTGCTATTAGCTTGACAAAACAAGTTACTAATTAGCAGCTGCTGACTAATAAGTAAATATTTCGCACAGCCGCATCTAGCCACCCACTCACTGTAGCTGCACAATATCTGGTGCATCTTTGTGGTTTTTAGTTCGCTTGCATTGGGGGCTATGCTTTGCAGAGAATGCTCTAAATGTCCTTTTCAGTTCCATCATCTCAGGATCTTGCATCATTTCTAGCGAACTGTAAACAGCAATGTAAGGGGCAGGCAACCAGAAGAATAAGCAAGGCCAACTGAAACCATTAATGCTGCAACATTTCCAGTTGCAAGAAATGTCAGCTAAATGCAAACATCACAAGTTGATTCCATATACTTGTTGGCATTTTCAGTGGTGCAGAGGGAGGTTTTCAGATAAAATCTGCTGGGATTTGGAGTTCACGTGCATGGTTTTTAACAAGTTCTCGCCCCCCCCCCAAGAAAAGCACTAGTAATTTTTACATACCCTGAAAACATCCACATCATGGCACCTCTGCTCGTAGCTTGAGAAATTTCATTGACAAAGAATTGCAGCAACTTTCGAGAATTTGTTTTATAGGGTCCTTCAACCTGCCCTTCCGTACATCCCGTATCCTTACCAAAAATCCTCTCCCTTCATTCCTCTACAGTAAAAAGTAGTACAACTTACTTTCTCTGTTCCGTAGATGTATTACAAAATACATTAAAGAGAAAGCTTTCCTGTTGAATGAAAATAAATGTGTGCCATGCTCAGGCAAGGTGGTAAAGGGAACTCCTGCATAAATATATATTTTCCTCTATGTTCATCTGTTTTTAGGACTAAATCCTCCCTGGGGAAAATACAAAGATGACAAATATTTTTCTTCTAATGTTTAACTCATTGCTTGAAGTACCGGTATACCCTCACCCTGATAGTGGAGAGATATTCTTGCAGTAAACAAACTTTCTTGAAAATAATTTCACAAGTAACATTCCAAAGTGCAATCTCTTTGAGGCTGACTATAGCATACTGAAAAGAATTTCATTAAATGTTGCTAACATGTCATAAGCTCTCTTAAATGGAAGGGTAATGGCTCATAACATTTGTAAGCTTTTTAATTTCATGCAATATGAGCAGCATAATCAGCACCTATTAAAGTCAATCAACTGTGCCAAGTGGGCCTACCTGCCTTGGAATTTGTCTATATTTTCATAGCGGGCTCACCTGTAAACTAACTTTGAAAACAACATGTTTGCACCTTTGTGTGTGGCATCTAGGACAACATACCAGTTGCAATTTCAGAAATGTCTGAATGCACACAGAACCCTAAATACTTTCAGAGGCCTGGACGGTAGGGTATTTCAACTTTGCAGTAAATTGGGTGCCCCCCCCCTTTGAACCAGTGGATCAAATCCAGTTTATTGGCTTTCTCAGAAATAAAATATGGGGAGAAAGGAATTAAAAAGATAAACAACTGCTCTATCTAGTTCAGCACTAAAAGAAAATGAAAAAGATGTGGACAGCTGAGAAACATGGGGACTAGCTTTTTCAAAGTCTGTGGAAGTGCAGTCAAAGCAGGAAAAGATGTCTCTGGACTATGTGGTGACCTTATTCCACAGGTGAGAAGCAATCTGCCTAGAGGTGCCTGCTAGCTGGCTTCAGATGTCTTCAGTTTCTTCCTCCACCAGCAGTAGTATAGGAAAAAAATGGAATTTCTTAAAGAGTGTTCCAGATTATTACATGTAGGCTCCACTTCCACTTCTGTTGTCAAATATTAAGACCCCACATTTATTTCTCCACAGTTTTTCTACCACACATGTATTTAACAATGATCATATACAGTTAAACTTACATACCATTAAAGGTATAGCTGGTTGGCTGGCTTGCTCTTGTAAATTATGGTTTATTATAACCAGAGGTGGAATATGTTAAAGCCACCATGGTAACTGAACTTAAGTAGATTGCCTTGGTGCACGGATTGTGGTAGTTGTTTCCTTTGATACACCTGAATGTGTATCAAAGTGAGTGAGTTCATGTGAGAAAAAGAAGAAAAAGAAATAAAATGTTCATTGAAAGTTTTATTATATAATTTAAAAGATACAACATCAGTAAAATAATTATGCAAAATATCACTTTGTATTTTTTATGGGGCTTCAGTAATGTTTTACTGGGGCTTTAAAGTAATGTTTTTAAAACTGTTAAGCTAATGTGTGCATCTTCTACAGCTATTGACATTTTATGATGCTGTGTTCCTTGGTTTCTGATTGATCATATATTTTTGCAGTGCTTTCTGTGGTTGTTTTTATACTGGTAGTCCCACAGGGAAAACAATAAAGAAAACTCAATAAAACACAATGGAATTCACATTAAAATTAGCTACTAGTTAATAGGTAAAGTTCCCCTGGACGGTTAAGTCCAGTCAAAGGTGACTATGGGGTGCGGCGCTCATCTCGCTTCAGGCTGAGGGAGCAGGCGTACGTCTGCTTTTATTTGTATTTTAAATATTTTAGATAGTCTTTTGTAAATTAGTGTTGCTTGGTGGGTCTCCCTGAAGAGTGAATTCCCTGAGACCTGCGGGTATAGGGCGGTATATAAATTCAATAAAATAATAATAATAATAATAATAATAATTGTAGGACTATCACTGAACCTCTCACTTGACTTGGATCTGGTCTCAATAAGCAGTGGGGCTAATTGGAGAAAGCAATCTCTAGAGTACCTAATCGTATACAGAATTTGAAGGCAAGTTTGTGAGTGGGGGAAAAGACAACAATAAAAAAGTAAATAAATACTGTTGTGAAAGGAATTGGAAGCAAGTTGTAGCAAACATTAGTTTGCTGCTGATGTAACTGGTTTGGGAGTCAGGAACACTCCTTGATCATTGCTTGCATGGATTTTCCCCGTATCCTTTCGTTTTTGAATCTAACTATGACTAGCATTACATCTGTAGCCAGTACTGTAATGATGCTAAACATCAAAACAGAGATTGTGGTTTGGGCTAACTATGGTTCATGAACAGACATAATGCTAACCACAACCAGCTCTGAAATAAAAAAGGGGAAATTATTGTGTAAGTAGGATAAGGCAGAAAAGCATAACTCTAAGGGGGGAGGATAAGGGATAAGAGCAAAAGGTGTGTGATTCCATGGGTTCACCTAAACTGTAGCAAGTCAACTGGCAGCACAAAACCTGCACTCAGCCATTGTGATTAACTAATAAAGGGCTCTTAGCAATCTTGTCAAAAACACTGTTTCTTCTGAACATGGGCCTTTCATGGAAAAAATCTATCTTGAATTTGATTGACTGTGTCATGTTCAATGTACTAAGAGAGTCTGTCTTCCTGCATTTATATGTCAGGTTATAAACAACATAAAAAACACAATGGACAGGCACACACCCCCAGTGGAGAGCTGGCAGTGTTCCATTTGAGAATCAACAATGAACCCTTTTTGAGTTGCTCTTTTTCATTTCCTCCAAAGCTGGGCTCCTTTTTACAGATCTGCTATCTAAATACTAAGCAGGTTTGAGTCCTCCTTAGTTGATGAGATCTGACAAGATCACAGCCTGAGGTGGTAACAGCCAAAGAATGTGATGTGATTTTGCCTTGTAAAACATCAGTACCACAAAGAAGAGAAATAAATAAAATTACCAACAATCAGGTTGATTGGGGGATAAGGCGGGATCATTTGTCTAGTGAAGCAGTTGCCTCTTTCCATCTGCAGTGTCTTGTTCTCTCTGTGCTTTGATTATGTCTCAGGGACTATTCATTTATGTATACCTTCGTGCTTGTATTTCTCATTTGTTTGTTTTTTAACCCTTCTTTACCATTTTCAAAAGGGACGCGGGTGGCACTGTGGTCTAAACCACAGAGCCTAGGGATTGCCGATCACAAGGTCGGCGGTTTGAATCCCCGCAATGGGGTGAGCTCCCGTTGTTTGGTCCCTGCTCCTGCCAACCTAGCAGTTTGAAAGCACATCAAAGTTCAAGTAGATAAATAGGGACCGCTCCGGCGGGAAGGTAAACGGCCTTTCGGTGCGCTGCTCTAGTTCACCAGAAGCGGCTTAGTCATGCTGGCCACATGACCTGGAAGCTGTCTGTGGACAAACGCTGGCTCCCTTGGCCTATAGAGCGAGATGAGCATCGCAACCCCAGAGTCGTCCGCGACTGGACCTAACGGTCAGGGGTACCTTAACCTTTACCTTTACTTTTACCATTTTCAAAGCACTCAGTTCTCTAAAAGTGTTGCAACCCATTGCTGCACTTAGGACCGAAGTAGACACTATGTTAAATCTGACTTTGCATTTAATGTTGAGGGCTTGGGGCAGTGAGTTCCCATGTGCAAATTGTACAGCCTGGGGTGCCAACAGTTAAAGGGATCGGATCAGGCACAGGGAGAAAATTTAATCCTTTCCTCTCATGTTGCTGAGAAAAATCGCTTTTCTGAAGCTCGTATTTGGTTTGGGAGGAAATCCTGCTTTGGCAGCATTCATGCCTCATGTCTGCAGTGTTAGAATCTCAGTAAGGTACCACAGATGCAATTCTAGGTAACTGAGTGCTTTATATTAGGAGTTGGGATGTAATACCCATGGAACACTTGTCAGGCAATTGAACACTATAGGTGATATGGGGCAATGCCTAAACTCTATTTCACATTTTTTCTTCTTGGTAATCAGCCACCAGAGATTTTCAAAAGAACCTGCAGGTTCTCCCTTAGGAGAGAATTCAACAGAGTATGGGCCGCCATCAAAAGTCCTGTATCTCACTAAATATAATTGTGGTAACTGGAAGCTACTGGACCAGTAGAAGTGTCTAAACTGTTTTCTGGAACAGCTTCTTGTCAAGAGATTGCTTAAGGGTGCAATATATAGTCAATATATAGTTATATATATAGTTAATCTCCAGAGCAGATGATATCAGTCAAAACTGAAAGAACACACTCCTGACCATGGTTGACATGTGAATGTCTAAAACCAATGCAAGATCCAGGATTCCACCAAGCTAAAAGTCTTCCTCTTGAATAGGAGCATGAGCCTCCCCTGCCCAAGATCTGGCATATCTTTCATACTCAGCTCAGTAGATCCACTCACTGTATGTGTCTCTGTTTATGGACTAAACTTCAATTTACTCGGAACCTGATATCACTTACCCACTTCTGTCTTTGAAATCCTTTTGCAAAGTTCTACCATTTCCCTTAAGTTTTGTCTAACCAAATTACAAATGAGCAAAGTCATATGAAAACATAGTTCCATCGAAACCTTATTCATGTGTTCTTAAACCCAACCGATAAAGGGGCAATTGGATGTGCACACAGTGAAGGAGAAGGTCCGAAGTGAAATTGTAAGCATGTCAACGTGCTTATGGTCCATGATCAGGAGCTGTGCATGATCACAGAAAGGATTGTAACTGCATTCAGCCAAATGTCCCTTCACAATCCTTCTTTAGACCTTTCTACTCAATGTGGAATGGCTGGGCATGGAAGGCCAAGGCCAGCATGTGGGCCCAATGCCCAATACATGGATGTAATTTAAGAACGGCTGAATTCGATTATAATGGGCCTTACTTCAGAATGAGGATTGTAGCAGGGGGAACTGGCATTCAGGAGAGAACTAGGCATGAGCCACTGAATACTTTTTTGCAGCAGGCAAATTTAGTAAAACCTGAAAAATAATTTTCATCTTTCAGTTGTCTATATTTAAGAGTTCACTTTAACCAATCTGTTGCTGAACTGATCTCTGAACTAAAATCAAGGTGGATTTCATTCTTCATCATGGTCTTCATAAATCTAACATGGCATTTCATCAGCTTCTTGTTTTGTGTTTGATCTTCGCTCTTCTGGCTTTGTTGTAATACCACTGAGATGCAATAAAGCCTTTTGGGTTTCTGCTGTTATCTTGTTGGTTGCTGAAGTTGTCTGCTAACTCCTATGAAGGCACTGAGCAGACAAAAAGCATTTTTGCCATCTTGTCTCTGAGATTAAAAAGGGGTTTCCCAAAACAGTTGTACTTATAATGTATTCCTCTTGAACTTGAAGGTGAATAGTCCTTGTGTGGTAGTCAGTAGAAATGTAACCTTCTGGGACATTTTATGCTGAACTTCTCTCTCAACCCGAATTCTTTTAGCCTTTTGCTAGTTATTCTACTTTCTCGTTCAAAGTTCAAACGTCAGCAAGTAGAGTTTCAATTAATCTAATGCAAAATTTCATGGTGACACCCTTTCAAATGTTAAGGTCGAATAGAGTATAATTACTTGGCAAATTTTACATTAAGTCTTTGCAGAACACTACATTAAATATAAATTTTAATGTAGTGATCCAGTCTATACAATCTACATAGTCTGGTAGACCATACTTGCAGCAAGGAAAACTTGACAAAAAGCTCTCTTCAGTCTTGGATTCTGGATGACTTTGTAACATTTGTAACTTTGTAACATTTGTAAATTAGTACTGTATTTTCTACCTCAGATTACAACAAACTGAGGATATGTTGGAGTTCGGGTTGGGGGGGTGCTTTCCCTTCCTTTACATATTTTTGATGTAAAATAGCATTAGAAGTTCAAATGTGTACATATCTTTCTTTCTTTTTAGATAACTTCTTTGCTTCTGAAAAAGGGTTGCAGGTGGACAGTTTTCAGCATGTTGCATGAGTGTTGTACAACTGCAGCTTTTCAGGATGCTATGATCCCATAGCAACACCATCTGTTGTTCAAAACGTGGACTCGCACAGATGAAATATGTGAGGTGTTCTATCATAATTAGGCAGGTTGCGTGCTGTGACTTCTGATTGATTTCATTTCAGTAGCCGCATATACCACATATGCCAGTGTGCCCAAAAGTACTGCCTACATATCAACATATGGATGTAGATGAATTTGGACACTTATGAATTCTTTCCCCCGTTCTGAGCATATGGGGATGTTTTCTGGCATTATGGTTACTTACAGTATTTGAATGACACAAACTTCTCAGCCAGCCTCTGCGTCTCCTTGTGCTACATGCTAGGAAAACACATAAGTTAATACACCCAGCTGAGAAAAGATTAAATTGTAATTTAACAAGAGCAAACAGCAGCTGGTCTGTTACACATGAACAGATGAACATGTGATTCTACTGGGGTGGTGGTGGTAGAAATATGGTCTCCCTGTTATTTCATTTATTATTTCACTATGTTTGTACAAAGTGTACAATAGAAAGGGGTTTTTTTCCCAATGGCCTCCAGTAATTCCAGTGCTCACGACTATTAGTTAGTGAAAACAAGCTGGGTTTTGTTTTGCTTTTAATTGTCCTTAGTAGAACATATATATTTTTTGTCTGGATTGTGGTTTGACCATGTTTAAGTGAGTTCATGCTGTCATTTGTGCATCATTTAAAGCTTCTTGAACAATGATGCCTCTGAAGCCAAAGATATGCCTTTAACACATATATTTCTATTCATATGTTTTATATATTCTTATCTGAAGAAGTGTGCGTGCACATGAAAGCTCATACCAATAACAAACTTACCGGTAGTTGGTCTCTAAGGTACTACTGGAAGGGAGGGGAATTATTTTGTTTCGACTATGGCGGACAAACACGGCTATCTACCCATAACTAGATATATTCTTATGTTAGCTTTGCCAATTGACAGCTTTGTATTTTCCACTGCCAGGCAACAAACAGAAGGGTGTGACAAAAGTGGCCTACACTGTGCCAATGCATGTAGTGGCAGAAAAGGAAATTAAACAGTGGCTATCTGTTGGCACAGATTGATAGATGCCTTTTTGCAGGAAGTGCATAGTTATTCCTGTACCAGCAGATCTATGCCTCTTTTCACTCAGGTCTTCCTTTCATAGGAATGCTGGGATGCTCCAACCAAGAAAAGTTAAGGACATTCCTCCTGTAGGGTAGCCACTTACAAATTTCCAAGTGCTCTAGTGTAATTTCACCCACCTTTTGTAGGTATTATTATCATTATCTTCACCAGGGGCGTTCTTAGCCCCTTGGCAGCAGGGGATGGGAAGCCAAGAGGCACCCCTGGGGGCGGGGCATCGCGGTGCGTGCATGCGTGCTTCATGACGTCATGAGGCACGCGACGCCCCGCCCCCGGGGGTGCCGGGTGGTGGCTTCGGGAGACTCCCGAAGCCGCAGCACCCCTTCGTGCCGCGGCTGCTCGTGCCTACGTGAGCAGCCGCTGCACAAAGAGGTGCTGGGCACTGGATTCGGGAGTCTTTGCGTGCTGCAAAGACTCCTGAATCCACCGCCCGGGCTCCCTTGGCGGAGCGCAGGGCAGGGAGAGGGATGGGCCAGCAAGGAGGGGTGTCCCTCCTCGCTGGCCCACCCCTCTCTGTGCCCCGACTCCGCAAGCCAGCCAGCAGCGGAGCTCAGCAAAGAGGCAAGGGGCGGGCCAGCGAGGAGGGGGTGGCACCCCACCTCGCTGGCCTGCCCCTTGCCTCCATGCCCAGCTCCGCCGCTGGAAGGGGGGCTATTTTCAGCACTGCCGGGGCAGAGCCGCAGGGGCGGCCAGCGAGGGGGGTGACACCCCTCCTCGCTGGCCGCCCCTGCAGGTCCACCCCAGCAGTGCCAAAAATAGCCTAAAAAGAAAAAAAAAATTAAACAAAATTTTAAAAAGTAAAAAAAAAAAAAGCCTGATGTGTCACCACCAGCAGGGGCGCTGCCCAGGGCCCCCGCCCCCTCCACCCCTCCCTTGCTACACCCCTGATCTTCACTTGCTTATCTTTTGCATGGCCCAGGTGCCATGAAAATAAGACACAGGAGACCATTGGAAGGTTAAATTAGGCTACAACTTTATTGATAACAGATGTAAGCTGGTTTGGCATAAAGCATTGGGTAAGCATCCAACCCCAAACCAGCCCGTCTGCTGGTTGAACCTGGGATGGGTCAGCCCTGGCATGAATACTTCCCCTTGGCATGGGTCAAGTGTGAAGTTCTCACCAGTGCCACCTCTCAAAAGGGGTGCTATAGCCCATCAGCCCCTGTGTAGACACTCAGATGGTTCTACCCCTTCCAGGACCCTTTTTAACAGGGTACCCTGGTGATAAAAGAAACCACCCAATGCCTTAACCACCAAAGTTGTGACGTTTGCTATGAGGCAGGTGAAAACCTACAGTTGAACCAATTTGTCTGCAGGAAAGAAATCCTCCTAGGCCCCAAATGTGGTGACAGAGTAAATCCATAGCAATGTCTGTACCAGTTCAGCCCACTCACCATTGGGATGAAGCACACACAGAGAGAAAATTGGGTGGGAAAATGGGTGATTCAGTGACAATCGAGCATGAATTCCCACACAGATAGAGCTGAGGACTGATTACAGACAGTTTCAGAGTCACTCTATAATTTATGTAGTAGTCATATCCTCAGCTTGGGCTGCAACACTTTTCCACTTACTTTTCCACTGCAACACTTTCTCACTTACTTGGAAGAATGTTCAATAAAAATCAGTGTGACGTGCCCTCAAGTAAATGTATTTTTGAATTTGGGTGTGTTCTCTTCCCAAAGAGTTCTGAAAGTTATAGCTCTGTGAACTGCAGCATAGAATTTCTATCAGCAAAATCAGAAAAAAGTGCCGTGCATTTGCATAATGAACAGTTAATGAATCTACTTTCAATCCTGTTCTCTGAACACTAGTGGGATTTGGCTATGCATATGAGACCCACGAGACATAGCAATACTACAGCGCACGAAATTTTATATGAATAATATGTATGTAGTGGAAGTAACTTACAAAGGTTAAAAAGATGTATTCACAACACTACCGTTACTGAACTAGAACTCTGACACAAACAGTTGCGTACCTCTTGAAAATTGTATTTCTATCAATTTCTTGTTGACATTTGGAGTCTTCTACTAATTACAAACAAATAAAGTAAAGGATCTGGCAAGGAAGCTGAGCCAGACATAAGAGGGTGGCCTTTAAAAAAAGAAGAAGAAGAAAGCCTCCAAACATAATGTAATTTAATTTTCAGATGAACTCAGCTGCAAAGCAGCTGATGAGACAGCTTGGAGGAAAAGAAGCCTCTCTCTCTAGTCTAAACAATTTGCTATATAATATTGCATGCTCTACATTGAACATAAAATACCCCAACAGCAGAAAATGCCAGTTCTACAGAGACAGGCCTTTCTGTTACATTCTCATAGAATAGTAATTTAAGTCCTACACTCACAAATCTTTTCTTTCAAAAAGAGCCTTCTAAAAAGAAAATTATAGATTTGAGCTTTGTTTATACAGCAGTTAATATTGTTCTTTTATTACTGTAATTATTAGAAAAAGATCAAGAATGGAGAAGGGATTATTTCCAGACATAAAACTATTGTTAGCATGCAGACTGATGCCCAGTAACACTACCAGATCCATTATAGCAATCTTCTTTTCTTACTAGCAGTCTTGATTTGTTAACACTTATCAAATGAAAGGTTTAGTGCAGATGTTTCTGAGTGATGGTTTACAAAAGAAAAAGAAAAAGAAAGAGCTCATGGAAGACTCATCGATCCGGTTAAAGGAGATTTCCACTTATTTTGCCCTCCTTTTTCAGCCTCCTGGACACACACCACTACTTAAAAACCCTTTTTTTTGTCCAAATAATTTTTATTGGTTTTCATGTAAAAACAAGACCAGCATATGGCTACAGTAACTTGTCTAGTGGTAAAAGCTAAGGTGTTTTGAGCCAGATTATGTTATCAACAGTTCAAAATAAGGTTCATCGGTGTGTGAAATGGGAAGTTGTGCACAATGTGGCACCTTAGTCTCCTTGTGTGTGCATTTGTGTGTAAGCCAATTAGAGATGAGAAGCAGGCATTCCCAACATAAAGATTCAGTGTCTTGAAATCCTGGAGAAGGAGCTGAACCCTGAAGAATGACTACTCTAGCAACTCATAATTTGGTGCCTTTTGGAACAGTCTCCATGAAAATAATACTGCTATAGGATTCCACCACCACCACCACTGGGCACAAGCTTGGCCTAATAATGCAGTCAAACCAGTTTGCAGCATATTTAAGGGGCAAATGAAGGAACTCAACTGAAGCCTTTCAAATTGCTCTTATTCATATGCTGCTGAAACAAGTACATAATCAACATTGTTTATAAAAGCTAAATATGGACGGCTTGTTCTTTTTGCCTATATTGGCACTAGTTTCTCTACTCGCACAGTAGAGGCTAAGCAGATCAAAAAGTTTTTATGCTGAAGCCAAGTATTTCAGATCATCAATACAAGCAACAAGAATATATCACTGAAGAAGCCCGAAATTGCCAAGGGAGTGCACTATCCACAAGCCCCAGTAAACGGGCCCCAATGGGGGCGTAGCGGTCTTGTAAACTGGTCAGACTGCAAGGGCGAAACAGGTGCAGAACACCGGCACCCTGTCTTTTTCATCAGCATCCCTCGATCGTTGTGAACAACAACGAAATTACCCGTTGTTGGAATCTTCGTGAACTTATCTACAAACATCAAGAAAACCAAAAACAGAAACAAGCACTTGAAAAGTCTAGTGAAACCAGACTTTATAAGTTCATGTCAGTGGGGGTAATTTGTTAATTTCTGAGGCATGGTGTCAGGATTTGTCTTTGTCTTATAAATTCGATAAATAATGTATGTCATCTAGGTCACAATTGTTTGTATTATCTTCGCCATTGTGTTGCTTGGGTTGTACCATTGATATTTCCACAGGAAAAGTTGTGGGTGAATTCTGACACTTTCAACCTTCCTACCTGCATAGGTGTCATCCTGCAGACTTCCACAGGATCATGTCTTCATAGCATTGTTCATTTAGGCACTGCTATAGCAACACCATGTGCTTTATTCTTCCTTTCAAAAATAACCATAGTTATAGTAGATTACTTTCCCTACAAAGCAAGTCACTTCAACATCTTGCTTTGATGGGCACATTTTTTGCCATCTATCTATCTATCTATCTATCTATCATCTGTCAGCAAGTTAGCATATGCAGACCTTTGATACACAGATTCTATCAGCCAAATTATGAATCTATGAAATTTTGCCATTTCTTCTCAGCTGTTGTTACAGAAAATGACTCACATTCAGATTGATGTACGTGTGATAAGCACTCACAAACCTGGAGTTGGCCCTCTTTGCAACAACCTGTTCAGAATCTCTTCTTTGCGCTGGGTTAAAAACTTCAGGAACCACTTTCAGTTATGGGTTGTGTCTGTTTATTGTGAATGAAAAATACAGAAAAGCACAAACCTCTTCTTTTGTAAGTTTTCTTGTTAGCTTTTGCCTTGAGAATCTAATTTCAACTCCCATTTTAATTAATGTTCTTCTGTGAGCATCCTTGAATGCTTGATTTGTGTTTGTGTAACTGTGTATTTATAGCTAACCAGTTCATTTCTTTTCTCAGTCTTGTATATTTGTACATTCCCTGGAATGAGATTTAGAAATAAACCACTTTGCCAGTAGGGGAGCTTCCTTGCATGCTTGACACCATGTGTTATTGTTGTCTAGATGTGGCTGAATTGCTTTGTACAGATGAATTATGTTTGTTGGATTGATCAGTTGTGCAGCTTCCATGCTCATTCTGTGTATGGTTTCATTTATACCTATACTGTGTCCAGAAGAGATACATTTCCAGAGACCCATGAGCTTACATGACATCTCCAGCATAGAGAGAGTCCGCAAATATTTTAAACAAGGATGGGGAGCCTATCATTTTCCCTATGTTGTTGGACTACAGCTCCTATAATCCCTGACTGAGGCTGCTGAAGGGAGTTTGAATCCATCAACATCATCTGAAGGTCCTCAGGTTCCCGACTCCTGATTTAAAATATACACACACAGTCCATACTCAGTATATTTTAACAATACTGAAATAGTGGCAATATAAGGCGCGGGGAACACTTGGAAGATGACAGTAGACAGATTATGTCAGTGGCTAAAGGGCAGTCTTTTTCAAGACCAAATTCAAAGGTTTGGATTCAGTACCATATTTGGCTCATTTCTGGTGCTGCTCGAAGCTACACACCCAGCCACTGCTTTCTATAGCAGATTGGTTTCTACTGGGATCTTTTGTCCCCCTTTTCTTACATGGAAGCAATTGATTGCCTTTTTGGTTAAACAGGAAATCCTTTTAAAGATAATGGAGCTATTCACCTTGACCATTTCTTCCTTCAAATTTACTACTAGCAGAGTAAAAAAGAAAAAAAGAAAAAGCCAGACTCCTGGCTATATCACAGTGGTAAGTTTACGAAGCTTCCTGTCACAACGAGGCAGAAATGAACGGGAGGGAAACTGTATAAAATGTGAAAACTACAGGATTATGCAATGCCCCAGGGTGAAGTTATTGCACTGAAGGGTGCAGAGCAGCCAATCAAGCTGTGTTTCGATACCTGTCCTCATGGCCTTGAAAGTGGGCAGATATACAGAATGAGGGAATGCAAGATAAATTTGGGCAGGCAGTGAGATAATTATGCGGTTGGTTCAGTGTACGTCCAGAGTCCGTAGCTTTCAACATTGGCTGACATTTTAATTTCCCCCTAAGAGCCCTAAAATAAATTGTATGTTTATTGTCGATTTCAGGGGGGAAATTGTTACGTGTTATGTAGTCCATGCTTCTTGCCCTTGAATAATCCAAGGTATAAAATGGGTTAGATAGATAGCAATCCGTGGAGAGCAATGTGTTGGGACTTTCATTGGTCAGAAACAAGCTAAATAAATGTAGAAGAGTAAAAGAAAAAGTTACAGTGGTACCTTGGTTTAAGAACAGCTTAGTTTATGAACAACTTGGATTAAGAACACTGCAAACCCGGAAGTAGGTGTTTTGGTTTGTGAACTTTGCCTTGGAATAAGAACATGTTTCGCTTCCTGTTGAGTGTGTTCCATTTGTAAATTGAGTCCCCTGCTGCTATGGAAAGCACGCCTTGGTTTAAGAATGGCCTTCTGGAATGGATTAAGTTCGCAAACCAAGGTACCACCGTACTTTAAAAAGAAGTATATATGCACATTAAGAGTGGGACCTTTTTTTAGTATGAAAGTACTAATGATCTATTTGAATTTCAGTCCACATTGGGAGATGCTTTCCACCACAATCCACCCCCATTGTTCAAAGACAGCACCCTCCCCCGGCAACCTCTCACTGGTAATGGGCATCACATTTAGTACCTGATGAGTGCCACTGTCAGAAGAGTTAAGTCAGTGTAAGTCAGATGATCTGAAGTGAAGTCCAGGATGGCTCATGACTACTTCTGAAACTGCTCATTTGATTTTTGTTATTTTGAGGAAGATAAAAAGGCATGTATTTCAGTATTTTTAAAAAATTCAAAGGTATTTGAAAAGAATAATGCTACCACATTGGAGACAGGGGTAGCCCATTAAAGATTCCACACCAAGAAAGGTCACAGAGATTTAGAGAAGACAACATTGTCTCCCAATCAAATTTGGTATAAAATTCTTACCGATCACTGTTGCATTATTTTATTTGTTCTTTCTGAAAATGGTTTGTTTACTGAGAGAAAAAGACAGGAGAATACTTTACATCTGTGCTAAAAACCCATTGTCTCCTTCTTAAAGGCAATCAACTTTACAAATGAATATGACATGTACTAGAGAATGGGAGTGTGTTTGTTTTATTATTCCTTCATTATCCATTCCATTCACAGATTGTCCTCATTCTTCTTTGAAAGCTTATATTGTCAAGTTTAAAGTTTTGCAAAGAAAAGAGGCTTAATTACATGAACATCCTGCTTCAAAGGTCAAAGTCAGGAACAGAAGAAGATGTGGGGATATGTTCAAATAATCAAGTAATAGTATAATAGTGTTTTGCAGCACAATTTTGGATACCACATAATTTCATGGGAACAATTCTGCTATTGCAGATTTAGATGAGGAATAACTTTCTGCCAGTAAGAGCTGTGGGGGGGGGGGGAACAGACTCCCTTGGGAGGTTGTGAACACTCCTTCCTTGAAAGTTTTTAAGCAGAAGTTGGATGACCATCTGTCATGGATGCTTTAGCTGAGATTCCTGCGTTGCAAGAGGTTGGATTAGATGACCCTCGGAGTCCCTTCCAACGCTATGTTTCTAGACTGAAGACTAATGTTAAATATTGAGGCTATGGCAGAAATGTGTACAACCATTCTTTTAACAATATGTAGCTTAGAATGCTTGCAGAGCAAGCAACACCTTTTCACAGGCATACCCTGAGACCCAGTTCAGCCGGCAAGCCCTTCTGCTTGGTCCCCCATCAGGTTACAAAACTGTTAATGGTACTACACACTCCTGCAAGCAATCGTGTGGGGTTGCACTCTGAACCCTACTACGTGATCTGCATCATCTGCTGTGTTTGTTTTTCTGGTTCTGTGAAGAAGCAAGCATCACATGCTCTTGAAGCATATATTTCCCCTTTCATCCTTTAAAATACTGGTTTATATTCTCCACTTTTAGGTAATTTTAATTTCACGACTGACAAATGAGCATTTCAAAGGCAGTTCGGTTCTTTTATGCCTGTACATATAAGCTTCCTTGTAATGTGACACTGAAAAAGCATCACAGCAATGAGGCCTACGGCCTTGGCACTGGCTGTCGGAAGGAGAGGGCTACTAGGTGCTGCTGTACTTACTGAATCAAGCCATTGGTCAGTCTGCCCATTACTATGTGTTTTGACTGGCAGTAACTCTACACAGCATCAGAAGCAGGGTTCTTTCCAACTGCTACCTTTTAGCTAGAGATGTTAGGAACTGGACCTGCAATGTTCTCTGTGCCTGGTGAGTGCCCTAGCACTCACTTATATCCCTATTTGAAAACCTATTTGTCTTTTTCTCATTTTCCCCCCTAAACAGTATTATTTATAAGCATATCTATTTGAAGAGTGCCATAAGAATAGCCTGCTGGATTAAGCCACTGGTCCATCTAGCCCAGCATCCCATACCCGCAATGGCCAACCGGATGCTTCAATTGGAAACCTGCAAGCCGGGTTGAAGCACAAGAGCATTCCCATGGTTTCCAGCATCTGATATTTGGAAACATTGCTGCCTCCAAATCTGGAGGGTAGAGCATAGCCAGCATGGCTAGTAGCCATCAATAGTCCTCTCCTCCATCAATTTGTCTAATGCTCTTTTAAAGCCATGCAAGGTTGGTAGCCATCAGTTGGTAGCCATAGCTTGACTATGCACTGCATGAAAAAGTGCTTTTTAAAGAAGTATTTTTTTAAAAGAAGTACTTTTTAAATCTGTCCTAAATCTTCCAACTTTTAGCTTCATTAGATGATGTCCACAAGTTCTAGTGTTTAGGAGAGAGGGAGAAAAACTCTTCTCTTTCCACTCATCTCCATGCCATAAATAATTTTATAAACTTCCATTATGTTGCCTCTTACTCGCCTTTTCTGATATCCTGATTTTTGGAACCTACCGGATTGACTTTAAGTTGCCTTTCTCTCCCCCCCACTCCCACCATCAGCTGTAAGAAAAAAAATTCTGCAGGGGGGAAAGTCTTGGTAATCTTGCAGGTCTTCCATATATCTTCTCTAGATTAAGGCAAATAAATCTACCGGTATATAAAATATCTAATACATTTAAAAAGTGCAGGCATAGGTTAGTTTGAAAGTACCTACAAGCTGTCAGTCCCTGAGTTTTTACAGTGTCGTATTTGATCAAGAAGCTTTTAGCATTTTCCTCAGAAGTAAGATAGCAGAAGGCACTACTAGAGTGGGGTGCTGTGATTCATTTTGCTATGTATTGAGTGTAGTGAGTTATCAGTCAGTTTCATTTATTTAATTAATTATGGGGGGGGGGGGTTGGAAACCAACCCTCATGTTCTGCTGGGTAGCTCATTGATTACTTACAAAGCATACTGTATTGTATTGACATATTTGCTGCACCTTTCGAATGCCATTTCCTGTAGCCTAAATCACACATTTTAATTGATGGCGTATATGGGACAACCAGTGCAGGTACATGACCAGCAACACGAGCATTTTTACAAAGCCGCAGTGGGAGGCCTGAAAGAAGAGTTGAAATAAGTGGTAAAGAGGATGTGTTTTCAATTCCTCTACAAAACAGTTTCCGGTGAAGACGTGGTCTATTTGTAATTTGATAATGCGTTCATATCATGCTTCCAGCACCAGAGTCAGATTTAGGTTCCATCGCACTGGACGCCAAGCCTAAGAGGCGCCTCAGGGCACCTCAACTATGACATAGTGAACTGAGCAAAATGGAAGGTGAGGGAGGGGGCACCATATTGTGGCTTTGCAATATTGTTGTATCTTATTTGTAACTCTTGGTATATCCCAGAAGCACTGTAAGTTTGTTGCTGTTGTTGTTTGGCTTGGTCATCTATGGTTTAAAATAATTTTAGTTAAAGATACAGTTTACAGTTTGTAATATATCTGTGGATAGATTATTTTAACTTAGTTTTCTTTTGTGTTATCTGTCCATAAACCCCAGGAATGGAGAAAACGTATTGGTAGATAATATTAACAATTTACAGAGGGTTGTACTGTTACTGGTCTATAAATCTATGGTATATTTAGAATAGTTTATTGGATACAATACAAAATTGCTGCCAGAAACTTGTGCAAGACAGAATTTATACACAAACTTTGGTATGCAGGTCTATTTCTGGAAAAGATTGTCATTTTTATAGCAATCATGTTTATAATTCAGAAATATTTCCTTATGTGGGACACTAGTCTTGCGGGAATTGTAATTTAAGAACACGCTTTAAGCTTTTGAAAAAGGTCTGCAGCTAGTTTATAAATTATTGACAGGGTCATCTTATTTATACCGATGGATGGTGGGCGGGGGGGTGGGGAGTTAGGCTGCCACCACACCAGCAGAAAAACTGCTGTGTTCCAGCTGCATTCAGTACAGGAGTTGAGTGGTAAACGCAGCAGAAACGAAACAAAGTGGTGTAAAAAATGAGAGACACTTAGCATCTCTGGGAGCAACATGAGGGTTCTGAACAGACTGACTAACCCACCTTCATTAATTTCAGTGGGTTTGGTCTGAGTAAAGCTTAGTTGCATGCCATCAAGGGACTGTGCTTGTGACAATACCTACAATAAGTGTTTGGGAAGGAGGGAGCGAGGGAGAGATCAGGAGGAGGGGTGTCACCTGAATGTTCAGATAACATACAGTAATCACATATGGCAGAGGCATGAGGAGGGAAGGCATGAGAAGTGGTGGCAACAGTAATGCTTTCTAGCATGCTTACCTCCTTCCCTTGCTTACCTGTGTGGAGTGATCTGCCTTGTCACACCCCCAGTTCTTAAGCTGGGTGGAGTTGGGTGATGGGGTTTTGAGTCTCTGGAGTAACAACACAGTTACAGGCAGAGTAGTTTAGCAAGGTGCTCAAGACACACTGCTTGATATACTCTAGATAGATAGATAGATAGATAGCTTGTGAAAAGTGCTAACTTTTGTGCAAAGTGTCCTTTTACCATAGTTTCCTGTCACCAAAATTCCAGCTTATGAATAATAAGTCTGTGCAACACAAGGTCAGATCCATAGCCCCATGTCACACGCTATACTGTGTGAATTATGCTGTCCCTGCTGTTTGCAGGATTATATACTGGTGGTGTTGCACTGAATGTTGTGTTGCAACATTTCCCATGTTCTGTCATGACAACATTTCTAATTCCCCCCTCCCTGTTTTATGCCAATCCTCATTCCTGATATCTATAATTATAGCCCCTAAACATTACACTTCTCACAGAGAGATCTTGCACAAATGAAGAGGGGTTCTTTTAAGTTTCTAATTTGAAACAAATGCCATCAAATATTATTCTGGGTTATATTTCATTTTCAGAACCACAATATAGTTAAAACTTTCAGTTCATCATTCTTAACTTTTCCACTGAATTTTAACAAATCCAATATTCTCCCCTTCCCCGTTGGAAAGAAACATCCGCTTCACTCCAGAGTACTGCTAGTCTTTCTCATAGCTGTCCATGTGGCATTTGGCTGTGTGTAGGAAGCCGAATGGGTGAGAATCCATGGAGTGTTTGCAAACACTCAGATGTTGCTAAGGTGTTAAAAACAAACGTTGGAGTCTTACGTAGGTGATAATGATGTGTCAGGCGTGATATCTTTGCTCCATTGAAGTAGATAGCTAGGCAAGTGCAAATATTGCAGGGATCAGAATTCCAGCTTAATTTTATTTATGTTGTATATACACATGCTGGGATAATTTGTTGTGGCATCACGATGTGACAGACTTCTGGTTCTGACACTGCTCAAGCCTGAGCGCACACATTGTGTGAACCAGTGCTTTTACCAAGAGGGATATGAATGATCATGGCAGTTCACTATAGGGCCATAATTGTGCAAATTGTCTGTCTCCTACATAGAGGCACTGATTCATACCAGCAACACCATCACACAATCCCAGCCTCCCAGGAGTCATACATATCCCTAACATTTCCCCCCCTGTATGTGAACAGACTGAAACACTTGCTATCCCTTCCGCAATTTTTAGTTGTGTCAGCCTTCCCCTCTCCCCCAGAATAGGCAGCAGAGTGCTTTGTCGCCTACAAACGTCCTTGAAGATAGCCTTGTTGTTGTTTTTAGTGTTTTCTTGATGGCTTTCATCGGAATTGGTTTTAGTATTTAGTATTTAGAGGTAAATACAATCACCACCACCATCATGAGAAGCATCAGCCCTGTGCATCCCTTCCCACACCTCCAGAGCCAGCAGAGCAGGTGTTGCCTGTCCTCCTCCTCCTCCTCCTCCTCCTCCTCCTCCTCCTCCTCTTCATTTGACTATGAGATTGTACCCTTGACCCAGGCAGCCTGCCACTGCCTACTCTTCTGCAGAGTTCCTCATGTTCCACAGCTTCACTTGCATGCGGACATATTTGAACTTCTCTATGTAGCTGAAGGGATGGTTGGAGAGTTTACCTTTGTGAAATCTGATACAAACTGACCTGATTTCGTACCTCCTGGTCGAATGTGCGGATTATAATTCAGTTACACCCTGGCTTTTGCACTTCCTCGATCTGCATGGTTCTAAAAATGTTTATTTTGAGGAGAGAAATCTGTTCTAAAATAAATATTTTTGTGTGGATTAATGTAGAAATGAGATGGAGATGACGAATAGGTGAACACATGCCCAAAAAAGTAGCCTGGAATTAAACCTCCCCAGCATCCCTGAGCCCCTGCTCCACCTGGCTGCTGTCCGCCCCCTCTTCCGCTTCCTCTGTCTCTGGGCAGGTGTGGGGGTCTTCAGCGTCCCTGAGCCCCTGTTCCGCCTCCTCTGTCCATTGCTCCTCCGAATCCTCCCTGACACCATGGGTGAATTCAACCCTCAAGCCAAAAAAAAGTTGTCCAGCCCTATAAACAGATAAGTGCAGCAATGTTGTGGATAATACCCTAGGAGAACCAGCCTGAAATGATGTCTAAATAGTTGATCTTTTCATCTGTGATAATGATGATGATTTAACGAATGTAAACAGCTGCCTACCTGTACACATTCCTTGGGGTCTTAATAAACAAAAAATGCTAAAATAATACTAGAAATAATGCAAATAATAAATAATAAAACATCATGATTAAATTAAAGAAAAATCAATAGAAAAGAAAAAGAAAAAAAATCACTTAATCCAAGACAGCGTAAAGAAGCCTGGATGATGATGGTGATGAAGATGATGATTTTCATCTAATTTCCTAAAACTGCTGAGCCTAATTCAGGGACCACCGAAATCAATAAAAACAGCATTCGTCTTATAGACAGAGTGGAGCTACCAGACTGAAAAATTATGTATATATAGTATAATCATTTCAAGCAACTGCAATTAGAGTGGATCAGTCATGGTGAAACAAGTGAAGTGGTGACAGGAGCGCAAGCTGCAGTTTTTAAAAAGGCATGATCTTTCACGGAGTTCTCGTAAACAGCAGATGAGATAGTAAACCTGAGGCTAGTTCAACAGCTGCGGCTCTATCAAGAGAAAGCAGACACTACTAGCTTCCGTGGCACATGCTTTAGTTACAGCCATTATTGCAATGTACTCTATGTGAGGCTGCTCTTCAAGACAGTCTGGGAGCTGCAATGGATCCAGAATATGTCAGCCAGAACACTTGTGGGAACTAGACATTCAGGTCGTATTACACCAGTTATTTATGGGTCACACTGGTTGCCCAATTCATGGTGGTAGTCTTGGTCTTCAGAGCCCTAAACTTTTGTACCAAGTTATTGGAAGGATTATGTGAACCCATATGAACTTCAAGAACTTTGTCTGTGAACATGGCCCACTAATAGGAGTTGTTAGACTGGCAGGTATGGTGCCACATGTACTAAATAAACTGCACATACATCCCTTTTCGGGAGAAATATGTGTTGCTTCATTACTGCTGGTTGAAGAGAACTCAATATGTTTTTTATTTCAGTCCATGTTTGGTTAATGTGCTGCGTTGGAACGTTTTTAGCTGCCACCCATTTCAGACCAGTGGTTGAAATTATTGTATGTGTCTTTAAACTTTTTAGCAAGCCAGCTTGTGAAAGCGGTGTGTCCGGAAAAGTTATCTCCATGCAAATAAAACAGTGCAATCAAGGGGATGGTCAGGTTCAACTTGCTTGTCTTTTCTGAATCAGACTATGTTGCAAATACAGTTAGGATGAGGCATGGCTGCAACCTCACCTGTAGCAACCCTTGTGGTGAAGCAGTGCTGCCTTCCTAATACCAACATCAGTGCAGCTTACCTGGGCAGGGCTGGAACAGTGCAGTGGCAAGGATGGGGCCATGTGAGTGTAGTGGTGGGAGTGCCATCCTGACCATCTCTGTGCAAGTAAGCAACAGCAGCACCCATGCTGGGAAGGTGACTCCACCTCAGTACATGCACGGCTGCTAGACCTCACATGTACTGGGGTGAGATCGTTCTCACTATTTAGGTTGATGATTCTGTATTGGTATAACCTTAATGTAGCAGAGAAATGAATGTGGCACCAAATTCTGTGTGTGTTTATATGCATATATTTCAGGAAAGAAAAAAGAAGGTGTGCTTCTCATTGCAACTTGACGTGAGTGAGAGAGAAAGCATGAGCACCCCAATTCTTTCAACAGAATGTACAGTAGTACCTCAGGTTAAGAACTTAATTAGTTCCAGAGGTCCATTCTTAACCTGAAACTATTCTTAACCTGAGGTGCGCTTTTGCTAATGGGGCTTCCTGCTGCCGCACAATTTCTGTTCTCATCCTGGAGCAAAGTTCTTAACCCTGAGGTGTTTGTAACCCGAGATACTACTGTACAAGAAATGTGTTTAAAGAACTGTGTGTCAGAAAATAAAAGTGCTCCTATATGCTTTAGCAGAAGGCATTAGATGCTAATTGTGCAGTGTCTCTGAGAGAAAGATAAATCCTGAATGTTAGCTCCTTTTTTTAGCCTTTAATGGAATGAGTTATGGAAACCTAAGTGGGCAGTATTCTAAGTGCTTCAAAAAAATTCTCTGCTAGCAGACTAATACAACAGTGGCTCTTTCATCAGACAGATTTAGTTTTCTGAAAACCACAAGAACCAAAGGTCTCTGAATCCGTGAACTAAATATCTGAAAAGGGGGCAGCAGTTAAGTGTTTTTAAAATGTACTCTGGCTCCTCTGAGGGTGAGGAGAGCTCCTTTGCTTCTCTAATGTTATTTCTTAAATAGTATAATCTCATTTTATGCAAAATGGTAATAAACACTGGAGCCCACCCCTTCATATTACAGGGAGTAGTGGAGTCTAAAAGTCTGCTGACCTTTCCAGAAAGGCTCAGACAAGGTGAGCTGGTTGAACAGCTTATGTGGTTGTAGTGGTTATTGGATCATGTGATTTTAAAAATAAAAAAGAAACCTCATTGTAGAAATAAGTAATACCAACTGTCATTAGAGCCAAAAACACGTTTTCTCAAATGGGCCATGTTGGAACTAAATATTAAGCTGGAGTTAATTCAAGTTGAGGCTGAATATGTTCCTAGTTCCTTCTTTGATTCAGAGATGCTGATTTAATAACCGGGATATGAACCACCAAACTCTAAAATGCCTTTGAGGAGTCATAGGAGCACACATATGACCTCAAACTAAATTTGGTTGCACAGTGTTTTTAAGTTGGCCACACCCAGGAACGTCTTTGCTTTGTACTAGAACTACACCTATAAATAATGGTCTGCATCCCCAAAGCCTTGATCCACTGCTGACTGTGTCTTATAAGGTGTCATGGCATCACACTAACAAAGTTCCCATGCAAACCATCCCAGGAATGTTGCTGCTTTACACTCAATATGCATCTATCTACAAGAAGGGAACTAGGTTATATAACCCGAACTAAGCAGGGCAGACTGTGCATTATGAAATGCACCTGATGCATAGCATTCTCGGACACAGGTGTGTGAGTTAGGGTTGACCGGGGTTTATTTGGAAGAGCAAATTCTTATCTGTATGGAGAAAATGTCGTTCCTGGGAGGTGGGTTGTATCAAAATAGTTTTGAGTCATATGTGCACCTCTTTATTAGGGCACAGTCTGTTGGTTCCACTAGTATATGATGTGTAATAGCCTAAGGCTTATTTTGAGGTCCAGTGACATTGAGAGCCCAGTTATTTATTCAGACTGCATCTGTACCTTTGTATCAAAGGCTAACTATCAACTGCAAATGCGTCAACCTTGTGAACTGCACACCATTATTTTCTGCTCAATTTGTAGCTCAAAATAAATTAAGCCAGTGTCATGTCATCGGTTCAGGTAGTGTCAACAAAAGATTAAATATGGGCTTTAGATTCTGAATTTGCTTCTTTCACCTGTTTCAAAAAGCAAAGTTTAGCTTGGGCTCTTTGCAGACATGGTGCCACAACAAGGTTGACAAAGGCAGATCTTGATGTATTTGTACACAGCAATATGCACAGCCCCACCTCATTAGGTGAGGGTATTCCTACTAAATGGTGTGCCTTGTGAGGCTTTATAGTGCTACTTGCTTGCTGAAGGGATCCTGGATTCAATGTTATTCCTCTATTCTGAAACAAAGAGCAGGAGGGGGCCATAGCTCAGTATTGCATAAAGAGGATGCAGGTTAAAATACTTAAGGATGCAAGGTAGCAGAACTGGATCTCTGCTTGAAAACTTGGAGTTGCCAGTCAGAATAGATAGTATTGGGTTGAATATGCCAATAATGTTTTGTCTTAAGACTAAGGCAGCTTTGTATATTCACGTATGACAGCACTGACCATCAGTTTGGTGATTCATGGGTAGCGCAGAAGCACCAGCCACTGGATGCAACACTCAATCTGCACCCATAAATCTGATCCAGAAAATATGTTGTATGCTGCTAGATAAGGACATTTCTCTCTCTGCCATGTCATAAAGCCCAGCTTAATCAAAAATGGATTGCTCTGCAGTATCCGCATGTCAGAAACATAGGAGATGAAGTTGGTTTGATGAACCCAAATATCTTTGAATAATCAAGAGTTTAAATTTGTTATAATGGTTTTGTCCTTTGCCTTAATTCTCCAATTTGAATTATTTTGGGCAGGAGCCAGGTTGTTTGTATGAACTTTCATATACATGTTTAAGCCATAATTCTGTGTTTTGAGTTTGAATAGCAGCTCTACACTCAATAAGAAGGTGGAAAGGGAAGGCAAATACAAAATACAACACAATATTTGAATTGGAAGTTTGAGTTATCGGAATGAGAGTTGGTATGAATGTTCAAATGCATGTTCGACTCTGGAATCCATTTTCAAGGAAGTGAACAAAGACTATGAAACACCAGCCTTACATATTTTATTTAAACTTAGTGGAACCCTGTGTCAAAGCTTTTCTTCGCAGTCATTGACGTTATATATTGTGCAATGATTTACCTGATATTTTTAAGAGCCCAATAATATGGTGGTGCCTTATGTCCTGTTGAGAGTTGGCAGTTCAGGGGCTGCTATAGAGAATGCCCTTTCTGAGACTGTCAGCTTCCCCCCCCCCAAAAAAAAAAAACTTCTGAGAGCAGTGGAACTACAAATAGCCCCTCCTCTTTCATTCCTAACCCCCAAGAGGGCCTGTAGGCAAGGAGGTGATCTTTCAGATATTTGGGGCCTAATTTGTTTAGGGTTCTGGGCACTACTAGACCCTGTGTGAGGCAGATCACTGTTTACTTTGCCCTGGGCCAGACCTTTAAAAATGAATTATTAACCACAGGGACCATGTGACATTTTGTCCTATGAAAAAAATTGTATGACCCTATGTAATCCTTTAAGCAAGCATTTTGTTTAGAGGAGCCGTAGAAGTATTTGACCAAATATAGGTACATGGATTTGGGCACTCATGTCCTGCAGGTTTTGTGAGAGCACAGTACGTTTTCTAGTGAGAAGCGATGTGCCCGTCTCATTCATTTTCTCTTGTGCTCTTATTGTAGGGAAACCCTCTGTACTTCCAATCTGCTCGGAATGTTACAGTGAACATTCTCAATGAGGAGAGTAAAGTTCTTACACGTCTTGTAACAGGTAAGGTGCCTGAGGAAGGGAAGAAGACAAAAAGGGCACTGTGATGGGGTATTTTGTGATCATTAGCCCATGGGATAATAATCACTAACTTATCTAGTACAGTACAAGCCATGACCCAGCCTGCCTGTCTAGAAATAAAATATAAGAATGTTAGAACTGAGCTGAAGAAGAAGCTGGCTGTGTATTTCTAATAAGGCAGCCGAAAATTATTTTCATTTTAAAGCAGACTCTGACACAAAAGGTCACTTGTACAAGTACAAGTTCAGGAAGAGAATAGTCATTTTGATCTTTCATTTGTAACAGGCACAAGAATGTCCCTGGACAATTTAAACTTACCCAGGACGACTGACACTTAACTGATTAATATTCACAGCAGGGATACCTTCTTGTCTTTTAAAGGTTTCCGAAACCCCCTTTTAAAAGTAAATCGCTTGTGCTGATAAGTACCATTTATGTTCATGAAATGGTATCCTTCATGTTTAACAGGGAAACTGATGCTTCAAAAAAAAAATCCCCAGCAGACATGTTGCTTTTGAGTGCATGTGTGCCTTTGCAGCAAGAGGGTTTGCTCAGAAAGAAAAGAGCCTGACAAGGGAGAGAAGCGGTTCCATGAGACGGCATCGGCAATCCATAAACATTTTGTTGTGTGTGAAATTAGATTGCCTGCTTTGCTTATATAACACCTGGCCTCAAGTGAGAGTGCTAAATAATTAAATAAACAGTTTCAGCCAGCAATTATTTTTAGTTGCATGTGTGAAAATTGCCTTGAGGAGAGGAAATAAATTCACCCCAGAATTCAATCCCAGATTATCACGTTCAAGAAGAAGAAAGGGGAAGTGGCTGGGAGCTTGTTGATCATTTGCCACATACAGGCAGAAAATGCAGAGCACTCGAGTGACTCTGTTGCAGGATAATAGAATTTAGCTGCAGTGCAATCGCAAAGATAGTGCAGTTTGTGTGTTATGTGGAATAATTGTGCAGCTTGCCAGGCTTGAAACTACTGGACTGGGGAAATGGTCCCAGGAGATGCAACGCTTGCCTTTGAATCTAATTATTCTAAGACTTTGTTGCCTTGTCATACTGAAACAAGAATGACAGGTGTAACATGATTATTTAGGAGATGCAAATTACATTCCTTATTATAAAAGTAAATAAGTCTGAGATATAGAGAGAGCGAAGATAATGCAAGTATTTTAGCCACTTGCATTTACTGAAAACTTATGCAGTTATAAATAACCACACATTTCTTTCTCTCTCTTTCTTCATGTCATACATTTCCACAACAGTGTGTTATTAGCAGAGGATGGGAAACTAGAACCGTGGTTACATTTTTATTTTTTTATTTTTTAGTAAAGCAGTGAATCTTGTATTTCTTGTTCCACTCTCAGGATCATAGTGGTAAAATGTCCAGATCAGGGGGTTGAAGATGAAGATGCAGTGCAGTAGAGGTTTTTTGGGGGGTGGGTGCATAGCTGTCAACCCTCCCTGCTGTTCCCCACTGCTATATACAAAGCTGTCAACCCTCCCTGCTGTTTCCCAATGCTATAATAAGGGAATTTCCCGCAAAAAAGGGAAAGGTTGACAGCTATGGGGGGTGTCAATAAATGTTTGAAAAATCTGAAAGGCCCGGTAGTTTTGCAGTGTGTAAGAGAACAAATTTCCATGCGCTCTGGCTTCTGTCACAGTGTTCCGTTGCGCCAGAAGCGGTTTAGTCATGCTGGCCACATGAACCGTAAAGCTGTCTGTGGATAAACGCCGGCTCCCTCAGCCTGAAAGCGAGATGAGCACCGCACCCCATAGTCGCCTTTGACTGGACTTAACCGCCCAGGGGTCCTTTACCTATACCTTACCATTTTTAACAGCACTCAATTTCTCAGGAAATTGGACAAATGAAAACTGCTCAGTATTAGAAAGAACCCAGTTTCTTTTGAAGGCCAGTGTGTGGCAGACTCACAGCATCTCTAGAACAATATGCACATTGGCTGCTAGCATATCTGAAAGGGTACCCAATTAAAACATTTGCCACTGTATAGAAAGGGACAATTTAGCATTTGGGATGTGTGCCATTGGCGTTCATATGAGCAGCTCCTTATATGGGACCAGCAGCTAGAAATCAGGGCTGATGAGAATGGTTCTTGAACCCTGAGGGTGCTCTGCATATCATCTACTGTATGGGCAATCATTTTAATATGCAAATTAAAAGGCTACATTTAACCAAAACCAAAATTGCCTTTGATTGTCATCTCTTGCTGCCTGTGAGAAATGATGCTGGTCAGAAACAGGCCATAATCCTATGACATTTGCTTTAAGAAATAAATGCTGATAATAATACTGTACCACATATCTTGTGAATTGCTTAATTGTTTCCTGCCCTTAACCTTTGCTTTAGATTATGAGAGCTTTGCACCCAGATTGTGCTCTTTAGCACTTTGCAAGTGACCCAGTGCATCTTTGCTGCTATTGCAGATAATTACAGAAATTGTTATCTCAATGAGATGTGCATCTGTGTGGATTGTTTTGAAGTGGTTGTTTTCAAAGATGATGCTCCTGGCCAAGCCATGGAAGAGACATCTGTTTGTGCTGCTTAGCTACACATTTGCACAAATATTGCCATGAGGGTTGCTAACATTTGTTAAAATTTGAAGTGGAGAATCCACTGACTGAATATCCCAAAGGAAATTTGGAAAACTAAGAGGTACATATCAAGAAAGATGGGATTGTATCATTCCTTCCACTGATCCTTTCACACACATTCATTTTCACAGGGTCATGTCAAGCATCATGACTTTCATACGGAGAGTATTAGAACAGATTTTGCATCACAGCAACTACACAGTGTCCTAACAATAAAACCTAGCTGGTTTATACTTCATGTCTATTAATAGCATTTTTACTGTTGGTCTGGAAGGTTTTAACAAAATGTTGTCCAATCTTTGTGGGTTTATGTGTGTATATATCAGGCTTCCTCAACCTCGGCCCTTCAGATGTTTTGAGGCTACAATTCCCATCATCCCTGACCGCTGGTCCTGCTAGCTAGGGATCATGGGAATTGTAGGCCAAAAACATCTGGAGGGCCGAGGTTGAGGAAGCCTGGTATATATGCATACTATTTTAGCAACATTGCAAGAACATCACACGATCTAGAACTCTGCAGTCAGTAAACTTGTTCACATGTAACATTAAGCTGCAGAGATTGCAGCCTCTGGACTTCTTCCCTGGGCCTCCTGTTACTGAGAGCTTGGTTTGACCTAGCATGTCATCTGAACCCAAGTTCATGGTTTGTCTCCTCCAGACAAACCACAAGCCCTGAACTCAAGAGCAAACATTGGGTTTGGGCTCATTGTCTAATAATTGATTTATATATTCCGAGTCAGGAAATAATGTTTCTCTCCCTTATATTGGTTTGTAGATTTTTTTTGTAATTTGGCTTTAGCATCTATCTGTTTTGCTTGAACAAGCTGTATTGATTTATTAAATTGCTCTTTGAACTGGGCAGGCATCTTTGGCAGAGAGTATCCTGTTCATCCTGTCTTTTTCTGCTTATGAAAGTCTGCTATACACCAGTGTATTAATCCATAGGTGAAAAATTATATATATAATATTGATAGCAATGAAATGTTCATGTATGTATGGTGAGAGACTGGTCAACTTCAAACAATGTTAGAAAATGTTAGGAGGAGGTGGAGTAGTATAGTATGTGTATATTAACTCATAAAAATGATTCATGGAAGGATTTATCAGAACTGTTTAGAGATTGGGTACCTGTTTAAATGTATGTATGGAAAATAAGTGTTTGTATGGAAGGCTAATAAGATTTCTGTTCCAAAGCTCCTAACAGGCCACAAAATCCTTTCCTTCTTTCTTCATTATATGCAGGCCATGGCAGCAGCACTTCTGTGATCGAACCTCATATTTCTCTACCCAGAATCTTATGTAGAAGATCCCAAAACATTCTCTCTCCTGTTCCATCTCCAACTTACATATTTATTAGTGTGTCCCGTCCCCCCAGCTCAGATGGTCTCTCAGAGGCAATTTCTCTTTGGGCTGCCCAGCCTACAAGCCAAAGCCCACATTCTCTCTGTGTCCATCACACGCATAATCATTAATCAATTTACTAAATAAGTATCTTGTCCTTGAGACTAGGAACTGAAGTAAAAATATGGTACATCATATATAAAGGAGGTATTCCTACTTGTCCCTTCATGGCAACAGCAAGATTGCCACCTTGGTCCCCTCCCCGCTTTTTAACGGGTTCTGCTCCTGTGAGTTTAGCAGCAGCCTGATAATACAAAAATTAAGCTGTTGAATGCTGCATTCCTATGCTCTCAGGAGTAAAACCTGTGGATTGCAGCAGGATTTGCCCCTTAAGTGCACATGAAGAAGCTCAGACTGGACATTCTTTACATGCCATGAATAGCTTGACCTGTTTAATTTCTGCATGTCAGATTGCAGAGGTGGGAGTACTGTAGTAGGAAAAAATGGGAGAAAGTTAACTCTACTTAACTCTACCCCTGGCTCCACCTGCTGTTTGTTGTCCTACCAGATAATACAACCAGATATTATTAATTGGAATTGTAAAGGTAAAGGTACCCCTGACCGTTAGGTCCAGTCACGGACGACTCTGGGGTTGCACACTTATCTATAGGCCGAGGGAGCCGGCGTTTGTCCGCAGACAGCTTCCGGGTCATGTGGACAGCATGACTAAGCCGCTTCTGGCGAACCAGAGCAGCACATGGAAACGCCGTTTACCTTCCCGCCAGAGTGGTACCTATTTATCTACTTGCACTTGACGTGCTTTTGAACTGCTAGGTGGGCAGGAGCTGGGACCGAACAACAGGAGCTCACCCCATCACAGGGATTCGAACTGCCGACCTTCCAATCGGCAAGCCCTAGGCTCTGTGGTTTAGACCACAGCAGCACCCACGTCCCTATAATAGGAATCATACTCTGTACCATAGCTACAAATTTCTTACCACATTCTGCCATCCTTGTTCAGCTAACCCTTTCAATGGAAAACTCCTTCCCATCCTTCCTATCCAAAGCATTACAAAAAAAACCAAGCAAAAAATAAGTCATAAATTCTAATATATATGTAAATTTGCCGTGCTTCGTTTATTTAATACAATTCAATAGCAGAATTTGTTCTGATGGTGGAAAATTTTGAACCTTTAGTCTAGAATATCTTTCTTTATCAGAATGTCCAGTTCAATATGAGTTTTGTGACAGAGTTCCTATAAATCAGAATTCATTAAGTAGCAAGAAAACAATGATTTTTTCAATGAGTAGGTCTTACATTTGCTTAAATGTTTTATATATTTTAAAATAAATGCTGAAGAGAGAAGAAACACTTATTAGTCTCTCTAGCAATATGATATATGCACAACCATTAGCATAACCACCTTCATGCATTTCTATTTAATTGTCAGATTCATAATCCAGGATATGTTAATGTATCATTTTCAGCATAATATCAGATCAAAGAGATCACTAAGCTTTCTTTCTTCTCTTTAGGGCCCAAAGCAGTGGAAGCATACAGCCAAAAATTTCAAGTGCTAACCACCTCGGGGAAATTGTTGTTTTCTGCAGATGACAATGAAGTGGTGGTTGGAGCAGAGAGACTTAAAGTTTTAGGTAAACAATATTCAACAAATATATGTATTTGTTCTTTTGAAAATCGTTTCAATGTTTGATCTCATTCATGGTACTTGTGGAAAACCTGCTGTTAGCTTCAGGGAGAACTGGTCAAGTGCTTTTCATTGTTCATGGGATTTTTCAGTGTTATTAGCTTATGCCCTTCAAAACCGGATCGAATTCCCAGAGGCAACACCACATTTCAGCATCGTTATTTGTTGCATTATTAGATATGGCAGCAGAGGACTTTGGAATATGAAGACCTAAAAAATAAAGTCTGTTGCTTATCCTTATGGGAGTAAGGAATACATATGGATTAAATGGTTAAATATACTTTTAAACTGTTTGCACCCCAAAAGGGGGGGGGCACTAGCAATCTCTGTTTTCACTGCATTGCTTTCCCTCAAGAATTGTGCAGCTGCCCTAAAAATTAGCTTGCCTTCCAGCATTACCTTTATTGTGGCAACGGGGGGTTCTGCAGTGTTGCTGCTTCCCGTGCCTAAGTGCCACAACAGAAGTCTGAGGTTGCAGTTTAAGAGATGACAGTTGATTATTCTCCTATCAGAAATTCTCCAGTTCCCAGAAAGGGCAGTGTAGCCATGGTCTCTTCCCATATGACTTGGGAAGCCTGGATAGCTCAGTTGATTAAATTGTGGTGCTGATAATGCCAGGGTTGCAGGTTCGATCCCTCTCTGTGTGGGACAGCTGCATATTCCTGCATTGCAGGAGGTTTCGCTAGATGGTTCTCAGGGTCCCTTCCATGATTCTATGACTTTGGACTTGTCGTGTTACCAGAGAGCTCGCATATTGAAATAAGCCCTTTTGGTGAAGAGTCAAAATGGAAAATGATGCCTAGCTTACATGGAAAGATTATCTTTCCTGCAGTAAATCCATTTGCCAATGTTCTTTGCTGGCATTTGTGAAATGAGATTAGTTTGTGCATTTTTTAAATCAACATGTAAAGGCATAGCTGAGGTTTTTAAACCATTTAAAGGTAAAGGTAAAGGGACCCCTGACCATCAGGTCCAGTCGTGTCCGACTCTGGGGTTGCGGCGCTCATCTCGCTCTATAGGCCGAGGGAGCCGGCGTTTGTCTGCAGACAGCTTCCGGGTCATGTGGCCAGCATGACTAAGCCGCTTCTGGCGAACCAGAGCAGCGCACGGAAATGCCGTTTACCTTCCCGCCAGAGCGGTACCTATTTATCTACTTGCACTTTCACGTGCTTTCGAACTGCTAGGTGGGCAGGAGCTGGGACCGCGCAACGGGAGCTCACCCCGTGGCAGGGATTCGAACCGCCGACCTTCTGATCAGCAAGCCCTAAACTCTGTGGTTTAACCCACAGCGCCATTTACAGTAATGTATATTTCCCACTAAAACATTTTGCACTCCATTCATGGAGGAGAGAGCTGTCAATGGCTACTAGCCATGATGGCTGTGTTCTGCCTTCACAGTTGGGAGGCAGCAATGCTTCTGAATACCAGTTGCTAGAAACCACTGGAGGGGAAAGTGCTCTTGTGCTCGAATCTTACTTGCTGGTTTCCCACAGACAACTGTGTTCGGCCACTGTGGGAACAGGATGGGCCATTGGCCTGATCCAGCAGGCTCCTCTTACGTTTCTTTGTAAACCTGAAGCTACAGTCTTCCCCCTTTCTTTTAAATTGATGGCATTTGTATATGCTGAGTTTTAAGCCTGTTAAAAGTGGGTAAATGATTCTAATAAAATGCACCCTTGGGGAGAGTGTGTGGAAGAGCAGTAAACTAGCAAGCTTCATATCTTCTAAACCTTTTCCCTCGCTGCTTTAAATCCTGAACTGCTGGTGCAAATATGTTGGTGTAATCTGTTCTTGTTTAAAGTGACAATAACCTCCCATCATTTGGTTCTCACTCATAGCATAAAATTAGTTATAAAGGAGTGGGTGGTTATTTTCAGTACCTTTTCCCGAGGGTTTGGTGGTGGTGGTGTATATTTCAAGTTCCTTTAGACAAATGTGTATTTTGCAGCTTCAGGATTACAATAATCCACAAGTTTCAGGTTCCTCCCAGTCCATGCAGATCCCATATATTTGTCTGTTGTTTAGTTAAATTGTTCTGGTGGAGACAGCAATGTTTTCAAAATACAACAGTGTTATTTTATGCCTCCTTTTAGTCTCTGAAACATAAAAAGAAGGGGGCATTTCCACAGTTCTAGTGCCATTTTATTTATGTTTGCAGCAGAACGTCTCTCAATATTTTATCTATCCTAAGCAGAGATATCAAAGGAGGGGGAGAAAGACAAAGTTATCAGAGTTATACTTTATGTAGAGAGTTTTTAATAACCTTGAGAGGAAACTTTTATACACTGTCTGGTTTCTCTTCCACACCCTGTTGATTGTATCTCTTAACATGAGGATGTGCCATAATTCATGGATTTTGTCTTGTTTGGAGCATAATTCCATTCCTTCCCCATATGGGGGTGGGAGTGGGATGCATTTGCAACATTCTCTTCCCCTGCAAGAAGAAGGGAGATGGACTCCCCTGCAGGGGTAACATGGGGCTATTTAAGGCAGCTCCACCCCTCTTCTCACAGAGACACCCCCCTCTCCCAGCCCTTTTGCGCTGTGAGCTCTGCTAGTTGCTTTCATTGAGGGAACTGAGTAGGGATTTTTTTTTGGGGGGGGTCACTAATTGGCCCATGTCACAGCTTTTTCACCTACTTCACACTGTTTGGTGTTGACCGCATGGCTGGAGTGGTGCTTTGCTAGAATTTGGCTAATTGGCATTTGTTCCGGGATGGGTGAGTGGATTTTGGAAAATATCTGACTAATATCTGCACCAGAGTGTTTAGGGTTGTCGGACACATCAGGGTGAACACTGGCCAATGGGGCCACAACGCGCAAGTCAGGTTCCTATACCCAAGAAACACACAGTGAGGGCCTTGCTACATGATCACAATGTGTGCGGCTGGCAGCTGGCTCAGGAGATGGGAGAGTTGAAATCCTCCCGTCTATCCACCACACTGCCCAGATCTCATTGGTGTCAGTTAATTTTGTTGACTTACTCTGATCGTCAGATTCTATAATAGTTATATTTAATAAATATAACCTGTTACCCATCTTTCTTATCTTGAGTCTTCTTGGGTGTGTTGGCAATCCAGCTAGTTATTGTGGGAGGTGGAATCTACTAATTGCTTTTGCAAAAGTCCTGGCGCTGCTGATGTCTGTCTTCTGACACTTCTCTTTGCTATGTAAGCAATCTTGACTTGTTCTTGTTCTGGCCTTACCCGTCCTTGTTATACCAAGAGAAGTATAAGACTGCAATCTGGCATGAAAGTCCTCCTGGAGAGGTTAGAGCAGCAGTTATTGGACACGTGGTCCGCTTTTAATCTTGTTAATGATAATTACTTCCTTTCCTTTGTACTCTGTTCAAAGCTCGATCTGAAAGTTTGTTCTCTGAAGCCGTGCTGGAGCCTTAAAGTGACAAAAGTAATAAGGCTGGCTCTTTTTCCTTTGAATTCTTAAAGACTTTTCCAGGACTAGCAGCAAGACGTTGGGGAGGAGGGGAAAAACAACACACTGTTTAGAAGATCTGAAAATTAGAACTTTAAAAACGGAATGCAGTAAGGAATACTTTGCATTTCAAGCTACCATCTGTGCTGAGCAAAACAACAACAAACAAATTCCGTGTTTTCACGGAAGAAGGTAGTTAAGAGAAGCATTTAGGGTGTAATCCACATTTCACTAATGTTAATGGGAAGGTACCCGTACGTTTTAATGATGCTTTATGTCTCTTTTCACCCATATGTGTTCAAATGTACCCATACGTACGGTAGGTTGGATTGCAGCTGTCAGGATCTGAAAATGCTTGCCAACTTTTTCTAGTCCAAGCAGTAACACTGCTGGGCATTTTTAAACAAAAACTAATAAACCAAGGCAGTTTTTTTTTTTTAATCTAGCACATATATTTTAAAAAAATACATTTAGGGAGTAATCCTAACTCCCATCTGGCAGTGGTGGGCTGGACAGAATGGCAAAGCTACTGCCCAGCTACTTGTGCCAATCAGGGTAGAAAGTGGAGAGACGTGATTTCAAACAGAATTGTTTACTTGAAAAAACTGAATATATTTTTGTTGTTATTGTTGTTGTTAATAATATGCTGCCCATCTGACTGGGTTCCTCCAGCCATCTGGGCAGCTCCCAACAAAAAATAGAAATACAACACCAAACACTAAAAACTGCTGGATCAGACCAAAGGCCATTCTAGTCTTGTGGTGCAAAGCAGATGCCTATGGGAAGCCCACAAGAGCACCCTTCCCACTTGTATTTTCCATCCACTAGTGTTCAGAGGCATAGCTCCTCTGATATTGGAGGTAGCACATAGCCATCATTGCCACTAGCCATCCATAACCGTATCCTCTCTGACTTGTCTGATGCCCTCATACAGCCCACCCAAGTTGGCGACCATCACTATACCTTGCGGTAGCTCACTCTACTACCTTTTCTCTATCCTGAATCTTCCAATATTCAGCTTTAACAGACAGCCCCAAGTTCTAGTGTTAAGAGAGAGGGAGAAAAACTAATCTCTATCCACTTTCTCCATACCTTGAATGACCATATGCACCAGTATCTCTGTACTGGGAACCAAATGCAGATCATGGTCATGAAAAAAACAACAGGATACCA
Organism: Lacerta agilis; assembly: GCF_009819535.1. Lineage (NCBI taxonomy): Eukaryota > Metazoa > Chordata > Lepidosauria > Squamata > Lacertidae > Lacerta > Lacerta agilis. The sequence continues at coordinate 62,645,023 of NC_046313.1, forward strand.
GAGCTTTGTGTTGCAGTTAACCATAGTCTCTCACTTACCTTTCTCTAGCACCACTATTAAGTGTCTGAAAGTCCAGGTGTTATATATCACTTTCCTTTTCTCTTGGCAACCCCTAAGTAGCAAGAGAAACAGAATTCTAATTTATAGCTAAGGGTGAGATTTTTTTTCTATTTCAAGTTCCCATTGATTCCCAGATAGACTTGGAAGTTCAGCCGCTGTGTTTAATATGTTTCCCCAAACAATAAATCTCTTGTCTCAGGATTCTTTCATTGGTCCAAAGCAAGACACGGGGGGGGGGGGGAGATGCAAAAATCCTTTACTGCTGGTATGCATGACCCATGATATTTAAAAGTATTTGTATACTTATTTTACTATATGCACCATGTGTTTCCATGCAGAAAGCATTGGTGTGGCATCAGTGTTTCCTGCAACAATCATCAGTCACCCAACAGCTACTCTACAGCTGAATTTTGTGAATTACAGTGAATTTTGCTTCACTGTAGGGTTGATGAACAGTTTACCTCATAATCTACTTCAGAATTTCGGAGCAGATGTGTGTATTATTTCTAAACTTGCTTATAAAATAGAGCACAGTTTTTTTTTGAATGGCCACTGCAGATTTGGGTGCTGCAGCTTACATTAATAAATTGTTTTGTAGATTATGCCGTCATCTGCTTATCCTTTTTATTTCCATGGAAATGAAACAAATGCAGTTTGCCTTTAAAAAATGTTGTATCTAAGAGATGATTTAATAAAAGCATTGAAAAATAGCTTTGGTATACATTAATTACCAATTTCATTTAATAACACATTGAACATTATAGCAGTTATAAACAAAGGATAATCATAAAGCATTATTCTAGCTACTAATTAGCTCTATTTATTCTCCAGATTAGTTTTTAAATATGCCCTCTAGATGCCACTTGATACTAATTACCACAGTTACATTATTATCACTATACAAAAGCATTTTAATTAAATGTAAAGTAATTTAAATTAGCATGAGCTTCTTCAGAAATTAAACTGTGGTTAAATGCTTTATTTAGCCTTTTAAGATGACTGCAGCTGACATACCACAATCACTGCTCCCAAACGTCATGGCATCTTTTGGGAGACCATTGCTAAGAGGGCGAGTGGGAGAGAGAAGAGAGATACACGTGTTCAGATATAAGCTCATAACTGCAGTGTAATTTGTCTTATTTAGAGCAAAGGATCCCACTGCTAAAGGGGCAAGCAACTTTTTAGAATGAATTACAGTACAGTGGTACCTTAGGTTAAGAACTTAATTTGTTCGGGAGGTCCGTTCTTAACCTGAAACTGTTCTTAACCTGAAGCACCACTTTAGCTAATGGGGCTTCCCACTGATGCTGTGCCGCTGCCACATGATTTCTGTTCTCATCCTGAAGCAAAGTTCTGAACCCGAGGTACTATTTCTGCGTTAGCGGAGTCTGTAACCTGAAGTGTCTGAAACCTGAAGCGTCTGTAACACAAGGTACCACTGTATAAACTTGTCTTTTCAAGTTTGCATCAAAAATGACCAGGAAAGCTCCTTGTATATCATGTCTTTAGATTCTGAGCATTATTTAGAAATTGAGAATGTGATACAATGTATATATTTAAGAAATTTATAAGCCACCCTTTGTCAAAATGAAACAGTGTAGTATACAACATAGTAATGTAAACAACATATGTAATGTAAATACGTAACATAATGTCAATACAATAAAAATAAAATATCAATATCAATACAATAAAAAAAATTAAAACAGATGTATAAATACAATGCATAATAATATGCAATGCATAATACTAGATATACCTACTAGTACCTAATCCTATTTTCTATGGTTATTGGATTGTGATTTCCTGCTACTAAAAAGCAAAAGCAGGATGCTAATACTTCAAATAAATATATAGGGCACTATGGAATTGAACTTTCCCTCCATGTGCCCTGCACCCTCCACAAACCATAGAATTGTAGAGTTGGAAGGGACCCTGAGAGTCATCTAGTACAACCCCCTGCTATGCATGAATCTTAACTAAAGCATCTAAGACAGCTGGGCATCCAACCTCTGCATAAAATCCTTTAAGGAAGGAGAGTCCACCACTATCTGGTCAAACAGCTCTTACTTGAAGTCATTTGTTCGGGTCCAGAGCAGGAGAGAACAAGCTTGTTCCGTCTTCCATGTGACATCCCTTTAGATGTCCAACAGTGGCTTTCATATATCCTTTTAGTCTCCTATTTTCCAGGTTGAATATACCCAACTCCCTCAACTGTTCCTCATAAGACTTGGTTTCCAGACCCTTGATCATCCTAGCCACTCTCCTCTGCAAACTTTCCAGCATTTCATAACCTTTCCATTGTCCCTATTGAAATTCACCCCATCCTGGGGATTCGAACGCCGACCTTCCGGTTGGCAAGCCCAAGGCTCAGTGGTTTACACCACAGCGCCACCCGCGTCCCCTTGCAGATTGGATGAGCAGCTCTCAATTCCTTCATTCAAGTAATTTATAAATACATTGAACAACAATGGGCCCAGAACAGAATCCTGCGGCACTCCACCTGTCAAACTTTATGCTACCAAGACACAAGTTCCAGGGAATGTTCCTCTAGTACATGGGTCCTCCCACCACCTCCCCTCTCCTCATGCTTTTCTGGAAGTTTTCCTGACACTCCAGAGTGGATTTTGGGGAAGCACAGGTGGGGGGGGAGCCCTGCTGTGTTAGTGGGAGTCATCCTGTTGGCTTCGGCATTAGCAAATGAATGGGATATATAAAATGGCAAAGATAGTTATGGAGGAGGACAGATCATAGTTAAAGGCACAACTTCAGGCAATTATGATTCATTTTTAAAGACCAAGATAGTTGAGAATGTCTTCTTTGGCAATCACTCGTAGCCGAGTAAGATTGTCTTTGATGAACACGTTCTTAACAGTGAGTCCGTAAGTGACTGTGGAGGCCAATTCTGGATCCACATGTTCTTCCACAGTGGGGACGTAGGTTTCTGGGCAGGAGTTGATCACGGTGAGGGTTTTCCAAGTATGCGTTCCTCTTAGCATGTTTCTCCCTTTCGTCCTGAGTTTGAGCATCTTCAAAGCCCATGACACCTTTGGTAAAGGCTGTTCTCCAATTGGAGCACTCGCAGGCCAGTGTTTCCCAATTGTTGGTGTTTATACTACAGTTTTGAGAATGTGTAATTGGCTATTGGAATATGTGACAGACTGAATCCAACAAGAGGCCACAGACACCACATAAATTCTTAATGTGTGTGCACATTATTAATCTTATCTTTCCTATTAGTGGAAATCATTTATATTTGCAGAATTTATCTTAACAAATAATAAACAGAATGTAAATGTAATATTGTACAATATTCCTATGATAACGATGACCTAAATTCAGTGGGGCTTACTCCCAAGTAAGTCTGCATAAAAGAGAACTATAATGCTTTAACCAGCAGTGTTCTCTCCTCTTGAGACCTGGCAATTGTTTGTATTTGCAACCTAGTGTTCACAAAAGCTGCATGCTCATTCCTGAGGGAGATGAAGAAATAATTTGCATTGCCCTTGGTGCTTCTCAGCTTGGTTTGGGAGAGAACATGATTTAATATGAATGTGATGGGCTAATATCTCTATCTTTGTATAAATCACCCTTGCTGTCTCAATGCTTTGCATCCACAAACATTTTCTCCCAGGTTTTGTATTTCATTCTTATACGAGGGAGGAAAAAAGCAGTGCCTTTCCACAAATCCTTATCAGCCTGATCAAGCATCCAATAAATACAGTGTTTAATAATTATTATTATATTATAAAATGTAGGAAATGCTTTACATGCGATTTATGTCATAGATTTCATGTGATGACTACTGTAAGAAAAACCTATGGAATACAGAACAGTTGTGTATACATGACTTCCTACAAAGGAACAGCTAAATGCTGTTAGTTTTGTTTGCTTAGTCATTTTTCCGTTTATCAATATACTCAAAGCAGTGTGTGTGTAATATTAGTATTTAGAAATCAGCATGTTCATATAATAGGCTGAAAACGTGCAGGCTAGAATTGCAGGGAAGAGATGGATAAGTCTGTTGCTAAATAGTAGCTACAACCTGGTCTCCTGTTGTAAATTATAAGATGCTTTGGATACATCTGTAGAAAATTGGGCTATAAATGATAAACTTAACTGATAACTCTGCTTTGTTTCCTTAGTTGGTAGGTTGGTTGTCACGGGAAGCCCACCTTTTAGATAAATCCCTGGGACAGCTTTCAGTACAAAAACATAATTTCAAGGCTATAAGAAAGCTTGAGAATAAAAACATCTTTACCTGGCACTGAAATAGCATCAATGTAGACACTACCCCAAGATCACTAGTAATGAGGAGCAGGTTATAAAACACGTGTGTGTGTATTTGAGGCTAGGCTATCTGACAGGTGACAGGTGAGACTTACCTAGCAAAGAGTACTCCATGCCACACAAACTAACCGGTGACGAAGTTAGATCAAGGAGCATCCTCAGACTGTGATCCAGTTCCTTCAGACAAACAGACTACTCTTTTTAACAAAGGATGGTGAGCCTGTGCCCCTCGGAAGTCACAAAACTACAACTCTCATTATCCTTTCCCATTGACAGGAGGTGATGGGAGTTTTTGTCTCACAACATCTGGTGGGTCACAGGTTCCCCAGCCATGTTTTAAACTATTCAGAATTCCATCAGAATTTAGATCTTGAGTCCTGAGGTATTAAAAATTTGATTCTAATCACAAATACTGTGATCATCAAACGCCGAAAGAATAGTTAATGTAATGTATTTTATTGGTGGCATTAAGTTTAAGGGATAAGAAGAGCACTGATGACGTGACTGAATACACACAAACTCTTGTGTTTATTTGCAGGACACATATCTGTTTCACTTATTTTAAAATGTGTCTTTTCCTCAAAATCCCCATAATAGAAGTCAAATATAATGGAGGCAGAATAATCTTTATTTAATGTCCAGTGCCGCAAGCTTTTCATTTGGATTGTAAGAGCAAAGTTCTTTTAGTTGGTAGTGCTACTTTTTCCTAATGTGATCACACTTTTCTAATCAGTTAAAAAGTATTTATTGTGGATTTTTATTCTAGAATTACAGCCAAATATATGATGTGATTTGGGGAAATCTTCCAAAGTTAGGTGGGAGAAGGGGAGTTTGAACATTCAGTCTGAAGTCTTTGCTTCGTCTTTGGCTCCCCAGTTTCTTTTTCAATAAAAACAGTATAATGACCCTTGTGATAAACAGCTGCTTAATGAATAATTTTGACCTCAGGGCACCAAAGGCTTCACAGCCTGGAAATATTAGATTGAAGCAACTTCAAAAACAGGGTAGTGTCCTCTCTGTCCCTTTGCCCCTTCTCAAGCACTTCCACATATAGATTTGCAATACAAACAAATTGCATTAATAAACATAACCATAACCATCCTTGCCCTGACTTGCTTCAATGTTATTAACTTTCTGACAAATGAAGGACAGTCTATGTCCTAGTAGTAATTTAATGGGCACATCCAACAAGGGACATTCAGAATGTTAAAAGCTTTCTCTCTGCTAATATACGTTTTGACTCCCTTTTCCTTTTAGAACTTTTAGTATACTCCCTAATTTCTCTTCTGAATTGGGTTAGCAAGTAAAACACACAACTTTTTGTTTCACACTGTTAAATATAGAAGAGTTAATTGAAACTTTTCATTGTCTCTAGTTACACACAACACAGGTCACTTCCAAGTGACCCTTGCATCTGTCTTCACAACAGAATAGATAGGGCAGATCCCAGTGCCTGAACAAACCTTTGCAGGAAGCGAGTCTGAGGAACAAAAGCAGCTAGTGGTGATGAGAGATTTAAGTTCTAGGCCTAATTGCCGAAATAAAAACTGACAAATCGCTGGGTCTAGATGGCATGCACCCAAGAGTTCTCAAATAACTGAAATCGCTGGTCTTCTAACAAAAATATGCAAACTGTCCCTCCTTTCAGTCTCCAGACCTAAGGACTGAAAAACAGCCAATATAACAACTTTTTAAAAAAGGGATCTAAGGGATATCCTGGCAATTATAGGGCAGTTAGCTTTAGTTAGTCTGTCCCAGAAAATTGGTAGATAGTATTGCTGAAGGTAAAATAGCCAAGCATATAAAAGAACATGCCTTACTGTAGCAGAGCCATTATGGCAGTGATGGCCAAACTCAGCCCTCCAGCTGTTTTGGGACTACAACTCCCATCATCCCTAGCTAACAGGACCAGTGGTCAGGGATGATGGGAATTTTAGTCCCAAAACAGCTGGAGGGCCAACTGCAAGAGCAATTCCTGCCTCACAAATCTACAATAATAATTTGAGAGTGTCAGCAAGCATATAGACAAAGGTGATCCAGGGGGTGGAGCAACTACCCTCTGAAGAAAGGTTGCAACATTTGAGACTTCTTAGTTTGTAGAAAAGGTGAGTAAGAATGTGATGTCCCTCTCTTCTCCCCGTGTGTCCATTGCAAGCACCCATCTGAGTTTCATATGCAGATATCTGGTAATTGGTGCCAAACCATCCACTGCCAGCAGCACAGTAACAGTTGATTCTTCCCAGCAATCTTGTTACATTTCATCATGTATAGTAAGTGTTGATACTGTTTAGAGATTGCTGTTTTCATTATAATTGCTCCTTATTTTACGCTCTCGTGCCAGCTATTTAGTATAGTTGCACAGTAAGAACCTTAATTTGTAAGATTGTGCCTATACCACCTTTACAGGAAAGGCATTTAATTTACCATCTGTCTATTGCTTTTTAAGCTATGAACTGTGTATTTTTCCTGCTATGTAGGTAATTAGTTCAAGCTTTCCCCCCATGTTACTTAGCTGCCTTTAAGTACCCTGTCCCTTACTATGTGTTGATTACTAGAGGGATGCCATAATAACCTTGCAAATTGTCACCTTATCAAGAGTATGTTAATGCTTTTTAATTTCACTTTCTTCGGCACTGCTGCCCTTGACAATGAAGCTTGTTTTTAAAGAGATGCAGTCTATAGAAATTAAATATTGAATATTAATTGCTTCTTGGAAGATGCATTCAAAATTCAGCTAAGATTGAACTGAGGTTCTGTTAGTTAGTGGGGATACATAACGCAGGGATATTTCTAATTTCTTTAGGATTTGGATATAAAGCAGATATGAAGGGAAAGGGTAAAACCAAGGCAGCAGACATGGATTTAATGTCCGGGTCTGATATATCTGTCTATATTGTGTTAACCTTAATCCTATTTACGAAAGAAGAATCAACCAGCATCAGATTAATATTGATTTGGTGTCATAAGGATTAGCAAAGGAACATATAGTACAGTTTCTGAATTTAATGCAAGGCAGATTTATTCTATATTCCTTGAGCTTTCCTTGAAACTCTTTTGAAACATAATCTGCTTTAAGAGAGCAGGATGTTCTCCTTGGAAACTTTTTGCATGGACTATTTCTGGTTTTGTAAGCCCACACGCTAGTGTTTCATGCAAAACTAGCACCAGCAACAAATACAGCTAGTAAAAAAAAAGAGCTCACCAATGCTGATGTTGTTATAAGCACTGCTGGGAAACGGTTCAGCAAACCAAAGCTCAAACAGCCTGGGATCAGAATTATTTGAGTAAACCTTATCTCTTTTTGACAATTTTCCTTTGGGGGGTGGGGTATTCTGGCACAAAGCATTCTGCTCAGGCTCATTGGTCTTATCCTCCATGTAGTACATTACATCATAGAACATGGTGCTGAAAATGAATCACATTCATGATTTCTATATCCATGCATTCTTTTTGCAGTCCACCAAGATCTGCAACCTTATTATTTTTGATGAGGTGAACTGAGGTACCTCTGGGTTCCCCTTCTTTGCAAACCCAATAAAGCTGAAGTTTGCAGACATTCTGCTTATTAACAGCTAGTTAGTGTTTTTGAAAGATTGTGTGAGTGTGTGTGTTGTCCTAATTTTATTGTTGTGAGTCGCCTCAAGCACAGTGAGGAGGCAGGTACAAACAAGTTGAGCAGTGCCCCAAATTAGTTTACTTATTGCAACTGTCACTTGAAAAGGGAGGGGGTCCATTTCTGTGATGCTCAGGTCCTTTACAAGATATGCAGCTTGGGCTTGTTTCTTTGGTTATGTTTTGCAGACCAAATAGGTTATGGCTGAATAGGTTATGGCTATTCCGCCCAGTGAACAATTTATGTCTCTATTTGTACAAAAACTGTTATGGGTGAGTTATAAATGTGATGCCTCTGTTGTCCTCATCTGATTTATGAACTTTGACTTTTCGGAGAACCAAATCTTGGTGTTCTGCATCTTTTGGGGGGGGGGAAATCTGCTTATATTTAAATGTGATGGTGAGTTGCAGGGTTTTACTCTTTCACTCTGTGCCTGGCACATCCCAATACTGGAAGTCAAGACTTCCAGGTTCCACCTGGAATACTGTGTCCAGAGGAGAGCAACCAAGATGATCAGAGGTCTGGAAACCAACCCTTATGAGGAACGGTTGAAGGAGTTGGGTATGTTTAGCCTAGAAAAGAGGAAACTGAGAGGAGATATGATAGCCATCTTCAAATATCTCAAGGGCTGTCACATGCCAGATGGAGCAAACATCAGGAAGAACTTTCTCATAGTAAGAGCTGTTTGACAGTGGAGCGGACTCCCTCAGGAGGTTGTGGACTTCATTGGAGATTTTTAAGCAGAGGTTGGATGGCAATCTTTCTTGGACTAGATTACCTTCCAGCTCTATGATTTGGTGTGCTGATTCTGCTGATTCTTTAACTCTAAAAGTGTAATGGCAGATGTTGCAACCATAGGTAAACTATACACCGACACCGTGGAATGCATGCTTTGGTTTAATTGTTACATAAAACAGATGACATTATTCAGTAGAAAGAGAAACTTGGCTGTACCTACATTTTAAAAAGTGTTCACAATGGATATATAGGAACGGATCAGTCACTGGCTTTCTAGTCAGTGCTTGGCAAAAATAAAATCCCTGTCATGTGACAATGGATATAGGAATATATCCTACAAAGCAATTTTCAAATAGTTACTTGTTTTCTTTTTTCTTTTAGCATAAAGCTTTTTGCTGTCACCAAATGTGTCTGTGATACTGTGCAGTACTTATCCTTTAATATAAAAGCTTTCCACATTGTTCCTGCAGTCACCAAATGCACATTAGAGATTTTTGACAAATTTATTTCCCCAGTTTTCCCCAGTACGAGGGAGGGGCCGAAAAATAAAAGTATTGAGTGAATCATTACAGTAATTCAAAACACTTTAGATAGATCCTGTCACATGCTTTATAAATTCCTGATTGATTGTGTGGAATTAAGTTATTGGGCAGAAAGCCAGTTAATGGAACACACATTGATGAAATCATTTTTGAGGGGCATTAAATGGAACTTAAAATAAAGCTGAAATAGCTTTATGGATTTTCCACTCAAACTGTTTATGAACATTTATTGCTGGTAAATTACATAGTGTCAAAAGAAAGATTTGCTGGGCCTGGGTTTTAATCAAACCCTTTTGCAAATAATAAAAGAAGAGAATAATTTATTGTCATGGAATGTACAGTAGGTATAAATACACATTACATAATAGCTTCCCTCTATCTTATCTAACTTGTAGATATACGAGAATACACCACAAAAATCAATTGTGTTGTTGAAAGCAATATTCCCTATAGTTTCCAAAGAAACAGACCTTTGTTCACAGCAGTAGTGTTTGCAATGGCAAAAGAGATAAAAGCTGTTGATTTACCAGCAGATTTGACAAGGTTTGCTTTCTTCCCAGTATAGATGGATCAGGTACAATGAAATCGTTTCTCTCTTTCGTTCCTGATAGCCAGACAGAAGCAAGAGCAGCCAGGCACATGAGCTAGCTCAAGGTTTCTGATATGCCACAGAAACAGGCACCTTACTCTGATGCCTTACCAGATATGACAATTTCGGTGTCAGCATTTTGCCTAGGAGGCTTACCTGGGCAATGCCAGGCATATTCTTTGGGCAGGGTGTGCAGTCACTAGTGGCCCCTTGCATCACTTCCTTCATTGCATTGGAGTAGTCTCTCATCCAGCAAAATGCAATAGTGAGTGCATTGTAGGTTTAAGTCTGCAGGCCACTGCAGCAGCACACTGTGACTATAAGCAGCGTAATTGAAGAAATGGGAGTCAACAGCAGTTCCAATAGAGAGACTCTGCCATGCCCTGTGGCCAATTTCAATAGCTGTTAAGGTGATTGTTGAAGCCATCATTTTTGTATATTCAAAGTTAGTTGAAGTGCAGAAGGGTTAGTATGTAGCTATGTCTGAAATGTCCCAGGCAATGTAAATGTAGCACAGTTTCCCAGTTCCAGTTCCCTCATTCTCTTGGAGAGAGAAAGCTCCAAAAGACCAGTCACATTAAATCCATTAACTCTCCGTCGTTGTGCATCACACGCAAATGCTTAATTTTCCCCACATGACCAGTTTTCAGCTGATTTAATCATATGAGTTGACTTGATCATCGTGTGAATCAGAACAAAACCTTATCAGTGGTAGTCCTCAAACTTTGGGACTCCCTGCTACCTGACGGCTGCCTAGCTCCAGCATGGAGGATTTTCAGAAAATATACACAGGCATATATATTTGTCCCTCCAGACATTTGGGAATATACCACTAATGATGTATGGAAGTGAGAGCTGGACTATAAAGAAGGTTGATTGCTGAAGAATTGACGCTTTTGAATTATGGTGCTGGAGGAGACTCCTGAGAGTCCCATGGACTGCAAGAAGATCAAACCTATCCATTCTGAAGGAAATCAGCCCTGAGTGCTCACTGGAAGGACAGATCGTGAAGCTGAGGCTCCAATGCTTTGGCCACCTCATGAGAAGAGAAGACGGCCTGGAAAAGACCCTGATGTTGGGAAAGATGGAGGGCACAAGGAGAAGGGGGTGACAGAGGACGAGATGGTTGGACAGTGTTCTCAAAGCTACCAACCTGAGTCTGACCAAGCTGCAGGAGGCAGTGGAAGACAGGAGTGCCTGGTGTGCTCTGGTCCATGGGGTCACGAAGAGTCGGACATGAATAAACAACTAAACAACAACAATGGTTGTTGATTAGTTTGGCCTTATTTGTTGATTGGTTGCTAAACTGTTAACTATCTTGTATGCTGTATTTTACCTTTTTACTGAAATGTAACTTGCCCTTGGACTTTTCGTGAAAGGCGGGTAATAAATGCAAGCAAATAAATGTAAAAAGAAAGCTTTACATTTATGCATTTGTGCAATCCAATCCTAAGAGTCTCTACTAAGCACGCCTTACTGTGGTGAATGTTACTTTCTCCCAAGTAAACATGTATAGGATTAGAACCCTTAATGCACTAAATTATTGTTTCTATAAGTTGAACAAACATATCGCAGCCAGAGGGGAGTCTCAGTATCCTCACTCTGGGTAGTTATAAGGATATAGGATGTATGTTATGGGTTAGAGATAGATTAACTGTAAAATGTGCCACATATGACAGTTTATAACATATACACTTGTGTTCTGTTTTGTTATTTCAGGAGCAGAAGGCGTAGTGTTCCCTAAATCCATAGAAACTCCCAATGTCAGGGCAGACCCCTTCAAGGAACTAAGGTAAACTTTGGCATTTAGTTTCAATGCAACTCAAAGGCACCTTGCTTGAATTTTCTATTCTGACTGGTGGCATTTCAGCCCCTGCACAAAGAAAGGAACACCCACACATATCTTGTAGCATAGATGCTGCTGAATGGCAAGAAGGCAGGTGTGCTTAAAGTAGAACTCTGTGACTGAATGAAAAAAAACGGGGAATGCATGTCAGTAGAGCTTCATTCTTTGTACTTGCCCGACCAAAGAAAAAACTGAGTCCTCTTTTTGGCTGTGCTTACTGAAGGTGCTGAGAGCCCATTGTCAGTTACAGAGTGACAGCAGGCAGAAAAATGATACCATGGTCACGTCATCTTCTGTACAGATCTGTAACCTGGGAAAAGTGTCTTTTTCATTGCTCAGTTGCCAATTCCCTGGTTCATGTGTTGTTGCTGGCAGCAGACCTTGTGTTCTGGAGCAGTACGTGCACACAGCTGCCAAGTCATTTAAACATGCGAACCACTTGGGCAATTCCTTTTTTCAAAGAAAGGAAATCTAATAACACAAGAAGCTGCCTTCTGCAGAGTCATTGATCCATCTTAGCTCAGTATTGTCTACACTGACTAGCAGTGGGTCTCCAAGGTTTCAAGCAGGGGTTTCTCCCAGCCCAACCTAGAGGTGCCGGGGATTGAACCGGGGGCCTTCTGTGTGCAACATAAATGTTCTACTAATATGCTACAGCCCTTCCCCAAACCCATGAGGAATAGGTCCTCTGTGTCAGCATTGAGCCCCAATATCTTTCAGGTATTGATGGGTAAGGGCGGCTCATCCAACATGTTAACAGTGACAATGGTGTTATGCAAGAACTGAGCTACTTTCTCTCTTTGCATAGTCTTTTCGCATCTTGATAGTGTCAGTGTCCTAGGCACTTCTAGAGTTCTATTAAAATTGTTTAAGCCTCAAATGACATGTGTTGCCTTAAGCATGGGCTCTAGACCCATTTCTTCTACTTCTTCATCTCTACCTGCACTACAGTCTTGTGTGCCATCTACAGTAATAAGTTCCAGGTGATTTCACAGCCATCATTCTCAGCATACATTCTATAATCTTTTTTCTGACAAATGGCTTTGGATCACTGGCTACTTTACATGTGTGAGATCACTTTTTCTGAAGACAGACATTGCACTGTTGTTACTAGAGTGACATTGCCTCTTGCCTGTCATCTTTGTGTCTTGTCTTCTCCTTGCATGTCTCTGTTTTGTGGTGGCTTGGAGAGTTAGAGTAAAGGTTAGGTGATGTTTGTAATAAACCTTTTTTGGATGTTAAGACACATAGGTGTCACATTTGTCATCTTACATTGCCTATCAGCTTGTTTGGCATGAAATGTTGTCATATCGATTGTCCTTGCTTGATTTACGTATTCCTTGCCGCCACAAAAAAATGTAGTGACGAAAATGTTTCTTGACTATTGAAGGATAAAAGAATTGCAAAAACTTGGACTAGCATTCTGTACTTCAGCAGAACGCATAGTTTTTCCAATACAGATGCTAATGCAAAATGTCTGCAATCAAGTTCTTAAATTATATACATTCCAATGAAACTCAAGCACTGAGTGCAGAAACAGACCAAAACTATAATGGAGATACCTCACAAATATGCCAAGCTTTACCCCACCTGGCCATTTCTGTCCTTCACCTCTATTCCTGCATTATTTGTGTTTGAGACATTCCCCCCCCCCAAAAAATGCCTTGTTTTCATGCCACAGTGGTAATGGATCATATTTTTAAAATGCTTTAAATGCATTTGGCCTTCATCCTGATTTCATGTGGGTGGCAAGAACAAAGAAATGGGGGCATTACAGAAAGAAAGCTTTGGGCTTGGAACTTCTGTGGCAACAACCACATTTTGTTTGTTATCCTTTCAGACTGTACTGTAGTATATACAGTAGCTTAGTATACATAGTAGCTGGCAGGAGAACATTTGAAGCAGTAAAAGAGAGAGAAATAATGCCATGAATGAACTGCAGAAAATTATCCTTTATGACTATGGTGCTTTTTTAAAAAAAATATAACCACTACCAAAGAAAACAAAACTCTTGCAAATTCTCTGCACGATATCTGCAAATGAGTATTAATAGCAACTAATTTGTATTGGCAGTGATCACAGTGTTTCCAGAAGAGTTTCTCAGTACATCTACAGCTACAATTCTCATTAACATTTATATAGGACATCAACAGCATGCTGCTGTACGGGGGGAGTAAAATATGTGGGATGGGGAGAAGAGAAGATAGTTGTAAATGATTTTAAAGGGACAGGAGAATCATTGAGTCATAGAATACGACCTATGATTGAGAGGATCAGAGCTCTAACTCAGGGGGCAGCAGAGGAGCCCGTTAAAGGCAACTGACATAGCAGCCCTATGCATGTTTACTCATAAGTAAATCCCACTGAATTCAGTGGGCTTACTTTCACATCGGTATGTGTAGGATTGTAGCCTAAGGTACTTGCAATGAATACAGTGGGACTTACTTCTGAAAAAATATGCATAGGATTGTGCTGTGGGTGAATGATTGGATGCTTGCCCAACTCTTTGGGGATTTAATGTGTAGCACCTTGTTAAAAGTTGGAATGCAAAAATCAAAATGAAATCTAGGTTAACCATGCCATCTGCATGGAACCACTCTTGACTGTCCATGAAATAGCGGCCCAGTGTTTCTACATTGTTGTTGTAATGGCCTCTTTTGCAGCAATTAGTTGTTGGCACTATATATATATCTAGAATTTCCGTGAAAGTACAGTACATGTTATTAAGAATGACCTCTAAAAATGTTTAATTCAGCAAGTAAGGAATAAATTTTCTGGGAGTGATTATGAAATAAATAATGCAAGTGGAATAATTTATGTTATGCCTCGTATACAATTCTTGCTGACAGTCATAGCCAAACAATGTAACAGGGAGAAGCTATTGAAGAAATATAGGATGTAGGCATTAGAAAATTAGAAGAGGCGAGAGCAAAGAAACACACATAATTAAAACGAAAGAGAAACGATTCAAAGAGAAGGGAAACAAAATATTCAAGGGAAATGATGTGCTATTCTGGAGCCGTGTGCACCTTGTTCCTTTAAAGCACAGTCAAAGCATGTTCTTTCCCCTCTGGGCACTGTTAAAGGTGGCTGGGAATTGTAACTCTGTGTGGGGTAAACTGCAGTGCCCAGAATTCTTCGAATGGGTTTCAAATGGGAATTAAAGGCATGGTATGTACACAGCGGTACAGCTTACAATACTGCATACCCTCCAACATTCCTCCAGTGAAAATAGGGAAATTTCTCACTCCCACCCAGATGACCCTCCTCAACCTCCCCACCCCTTAATCCCATTTTGTTTTGTTCTGTTCTTTGGTAGATTTACAAAAAGAAACACACACACAAATAAATAAATTTTAGATGCGGATGCACAAAGCATTTTTTTTTTTAAATCAATACACCTTGTGCTGTGCTTCAGTCCCCCTTTCTTCTCACTCAGGGTGGCCCTGGCCTCTGTCTGCCCCTCAGAGCCAGCATGTCATGTGGGGCTGGGCCTCAGTGACTGCAGCCTCTCCTCCTCCTTGCCCGCTCTCCAGCAGCCTCTGCGAGCTGACCAAAGGAGGTGGCTGACAGTGGGAGCCATGGAGAGGCAACGGGATGCTCCCTTTCACCCTCAGCCATCGCCCTCCCTGTCCCAGGCAGCTGTGGCACTGATGGGGAAAATAGGGACAGTATGGGATCAAATCAAAAGTCGGCACAGCTTTCATAATTCCGGGACTGTTCCTGGAAAATTGGGACACTTGGAGGATATGAATATTGTGATAAGCCTATGTTAGGCCGTGGCCTCATACAGCTTTTTATGTCTCAGTGGGCTGGCTTGTTCAACTGGAAAGTGGTATTCACCTATAGCTAGCTGATTTTTAGACTCAGAATCAAGCAAATGAGTAAGCCAGGCATAGGCAAACTTGGCCCTCCAGATGGTTTTGAGACTACAATTCCCATCATCCCTGACCACTGCTAGCTAGGGATGATGGGAGTTGTCCCAAAACATCTTGAGGGCCAAGTTTGCCTATGCCTGGAGTAAGCGATAATTTAAAGAGACACATTGAGCAGCCATTGGCTTTTGTTTTCATATAGTGAAATGTTTTTTCTGAAGCAGCCTATTCAGAAAAAAATCATGTGATCATATCACAGGATAATTGTTTTTCCCCTGTGTCAGAAGATTGCACATAATTGAGATAAGGGCCTGAAGAACAAATAAATCTTGGCAACCAGTTTTCTTTATTCTTTCCCCCCTCCCCCCCCCAACCAACATTCTCTCCTCAGTTATTCTTCACTTGTATGCAAAGATCTGATGAAGAAAAAGTTGGTCCCCTAGTGTTAAGAAAAAGCAAGCAAATGCAAGTATGCATAATTAAAAGTATACCAAGTGGCAGGTAAAATGTGCTTACACTTTGATTTTAGCTGAGAAGAATTCTCCTGTACCATGTAGAACACTGAGCTAGCTAAATAGTCGTAGTGAGACCTGCTGTACCAGGCAGCAATTTAAAGGCCATGTTCAGGTGAAATGGGAAGGCTTGTTTTGCAAAATAATAGTTCTGAATGAAGTAATGCTTCTTTTCATGCTGTGCTATAAAGGGTTTAAAAAAGAAAATTAAGGAAAGAGAGGAAAATAGAAGTACAAATAACAGCTCACTATTAAACCCATTGAATACATAATGATTAACATGACAAAAATATCACCCATTCCCACCACCCTTTTGAGTAATACCCCCTCCTCACTCTCTCACTATATATAAGGGTCTGCTGACTTCTGTTTCAGTGTATCTGAAGAAGTGTGCATGCACACGAAAGCTCATACCAAGAACAAACTTAGTTGGTTTCTAAGGTGCTACTGGAAAGAATTTTTTATTTTATTTTGTTATGACAAAAATAGATGCTCTGTATTTAAAAAGACAGTAGTGCTGATATGAGAAAAAATGGTTAGAAAATAGAAATCATTTTATGAATACCTGCTCACAAATAATTCTAGCAAGTTTGGTTAGTTACTAGGATTCTAAATTAAAGACACTTTGCTGGACTCTCAACACCAGTTACTGAGTTTAATTTTCACTAGATTATACTATCTGAAGGTATTCAGGTAACAATGCTGTTACTGAAATCACAATATCAGATAAAGATATGAATCAGAGAAATGTCATAGTTAATATGCTATCATTTAAACAAGTATTGCATTAATCTTAAAAGCACTTCAGTAGGACCTGAAGGTTCTTACTGGGACCACACAAAAAATGTTGGCTCCCAAAGAGAAGCTCACACCCTCATTGCTCTTTCACAGTCCGTAAACCTTTAGTCCAAGGTTTGGTTTAGTGTGTTGTTGTGATAGTAGTTAAGATCTCTCCTCCTCAATCCCAGTCTGTAGCCATGAACATATCTTGACTGCAGATCATGGTGAGGAGAACTCAATGTCAATCCCAGGTTCAGACAACACACTACGCCAAACCTTCACATGGCTGCCACGCTGCAATGAACTAAAAGGACCACGGAGGAGCAAAGCAGTTGTGATCTCCTCCCTAGCAGCCAACAAATTTCTGCTAAGCCATGGTGTAGATTAGGCAAACACTTCATACAGTCTTCACAGAACCATCAAATGTACATAGGGACTGTTTGTGTGAAAGTGCTGCCAGGCCCAAAAAAGCCCTCCTTCAATTGGAAAGGGAACATGTCATGAAAAGGTTCAGACTCAAAGCCTTCTAAACTAATTTTGAAGTGTGGGGAGTTTTGCAGGGGGAGGAGAAGTAGAGAGACAGGCAATCTTTGTGTGTGTTTTGAGGTTGTGTAGTCCCACCAGACCCACACATTTCCAAAAGCCAATATGGTCCAACTAGTCCTTGGGAGACTCTGTTCAAATGTCAGGTCAACCATAGTGGGTGATTTGGGAAGAACATAATCACCAGATATCTAGTAGACTCGTGTCACCACCAGCAAGAGGCACTGTGTGCAATATTCTGGTGCTAGCAAAATTCCTCATAAGTAGAGTAAACAGTAGCCACCCAGTTGCAACAATAACTGAGTAGTGTCACTGTTGACCTCCCCCCCCATGAGAAAGATAGGGGGGAAGGGAATCTGGCGTCCAAATAAAAATAAGCATCACATAAATAATCTAACAACATCATGAATACAGATGTCACAGGCGGAGGTCAGAGATAATATGCAGCATCTCTAGCAGGTGAAATTCTCGTTACTAGACATGTGAGACTCCTTTCTAACACTAGCTCTGTATCACTATGGATTTAGTATTGCTGAGAGATCAGATTCTCCAGTGTCAGTTTTATGGTTTCCCAATTGCCCATCAACCTGGAATTATTCACTTAAGCTGTTTTACAATCATTTTTGCTTCTCTGTTCTTCATGTTGCAAAAAAATATATATATTCTCAGAATCTGCTTTAAAATGCATTTATTTTAATACCATATTTTTTGCAGTGTGCCAACTTTCACTATTTATTAGAGTTGATTTTGGGGTGCATGTGGGGAAGAGAGGAAGAGAAACTCCTGATGCACAAGTTGAATTCCGCTCACACAGCATTGGATAAAACTATAATGTCTTTGTGACCCTGTTTGTATGTAATCTTACACGGTGCATGGTAATTACCACTCCCTTTGGCCATACTGGATGAAGCAGACACACTGCTAACCAGTGCTGGTGGTTTGTTTCTCACAAACCACAAGCAATAAGCCAGAAACAAAGCCTCACTTTTGGAAAGAAAGAAATCACAAGCACTGGTTCTCATGGGGTATATATGGAGAGGAGTGCAGCCAACACAATGGGACTTTTTTTATTCCCTTTTTCCTGAAATGCAAAGCAAGGAGCAAGGTATGTGAGATTTGAGCAGTGTGTACTAGAATGCAATTGATCAACAGAGAGCCAAATTTTGTACTATAGCTTACTGTCATGCATGAGCCAAGCCTGTGTGTGTAGAAATTCTATTATTATCTATTATTATCAGCATTAAAGAGGCCAGTGCCCTAATTTATGGATGGATGCATGGAGTAGAAGCGGGGTTAAAACCTCATTCCTTTTGGCTTCAATGAGACATGAAAATAGAGCCCAACACATTTGGAATTAAAAACAGAAGCAAAAGAATCCACAGTGAACCACAATCATATGCAGGACATCATTTGAAGATAATGTATTTAATATGCCAAGCTTTTGAAATATGCAGATACTTTTGGTGCTGAAATACTGACATTCAGGCTGCAACACCCATAGGATGCATTTTATCTTTTAGGGATTTTTATTCATATGTTTACCAGTATAAAGAACTGAAAATGATTCCCCAGATTTGAAAACAAATTCCAATATTTTGAGACATGTAACTGGCAATGGTAGGTTAATGCTGAGCAAGCATGGGAAGCATTCAGCTACTATAGGAAAATGCTGTAATGTAGAAGGCAGTTGTTGTCACGATTATCTCTTCTAGGTAGACCTCTAGGAGATTTTTGTATTATACCCACATTAATAATACAAACTATTACTATCATTTATTAAGCTCATCACTCACTATAAGCTGCACTGCTTATGCAGTCTTCAGCACACACACATATAAGAAGAAAAAATAAAGGGGGAATAATTTCCCCCCACTTTAAATATAGGAAGCAGAAGGAGAAAAATTCAACTCTCTGCAGCAGTTGGGTTGCCTCAGAAGGCAACTTAATCACATAGTCCTTCCATTCCAGTGACCGCTGCCTTTCTGGGTGATGTGGGAAAGCATTTGCTTCAAAATGTGGCCAGCCCTGGTAATTTTGCATGTCCTGCTGCTCATTCAGCTGACAGGGACCTTGAACTTTTGTCCCTGAGTCCTCCCTCTCCTGGTGGCACATTTCTGCCATGTACAGGAAACATGCTGAAAAGTTCCTCTGCCATGGAACACAAAGCTAAATTTGGGGCTACTTTTTCCACACAGCTGTACACATGCCATTCAACCTCCTAGCAATATCCTACCTTCCTTGTGAAAACAGAAGGGTCAACAATTACAAAGTAAAGAGACAGAAGGTGTCTGAAGCTGCAATTTCAGTTAATTTGATACTCCTTTTCAGCCGGAACTAGCATCTGGTCACGAAATAAATGCGCTACTTGCCTCTACGGCACAACTGTGGCAGCTTTATGCTTATCCGACGACTCTGTATCTTTTCTATCCTTCTAGCAAAGTGAGATAGAAACCAAGAAGTTGGGAGTGGCAAAATATCTTCCACCACTCTCTGAGTTCACTTCTATAAAAACTATTTTAAATAGTGCCAAAAAAGTTCCTTTTGTTCCACAGCAGCAGTTTAGCTTTTGATATGCCTGTTCTTTTATCCCACATTAAGAACGTGTTTCAATTGTTTCTTCCCATTGATACCGGTAGAAGCAGTTTCGTTTCTTCCCATATTTCACCAGCTGCCAGAATTCATAGTGGAATTATAGAGCTGCCATATTTCGAAGAGCAAAAAACAGGACACATTTTGCTGACCTGCTTTTAACTGTGGATCGCTATGACGACTCTACCCATGAAAAAGAGGACGTGTCCTGGGAAAAGAGGACATACGGCAACCATAACTATGACCAGACAGTGCATGGGAGCCTGACATTTTAACCTTTTTGCATCACTGTTAGCATCAGTAGATATCACTACTCACATCTGCTGCAGTTTTTCTTTCTGTCTTTGCATCTTCATGCAAAAACATACACAGCACAGAAAAAAATTTTTTTAAAGCTATTCCATCTGTATTCCATTAACCTTGTACATAAAATGGGACCTTAAGGATATTAATAATAGCCATTTCATACTTCATGGCAGACTCGTGCTAGTGAAACGGCTTGATACTTAATTATAGTGCTCACCCTTCCCTCAAGTACACATGACATTGTGCAGGTGAATTTTTGCAGGGATGGTGGAATTATTTAGTTACTCATCATATAATCAAGTACTGTACATACGGTATGTTGTCTGTACTGTGATCTAAAGGAAGTTATGACACTTACACTGTAGAGGAGATATATGTCTAAGTACTGCTCTTTAAAGTGGTCAGGTATTTGGGGTGCAGGAAAAAAAAGAATATTTTTAAATGCCCTTCAGCTTCTACAGCATATATGTTTAGTGATTGACACACACACACACACACACACACACACACTTTATGCTAAATGATTAAGGTTGGCTATAGCAAATAATGCTGAACAACATTGGCCTGATTTGCATGATACTCTAAACCAAACTATGATTTACTGGGACTGTGCAAAGGGGGAGGCTCCCAGAGAGGAGTTTGTACCTGCTTGAACCCCCCCCCCCACACACACAAGTGTTTTTTACTCTGATGCTGCACTGGGCTATACAGATAGTTTAAAAAAAATTAAATGACCATCACCATTATCATCATATTTATTGCCTACCTCTTCCCCAGATCTGGGACACAAGATGACTCACAAAAAATTGAAACAACAAGGATAAAACACAGAAAGCTAAAAGCATTTAAAAGGTAATAGTTAAAAAGCAATTAAACTATAATAGAATTAAATCTATATAAAAACAAATCTATAAAATTTAGTAAACAAGTCCAGTATAAAAAGGTACAGAAGTAAAAACCCTTTCCTTAAAAACAGTTGTAAAATCTTGCCGGAATAAAACTGTTTTCACCTGCTGGCGGAAGGACAAGGAGGAGGGATCCAGTCTAGCCTCTCTTGGAAGGGAGTTCCAGAATCTGGAAGCATCCACTGAGAAGGCCCTCTACCACATCCCAACCTGTAAGGGCAAAGGGACAGAGGGAAGAGCCTCCTTCAAAGACCATAGAACCCAGGCTAGTTCATATGGGAGAACATGGGTCTTTCCGATAGCCTATATGGCCTAGGGCTTTATACTGTAAGTCATAACCGTCACTGTCCTCTCTTAGCAAGGTGGCTGCAAGTTACTTTCTCGAAGCCCACATGTTTGCATGGTTCTGGTAAGATATGGTTTCACTTGAGATTCTTAAAGGGTTTTAGGGTGGTTTCTGCAAGATTGCCTCTTAAAGGGTCTCTCAGATATTATGTGGAATAAAAGAATTCGGCAATTGCTATGCAAAAAACAGGTTAGCAGAATCCACCAGGAACTTCATTGGAATCACAGCAATTATTCTTTTTACTTACTTCAGTGTGAGCTATATATCTAACTCCCCACTCCCATCCTACTCACCAGGAACATACTTCTTCAAACTTACTTTGAACTAGGGCTAACCCAGGTAGACCCTAGCAACCTAATGTTTTGTGAGGGTTGAGCCCTGGAATGTGGTGTTAATAATGAAGCTGAAACTAACTTTTAAGTACATCCACAAAAAATACTACTGCATCTTCTGTGTTGAAAATCAGTTATTCGACATCTGTCCAGTAAGGAGAGTAGCAAACCAATGCTATTTCTTTAGGGACAACTTACATGACATTGCTCCTTCCTCTTTTGCAGTGAAATATTTCTGGAGAAGCATTCATGTGAGGCTAGCTGAAAAGCAATGTGCTATAAATCAGTACTGGTACCACAATGCAATATGCCATTTTTAATAAACTATGAGATTCCCCATCACAAGTGTTATCATAACCACAGTTATGTGTGAAATACAGCAGCCCGCACAGAGACAGCTGCACTTGGAATAAAACTGCAAGGGGAATTATGGCCATTGCCTAGTCCAGTGTACACGATTGCAGCCCATGTTCATGTTATTTATTTGTTTTGTCAGCTGTGCATTATTTGGAGTCGTGGGCAGGATTGTTATGAAACTGGACTTTAGATAACCCCCTTAGGGAATATGACAAGGCCATTTCTTCCCTTTATCTTTATTCCTGGCTACCAAGGTGAATGCCCATTTCAGTAGATGAAATCTGATGTTTGGGCTCCTTTCAAGATTTGGCTTGATGTGTTAAGTTTTCTCCTCACTAACCACGAATTGTAGCCAAGGACAAACCTTGGCTTAGCTTAGTGTATCACAGCAGTAAAAAAAAAAAGACAATGGGGAGTAAATCTGGCCTGACAAACCATAGTTTGGTTTATACGATATACAAATAATGTGATACTTTAATATGAACTAGTTAAAAAGTTTAATTCAGCCATTGTTGTTGTTGTTGTTGTTGTTGTTGTTGTTGTTGTTGTTATTTAGTCATTTAGTTGTGTCCGACTCTTTGTGACCCCATGGACCAGAGCTTGCCAGGCACTCCTGTATTCCACTGCCTCCCGAAGTTTGGTCAGACTCATGTTGGTAGCTTTGAGAACACTGTCCAACCATCTCGTCCTCTGTCGTCCCCTTCTCCTTGTGCCCTCAATCTTTCCCAACATCAGGGTCTTTTCCAGGGAGTCTTCTCATGAGGTGGCCAAAGTATTGGAGCCTCAGCTTCAGGATCTGTCCTTCCAGTGAGCACTCAGGGCTGATTTCTTTAAGGACGGATAAGTTTGATCTTCTTGCAGTCCATGGGACTCTCAAGAGTCTCCTCCAGCACCATAATTCAAAAGCATCAATTCTTTGACAATTAGCCTTCTTTATGTTCCAGCTCTCACTTCCGTACATCACTACTGGGAAAACCATAGCTTTAATTCTACGGACCTTTTTCGGCAAGGTGATGTCTCTGCTTTTTATGATCCATGAAAATGTGGTTATTTTCGGTCAGTTCTGCTAGCCTACATCTATATATTCTGTCTAGATTTTTATAACTAGTTTTCAGTAGCTGGGAAATTTGCAAAGTCTGAAAGAGTTTGACAAAATACTTTAAAGGTACCAGTAAGAACAATTTCATGACAAATATTATGCAAGTGTGACCTAAATGATCTGATTTCTGATTGGGCAGCATGAATTTAGATAAAATCAGATGCGCACTTCTCCTTGATATCACTTCTCTGGGCTTTCTGGTGGTGGTAAAGCTGCTTTTGAAAGCTGTTGCTCCATTCCTTGTGAGATCTTCAATTCATGCTGGTTTTTCTTGACCAAGGAGGGCACAACTGGACTTTATTTTCACCATAAATAAAGGATGTATCCATTAATGGGGACAGGCTTTATGTTGGGGGGGACTGAGCTGTTAAGTATTTTTATTTATTTACTTGATTTAGGGGGGGTAGTTCCCCCTCTGCCACCGCCCCCCCCAGCTATGCCCATGCTGCCATCATTAAATTCCCATTGGAGGTTGAAGTCAAGGCAGAGAAGGGGAGCATTGAAAGAAAAGGCAGGTTGCACAGCAGCAGTGGCCATGGGATAGGAGTGAGAAGGGAGGAACACTGAGGAGTTAAGTGGTGGTTTAAAACAGTGGCAGAAGTTTGAGTAAAACAAGGATGGAGGGAGCGGAAAGGAAAATGTCAGTTTTCAAAAAATGCAGCAGAGGTTTGAACAAAACAAGTGAAAAGAAACTGAGAAGAAAAAAGTGGTGATTTTAAATAATGGCAGAGGTTTGAGTAGAGTGAGCAAGGAGTGGCAGCTTAAAACAATGTTTGTGCATGACAAGACAGAAGTTGGAAATGGCTCTGTTTTGTTAGCCTTTTCATGTTGTACCCATCTCTGATATTTCTCCTTGTTAAAACTGGTTTGTTTGTTCATGTTTTTAAACAACCCCTCTGTGTGCCCCTATCCCTGCTTTACTCAAACATCTGCCATTATTTAAATCCACAATTTTCATATCATTGTCCCTAAACCCACTCTTTACTGAGACAAGAAGCAAGATGGCAGCAGCACTGAAAGGAAAAATGTGGCTGTTTTAAACTTCTCCCTCTTGCCATCCTCATTTGCCTTGTATGAGAGATAAGGGATGTGGAGGCCTTAAATATTCCACAGTATGTTACACTTGTCATGTACTTCACTCCTGGCACCATGCGTTGTCCTCAACTTAACGTTCCAGATTCTGTAACTGACAAGCTTGCTCTTGATATCTATTCATCTTAAAGGTACAGTAACATACTGTATATCATTGCAGAATTTGTGTGCAAAGCAGGCTGCATAACAAGAGAGAGGATAAGGCATGGAAATCATGCTGATCTGCGTGTAAAGGAAAGTTGATAAATGGAGAAGGGTGGAGGGGGGAAAGGAGTGAAGGTGAAAATGGGGGTGCAAAGGGGGTTGCAAAAATGGACTAAGTAGGAGGCATGGGAATGAGGTTGAAGATAAAAGCAGGGGTATGAAAGGGTCTGTATAATAGGACAGGATGTTGTTGTTCAGTCGTGTCCGACTCTTCGTGACCCCATGGACCAGAGCACGCCAGGCACGCCTGTCTTTCACTGCCTCCCGCAGTTTGGCCAAACTCATGCTAGTCGCTTCGAGAACACTGTCCAACTGTCCAATAGGACAGGATGGTAGCTTCATAAGGTGAAAAGGATGCTTAGTAGTTGCAAAGTGTTGAAGGAGGAAGACATGGGATGTTGTGTGCAAGGTGGGGTTTCACAAAAGGAACGCAGGAGGCATGGGCACGGCATGGACACGGGTGATGGTGAAAACAGGGATGCAAAGTCAGGCTGCAGAACAGAAAAGTGGCTTCAAGAATAGAGTTGGGATAGTGAAAAGTGCTCTCAGTAGCTTCATGGGGTGAGATGGGAAGTTCTAGGGTGTTAATGTGGTGGAAATGGCAGTAAGTGGGGTTGGTGAACAGAGCAAACAGGCGCACTCTTAAATCATTGAAAGACTCTTGGGGAATGTCAACTGCATTTAGATATGCTGAGATTTGGCAAAAGGGGAATGTTATTTACTCTGATATAAAGCTACTGATATCAAGCCTTGAACTTTAGAAAGGGGGGTCAAATAATTGAGGGTTGCATAATGGGGCTCTGCTATCTAATTTAAGTTAAGCTCTTTGGCTGTCAGTCCACTGTTGTTATGACAACAAACACCCTGTTCCAGACATTCCATCTGTTGGCTGCAGCCAGAAATCAATAGCTATTTTCATAACAATGTGAGAGCTAGAAGAAATAGGTATTATATTGAAGTATAATGGTATTTTTAACATTTCAAAATGCAATATTTTATAGACTTATGTTGAGAGATCATAAATAATATTCTTGTGTTTGCATAGCCTTTACCCTCTGTTAAATTATACGTAGTGTGAATTATAGCTGTTTTCCTCTAAGATCAAACAGAAGTAGCTACGTTTCCCCCCGATGGCTTAAAGTGATTTTATCTTTTAATGACAGGTTGCTGCCACTGAGCTGCTCTTCACGTGTATAATTCTGGGCAGATTTAACCCAAAGGACATTGGGGCTGACTGAGCTTCTTTTAATTTTTTTTATTATATTCCTTGACATACATAGTATATCACAGCCACCCATGATTTTGTCAAAGCGATCTAATTCCATCACTTTTAAGAGGATTGTAGTCTTTTACCTAAGACAACAGAGACCAAACAACTAATGAGGACTGATTTCTAAAGATATTTAAAATTAACGTCCACAAGGATAAGGCATAGTGTTCTACCTTCACTTTTTCTGTTCTATGTCAGAAGTGAGGGGGTCACCAGTAGCCTTTGATAAGGCACATTTAATGTGAAACTATCATTTTTGGTGTTTTTGTATGAGTGTGTATTCTGTTTTGTAACATGCAGAAAAGCAAATTCCTTGAGGCTTTAATTTCCAAGGTGTCTAGGATATGGTTAGTAACCACAGACCAATTTTTTTTCCTACCACTGCTAGACTTCAAAGCTAAAGTAAAGCAGAAAACACACCTCTGAAATCCCCAAACTTTGAATATAATGGCTTTGTCCCATTTCCAGAGATGCAAGCAAACAAACAAAACACATTCTCACACACAAAGAAAACCCCCACATATGAACTTTGACTAAATATCATACTGAAGTTCTGCCTTTTTTCTAGCTCACTAGAAAAATGGAAGTTCTGTTTGTTATTCACTGAATTGTGCCTTTAGGTATCAATTAAATTGGACCTCTGCTGTCAACAATGGACAGCACATCTATAAAATGTAGACACTTATAGCCCAAATCCAAATACAAAGTCCTCTTTTATTTTGTTGGGTCTCCTTGGCTTTTGTTGAACAAACAGTGGAATGAACTGGTTGAGACAGTCAAAAAGTTGAAACTGAATGAGCTGAACAAATGAAATGAAACAAATAATGTAAACATTGTTAAATGTTTGTCTTAAATATTTATATCCCACCCTTCCTCCTGGAATACCGGGTTGGGGAACAATAAAAACATTATAAAACCCTGAATGACTTGGATCCATCCATTTATTGAGAGAACTGCTAAAAATATCATCAACATCAGATGTAAAAGAATCAGAAACTGAAATATAGATCCGCTCCACTTACCTGTGGGGAGGAATTGCGGTGGACCGCGTAGCTGCCCTCTCACTTCCGGGTGGGCGGGGGACTTTGTCCCTCGCTGCCCGGAGGATTCCCGGTTGCGTAAGTGAACAGCCAGCCAATTGGCCGGCTGGGGCACGTGGCTAGCACTCACTTTAAAACAGATAAACCTATACTATACAGGTCCTTAAATTATAGTTTGATGAACATACAAAAATGTTTTCCAAAAGATTAAACACAAGCAAAACAACATTTATCTATTTCATGGCAGTTGTTTGTGTCTCACCTTCAGAAGAAAAACACTTCCAAGGCTATATACATGAAACACTAAACTACATTAAAATAAAAACACAGCATACAGGATCAACATATAAAAAGCCACCAAGTTCTTTCCCACATGGCAATTGGTGATAAAATGGCTGGGGCTATTTGAAGCCAACCCGAATCAGACTCTGAGATAGTCTTTGCCTGCCTCCCTCTCTCCCCCCTGGAAGGAATCATTCCCATAGGATAGTTGTTGGTAACTTGCCCTGGTGCCTGGGAGAGTTAAGTCCCATTAGTACAGGCTGTGACGTACGTAGTTTTTGCCTACCTGCTTCTCTTCTTATACCAAAACCATGTTTAAGGAAATGGTAGCAGTTCCCCATTGTTTGCTTATGGCAATAATTGTTTTGCTATGTATTAAAAAAGGGCAAAAACACAAAAAAACACCCAAAACCTTGCCTTGGTTGGGTCTGTAAAAGCAGCAGTTAACAGCTGGACTTTAGTCATCTCAGATTTAAAAGTGGCAGCCACTGCTTTTTCCATCAGCTAAAGTAGCTGTTAGAAATGCATGTATAAATATGTACGTGAAGTCCCATTGGCAAGTGAAACAATGCAGTCATTTTAATTTCATCTACACGAGGACAATGTGTCCTTGGCCAGAATGAGGCAAGCGACTATTAAAGGAACGTATTTCATACAGTGTCACATGACTTGAGGGTGATGTAGGAAATGTGGAGGCAGAAATTTGATTACCACAGTAATATGCTGAAAGCAATTGTCTGGGTCCAAGAAAGTCTTAACAAAACTCATACTGATGTAGGACTAGGTCCTCTGAGGACATGGAGTGAATAATCTTTTTCTTGGGAAGCTGGCACAAACTGATGCATAAACTGAAGATTGAGAAAGTGTTCGAATAAATGGAACTTTCATTAGCCACTTCTTTGTTGAAGTGGGCAACAGTTGTCAAAGGTGGATAGTCAACTTGTGGAACTCAAATTCAAGTTGAGTTTGCAGTTGTGATACAATATTTGTAATTCACAAAAGATAGAGAGAGAAAGGGGCAGCTTCCCCCTGCTGCATTGGGGTAAGGCCAGTGCTGTGTATGGATGGTTTTGTAATATAATGTGAAAAGGATTGTGAGATTGAAAACCATTATGGTTAGGAAGCTGGAAGATTCTACAGTTCACCTTCTTCTATCCATGAGTAAAGGGTGCTTGCTCTTTGGGGCAAAACAGATAGCCAGAAGCCTCACAGGATTTCTCAGTTGCTGGACTGTATTCTTTCAGTTGGCAGATTGGAAGAGATTTACCCTTTGAATCCCCAACAATAATAAGCCAAGGATGGACACAATCTGTAAACTCCAGGCAGGCAGCTCTATTCTCATAATTCATAGAAGCAGAACAGTCCACCTAAGTTCTTCCTCATTCACCTTGCCAAATAAAGCAATGTTTTCTTGTATTCCTCCTTTCATTTGTGAAAAATACCAAGCATTAGACCTTGTTGTAAAATGCGTTGCGCTCTGGCAGAAGCTTAAAATACTTTTCAGAGGCAGGGTGGGGAGGGCATAATTTGACCAACATAATAAATCACCTGTGAACTCCTTAAAAGAGCCATTTTTCCTGCTTTTGTTACATAATAAGCTTTGTTCTGAAAGGGTCCCTCTGTTTCACCCAAAGAAATAAAAAGGTGACTCTTTACTTCTAATGAAAATTGTAGGAGCCACATTTCGCCAGGCCATAAAAGGGGCTCTAGGGATTGAGTTAAGAAAGTAAACAAAACAAAAATGTCCAAACTACTCAGGCACAGTATCAAATGAGGTCATAAAGAAAGAAAAGGGAAATGGCCTCCCAGCAGGTTTCAGTACAGCAGAAAAGCTCAGGCAATGAAGGGATACGTACTACAGCTAAAGTGAAATGTTCCCTTCCAGTGAACTTAATGAAAATCTGCTTACATTTGATATAACAAGGGGTAAAAGCAAGAGGCGGCATTTTATGCCTATAATGCTGAAATTTGCCTGTGGTGGAGGAGGATAAACTACAGCACGTCCTATTTGACTCTTTAGATGTTAGCATTTTAAGAGACAAGAAGTAAAGTGACGTATAATGCCAAGTTATCATTTTTTATTAAGGATTTGGTGTCTTACCTTTAATGAAAGAGTTATAATAATTAATGGTGGGCTGTTAAAATTGCTCATTTCGATATATAAAATGCAGTATCTCCTTGTAGGATGTCAGAGGTTAAAAATCACTGCTGCTTTATAAGGCTCTCAAAATGAAATTCCCTATATTATGGCCCTCAGCATATTGTGGGAAAGTGTGTTTTTGGAAAAGCCTGCAATATACTCAGGTTGCAATCAATGTCTGCTAAAGTAACCCGGCTTCTTGTAAAACGGATCAGGGCCAAATCATGTGGCCATATGGGGACACTAAGCTTCTGCTGTCAAGCAGGATTGTGCCCCATGTATGCATATTTGTGTGTTTGGAGAGTGTCTATGAAATTAATTAAGAGAAGTATTATCCTTTAGCTACTTTATCACCAGCTAAGGAAAGGTAGCCGTATGGCTTAATGGAGAAAAATCACTAGAATTTGTTACATTAAAAACAAACAAACCTAGAAGTCTTTAGAACTGTTTTTAATGTTGCATTTTAAATTGTTGTAACCTGCCCTGGGACCTTAGATGACAGGTGGGTAGTAAATAAAAATGGTAGTAGCCGCAGCAACAACAACAACAATTTATACACTGCCCTCTTGAGTTTAGATTATAAGGATTCAATAAGTAACAACAACAATAAATATTTCTAGAAAACCTTGGAATGTTCAAAGTGCCTTGCGTGGATATATCATAGCAATCTTTAGAACAATTATCACAGAATCATAGAATTGTAGAGTTGGAAGGTACCCCAGGTCATCTCGTTCAACCCACTGCAATGCAGGAATCTCAGGAATTTTAATTTTCCAAAGTGGATTAGTATTAATATATCCATATTTACAAATGTGATACTGAGGCAACTCACTGCTGAAGCCTCAACACCCAAAATATGGAATGTTTTGGCAAATCCTTATAATTTTTATACCGGTGAATGGATTCCAAATATCATATTTATCCATATACAATCTGCATCTAAAAGCAATCTGTTCCTGTGTTGCAAGAGTTGCCGTATCTTCCATCCATTGATCAAAGGGGGCCATAGTAATATTTCTGATAATTGTATATTCATTGGAAGAACAGCATTATTTATACACCTATATATTTTGTTGTACTATAGTTTCAAGCAGGAGACTGCCTGAAACTATAGCACAACACAATATATAGTTGTATAAATAATGCTGCTATTCCAATGAATATACAATTATCAAAAAATATTTTTGGGCTTTCTCCCAATTGAAGCGCAGAGTGTTTGAGGACTGGAGACCAAAATGCTTATTTACAAAGCTATTGTACTACCAACCTTACTGTATGTTTGTGAAACATGGACCACTTACAAACGCCATCTCCAGCTTCTCGAAAGATTCCATCAACCGTGTCTCCGAAAAATCTTACACATCACTTGGGAAGACAGGCGAACTAATATCAGTGTACTGGATGAAGCAAAGATCACCAGTGTTGAAGCAATGATTCTTCAACATCAACTTCGTTGGACTGGTCATGTTGTGCGGATGCCTGATGATCGTCCTCCAAAGCAACTACTCTATTTCGAACTTAAAAATGGAAAGCGTAATGCTGGTGGTCAATAAAAGAGGTTTAAAGACTCTCTCAAGGCAAATCTAAAAAAAAAAAAAATGTAGAATAAACACCGGCAACTGGGAAACACTGGCCTGCGAGTGCTCCAATTGGAAAACAGCCTTTACCAAAGGTGTCATGGACTTTGAAACATGCTAAGAGGAAGGCACGCTTGGCAAATCCACACCATGATCAACTCCCGCCCAGGAACCAATGTCCCCACTGTGGAAGGATGTTTGGATCCAGAATTGGCCTCCACAGACACCTACGGACTCATTGTTAAAACCGTGTTTATGGAAGACAATCTTACTTGGCTATGAGTGATCGCCAAAGAAAGAAGAAGATAGTTTCAAGCACTCTTTTCTTTTGTTTCATTTACCCGTACTTTATTTGTACACTGAAATTTTTCAATAAGAGAGGCGGGGAATGTTTGGTCCCTTGTAAAAATCCTAGCCTTTTTTAAAAAAACAAACAAACCATTTTTTTCATATTTTTGTTTACGTCTGCATAGAGTAACAAAGAGTAAAAGGCATATCCACCACAAATTAGTCTTAAAGGTTCATTTCATCCACTGTTGGTTGCTGAACAGCAGGTGTCAGCTGTTACTCTTTTCAGGCATCCACTACCCACCTGGTTTGGACTGATACCAGCAGTGACCGAGAGAGATGAAAGGCTTCGGTGTTTCTGAGGCATCCTTCCCGTAAACCATATTTCATCCCATATCAAATCCCTTCACCCATTATATGTGCACTCCATATGTGGAGCAGATGACTCAAGGGAACAGAACTAGCATGCGGACCTTTTCATCTCCAGCCCACAACTTGAATTTAGACCAGGTGGGCAGTAACTAAAACTCCAGATGCTACAGTTTTCAAAATGGTTTCATTCCAGATCCTTTTGGGCAGATATCCATGTTTTTAATCACCTTTGCAATTAGCGATGATACTTTTTAAAACTTGCATGCTAAAGGATAACAAGGATGAAACGGAATGCTATTAAACCCCCCTGAGATGGTCCTTTATTATTATTTTTCTAAACAGCTGTGAAGCTTCCATATCCAGTGCTCTTCACTTGTCCATGGTGTATGTCAAGGACTTTAGCTATTAATGATGTGCCTCTTGAACAAGTTCTTCTGATAAAATTTAGTTTGAAATCTCCTGAGATTTTAATATGAAATCCATTTTAAAACTGTTCAAGTAAGCCCAAGTAGAATTTATTGCTTGGCCCAGCTGGAGGGAATTTCTGTGGCCAAAGTTCATGCCACTAATGGGAGTTTGATTTTAAGGTCTTCACAGGGCCATTCTTTTAAAGCTCTTTCCTTCTCGTCTTGATAGGAAGTAGCTGTCACAAATTAACTGAGCCTGTGTTTTACTAATATGCTCCATCCTTTCTTTCTGTGCTCCTTATTTTCCAGACACAGGCACAGCTACTACAATAGTCAGTCTTTGGTTTCCTGTACCAAAAATGCCACAAACACACACAAAATCGCATGTATTGGAAATAATGAAGTGATTCAGTGTTTAACAAAGCATGTTTTTCCTGGTTTGATCCAAGAACAACAATATGTAGGGATACATCTATACTACCCTACCTAGAAGCAAACCATAATTTGCTGTTTTGTCTGAGCTACTCCGTTGTCAAACTGAGCCAATAGCTCAGTTGGTAGAGCATCTTTATCTCAGGGTTGTGTGTTCAAGCTGCACATTGGGCAAAAGATTCCTGCATTGCAAACAGTTGGACTACATGACCCTTATGGTCCCTTCCAACTCTACCCTAATTCTATGATACTAACTCTTTACCGAGTACACTATTTGCCTATCATGCTTCTCAGTTGTTAATTCTCCAAGGAAGCACTTTTGTAATGCTTCATTTGTAACGTTTCAGAACAACCAGAGATGTACCAGCTTATATGTGTTTAGAGAGAGCAAAAAAAGCACCACCGTTCACTTGTTTAATATTTTTCCATATGCAAAAACTCCTAGAAGATTTATAAAATTAAAAATAATAAACAATTGAAGTACTGCCAACAGTGTACAGGTTTACATCATGGAATGCTAACTGTGTCTTTACAGCATTGATGGGTCTGCCAATCAAGCCCTTAGCTATCTGTCCAGTCAACATTCTAACCCTTAATGCCTCAATATTCCCAGTCTCAGAATTGGTGGCATTGTCTATGGCTACTTTTTTGTGCTAAAGGTGAACTTCCTTTTCCATCAGTCACAGGAAATGTTGCTTTCCTCCTTTTCTCCAGATCTGTCCCATTCAAAGGAAATGAGCTGGCACACTCTTGAAGTGTGCAGAGCCTTGAGGTTTAACTTGGTCAGGATGACAGTATTTATGAAGGTGAAGTCTTCTGATGGACCATCCTTGGGAAAGAACGTGGCAAAGCCAAGACTTTGTGAAATCCCTTTCTGTTGGGATCACAGCCCATTCCCTATGGCAGATGTCAGCCTCAGTGATCTTTCAGAGCAACTTGATAATCATTGACATTTGTAAAATGGTCATGGGGGCTTCACTGCACACTTCCATTAAACATTACAAGGTCAATGTATTTTCATCTGCAAACATTGCCTTCAGTAGGAAGGTATAGCAGAAAGTCCTGGGGATGTGAGATGCTGATATACTGCTCTGGGGCATCCTGAGGTGAAGGGATACCGTCTAGGAAACACTAGAAAAAAAACACTAGAAACACTAGAAATTTTCTTACCATGAATTTCTGTTTTCCTAAATCTTCTGGAGGGTACGGTATTCTGCCTGTACTGCTTTAACCATCATAGAGTTAGAGGCTGTATATGTAGGAAGGTAGTCAGGGCTTCCTTGGGAGTTTTCCTAGCTCCTAACCTACTGTTCTCTTGTTTCTCCTTTTGTCCACATTTGTCCACATTCACAGGTGCTCACTTTAGCCAAGCCGCCCCCTATCAGGTTTACACTGGCTTTTTGCATTAACTGGTTGTCAGCTTGGGAGTTGCCAATGTAATGTGGGGGGCGGGGGCTCAGATTTCCTTGGAGCAGCTCATTTTCTTCAGCACTTTGATACAGCTCCATTCTATAGTGCAGCAACCAAGCCAATGCAGCACACACATTGTACAGAATTACCTGCAGAGGATAACATGATTGTCTGATAGTGCACGTCGGTTCCTGACTCAGTCCATTTTTTTAATGATATACTTTGTCAGCCAAAGATAGGCAGCTGGGACAGTGAAGTGATGGCACTTCTCTGTTTTCAGTGACTGAACACAGACAATAAATTCAACCAGTGTTAAAGAGGGAAAGATGTGCATTATGATTTGCTTAGTGTGAACTGTAGACGTGAGTTAACATGGAAATGAAGACAAATACATAAGAGCATTTGAGGCTAATCCAAGATATATGACCATTTAATTCTGAGGCAGGGAAAGAGAACAATGCCACAGCAGTGCCTTTATGTTTATTTACTGGCTGTAAGCATACCAAGGAAGATAGTGACACAGCATGGTGTTTTGCAGAATAACAATATACAGTGGTTTCTGGGAACATAATAATTGAATAGGTACAAACAGCTTCTTTTCATTTAGAGGCATCGGTTATCATGGGGAAAATTTACATTTCCTGTGCCAGCCCAACTAAAAGGAATGGAAATTATTCAAAAGCAAAAATTAGCAAATAATGGCTTCACTGGATTGTATCCCATGTGATTAATGAACTATCGAGAGCATATGAAGCAGAATATTTGTTCAAGTATCTATTTTGCAATCACAGACCATACCCATCTCCAGCTGCATGTACCACTGTTGCTTATAGATGCCCTTCAAAATGGCCCTGTAATCCAGATTGATTCTGATGTATGTTTATTCAGAACAAACTGTGTGTGTGTGTGTTAACACACACACAGAAATAGTGTGATGACAGAATTCACGTATGCCTGATATTAATTCTAAGTCCTGTGTACTAAAATCAGCATATGATCTCAATAAATACATTGCTAAGGTTGTGCCCCCAAAAGGCATGTAGTTCAATTCTCTAATAATCTAGAGGTTGTTTTCTTTTTTCTTTCTCTTTTTTTAAAAAAACTAAGCATATCACCCTTATGATTATGAAGGCATGCATAAAAGGGTGTATCTGCACCTGGTGAAAAAACAGGCTTGTCAAACAAGATTTCCCATTCTCAGCAAACAGCGTTTGTAGAGCAGGTGGGAAATATCTTTGGTTTAATATGCTAGATTCTTATCAGCATAAGCAACACAGGCCAAATTTGACAGGGTGGTCACCTATCATTCACATGATATTATTATATTCCCACATGATTGACAGATGAATGGGCCAGTCACATGTCAAAATACATTGCATGGTTTTGCAAGTCTCCTGCACTCCCATTTCAGCAAAAGTGTTCTGTGAAGCAGCCTCCCCGCCTTCTCCTTTAAACTTCAGAGGAGGTGGAAGAGCCCTGTAGTTCACCAGCTCACTCTAATGTTTAAAGGGTAAGGGGTGGCTGTTTCAAAGAACGCTTTTGCAAATGGCAATCCTACCTTCCTTCACCTTCCAAAGTGCCAAAGGGAAGGGTGGAAACAGTTTTTTTGATCTTCCCAATTGCTTCTCCTTTGCACCCGATGTTGGAGGTGCAATGCAGAACTTCTTGCCCCTCTCAAGAGACTGGCAGAATAAATTATGCAAAATAGTAACCATTGCAGATCAAATACAAAATAGGAGGACGCATTTTAGGAGAAAGTTAAAGTTGGTCCACAAACCCATCTGACCAGAGATGTCATCAAAGCAACTTCATCTTAGCAAGACTTTGTTACAGGGTGCCAGAGGTGTTCTGCCCAACAGGTGTTGGAATCATGCCTTCTGGTTGTACCGATAATGATCAGATTATCACTATCCTCAATAAATTGTAGCTGTTGGAATAACACTGTTTTTGAAGGTGCTTGCTGAAACTTACTATTCATTGCACAATGGCTATTGCATAGGGTGCTTCAGTTTTACCTTTAATTCAAATTGGAAGGAGGGAGGAAACACATTCAGAAAGTGCTAGGTATAGCAAAATGTACTTCAGAAATACTTGGACATAAATAGGGGCTCCTAAAACTCTTTCTTTGATGTTTCAAGATTCTGAACTTCATGGCATGTATGAACTGATGGTTATTCATTTTTCTCACTGACTGCACTTGAATTAGGGAGCAATCCTTAGTCCTGGCTGGGGAACAGTGAGTCCAAACAGGGTAGTGGAACCAAGGCTGCATCTGAACCCCTGCTGCTTGTGCTGGCCAAGGCAGAAGGTGGGTTGGGGGAGTTCTTCCTGAAATTCCTGTGCCAACTCAAGGCTGAAATGTCATGTAAGTCCACAGCAAGCCATTCTCTGGTTGCTGGACCAATTTAGTTTCCTTGTCCAAAAGCAAGTGACAGGTTTTGTGAATTTCTGCCTGGTCAAGTTTTGGAACCATTTTTATTTTTCGCCGATTTCCAACTGAAATTGCTTCATGAGTTATCTGTTGAAATGTTTCGACGGGATCAGCTTATTATGCATTATAGTTAATTTAGGATACTTTAACTCTAAAGACAGTCAATGCACTGTGTGTGAGAGGTAATAAAATTTTAAAATGAGAACTCTTTGGGGATGATTATTGTTTTCAGTGGTGTATAATTTCGTGTATTCATAGCAACCCTAGGAGGTGTTGTTAACAAATGGGTTGCTTTAATGATTTCTGGCTGCTGGATCATGCATATAATCCCTGCTATCATATGCACACTAGTAATCACAGGACTCCCATGTAAGACATAATGCAAAGCTCATATTCCTACCAACAGACTGGGAAAGCTTCTGTATTTGGAAACTAAGAAAGCTACCCAATGTGTTAGACAGCATATTGTGAGCATAACTTGTGTAAGAAATGTGTTAGTCTTTAAGCTGCTAGAAGACCCTTCATTGTAATTAACAAGTTGATTATACCTTGACTACTGCATTTGTTCATTTAGGAGCTTTGCTATGCAAAGAGAACATGAAGTAAAAGCCACAACATAAACCCTGGTGTCCAAATCCACAGCCTGCCTTCCCTTTGCTTGTTTGCTAGATCTAAAATAGAAGTAAACTGAAAACTCGGTAAAAATAAGACTGCCCTGAGAGAAATGATTCAGTCGCTGTATGAGCTGCTGAGAATCAGTTCTATTTTTTATTTACTGTATCTCACCTCACTGTGACCCTGTCCTGTAGGAGCTCTAATTACATCACTTCACCACCTAGTGAGACGTTATTGAATAGTTTACTCCATAATAGCAAGATCTAGCTTTGCCTGGGAAAGGAGACAGAACTGGAGATAGCAATGGGTAAAAATAAACAGTGAACACCACACATTTAATAGTTTCTTATCTTGGCAAAGAATCCATTGGACCTAGCTAGTGAAGTGTATTATGATTTAAAAATCTTATTTTGCTTAAATGTGATTGCCTTGAAAATAAAACCAGGGCAATTGCTTTGCCAGGAAGTGCTTCTGTTTTATTAATCAGCTTGCAATATAAATAGATTTGTCGGGCATATAAACTCCTACATGCCACACATGTACCACTCCATCTCCGTCTTGGATTAAAATAAAATGGTATGAAACCAGTGTAGGGCACACACAATATCTGATATGTTACATCTGAGTCTGGAGTTGTCACTGAAACAGCCATGCTTTTTACCTAGGCAGCCAGAAGGAAGAGACACAGCCACAGATGGCTGAGTAAACACAGCTTTACTGGAGTGGACAGTATCATTTAGGAAACATAGCCCTAGGAAAAACATGGGCTTTCTGAGAAAATAAAAATAAGTGAGTGGGAACTACTAGATTTTAAAAAAAAAAGAGCAGAATAATGTTAAATGTACAAGCAGGGATAAATTTATGAACACCGGTCAAAAGGGGGGAAAGGGAAAAGAAGGGGGGAAATGTCAATGATGTCAAGGAAAGATAGGGTGGGAAGTCTTATTATGATAGGAAATGACTAGAGATGTTTTATGGTTGTAACAGACAATTATCATGATAGATGTTGTAAGGTAAAGGTAAAAGGGGTTAAGTCCAGTCGGATTATGGGGTTGAGGTGCTCATCTCGCTTTTAGGACGAGGGAACCGGTGTTTGTCCACAGACAGCTTTCCAGGTCATGTGACCAGAATGACTAAACTGCTTCTGGCGCAACGGGACACTGTGACGAGTACCAGAGCACACCAAAATGCTGTTTACCTTCCCACCGCAGCGGTACCTATTTATCTACTTGTGCTGCTGTGCTTTTGAACTGCTAGGTTGGCACATCCTAATAGATGTTGTATTAGATCTTCACAAGAGTTGATAAGGAAAACTAGAATAACACGGTGAAAGAAAAGATGGTATGTAATGAAAAATGCAAAAACAAAAAGCACCATGGGCTTTCTGGCAGTCAGTTTTAGTAAACATCTTTTTATCGAGAAAGAATTGGAAACAGTCTTCTTGCATACCCAGTACTGATATTGTGCCTGATGGTATCTGACCATTTTCTCTCTCTAATGTAATCCTTGTATATCTACTATTTTTAAAAATCAAATCTGTTTCAATGGCCAGTAATGTGTAGCTGTTGTGCTGGACTTAAGAGATGCTGCAGAATAGTTGGATATCAGACATATCATATCAACAAAGGTGGTCTGAATGTCTTATTTTTGGAGTGAGCAGGTTTCTCGCTATTTGAAGTGCTCATTCTACTTCCACATTGCAATGGGATTCCTAGGCGTAAGCTAAAAGCTTCAAACCTACACACACTGAGGAAACTCTCTAATGAATTCAGCTTTCGAATAGACATTTAGGATTCCACTGAAAGACTTTTCAAAAGCATTTGAAATTAGTGCCAGACCACTGAGACCTATTTGCAAAATGGAGAGTATGCCAGGGTCAACTAATAGATCTTTATTTATTCAAGACATTTCTAAGCTGTTTAATTATTCACATTTCTTAGCAGCGTACATAAAAACCATTACAGAAAAAGAGATACTAAAACAATTAAAAAGTGCCATAAAGCCAAATACTACCTTAAAATGCCTGCTGGAACAAGAAAGTAGTTTTCATGCACCTGAAGTCTAGCAAGGAAGGTGTCTGTCTAATTCAGTTGGGAGAGATTTCTACAGACTTGGGCCCACTACATTGCCTCTTATACCAGGGGTGGCCAACAATTGTTGGGCTTTAATTCACATAGTCCTTGTCTATTGGTCGTGCTGGCTAGGGTTGATAGAAGTTGGAGTCCAGCAACATCTGGCTACCTCTGTCTTACATTAAATTCACTCTTTTTGCAATAGTAATGTCTTGAGAGACAATGGAGTGTGTGTCTAGGGGTGAGTTCAAACTGCTGTTTTAGCAGAACCAAAGTGATATCTCCGGGGCGCATGCCTGGGCAGGGTGTATGGAGCTCCTGGGCTCCTATTGACCTCACTGATGTGGTCCAAAGGAAAGCAGCTTGGCTGAAGGAGTTGCCAGAAGGAGGTTACAAGATACCATCCAAGCGTCTTAGGGACTCCACTCCAGCTTTCTGTACGGTTTACTGCTTAAGCCTTTTCTGGCAACAACGCAACAGAGGTTTAGGATCAGAGTTTTCCTTCTAGATAGGGTATTTTCCCAGACTGACGAGCCCCTTCATTATATCCACATACCAACAGTAGTGGTCAAGAAACAAGGCAGATGGTTCTTCCAGATTCTTTTTTAAAAATCAACTGCCAACATATGTCACAGGTGATCTATTAATATTGAACTTGTACTACTAGTCCTGGTAAGTACTGAGCAAAGTCTTGGCAGTTGCTACTGTACTCTGTATGCCATCATTTATAGTTGGCCCACCAAATCATTAATCATACAGTTGGCCACCAAGTTATCATTACCCTGATAAACTTGGTGGATTTACAAAAAAATAAAATCAGAATTGTAGCCAAGGCAAGCCCTACTCAGAGTAGACATTGAAGTTAATAGCCATGACCGTCCTAGGTTCATTAATTTTGTTCATCTACTCTGAGTATATCTTAATTGGATACAACCCTCTGTTGTAAAGTTACTACTTTGTGGAATGTGAATAAATTCCTTCTCTCAGGAAAGTTGAGCCCATCTTGCTGATACCTTCCAAATCTCTGAGGTTTTGTCTTGTCACTCTTTCACGAAGTATTATTTTATTTCCTTACACAAAGTCTTAGCCCCTGTGCTTCCAGAATCCTTGTTTTTATTTTTTTAAAAACTGACACAACACTCACTGCAAAGCAGCACACGTGAATAGCAGCATCTTGTTCTTTATGTAATTCATCTGGTGATAATGAGACCTGTAATGATTTTTTGAGGGCTAACAATGGTCACAAATGGTGCTGGACTCATAATTGGGTCACAAATTATGAGCATCACCTGGGAACACTTGAAAAAATGGTTCTAAAGTGATTTGCATTTCTTTACACATGAGCATTCTTGTGGTTCCACTTCAGAATTTGTCTCTCAATGGATGCCAACAATATAAATATAAAAGATCTACAAAAAACATACAAAAAATTACAAAAAGAAGCATAGCCCCACAATCTAGCTGCAGCTCTTTGAGCCGGTTGAAGTTTCTGAGCACTTTTCAAAGGCAGCCCCATGTATGCTTACACAGAAATAAGTCACATTGCGTTCATCCAGACCTATTTCATAGTAATTGTATTTTAAGATTGCAGCCTAAATGTCAT
Source organism: Lacerta agilis (assembly GCF_009819535.1). Taxonomy (NCBI): domain Eukaryota; kingdom Metazoa; phylum Chordata; class Lepidosauria; order Squamata; family Lacertidae; genus Lacerta; species Lacerta agilis. Next base: position 62,685,580 of record NC_046313.1, read on the forward strand.
GATAACCTTTGAGCTTGAGCAAGTGGAAACTGCATATACAAAATCTCCTGAATTCTTAGAAAATGTATCACTTGAAATGTATATATTCTACATCTTGTCTGTTTTCTTTAACATACATCGTTAGTGTCATTTCCCCCCTCTTAAAATGACAGACAACTGAAAGGAGTATTCATTTCTGATCCAAAGAGCATCAATTTTACTCCTAAGGAGTTATTGCTGACAGCTACAGAAAAGGTTTAGTGAAGTGTGAAAACTGGCATTGAGTAAATAAGCACTCATTTTCCTGGTGATGCTGGGGGGGGATCTATGAGGTCTCAAACAAAATGTTTGAAATATTGAATGTTTCTTGTTAATTAAAACAGGAGCAACATGCCCAAGTAAATGAATTAAGTCTTCATTAACCATCTTAATTGAATCATTACCAATTGACTCTGCACAAATGAATAAGCCACAGGTATAGTACCATGACAGGAAGTCTTCCAACTATTCTTCAAAAATTGCCATCAGGTTATAGAAGCTTTATTATGCTAAGAGAGTTTTTCAAATTGAGCTAGTGTGATCTGAGTTCAAATGTTTAATAGGATGTCACACAGGGGCATACAGATAGATCTGTATTATAGTACATGTGTGGTTCCACATTTAAATGCACTGTAAAGTTCACTGGGTGACCTTGGACAGTCACTGCCTCTCAGCCTAATCTACCTCATAGGTTTATTGTGGGTATTGAATGAGGACACCACCTTGAGCCCCTTGGAGAAAAAGGTAGGATATAAATGCAATAAATAAATATGAGTCAGTATAGTAGCCAGAAAGCTCGGCGAGAAACCCATATTCAAACATTTAGTTGCAGAATAATACTGGACAAGTCACACATTCCCATTATCAATTTTGTAATATGCAAAACTCAAAAAAATATGAAGAGGGAAAAATGAAGTTTGCAAAACACTGTATTCATTTGAAGTGGTAGTGCAATATAAATGTAGAAACCAGTATTTGACTAGGCGTTTACTGTGCACATCCCTAAAGTAGCGGTGTTGGTTTGCACGGTGGCATTTTGCCTATTCCAGCCTCACTGCCATATTCTCATTTGTAAAAGGCAGGATTGCAGAGTTGGCAATAGTATCTTGCTCATCTTTAGATCCCCTTAGCTTTCATCCTATATGTGTGTATTCAGGCCTAAGCAACTGCCCAGATGCTTCTTTTTGGTAATGATTGTCTTTTGCACAGTATCAATTTTCACTGTACTCTACATATCATGCTATTATGTATTATGCAGGAATTGGATAGAGGAATCAGTACAGAGCACTGTGTCTTTCCTTTTATTTTCCTATCTTAGCATAGTCAAAAAACGACCTCTTTTACTTGCAGTGAGCTGACATGTTGCTGCTGCTGCTGCTGCTGCTGCTGCTGTTGATTTAATTTATTACATGGCCTTCACCAGTAGGTCCAGTAGGTTCTAGCCTTCTCCAACCTGATGCCCTCCAGATTTTTTGGATGACGTACTGTAATCCCTTTGGCCATACTGGATGGGCTGATGGGAGTTGGGTGTTCCAAACACCTGGAAGGCACCAGATTCAACCTGCTCAGATCTTGGCTTGTTGGCAAGGAAGACACCCCTGCCTCAGGGTCCTGTCCTTCCCTAGAACTTTATAGTGGTCTGCTTCTGCTCAATATCCATATGTGGCACTTTCCATCATTCCAAAGGGAAAGGCCCATTTCCTTCTTCCTCTCTCACCATCCCTAGATTAGCAAAACAGCCACTATTTGCGTATCTTTAAACCTGCATATGATTTTTCATTTCTTATGATCTCTTTTCTGAGCTCCAGCAACATAAGGAAAGTTTTGAAATGCAGACTAGGAAATGCCTTCTTGTTCAAAATAATTGACAGCCAGTTAGTTGGGAGTTCTACTAGTCTCCTTCTGTTGTACTGATGAAGAGTATAACCAGCCACTGCTGCTATTTTTGCAAGCCAGCCCCATCTCTTATACTTCAAGAGAGTTGTACAGTGGTACCTTGAGTTACAAACGCCTCAGGTTACAAACACTTCAGGTTATAAACTCTGCTAACCTGGAAGAGTTGCCTCGAGTTGAGAACTTTGCCCCAGGATGAGAACGGAAATCGTGTGCTGGTGGTGCAGCGGCAGCAAGAGGCCCCATTAGCGAAAGCACGCCTCTAGTTAAGAACAGTTTCAGGTTAAGAACGAACCTCCGGAACAAATTAAGTTTGTAACTAGAGGTACCACTGTACAAAGTTTCAAACCCTGGATCACAATAACTTGGTTAAGAATTCAGCTGCACCTGAGCTGAGTTAGCAGTGTCATTGTTAGAAACTGCCTACTGATTAAGACTGTCAAACAGAAGAGCATGTCAAACTAAAACACAGGACTTATCACTGAATACCAAGATAATAATGCATCTTTGTTTATATCCGTAATTAATGCTGTTAAAGAAAGTATGCCGAAAAGCTTGTGTAAGCAAGGTTTATCTCTGTTGAATGAGATTAGCATTGTATGTCACCGTTTAAACAGTAATTGGTGCATTTTATTAGAACATAATTGAAAATGAGATTGATGCTTGTGCCATGCAATAAATAATCATGATAAATATTTTATTGTGAGTCATGAAATTCAAGGTATGTTTACAAAGCACTTGGTTGTGTTTGTATTTTTATGAAATTCCATATGTATCATGAGCTGCAGTGATTAAGAAAGACTCTCCTGAATGACTAATTTCTTTAAGTATGCCTGAGGTCAGGCTAGATAGCCACCTCCCCCCTAACACTTTTGCAGAATAATTTGTCCCCCACGAAGGTGGCGTGGAGGGATTTTGTCGAACTTCAGGGCAAAGGCAAATTCTAAGAACTCCTGGGTAAGGATGAGCTTACCATTCATGATAAGAAGACTGAAGATTTTTTTCAGCGTAATGTAGTGGTTAAGAGCGGTGGACTTGTAATCTGGTGAACCAGGTTCGAGTCTCCGCTCCTCCACATGCAGCTGCTGGGTGACCTTGGGCTAGTCACACTTCTCTGAAGTCTCTCAGCCTCACTCACCTCACAGAGTGTTCGTTGTGGGGGAGGAAGGGAAAGGAGAATGTTAGCCGCTTTGAGACTCCTTAGGGTAGTGATAAAGCGGGATATCAAGTCCAAACTCTTCTTCTTCTTTTTTATAAGACAACAACTTTGAAACTACTTCAGGTAGTAGGAAGCTGACCTCAGCACCCAGTGACATTCCCTTCCAATGTGAGACTGAATGTCCCTATGGAAGTACTATAGAATGGCATGGCATCATCTCAGGGACATTCAGGGGGAAAGTGAATATGGCTCTTCCCTTCCCTCCCCCCCCCAAAAAAAACCCCACCAAGAATGTTTGTAGGAACAATGTTTCATCCTTATGTGTGTTTAGCACTGTTAAGGTATGCTGCATTGTTGGTTCTTTCTCTTGCGTGTAGGAGATTGATCCTTCCATTTCCGTGACTTTTTAAAGCATCTGATGTGTGTAAGCATACAATGTGTGTGATATATGAATGCATACAACACTGAAGATGCAAAGCAAACTAGAGTTGCTGTTTAAAAACAGGCATGATTGGCAATTAATTCCTAACCTTTTGTTCTACAGTTCCTAAGACCACTCCACTTATGGATTTTGTTTTTATAGCCTTTGAAAGGATGCAGTGGAGCTGAACATCACTGAACTATTTCAGATTCATAGATGGCTTTTGGCAGTTCTCACCATGATACTTTGGATTGATGGTTGTTTATCATATTTGCTAGTTGTTTTTCATTCAACACAACTCAAAGTGACTTTCATTAAAACCAATTAAAAACAACAATAAAAAACCAAAACACTAAAAATTGTGATCCCACAGTTCTGTCTGCCATCATGGCTCAGGGGTGGTTGAGCCAACAGACACACCCCTGGATGCAAGAATTGACTGAAGCATCAACTATGAAGTATCTCTGCATCTCAAACTAAAAACCTCTCCAGTCAGAATATGTATTTCCTATTACAGACATGTTATCACTCCATGGTAATCAAACAGTGAGGTCCAAATATCAGAATGAAAATGTATTTATGACTATAACATCTTCAAGCCAAAGGCATGTTGGTTGGTTAATTAACTTTTGATCAATAGGCAAAATTGTTGCATCTTCCTTTGAATGGGACTGGAGGAGATAATTGGTTCTTTGGAAGATGACACATAAATATCAGAATCACATAGGCATGTCAGTCTGGATAGGAAGCCCATTGATTTTAACAAAAGAAAGATCACATTCCCAGCCTAAGATAGTAGTTAGTTGTCTGAAAATTGATTTGGCTGTAGGACTGTTTGACATAATTATTTACCAATTAAGGTGCGACATAGTTGATGATGTGGCTAATTTTCTGTCCAACGTGAAATATTATAGTGCCATTAAAGGTAAAGGTACCCCCCCCAAAGGAAAATCTGTACAAGATGATGTACAGATGGTACCTTACACCATCTAAACAATTCAAAATGTATAAATCAGGTAATAAGAACTGTTGGAAGTGCAACAAGGAGGAAGGAGAGTTTTTTTCACATGTGGTGGAAATGTGAGAGTGTTAAGAAATACTGGGAAAGAATTTACAATGAACTAAAGAAAATTTTCAAATACACTTTTAAGAAAAGACCAGAAGCCTTCTTTCTGGGAATGGTGGCTGATGACGTTAAGAAAACTGATCAAAAAAAATTTCTGTATGCAACTGCAGGGGCAAGATTGTTACTAGCACAGGTATGGAAGCAACAGCAAATATCATCAATAGAAGACTGGAGACAAAAAATAATGGAATATGCGGAAATTGCTAAATTAACAGGAAAAATCAGACAAGATGAAGCAATTTTCGAAAGGGAATGGAAGAAATTTATAGATTACATAGCAGTAGAGTTGAAATAAATCACATTTGGCATTTGAACTTCTCAAATACATAAATTTTATTGGAAGCCGTTGTAGATATAGGAAACGTGTGTAAATAGAAATTAGTGAGAATCTAAAAATAGTAAACATGAAATGTGTAAATGAGAAAATGAATGTAAAATACTTGTTCATGTTATACATGTTGACAAAAAATGAAAAATTAATAAAAATTATTGTGGGGGGAAAATAAAGGTAAAGTTACCCCTGACCATTTTTAGGTCCAGTCATGGACGACTCTGGGGTTGCACGCTCATCTCGCTCTATAGGCCAACGGAGCCAGCATTTGTCCGCAGACAGCTTCTGGGTCACGTGGCCAGCATGACTAAGCTGGTTCTGGCGAACCAGAGCAGCGCACAGAAACGCTGTTTACCTTCCCACTGGAGCAGTACCTATTTATCTACTTGCACTTTGACGTGCTTTCGAACTGCTAGGTTGGCAGGAGCTGGGACCGAGCAATGGGAGCTCACCCCGTCGCGGGGATTCGAACCGCCGACCTTCTGATCGGGAAGCCCTAAGCTCTGTGGTTTAGACCACAGCGCCACCCACATCTCTATAGTGCCATTAGAAATAATTAAACACAGAAGAAATAATTACCCAGAGTTGCTGCAATGCATAGTTCAAGTTCAGTGCAAAGTCTGCCTGGACAGACAGACAGACAGACAAACAATATATATGCATAAGCTGATGAGCAGTTTGGATTAAAGAATGCTCTTTATGGAATAATGAAGGAGATTTGAAATAGAAAGCTCCATGAATAGCAATACATATGGTCATATCCAATGTTCCTATCAAAGTGCACCCATGGAATTAATGGACATGAATAACTTGCCAGTTAATTCCAATAGGTCTACTCTAACTTATTCAGGTACAGCCCATCATCTACTATAGTTCATTAAGAATATTAAACAATTGAGAGGTTAATTGTCTCTCTTTCAAAGTACACTCCAATATTTAAATTTTAAAAATGCTATCTCACTTTTAAATATGGATTTCCAAAAAATGTTGAAACAGTAAATAAAAACAAAACAAAAACAGAACCCCTAAAAATAGCCTAGAACAGCAACTCTAAAACTGGTTGAAGGCATAGCTAAATAAAAAATAAGTCTTAGTTTGGCACCTAATACCTATGAAGCTAAATGCCCCCATGAGTATCCCAGGAAAGAGAATCAAACAGTTAGGGTACCATCACTGAAAAGTTCCTTTCACCAGTTGCCACCAGTTTGGTTTTATATGGTGATGGGGCCCAGAGAAGGGCCTTTGAAGCTGATCTTTCTTCTTCTTTTTTGTTCACGATTGTTGTTTGTTGTATCTGAGATTCTGGAATTTTGTATGTGGAAACTTTAAAGTATGCAAATAAAAAAATATATTTTTTAAAAAATGAAGCTGATCTTAACACATAGCATAGCATATAGAAGGCGACAGCCCTGAATCTCAGACTGCATAGGAGTAAATTCAGCACTTTGAATTCTACTCATAAGCAAATGGAAAGCCAGTGGAGCAGAGCTGTTTTAAAACTGGGAAGGTATGTTCTCAACAAGTTGCCAGCCAGAAGATCAACTGCAGTCTCCAAAAAGGCAGTTCCAAAAATAAAGTATTGGCAATAATCAGTGCTAATCTGTTCCTTTTAAGTACCCCATCACTTAGTGACGACTTCAGATGTTTGACAGTGGCTAATAGTAAGGAATCAACTTTGGGCAAGTGATATTTTTGCCAAAAGGCATTGCCATTCCTTTCCTGTTACCAGGACTCTTCAACTCACTTTGTAAAAGAGATTATTGCCAGCAATAACTTGTCTGGATATGCCTAGTTTGATAGGAGCCTGTCTGCCTTTTATCTGATATACTGATATCTGATCACTGGTCCATCTAGTTCAGTACTTACCTGCACTGACCCGCAGTATGTTGAGGTACCACAGCTCCAAGTAGGGACTTTCTGAAGACAGATCATTTGCTCTGCCAGTGGATTACAGCCATTCCTCAGTGCAGCTTGCCTTGCCAATGCCACCCTGCCATGGAATCAGTAAGTGCTTATGAGTGCTTATGTCTGCGGGGTTGAGCCTCACCATTGTCCATAGTGAACTGAGACTCACCTGAACACACCCAGTATTCCTCTATGTTTGCACATTGCAAAAGAAGATCAGCAGAAGTAGGGGAGCTAGTCTCTCATCCAGGAACCCCTGGTAAAGTTTTCAAATAACCCATGATTCCTCCACCCCCCAAAAAAAGGAAAATGATAATAATACTGGACAATATTTGAGGGCTGTTGTGCAATAGTATTTGATAGTTGACATATAATGGCATTTTTTAAAGATTTGATAGATCACATGCAGTGGGAATTGCTAGTATTTAAGAGTCAGCAGGTTATAAGATTTCATATTAGAAGCCCATTTTTAAAAAGAAAAAGAAAAGAAAAATCAAGATATATCACTATGTCATACTTTAACTTTCAGCTAACAATTAACATCACATTGAAAATATGAGTTCAAATTTTGCTTCAAAATCTGTCCTTAAATTTTAAAATGGGCAAAATTTTAACGTTTGGCATGTGTTGAATATTTGAAAATATTTATTTCCTATCTACTTAGGAAAGCAAAGGAAGCACCATAGTCTGTGCTGCTGAAGGCAGATGTAATGCAGAAAATATGATCTTTGCTGTCCTCGTTTTGGAGTGATTAATGAGGTTGTGTATGATGCAGGAAATGAAAACTAGAAATCTGGATAAGTAATGACTGCTCCAACAGAATGAATTCCTCTGAAACTACAGAACATACTGATATGCTGACCTCCAATAAATAACACTGCAAGTTTTCAAACAAGCTAGGAAAAATAAAGTTTTGCTTTTTTGTTGATGTCTACTTCTGCAGAGCTTCAGTGATAATCTGAAGGCACTTCCTAAGGAGGTACATGGTTGCCACTGGCTGTTTTGATTTAAGACTGCAATGTCCTAAACATGAATTTTAAAGATTCTGGGAAGTTAAGCAGAACTTTTTGCACTGCTGTTAAGACTAGTCATGAAACAGTAAGACAGGCAGATAAACAATGAATATGCTTTGATATTTGTTTGGTGGATCAGGATCTACAGTTGGGTTGTACCAACCCAATTTAGATCACCCAGTAGCATCACTGCAATTTTCCATTTTGTTTTTTTAAGAAAAGGAAAAAGAGAGGAGAAGAAAGACATAGAGGTTAAGAGAGTAGGGGGAAAGAAAATGGTGAATTATAGAAAAATGCAGTATACATATGCAATATAAAGGATGGAAGTTAGAGCTTAAAAATGGGGTTCTAGTCTGAAACTGCTACTCTAGTCTGGGTTTGTTGTTTGTTTTTCTATTTGCATTTTGGTTAAAAAGATAAAATGCTATGTATAATAAAAAAGAAGAACATCCAGGATGCCAAGATCTAGTTTGGGGCAAGAACTCTTTGGTGTGAGAACTCCAGCAGAGATTTAAAATCACAAAATATGCAGCAAAGTAAAGTGTGGAAATATAAACTGTTAGACCTTTAAAATACCCCCTTCTAAACTGATACAAACTGGTGTTCAAGATGCCACATGCCTTCTTACAGAATAGTAACATGAATAAAATGTAGTCTGATACAAACCTAACACTTTGCTGTTGTTTAGTCGTGTCTGACTCTTCGTGACCCCATGGACCACAGCATGCCAGGCACTCCTGTCTTCCACTGCCTCCCACAGTTTGGACAGACTCATGTTGGTAGCTTCAAGAACACTGTCCAACCATCTTGTACTCTGTCATCCCCTTCTCCTTGTGCCCTCAATCTTTCCCAACATCAGGGTCTTTTCCAGGGAGTCTTCTCTTCTCATGAGGTGGCCAAAGTATTGGAGCCTCAGCTTCAGGATCTGTCTTTCCAGAGAGCACTCAGGGCTGATTTGCTTAAGAATGGATAGATTTGATCTTCTTGCAGTCCATGGGACTCTCAGGAGTCTCCTCCAGCACCGTTATTTCAAAAGCATCAATTCTTCGACGATCAGCCTTTATGGGTTTCATCCAGTCCAGCCTTTTGCATGATGGATTCTGCATATAAGTTAAAGTTAAATAAGCAGGGAGACAATATACAGCCTTGTCGTACTCCTTTCCCAATTTTGAACCAATCAGTTGTTCCATATCCAGTTCTAACTGTAGCTTCTTGTCCCACACAAAGATTTCTCAGGAGACAGATGAGGTGATCAGGCACTCCCATTTCTTTAAGAACTTGCCATAGTTTGCTGTGGTTGACACAGTCAAATGTTTTTGTGTAGTCAATGAAGCAGAAGTAGATGTTTTTCTGGAACTCTCTAGCTTTCTCCATAATCCAGCGCATGTTTGCAATTTGGTCTCTGGTTCCTCTGCCCCTTCGAAATCCAGCTTGCACTTCTGGGAGTTCTCTGTCCACATACTGCTTAAGCCTGCCTTGTAGAATTTTAAGCATAACCTTGCTAGCATGTGAAATGAGCGCAATTGTGCAGTAGTTGGAGCATTCTTTGGCACTGCCCTTCTTTGGGATTGGGATGTAGACTGGTCTTCTCCAATCCTCTGGCCACTGCTGAGTTTTCCAAACTTGCTGGCATATTGAGTGTAGCACCTTAACAGCATCATCTTTTAAAATTTTAAATAGTTCAGCTGGAATATCTTCACTTCCACTGGCCTTGTTGTTAGCAGTGCTTTCTAAGGCCCATTTGACTTCACTCTCCAGGATGTCTGGCTCAAGGTCAGCAACCACACTACCTGGGGTGTACGAGACCTCCATTAGATCATGTTAATGTGAATGATGTGCACTCTATAAAAGATAGGGCTTAGTCACAGATTCGTTGTTAGAGATGTGTGAAATGCAACCACATCAAAATGTGGTTTAGTGGACATGCTCTTTAGCATCTTAGCATCAGGTCGTAATGGAGTATTAAATTCAAGGAATACATATAGTTCTCTATTACAAACAAGTTTCCAGGATAAATAAATAAAGGAAGTAATCTGAACCCTTCTTGATGTTTCAGACTTGAGTCACCAACACGCTTTCTAGTGATGGAGGCTCCCAAGGGAGTTGAAATCAATGCAGAAGCTGGCAACTTGGAAGCTACATGTAGGACAGAGCTCAAGCTGGAATCCAAAGATGGAGAGGTAGGTGGAATGCTAAGTAAATTTCCAAGTGAATAATCTGGGCCTTCCATGAGGGCCTTTTATTTTTAATTATTGTTGTACAGTGTGCAGTATCTTCAGGTAGTTTGAAGGTTTAAAAAAATGGGATGACAGTGTTCACTTAGCAATTCTATTTAGCACTGCAGCTAAAAAGAAGTGGTAGGCTTAGCGTGTGTGTTAGAGCTCCTTGTAGGAATGATGGAACTCATTGTATGCAGACTACACTCCTTCCATACAGAATGGCAAGGTGATTCATTAGTTTTAAAGTGCTGGGATAATAGCATTGGTTGTGTGAAACGGATTTATGCAGCTGTAAAAATGTGCAGTACTACTAAATTCTCTTCTTCCTTGTCACTTTAAAGTGAGATTTACTTGACTAGCATAATTAAATCTTATATCATGCATTTTTCCAATGAGGAGCACTTAACTCACCTGTATTGATTTGTAAAGCTGAGCATCACTTTCCTATTTGAAGGAAAAGAATATGTCAGAACAAACCTTTCCGCTGTTGAAGATGCTTAAGAGTCTGGGATTGTAGCTCAACCGTTGTCCCCAAAGCATCTCAGAGTATTGTTCATTAAGGGACTTATTTGTAAATCTGCTATTTAAGAACTTTAGAGCAGTTGCAGTATAATGTGAAATGAACATTATTTTAAATTGTTTGTTTTCTTGTTCTGCAAAAGGTAGAATGCTTGATTCCCACTTTACAGCTCAGAGATAACTTTCAGTTACCTAAAACAACACATGTGGCTCTTGATGCTTAATTTGAAAAATGAAACTTATTAAAGATTGTTCCTTCTGGCTTAGATGCCATTCATTCTATTTCCAAATATGTCACTCTGCCAAAAAGCCAAAAGGCAGAATGCTTGATGCCCATTTTACAGCTCAGTCCTCCAGTTCCGGGAAGCTTAACTTCCAAACAAATTTCTGATTTTTTTAAATGTTTCTGAAATTTAACATGAATATAATAAGTACGCTCTACAGCTGTCCTTTTAGTGTGCTGTCCTTTTAGTGTGCTGGCATTTTATTAATTATCCAGTGGGACGTGGGTGGCACTGTGGTCTAAACCACTGTGCCTCTTGGGCTTGCTGATCAGAAGGTCGGCGGTTCGAATCCCCACGACGGGGTGAGCTCCCGTCGCTCTGTCCCAGCTTCTGCCAACCTAGCAGTTTGAAAGCATGCCAGGGCAAGTAGATAAATAGGTACCGCTGCGATGGGAAGGTAAACAGTGTTTCTGTGTGCTCTGGCACTCGCCACAGTCCTCCTTGCACCAGTAGCAGTTTAGTCCTGCTGGGCACATGACCAGGAAAACTGTCTGTGGAAAACGCCGGCTCCCATGGCCTGAAAGCGAGATGAGCGCCACAACCCCATAGACACCTTTGACTGGACTTAACTATCCAGGAGTCCTTTACCTTTTTGTTGTTGTTGTTGTTCAGTTGTTCAGTCGTGTCCGACTCTTTGTGACCCCATGGACCAGAGCACACCAGGCACGCCTATCACTGCCTCCCGCAGTTTGGCCAAACTCATGCTAGTTGCTTTGAGAACACTGTCCAACCATCTCATCCTCTGTCATCCCCTTCTCCTTGTGCCCTCCATCTTTCCCAACATCGGGGTCTTTTCCAGGGAGTCTTCTCTTCTCATGAGGTGGCCAAAGTACTGGAGCCTCAACTTCAGGATCTGTCCTTCCAGTGAGCCCTCAGGGCTGATTTCCTTAAGGATGGATAAGTTTGATCTTTTTGCAGTCCATAGGACTCTCAAGAGTCTCCTCCAGCACCATAATTCAAAGGCATCAATTCTTCAGCGATCAGTATTCTTTATGGTCCAGCTCTCACTTCCGTACATTACTACTGGGAAAACCATAGCTTTAACTATATGCGGACCTTTGTCGGCAAACCTTCACCTTTACCTAATTATCCAGCAAACACAACAAAATGCAAGAAGTGCACAAAACGTATGCTAGCCCTGGGAAATAATTGCTAGTGTCTGGCAAATGAGAAACTTATATCCTATCCACTATTCCTGCATTCATTGGAATAGATAATGACACATCACTTTACTCATTTGCCAGACAGTAGAAAGGGGAACAGTAAGCTCTGTCTGTATCTACACATGAATTGGTGAATGCAAGATTTATACGGAGCACGAAGAGTGAGTGGCAGACTAGCACTATATGTAATTTTTACATAGTATCCAGATATACAAGATTATACTATAGATCTAGCTGACTTTATTTGTGTAAAAAATAAGCAGACGTGTGTATGTGTGTGTTATAGAGCGAACTTCAATCAATTCCCACTGAACATTTTAAATCGAAGGGCCGACAAATCCATTTCAATGATGCTAATTTATTTTCTCTCTTCCTCAGATAACGTTGGAGGCTGCAAATATCAAACTACCTAGATTGCCTCTGGGATCCTTCTCCTCTACCGGATCCAGGCAAAAAATCTACGAGCTTTGTGTGTGTCCCAACGGGAGGTTATTCCTGTCTCAAGCAGGAAGTAGTTCCACCTGCCAGATAAAGACAAGTGTATGCCTTTGAGAGAGACTGTTTGCGGCAGGCATAGCTGGCAGCACAAAGGCCCTTTTTGGCCTCCCAGATAGCAGCTGCCAACTATTTTTACTAGAACACAGAAAGCCTATCAAAGACTTTTGTGTGCGTGTGTGTGTGAATATATAAATATATAGATATATATAGATATAAATAAATATATATATATATATATCCTTTGTGTAAAATGAAGTTTCAGTACAAGAAATTCCAGGGTGACCCTCTTTGTGTAGCATTTTTTGCTCCCACATCAAAAATTGAAAATGTGCAAATTGGATCCAGATCGTTCCAGGAGTATTCAAATTGTGTCATAGCAAGCCTCTATCAGTCTAGAAAATGCTTTCAAGCCTTTCCAAATTTAGTTGTACCTTACACATGACATTTTACCTGCATGGAAATGGGGAAAAAATATGTCATTTAACAAGACTGTGCCCATGTTTGATCTGCCACATGTACAGATACCTGGCTCTGCAATTATGGCATTCCATTGTGCTATGAAAACTAGACTGGTATGTGATCTTCACACATGATGATGTACACAAGGTTCCTATGTCTTTTCTTTATTTGTAGGTACAATGTCATGTGTGAAATAACCCTAAGATAAAGACACACACCCCACCCCAAAAAGGCAGCCCAGCTTGTACCATTCCGTCTCAACCTAGGCCTGAAAGTAGAAACATCAAAGGCAAAGAAACAAACAAAAAATGTTCATAAGAATTATTGATCAGTTTAATACCCAGGAGGAACCGTGAGGAGGTGAGTTGCATTGGTACCTCACTTCATAACCCATAATAGGCTCAGAAATGTTCAGACAGCAGGATGTCACAATTGTTTAACTGCTGCCTTCCCCTCCTCAGGGGATGTCACCCCTTCCACTTTGAGAACCACGGTTATGGTATGTAGAAATGAGATCCTGTTGTTATTTACAGTCACTTCAAAGCAAAGAGTAAACGGCCCGGTTAAAGAGAGCATGATGAGACAAGCATCTCTGATTATTATCCTGCCATGAAAATCCATCAGATATGATGACAAAATTACCTACTGCTTAGGGTGCTCCAAGACACCTGTGGTTAAATTACACACTGTTCATTTTTAATTAGAAGCAAATATTGCAAGAGTGGTGTTCTGCAGCACTCTCCATAATCCTAGGCCTGATAGCAGCCACCTCGATGACGTAAAAAGGCCCCTTCGCATTTTATCTGGGTGAAGGGATTCAATGCATTTAAAGGGCCTCCGTGTGATTAAATGCCCTTGATGTTGTGCCCATCTTCCTGGCTCAGCTCCCAACCTCCATGTGATGGTGTGAATGGAAAGCTGACAGTGCTTGTGGAGAGTCCTCCACACAACCAGTAGCCCTGTGTTACTGGGACTTCCAATCACATGGAGCACTGTTCATAAGTACATCTGGCTTAAGAGGATTCCTCAATGCCTATAGGTGGAAGGCAGAGCTGCGAGGACAACACAAAGATAACACAGATAGCACATCAAGGAAGCAAATAACTGAGTCATATCAGTGGAGGAGTAAGAGTTGCAAGCCATTTTATGATAAGCTGTAAAGTCCATTCAAGATATTGTTTATGAGGGCTAAAGGCCAGATGGACAAGCATGTGGTTGTAATCATGAAAAGGAGCACTAGGGTCTATTCTCACACGTTTGGCTGAGATGTGTCCTGGCATTATTGCCTCTGTAGTCTATGCACAGAGAGTGCATCTTCAGGAAAAAGCAATTGCTCTCCCATTTCAGCAAGAGTAGGAAAAATTGGTCCCATGGAAGGAAGAAAATATTTCAGCAAAGGAGAACCTTGTATTAATAATGTTCAGCTTTCAACTATTCCAAACATGCTGCTCTCAGGACCATTACTGTCTACAGTGCAGATGACCAGAGAACTAGAATAGATTGTGCAAGTAGCATGGGATGGGATGGGATGTCCATTTGACCCACAGCAAAACTTAAAAAAAAAAAAATAGTGCAGAAAGTGCAAAGAAACTCTTAATGTCAGCACACATCAATCTGTTTCTGATTAAAAGGCAAGATGGCCACCTTACATACAAAAATAAAGGAAGAAGACAACTGACAGGTGTCTGGTTCACCCTTTGCTGTCAAAATTTCAGTTTCTGAAAACAAAACCCTTCCTTAGTTTCTGGAAATGCTTTTTTATTATTACAGTACTGAATGGGAATATATCTGATGGAACTTGGCAAAGTAAAAGGTCCGTGTCTTTGGGGCCCTTTGGCTAGAAAGGTGGTATATAAATGTGATTTAAAAAACAACAAGTTAACTAAATTAATGGGGCGAGCCATAGAAAGTCAATGTCTTTTTTTTTACAGTTGCACTATCAGAGATGCTTATTTTGAAGAAGTTTTTTGGTGGTTTGCATTGGTTATGACACAGTCAGTTAATTGAAAAGCAGTATAGTGAGTTCCCTTCAAAGCTGAACCCAAGGCACACTTCCCTACAGAAACTAGGGAAAGGGTGGTAATGTTGGTCTGTTGTAGCAACAGCAACAAAGAGTCCTGTGGCACTTAAAGACTAACAATATGTTTTACCACAGGTCATTGTTTTCTCTAAAGGAATACTCTATGAAATGGAAATATTAACAGCATCACAAATCAGATGTATCAAAAGAAGGGCACACAATTTATGAAAAATGGTTTCATAAATAACTCCCACATGCATTTCTGTAATTTATAAAACAAAAACATACAAATATATTGGAATCTATACAAAACCCTAAGATTAAGTAAAAATTGGTAGACAACTACACTTATAGCAACCTTGTTATATCTTCATTTAAGCCATTTCCTTGAATTTCTTTGTGGGCTAGAGAGCACTAAGAACTTGATAGCAAGACTGATGAAGTGAGTTTGGAAGACACACCCATTGATTTCAATGATGCTTGGATTAAGCCATTACTAAATATTGTACTTAGGTGCTTCAGGTTAGCGGTAAATAAGGCTTGAAGACACCAGTGAAGTGCACTTTTGGTGGAAGGTGAAATTATAATATATTTACACTCTTAGGTATGTTTACACAGAAGTAAGTCCCCAGGTATTCAATGAGGCTTATTTCATAGTAAGTTTGTTTAAGATTGCAGCCTTTAGTGACACTGTTAGGACTTCAAACCTAACTGAATGGCTCCTGTCATTAATATTATTATTTTTTACCTGGTACTTAAATCCAAGGGGGTCACCCGGGATAACCATTGTATTGGGACGCAGGACTATACACCATCTCTGTTCAAAGAGGGAGACTTGTGCCTATGCCTTAAGTCAATGCACTCAGCAAGGAGAAGCACATCATACTTATTATTGAAACTAGTTTTATTTGGCGTGTTGGACTGAAGAGAAGGATGGGGTTGCAATTTTGAGAGATGAATGAGAGCTTTTAAAGCAACATGAAGTAGACTCACTAGAAATTCATAGACTATGGGGCACCTGGAGAAAATCCACATCTCTGACATGTTTTAACCTGGGTATTGAACTCCAAAGCTAATCCTGGAGGTCTGACTGAATCTTCAGAGGTTTGGGGGGGTATTGTAAAAATTTCCCTTGTTTTTCCTTATTGAACAGTGATCACATGTAAGGCCATTTCATTAAGGAATACTTGTCAGGTTGATAAATGAGCTCAACACTGCAAAGAAAATATACATATTGCCATGTAACAGAGTTGTTTGATCTTTTGTCCCCCCCATTAATTTTACTGATAATGAAACAAGACAATGAAATTAGGTTCCTTTGAAATGACCATTGGTGTCTTTAGGTTTTTGTGTATTTGTTTCTGAAGGGCTTATCTTTCTGATAGCTCATTTTTTATGTTAATTTGGGTCCTGATCTTGCAACTTTAAAGTTACGAATTTAGTTACTGCCTGCACTTAGGTAGTTGAGCTTCGTCATGTGCAGAGAGGAGGTGGGATGTTGGAAATGATGCTACCAATAACAATCAAATATCTTTTAGATAGAGATGGGGAACCTGTAGCCCAACAGATGTTATTGGAGTTCCCAAAACCCCAGTCAGTGTGGCCAGGGATGATGGGTGTTGTTGCCCAGAAACATCTGGAGGCTTCTTTCTAGTAGCACCTTAGAGACCAACTGAGTTTGTTCCTGGTATGAGCTTTCGTGTGCATGCACACTTCTTCAGATACACTGAAACAGAAGTCACCAGATCCTTAAATATAGTGAGGGAGTGGGGAGGGGTATTGCTCAGAAGGGTGGTGGGAATGGGTGATCAGCTGATAGGTGTGGAAAACCTGTTGACGACTCTTAATGGCTGTAATTAGTCTTGCAGGGAAAGGCAAGTGGTGAGATGGCTAAAGATAGCTTTGTTATGTATAATGAGATAAGAATCCAATGTCTTTGTTCAGACCAGGTTTCTCCGTGGAGAAACATCTGGAGGCAAACATCTGGAGGCTTGCAGCTTCCCCATCCATGCTTGCTTAATTACTGGCCCTAATTTATCTTATACTAGCATGGGAGACCTTTACAGCTTACCACCAGTTCCACAAATAGCCACCCTGCTTACTACAAAAGGTAGCTGTTAGCAACTATTAAAACTCTCCTTTGCCAATTGTTAGAACCCTTTTCTTTTAAAAACAAACTGGGTAGAACGGGACATGGTTTGACACATAAGCACCTCCCATTTCCTTTCACTTCCCCAACTCTTTAGAACCTGTCAAAAGTCAAGCATGAAAGTTAAAGGACGCTTAAATCCTCAGATTAGGGCTTATGCAATAAATAAACCTATGCTGGCTTTGGAATTTTACTCTGTAGGCAGACATTTCTGAACAGCAATAGTTTGGTGTGACAAGAAGCCATGCCTATAAATATTGAGTGCCATACATGTGATCTAATGATGAAACAGATCCTTGTATCATGCAGGTGTTGCCCATGTTGTGGACACTTTAGTCAAATCAGTCATGTTTTCATGGGAAACATTATTTAAAGAACATCTATGACATGTACAAAAATGAACCCAGGCATTGTGTTGGAAAGATAGATCACAAGCAAAAAATAATAATTAAAAATTAAAAATCACTGTGCCCTATTTATTGCCTTTACCAAAGGAATAACAAAAAAAAATTACAACTATTTATTTCAAATCTCGGTTGTTAAAAGAATTTGTAAAACATACAGGTCTCTGGTGTAAGTATATTGTAGTTTTTAAAAAACATAAAAGTATTATCAGTCTGCATACACAAGCATATCAGATTTTGGTAAGTCACGAATACCTTCCAATGTAATGTTTGGAAGATAATCTGTGCCGGATGGAAGCATACTGGCAACATGGTTGTAATTTTTTAAAAAATGTTCTGTAGATGGACACAACTGAGACCTGTGTGTTTTAAGGTATATTTAAACTATTGTTTTTGTTATCAATTGTTTGTTATTCTGTTACAATATTGGCTTCCCTTTGTGTTCTATCCTTTCCACTTCCAGTGTTAAAAGAGTAAGCAGTCTTGTGAGAAATGCTGCTTTAAAAGGACTGCTGGCATATTGTCACTTGGGGAGACAACACAGGGACTGGTCACCAGAACAGCTGTCTGCATTTTCTATTTGAAAAACTTGTGCATTTAATTTCTATTTAATGAACAGAGGTTAGTGGGCCCTGCGGTATTCTTAGTTTATTTTTATTTTCTTTAGCTTCATGTTCATTTTCATGGCATACGTTATCCAGACACTGTCCTCACTCATATCCCAATAACGTAATTTCTCAGTTTTGCTCCACACTGGGATTTCTCCCAGGTGGCAGTTTATCTTTATCTCTGGTTGCCAAGGAGAAGCAAAGGTGGGTACTGAACCTGCTTGCAGTGAAATCAATGTTAAGATATACCATCAGCTTACATGCCTGTAGTAGATATCCCAGGGATTTTCTCCATCAGAATTTAAGATCTGGTTCTTGGCCCGATTGTCACAAGTAAATGGAAATGTCATTGACCTCAAGTCGTTGCAATATTACATACACCTCTTGCATTATAGCTGCGTCTTTCTGAAATACTTAATAGACTTTGCTGTTATATTCAGCACACCTTAAGCTGCCATAAATGCTATGGATAAAGGTAAATGCTCTTAATAACTGTGCCAACCAACCTTTTATGGCTTTCAGGGCATGGTTTTATACCTAGAAGATGTTGTGGAAGGCTAGTATCAGTTGCCTTTACAGCAGCAACATCGAAAACAGATTGCATTACTTTCTGGCTTGGTTTGATTCAGCAACAAATGGGTTGGGTCCAGACTTAGTCACATTTAGAGTATACATATTTCAATCAATGAGACTTAAGCTAGCAGTAAATAACTTAAGATCTATTGATTTGAATGGGTCATCTCTATGCATGTCTAAATCTGTATCCACCCCAGGGTAACTACTAGGTCCACAATTGAATCTACATGCAGTGCAGTCTGTGTGTATTGGTTGATGTTCAGTATGAAACTGAACCATGGGCTCAGTAGGTACATTCTTTACAGTGCCAGCCTCTTATCAGAATATATGAAACAGTGAATTGCCAAAATTATTGATTATTCAAACTTCCCTTTCCAACCCACAGAGGCTGACCTGAGTGCCAACTGAGCCAGTTTTTTTTTTTTTTTTTTTTTAAAAAGGTAAACAGAAAATAATGCACACCCACCCACACCAATTTTAAGTTCTGGCACGGAAGGAAGGCCAGGATGAGTGAGCCCTGTGATGCTCAAGATTACCTCACTTCATCCTGACTGCTATAGATTACATCACTACAACAGTTTTGTTGCAAAGAGGGTCAAACAGAGAGAAACTGACAGCTTACAGTGGGCCAAGTTATATGCATATACAGTGGTACCTCAGGTTACAGACGCCTCAGGTTACATACACTTCAGGTTACAGACTCTGCTAACCCGGAAATAGTACCTTGGGTTAAGAACTTTGCTTCAAGATGAGAACAGAAATTGCACGGTGGCAGCAGGAGGAGGCCCCATTAGCTAAAGTGGCACCTCAGGTTAAGAACAGTTTCAGGTTAAGAACGGACCTCCAGAACGAATTAAGTTCTTAACCTGAGGTACCACTGTGTATACATGGGCTCCAGGTTTCTCTAGAAATGGATGTACTGGTGTGAGAGGAACTGTCATATGGCAAATTATATGTATTTAATAATGCAGCATGGGACTGTCCAAAACTGACATTATTCCAGGCACATTGCAGACATTAGCACTTTATGGATTCAGTGAAGAAATAAATTAAGCTTGTTAACTATGTCAGAGGTCAAAGGTGTTACCCAGCAGGTTCTGAGACCTCTGGAAGCATCTCCAAGGTCTCACGAGGCTTCAGAGATGCTTTCCAAGGCCTTCCAAGACCTCTGAAGTTGTGTGGAGGCCCTGCAGTGTGCGTGCTGAGTGCCTAACAAATTTTTTGTGGCTGCTCAAGCACCCAGATCCCCTTATAGTTGGCACCCCTAGGAAGTACCGTATTTATATGTTAGCCAGCGTAGAACTCAGTGGGCTTAAATTGAAGTCCTTCTCAGTGTTTCATATACTTGGGTCCCCAGCTGTTGTTGGACCACAACTCCCATCACCCCTAGCTAGCAGGACCAGTGGTGGGAATGATGGGAGTTGTAGTCCAACAACAGCTGGGGACCCAAGTTTGAGAAACACTGTATAAGGTGAATGGATTGT
The DNA here is from genome assembly GCF_009819535.1 of Lacerta agilis. Classification (NCBI taxonomy): domain Eukaryota; kingdom Metazoa; phylum Chordata; class Lepidosauria; order Squamata; family Lacertidae; genus Lacerta; species Lacerta agilis. Next base: position 62,705,829 of record NC_046313.1, read on the forward strand.
GGACTGTTGACCTTGGTCATGTGTCACAGTAAGCCCTAAATTATGGTTTATCATGCAGTAGCAAATCATTCCTACTTCACTCTGCTCTACCCTACCAGCTTGCAGTAGAAGAAACAAATGATAATCGATCCCAGGCCTAATGTCTGAAAAATGGCATTGTGGTTTGTTCCCTCTGAACAAACTACAATTAGGGTGTTTACTGGTAAAGGCTTTTATAGACTTTTGATTGACTTGTTTCTCTCCATTGTGTAAGAGAGGAGCAAACAGTCTAGTTTGGCATGTTCACAGTGAACCGTTACCTATAGCACTGGCCTTCAACTCATAGGATGAGACCCACTAGTGGGTTGAAGCTTAATCCTAGGTGGTGACAACCACAGCTACCAATATGGTACAAGATTTAAGAAATTGGTCCCCAAATGCATGTTTGGGTTAAAAATGAGTCCGGAGTCTAAAAAGGTTTAAGATATCTGATCTATGGTTCCCCTGACAAGCAAACCTGGCCACTATATATTAAAGTATCAACATCTATTTGGGTGTGTACTTTATTTGCATTCGGGTCCCATGGGCAACTGCAATACTCCTATTTGAACTGGATTCCCTGTACTATTGGCATAAGAAGGGGGAATGGCTGTCTAAAAATATTTCACCCTTTCGTTTGAATAAACCATTTAATGTTTTCCTTTTGGTTTGGTTGGGGAAGATTTTACCTTTTGTGGCTTTTGGAAACTCTTGAGGCTTTCTGAATCTAAAGAGTAGCAAACTTGCCCAAAAATCTCTTCTTTTTGGTGGAAGAGGTGACTATGTAACACAGGCAGGCCTGTATATCTATGTCAAGGGGAAGGGAGGTAGGCTGAAATTTCCCATGCAAAATCTGTCAAAACTACAGGGATGTAAAATCTCTCGGAAATTTAATTTGACTGGTGCAGATGGTATTCCGCTAGGAAAAACCCAGCAGCACTGCCATGTGCTGGAAATGTTTCATGTTCTTGTATCAGAGCACCTTGTCATCTTTGCTTCAAATCTTTTCTTGCTAGTACCATTGTTTTAGCAGTAGCAGCATGTTGCCTTTTCAAAGGAGAGATGAGACATCTCTTAATTTCTCTTTAAGAAGGGTGCATTGTTGATCAATTTTAGTTTTCAAAGAAAAGGTCCACTAAAGAACAATTTAAAGTATTTCTTTGCCTTGCTGTTCATTCTGCTTTGTTTTTCTGCCAAGAGTGTGTAGGCGGCAGGAGGAAAATAGAAAAATGTTTGCATTTGCATAGTGCCCTGCTACAAAGCACTTGAAATAAAGATGCACCAACGTAGAAAATGGGCTTGTTAAAAAATGTAAAGAGGCTTTGGGGCCTTTCAGAAAGTTCCCATAGGATGAACTATTTCTGCATTTCCTCTAACAATAAGTTTGCTGCATAGTATGTGGCAGGCGCATCTTTTGTGTTGTTACAGGAATTTATTCTACATTCGTGTGTGGGTTTTCTTTTCCCCCCATTCTAAAACCTTAATCACTGATAAGAGATAAAATAGTCCAAGGGTTTCTGCTGCCTGAATGTATTACCACTTTCCTAAAGCAATGTTATTTCTATGGGCTTCAACAAGATTTTTTTCATAGCAGAGCAGCATCTGTAACACCTCTGAGCAGCTTTGGTTTCTGAAAAACCACAACAATGTATCTCACAAAAAAAAAAAATTGGGTGGGATTCTATTTTTCATGCAAGATTGGATAACAAGAGTCCGTAGTAAAGACATTGCTACATTCTCCTTCCTGCAGTTTCATTATATCATTATCTCTCTCTCTCTCTCATTCATATATATATATATATATAAATATATATATATATATATATATATTCTCGTAGGGTTTTTGTATGCTAACAAGGAATTAGCATTTTTGTAAAGGAGTGCCTTTTCTTGGCCATTTTCTGAGTTTGCAGCCACCAGCTCTAGCTAATTATAGTGGTCTTACAGAAATCATTTTGCAAGAAATCATTGATGCTTTAGCGGTATATTAATGATGCCCCAATTATAAGCATAAGCAGCCTAAATAATATTAATAGCTAAGGCAGTTGCTGTTCAGTTTCCTCAGTATTGCCATCTTACACCCATCAAGGAAGCATCAGTATCAATGTAGAAGCAAGTTATTAAGCTGAACTGCTAATTGGTATTTGTTAATGAAGTATGCATTCGGATGGGCAAAAGGGTATGGGCTTTTGAGGCAAGTGACAATTTAGCAGCTATGGGGTATTTAATATTCTTTCCCCCTCCCCCCCCCCTTCTACTGTAATCTAAACTGTAACCATGAAATGTATTTTTTGAACTGAAAGTGATACTGCAGTCATGTAAAACGTAAAACGCCATTGACTCAGTGTGGGGACATGATCTAGATTTACACAGGCCAAAGGTCTAATTCAATACATTTTGCAGTATTTAACAGCAGACATGGGAATATTCACTATTTTCTCTCTATTTACACCACGTCTTGCTGATAAAGTATAGATGGAAGTTAGGACCAAAACAGACGTGATCAAAAAGATCCACAGTCAGATATCAAACATTTTGCAGAGTTGGAAATTCTGATTTACACCAGAGTAATGGGAGTGAGGGGGAGAGCTTCAAACTTTTCCCCGGCACCATTTCCCCATACTAAATCTCTCCCTAAGCTGCTATTGGCTTCATGTTAGCATAATGTACATAACATATAGAGGTAACTGCAAATTTCCCACTGTGTAGGCCAATAGCAGCTTTGTAGTACTACTTAGATCAAGAAAACAGCAGCACAAAGGAAATTAAGCACAAATGTCTACAGGACTCCAATAAAAAAATGAACTGTCCCTCCAGCTGCTTCAAGTTGCTGTTTAAGTCAGAAAATCACATCACATATACCGTATTTTGCATCACTTGTTTCAGTTCCCAGATTGGTATATTTCATTGCTATGTGCTTTTCCCCCCAAAAAACTGAGATGTTGGCTAGGTAAATGATGGCCAATTACCTTAGTGTGCACAGCAGTTCCCAGTACCAATGTGGCAAACTGCTTTTTTACTGTTCTGACTGCATATTCATAATTGGCTCCTATTCAGTGTTCAAATGCTATCACCACAAGTCAAACACAAATTTAGGTGTACTTCAACTCACTTAAGTCAGTGGGCTAAAGTGCACATAACTTTGTTAAATTGTGGCTAATATAGGTCTAACAATTAGGGGACCTGAAAAAGAACTATGGCAAGGTTTGAAAGCTTGAATTTTCTAACCCAACCAGTATTTCTGTATCTTCCAATAAGTCCAGGGTCCCTAAGCTGCTCTTAGCTGATAAAGTGGCCCAAAAGAAAGCCTTATATTTAGCCATGCGTCTTCAGGTCTGGTCAAGTCCTGAACTGAAATCTCAAGATTTCAAACAATAAATAGTCTGTTCAACTTAACTGCATTGCACTAACAATTTCACACATAACAGGTAGTGTGGGGTTTTTTGTTGTTTTTTTCATATCTATAACATCAGTATAAATCCTATATTGGATAGAATTAACTATTTGTTTTAAGAATGGCTCTCTGCTTACTGTCTGTGTTGACAGCACTTACATATGGGTACAAATGCCAAGCGAGAGGTTCAAAGGCGCTTTTAGGATCACATTTGAAAATTCCCTCAAGTTCTTGGCTTAAATCAAGGAACTTATCAGGAATCTGTGGCCCTCCAGACGTTGATGAAAGTAACTCGCGCATCATCACTGATCTCTAGGGCTGGTGGGAGTTGAAGGGGCCCCAGTCCCCATCTTTGCTTAAGATGAAATATAAAAATCTGCAAAATAGAAAGTGTTGCTGAATCAAATCAAAGGGCCATTTAGTCCAGCATTCTGTTTCCAACAGCAGCCAGCTAGGAAACTTATAAGCAGAGCATGAGGGACCTCACGTGTGTACATTCCCGCATTAGTGCCCAGAGGTTTACTGCCCTTGAAGAGAAGGGTGTTGCTTTGAATAGAGCTTTGGAGTTAAGAGCAGCAACCTGGATGCAATGTCCCTGGAGTGGAATGGCTCACAGCAGGGGCGAGGAGCCTGTGGCCCTCCAGATGTTGTTGAAGCTTAACTCCCATCAGCCTCAGCCAGTATTGCTAGTGGTAAGGGATGATGAGATTTGTAATTCAGCAACATCTAGAGAACCACAGGTTCCCCATTTATGGGGCTAACTGTCCTAAACATATGCATTCCACAGGATTCAGTGGGACTTCCAGGTAAGTTTGCTTGGGACTACAGTATTGGAGTCACTTTCCAACCATAGATACAGCTTATTTTAATAGCTTGCCTTGTCTGGATACTGGTGCTCGACATATCATATACTACTTGTGCTGATCCACTAAAATGTGCATACAGAGCACTGAGAGCAGAATACAATCTCTGCTGGTATAAGCAATGACATTTCGGCTGTCAGAATCCTATCTGTCTGTGAACGTAACATAAAAACAGCCCATATGCCATCACAGTTTTCCATCTGTGATAGTATAATGTATTGTCTTACCTATGGTAAACACAAACTCTTTCATGAAACCACAACAAAAGTTTCAAGTTCTAAATCACATTTTCATGAAGTTCACATTTCGTTTGGCTTTTTATTTTTATTTATATGTGTGTGTGTGTGTGATTGTGTGAGAAAAAAATTAAAGCTTTTTATCAAGTAACATCAATCCTTGCACACTCTATGCAAAATTTTGTAAGCTTGCAATAAATGCTATGAATTACACAAGGAATATTTTAACTTTATTACACTTTCTGTATAAAAAGATTGTATTTAAAATTATTTCAAACTGCAATCTTGTAAAATATATTAATAAAATAATGATTGTTAAGAAATAATGTGGTGGCTCCATTTTCTTCCATCATTTTCAGAGCAAAAATATGAAGCCAAATGAGCACTGAAAATCTGGGATGCGGCCTAAAGTGGGGGGAGTACTACAAGATGGTTCAGCCTCCTTATCCTATGCTCTGTCAGGCTTCAGTGGCAGAGTAGATGTTCATCCTGTTTCCTACTGTTTCTTAAAACATGCACACACCGGTTCCCCACCTACCGAATACAAAGGCCAAGATTTAGTTGGGCTTAGGAGCATGACCACTATTTTCTCCCTGGTTTGGGGGCATGAGGGGGACTTTAGCTTCTATACTTCCCTTCTTCCAAAGATCACAGGGTGGTTCACATATAAACCATAATAACAAAAATACAAACCATAATAATCACCACCACCACCTGTCACACACACAGCTTAAAAAGGCCATAGACTGTTTAATTAAACAACACATAAAAACTTTGCTCTCAAGTCAGTAAATACCAAGCATGACAACACAGATTTGGGTGTATTCCTATACGAATAGTAACAAGTATGGTGTTTCTTATTACCTCCTTAATAATGAGATCAGCTTCACACATTGCATTTTAGTGGATGCATTCACTGAAACTACTTTTCACTGTACAATTGGCAAAGGTCACAGTAAGCCTCGGTTTACTCTTTGAGCAGGTACTGTATATGCTTCTTGACTGCTACTCACAAAATAATTATTTGTGAAGAAAGACATGGCATTGGTTGCACCTGTCATGACAAACTAGGGAAGCTGCTGCACACAACTCAGCTGCTCTCAATTCACTCCTCTGGGTGCAAGCAAGAGAAGTCACAATTAAGCTTAGCTGCCTGTAAGGTCCAAGCCTGGGATTGTGGTTTGTTGCTCCCTAACAAGCCAGGATTTGTAAACCAGCAGCAAACTATGGTTTAAGACTGTCTAGTGACATTGGCTCATAAGAAAGTGAACAGATCATGAACTTGGGCTCAGACATCACAGGTGTAAAATAATCCACAAACCATCTTAATCCAAAGTCCAAATGTGTCTGTTGCATCGTCACATAAGCAAATGTCCTTTAAGTTGGCTTGAAACTGCAGCTTTGGGTGACAGGTCACACAGGCTTAGTTCTCTATAAAATTACTGGCTTGTTGGTTGGTTGGTTTTATTACATTTATAAAATTATTTATATACTCCCCTTCATCAAAAGATCTCAGGGTGGTTCAAAAGATAAAATAGAGGTTAAATAGTTAAAAAAGAAACAAAGCAACAACTCACGCAAACACATTTAAAAGGCTGCAAAATATTAATCAGCCAGAGGCCTGGCTGAAGAGGAGGTTGTCATGAGCCCCAAAGGTTTCCAGATATAGAGGATGGGAAGGTGGATTTAAAACAATTATGTGACAATAAAGATAAGCATTTCTATTTAATCTACCTTCATAGTTTAAAGGGTACTGCAAAACAAATCTGAGCTTGCAAGGTGGGAGTCTGGCTATATTGAAGTGTATGACCGTTTCTTTACAGTTAATGTTTATTTTTCCTAAAAATCAGCAGCCCTATATTACTGAGGCCATCTGATGCTGGTTTACAAACATATAAGCATTCTTCCTTTAAAAATTGCAGGATCGATGCTACTGATAATATTTTGTCACTATTTGCATGTTTGTCCACACCTACAGTCAGAAACATCCATCACCACCCAGTAAGGCCTTTGTTTTCATCCCCACAAGAAACAGACTTGTGTAGTCAGAAAACACCAAATGCCTTGCAACGCTGGGGTGTGTTGGCGCCATCTGCTCTTCTTCATTAAGCAAGCATGACAAGGGGTGGAAAATCTAAAGACGCAAATATTTAATTTAGAAAAGATAATTTGAGGCAGTAATTTTCTGTGGCAAATGTAGAAGCACATTGAAGACAAGACAGCGAAATACTTCCAAGCACAGGGTTTTTCCAGGTGTTGAAATACTGGAGTGGGCAACTAATCACATAGAAACCACTATACTACTGCTGGGGGTGCGCGCGCGCAAAGTGGTGTTCTCCAGATGATTTGAACTACACCTTCCCATCATCCCTGACCATCGGCTATGCTGGCTGACTATGACTACCGGTAATTGGATTTGAAGTCTACAACATCTGGAGAGAACCACCTTGAGATGGGCACATGTGTGGAACAGAAGGAGGGAAGGGACCATAGTCCAATGGTTTGGACACAGGTGGTCCCAGGTTAATCTTCAGCATTCCCTTTTTAAAGACTCGGTAGGAGGTGATGTGAAAGATCTTTGCCTGGGACCCCAGAGAACCGCTGCTAATCAGTGTTACACAATGCTAGCCTCAGTAAAAGGTAGCTTCCTGTGTTCCTAATGCATACCCTCCAAGTGTCCCTATTTTCCAGGGACAGTCCTGGAATTACAAAAGCCATCCCTGACTTGATCCCAGAATTTTTCTATTTCTCTGGCCAGTGCCCAGCTCATGGAGGAGGATGAGCCGGCACTTGTTCTGAGTGGTGGCAGCAGCAGCAGTGGCTGCGAGGGAGCAGCCTGTTTTCTCTTCATGGCCGTTACTGCAAGCCTCCTCCATTGGTCAGCTCATAGTGGCTGCTGGAAAAGGGGGGGGGAGGAGAGGCTACCACCACCAAGGACCAAACCCATGTGACGTGCTGGCTCTGTGCATCTGTGTCTAATCTTGCCCCTTTGCAAAATCTACCAAAGAATAAAATAAAATCAGGATTAATGGGTTTTCTTAGGGTGGTGGAGGGTGTTTGTCCCAATGGTGAAGTGGTGGTGGAAATGCTCTGTGGGGGAGAGGACAAAAAATGGGAGGGGGCTGAGCAAGGTCAGTTGTGGGAAGAGTGAGAAATGTCCCTATATTCGTCTGAAGAATGTTAGAAGGTATGCAAATGAGGCACTTCCTGTTTCTCCATGAGGTCACTTCTAGCTTGCCAGAACTCATTTTCAGGTAAAGGATTTCTGCTGTCTCCCATCAAAAGAGACTAATGGTTGGATGTATTTTCACAAGTGCCACCCAAGACCACTAAAGAGTTAGATTCATGTGCATCTTATCTAGAGGGAAATGTAAAATAACTGTAAGACAGGAAGAGAACTTGTGAGGCACATTATTTTCAGCTATGAAGGCAAATTTTAATATGGGAAAGGGAACCCTTCTGCAGCTACTATTAAGAGCTTCTTGGGGGCTGCCCATTCCCTAGAAGCTCAGACATTCAAGACACATAACCAGTGTTTTAATTTGATGTAGTCACTTCCTATTCCTTAAACTTTAAGCCTTAAAGTCACAGCCTATTTCCAATTACAGCAACCAGCTCTACAGCCCTAATTTTTGTTCATCAACTTAATTTCATACAAATCTTGTACTTATTAAGCCTACTTCCATTGGAGAACCAAGTCCGGGCTCAACATAAGGTGTGTGAGAGATTTTGTTTGTGTGTGGTGTCCATCCGAATTACTTTTGGATACAAATGCACATCCAAAGTAATTTTAAGAGTTACAGTAACAGAATCACCTCCAACTCATTTGAGTAACGGCCTTTTAATGCCAGAAAAACTTCACTCTAAATTTGCAAAATAAAGGAAACACTGGCATAGGGTTCCCTCTATTTTACAGGCACAATCTGGTGCCTGGCAAATTATTGTTCATACCTTTGCACAGAAGGCTGCAGGGAGAACCTAAAAGTGCCACCCATCCACCCTGCTTTCGCCTCACTCAAGCCTCATCTTGATTAAAAAGCTTCCCATTAGCAGACAGGACGCAACTGGAAAGAACCCTATAAAGACAATAATAAACTAGTGTACTAAAAGCATATAAACAATCAGGCACCCACCAGCCCCCCCAAGCAATGGAAGATGTCAAGGCACCTTTACAAAACGCCAGAATCTGCTTCATCTGTTCCTATGTAGGTATTCCCCTTTGTGCTTGGCACTGTTTGCAACTGTTTGAGTGCAAAATCCCTTCTGTAGCCACAGGCTTCCAATTCAGCACTTTAAAGCCCCACGATTTCCGGTATGAATGGCTTTGCCTGTTTCAACAGGGAACATCTTGTTCCCCATAGGGTTAGAAACATTATCAGTAAGACCCACACAGAGGCACCAGGTGCTATTGGGCTTCATGTGATAAAAAAAGGCATTTCCTCTGTGGGGAAAAGCAAGGAGGCCTTTGATGTAAGCGTTCAGAAAGAAACCACAGTGGCTATGAAAAAGACAGGCTAAGCATTTGAAAGGGCTCCACATAAGTTACGGTGAATTATTTGCAATTAAATAACATTTATGATCTGTTAAATGCAGTTAACGTTGCAGAGCCTTATAAAGCGACCCCCAATTGCATATTGAAGGCCTGCCTTGCTATTTTTCTCACAGCATAAAAACTAATTAGCGAAGAGCACGTTGCTCAAACCGGACAGCCATTTGGGCAGCAGGCAGTGAGCTGAAAATTATAATATGCACATTATGGAGCCTTTTGGATCCAATTGCTGTGGTAGCCAATGTCTGCTTTTTTATCCACTGTAATGTTTTAATCCAAACTTTTGAGTTATTTTTCATATTTCCAATGATTTGTGCTCTGCTCCCCATCCTTCACAATGTACTATTTATTACATACACTGAGATTTCAGAGGCACAGTGCATATCCAGGTTTTGGTTCTTTTGGAAAGAGATCATTTTGTAATATTTGAATCTATTTACAAATATTCAGGTTAAGAGTAAATGTAAAAGCACGGACTGACACTTCAAAATGTCAACTCCAATGCCACCATTGGATCTCCAAGGAGACGCCCAGCACCCCAAATTGCCATTAGCTTACAGCAGGCATGGCCAAATGTGGCCCCCCAGATGTTGGGGACTACAATTCCCATCATCCCTGACCACTGGCCCTGTTAGCTAGGGATGATGGGTGCTGTAGTCCCAAAACATCTGGAGGGTCAAGTTTGGCCATGCCTAGCTTACATAAACCCCAGAATTCAACTTTCTGTTTCTGTGTACACATTGACAGCTTATAATGCACCTAGGTCGTTCTTTTTCTCAATTTGAATCCAAGCTGGTTTAAGGAAAAACACAGTATTTTGTAAGAAATTACAGGATAGATACATCATAGATGCGGATCAGTCTCAATCCTTCCTCTGCTCTAGGAGTTGCTAACCCATTGGCACACAAACACGCACCAAGCTCTTCACTGGTGCCCCTATCTCCCCCTGCTCCTCTCCCCTCTGCAACTGTGCTGAAGTGTTTCCCCAGCCAGGTCATTTTCTTTCTTCGGGGGGGGGGGGGCATGCTGCCAACATCATGACACTATTATACAAACCTACGATGCAACCACACTTGTACAGTCACCTCACCTTAAAAATACTATTGTAGGGCTGGAAAAGGTCGAGAAAGGGGCAACTAAAATGATCAAGCGGGTGCCATAACTCTCCCATAAGTTAAAACATTTGGAACTTTTTAGTTTAAAGAAAATGTGTGTAAGATGGAAATGTGTAGAATTGTGCATGGTTTCGAGAAAGCATGTAAAGAAAAGTTTGGCTCCCTCACAGTAGAACAGGGGTAGGCAACCTAAGGCCCGTGGGCTGGATGCGGCCCAATCGCCTTCTCAATCCGGCCTGCGGATGGTCCAGGAATCAGCGTGTTTTTACATGAGTAGAATGTGTCCTTTTATTTAAAAAGCACCACTGGGTTATTTGTGGGGCATAGGAATTCGTTCATTCCCCCCCCCCAAAAAAAAATAGTCCGGCCCACCACATGCTCTGAGGGACGGTGGATCAGCCTATGGCTGAAAAGGTTTGCTGACCCCTGCCCTGCACTAGAACTTAGGGACTTCCAATAAGGCTGAATGTTAGCGCGCGCACACACACACACACACACACACACACCTTTATACAGTGCACTACTAGAGGGAGTGATGGTTATCTGTCTGGCTACTGTGGAAACAGAGTGCTGGACTAGATCAGCCTTTGGCCTGATCCAGCATGCTGTTCTTATGCTCAGAAGAGAAAATTCACTTTGTGAATCAGTTTACACACAGATCCAATGATGCACACTCCCAGAAAATAGTCATCCGTATTTACCAGTGTCATGAAGACCTGGAAGAATGTGAATTTCAGTGAATAAATCTTTTTGCCCATCTGTATAACTCAATAAAATATTTATATTCAGACTGTCATGCGGTGTGAGTGACAAGACATTAACAGATAACAAATGCACTGAAAACCCAATGACAAATGTTGTTTCAAGTTCTCTATTGCTAGCAAATATTTGATTAGCAAATAACTCTGCACGGGTGCATGTGAGAAGGTAACTGAGAGCCATCTGCATTCCTCAAGCAGATTTCCTGGCAAATAACAAATAAATTTGACAAGGATGCTATGCCCCATTTCCTCTCCTGCCCCCCCACCAGTGAAAGTAGCAGTGGTCACTATCGCATCATCATTTCTAATCTGAGTCAACATCATGGCAGCTGCAGCTTCTGGGTTCAATTCAGATCTGCTGTGTAAGAGGGCATACAATTTGATTGCTCGATTGTGTCACAGGGACAAAAAGAGGACATGGACTGGATTCTGATTACAGCACACATTTGCTTTCTTCTTTACCCAGGAGATCTTCAGCAATGCATGCACCACTCACAGAGAGGCAGAGTCTCTCCATCTTACTAATAATACTCATTACTCAACTTACTGATAATAGAAAAAGCATCCATTAAATTCCAGAAACAGTTAATGACATGCTTGTTTGGTGTCCTGGTTAGTTCACTCCCTTTTCATTCATAATCACTTCATACAGAACATGATACTATCATTGCTAATCACTCTTTTCACTCCCCCTGCCCAACAGTGACTGGGCTAAAAGGTTAAAATACTGCATGGCCAGTAAAAAGAAGAGGAAACTAAAGTATTTTTTTGTACATTTGTAAGTTTAGCTTTTAAAGCATCACTCGAGTATATAAAACCTGTTAAGTATCCAACATAGCTAGGCACATACTAACATACATCTCATTGCAGCCTTAATCCACCATCACCATGCTGTCTGTACATATTAGTGCAGAGGTCTTTTCTTACAGCTTGATCTGTGAGCCACCTAACTGCCTCTCCTACTACCTTTTTGATTATTGTTGTATCTCACATTTATGCATAGGAAGTGAAAGAAATTTCCATGACAAGGATTAGAAGCTAAAAGAAAGGTGAAAGGTAAGGGAGGGCGGTGGGTTAGAAGACAAGCAGCACATTGTACAAAATGAGCAAGGTTATGATGTAAAGTCATGGAATCACAGAATTGTGGAGTTGGACAGGACCCCTGAGGATCATCTAGTCCAGGGACATCCAACTCTCAATAGACTGTGATCTACTCACAGTATAAAAAGACTGGCAGTGATCTACCCATTGCCATTGGATGGACCAACGACAAGTTGTTGAGCTTTTTTTAAAAAAAAAGCCACAGTTGTTGTTTTCCCCTTTTGGGGGGGGGAGATCACTGAGGGGCCAAAGATCTACCATGATCTACCAGGAAAAGCCCGCAATCTACCTGTTGGACATGCCTGATCTAGGAATATGCAGCTGCCCCATACGGGACTTGAACGTTAAACCTTGGCATTATGAGCACCACACTCTGACCAACTGAGTTATCCAACTTCCCTGTTCTGCTTACCTGTAACTGATACACATATGCGTGAGCCTCACGTGAACGATCAACATTTCATTGCTAAGCACGTGGTGCCTGTAAGCCCATTACATGAACCATAGCCACTAAAACCCCCTGTATTTTAGGCAATATGAATCTCCAACTGTGATTCATAATCTGATGGTTCAGCTTCATTCCTCACTTGACAAAGGGCAAGATTCAGTTAAGCAGGTGCACTAGCAGGAACCAACACAATGACTTTCCACCCTCTGCTCCAAATTGGCTCTGAAATGCTTGTGCTGACGGAATGATTGAAAAAGTGCAGCACTGGATTCCTCTCAAAGTGACAGACATGCATAATGGAATCTACCCTTTGGTTTATAATAACTGAATCCCGTTATGAGTTTGGCACCAGTCACAAAAGTGTTAAATGCATTGTATCCAGTATCACAACCTGCATTACATATCTGCTGTAACTAAACAATGCAAGAGTGCCCTTATTTTGGCTTTAGACAAATCTATTATTTAGATAAACTTTCCCAAGATCCCTCAGGCAATGATTTTTAACACCTGCCTTGCCTCCTGCTGCCTCCAGCTCTAGGAGCCTTTTCCAGACCACGACTTAAGAACAGCAAAAGCAGCTGGGAAGAGAGAAGAGGAGTTCAGGGAGATAGGGAGATAGGGAGATAGATAGATATAGATAGATAGATAGATGATAGATAATGTTGTGTGTCTTTGTTTCTCAATTTAATCCTATGTATGTGGGGTATTCCATGCATTGTGACTTGCTGCTATTTTTATTTATTATGTTTAGTAATTATTTATTCCCCTTCATGGATCACCGCCTTGTCGTGGTAAAGGGGCTTGAATAACTCCGAAGCTATGAGCTATGCCATGCAGGGCCACCCAAGACAGACAGGTCAAAGCCGAGAGTTTAGACTAAATGTGATCCACCTGGAGAAGGAACTGGCAAACCACTGCAGTATTTTGCCAAGAAAACTCCATGGACATAAAAAAAAAGGAGAAGCTTTGAGAAGGAAAGTGAGAGTGCTGTGGTTCATGGGGTCACAGATAGTTGAACACAACTATGACTAAACAACAACAACAATTATTTATTGTAATTGCTAATGGATTTCTGTAATTATTTGCTGATATTTAATTTTATTGTGTACTATTATATTCTAATGGATTATCACATATTACTTTATTCAATATAAGTTGCTTATTCTAAAATTACATTTTTATCATGACTTTTTCGTATTGGCTCAGATTGTTATATGGTGTGTAATCTTTGTTGTGTATTATGTTGTTTGTTCGGCTTGTAAACCGCCTTGTGTATAGTAATGTAGAAAGGCAGAATACAAATTTATAGTAAAAGGAAAAAATGAAATACAACCTATGAAGGTGCTTCAACAAGCTTTCTTGTATGGTTGCGGATAACACATTTACTGAATGGCATTCTCACACTCTAATTCATAATTGATTTGGTATTTGAGCTTTGATTTCCCCTTTGTTTTTAACTTAAAATGAAGACTGCTTAAATACTGAAAAATCGGCTTCTGCTTTTCTCTCTCTTTATTTTGTACCACATGTAAATGTTGTCAACGCAAGATACAAAATGGGAGCTAAATTAGCCCTCCTTGTGTGTAAGCCAACACACTTGGGAGAAACCTAGCATAAACAGGATTTTAAGCTGTGTGGGGAGGCGGGCACCGTGTTTCAGATCTAGGCCCTTCAAACTTAACTATATTTTCTAAGCTGTACCCAAATTCTGCGTTTGCTGAGCACCTAACCAGGGGCACTGAATGTGCAACCTTACTAACTGAAAGGTCACATTGACATTGCAAGCTCATTGAAGGGAAGCCTCACCTGTGAGAATGGCTGGAGGGCAAAGCGGTTTCTTGCTCTTGAAGGAAGGTCTGATGTTAGTATCTCTGCAGCTTCTCCATGAACACAGCTGTCCTCCCGATACTCCTCTGTGCTGCCGTCCAACAGCAGGTGAATTCGCATCAGGCCTGGCAGCTCATGAAAGAGCTCTAACCTGGGAGCTGCGTACAGCTGAAAAACCTCCAAAGATTGTAGTTGGGATTGTCTCCAGCTCCTGGAGAGAGCTTCATTATACTGGCAGCAGCAGAAGCCTGCTTGGTCTGTGAGAGGCTAAGTACACAGCTGCCAGGCTCACCTGGCCTAATCAGACTCCCCTGCTGTGTCCCAGGCAAGCTCATTAGCAAAGGTCTTTATGTCAAGGAGCAGAGGCCTTTTCCAAAGAAATCATCAAACTACCCCTGGCCCGAGAAGGTGCGGCCTACATCTGTGCCGTGACCTGCTCTGCGCTCATACTCATAACAAGTCAAGGGAGGAACAGGCAGAGAAAGAACTGTCTCGAGCCTCCAGTTCTTTCACATGTACCCTCAAGGTCTGCATAAATAACTCTGCATGCACATTTAGGTAGCCTGACAGAAAGATGAGCACGTGCGTTGACAACAGACTCCCCTTGTGCTTCCCCCACATCTCTGGTGTTGCATTGGTTTTATAGTGATCTGAGGTGCCTTCCTGTGCCTGTAATAAAAGGTAAAGGTACCCCTGACCATTAGGTCTGGTTGGGACAACTCTGGGGTTCCGCGCTCATCTCGCTTTACTGGCCGAGGGAGCCAGTGTTTGTCCGCAGACAGCTTCCGGGTCATGTGGCCAGCATGGCTAAGCAGCTTCTGGTGAACCAGGGCAGCGCACAGAAACGCTGTTTACCTTCCCACCAGAGCTGTACCTATTTATCTACTTGCACTTTGACGTGCTTTCGAACTGCTAGGTTGGCAGGAGCAGGGACCAAGCAACGGGAGCTCACACCGTTGCAGGGATTCGAACCACCGACCTTGTGATCGGCAAGCCCTAGGCTCTGTGATTTAGACCACAGCGCCACCCGCACCCCGTGCCTGTAATAGTTATGTAGACATATTAACTTTCGCAGGAGCAGTATCGCATGCCAATATTAGGAAAGCTGCGCCTGCTAACACTCCCAGCACCACAATTAAAATTAAAATGGTGCAGGACCATTGCAGCTGATCTCGTCACGCAAACCTCCAAATGCTCTGGCTCCTTTACATGCCTTGCCATGTGTCTTGCACCATGTTTAGCCAGGCCTTTGACTAATTAACATCATACACCAGGGTTTCCCAACCTTGGGTCTCCAACTGTTTTTGGACTACAATTCCCATCATCCCTGACCACTGGTCCTGTTCTCTAAGGATGATGAGAGTTGTAGTCCAAAAACAGTTGGAGACCCAAGGCTGTCCTACACCCTTTTAAATGTGTTTGTGGGAGGGGGTTATTGTTTTGTTCTTCATTTAATTAGTTTTTTTGTCTTTTTATCTTGTCTTTTTATGTTGTGAACTGCCCTGAGATCTATGAACAAATTATTAATAAATTAATAAATAAAAGGTTATAATTAGCCAAAGGCCTGGGAGATGTGGAGAGTTCCAGTCATTCTGTATTTCTTTTCAACAGCCAGCATTTGCCATTTTAATTTTTTTAAAGTATCTTATCATTTTGTGCGAACAAACATATTGACAAAAAAAAAGTTTTCTAAAAAGTTGGAACATTTTTAACTTGGGATTCTGGGGGTTAGGACAGTAATGCAACACAGACATTTGTCTGTACTGCAGAAATGGCTATTGAGAGAGTGTAGTGGGAAACAGAGTTCAATACTGAGGTTGAAATCCATGCAGAGTTTGCTTAGGTGAAGGCCCTTCTGAATCCCATGGGATTTACTGTCAGGAAAGTAAGTATAGGATTGCAACCTCAGTTCTTTAGAATCACAGTGATACAATCAGATGGAAAGGAGTCCATGTTTAAGAGCAATACCTCCACAGCACCTAAGTACCTGGTGTGTAACATTCATGTGCGAATCACAATAGCAAATACAGTAATCCACTGTGGAATTTGCCCACTACAAAAAGCTGCAGTGAAGAAATGAGTAGAAAAGAAAACTTGTCCTTACTATTTACCGGTAACTTTTGGTCTTGCAAAGACAACCTCTGCAGACCAGCAACAAATTCCCAACAGATAAGAGGCTCCCCCCCCATGTTATAAACAAATAGCGTGAAAAGGCCCCAAAGCATTTGTTACTTCTCTTGCCTCTATAAATAATAGATCTTTCTAAACACAAGCTTCATTAAACCAGTTCCAAATGTTGAATAATGCTACTCTGACAATAGTAAGATGGGGTTGTTGTTGTTGTTGTTTGAACATGATATACTTGGAGTAGAAAAATAACAATGGTTAGGATCCCTGCCCCCCCCCCAGCTTTTCCTAAAAGCTCTCACAGGTATCTTCTTTCTACCCCGTTATTCACCATGCACCTGTGCAATATCATCTCATTACCCACTCGGCAGCTGCTGATCATTTAAAACAGTTCAAAGAACCACACAAGGAGCAAAGGGTTTAATTTTGAGGGGGAAACCAAAGAAGCAAAATAGAAGTTGACAAGAGAAAGACAGGTAGCTTTGTATAGGGAGGAGGGAGGAGCATGCTTTTTCTTTCTTTCCTCCTGAAAAGAGATAATGACTTACACCTACCATATACAGTACACTTTTCAACCTGTTTGAAGTGTGATTCTAAATGCACTTTGCAAATTAAGTCTTGGCTTCCTTGGTTCTTCAATTACTGTAACTTGAAGATAAAGGCAATTTATATCCCACAAGAACAATAATGAAGCAATGGTCAAAAAAGCTAAAAGATCAAGTCTTTCAGACTAGGAAGAGCTGTCATAACACCTTGGTTCAGTTGTCAGGTAGAGTATCAACTATGACATTCAGCAGAGAATGGCATTAAATTGGCTTGTAATCCTTTGAACAGCGGCTCTCTACGTATAAAGGCCAATTTAAAGTTTCTGTTCCTCTGTTTTAAATTGCAGGGCGATTCCAAATGGGAGTTTATGGTGGAATTGGTGCTGCTCATGCAAGCAAGCTTTTTTTGATGTCCACACACCATCATTAAGATGCTGTGTGTGTGTGTGTGTGTGTGTGTGTGCGTGCGCGCGCGCATACGTATGTGTGTGTGCTTTTACATTTTATATCCAAATTTCTCTTCACTGCAGTAAACCCAATAAATAAAAACAACCCATTACACATCTTCTCGGTAGTGGCACTCTCCCTGTGGAATGCCCTCCCTTCAGATGTCAAGGAGATAAAGAACTTCACAACTTTTAGAATATATCTGAAGGGAGCCCTGTATCAGAAGGTTTTTAATGTTTGATGTTTTATTATGTTTTTATATGCTGTAAGCTGCCCAGAGTGGCTGGGGAAACCAAGCCAGATGGGTGGGGTATTATTATTATTGGCAGTATCTCACATATGTGATGCTATTTTGGTGGGTGGCACTAACCCCACAACCCTATTTATGTTATCTCCTCAGCTGAGCACAGCCTAGTCATTTTGTTTCCAGTTACCCAAACTATACAACTGTGCCAATTTCCAGCAACTGCTGCATGCTGAAAACACACTTGAATTTCAAAAACCGAGTGTGGTAGTGGTTAAGAGCAGTGGACTCGTAATCTGGTGAACCGGGTTCGAGTCTCCGCTCCTCCACATACAGCAGCTGGGTGACCTTGGGCTAGTCACACTTTGAAGTCTCTCGGCCCCACTCACCTCACAGAGTGTTTGTTGTGGGGGAGGAAAGGAAAGGAAAGGAGAATGTTAGCTGCTTTGAGACGCCTTCAGGTAGTGATAAAGCAGGATATCATATCCAAACTCCTCCTCCTCCTCCTCCTCTTCTTCTCTCAGTATCTCCATAGAGTACATGTTGTAGATTACATACCCTCCAACATTTCTCTGATGGAAATAGGGACGTCCCATTCCATAATGATAATTTTAGTAACTTATACCCCACAATCTTACTGGGTTGCCCCAGCCACTCTGGGAGGCTTTCAACATATATAAAACATAATAAAACATTAAACCTTCCCTTTTAGTATTGCCTTCAGATGGCTCCAGGGTCGGATAACTCCAGACCCCCAAAATTTCTCCAATGAAAACAGGGACATCCTCCCATACTCTCCAATATTTATCTGATGAAAATAGGGGTGTCCTAAGGAAAAGAGGGACATTCTAGGATCAAATCAGAAACTGGGACAGCTACTCTAAATCAGGGACAAGCTTGAAAAATAGGGGCACATGGAGGGTTTGATGTTACCTCAGAGATTTTATTCACATGACACACAACAAGCTTTAAAAGGGGGTCTTGTGTAAACCTTAGGCATGTAAATATCACACAAGACGTCAGTATAAACCAGGGGTTTTTTTTCAGCGGAACTCAGTTCCGGAACCTCTCAGGTGGGAGCCATTGCCTTTCTAAGAGAACAAGGGAAGTGTTCATTGCACGTTCTGGCACCTCTTTATCTAGAAAAATAGTACTGGTATAAACAATTCTTTTCTAATTCTGCACAAGGCATTTTGTTGGTATAATAGTCAATAAGGAAAGGGTATTTATACCTTACTCCCTGCGTACTGTGGTTGAAATGAAAACTGCCCCCCCAATTAGTAATGTTGTTGTTTGTTTTTTAAACTAGTTAAAATAAGGTCTATTTGTGGCTCTGACTGTCTTTGAGTATGTTCCTGGTGCTCCAAAGGCCAGCTGCTTCTGCTGATGCATGCAGTGTCCTTTAAGTGCTTCCTCACTTTACAACTGCAGCACTGCAGATGTTTGAAGGGTGTGGTGTGAGCTGAGACATCCTTTAGTTGTTTACAACTGCTTTCCCATCATATCTGCCTCGAGCATCTGTCTGCCCCTCTCCCCTCTTCACCAAAGAGCATAATACTTATGGGGAGGAAGATGTTCTCTCATGGCTGTTTCTCATGTCACCAAAAAATGTATTCACACACAAGATCCTCTGCAGGCTCTCTGCTTCTCGTTTTAATGCCTGATCGAGAAAAAGCAAACAGGTATCAATTTACTAGGAAATAATTGCATTTTAGGCTATCAGTTTGCTTAGATGTCAACCCAAGCAGGCTATTAACAGCAGTAGTATTTGAGTGTCCTCAACAAATTTTTAAAAACCTCAGTGGTATAAATGAAGGAAGGTGAATGAAAGAATAGAATGTAGGATGGGAAATAATTTGCAATTAGACACTCTCCATTTAGTCTAACAGTACACAAAGACACACTGTGAGGAATTATTTCCAAGGCTTGTTCATTGCATTCATCTTTTATATCCTGCCTCTCTTATTTTCTCACCTAGGACGCTAAACACAGAGGTTTGGCTGCCTTCCATTTTCATTACAGATTGGAGTAGCAGCCATGTAGGATACTTTGTTCAAAGCAAGTACTTCATGTACCTGACATTTGTGAAACAGGATCTCTCTACTTCCATGATACAAATCTATTTGTTATTGAAATTAAAATGGATATCCCACCCTTTGCCCTAAAGGAGCCCGGGCGGCAAACGCACACAGGGTTAAACCATTAAAACATCTTTAAAATATTCCAATATAGATGCAAGCTTTATGTCTGGTGCGTGTAAAGACTCTCACTGATGAATTATATTGATCCCAAAGGAAGGAGAGCATAGATTATTTAGTTTCATATCCATGGTGTCTGACACTCAGCATACCCATCCACTCAATTCTGCTGTGAAATTAAATTTCGTTTGAATGCAGTGTTTGTTTGGTAATTAAGATTGGCATTAAGATTATTTTTTCCCATTTGCAGATTACACTGCGCATTCAGACCTAATCACAGCATGGAATTTGATAAAGATAAATGATTCCCAATGAAGCTCCCTTAAATTTATGATAGGCAACAGAGGCCGTTCTCTTGGTGCCCCTGCTTTCAAAAGTGAGAGATTTGAGAGAGGGCCTCCTTAGTGTAGCACTACTAATGGAATGCTGTCCCCAGAATAGTTCAGGAGGCACCAACATTACCATGAATTAGGAATCAGATGTAAACCTTATCCACCAGGACTTTTAATGAAAAACCTGTTATTTTGATCTTACCCCTTCTTTTGTTCTGTAGCTTTTATGAGTATGTTGTTGACCTTTATTTTGATTTTGCTATTTGACTGTAATATTGTACAATTTTGGGGTAGCCGTGATTATTTAAAGTGGTATGATACTGCTTTAAATGTTATGTGCATATGTGGCCTCAGTCTCCCCATCTGCAATATGGGCGGTGATGATGATAGTAATAATAATGATGATGGCTTCATCACAGGGTTGTAGTGAGGAGATGTTGGGAAAGATGGAGGGCACAAGGAGAAGGGGACGACAGAGGATGAGATGGTTGGACAGTGTTCTCGAAGCTACTAACATGAGTTTGGCCAAACTGCGAGAGGCAGTGAAGGATAGGCGTGCCTGGCGTGCTCTGGTCCATGGGGTCACGAAGAGTCAGACACGACTGAACGACTGAACAACAACAAAAATGTATGGAAAGCAGTTTGAACACTTGAAAGTGCTATTAAAAATGCTTACTACTTAATTGTGCAAACATTTCTGTGATATACCCGGAACTGGAGTGTTAATGAGGAATAAAAGGTGACAGGTCAATGGATGTGGTACAGACTATCCCTCTTATGCACTTTTCAAGTAGTTGATTATAGGGGAAATTGCCAGTCTGAGGCACCTTTAACATTTTCCCCACAGCTTCCTTCAAACTTGTTGACATCTATTAAAGCCATGGACTTTTTCTGATTGGGCAAATTTCCACTGGTAGTCTTTTCATTTCTAGCTCAGTTGCTATAAATATGACAAGAAAATTACAGACTCCTAAGGCAGTGTGTGTGTGTGTGTGTGTGTGTGTGTGTGTGGAGAGTGAGAGGAGAGAGAGAGGAGAGAGAGAGGAGAGAGGAGAGAGGAGAGAGAGAGAGAGAGAGAGAGGGAGAGAGAGAGAGAGAGATTGAGGAGGAGCGAGAGGAGAGAGAGATAGAGGAGTTCATTCCCCTTTAGGCCAGAGGTTTCCATACTTTCTACACTAATGTGCCATAGTTAGACTTCCTTCTCTGAAATGTTGTTGCATTTAATTACATGAAAAGTCATAAAGGGCTGGGCTGCTGCTTTCATTATGCAGCCCAAAAATTTGGGAATTTAAAAGGTGGCACACATACACCTCTGAAAACATCACGGTTTGCTAAAGAGTGATGCCCTATCATCACTCTTTCCCTGGATAGCCAGGGAAGGAAAAAAATGTGTCAAATATTGTGGTTCAATTACCTAACACAATTAACTACGGTTATATGGAGTTGAGATAATAGAATCATAGAACTGTAGAGTTGTAAGGGACCCCAAGTATCATCAAGTTCAACCCCCTGCAATGCAGCAATATGCAGCTGCCCCATGCAGGGATCAAATTTGCAACCTTGGGCAGTATTAACACCATGCTGTAACCAACTGAACTATTACAGATCCTGGGTTACATTTCAAGCCTTCTGTTTGGATTCTAATGACTTGGACTGGGGTCACTAACCCCAGCCCAGGTGGCCTAATTTGGTACCCAAGAATTTTTTTTCTTCCACCCCTTAAAGACCCCGGACCAGAGGTAGGCAGACAGGTATGTGATGGGGATAAAAACCACTCCTTTATTGGCTGTCAGATAGATTGCTTGATGAATGGGGAACCACTGTCCATGGCTGACTGCACATCAGGTGAGAAGGGGCTGTGTGTCCTGTGTGTGTATGCAAAAGTGTGCATGGGAGAGGGGCGGCCATGCACTTACCACTAACTAGCACCCCTGGAGAGGGCCAAGGATAAATGGGGCCCTTGCTGATTTAGACTGTGTTGTACAGCTGTGCTTTTTCAGGTGTTGGGTAAAGGACTGCCTTCGCCCATTTTCAGGTGGACCTCAGTGTCACACTCCACACTTCCTGCCTGGTAAGGAAACCTCTCTTGGCTGACATAAAGGCCTCCACATCAGAAGAACAACCAAGCACCAGGCTATGGTGTGGGAACTGGAGAACCTGTGTTTGTGTAGCCATGCAGGGTAGAAGGAAGAGAAGGTGGAACTGAGTGAAAGTGACTGGGAGATGGGGGGTATTTTGGTCGGGGATGGAAGGTCTGTGGCAAAGAATTCAATGATTTCAAGGGTGGGGAGGTTAAATATCAATTAAAAATTATGTCAGTAACTGCCAACTAACTGTGCCACTGAGTGAGGAGGTGTGGACAGGCCAACTCCACCTGCTGCTATTTTGTGACTAGGGATCCTCCATAATTTTTGGTCCTCTCACGTGGCTCTGGAGGTCAAAAGCTGTACGGCAAAGAGCAAATAAGTTTATCAAAACTATCCCCCACGACAAAAAAATAATAATCCCATGGAATAATTCTTCATTAAAAACATTTCAGTGTCTGTTGTCCCTTTCCCCCCCTTCCTAACGTTAATCCTAAACATAATTAACTTGGCATTAATTGCCTATTCATATAGCCATGGTTGCCATGTTAGTTTCATCTGGAAATCAAGGGCATGTCCTTACATGCTGTGTAAGCAATGGTGGCAATGGGCAGCTTTATCCTCCCTACCCCTCTCCAGATGGCCATTGGCAGCAAACACACATACAGGAAATAGGGAGAAAGAGAAAGAGAAAGATCACAGTCATTAAATTCATCAGGAGGTCTAAACAAAGCTCCCACATATACACCCCTCTGTACCTCTCTTTCCTTGCTGTGGCTCCAGCCCAGAAGTTGCATATTTGTATTCCATTGGGGCAAACTGCTTTGATGGTCTTCACGGCAGCAAAAAAAAGCAACAGGTGTTTCCTGTTCACCTTTTAAACATCTGACAATTCTTCTAAGAATAATGTTTCCTCTTGAAAGGTAGTGAACTTAGTGGCAACGTGCCTAGAGGCTGACTGATGTGTGCGTTAGAGAGAGAGAGAGGTGTGTGTGTGCATAGGGATATATAAATGACAGAACTACTTATTCATTTCTGCCCTTTCACATTGTTAAGGTTTCTCCAAATATATGAGGAAAGTTTCCTTATTTTGGCATCTATTAGTCTTGCTTCTGCCTTGTTATCCTCTGGGATACTGGCACAGTAATAAAAAGGGTCAGCTTGAGAAAACGATCAGGGTTAATCACCAATTTAGCC
This sequence comes from Lacerta agilis, assembly GCF_009819535.1. NCBI lineage: Eukaryota > Metazoa > Chordata > Lepidosauria > Squamata > Lacertidae > Lacerta > Lacerta agilis. Next base: position 62,729,315 of record NC_046313.1, read on the forward strand.
TGGGCAACAGCTCTGGCTTTCTGAGAAGATGTTCAAACAGGTAGAGCAGTCACTGGCATTCAAGGTGGCATTAATGATCATTATGGGAGGTAGTTTGAACAGAGAGGCCTTTTTCTAAAGGCTAATACAGATTGGATGCCACCAATGAAAACTCCAAAGTAGAGCACAATGGCAGAGAATTTCCAATACACACTTTGCTGAATTTTCTGAACATCCCCAAATCAATTTTTAAGATGTAATGTCATTTTCTAGTGGTTTTCTTCTTCTTCTTCTTCTCTTCTTCTTCTTCTTCTTTTCTTCTTCTTCTTCTTTTCTTTTGGTGATCCTGACCTGAACTTGGTGCCATGCTTCCCTGGACTGAACAAAGTAGGTAGGAACCTCTAGCTCCTTCAAAATACAACAACCATAGTTCAGCATTCTTTTTCAACATGAGACAGAATGTTATGGTAGAATTGAAAGGGATCTCAATGGTTATCTAATCCAACTCCATGCAATGCAGGAATATTTTGCCCAACGTGGGTCTCAAACACACAACCCTGAGATTAAAAGTCTCATGCTCTACAGACTGAGCTAAAAAGTTCATTAGCAGAGGGATGCAAAATTACAAGAAACCAAAAAAGATGTAAAAGTATCTCACTTTAATTCCGATTAATAATTTGTAAGATTTTGAAACATTTTCCATTTTTTGATATTGTGCCAGAAAGTTCACACTCACCAAGGACAAAAGGTTTCAGCCCTCAGTTTCCTTGAAAATTCACCTTCCACCAATTTAAATTCCTGGCGGGAAACTCTATTATAGAATATTACAAGTACAACCAAAGAGAAAGACATATTTTCTCTCCAATGTGTCATTCTTAGATTAAGTTTCATACTTATTGCATCTCCATAGTTTTTTTTCTATTGATAAAATCCAAATATTTTGCATGATTACATGGCTGTTAACATTCATAGTGCCTCTGGCAACACTTCTAATTTAACGAAGTGAATTACTTTCTTTTTCTAATAATTCATCAGTGTGCTGTATATGAAGCAGAATATTTCCACCATGGTTGCCTAGCTGTTACTATGCTAAAGCATTAGCAATTCAATATGTGCACTTCCTTAAATTGTTACTCTGTCGGAGAGAAAAAAACACCCAGCTTTAAAAAAATAATTAGGCAAATGCCCATGTTCTCAGTCTCCAGACACATTCCAGCTGTTCACAATACAAATTTAGAGTGTAAAACTCCCATCTTTTAAAAGTCTCCAGAAAAACATAGCTGTAGCACTTTAAATGCAATATCCGTAATTGGCATTTTGATGAGAATTAATAAGGCAGTAAATTTTTGTTAATGAGATACCTGGTTCATTGCTAAAATACAAATTTGTTGCATTTTACTATGACTTTTCGTATCAGCTAGCATAGCACATGGAAGAAATCTTGGGGGAAAGCCATTTTCTCTCTCAAAATAGATGGGATTTGATCATCAGTATAACCAGCCTCCCACATAGAGAACACAACACAGCTTACTCCTGGCACCTCTGCATCAAAGGATCTTGCCATGTTTTGATGTTGTTTGACAGTACAGTTTTCATTTTCGAAGCACCACTGGTAGTTTTTCCAGAGGACAGCACTATGGATCACCTTATAAATCAATAGACACTTTTCAGTCATCAACGTTTCATTCACTTCTTCAAAATTCATCTTTCCGGTAATATGTATGCCAAGAAAGCCATGTTGGTTGGCATCAAAGACTAATCTGAAGATTTTATTCGTGCATGCATTTCCCCCTACCCTGAACCACTGTGATGGGGGGGGGGCAGCTGTCCCTAGCTCCTCTCCTCCAGACACATTTCCCCTCCCTCGATAAAAACAAACACCAAAACCACCGCACAAATTAAAAACAGTTAAAACAATTAAAAACAGTTACATTCTCCATAAGGTTCCATATGGAAACCCTAAATTAATTGTATTTAAGCAGGAACAAGACTCACTGAAGCAGTCTCCACACCCATATGACTTATATACCGGTATATAAAACCCCTAAGGGATTGCTTCTATAAATTTTTGCAGCATGCAAACTATCAAATGCTGAGGCCTGCCAAAGTTGCTGTTTGCTTAAACTGGGTGATCCTTTTCTGTCTCCTGTTTTCCTGACCTTAATGAACGCTGTTTTCTGTGGTTGCACATTTACAGTAACTGATTGTCATTATGTTGTAACATTGCCAGTATATTCTCTTATGATTGCATCTCAAGCAGAGATGTCAGAGAGTTCTAATGCACACAAAGACAACAATAATTATTATAGCCTTTGTGGAGAATATAACAGGTTGGATATTTATATTTGATGCCTTTTACTTTGAATTTCTTTGTCCTTTTTTTTTTCCAACCAACACAGACAAAACTACCGGTACATACAAATGCAGAGAAAAAGAGAATTCCATGTTTTACTTCTTCTGAAACAATTCTGGAGGAAGACCTTCTCCTGTTCATCCTGCACCAAGGCTTAGAGAGGGTGAGAGATGCCATCATATTCAGAAGGTAGGCTTATGACGGAGAAGATCAGGGCCCTTTCCATGATAGCACTCTATTTAGGGAAAGGTGGCTTTAGAGGACCTGGCTAGACCAGATCTTTCAGGAAAGCCATTAAAAGCCTCATTTTGTAAGGCGTCTGCTGTGTTTTGTTCCATGTCCGACAGCTGTATGTATGTGTGTGCCATTTTAAGATCGGTTTGCCTTGAAGTTTAGTGTTTTAAGTTGAATTGCTTTGCTTTGGCTGAATGATAGTACCATAAAAAACAACCAAAAGCATGGTGTGGGAGGTGGGGCACATGGCACAGGAAGTTAGTGACTGTGCTGAATGTCAGGCCCTCCTCCAACCTAGGAATTGCAGTTGTCCTTTCAGCCAGCTCTCAAGTCTGTGGCTGCTGCTGCTGAAGGCCAGGTTGGCTCTGACTAAAACCTCCTCGTCCATGATCTGGTTGTGGAGGGAGGCTGATCTGATCTGTATCTGTAGGAGAGGAAGGATAGACCTCTTACTCAGCTATGTCTACCTGGGGATTCAGTGCAGTGTCAGGTCAGGCTTGAGGGTCAAGGAGGGGGAGTTGCAGTGGTCTTTACAAATTCTCTCTCTCTCTCTCTCTCTCTCTCTCTCTCTCTCTCTCTCTCTCTCTCCTCTCTCTCTCCAGGCCAGGTTGGTGCTGGCTTTGACCTATAAAGCTTTAGTTTATTTGAATCATGAAGGTCCTTCTTCGTATGCCTCCCTTGCAAGAGGTCCAGAAAATGGGTCTTTTCTGCAGTGGCTTCCAATTTGTGGAATGATCTCCCCAGGGCGACTCACCTGGCCCCTTCATTACATGTCTTTAGGCACCAGGAAAAAGCATGTCTCTTCTTCCAGGCCTTTATTTTGCTTTGGTTATATACTGGTGTTGTTTTGTTATAAGAATCCCAAGGTCTCAAATACAGAATAAATGTTCACAAATGTACAAGGCAAACACACATGCATAAGTCTATAAACCACATGTCTGAAATAGTACAGGAGAGCAATCCTGAAACCATTTTGACTCTCCCAAATTGACCTCAAATATTTATCTTCAAGGAGGAAGGAAATGGGAAAAGCTTTCCAATTGTCATTGGACTGTAGGGGCTTATACCTCCCTGCAAATACAGCCTGGCAAATATATGTTAAGCTGAACAAACTATCAATATGTGTAAGAGATTCAGGAACTAAAGTATTTACCATCTCAAAGGAATGGCCAGGCTACCCAGAAAATGCAATCAAAGCAAGGCATTATCAGGTATCCTAGCAGACAGGAGAGAAGCAACACTCAAATTTCTGCTGGAGACCGCCCTCTTCTGTGATGTATGTATGTTTTGGTGGGTGGTCTTGGGCCACAGAGTGGGCAATTTCAAAAGTCTTTATGGGGGGTGTGCACCATTGTTCAGGATCTCTCCTACCTCCTTCAAGGAGGGGAGTGAACTCTGTTGCAACAGGAAAATAAATATCTGCCTTGCTCCATGGATCTTGCCTCCACCCATTCATCTCTGACCGATCATGGACTTTGGGGACTCAGTCCCTTGGGGAGTTGGGCAGCAAAAGCCAAACCTACATTTTTTTCCTATAACACTTTATTCAGTAATGTTTTATTCTGGATTGTTTTATTTGATCTTTTATGTATCTTATGAGAGATTTTTCTTTTAAAATTAAAGCATATAGAAATTATTATTATTATTACTGCTACGGAAAATGACCAGTCTTCCCATCATTGCATTACTCCTCTGAGAGCATGAAAATATATTCAACACACAGGTAATTCCACCCCCATCCCATCCTTCCCCTCTGTCATGGTGTACTTTATATCCTTCACCATTGTTGCAAACCATATATACACAATATATTGTATAACTAATCAAGGATACATGTTTCTTCCTTGTGAAATACACAATTAAGTTCTGAACATTTTTAGTTCACCTTCACACTTTCCCCTCCATTCATTATCTGCCATGCATTTGCTCTAATTATTGAGAATGGTTGGGAAGGGTGAGAGAGTCATTCACATATCACATTTTGCTCGCCATCTTTCTTCATGCCCGTCTGATTTAGTTACACTTGGTTAGGCTTTTTTGGCTGCCCTTTGAACCACGGGGAATAACTCACAGCCTCAAGGAAGGCATGTTTCAGAACAAAGGAGCTGTGGTGCCACCCTGAGGTAAAAATAAATAAATAGTGGAAATGCACACCAGTCCTTTGTGTTCATCAAGGCAAATCTTTGAAGGGAAAGGTGGGGTAGAATCCTGACCTTTTAAAAGACAGGCGAATAAAGCACACAATAGCAAGGTAGGGGATAATCTTGTCAATGAGTCAACCAATTGGTATTCCTTTCAACAAATTGACTGTATCAGAGACATAAAGAGTATTGTGGGTGTTTAAAAAAAATCCAAAGAAGCTGTCTAGGGCACACTGAATCTTAGAAGCTCCCCCTTCACTCATTTTCCCAGTTCAGATGTTTGGTTTCTAAGATATGGAGTAGATGAGGGGACTCCATGTGTCCCCCTGTGCATGAAAAAGCAGTTTGGAGAAAAATTACCAGAAGGGAGTTAAGCAGCTACTCTGCGCTCACTGTTCTTTTAGTCACATGCAGACTGCCTCAGAATGCTTTGGATTAAAAACAAAAAGGAAGAGGGGGAGAATCGCATAGCTCTGCTTAACATGTAGTTTAAGCCTTCGTGCCATGCCCTACTAGAACAGAGGCAATCTCCTGCCATGGGAATGTATGTGACTTCATAAACACAGTGGTGCTCCATCACACACTGCTGTTTTGTGTAATACGATCTTGAGAACAAAGTTCCAGTCCTCCTGGAATTGGTTATAACTACAGCAAACCAGCAGGCACTGTAACAAAACTTTTATACTGTAAGAATCAACATTAGCTGTGAAACAATGCTCTCTTTTATGTGGATGTGCATTCACGTGTACTGAGTTCAAAGGAATTTAAATGTATGCAGCTGCTCCTAAACTTTATATCATATTTTGCTGCTGCCAACCCAGCTATTTGCTTTGAATTCAGGGGCTCCAACACGCCAAAGATACTCTTCTACCTACAAAGGTTTTCCCCATTCACTTGAGCAGAAGGCAGCCTTGATACCCATTCACATGGTAAGTATCGTTTCTGCCACAGCCCTTCATTAGGGGAACATTTTGAAGCGGTCTTTCACCCAGAAAGCCTGAGCACGCAGGTATTCACAGCAAGCATGCAAGGATACAAATTTTTGAACTGAAAATAGTATGAGAAAGGGTTGAGCTGACCGCACATACTCTCATTCTTCTCAGTTGTAGCCTGCTCTGGATTATGAATGAGCATGCCTCTGAAAACCAGTTAACACACACACTCCCTCCATGATCTTCAGAGTCACTGCCTGGAGCTGCTAACAAACACTGCCAACAACAACTAACTACAGGACATACTGTTCACAAATCTCCCACATCATTGACAACATTGTGTTTTATACAGCATTTTAGGAACGTGTTTTGTTCACCTACCACTTTTCATTATTATTGATTGGTTGGACTTACATCCTATTCCTTCCTTTAGAAATCTCATTGTGGGGCTCCATGGTCTTCTATCCAGCTGCTTATCCACTACTGCAAGTCCACCCAAATACATTTTGGCACCTGAGGCAAACCACAAAATGGTGTCCTTCTCCCCACCCCGAAATACGGGGTGAGTGAAGATCTACACCAGGAACAAGGAAAGATCTACCTGTTCATCAGGATCTGCTGCCCCTCCCATTTATCTTCAAAGACCGCTTGCCACAACAGTCCTGTTTTTAATTTGAAGATCCTTTAAATGGTCAATTCTGCCATCTTTAGCCCATGCTGAGGAGAATTTTAACGTGAGAAGTTAGCCCAGCAATGCAGCCAACAAAGAGCTAGCTACGGTGATAGCATTCCAACTCCATTTTGAAACAAGTTAAGAAACACCACCGCAAACAAACTATCCCAGCAGAAACCAGATTTATGTCTCTCACCTCTGTCAGGTTTAATTATCTTGATGCTATTTAGAATAAAACCCCATTGGGATGGGATCGACTGCTCTCTATTGGGAGCCTATTGCTATTTTAGCTGTTGTTCACTTCTTGCTGAGTGCAAATTACGGGAAGAACAATAATGTTATCCCACATGCTGGACCCCTGACTCATGGTACACTGCTCAGAGTTCCACACTTCAGCAGTTTGCAATTGATTAAAGCATTGAACACCGGCTGCTTTCCAAACTAATTAAAAAAGGGTTCCAGGGCCCAAGAGTGTTTGCATATTATTCAGGAGAATAGGTGGGCTCCATAATAAACAAATACATGAATAAATAAAAGGTGTTCAGAAAAAATTCCACCCATGGGAGAGAACTGTACTTTGAGCACAGCAGATCAGAGACCCACCCATAAAGCTCATGTCTTACTTTAAGCTGTAGCTCCCCCCTCCCCATGGTGTACCCTATAAAAGGACTCACAACTAAGCAACACTGCTGTATGGCCTATTATGGGATGTATATTTTTGTTCCTCCATCTCTTCTAGGGGTTAAAATATCTGTTTTTGGACGTCTTCCCACTTCCTGTTGCTGAAAAGGGGGGGGGGTGGGCTTCTCTCAGAGATTGTTATCACTTCCTCAATGGAAAACGAGAGATGTCAAAGACACAGTGGGCAATATTTTTTTGTCGTTATTCACTTAATGGCCATAGGGCAATAGAAATCTTCATGTTTACTTTCCTTCCAAACACATTCAAAAAATACCACCCACACTCTATATGGTGTTTAGTCACATTAATCTCTTAAGTGTACAAAAACTCAATACCATAAAAATGAAATGCCCGGTGGAACAAAACAAAAAAAGTCTTCTGTAGGTGCTGAAGGCCAAGGGGTCTGTCTGACCTCTACTGGAGAAGAGTTCCATAAAACTGGGCACACAATACTGAATGCACAGCTTCTGGTGGATACAATTTACACGCCATAATTTTAAAAAGAATAATAAGCCAACCAATAAGAAACAAATATTAGAATATTAAAAAAAAATATTTCCCAATGGGCCTTCCTCCCATTGTCAAGAATTGCTGGTGTAAAGCTGCTTTCACAATGAGCATACACTGAGGAAGAACCATTCCTTCACTGCTGGTGGGATGCTCCAATCAATAACATAGCAACTGCATTTTGCACCAGCTGCAGTTTCTGGGGTCAGCCCAAGGGAAGCTGCACAAAGACGACATTGTGGCATCCAGTCCTGAAGTTACCAGTGCCAAGACCACAGAGGGCAAGCTATTTTTGTCTAGAAATGGCTGCAGCTGTTTTACCAAAAGTGAGCCCATGTGTGCTTCAAGTGGCATTTCTATCCTATGGTTACCAGACGCAGGGGTGGAGCAAGGGGGAGCGTTGGGGGCGGCTGGCGCCGTGTGCAACCCTGGAGGGGGGTGACACTCTGCCCCCCCATGATTCCCAAGCCAAGCCCCACGGCCGCCGGGTAAAAAGCCACGCTCGGCGACGGGGCTCGCAAACTTGCTCGGCATGCACTTTTCTATTTCCGACTCGGGCGGAGGCGAGGGGCGGGCCAGGGAGGGGCATAGCGCACATGCGCAGCACTGCTCTGTAGCGCACATGCACAGCGTCGCTCCGTAGCACGCATGCGCAGCGCCACTCCGTAGTGATGCATGCATCGTACGTAGCGGCGCTGCGCATGTGTGCTATGGAGCAACACCCCGCCCCCGGGGAGTGCCCCCGGGTTTGCCACTCTGGGTGGCCAAGCGGCTTTGTACACCAGTGACCAGATGTCCCCGTTTCCTGGAGACAGTCCCCAGATTTACAAATCTGTCCCTGGGAAAAAAAATTCCGTCCCCAGAATGTTCCTGGATTAATTATGGTGCTGGAGGAGACTCTTGAGAGTTCCATGGACTGCAAGAAGATCAAACCTATCCATTCTTAAGGAAATCAGCCCTGAGTGCTCACTGGAAGGACAGATCCTGAAGTTGAGGCTCAAATACTTTGGCCACCTCATGAGAAGAGAAGACTCCCTGGAAAAGACCCTGATGTTGAGAAAGATGGAGGGCACAAGGAGAAGGGGACGACAGAGAACGAGGTGGTTGGACAGTGTTCTTGAAGCTACCAACATGAGTCTGACCAAACTGTGGGAGGCATTGGAAGACAGGAGTGCCTGGTGTGCTCTGGTCCATGGGCTCACAAAGAGTCAGAAACAACTAAATGACTAAACAACAACAACGAGATTTATTAATAGGGAATGAATGTTGCGTTATTGGTTCAGTGGCACAAGACACATCACATGGGGACTTCCAGCGAGGCAAAATGGTGGGTGCCGCAGCAGCGAGCAGCTCCTGAAGCTAGCCAGGGCCAATTGCACTACCAGGCTGGCTCTGGGCTGCTGAGACTGCTGCTGACCCCCGCCCCCCAGCCCAAATCAAGCCAGAAGCAAGAGCACCTGACTGACTGACCGGGGGCGCTCCAGAGCCAGTAGAACCCCCAGAGACAACACAGGGAGAAGAAGGAGAAGGAAGAGAGAGAAAGAGGAGGGAGACTCCAACCTTGCTGTACCGCTGCTGCTGCCGCCGCTGCTGAGAAGAAAAGGTAAGAGAGCACCGGGAGGGCAAGGACACATGGCCGAGCCCAGGCCCAACCCGAGCCTACTCCATGGCAGCTAGCACTCCAAGAGAGCAGGCAGGGGCCCAGACAAAGGCTGTGTGACAGAGGAGACCACAGAAGAGAAGATATTACTTCTTAATTTTTTTAAAAAATAATTTTTTAAAAAATAATTTTTTTCTCTTTTTTTAAAAAAAGTGTCCCCGATTTTTTTTGGGTGGGGGGAATCTGGTAACCTTATTCTATACTGTCTTCTATGCTGAGTCTCAGGTCAATGAGTGTACAACAATTTATGAAAAGCAGGAGCAAAAATGTGAAGCTAATGTGCGGAAAATGTTTTCCAGCTGGGTTCATGATTCGCTTGGGTATTCACTTGCAGTGTTGGGTTTTAGGTGATTTTGTTGTTGTTGTGGGTTTCCCCCCCCCCTTTTATCATGACAGAAACAAGGAAGGGAGTGGCGAGATTCTGTACTCCTAATATAGATTACATTCAGAAAACTGAGCAAGTACTGGTGCCTATATTCAACAAAATTGTTGTGCTACTGCAAGCCAGTGTAATGATACCTGTTAGCACAATTGGACTTTCCCCTCTATCCTCTCCCCACACACTCCCATAGTCTCCTAAATCTGCACTGGAGGGTCAGGAGAACCCCCAGAACAATATGCCAAGGGCGGAGAGGGGAAATATTTCCATTGGACAAGGAAAAACACTTGCACTGACAGAACAATCTATTGAGTGGTATGCTGAATACAACCCTTACCCCTTTTCTATAGTTAATGCCAAGTATGTGCTCCTATGTATGTTTTTGTGCCATTCTTGTTCTCATTTACATGTCAAGAAAGCGACAATAAGCAAAATTATAAACCATTTGACTGCTTTGCAAATTTCTGAAGTATAGTAAAATAGTGGCACCCACTGGCCGAATGGTACCATAATTTTCAAAGCATTACCTAGACATTAAGAACAGCTAATGGAAGCTCTCAAAAAATGATCTGCTCATTTGTGAAACCATGCAGAATATGTTTAAGGAAGTCTAAGTACACATCCTTTTAACAATAAGCACCCATAAAGAAGCATTTTATGTTCACCCTTAAGGAACGTCGGCCAGTCATTCTGGTGTATACGTAATAATACTTCATTCAAAACCTAAACTGATCCAGCATTTTCAAAAGGCAAATCCATGGTAATCAGGTAGCAACAGTATAAATATTTTATAGGATTTCTACAGCTATAGAAATAGAAACTTGTTCTCTCTCTCTCTCCTTCTCTCTCTCTCTCTCTCTCTCTCTCTGTGTGTGTGTGTGTTTAAGATGAGGTTCATACATTTGGACAGATATAAAGTATTCTGCACTCAGAGTCAAACTTGCAGCATTATTCCAATGATGGAACTGTGTTGGCCCACTAATTATAGATTAAAAGTTATGAAGCAATCTGAGTTCTGTTTTGTCCATCTTTAACAAGCAAAATAAAATACAGCTTTCAGTTCACTAAAATCTCATGTCTGCTTTCAGGTCGGTTTCAAATAATTCTACTTTATCCTCCATCCACATATCAACATTCCTGTGTATTGAATTGGGGGAAAACAGTGGAGGTGGGTACAAGCTGATTAGATTTCTTCCTGCAGGCACCTAAATAATTGCCACCTTATTCCCACAGCCCTCCACAAGGAATATCCATTCCAGAATTGATATTCACTATGAACCAGTTTTATAAAAGAACAATTTGTGCATGTAAATCCCATGTGCAGCTTCCAAAAGGTCAAGTAATACTTCTGTGTCAAGAAAGCAAATGACTAATTCTAGTGCACAGCATCTTTGGAAAGCTCTTTTGTACAAAGAGGAAGCAGCACTCTTGCCATTATTCAAGTTATTAAGAAAACCAGATCCCATCAGCAAAAGTCTGAATGCCACAATTCTACTGAAATCCAGTGAAGAGGTGGCATAGCCTTGGGTAATTGAAGTCAATGGTTTGGCTCACAAGAAGAAGCAGTCACCGAAGCAAGCTTGGCTTGCTCCATCAGTATCGCAATGGTGACATTTTAGCCATGCCAACTGCCTTGAAGAATTGTGACACCTTAGTGCCAGGAATGAACATTTCACAATTTTTTCAGTGAAGTCTCAGATCTTAGCTTGAGCCTCTGCCACATGGGTGGCTAAGTTATCCTGGTTCACCTTCTGGTATGATTTCTGAGAACAAGCAGTGTCCACCATGAGCCAATGAATCATTATTGGATCTAAAGTTGCCTGCATTCTCATGGGCATCCATTTTTAAATAGGCATGCTACTTATTTTCTCATTGTTTCATTAAACTAATTGACTCTATTTGTCTAGTACAGTAGTACCTTGGTTCTCAAACTTAATCTGTTCCAGAAGTCCATTTCAAAACCAAAGCATTCCAAAACCAAGGCATACTTTCCCATAGAAAGTAATGCAAAATGGATTAATCCGTTCCAGACTTTTAAAAAAACAACCCTTAAACAGCAATTTAACATGGATTTGACTATTTAAAGAGACCGTTGATCCATAAAATGAAAGCAATAAACAATGTACTGCAGTCACACACACAATCCATCAATCAGTAGCTAAACTGAGTTTCACACAGTCACAAAAACAAAACAAAAAGAACCGCAAAAAAGGCAAAATAAATAGCAAAAACAGACAGTCCTCAGCGTAACACTCAAAATGGAAGTGTGGCACTCAAATAGGAAACATGGCACTCAAAAAAGAGCATGTTCAGCTTCCAAAAAAAGTTCACAAACCGGAACACTTACTTTCGGGTTTGCAGTGTTTGGGTTCCAAGTTGTTTGAGTACCAAGGCATTTGAAATCCAAGGTATACAATTGGCCATACCTCTGTTATGGAAGCAGCCTCTCACCAAGTAATACAGCACAAACAACTTCCCATGGATATTTGGCTTGTCTTTTATGGAAACAGATTACTGGTTTAGTTAGATCCTTGGGCTGATCCAGCAGAGCAGTTCTTATATTCTTACTTTCTGAACTTCCCAAAAGATATCCAGTAAGCTTTGGGGAGAACATTGAACTAGATCAGCCTTCTCCATTCTGGTGTCCTCCAAATACTGGTATTTGGCCCACAGCTCCCATTATTCCTGACCATTGGCTCTGCTGGCTAAGGCTGGTGGGAATTGTAGTGCAAAACATCTGGAGGGCACCAGGTTGGGCAAGGCTGAATGAGATGAACCCCGGCCTTATCCAAGGATATTATTACACTTATGATAATATGTAAATAAAACCAACAGACAATCAGTAATAAGCTCTCTCGCAGTCATTAAAACACTGCCTGGTTGCTATTCACAGCAGTATCTGCTCCTCAGATGTCCAAGTGCCACAGCTCAAAAATGTTTTATTTAGTCTTTGCTCTTGAGACACATCTCTCAGCTCATTTATCATTTCATTAATGTGCCATGCATTTGAGATGGTGGATGTGAAATTAATCCCATTACACTGTGCGAGGGAGAATTCAAGGGTTCTCATTTCTTACACTCTTTAGAGCACGTATTCAATAGAACTTCCTTTTATAAATTAAAATAATATGCTGTTCTAAAACTTTAATTAACTGTATTTGTACAGCATCTCAATTTCATCATAAAATTTAATGTTTAATGTTCACCTGCCTTTCCAGGAATGAGATGGATGAAATAGCTTCTGATTAATTTTTCCATTAGTTCCTAGTTAATGTGAATCATGAAGGCAAGTGAGAGAGGAAATGTATTTGGTGACCCCACCTGAGATGATGAATTGATTTCTAGATACCTTCCAGGGCTACCTTCCCCTTTTCTATACTTTATACCAGCAGAAAAAAGGGTCAGAGAATATAAACATTAGTTTCTCTCTGATCTACAGATTATACATAGCCATTGCTATTATATGCCCAAACATTCCCAGTAAGCCAGTCACTCAAAATGGCTCCTGCAACAGATGGAACCAATATCACAAATCTTGACATTTCCCCAAATGTGTGGTCTCCTCTCCTGTCTTATGAGGAATGGTTAAGGGAGTTGTTTATGTTTAGCCTGAATAAGAGGGGACGGAGAGGAAATATGATAGCCATCTTCAAATATCTAAAGAGCTGTCACATGGAAGATGGAGCAAACTTGTTTTCTCCTGCTCTGGAGGCTAGGACCCTCCAGGTTACACCAGTGGCTTCAGGTTACAAGAATGGAGATTTTAGCTAAACTTCAGGAAGAACTTGCTGACAGTAAGAACTGTTTGACAGTGGAACACACTTTTTAAGCAGAGGTTGGATGGCAAGTTGAGATTCCTGCAGTACAAGGGTTCCCTTGGGGTTGCTTACAACTCTACAGTTCTATGATTTTGTGATCCCCATATCCCTTTCCTCATACAGGCCATCCACTGAGGGACCAAGGCCGCTTCAGTCCCAGCCCCAGACCTAAACCCAGATTGAAGCGGTTCCAGAAAATCAGTGCCATGAAGGAACACTGGCAGTTGCTCCACCACTACCCACTCCAAGAATGGAGTACTGGTTGGTAGTTGTTACACACCCCTGGGTCCAGGGTGGACTCCTATAACAGAGCTTTATTTCCACTGGAACCAGTATATGTGGAAAATTCTATCCAATGGAAATAAAATTTGGGAAATAAAGATGTTGATTTACTAATGCTGGTAAGCGGTATTTGTGGAAATATTTCTCCTGTTACTCCTCTTGCCTCCATCTTTGCCCTCCTTCCAAATTTAGACTGGAAATTTACAAGAGGCAGGGATTGTTTTGCTTATTTTATGTACATTGGTCGCACTAATAAATAATATCAGCAGCAGCAACAACAATAATAATAATAATTGCAAATGACTAATTAAAAGACTGCATAGCTTTAGACTCATGGGTCTTAATTTGTTTATCTGCAGAAAATGTTACACCCTGCAATAAACAAGGTTACTACTGCAACTGAAAACTGAAGAGTTGGTTTTTGTGTTCTCCCTGTAGTGTATTGTATGGATTATTGGTCTCGGAGTCCTGGGTGGGTTTTTAAAACTGTTTTAATTGTCTCTTTACATTAGATAACCTGTCCTTGGACCTTTTGGTACAAGGATGATGGTGATGATGATTAGTTTTAGCACTTGAAAGCCAAAAAGTGCAATTGAGGGGGCAGAATGAAGTCTTGGAAAAGTTACAGACAAAAAGTAGAAGTGACTACAGAGTTCTTCAAAGCAGCAACTATTTTAGAACGCTGTGACCTCATTTTCATTCTGATTAGGGATAATATAACCAGAGTGTGTATACTTGATGAACTGGAAAATAGAGGGAAATTAAATAACTTGAGTATTCATGCTGCTCTTGAGGGCTCCATCAGACTACTGTGTAGTCTTTTTGTTCCTAATGAAAAATAGAAAGTGTATAGAGATATCTGTGGCAAATATAAATTTCAGAGATGACCAAAGGCTCTTTGTGAAACTGGGTTGTGATGCTCAGTCTTTTCTTTCTATTGCTTGGTTTCTTTTAATCCTGAAATGAAATCCAACCCCTCTCCCAATCATCACTATTTATTTATTTATTTATTTATTTATTTATTTATTTATTTGCACATTAAACCTATTGGAAGAGAAAGTTCCAAATAGTAAAACTCTCAAGAAATTTTAAGATTTGTCATCATGTTAAATAATTCTAAATTTTATTTCTTCTGCAGTTGGGGCTAAGAGAGAGGCTGACAGTTATTGGGCACCATAACCTATTTAAAGAAGAAAGTGTATGTGGTGGTCAAACTTTCTATCCACTAGGCTAGGCTACACTAGCTCAGGCAAACATTTGACTGCATCCTTTTCCTGAAGATTATTTTATTTGTTAACTGGCTGTGACTGATACTTTGCCTTAGGTACCAGAAGAGCTGTAAAATGATTCATCTAAATATCAACTGTACACAAATCCGGCATGTCACTGAATTATACAAGGAAGGGTTCAACCCGGGAACCTTGTGAGGCTAGACTGTGCCATGCAGTCTAGAGCCTTCTGAGATGGTCAGCTACCAAGGATACATCAAGTCTTTACGAAGACAATCAAAGGCAGAGAGTTCCAAAGCATTTCAAACCAAAATTGCTCTTCATCAGGAGAGTAAAATCTTTTAAAAGTCCTTGGAGTGGGAACAAAATCAAACATATGACCTGTAGCCTTCTTTTACAAGATGTCAAGATTCCATCTCCTGATGAAGAGCTATTTTATCTTGAAATGTGCTAGTACCTACAGCCTACTTTTGATTGTGCACATTACGGCATTGACGTAGAAAGGGTGCTTTCTCAGACAGTGGGGAGGGTTTCAACCACTTAGAAAAGCTTGCTTTTGGATCCAAATTGCTTGCAAAAATGTAATCAGTTTTAAGAGCCTTTGTTATGTGTGCATGCGCAGAAAATGCCTACTGCACTCAGAAGGGGCTTACTCTCTGGAATATACACTGTGGTGTCCATCAGGATTCAATTTTGTCTTCCACGACATCTACATGAAACTGCTGAGTGAAGTAATCTGGAAGCCTGGGGTGAGGTGTTAACAGTATGCAGATGGCACCCAACTCTTGGAACAAGTGAAACAAACGATGCCAAACTCTTTCTAAGGGACTGTTTTCAAAAGAGTTTTAAGACTTCACACTCTCTCCCCTCAAGCACTGTGAGTGGAAATAGTTGAGTAAGGTTAGATTACAGCCCTGTAGCTCTCAATAAGCAAAGTCCAGCTCTCCTGTCTCCACTATGGTGTTCTCTTTATATGGTGTAATTGCAACAGTTTGGAGACTGTCTGTCTATGTTTCTGAGAGACTGTTTTGCGCAACAGATTGACACAAATTACTACAAATAGATTTGAGTCAACCAGACCTGCTCAATAGCACTTTGAAGCTTCCTTGATCCAATCTGGGCAGGGCACAAATGGGCCCAGTTCACTTCAGGATTTGGTGAAATCCAGGGCACAGGCTTAGTTTTCAGTGGCAGCAGTTGAACAAAAACCCATCAAATGTACAGCAATTAGGTATAGAGAATATGTGAATGTATAAACCAATCCTCTATCTGCACAAATAAAGCTGGATGCGACCAGAAGAAGAAGAACTCTGTTTCCCAGAAACAGTATCCATGCAGACTGCACTATTCTCTATAAAAGGCTGTGTTTCTTGTGAACTGGAAGACAAAAGATGACAATGGCATTTGCCACTGACATTTATTGATGAGAAGAAATCCACAAGAAAGCCTGCTTTGGATTCAGACTGAATGTGACTGTTTAATGGATGGCTGGAATGTAAGAGCCATTAAAGGAAAATAAAGATATCATTAAATAAGTAGGCAGAAGGGAGTTGACTGTGCTAATGGATGGCCATAGAATACCAAAGGGAAGCAAGAGACAATTGAATAATATATTGTATTAGCAGAAATGCACTAGTGACCCAAAGCTACAGTATAAAATGGAGATGAATCGATAGAGTGTAATGGGAAAGAATTATATGTGGATTGTTGAAGATAGTGGCATGCTTTTTGGATGAGAGCTGCCCCCCAAAAGACTACTGTAGTTCCCTGAGAAGTATAAATCTTTAATCAGCTTCCCAGCTTGTTCTCTCATTCTTGGCACAAATTCTCTGGCTCCCGCCATAACTTGTTTTATGGTTTTTCTTTTGCTCTAGTTTAAAAAAAGGCTCATTGGAAAACAGATTCTACAAGATCAATACAATATTTGTGGCAGCGATTCTATTATTATTATTATTATTTTTATTATTATTATTATTATTATTATTTTAAAGTGTGTTTCTACATAACTGTTCCTTCAGGTACAAAAATTCATTCTCTTAACCAAAGATTTTGAATATGAATGTTTGGTGATGACTTACATGACTCTTGAGATTGTGGAAGGAAAGTGATGGTCATATTGCACAACAAGACAATTAATACATGCCTTCTAAATGGACACCTGTGCTCCAAACTATACAACTAATGGTGGGTGAGCCTTCTCTCTTCCCTACAGGGCAGTCAAAGCTAAAGATCGAGTCATGAAAGTGGAGACTCCTCACCAATGCAGGCATAGAATAGTACCTGTAAATTTACAGTGGAATTTGCTGCCAAGGAGTGTGGTGGAGTCTCCTTCTTTGGAGGTCTTTAAACAGAGGCTTGACAGCCATCTGTCAGGAATGCTTTGATGGTGTTTCCTGCTTGGCAGGGGGTTGGACTGGATGGCCCTTGTGGTCGCTTCCAACTCTATGATTCTATGAAATCTTTCTATGACTGAAAGTAAACTATTGCTCTGCTTGAAATAGATAAAGTCCTCCTTCTGCACTTGGCACTGTGTTATCTTTAACCTTCAGCCTAAAGGTGTCCCTGAGAGTTGTGGCTGTGAGTCAAGGCCCCGTCCCCGTCCCCCGCTTTATGATGAAATAAGACACATGGACACAAGTATTTTAGGTTAATGGGCTAAAAAAGGCCACAACTTTATTGGTTACAGAATGTGAGTGGTGAGGGCGTGACACGGGCCCAGGACTCCCTGTGATGCAGGGGGACCAACCACGCCCCCCCCGCGAAGCGAGTCTCGCTCACAACCCCTCCCCTAGTGGAAGAGGAGAGGCTTTTTTGCCCCCATTCAGTTGCCCCAATTCTATGGAGGAAAGCTGTTCCATTGTCAAAGAGTGCCATTGTGAAAGAGTGCCGTTGCAGAGTGGACAAAAACATATTGGAGGTCATGTTTTTAACCCACCTGATGTCTCCAGTTACAGCCACATCATTTTGCCCCATATAAGACAATGGAACTCAGTAACTAGGCTTCAGCTCTGGGAACATCTGAGAAGGAGAACAACATGTCTCCCTTTTGCTCCAGATACTGGACTAATATATGTCTGAGGAGAGGCATATTCTGACTCCCCCTCCAGCTTAAAATTTGGGACACAGCTAATGTGTGAATAGAATCTCTACACCCAGTACTGATGCCCCCAATGCCTGTAGCAAAGACATGTCTTGCTCCCCTTGTATCTTAGCCCCTTTAGTTCCCCCCCCCCATTGACCAGCAAAATTCCCATCAGAGGGGTAACAACATGTGTCTGTTCCTTCCCCATTCTCATCAAAATGGTGGGCATTTGCTAGTTTAAATCTGCATGGTAGAACTGAACCCTGTATTACGTACAGGTAAGCATCTTCAGGGGTACTACAGAGATATTACTTTCCAGGTGCAGGAGCCAGGTGCAAACTATTAAACTGAAATACTGCTACTATTTATGTGGAAGTAGTCTACTTGTTCTGTTTATAAGATTTTGGTTGGATGATCAATACAGAGCCCAGTGGGATTTCATAGGCCTCCTAATCTAGTCCAGTCTCCTCCAAATTGAGTGATACCTGCAAAGCTATTGATTTCAGTGCAGCTGTATGCATTGCTGGGAGTGGGGTCAACAAAATAAATGAAAACTAAAGCTACACACTTGAAATCTAAACAATGCAGCAGCCCTATATAGTCTGTAATGATCACTGACTCAATGTCAAACCAAACTAACAAATCCCAAGTTGTGTATCAGATGATGATGTACTCCTTTGCCTGATCCTTTATTCTCCATAGCAATGTACTTATAGTACAAAAGTGGTGCAAAGAGCTTGGATGAATGAATCATATGCTTCAGAAGTCGTCCCCCCACGTGTATAGGAGTGTCTGCAGGGTCTTCCCAAGACATTTTGCTGCCTGAGGTGAAGGACAAGATGGTGTCCCCCATTCCACCAATAGAAATCTACTGGAGTAGCAGCTGAAACTTACTCCCATAGTAGTGATAGGATACTACCTTCATTGACAAACTTTGGTCTTTAAAATTTCAGTGGCACCCTGTGCAATGCCAAAATTTGGCACGCACACAGACACACACCTCTTGCCTTCCATTGCTCATCACTGTTGCAGAGCACCTTGCAGCACCCTCTCAGCTCAGTGCCCAGGGCAGGCAAACTGGTCATGCTCTCCTAAATCCTCCTCTGCTGCCCAAGGGGGCATTCCAATGGGCACTCCACTTTCCCCCACCTCCACCACTGGCATCAGCACCCATTTCCTCACTCGAAACCAGTGGCGGAGGTGGCTGTGCTGATGGTGCCACCAAAAGCAGCAGTGGCAGGCCAGGGCAGCACTTCCCATTTTGCCTCAAGCAGTGAAATAGGATTCACCACTCCTGTTTATGGAGCTGCAGAACAGGCTGTGTGGAAGGCACAGCTCTATCTTCCAACAGAAGGTTATGCTTAGAGACTTAGGAGAAACCGCTGGAGAACTGACACCGCTGCTTCCCACCGTTTTGCCACTAAGGCAGTTGCCTCAATATGCCCAGTGGTAGGGCTGGTCCTGAGTATCTAGATTACAGAGGAAATTTCCTATGGGGGTCGTGGTGGCATTTTACCTTATGTATGCATTCTTCCCCATTGATGGACATGACTTGTATGCAATAAAATGTGATGAAAGCATTTCACATCGGCCAGTGCATAGTATGTGAAACAATGGGCATGTGAGAAGCAGGGCTTTATCAATGCCCCCTTAGTGTCTGTTTGGGGTTCTTAAGACCATTTTTTCATGAGTGATGATGACTATGCACTCTTAAGGTTGCAGCCTAACCTAGTTGTTAATCAGATGACCTTTGTAGCTATTATGGAAGCACTGCTTTTGCAATAAATGCGCATCTCCTCAGTTTTTTGTGGGGTTTTTAAAGGGAGCAGCATAACCTTCAATATTTCTCCAATGTAAATAGGGGAAAGTGAGACATTCTGAAATCAAATTATCTAAATCAGGAACTAAAGCGTGTGTGTGTTAACTGGAATGTTTGGTGTGGCTCCTGCCTGCTATCTGGGTTGCTTTTTACCAAACTATTCCTTGCCAACAGGCTCTGCTAACATGCTTTCTTATCATAACTGAACACTGCTATGCATATGATTGTGGTTAGCTTAATTTTGTTCTATTATGCAAAGATGGAGGGTGAAAGAGGGGCCATAACTAGGAATGGCTACAAATTTGATTCATTTCATGTTTAAAGGTGAACCTACTAAATTTGCACTTTCGAAAGCAATGCACAAGCCATTCTTAGAAATTCTTACTTCAGCTAATTTTGCAATGTGATTCTGCAGCCAAGTATCATGCGTACAAACACATACACTTGTGAAAATAACATTCGAATTGTATTACATTGGGGAAATGACTTTGCAAAAAATGTGTGTGTTAGGAAAAATTCTCTGGTGAATTTTCTTGAGGACTGATGTGCAAATGTGGAGAACCAGAAAAGGGAGAACCTGAGAGGAATCAAAATTAGCAGATTTGCCAAAACTCAGAGTAGATACTTGGTAGGGAAAAGGTCCCAAATTCAAGCCCTCCCTGGCATCTTCAGTTAAAAAAATATCAGCAAGGCTGGAAAAAGATTCCCAAAACTTTGGAGAACTGCTGTTAATCAAAACAGACAACAGTGCTGAATGGCTAAAGACAACACCATATAGCTGTGTATTATATTTCATGTAACCTTCATGTCCCCTCTTATCCCACCCTGTGATTTTATGAAGAGAAGAGACAGAACAAGGTAAAATAATAAGGGCCGCACTGTCAGAAGCCTCCACGAGGATTTCTACTAGGGAAATGGGCCTTTCCCCCCTTTTCTCGCCCCCACACCAAAGCAACTCTGGGGGGGGGGGGTCAGGAGAACCCTAGAGCAGAGTGTGAGGGGAGGGGAGGGAGATCATAGTATCTGGCAAGCATAAATGCTTGGACTGACATAAAGGTTGCTCTAGACCAGTGTTTTTCAACCTTTTTTGGGCAAAGGCACACTTGTTTCATGAAAAAAATCACGAGGCACACCACCATTAGAAAATGTTAAAAAATTTAACTCTGTGCCTATATTGACTATATATAAAGTAATTCTCTTGAATTTTTCAATTTTTCCCACGGCACACCAGGCAACATCTCGTGGCACACTAGTGTGCCGCGGAACAGTGGTTGAAAAACACTGCTCTAGACTAGCTATGCTGAATTCCTCACATTGCTTTCTTAGGCCAGCATCTACTGATGAGTGTTCTGATATTATCAGAGCTCGTCCAGGCTTCTGGTAGCTTCAGCCACTCTTTTAAACAGGGCTCACTTTTAATCTGGCAAAATAGCTCATGGAGTTTTATATAACTTTTATCATCTTGACTTTTCAACTGTTTAATAGCCCTTATCAGCAAATAAAAACCTCCCACGACAGCTGAGCAGAGTGATCGAGAAAGCCATAAACACAGAAAGGAAGAAGATATCTATAGTTAAACCAAGCCTAAATGCCTGTTTGATGCCAAAATCCTCTGTAAATACAGAGGTCTAACAGGTTTATTATCCTCCCTTTGATTGTATGTCATTATAACTGCATTGTTTTCAAAAACACCAATTCCTCCTTAGTGCACACTTTGCAGTAAAACACACTGATCTGGATTCTTTTAAAAGATTAATAGACATAGCTCCCCTCAGATTCTAAACTTGTAAAATGACTAGATATTGCTTTGCAAATTCCAAGTGTACAATTGCAGGATTTATCTATACTGTATTGCTAGATATTAGGAGGTGAGTGAGAAAGTAAAATAGGATGAACTTTGGATTCATGAACAAAGGACTACTGTTTAGGGGTGCATTACAAAGGCCAAGGGCTGCTTTCACCAAGGTGGTGCCTTGCAAATGCTTGATCTACTACAATTCCCATCAGTCCCTTCCAACATGTGTGTAGCAGAGTGGGCAGAGTGTCACACAGGCAGCTAAGTAGCCAAGGATTCAATTCCCTCTCAATGTATGGCTATGGGGCAAGCATCCCTCAAGCTAAAATGAGCAGGCACCAATAAAATGGGCAGGGGAGGGCCATGTATGCCACCTTGAAGTCCGTGGAAGATTAATGCATACAATCTAAGAAACAGATGCATTGTGCAGACAGGCATATCCATGTATGGATGAACCTGCAGCCAGCCTCAGACATTCTCCCTCCTGCATTTTCCATCATGCAAGGGGATGCATAACAGACCCTCCAAGTGTCCCTGTTTTCCAGGGACAGCCCTGGATTAACAGAAGCCATACCAGTTTCTGATTTGATCCCAGGGTGTCCTGCTTTTTCTTAGGATGTCCCTGTTTTCATCAGAGAAATATTGAAGGGTCTGCGACCCCCAAGCCAAGGATATAAGTACAGTCATACCTCGGGTTGCGTTTGCTGCGGGTTGCATTTGCTACGGGATACAAACGCGCCGAACCCAGAAGTACCAGAACGGGTTACTTCCAGGTTTCGGCACGCACACACCCGCAGGAGCACTAAATCATGCTTTGCGCATGCCCAGAAGCGCCAAATTGTGCCGCACACATGCATAGATATGGCGCTTCAGGTTGCTGTCTTTTCATGTTGCAAATGGGCCTCCGGAACGGATCCCGTTCGCAACCAGAGGTACTACTTTAACTATACAACCTTTAGAAGACATCTGAAGGCAGCCCTGTATAGGGAAGGTTTTTTTTTAAATTATGCTTTGTTTTTCTATATGTTGGAAGCCACCCAGAGTGGCTGGGACAACCCAGTCAGATGGGCAGGGTATAAATTATAGCATCATCATCATCACCACCACCATTATTATTGAATAGTATGCCCCTATTTTCATCAGCGAAATGTTGGAGGGTATGGCATAATAACTGACTCCACCTCCTCTGTTGCATCACTGTCACCACTCCTGGAACTCTGCCTGTGTTGGAGGCTAAACCTCTGCAGCAGGGATCCTTTTCTACTTGTATAAGTGCTCCATGTGATCTAGAAGCTTCACCTTTCAGGGTTCTAACTTGCATGCAAATAGAATGGAAGTTCTGCAGTAACTGAGTCCTCACTGCATGGAGGACTGTGGAAATGGTGGCGGTGATATGGGAGAGAGCAGTCAAGGAACATGTCCCTCAAACTTCATCATAAGCAATGCAAATTGTACACAGGGAAGGATGCCTAAAAGTACAGCTTGTGCAGGCACCTAATTGTACAGCATGTTGTACAGTACCTTGAGCTGCTTCCATACCTACCACATGCATCACTGTGATTCAGACTCTGAATAATACTTTTCCTGTTGCTTTCAGTAACTTGAGGGAAGCAGCACTGAGGATTCTATTGGTGGCTTCCAGCCGCCGCCTCAGATTTCAACTGGAATCCTAGTATAATGGTTTGAATTGTGACAAGCTTTTTTGCACATCACCATTAAGCACGTGTATATGCAGAGCCTGAAACCCTACAGTGACCTTCAAAAAGAAATCCCGGACATCTCCACAGTCCGAGTAAGCAATCTAAAAGGGGATAAGGAAGTTCTATTTACAATCGGAAGATATTGATTAGTTTCAGAAGCTAGGAAGTCTGGAGTTCAATTTTAAATATATCCAGAGAACTGAACACCCCAAATCCAAGATCCTATCCTCCCAACACAGTTTGCCACCACCACCACCAGTGGAAAAAGCTCAAAAGTGCTATGAAAACTATAGCTCAGCAGGTTAAAAAAGAAAAATTGGCATTCTGTTGCAGCAGTGCTTTGTGGATTCCACCCATTATTTCTGGAGAAGTGCTTCAAAATGAGAGAAAAAAGCCCTTCAGCAGAATTTCTCAGACAGGGATCTTATTTTCCCTGCATTTCGTATTTCTTTGCAATGCAGCTCCTTCTCCTTTATCGCCTTTATTGTTCATGAGGCTTCTGCATCTTTTCCAATCAAGCAGATTTGTGTGTAATTTATTATTAGTTAAGAATTAATAGGCAACTGAAAGTATAATGCTACATTTCCCCTCTTATCTTTTGGTTTTCAGCAGCATTAGGCACAGGAGTCCAGGCATTGAATTTGTCATTTACACACATTGTTTTGTCATGGAATGTATTGTTATGTTAGGCTACAAGAAATAAAAAGAAGAAGCTCTTAACTGCTTTTGTCTGAAGCATGTTTCCAAAAGGACCCAGTGCTATTTAATGAGCACCCCTTACAGATTTTTTTTTTAAAAAAACATTAGTTTATAAATGCTTTTAAATGAATAAAACTAAATAAAATAATGAACATCTCTCTTCTTAAATAAGGTTTATTTTTATATTTGCAATGCTTTTCCATGTCTCACATCCCCCTGAAATGACCATATTTTGAATTACATGGTTCTTTTTAGCAGGGATGTGAGCAGCAATGCAAATTATACAGTTTGAATTGCATCTCCTTGCTAAAGAAAGTAAGACAGAGAGAGTACATCACAATGGCTTCTCTTTTTATCGTCGAATATTCCTTCTCTCCTTCATTGCATTGATTTTTGAAGCTGCAAACATCATGGTATGATAAATTTGTATAGAGGCAATTATGCACAGAATGTGTGCCTTTTCCCACCATGAAGTAATTTAAATATGGGAGTGAAACTGAAGTGTGATAGACGAAGGACCCTTCCTTTCGTCTTACAACTTCGTCCTCTCACTTATTAAAAGCTCTAACAGGGCTTTCTTAGGTAAAACTAAACATCCACTTGTCCCTTTAGCCTTTCTGTAAACCTTTCTCTTTTTAAATAAAAGAGAGTCCCTTTCCAGCACCAACGTGGCCAGGTACCCTTTTAAACTCTAGGCTAAATATGAGACTATCCCTTGTGTCCACAGTATAAGGGGTTCAGCCACTAGAAATCCCCTCATGTAAAAGCTCACCTCTTCCCTGAGGTAACTTTGTGACACCCTGGGTCTGTCTGCCTATTTCGCCCTCACAGTGCACCTCGAAGACACGCCCTCACAGTTGCACTCTTGAAGGAAGTTTTGTCTTTTTAATGAGTGTCCACACAAATGAGTTTCATGTACCTTTGCTGGAAAATAACACAGACAACTTTCTGACTGGCACTTTAAAGATGGAAATTTATTTGCTTAAGATCGTAATGGTTGCATTAAGGGTTCTTTTGCATACAAGCTTAGTTTCAGTGGTAATATCTTTGTTAATCATATAATAGATAACCTTACAACTACCTAACCTAAACCTACTCTCACAGACCTTCTTTTCAACCACCCCACACTCCCTCTCCCAAGCACCCTCTCAACTGACAGAAATGGCTGCCCATTCTCATGGAATGTTCAGTCAGTTCAATCTGGAGTCTGCGTTAACCCTTGGTGGGCCGGGTTGAAAAGGATAGAACAAACAGTGCAAAAACGTCACAACAAGAATGGAAAATTAACACTGCAATCCTATGCATTTTTACTCAGGAGTAACTCCCATTAATTTCAATAGGACTTAATTCCTAATAAAGATGTTTAGGATTGCAGCCTCAGTGGAGGGTTACAGTCCCACTAACAATGAAATGTGGGCAGAAATTAAGGCTTTTGAGGGAGCATCTAGAAGATTGCATGTAGAACAGAATATCAGCACGTAATGCTTTAATATTTTATGTGCTTCTTAAAGAAACCAGTATAAAGAATGGGCCATATATTTTGTTCTGCATTGAAAGCTTCTGCTCTCCATGGATTCTAGTCATCATTAAACTGAATTTTAGCTCAAAGGTTCCACTACAGTTTTAGGATTCTTCCTTCAAGTTGAAGGGCTGACATATATAGGAAAGGAACATAGTCTTCTCCAGGTTTAACTCAAAGATCCTGTCAAAGTTTTAGTGACTCTTGCTTCAGATGAAGTTTTACAGAGCTGTTCTGATAGTGCTCCTTTTTTACTAGAAGGCTTTTTTGTGAATGCCTTCCCTCACGAGGTACCTTAATATGTTCCCAAATATTGGTATGAAAAGGAAATTGGACTCTGTCATATCACCCGAATCGTCCATAAAAGGTGTTTCAGTGCAATTCTCACTGAAAGTTCGGGTGTGTGTGTAAATAGTGCTTTTTCATCCATAGCATAGTGAATTTTCATTAGCAGTATCTTGTAATGGGGAACAAACGCATATATTTAACAGTTATGTTAAACAGTTACAAATAATGTTTTTACTTGGGTGGGTGGATGATGAACAGGTGAGAGTTCATTTCCCCCTAAGAGTTCATTAAAGGCTCGTTTATTCTCACTGTAAACATGTGATACAGTGACCATAAAGTATTTCCATTTCTATTTCATTTCTACCATTGTGTAGACTGGAAAAATGCTAATTCCCTGCAACAGCAGTGTTTCTATAATAGAGGACACCTGAATCACCTATAAGTTGGGTAGTAGACATATTTCAGGAAAACTGGTTCAAAATAATGTCAGAGGCTAAGGGGACATTTCCACTATTCTTTTTTTCACATAATAATTGCTGAGCGATACATGACACCTGATGTAATATACTTTATTCTGTCACATTTCACCACATATTGGCTGTACCCATCAATTTTGCAGAAAATGGTTACAACATGTGGGGATGTGGAATTGCTGTGTCAAAATTATGCTCTTCCTCTCATTTTAATCTCAAGAAATATTCAACTTTCAGTGTGTGTAATAATTACATCCTTCTCACTTTAATTGTCCCCTACTGTTTCAATTTGAGACTATACTCTTCTTTATTTCCTTCCCTCAACTACCGTGCTGAGCTGCAACTCCTCCAAAGCTTAATGCCTGTCATTGCTGGTGGGTCATGAACCAACAGTTCCATTCTTTTCTTTACTGGAGTTGTTGATATGTGTTAGTATAAAGTGCTCTGAGACCCTGAAAATGAAGAGCACTCGACAAAAAGTGAGGTATTGTGGCTAGATTTGAAAGTGAAGTGGAAAACAGAGCACGGAAACAAAAACTGAAGCACAGAGGGCTCAGCCCAGTGGAAATGTTGCAGACAGCTGTGTAAGTTCATGGCAATGAATGATAGATGAGATTGGCATTCACTCCGTGCTGGGAGCAAGCTTGGCGAAAAGAAACAGTAGAAGTGAGAAGTTAGAAGAGAAAGAAGTTAGATGTCTCGGTCATTTTGCTACAGAAAACACAGTACAAAACATCAGAGAGTGAACTTAGGAAGGCTTAGCTGAAAGTGCTTGCTGTGCCTATAAAGACCTTAATGGCCCAGACACAGGTCAACTGAAGGACTGCATCATCTCATATGAGCCTACTTAAGGTCACCTTCTGAAACCTTGTTCCAAGTGTCTTCTTTCACAGGACAGGTTTAAGTGGGTTTCCAAGGACATGACTTTTTTCAGCTAGTACCCTTTCTAGGTAATGCCCCCCAGAGAACTGTTTAGCTTTTAGGTGGGAAAACTTTGGTCTCCAGATGTTGCTGGACAAAATTCCCCATGACCATTGGGCTATGATGGCTGGATCCGACAGCAGCTGTAGTCCAATGCTGTTTTGGCAGCCACCAGTTGCCCATCTCTGCTGTAAAATAAATGTGCATTGCATGAAAAATACTTCTGTTTTCTTTGACCTGAACCTATCCACCAATCAATTTCACTAGCTGACCCCAAGTATTTTGAGAGCATGGGGATGGAGCCATTTTTCACACCAGAGGGGCTCTTCCAAATGATTATTACACTGTAGCAGATAACCTGGTTTAGCTAAGACTTAACTCTGCAGCATTCTCAGCATCTGCCAGCTCTGTTTCTGAGCTGAAGCAAAACTGGTTTGTCAAAACAAATAGTAGGGACACTGTCATCAAGAAGAGAAACCTTTAAGGTTAATCTAAGTTTCAATTTTTTCACCTGAAGAATTTTTAAAAGAGACATTTTATATACACAATTCTTTTTTTAAAAAAAGAAAAGGTTAGGTTTAAGGAGGGATTTCAAATTAAACAGCTTAATTTGGTGCTAGGCAAATGGTCCAAAACTTCAGTAAATAATTCATCTGTGCAACGTACATCATATTGCAGTGGGGCCTGTGATGCAAATTGTGTCAAGGGGGGCTTGTTTTGTGCAGAGACATCTTAATTCAGAACACAAAGATAATCCAAACCCCCATAAATGATTCATTATTGGATTAAGCACTGTGGATTTCTCCACAGACATGCTGTATAGTGCATTAAATATGCACGTGGCTTTTATGATGCATATTGGCAAAGTCTGAGTTAAGGAGAGAGGGATAATCAGTGCCTATTTTATCTCACAGATAACTGAAAACGGAGAGAGTTGATATCTAAGCACAAAAATGGAAAGCAACCACTTGCCTGCAATTATTGCAGTAAGGCACATATATGTGACATTTCATCACAATGTATTCCCTATGGAATAATTCCAGGAATGCTACAACTTCAGAGACATACCTGGCCCTAAGGTTCACAACAGATTACACATTCATCACCCCTATTTCTGTTGTTCATGCATAAGAAATGCTTATGTCAGGTGTGCGGAACTTTGGCTCTCCAGATGTTGCTGAACTGCAACTCCCATCACCCCTAGCTATTGATCATGCTTGCTGTGGCTGATGGGAGTTATGGTGCAGCAACACCTAGAAGGCCCAAGGTTCTCCACACCTGACTTATGAACTGATTTTAGCTAGGAGAACTCCTCCGTGTAAAATCCAATCTTCGGGGACGTCAGTGCTACAAGTATATATATCGGAGTTTGGATTGGATTGAGTTTGCATTTGGTGTGTTCTGCACTGGACAGAATGTGAATTTATGTTTCTTTCAGGATTGCACCAAAATTATTTTTAGGTGGACTATTTTTTATTTTATTTCATCTCCTCTACTTCAGTATGTAATAGAATGTCATATAGATACAATTGCTACTTCAGAAAATGCTTCAGTATCTCTTGTCATGAAGTTAACTGATGTTACTTAAATAATAATAATAATAATAATAACAGTAATAATAATAATTTATTATTTATATGCCACCCATCTGACAGGGTTGCCCTGTTTGCAGCATCCCCTTCTCCAAATCTGTATCAAAGTTTACAACACGCTAAATATGAATTTAATAATTTATTGCCTGTTAAAGCTGAATTTGCATTGACGTACATATGCCAGAAGTATTGGGAACATGCAAATGTTCCACCTGCGCAACCATTCCAGCTCACCAGACAGAATGACCCCCTTCTCCATGTACTGTTTTGGGCTTTCTCCTAAAGCTCCCCAGAGCCAATTTAGGGGTGCCACAGGGGTAGAGGGGAGGAGAGAGGGGGAAGCTATGGTAATTAACATTTAAAATGGCCACTACTCTGGAAATTTTATGCTATGGCTTCATGTAACATCTGCTATCATCAGTCCATGACATCTCCTTCCAGCAAAAGCAATAAAATAAAACTAGAACATCACAACTAAAAGCAGATGCAGCAAAACTAAAGGATAAATAATAGAAAGAACTGTAAGCAGCAGCAGAATTCCATGTTATAAAAAAATCCAGCAGCAAAGTAAAAACTCCAAATAGAATAAAAACTACCATGCCCCCCCCCCACAAAGCTTCCTAGAAAGCAGAGTTTTTGACAAACGGTGGAAGCCATTAAAAGGAGAGCAGGGAAACTCAAGCCAGGTGTCCATCAGGAGCAAGTTCCAAATCCTAGCCACAGCTAACCAGAGTTGTTATACTTACAAAGCCACCCTCTGTCATTGCTGTGAAACTACCTTTTCTTTAGCTCTGGTGAACTGAATGGAGCATTTGTGCTTGTTTAATTTTGTCATCTTGCATTGTTCTTCTGTCACTCATTTTCTACCACTCTTCTTATGACAAAAAAAAGCTGCTGCTCATCAGCTGGGCTTTTAGCAAATATATTACTTATATCCTCACCTTCCTAAATTCCCCAAATGTGTTTGCGTTCAACTTAGAACTTGGAAATGAACCAGAAAAGTAATGAAACAGGGATGAAAGCACTGGTAGGAACCATCTGCTATAATGAGGTCTATTAAGAAAGTTACATTGGTATTCTATTAATCTTGAAATAATCTTTTAATTCCCTCTTCTTAAAGGATTTGCCTTCCTATCTCAGCCACTGGCTGGCTTTGCTATAGTTTTCTTTTGTGTTTCCTCATTATCCAATCCTTGTTCCGAAATAGCTGTATCTTCATTTTTAATTACTTTTCTCCGCCTTCTCTATATTAATCGGGCTAGTTAGGTCATTATCTTCTCTCTTCAGGCCTTTTCAAGCCAATTTATCGGTCATTTTAGTGTAGACAATTTTCCCCAAGCTGCAGGTATAGGTACACGTCGAATGATTTCATAGACATAAGCTAAATCTTCGATTTAATTACCACATTGCTTCATGAAGCAAAGCTGTTGTCCCTTTGGATTCTCCAGATATAATACCATTAAGTTTTGACA
This sequence comes from Lacerta agilis, assembly GCF_009819535.1. NCBI lineage: Eukaryota > Metazoa > Chordata > Lepidosauria > Squamata > Lacertidae > Lacerta > Lacerta agilis. The sequence goes on from NC_046313.1 coordinate 62,759,543, forward strand.
TTGAATCGGAACAAATTAAAAACCACTTGGGCCAGGAAGCTGCTGTTCTGTGTGCCATAGTAATTGCAATAAATTGAGCACTGTAGAATTTCAAGGGAACATTAAACTGGATCGATTCCCCCACCATCCCCACCATCACCCTGGTTATAAATGCAGTTCCTAAAAGAGTCTCAATGGATAATGAATGTCAGTGCACCACATGGAAATGGGGTAGCAAACTGAATTTCTTCTCTGATGCCGAGTTGGATTCATGATACACCAGAGGCTTAGAAAACTCATCTTATATATGGGGGGAAGTAGAAGAAACACTTACATCCAAAGAAAAATTATACTTTAAAAGCAATAGAAGCTGTTATACTCTAACTGGGAACAGGTTCAAATCTTAAGATTTGCATGTGAGCTTAAGCGAAAAACATATTGGCATGATGGCACTCCATATGGATGCTATAATGTTTGTAAACAGCTTACCATATTGCTGGGGCTAATCTCACAATGCATCCCATGCCTCACCTCTGCTTCCAGGAACATAGGTTCAGAAAATGCTCCTCTGGTCCACCTAGTTAACGGGTGATTGTGAAATCACCATTGAAATCACCATGGCAACTTGTGCTTGTGTTGATACAGTCTAAAGAAAGTGGTTGAATTGCCAGGCTGGCGGCATGGAATTTTAGCAGAACAATATTGTTTAGTAAATGTGATTTTCTTGGAAATACACCCCTGTGTAACTAATTGTCTTTGCTGTGTGGTTTTAAAGCAGTACCATAGCATTGGCTCCATGTCTTATAAACAGGCTTGCCGCTGTATAACTGAAGATCCTTTCTCTATACCAGCCTCGCTGTGCTCTGAGATCTTCTCAGGAGGCTCTTCAATGTCTTTTGCAATTGAGGGAACGTGGTGGGACGGAACATGAGCCTTCTCTGGAGGTGCCTGTATCATGGAATCTCTTCTCACAAGTTCAACTGGCACCAATGTTATAATTTTGGCATCAGGCTATTTACTTGTTTGCCCAGGCATTATAAATTGGTGGTTATTTAGCTTGTGCTCTTGCCTTGAGCTGTGTGTTTTGTTTTCTAATTGCTATGTATATTGTAATAATAATAATAATAATAATAATAATAATAATAATAATTATTATTATTATTTGCACTCTGGGTGGCTTCCAACAAATATCAAAATACATTTTATCACTTACATTTTGTAATTTATGTATCAGTGTAGTGTTAGGTTTTCTTAATATTGATATGGTCAATGGTTCTACTCAGAGGTGTGTGTTTGTAATTATAACCTGCATGGCAGCACCGCTGTGAGCGCTTGACAATAGAGCACACCTGAGGTATCTTAACAATTTAATTAGCAGGGGGAGTTTACCTGCTGCACCGAATGCAGCGATGTGGTAGGGTAATTGATTATTTTGAAAACTGTATTTAAGCTGACCAAATGCTTTATATCGTACTGGCTGGTGTAGAGTGGTGAGTTGCAGCTGCTTGATTATTATTTAAAAATATAGATAAGCAAAGATATTGCAGGCAAGTTTTTATTCCATCGCCCCAGTCGCTGCGCAAACTTGGTTGGCGAAGAAGGATCAACATGTAGATCAGAGGTCTCCAAACTACAGTCCACGGGCCAGATATGGCCCATGGCAACCCCCGCTGCCCGCTGCCACCGCCCACTCTTACCGGTGCAGCGCAATAGGGTGATCAGCCCACTTCTGGGTTGGAGGAGCACCAGAAATAGCTTGTGCGCATGCGCAAGTGTTATTTCCAGTGCACATCCAGGTCGGAGGAGGCCCATGCACATGCGCACAAGCTATTTCCGGTGCTCCTCCGACCTGGAAGTGCACCGGAAATAGCGTGTGGGCACACGTATGGGCGCTCGCTCGCCTGCCCTCCAGCCCACTGCGTGATTGGCTCTGCAGACACCGGCCCGAGGCGCAGTAAGTTTGCTGACCCCTGATGTAGATGAAGAGTGGGTTGGAGACACTTTAAATAAATAAATCAAATTATAATATGTATCAGGTACAGAAATGCCCATGTATGTATTATGTATGTATGCATGCATGCATGCATGCTTGATTGCTTGTTAACGGTCAGTGATGATCAGCTGATGTGCTGATGTTTCTAGAGATCGGGTCCTCCCTCAAAGAGGGCATGTGTTGTGGTGAGACCTGGAAACCGACATCTGGTGTTGTGGATGCATATGATTGGTCAGCCACAACACCCGATTGGAAGGTCCCTCAATGCTGGGTTCAATTGGGCCCATGGGGCGCAGTCCAAATGCATCGAGGGACCTATTTATACCCATGCGCATGACCCAGAGCTTCCTCTTTTGGCGTGTGCATTCGGAACACCCGCCCACCTCTTCCTACATTTAGGGCTTTTGTGCTTGACCTTACTATGCCGTGTGTCATCTGTCGTAGGGACAGGGGCATGGCAGGAATTTTCCCCACTTGGCCGATTGGCTGTTGCCATTTGGGTTTCGCCTGCCACATAGCAAATCATCACAACAGATAGGCTCTGGTTCCAGGTGATAGGGATGGGAGAACGCTCTCATCATCCCTATGTGAAGGGCATTCTGTTAAAAGAATCCGGGGACTCAAATAGTTTGGTCAACCCCTGAGAGGGGGTTGTGCCCGTGCCTGAGTCCAGGGGGGCAATTGGGTGGCAGACATAGCCTGCTCCCGGCTTTCCGCTTATCCAGGTGTTCACCCTTGGTTGACCTATGCTGGAACCCTGGGTCAGCGCTACCTGCATGGCAGGGAGCTAGTCGAACCAGAGCCTATGCAACCGCTCACTTTCTGTAATCAATAAAGTTGTGGCCTTAACTCTGCCAAAAACCAAACTAAAATTTGAGTCAAGTGTGAATTTATTTAGGGGGGAGGTTTCTGGGTCTGAACACGTAACCAGCTGACATTTACTCAGTGGGTAATATCAATGAGTAAAAGATGTTACTTCAGTAGCCTAGCTACAAAGCATGTAAGTTTGTCTGCATTTTTAAAAATTAAGGTGTCTGGGGAAAAGGTGGAATGATGATGATCATGGTGATGATGATGATGATGCACATAGCCAGAATCCCATCTGTCAGCCATGATGCCATGGCATCATAGAAAAAGAATGACATGTTGTGAACATTTCCAGGATGCACTCTGTAGACACATATGCACAAAACTTCAAAGATGCTCCAAAAATCATAGGACGTAATACATGGAAGCTTTTATCAAACTTAGTTTGGCTTCCAGATTCTGAATTGCAATAAGGTACTAATGGGTCAGTCAGTTCACTCAACCCTACTCTGAAGGACTTCTTAAGTGAGAAGGAATGTTAACCTTAATACGTCTTTTTTTTCTTTTTCTTTTACTTTGTCGCTCTTAAAAGAGCTGCCATGTTTGCCAAGTTTCCCTGCATCCCAGGATTGTGTTTCTTATGCCTTATTTCTTTGGAGGAATCTACGTCTCCCTTGGTTGCTTCTCCAAAAGATCTCTTTAACCTTTCATTAAATGTGCTGACAGCTGGTATCAGTTCCTCATGAATTAGTTCAGTGCATTTCCATTTACATATGTCCCAACAGAATTCATTAGAGTTCCGTGCAGGTTCCTGTCCTCTGATTTCCTTTGTAAATTCAAACATGAGCCAGAGTAAATAATTGGAAGTGAGGATATGGAGAACAAGGTGGGGAAGAAGGAATGCTCAGATGCCAGTGTTGCATCTAATTTACATTCCTGGGGCACGGTCTCCATAAGGCAGATTTGCTCAGACTGACTTCTCCATTAACTTGAGGAGTGCATGTGTATTGTGCACTATAACTTTTCGGAATGATATGTCAGGTAGGTTGGGAGTGTTTGAGTCAAATCCTGTCTGTTCATTGGTCAAAGGTGGCATTTCACCTTGTGCACTGCCACTACCTTTGAAGAAGGTGACAAGCATTTCACTGCAGGGTGCTTTTCCACTTCTAGTTACCCCCCTTCTGCGGTTGTCTCCCCCTTTCAGCTCCACTAACTTGCCATGTCTGGGAGAAAGAGTAACAGACAAGTTGTAACTACACCATGGTTATTTGTCATTCTTCAAGGCTCAGCCGAATTCCCAGTTAATAGCTTGGAGGCAATATCAGACAACATGGAGGCAGCTGACAAACAGCAGCGAAGGTATGGTTTCCATTGCAAGACCATGGTGCAAACTGCGCTAATGGTTCTAGCCGTCTTGGGATATTGAATAACAGGATTGCAAAAAGGTTGGGGAAGGAATTTGAGTAATGGAACAGAATGCACAGGAAAGTGCCTATGAAGTCAATCTCAGCAAAGATTCAAGAATCAACTCTTAAACTTTAGGTAGCACTATACACTTGTAATTTTTTTTCAAACATTAACCCCAATCTGTCTGCAAAATGCTGTAAAAGAACAGAAAGGCATGTATTTCCATTTATTGTGGCAGTGTGCAACATTCTGATGGACATGCTTGCTCCAAAGAAAATGACTGAATAAACTGAAGGCAATGGCCACACTGAATCTACTAAAATACAGAGCCTAGATGGTTCACAATAACTGATCAGGTCACTGAAGCTGCAGTTCTATGTACACCTACATATTAAACTAAGAATTATAAGTACACATGTAGGCTTGTGCTGTTAGAGTATCAAACTCTTTAAAGTGCAAATATTGTTCATGAGCTAAAACAAAAAATCAAACATGAGATAGCTCAAACACATGGAAGAGAGCATTTCTCGCTTGCATTTCTGGGGCAGTCTGCACAAGGCACAAGTCCTCATCATTAGGCTATACAAGAATAGTTTACTTAAGGATTTGATTTATTTTAAACATGTTTAAGAGATGTTTTAATTTTTAAGCAATTTTAATTTTTATTGTATTGCATTCCTTGTACACAACTTAGAGATTGCTGTAATTAAGCAGTGCTGTATATAAATTGTCTAAATACGGTGCTACTACCTTTACCAATAATAATTCGGCAATGCTTCTTTACATATTAATCACTAGCATGATTACTTGTAAAAGAACTAGCATAAACAGCTAAAAATTTGAGGAAGAAAATGTTTAAGTAATAGAGTTTAACATTATTAGTAACTGCTGAAATAGCAGATTACTACCAGATGGAAAATAGACCAATAGATGCAATAGGGTGATCAGCATAAGTTATGGAATCTATCATTCAGGAATGCTTCTTCTTAAATGCTTCCATTCATGGATCTTGAATTTGTAGCTAGATTTGAATGTAAAAATGTGACTGCTACAGAGGAAACATTCCATTCTCTCCTCCTGTTTCTGCAGGTGTTTGTTCAGGTTCTTCACGTGTGTTTAAGCTGCAAGGACAAGCGCATGTCTTTTAAAGCTTGTAGCAAATAAGCACACGGTTGTTTTGTTTAACTTATTCATTTAGCTCAGTTTCTTTTGCTATAGTTCTGGTGCCAAATTAAGATTGCCAACCCATGAATGGGTAAAGGTATTGTACAATACATGGATTTAGCTAGGCCTTGAAGAAGAAGAAGAAGAAGAAGAAGAAGAAGAAGAAGAAGAAGAAGAAGAAGAAGAAGAAGAAGAAGAAGAGGAGGAGGAGGAGGAGGAGGAGGAGGAGGAGGAGGAGGAGGAGGAGTTTGGATCTGATATCCCGCTTTATCACTACCCGAAGGAGTCTCAAAGCGGCTAACATTCTCCTTTCCTTTCCTCCCCCACAACAAACACTCTGTGGGGTGAGTGGGGCTGAGAGACTTCAGAGAAGTGTGACTAGCCCAAGGTCACCTAGCAGAGCTGCATGTGGAGGAGCAGAGACACGAACCCGGTTCACCAGGTTACAAGACTACCGCTCTTAACCACTACACCACACTGGCTGAAAGTCGGTGGAGTCTGTAGGTGTAGTGGTTGTGCCAACATATACCTTCTTAGGATAACAGATTTCTTAGGATAGTAAAAAATAAATAAATCCTGATTACTTCCCTCCCCCCTTCAAAATTAGCATATAAAGCCTATGGGATAGCATCCATTGGATAAGTGCAGAACAACTATTATGGCCACATTGGTATTTCCCAAGGAAAAAACGCAAGTCCTGCCCAGAGGCTTACAGTCTAAAAGAAAAATTTTAAAGGACAGGGCTGTAGGGTAAGGGTAATAAACACAAAAGGAAAAGGAGAATAAACAGAACCAGAAATGTTAGTGTGGGCTCAAATAAAATAACTGGACACAAAAAATAACTGGATTGCAAACTAAACTCTAACCTTTTGGTTTCGTCAATGTGGTATTTTCTAATCTTTTTACCTAGAGACGGAATGAAGATTGATTAGTTTTAAGAGGAACATCTATTCTAGGAAAGTATGATGCAATTTAGTGAACCAACAGACTTGGCTAAGTCATAATACACAACTCTGAGGAGTAGAAAACTTTCACTAAAAGCAACAGGAATAGCATAGCAAACAGTCAGGACTCTTCTTTGTGCACAACTGAAAGACCACACAGAAAGAGATTGCTGAGGGCGACTTCAAAGATTCACCCAAGAGGGATTCATGCACTGGAAGAAAAATGGAGCACTGAAAGTGGGAAGGCTCCCTATTCCTTAATAATCATAGGAGACATGGACTGCAGTGCTAGAGAAGAGTGTGCAGCTTTTAAGAAAGAATTGAAAAGAGAATAAAGCTCTGTGAAATTGGAGGGACATTGCTGCAGGAACACAGTTTTGTTCAACATTCTGGTGCTTCACAACCACTTGAGTTGCTGATATTCTACTCTGTTTAAATACAATCTTATATTGGTGTATATTGATGTTTTATGGTGCTGATTATGCATGAATCTGATAGCTTTGCTTAAGATTGGTGCAAGGGCTCAGTACTACAACACTTACCTGGGAGTAGGGATTGGGGGGGGGAGTTCATTTCAGTACGCATTTAAAGCCAAATCTATGCAGTCTGCACATTCTCAAACAATATACAAACAGAAACGCAGCCATCCTTATCTGAATTTTCTGGTGCAGTTCTCCAGCCAAACAATGTTTACAAAAATGAATGTATGTAAAAATGAAGTGATGTTTGTGAAAATAACATACAAAAATACTAGGGGAAATTGCTTGCAAAAAAAATGTCTACAATGGTCAAAACTGCATATAAAAATGTATTGATTAGGAGAAATTCTCACTAAAATGCTGATTTCTTTTACACTTTTATGTGGAAAATATTTATCCCAGTTTGCATCTGTATTGGATTTGATTTTTTTATGTTTTAATTTGTTTTAAATTACTTTTAAATGTTGAGTTGGTTTTAATGGTTTTTGTTGATGATGTTTTTACTGTTAAATCTTTATTGATAAAGATAATCAAATGAATAAATGAATAAAATAAAGGTATCTGAAGAAGTGTGCATGCACACGAAAGCTCATACCAAGAACAAACTTAGTTGATCTCTAAGGTGCTACTGGAAGGATTTTTTTAATTTTTAATTTTGTTTTGACTATGGCAGACCAACACGGCTACCTACCTGTAACTGAATAAAATAAATACACTCTCTCCTCTCTAGCAAGGAAGGAAGGAAGGAAGGAACGAACAAACAAACAAACAAACAAACAAACCAAGAGAGAGTGGTCTATGAAATGTCAGAGGCATCTTGCTAGTGTGCTCTAGGACTAGATTAGCAAACTGGAGCTTTGTTATGGGAAAGTTCCAAAAGATTTCTTTAGTACCAAGCATTTATCTAAAGCAGAGTTCAAACTGCATATTTCATACTTACTTCTTATTAGCAATACTACTGGAATCATGAGGAGAACCAAAAGCACAATAGCACCAAGAATCAGCACTTCCTAAAAGGAAAAAAATACAAACCAAATAAGCTTTTGAAACTGTTATGATCCAGATTAAGTTTGCCAAAAGACGAGGACACCTGGAGACCAGTGTTCTGGCCTGAAGCTCCAGTTGGTGGGCTGAAAGGAATGGATTGATCAGCACATTTCACTTGAGTTGGATTTTGTGATCCAACCCACTCTAGCGTCCAAATATATGAGTTTTTCCTTTACATTGAAGATCAGAACTAGAGATGTAAGTAGAAGAACATTTACACATGCTGGGGAAAAGCTTTCAATAAATTTCTCTTTCACCTGGATCAGGGTGCATTTTTGAGGGTGTAAACTGGAACAGCCCTGTCATGGTAATCCCTTATGGCCAGAAAAAGCATATGCAGATGTATGCTGAAGGCTTGACTTTTCTTCCCAGGAGTAGAGCAGGAGGAGAATTCAGGGAAGTAATGCATGGTTGACAATACAGAACCCAGGGGCACCAGTGTGCCCACCAGTACCATCTATGGCACCCATGAAAAGTCTTATTAAACATCTCAAAAATCCATGATACATCAGAGACTTGATCTTCCTGCTCCATTCCTGTTTGCACTGGCTCAGTCTCTGCGATGAATATACTCCCTTAAACATGTCACATTTAATTGGGTGTCAGGATTGGACACACACCTTCCCACCCATTCTGAACGGAGAAGAGGAACAAAGATTTTCTCTCCGTGAGCAAGTCTGGTGGTGGCTGATATAGATGGATTTCCGCCCATTGACAGGTTGACTGTTGTGGGAGAGGGATCATGCCTGCACCATTTTGTGGCCCCATCTCTCTTTCTGCTCTTTCAGATGCGGCAGCCATTTTGTGTTCTGACATGGCCCCACAGCTGTCATTTTGTGACCGGTGTCAAGATATGCCCACCGGCCCCCAAAGGTTGGCAAACCCCCCCCCCCACTTAACCCCTTTCTGACTGGCTAATGTTTCTGCTCCAAATTCCATGCTTTTCCCCTGTGTGCATATATGGCAGGAGTCTGAGCTTGTTGGAAAAGTAAGCAACCCAATACAATAAATACCTTATATGTTACTAGCGTATCAGAATTTCCAAACTGGCTTTGGCTAAAAAAAGAGAGGAAAAAATACAATCACAAATCATAAATACACATTTTAAAGCTTATAACATTCCAATGAGAGTTTCCACAATAAAACTGGTTTAACAGACATGGAGAAAATTAAGTTTCTTTGATTTTTATTTGCAGTGGTGGCCATCTTCATAATGTCATTGCAGCTATAAACTACTAATGAGAACATGACACCACAGATATTCCTCCAGTACATGGGATTATGAATCCAATGAAGCCATCCTAACCTCTGCAACCATGTGGGATGCCTGGAGTAGGGTTACAACGAGGCAGCCATTCCCATCCCAGGTTGATCACAAACTGCACCACTTCTTTCCACTGCAGTGCAGCTTCTGCCAAAACCTGTTACTCATCTCACAATTCGCTATGGCCGAAATGTATGTAATTAATGAAGTAATTAGTTTCAATGCATTTCAATGAAAGGGGAATATTAGGGGAAGGAGCAGAAAATAATGTAATGACTTGAGTAACATTTCCGGATTAAAAAAGAATAGTGAATGCTACCTGTTATTTGTTGGAGTCATTTCCGTTCCTGACTTCTGATTATCATGTGAATGTTGGGGATTTTCACTTCCATTCCTGCTTCTGGTGGAATTCGCTGACATCTGTGGGTGAACCACAGTGCTTTTGGGGGACTGAAGGGTTTGGTCTTCTGAGAAGAAGGGGACAGTTCTCTGAGGAGATTCTAAGGGATTTGAAGAGGAACATTTGACTGAGTAGACAACAGTGCTGATGTAGACAATAAAAACACCCACCTAGAGGATACAGTGGAGGAGAAAGCAGCAGGAGATGCAGCCTACTGAGCTCACAGGGATCATCCAGCAGCAGCTCCATTGCCACAAGGATGAGAGACACTGAGGCAAACAGCTGCTTTTGAGCCTAGGACTGTGTAGCAAGGGGCAGGTTTAATAATCTATTCACATTAAACTCTATCTTGGGTAGCCCCACCACCACCACTTTCCACTACTTTCATCTACTTTCTTTCAGGCAACATGGGAGCTGTGGAGACAACAAACAGAATGTTGGGGCCCTGGCTTTGTTTCTCATCTCGGGTCCCATAATTCCTTCCACTTGGGAGTATGTTCCCACCAAACACTGGAAAAGAACAGATAGCATATTACCTCCAGGCAGGATATTGCCTTATAGTGCTGGTGCTTTTACTTTTTCCTGGATCCTATGATAATGATAATGGGATGCGGGTGGCGCTGTGGGTTAAATCACAGAGCCTAGGGCTTGCCGATCAAAAGGTCGGCGGTTCGAATCCCCGTGGCAGGGTGAGCTCCCGTTGCTTGGTCCCAACTCCTGCCCACCTAGCAGTTCAAAAGCACATCAAAGTGCAAGCAGATAAATAGGTACCGCTCTGGCAGAAAGGTAAACAGCATTTCTGTGTGCTGCTCTGCTTTGCCAGAAGCGGCTTAGTCATGCTGGCCACATGACCCGGAAGCTGTACGCCGGCTCCCTCAGCCAATAAAGCAAGATGAGCGCTGCAACCCCAGAGTCATTCATGACTGGACCTAATGGTCAGGGGTCCCTTTACCTTTATGATAATGACAACACACTATCCATTGCATAGGAGAACTTTCAGGGAAATTATCTTAAGTGATTTTTCACAAATGGTCTGACACCTACAGTACTGTAGATTTCAGGCTTCCAGTTTTCAGCCCCCTCACACCATTTTACCAGGTTGCCTATTGGGGGAAAATTGGAGTTTCCCCACTCCTCTCTGAGGTAATATGGAAATACTGACTGACTCGGCAAGGCATCTGAATTATCTGAGGATAATTTTTGTTTTTGTTTTTAAAGTGAGACGGGATGGCAAAAAATATGGTTAGAAATTTTCTCTTTAGGAAGAGAGGTTTTCATTCTGGAATTATTGCCTAAGTTTATGGGGTCTTTTAACATGGGAGCAACAGGAAATCAATGAGCCCTCCTTCCTCCCCCTGCCCATCCACAGACTTCGGTGTTGGCTGCTGTTTGTGGCTAGGAATTGGATTGTGGAAAACAAAACAATTAGGTCATGAACGCACATGTCAAATCTAGAATCTGAATTTCTGAGGACAGTTTCACTGAAGCAACCGGGGAGTCTGGCCAGTCCTTTACAGTATGTTATGTACTGAGTTAAATAGGATCCAAAATGCAGCAGTCTGATTGGTCCTAGAACAATAGGATTGAGATTGCAGCAGTCTGACTGGTCCCAGAACAATAGGATTGAGATTGCAGCAGTCTGATTGGTCCCAGAACAATAGGATTGAGATTGCAGCAGTCTGACTGGTCCCCGGGAGCCACCCAATCCAGCTCCAGGTGGAAGTGAATCCGCACTCCGATTGGCATACAGGAGTATCCCGGAATTAGCCAATCACGTGGGGCCCATTGTGTAAATAGCGTATATAAAGCAAACGTTTTGGGGAAACTGCATTCCTCACTACTATGAGCTGAATAAAGAGCATGAAATTCACACTTGACTCCGAGTATATTTCACAGTAGGAATGGAAAGTCATCATAGGCAGACTTCTCTGCCATGATGAATCCTTCTTGTGAATGCAACCTCCTTACAGGGTCTGACTTGCATTAACAAAGTCTTGAAGAATAGCTCAAAATGGAGAATTGAAAACAATTGTTTTGGTGGGTTGCATGGGAAATGAGGAAGCCCATAAGCAGAAGGAAAGGAAACTTCCATGTTTCTTTAGTCCTAGCGCCGCCAATCTGAAACATGAAATGTGATTTAAGTAACTGTGTTCCAGGGTACACTTGACTTCTGGAAAACTGGCTCTGCATTTAGGTTCTGGGAGAAATGCCCAGGCCCATGAAATAAAGGCATTTTGGGGGTCACGCGGTCAAGCTATATGTGTTACAGCCAGGGGCGTCGCTGGGGAGGGGCGGTAGGGGCGGCACGCCCCCAGTGACAGGGTGAGCAGCGGCGGGTGGGGGTGTCAAGCGGCGGCCCCTCCCATCACTCCCACGCGCCACCGCTCCCTCCGTCACCCCGGGAGCAGCAGCGCTGCACGGACGGGGTGCTTGCTCGGCTGAGCGAGCACCCCGTCCGTGCAGCGCTGCTGCTCCTGGGGTGACCGGTGGTGTGTGGGGAGTGGTGGGAGGGGCCGCCGCTTGACACCCCCACCCGCCGCTGCTCACCCTGCTCACCGCCGCTCGCTCCGTCGCCGTGGGAGCAGCAGCGCACAGTGTGTGCGGTGCTGCTGCTCCTGGGGCGATGGAACGAACGGCGGCAAAAGGGAAAGGGGGGAGCAAACGGGCGCTTTTCTCCCCTTTCGGCTGCTTAAACGCGCCAGCTTTGCTTCTCCCCCCCCCTTTCGGCCGCCCCTTTCAGCGCTGGCTGGGCTGCGGAGCCGAAAGGGGCGGCCGAAGGGGGGGGAGAAGCAAACAGGCGCATTTAAGCAGCCGAAAGGGGAGAAAAGCGCCCGTTTGCTTCCCCCCCCCGTTTCATTTTCGGACGCTTCTTTCGGCGCTGGCTGGGCTGCGGCTCTGCAGTCCAGCCGGCACCGAAAGAAGTGACCGAAAGGGGAGAAAAGCGCCCGTTTGCTTTCCCCCCTTTTCACTTTCGGACGAAAGGGGAAAAGGGGGGGAAGCAAACTGGCGCTTTTCTCCCCTTTCGGACGCTTCTTTCAATGCTGGCTGGGCTGCAGAGCCGCAGCCCAGCCAGCACCGAAAGAAGCGTCCGAAAATGAAAAGGGGGGGAGCAAACGGGCGCTTTTCTCCCCTTTCGGTCGCTTCTTTCGGTGCCGGCTGGGCTGCAGAGGCGCAGCCCAGCCAGCGCCGAAAGAAGCGTCCAAAAGGGAAAGGGGGGGGAGCAAATGGCCGCTTAAACGCACCTGTTTGCTTCTCCCCCCCCCCTTTCGGCCGCCCCTTTGGGCGCCAAAAGGGAGAGAAAAGGAAGCAAAGCTGGCGCGTTCAAGCGCCTGCTTTGCTTTCCTTTTTTCCCCCTGCGGGGGCATCCCCAGGGGCGTGGCATCGCGCTGTGCACGTGCGTCATGACGTCATGACGCATGCACATGCCGCAATGCCCCGCCCCCAGGGGTGCCTCTTGGCTTGCCGCCCCTGGCAGCCAAGGAGCTAGAAACGCCCCTGGTTACAGCAAAGATTAATACAGAAATAACAAATACTTCAAGCCAACACACTTAAGAATGCAACTAACTGTGAGGGAAGAACAATCCAGATAAAGTGGAAGGTGGGGTTAGGGGGGGACATTTTAAAAGGAGCACAGAAGAAGTGGGGAGCTTATTCCCAACTCCCTTTCTTTTCTTTTCTCCTCAAAGTTGCTTAACCTAGCTGGTTTTTCAGTTGGAGCTACTTCTAGTCCCAGATTGCCGGGGGGGGGGGCAGATGGGGAGAATCAGTTTTTAGGAGGAATGAGTTCACTTCTCCACTTCCACCTGCCTGCTCACTTATGCCATATTATGCTTTAAATTGTCCTGTCTTTATATGGATTTGCAGTTATTTCATCCAGATCTTCCACCATCATTTCTAATTTGACAGCCTGTATGTAGCTTGTGTGCTTTCAATGCCTGTTGAAAACCCTTTCTATTTTACTCAGACCCTAGAACAGCCGGCTTTTTGTTTGAGCTGATTTGATTATTAGTGAAGAATTTTCAGTCATGCTTTCAATGTTATCTTATGGCTGGTGCCCTGCCATCTTGTTCACCACTTAACTATTTTATATTAAGCATTTTATAAATTCTTAGAGCAAATAAATAAATAAATCTTAAAGGAGGCAGTTCTTCTGGGTTAAGCATTGTACCTGTAGCTGGAGGGGCAGTGACTGTGGTAAAAAAACAACAGACGTTTTCGGTCAACTCATCCTGACGACTGGTTGGTGATGGTTTGAAGCTGACCGATGGAGAAACAGTTGTAAGAAAAGCCGTGTCTGTCGTCACAAAAGATGTGGTCATTGTTGGAATATGAACATCAGTAGGGGCTGCTGGGGAAGCAGGGCTATTTGAAATAAAAGGAGAGGCTTGTGGAAAAGTAACTGTGGTTATTAAGGGAGAAGTAGTACTTGTGGTGATAATCACTTGAGGTGTGGTGGCAATAGTTGTGGTGGCGACTGTGGTTGTTGTGGTAGAGACTGTAGTTGTTGCTGTAAGAAAACAACAAAAATATGTATCAGAACTACATCTATGGAATGGGAACAAAGCAAATGGTGGCCAAAAAGATGGCAACTCAAGCCAACAAATGAGTAGGTTGAAGGGGAGATTGTTTACTAACAGAGATTCTATGATAGGTCAGATGAAAACATTTTAGATTAGATTGTTCAGCTCTGCTGCCAGCTAGATCAACTGCCATACCTGTCAATCTTCCCTTTTTTGCAGGAAATTCCCCTATCAGTACTATACTATAGACTATAGTACTGATAGGGGAATTTCCCGCAAAAAAGGGAAGGTTGACAGCTATGTCAACTGCAGCTGACCAATGGTCCACAGACCAAGTTCACACAGTGAACTTGTAGTGCAGAGAAACCTAACATGTATTTTTCATAATTCCCAAAGGATGGGGGAAATGGGCAGAGGATAATAATTCCACTCACCTCTATTAACCTGTAGATTCAAGGTGATTTTAATGTCATTGAACCAGCCTGGGACTTCAATACGACAGCAGTACAATCCTTTATCTCTTTCATTCAGGCCTGCAATTGTCAGGGACACATCTCCCCTGGTCAAAGATCCCCTTAACTGGTACCTATATGAGTTTCTTGATATCACCCGCTTTCCGTTCGTGCGGAGAATTTCGTTGCTGCATTTAGAATTCGGGCAACTGCCTCGGCCCCAGCACATATCAGTAAGGTCATGGCTGTTTTGGACACGATAGGTGCATGGCAATGTGATGGCTTGGCCTACCACCCCTCTTACTACTGTTTGAGATATGGTATCCACTGAGAAGAAAAGAACAGAGAAAATGGTCAAGAATATTTTACTCCATAATATGTAATGTTGCTTTCCTGAAATGAAGGAACCAGTTTTTCTGAAAAACTATATATTTAAATTGTTAGCTATATATGAATATGTTAGTCACTTTTCTGTTATGTATATAGAAATCAAGCACACCTTTACATTTGTTATTTATTTAATGTGTTTAATAACCAAGCAACATACAATTAAAATAATTAAGTTCAACAGTCAATATAACTTATCAATAGTCTGAAACAAATAATCTAAACTAAAACCCAGTTGAAAACTAACAGGCAGCAAGTCCATTTGACATGTGTTTTGATCACAGTAGATTGATAGAGGGAGAATATTTTTTTATCAGACAATGCTTCTCTTATTATTGCATGAGTCAGAGTCCCATTTATCATGCCTTACACCCCAGTCCTATACATATCTCAGCTGTAATTCCCAAGACCAATCATGCTTAGGTTGTTTTGATTTTTTTTGCCCGTTTTCCATCTGTCTTAGATTTCCTAGTCATTCCTGAATCGTTTTCAGTAGAGGCAGGCAACCTGTTGCCTTACAAATGTACTTAACTACAACTTCCGTTATTCCTACCCATTGGCCACACTGGCCGAGGCTGGTGAGAGTTGTAGTCCAGAACACCTGTAGCTTTCCACCCCTTGTTTTTTTAAGGAAGTTGGCCAGATAGATTCTGGCATCCCCACTGCCAATGCCAGTTTACACTAGAACAGTGAGTTGTACTTATGTGACCAAGGCATCTTGTGTTTTGGGGATGAGGTCAGAACTCCCTTTGTAATGCTTGAAACACAGAGAAGGTGGACTCTCATATTTCCCCTTTTGCTTAAGGCACTCTGACAAAAGAAAGTTCTATGAGGTGGAACAAATTACCTGCTTAACTTCATTGCATTTCAGTAGGGTCAAGGAAACGAGGATTTGTAACATTGTGCTTGTTTCATCCTCTCCTAGCCTGCTGTACCCTAGAGTTTGACTATATATAATCCATACCTTTCTTGTCCTCTGTATGAAATCACTTCTAATATTTTGCTGAGTAGAGGGCATGGGGGGGTCAGTACAATGCCTCTGGCTGCTCAAACTACACAGTGCCCCTCTGCTCCTGTGCCTGGTTGTTGAAGCGGCAAAACGACCCTGTGATTCTAATCCCTACCCCAGCTCAGCTCTCCCAGAGAGGGCCGCAAGCATGAAATGCCGTGCCTTGATTCTGCTGAGCGGTTCTTCTCCGGAGATCTGTGAATGTCATTTCCTCTTGGCAACACTCCCAGGAAAGATGCAGAGGCTCCTCCAAATGGGCCCTCATAATTTTCATGCAACACTCCCCAGGTGATATTAGGACGGCACTGTCTTGCTATAGGATATGTTATTGGGATGATATTGCTTCTGGCCCTTGGGGTTTACACATTCCAGTAATGCTCTCATTATGAAGCAGGCTAAAATAATTTCAGGTATGGGGGGAAGTTCAGTAGGTAATGAAATGGAAAGCAAGGGCATTGGCCCATCATTACAAACACCAGAATTGACCAACAACCTTTTATTTTATGGCATATAGCATAAAGAACTGATAACCTATGTATAAAAACATTCTGTGGACGTTTAAGAATTCTATTTTCTTTTTTATAGCTGTATTCAGTGCTTTTTTTGGGGGGGGGACACATACCCCTAAACATTTTGTGGATCTTTGTACTTTTGTCCATTTATATTTTTCCTGATTTGAACTATAAAATGGTGGTTTTCTTGAGTTGAAATGAGAGTACCCCTAAACATTTTTTTTTAGAAGAAAAAAAGCACTGGCTGTATTACTAAGCTGCTCCCACTGAAATTATTGTTAAAGATAAAAATTCCAGCGATGACAAATAGAGAGGGCCAGCTTTTAGATTAGCCCTACTGTTAACATTAAGGGGTCTGAATATTGAGAGATAAATCAGAGATAGCCACAACCTGGGAACCTCCTGTGTGGATTACTGTAATGCATTATATACACTTGAAAACAATCCAGTTGGTCCAAAACAGGGCAGCAGGATTATTAACCAGAACCAATTGCTATGACTATAATTGAGCAGGAATTTGCCATCGACATTGGCTTCCAAGCCCAGCTTGAAGTGCTGGTATATGTTGAACACCTGAAACAGCATGGAACAAGGCTTCCTGAAGGATTGCTCTCCCCATATATACTTACCCAGCAAAATCAGCTGGCACAGTGGGATGGTGTCATGCCACTGCCATCCCAACAGTGGTGTAGGGGTGGGCCAGGGCAGTAGCAAGGACAATGCTGTGCCACTTCATCAATGTGCCACTTCCACCAGTGTGCTCATGCAGCCCCAATCTTGCCACCACACTAACCCACTCCTCCCTATCCTAGTAAATGGTGCAGTGCCACTGTCAAGGGGCAGCAGTGTGGCATTGCACCAGCACCTCCCGCCACCCAGATCTTCTGAAGCCCTTCTACAGGTACCCCCACCAAACAAGGTGCAACAGGTGTCTCCTGGAGAGAGGGCCTTTTCAGTGATGGCACCCCAGTTATGGAATGCCCTTCTTAGACATTCCTGCCTGGCACCTAGGTTGGAAACATTCAAGACTAGGTAAAAAACTTTTTTTTTATTTCCCCAGGTTTTTCCATTATACAATCTTAGAAGCTTTTAGTGGTTTGTTTTTTTAATCCTTTATATTAAGGTTATTCACTACTGCTGGCTTTACTTGCATTTTATGGTGTCGCTGGTTTTATTCTGTTTTAGATCTTCATGTTCATGCATTCCTATATGTTACTTTTTATTGTAAATGCTCTTAGCAGCACAAAATTATAGCAGAGGTGCCTAATCTTCTTTAAAAAAAATACCTGAAATGTCTGAGTCTACTTTTAATGGAGTTTGTTCTTGTATGACTATTCATCTATCATTCGGCATTTTTATCCCCTTTCTAGCATAGCTTATGCAGCAGAACATTTTATTTCAAGTGAACTAACAATCTGCAGTGAATTTCCATGGTGTTTGAAAAGTGAAAATCTTGAACTAGAATTCTAATGGTGTTACTCGTATTCCGGGTGCAACCACTGAACTTAAGTAACTCTTTTCCGTTGTCTTGATTTGATGACTAAGATGTTTCTATTTGGGGAAAGAGCCTTGAACCTTAGTATTCCGTAGTTTTAGGTTGCCCAGATCTCCTTGTGAGTTACACTGGGACATAATGTCAATAGACATAATGTCAATTATTATGAATTTTACATTGATAAAATTATAATTTGAACTAACATGGAGATCCCATTTATGATTGTAGTGTAAAATGAGAGAGGCTGTGGTGTTACATGACAGATGGCATGTTTTTAGTCCTCAAACTGTAATGTTATCACTATGAAAATGTTATTCTTCCCACAAATTGCCTATCGTGCATATCAGTGCCCAAACAATTTTGTGTTTTTTATTACTGTTTTCAAAATCAACAAAATGACAAACTCCTGTTTCCCCTACAGTAAAGCATTTGCACATAAAACTTGTGGTTATGTTCTGTGGACAGATCAATGTTCTTCTAGCATTACAACAAGAAGTTACATTTCTATCACAGCTCTTTTAAAGCGATTCCACAATATAGTTATTCTGAGGTTGAAGGTCCTCAGACAGAAATGTAACTAATAAACATCCACTCTAAGAACAAACTTTTCTTCCTATATCCCATCCCACAATGCCATTTGACCACTAATACAACAAACTAGATTTTCCAGTGTACCAGAACACTTAATTGCAATACTACTATCATTGGCTAAGCTAATGACTGGCTTAAACACACACACACACACACACACAGAGAGAGAGAGAGAGAGAGAGAGAGAGAGAGAGAGAGAGAGAGAGAGAGAGAGATGTAACACTTGATATATCAACAATTTGACCCAGAATTGTCTTCTGAGACTCCACTGGAAATATTTTTAAACAATCTGACCACTAAAACAGAATTCCAAAAGTCTACTCTTTACCAACACATCTAATTTTAGATTTTCTTTTCATTGGCTTTGGCCATTCTTTTGCAGGTGCTTAAATGTGTGGGATTTTCTTCCCCTCACTGCAAAACAGAAGGTGCAAAATAGAATCTATTTTATTTTGTTACATGATCTGAAAAGAATAATGAATCTTAATGGCCACTCACCTATACAAATATGAATCACGATCCATTGAAGTAGTATGTGTGACATGTTTACAGTTCACAAACTCCAGAAGTGTCCTGTGTACAAGCACTTATCACATCTTAACCAGTTTGGAAGTGCTGAGTGAGCATTTGCATTTTGCAATTTCACTATTTTGAGTTCAAGCACCTAAAACCTCAATGCGTCTGTGCTTCTAACGGCCAAACGGATGTAACACAGGAGACCCGTGGTCAATTATCAATAATAATTATAATGATAATAAAACAACTGCAGGGACCTTTGATTTTTATTCAATTGTCTATCACCAACTTTATTTTTAAGAAACTGCTTTTTATTAATTTTTTGTAGGTAAGTAAACAGACACACAACCAATGAAACAAAAGATCCAAAACTCAAAAAAAAGAAATTTAAACAAAAGATGGCATGGAATTGTGGGTGAAGTTACCAGAAAGTAATTGTATACTGTAGCATATGCTTTCCAAGGGCCCCAGCCAACAGAATGGGGAGAATGCACTGAGACACCCAAACACAGTGATCACGGGCAGGAGAAGGAACTACGCTAATACCATACCATGTCATTACTGAGGAGGCAGGTTTAGTCATTTTTTGAAGACTTTCTCTGCCTCCGGGTCTGGTCTTGACTGGATGGATACTGGAATCAACAAGGGAGACCCACATGACCCGAAGGTGCTACTGTGTAATGCCAGGTAATGATTCATAAGACCACTGCCATCCACAACTTGATCGTGGATGGAGGACTTGACCTGGCATGTGTAACAGAGACTTGGTTGGATAAGGCAGATGGGCCTGATCTTGCCACTGCTTGTCCTCCAGGTTTCTCTGGAGCAACCCAGGTCGTATGGGTGGGGAGAGGGGGTTGCAGTGATTCTTAGGATGTCATTAGTTTACACCAGGTGTCCTATTGGGAAGATCCAGTTTTCTGAGTGCATGTTCTGGAAGTTGGGCAATAGAGGCAGTACAGGATTCCTTTTGGTATACCAACCTCCCCGCTGCACCAAGGATTCCTTGCCCAGGCTGCTTCAGGTTGTGGTGGATGTTCTCTTGGAGACATCTAGTTTGGTTGTCCTAGGGTATTTTAACATAGAATCATAGAGTTGGAAGAAACCACAAGGGCCATCCAGTCCAACCCCCTGCCAAGCAGGAAACACCATCAAAGCATTCATGACAGATGGCTGTCAAGCCTCCGCTTAAAGACCTCCCAAGAAGGAGACTCCGCCATACTCCTTGGCAGCAAATTCCACTGTCGAACAGCTCTTACTGTCAGGAAGTTCTTCCTAATGTTTAGGTGAAATCTTCTTTCTTGTAGTTTGAATCCATTGCTCCGTGTCCGCTTCTCTGGAGCAGCAGAAATCAATGTTTCTCCCTCCTCTATATAACATCCTTTTATATATTTGAACATGGCTATCATATCACCCCTTAACCTTCTCTTCTCCAGGCTAAACATACCCAGCTCCTAAGCCGTTCCTCATAAGGCATCGTTTCCAGGCCTTTGACCATTTTGGTTGCCCTTCTCTAGGCACATTCCAGCTTGTCAGTATCCTTCTTGAACTGTGGTGCCCAGAACTGGACACAGTATTCGAGGTGAGGTCTGACCAGAGCGGAATACAGTGGTACTATTACTTCCCTTGATCTAGATGCTATACTCCTATTGATGCAGCCCAGAATTGCATTGGCTTTTTTTAGCTGCTACATCACACTGTTGACTCATGTCAAGTTTATGGTCTACCAAGACTCTTAGATCCTTTTCACATGTACTGCTCTCAAGCCAAGTGTCACCCATCCTGTATTTGTGCCTTTCATTTTTTTTTTTTTTTTTTGCCCAAGTGTAGTACTTTACATTTCTCCCTGTTAAAATTCATCTTGTTTGCTTTGGCCCAGTTGTCTAATCTGTTAAGGTCATTTTGAAGTGTGATCCTGTCCTCTGGGGTATTAGCTACCCCTCCCAATTTGGTGTCATCTGCAAACTTGATCAGGATGCCCTCAAGCCCATCATCCAAATCATTGATAAAGATGTTGAATAAGACTGGGTCCAAGACAGAACCCTGTGGCACCCCACTAGTCACTTCTCTCCAGGATGAAGAGGAGCCGTTAATGAGTACCCTTTGGGTTCGGTCAGTCAGCCAGTTACAAATCCACTGAATGGTAGCATTGTCTAGCCCACATTTTACCAGCTTCTTTACAAGAATATCATGGGGCACCTTGTCAAAGGCCTTGCTGAAATCAAGATAGGCTACATCCACAGCGTTCCCTTCATCTACCAGTCTTGTAATTCTGTCAAAAAATGAGATCAGATTGGTCTGACATGACTTGTTTTTCAGAAACCCATGCTGACTTTTAGTGATCACAGCATTCTTTTCTAGGTGCTCACAGACCGTTTGCTTAATGATCTGCTCTAGAATCTTTCCTGGTATTGATGTCAGGCTGACTGGGTGGTAATTGTTTGGGTCTTCTCTTTTCCCCTTTTTGAAAATAGGGACAACATTTGCCCTCCTCCAGTCTGCTGGGACTTTGCCTGTGCTCCAGGAATTCTCAAAGATTACTGCCAGTGGTTCTGAAATCACCTCTGCCAGATCTTTTAATACTCTTGGATGTAGTTCATCTGGCCCCGGAGACTTGAATACATCTAAACTAGCCAAGTATTCTTGTACTACCTCCTTAATTATTCTGGGCTGTGTTACCCCTGCTGAATCATCTGCTCCATATTCTTCAGGTTGGGCATTGTTTTCTTTTTTGGAGAAGACTGAGGTAAAGAAGGCATTGAGGAGTTCTGCCCTTTCTCTGTCTCCTGTTCGCATTTCACCATCTTCTCCTCTAAGTGACCCCACTGTTTCATTGTTCTTCCTTTTGCTACGGACATACCCATAAAAGCCCCTTTTATTGCTTTTAACCTCTCTAGCAAGCCTGAGTTCGTTCTGTGCTTTAGCTTTTCTGACTTTGTCTCTACACGTGCTGGCTATTTGTTTGAATTCCTCTCTGGTGCTTTCCCCCCTTTTCCATTTTTTTTTACATATCCCTTTTAAATCTTAAATCAGTTAAAAGTTCTTTAGATAGCCACCCTGGCTTTTTTAGGCACCTTCCATGTTTTCGTCTCATTGGTACTGCTTCGAAGTTGTGCTTTTAATATCTCCCTTTTAACAAACTCCCATCCATCATGAACTCCCTTCCCTTTTAGTATTACTGACCATGGGATCACACCCAGCATTTCCCTAAATTTTCTGAAGTCGGCTTTCTTAAAGTCTAGAATCTGAGTTTTAGTATGCTTGGTTGCTCCTTTCCGCTGTATAATAAACTCCAGAAGAGCATGATCACTCTCACCTAATGATCCTGCCACTTCTACCCCACTTACCAAGTCATCACTATTGGTTAAGACCAGAACTAAAATGGCTGATCCTCTTGTTACTTCTCCCACTTTCTGGACAATGAAATTGTCTGCAAGGCCAGTGAGGAATCTGTTCGACCTTGTGCTCTTGGCTGAGTTTGACATCCAACAAATATCAGTGAAGGTGATGAAGGTCCTGTGTGAGTGTCTGGAGACGGTTGGAGGACGGATGGCAGCTAACAGATTGAGGTTGAATCCTGACAAGACAGAAGTACTGTTCTGGGGGAACAGGGGGCAGGCAGGTGTGGAGGACTCCCTGATCCTGAATGGGGTAATTGTGCACCTGAAGGACCAGGTGCACAGCCTGGAAGTCATTTTGAACTCACAGCTGTCCGTGGAGGTGCAGGTCAATTCTGTGTCCAGGGCAGCTGTCTACCAGCTCCATCTGGTACGTAGGCTAAGACACTAACTGCCTGCACTGTCTCACCAGGGTAGAGCATGCTCTAGTTATCTCCCACTTGGACTACTACAATACGCTTTTCGTGGGGCTACCTTGGAGGGTACATTGGCTCCCTGTATGTTTCTGAGCACAATTCAAAGTGTTGGTGCTGACCTTTAAAGCCCTAAATGGTCCAGTATACCTGAAGGAGTGTCTCCACCCCCATCATTCTGCCCAGCCACTGAGGTGCAGCTCCAAGAGTCTTCTGGCAGTTCCCGCACTGCAAGATGTGAGGTTACAGGGAACCAAGCAGAGGGCCTTCTCGGCAGTGGCACCCGCCATGTGGAACACCCTCCCATCATATGTCAAGGAAATAAACAACTGACTTTTAGAAGACATCTGAAGGCAGCCCTGATTAGGGAAGTTTTTCATGTTTGATGTTTTATTGTATTTTTAATGTTCTGTTGGAAGCCGCCCAGAGTGGCCCGACCAGATAGGTGGGGTATAAGTATTTATTCATTTACTTACTTACTTACTTACTTACTTACTTACTTACTTATTATTCAGACATTAACATCAATGATCCTGGCTGTGTTCCAAAAAGGTGATGTTAATATCATTTCCAAATTTTCCGGGGTGGCTGATGAAGGTTCCTTATGTAAATGATGGGTGTTAATATAAGAAGTAGGGTACCACTGCATGCCTTGGAATTTATGTGTCTTTGCTTTTTCATTAATAAATATGTGGTACCGTGTTATTTCTTCCATCAGCATAATAGTCCAGATGTGGGCAATGCAGCGTTGGCCCGTGTCTTACATGATACCACGTAAGAGTCAATTTACAAATTGGGAATTCCCAAATAAAACTGCTAATCAGCAAAAGACAGGAAATGACCTTTCTTTATTTTCAGGATTTTGCCAGTGTGTGTGTGTGATTTAGAAGGACACACATAGTAAAGGACACATAATAGTAAAATCTGAAAACTCCTGGTCTCCAGGAAATGGAAAGCCTGTGTGGACTATAAACCTCAAACTGATATATCAAAGTAGTACTTTGAGTGCCCTCTAGTGAGCCACTGGAAAAATTAGAACATAGTTTTCCCTCTGATCTGCAGATAACTATAAATGACAAACATGTATTAAGTTGTATATCTGAGTTGTCCCTCTTGTTTCCTCCCCCCTCTTTTTTATAAAAAAGCTAAAGTTTTATTTTGCAAGAAAGTTTAAAAATTATAGGCAACGAAAAAGAGGAGCACACATAACGATGTAACCAGATCAATAATTAAGGGGGAAAGGAAATTCACTGATTACAGCTCGTGGTGGTACAATACAACAGATTATATCAATCTTATGGAGGCTGTGACTGTACTCAGGGATATCAGCCAAGACTATGACCATGTGAATTGCATTGCCAACCCTCTGATTTCAATCAGAATACCCAATGAAGGATGTTATCCCAGTACTTGACCCCAAGGACTGGAAAACTGGTCCATCATGTGGGGAAAGATTCCATGTAGTAAAGTTTTCAGCAGCAGTCACATGGTTATCTGTTGTCCTTTTAATTGAGAGAACCTCACTTGCATGATATACATAAAAGACCTAAGAAGTTGTATCTGTGCCTTTAGGTGATGGATGGCCAATTAAACAGACAGTAGGCGACTGTGGCATGGCTCTTCAGAAGGAGAAACTGGTTATGGCATCCTTTTCCAACCCAATGCCCTCCAGATATTTTGGATGGCAAATTTCATCATCCCTAACCACTGGCCAGGACGCGGGTAGTGCTGTGGGTTAAACCATAGCGCCTAGGTATCACTCCGGCGGGAAGGTAAATGGCGTTTCTGTGCGCTGGTCTGGTTCGCCAGAAGTGGCTTAGTCATGCTGGCCACATGACCCGGAAGCTGTACGCCAACTCCCTCGGCCAGTAACACGAGATAAGCACCACAACCCCAGAGTCGGACATGACTGGACCTAATGGTCAGGGGTCCCTTTACCTTTTAACCACTGGCCATGCTGTCTGGGCTGATGGGAGTTTTAGGTCAACCCAACTAGGGGACACCAGGGTGGGAAAGGGAAAGGCTGGGTTATGGCATAGAGTCAGGCTTCCAATTCTGGTCTGTTTCTCTTACACAGCATATTAGAGGGAAACACATATCAAAGCACAATGCATATGTACTGTAATAAAGTTGCTGTAGAAAAACATGTGAAGTTCTCCCCCAAAAGTCTGGCCACCAGTGAATCTGGACATACTCGTTGTTTTACTGATATCTTTTTGATAGCCAGTCTGCTCCAAGTAACACCTCTTGGTGTAGTTGTCAACACAATCTAAACTGTGCATATTATTATTATTCTAATCCATCTCATAAATATTTTCCGGTGCACGGACACCAGTCTCCATAACATGTTGAATTCCTCCAGTGACTGAGCTTGAGATTGCCACCTGACTGGAAAGAGCAAAGAAATATAAATCACGTTTGGGCTAAATTAAATATGTGAAGTCGTAGCAAATATACTATCGTTAAAGTAACAAGTTTGATCATTCAACAATTTTTAGTATTCCCCAATTTTTGGAGTCTACCCTCTAGGTTATCCTATGCACCGATTCCTTCAGTTTGCTTACGGCAGGAGTTTAAGACACACACACAGGTGTGTTTAGTTAGCTACTTTGACTTAGGACCTGGCTCCCTAAAGAACACCCTGTATTGTTATGAAGCTGTTCAGCTATTTAGTTCTTGCAGGAGAGGCCCTTTTGAGGATACTGCCATCTGCTGAGGCCCTCTTGGTGGTCATGCACAAGAGCTGTTTCTCCTTATCGCTATCATATTCTAGAACATGCTCCCCTCAGAGTTACAATTGGCCCCTTTTCTTCGTTTTTAGAAAAGGTATCAATACACCTCTTTTTAATTTGGCCTTTTAAATATTTTTGTTGTGTTGCTGTTTGTAATGCTTTCATTGATTTTAAAGTTTTTATTTATGGGAATAAAGCAACAACACTTGCGATAAGCTACCTGACTCCGTGAGGGGGAGGCCATGATAGAAAGAAAGACAGCCAATTCTTCCTCGCTGATTCCTTCTTTTTTAGTAACTATTCGTTGGTAAAGTAGATGACTTCCTTTCAGGCTTTAGTTCCTTCCTGATTCTTCTCCAAGCTAGGGGTACCGTCTTGGTGACATGTAATACCTATACTCAGAACGGCTTTGGCTGCCTTGAGTTTGCTGTGAGGCATCTTGATGCTGCTATGAACATGCGCTGCAGCATCCAGGCCATACATCTGAGGTCTATGTCACCTCCCTGCCACCTCCTTAATTTAAAAAAAAATTGGGAAGAAGTGTCGGAGAGGGCAGATGTAACGATCCCATTACAAATCATACACAAACTGAAACAATCTGGGCCTAATTAAGGATAACCTGAGGAAGACTTGTTTTCTGAAACCATCAAAATTGTACCTTATAAACATCTCTAGAAATAACTCTGGACAAATTATGCTCATGCGTTTCCTAGTGCTGAACTGAAAGTTACCAAGTGAGAACTCGTGGCTCGAATTTTAAAATCTAGGGGACAAAACATATCCACAGTTTTGCGTTTTGCTGCAGCCACAACCAGTTTTGTGGCAACAGCATTCTCCCTCCCCCTAAAATAATTACTCTGTAAATGGCAAGGATGTATTGAGAGACAGAAATGGTCACCAGAAATAACTCAATATATCCAGTGGGGTGTTTTGGGTTTGTTTGTTTGTTTGTTTTACCTTTTCTTGAAGCAGCAGACCATTACTTCATTTCATAATCTGCTTTTGAAATTCCCCTCATTTTGAAAATTGGTATTCAGGCCTACTCTTCTGTCTGCTTCTCATAACTAGCCCCATGTGGCCTTGGGGGTGCTGCTGTTTGACACACATGGAAGTATTTGCATGCTTCTTTAAATCCAGGCCTATAAACATCCTAATGTAACCCATGGTGTTACCTATATATTGCCAATGAATGTGAATAAGTAGCACTTATAATACTCCAACTCTAGTATTACTTTACTTTGTACCAGAACAATTGCAAGTTGTAGAATTACTATAGCATCTACTCTTCTTAGCATTAAACTAGAAACAGACTTGAATAGTAATTACCTTATAGAATTACTCATCTTCTGCTTCTTGTGTAAATACCCTGTGGGATATTTTTAAAAAGCATAAATAATATAAAAGGCAGTTGATTTCATTAGATTAAGAGTGAGATTAATATAGAGGAACTACCAAACAGTACTTCCTGATATTACTGCCCTCCAGAAAGTCTGTATTTCCATATTTGTATGCAGCAAGTAAATCATCCTGATTTTGCTAGTGAGGCATTACCTGAATATGTTTGCACTCTCATTGTTCCAAAATCCATTTTGAGGAAAATAGGGCAGAAGACAACCTGGTTACTATGGCAAGATGACATATTGTCTCTCTTCTCTACTCTGCAGTATTAGCATAATGAATTACAGTAATTGGCAATGAATACTGTTTGTGTTTATTGGTATTAAAAAAATGTTAATTAACTATATATGGTTGTTTGTAAAAGATGCTATGCTTTTAGTGAATAACAACAAAAAACAAGGATTGGTGGCTGCTATGACCTCTGTGGACTGGACTTATTAAAATCCAGAGGTGCCAACTTAAATAAAATATTGTGGGGGCCGGTAAGCCCCACCCTACATAACTGCTCACATGATGTGGCACACACACACCATTTGAATAGCAATGCCCATCAACTCTGCCCCCCCCGGCCCCGTCAAATATTATATTGGGTTGCCAAAGACTCCTTGGCCCCTAGGATTTGGCTCCTATACTAGAGGCATAGAAAAGTTGTAAAGTGACAGGCGTTGCATGCAGTGTTGGCATGAAAAGCTTTGTTTTTATATTAAGACAGGGATGGAGAACTTGTGGTCTTCCACATGTTGCTGGAATTCAGCTCCCATGAGCCCCAGTCAGCATGACCAATTGTCAGGGATGATGAGAGATGTAATCCACAAATTTAGCAACTCTGTATATAGTTTACAAAAATTCAATAACAATAATGTACGACATTTCAACAATTTCTAATACATTACAGTGGTACCTCGGTTTACAAACTTAATCCTTTCCAGAAGTCTATTCTTAAACCAAAGCCGTTCTTAAACTGAGGTGCACTTTCCCTAAAGAGGCCTCCCGCTGCCGGTGCCCTTCCACCAGGGGGCAGACAGCAGGTGGGGCAGGGCTGGCGCGTGTCCTGGGGGTGGGGTGCACCGTAGGGGCAGGGCACGCATTCTGGGGGTGGGGTGCACAACCTGCAGAGGCGTGGCGTGCATCCTGGGGGCGGGGCACGCCACCTGCAGAGGTGTGTCCCATGCGGGCAGGGGGCAGCCGCAATGGCACCCTACCAGGATCACACTGCCGGGGATGGTCCACTTCCCCCCCCCACTCCTCTTCCTCCGCCAGTGATGAGAACAACTCTCTATATGTGTACTTGTGGTGGTGCGAACCAATGGAGAGATGTAGGATTCTTCAGAACAGATTTAGAGGGCACATGAGGGCAGAGGCATGGTGTGATGGGCCAGGGAGGCCATGGCCCTGGGCACACACCTGACTGTGCTCCCACAACAGACACAGAGTCCTGCTGGCAGGTGAGTTTGACTAGTGGGCAGGTTGGTAGAGGCAATGGGCAAGTATCCTGTTGAAGGCAGGCTCTGTTCATTCTCCACACACACACCCCTGGCGCGTGCCCCCACCCCAGCTACCCAGTCTACCAGGAGGTGCAATACTTGCCCCATCCTGGGAGCTGGCAAACCCATGCTACGCCACTGCATGAGGGGAGGGGAGGGGAGGGGAGGCAGAAAGTCCCATTGTGCTAGTGGTGATCCTTACACTATTGGGACCTTGACATAGCACTACATTGAATACAATACTTTAGTCCCACAAATATTGACTAATAATGATACTGCATCTCTTCCAGCATATAGGTCTGCCCTGAGAGATTCTGTCTTCCCTCCCTCATTTGCCAATGCTGAAAAATATATAGTGAAATTCTGCAAAACCACAGGAATACTTACACTTAAGTGCCAGCATTGCCACAATGAGCAACAATACTGCACATGTTCCAGTGCCAACATATAGGACTGTCCTTGAAGGTTCTTCTTTTCTTTGCTCTCTTATTAGTGTGGTAGAATGTACAGAGATATTCTGCAAAAACAACAACAAAAACAGAAATGACCTCGCTGAGTAGAAACTGAAAAGTGCAATACAAACACTTATGTCCAGATATAACAGATTACCTTTCAAAGAAGTTACTTATACAGAAATGGGATTAATAGGATAATTTAGATGAGGTGATTTCATCTGCTAGGAATGTTATCATACTGAAAATTATGCTTGTGCTCATGAAATCTGATGAGATACATAATGATCATAAATGTAAAAATGTGTTTTATATATCCATCTATGGCACAGTACTTTACAAAGCAGAAAAGGGCCCTTTCAATCTGAGAATGAACACAGGGAATGACAGCAGGTGGAGGATGGAGGCAAGATAAAACAAGAAGGAATATTAATTAAGTTATACTTAAGCTTAATAGAGTAGAGTATGGGCAAGTAAGAGAGTCTGCCAAAGGCTTCATGGAAGAGGAAAAGAAGAAGCCGTTTATTTATGGTTCACTCACCAAAAATGATAGATAGCAATAACAAGAAAGAACAATATTTTAAGGATTTAACACAGAGAAGTTCTGGAAGGACATTTTGTACCTATAAGTTATGTAACATTTCCATCAATCTACAAAGAGGCCATGCAGATACTTACATCCTGTGGGGATTGTGTGTGGGACATCCATCTTGGTTCCAAAGCAAAGTAAGTTTCAGTGAAGTGTATAGTAGCTGGACGAAAGCAAAGATAAACCGGCATACTCAGTCATACAGCCTGGATTCAAAGTGTTGATGCTGACCTTTAAAGCCCTAAATGGCCTCAGCCCAGTATACCTGAAGGAGAGTCTCCTCCCCCATCGTTCAGCCCGGACACTGAAGTCCAGCGCTGAAGGCCTTCTGGCGGTTCCCTCTCTGCAAGATGTGAGGTTACAGGAAACCAGGCAGAGGGCCTTCATGGTAGTGGTGCCCACCCAGTGGAATGCCCTCCCGTCAGATGTCAAGGAAATAAACAACTATATGACTTTTAGAAGACATCTGAAGGCACCCCTGTTTAGGGAAGTTTTTCATGTTTGATGTTTTATTGTATTTTTAATATTCTGTTGGGAGCCACCAGATGGGTGGGGTATAAATAAGTTGTTGTTGTTGTTGTTGTTGTTGTTGTTGTTGTTGTTGTTGTTGTAACTGTCTTTGTCTTTGAATACATAAATGGATGCTTCTGGGTGATGAGTCCCATGTTATATGTATGGATAAGAAAATCTAGTGTTGTCAGTTTAAAATGGGAGTTAAGCACACTCACTATTTCTTCTAATTTATTATTTCTTATTTTCTTTCAGAGTTACAGTCAACACTTCATTTCATTTCACTCCATGCTTCACTAGATTTGAGACTAACCAATGGAGACCAATAAATTCACAATCCATCTATATAAACATACCTGGTACTCTAGCCGAAGTTGGACTCCCGTTCCCTGATTAAGAAAAAGAACAGACAAGTCAGTTGCACTATAATTTACTCAGCAAAAATGTAAGTCTTTGCTGTATTACAGGGGTGGTGAACCTCTTTGAGCCAACTACCTGATTTGTACCTGTCCAACCTTCCAAGGGCCAAAGTTCTTACAGGTGTGTACTGTTTGGAAGAAATTGTCTCACAGACCATTTGATGGGACTTGGCAGGTCTATTTAGTTTGCAGGCTTAAGGTTCCACACTACTGCTCTATTAGCTTTGGGTACAAGCCCCAAAAGCAATAGATACAATGGAATATATTTAGCACTTTTTGGACTTGTGCCTGAAGCTAATATAGTAAAGAATCATGTGAACATCTACTGGTCATTGAGGTTTACCAAACTATGGATGGCTGTTCACACCAAGATGTGTCATGTGGCTGTGCAGAAATTGCATTCACACATATACTTTGGACTTGCCCAATGGTCTCTTCCTTTTGGCAGGAGATCAAATGCTGTCTCATTTTTAGTTTTACCTTTCATTCCAGCAGAGGTCAGCTATGACCAAGGCCTCTGATCATGAACCAAATTACTCCTGCAACTTTTATATTTCAGCATGTCATATGGCCTGAAAATCTGAGTAATCAACTTGTTGGATTGAAGTCTTGCTTGGCACAAGACTAATTCTAAGAATATGAAAATGTAACAGCAGAAACCCTCTCTTCCTCCCCACCTTTAGTTGTGTGTGTAAATACAAATGTATATTTGTGTGTGAAGGAAATGTGATTATTGGAGGATTTAAGGGCAAAATGACAAAAGAACTGCTTTGCTGCAGTAAACCAAAAGCCCATCAAGTCAAGAAATAATTTCCATTTAGCTGCATCCATCGTCTGCAAATATGCATACCGGTAATCATTTTTTGATGCTACCCATGTTTGGCAGGGGGAATAGACATATGATTTATTGGGATTGCTAGCCTTCATAGCTGAAGGTCTACATTTTTTGTAAAAAAAATTATCAAGACCTTTAACATTTTGCCAAACTTAAAAATATGCTACAAATATTGTCTTAGGTAGTGACAAACTGGCATGTGCCTGATGGAAGCATTCTGCTCACCTTTCTCAATCACAACTTCAATATTATGTTTCAGATCGTTGAACCAGCCACTTATGTCCACACGACAACAGTATGTTCCTGAATCTTCTTCTGTTACGTTCACAATTGTCAGAGACACATCTCCTTGATGAACATCTCCCAGTAGATAATACTTGCTATTCTTATATATTGATTGCTGCTCGTTGGTCAGGAAAATTCGACTGGAACACCAAGATAGAGGGCAACTTCCTCGCCCCCAGCATACGGTTCTGATCCCATTTTCCACAGTAGAATAATGACAGGGTAAAGTGATGTTCTGGCCCACTTTTCCCTGTATTGTAGTCCCAGCAACTGATGCCAGCAAGCATGTAGGGGAGGACACTACAGTTACAAAAAAAGGAAAGAAAAAAGGAATTGAATTATGACAAACTGTGGGAACAACATTGTATTTGTAAAAAATATTTCCATGTCAGCAACTTTCCTGAAGCCTAATATTATGCTGACTTTGTCATTTGACAATATTCTGCCTAGGCACATATTCCAACACCTCAGCTCAGTCTCTTGAGTTGAAGCCCAGAAAACGAAGAGCAAACACACCCAAACTATGCTGAACAATAATGTGGGTGGTCAAACGGGAAGTATTTTTCTCCATGACAAAATGTGTAGTCATTTATGGGGGGAGTGGAATTCATAGGGCTGTATCCAATGGAGTCCATTCAATATCAGAAAGCTCTTTGAGCTAGTAGAACCATAGAGGAATGGAAAAGGAATGTGATTTTTGAATGGGGGACCTTTGAAACATTGTGGAAGGTGGTACGATTGCAGGGAAGAGGGTGAGTTATAGGCTTCCTGTTCCACTGAGAAACTCTTTGCTGGATCAAAGAGTTTTCCATTAGCAGAGGAATACCATTGGATGCAACTTGTAAATACTAACTTTTCAATAGCAGTAATCACTTATGCACTTCAGTGGAGGTTTCTGAAATGTTTGGAAAGTTCTTTAGTAAGCAACAAAAAATTACTGATATATATTCTTATTAAACAAATCATTTTAGAGCAGTGGTTCCCAAATGGGGGTGCGTGGAACACACCCAGGGGACTTTCTTATCTTGTTAATTGCACGGTGAAAGCCTTCCACAAATCATCCAGCCTCTGCTCATGACCACCGCCTGCTTGCTGGCCAGGGAAAAACTTGTAAAAGAGTTGCTGGGTGACAAGAGAACTGGGATTGCGCAAAAGCCTCTGACACAGTTTCTTAGGGCTTTTGCGATTGGAGGGGGCAGAGGGGAGGAGAGCAAATGGTTCACTCCACGGGGTGGATTCACATGCCTATCATTTTTTTAAAAAAGTAAGATTTCCCTTCCTCCTTCCCCTTGCTCTCTACATTTTAACTAAAAAGAAGTTCTAATTGTTTCCAAGGACTATCACATTTAGAGGACTCTCCCACTGCTTGTGGGTAGGGTTTTCAGTGAATCTTCCCTTATGAGTTTGGGATTCATGTCCCAGCTTGGAAGTCCAACAGGGAAAAAAGCTAAGCAAATTGCCACTATGATTAGCATAGGATTTTGTTTTCTTGTTTTCTGAGTCAAGCTATGTGGCTACATTTGGGAGTGGGAGGAAACAGATGTAGGGCAGAAATCTAATAAATTAAAAAGTTCATTGTTTCTATTGGGTAATCAGCAAGAATAAAAACCTCACTCCAAATAAGTACGGTATTTAACTAATTAACCTTTTTAAACCAGGGGTGAAACTTGGGCACAGAAGGACTGTATTATGATAAATTGCTGCTGCTGCTGCTGCTGCTACCACCACGACCAAAATTTCAGAATTCCCTCTGTTTTCTACTCAGCCTTCACCAATACTTTATAATGCCCTGACCAAGCCTTCACCTATGTCTTGAAGGTGCAAGATCCCTCAGATAGCAGGACCTTATGCTACAAAGTTTTGCTAAAATGCACCATCTCAGATTACAAGTAAGGAATAGATAAAAAAAATGTTATCTACCAGAAACAAAAGAGCATTTGCCCTGGTGGGAAACCCCTTGGTGGTTAAGAACTGTGGTCAGATTTTGCAGAAACATGATATCATGTTCTACAAACATCTTCTTTCAAATGCTGAAGTCTGTATGCTGAGACCATGTGACTCATATCCTCACAGCTCTTGCTGACACTTTAGTAGAGACCCATGTTTCAAATCATACGAACTGATACTGTGTGGGGATATCATAGCATATTGTAGCACAGAACCAGGTATTCTGGAAACCTAGGGTGCATGTGAGGTTTATAGTTTTCATATGGTTATCACTAGGATCTGCTCCAGTTAGGTGAACATGCATTACATGCAGTCAGCCTCAATAAGGTCTTAATATGTCACATGGTTAATGCTGACTGTTAGGAAATGAACATAGTATTGGTGCCTAAACTCTTGAAATCATATACCATATGCAAATAACAGCAGCATGTTAACTTTCTCTCATTCCTGCATCTTCAACCCTAAGCACGTTTACTCAGAGACAAGTCAATTTAGGTATATATCTGGTATTACAGCCTTAAAAGGAGTTTGTTAGAAATCACAGTCATTTGCCAGGTGTCTGGTCTTGAATTAAAGAGAATTAAATATTTACATACTGAACAATTACACTGTACAAGTCTAAAACAATGATTTCCCAGAAGTGCAACTCCACAATTTATAATTTTGTTAATGTTTGATTGATTACCTGTAAACACCACCAACAGAATTCGTTCCAGAGGAAACATGGTGTAGCCTGAGATGGCAGCAGAGGGTGGCCTTGTTCCTACTGCAAGTGGAGATATAACAGAATGCTCATTTCACAACCAAGCTTCTGACTTCTCTAATTTCTGATCTACATCATATGTCACAGCACTCAGCCGCAGGCTTTCTTTCTCACTGCCGCCACCCCACCCCACCCGGTGGTTAGTTCACAGTTCACCGGGCCACCCAATGCTGGTGTTTGGTAAATACTGTGGCCATCTTGGTTAAAAGACAACAAACTTCCACAGCAATGACAAAATGCTTTGCTCAGGACATCAGAGGATGTGATTTGTTCTGTACAGTACTCCAATAATCTTCAGAAATTGCCCATAAGATTTAAATGTGAAGCTAAAGGCTTTCTCATTATACTGTTCTACACCATCTTTTTTATTGCAAATGTGGCTGGAAAGTTATGTGTAGACAGGGAATTAGCATTCAGGCTAGGATTCAACTATTACAGGGTGTTGATGTTGTTTAAATTAATGGCTTGCTAAAGCAACTAATAGATTAATCTAGTGCATGCACATTCACTGTGTCTTTAAAGAAAAAAAGAAGTCACCCACTCAGAAGCAACCAAGCCTCCTTCCCCATTTCCCGTGGTGAAGGGCATGGTGGCAGTGCTTATCTGTCCTCTGGAGAGCTGAATCGCTGCTGCTTCCTGGGAAGGAGTGGGTGAGGTCAGCGCAGTTCAAATGATCCAGCAGAAGCAACCAATTGGGTCTGCCAGTGTGTTTGCATTGCACCAACCTCCCCATGTTAAGCAGCATTGACGCTACTGTTTGAAGGTCAGGTAAGCACCACTGCCAGCAGCTGTCTGCTGCTGCCTCTTTTGTGCCTTAATCTTGCCAACATATTGAGTTTTATAATGCATGCAGCTGAATCAACTTCAAAAGATAAAATTCAGAAAAACTGCAGCAGACTCCCTGGATGGTATTATTTGTGGATTTTATGACACCCACTGGGTGGTATTCAACTAAATTTTATTCAGAGTAGAGCCATTTAACTAAGTCTTGTTGATTAATTTCAACAGGTCTCCTCTAAGTAAAAGTTGAACATTACCCATGGAGTTGGCTCCAGGCTAAGTTAATTGAACTTAAGTTCCAATCAGTTAAATGAGGCAAGTTAGTCATTATTTTAATATAAGTCTCATTGAAATCAATGGGATTTAATTTTGGTCACTGCTAGCAACCAAAGTCATGGCATTCTAGTGTGTGTGCACAATAAAATCCAATGCACAATAAATGTTGATTTCTGAACATGAAGCTGAATGCCTTAAACAACTCCAAAGCCTTATTTTGATTGACTACTGGGGTTTGCATGAGCAACCATAAATAACTATTGCACTCAATTCGGATAATATTGAGAAGATAGCTAATGAAGATATGCTTTTCTCAGCTAAACAGCACCACCAATTTTTATTAGTGCACAACAACTTTCTTAATGATTTAGTTTCAGATTAACATAAATTGTTTATAGCAATGCCACCAGCAATAGATCCCTCCCCAACCCCCAGGAGACAGCCCCTGTTAAAATCCATAAGTTCAATAAATAATGAATGCAATGTACTGAATAATATATTGGTAATTTCAGCATAATAACTGCTTTTCTTAACCAAGGAGAAATGAAAAAGTAGCATCTTACTTTGTAAGAGAAGAAAACAGCAATTCATCTCATTACTCCTTCAACCCAATAAAGAGTTCAACCCATACCCCATACCCAGTGCACACACCTAGTGCACATACCCAGTGCACAAACCTAGTGTGGACAGTCACAAGCCAGTCCTCAAAAAATAGCCCTGTACCATTGCTGTCTGTTTCAGTCTAGCTTTTTGAGCCTGCTGAAACCACATCCTCTATGAAACAGAAAAAAGGAACCTGTCCATTGCTGATTTCAAGAACAGACTGGTATTTATATTCTTGCTGATTCAACCCTTGACATTTACCCTAGCCAATACATACATAATTATTATTTATTTACTGATTAAATACATTTTGTTTGTTTTAAATTTGTATTTTGCCCTTCATTCCAAGGTGCAAATATATCACATAGGACACTGGGTTGAGGAACCCATGGCCCTCTCAGTGTTTTTGGATTCCAACTTATCTCACCTCTAGCTAAGATTCATAGCTCTTCCTTCTATAATTTTGCTTTTAATTTGGTTGATACCTGTCCTAAGGTCACATGGGTGTGTGGGAATTAAATACAAAACAATAACACCCAGAGATGGTGGACAAAGGAGGCATAGCAGTCCAGCTGTGGTCCAGACCAGTGGCTTTGAAGCTAATGCTCCATCATCATTTTATTTTGTTCTTTTTTATATAAAAAAGTCCTTTTAAATGTTCCCACTTTCTCAGGAGCTTATGAAGAGCATGTTTATCAGCAAGGATGCAGGAAGTCGAATGGGGATCCCTGTAGGATGCAGTCTCCCCTAAGCTAACTGACCTCCCCTGCCTTGAGGGAAGACATGCAAACTATGCACAAGTTAATTTGTTTTATTTAGTTAGTTTTCAAAATCGCCATCTCCTAATCATATGGAAGGGGTTTTCTTTAATTTCCTATAGTTATAGTCATGGTTTTCCATCCCAGAATGCAGTGAATGTGAAGCAACTGTGTCAGGATGAGTGTTGAGAAGCACAGAATTACCCACTGGCAAAAGCAATTGTTGGCCAAGAAACTATTTCCGGGAGACACTTAGTATAGGATTAGGCCCTGCTGAGACTGTGTCACATCTGCCTATGTAGCTACAGCTACCCAGGACACTACGCTCAAACCAGCACACCTTGATGCTGGAGAACAACACATTGATGCTGGAGAAGGGAAAAATATATAACCCAAGATTGCTGCAGGTGGTGGTTTGTGCTTCCAGCATGGAGCAACACTTCTTAGGGGTGTATCAAGGACAAGGGCTCACCCCATTTTGTTTTATTGGGCATTTTGTTTTATCGAAATCTTATTTTCGTTTTCTCTGAAGCACTTCCCTGGTGAGAGACTGCAGTAGTGACTGAGAAAAATAGTTTCATGCCTCTCAAGTGAGAAGCCTTTTTCACACGAAACTGTGGTGCTTCCTGGATGGAAGATCAGATGAAGCATTTTTTCTGTTGCTGGGGTGGGGGGCTAAGCCTCATGTTGTATTTGCACCGACTACCCATCTACTACTAGATCAATTTCAAGGTGTTGCTGCTGGCATATAAGGCCCTATACAGCTCATGGCCAGGCTACTTGAGACCACCTTATCCCTTATATATGTAATAGATTCCTGTGGCCTGCAGGAAACGTTGTCCTGCAAGTTCCAAAGAAAATATTCTGCAAGTTCCAGCAGAAAAATTATTTTTGTGCCAGATAAATGGGTATTTGCCATGAGTTGTCTATCATGCAGTATTATAAATTTATCCGCTTTTTATGTGTTTTTAAACCGGTTTTTATTGTACATGACTTTGAGATGATTGTGTAAGTTAATAAATGATGAAAATAATAATTCACCTGGGTTTTAAAACCATGTTTTAGAAAGTATCTCTTTTACACATTTGGAAGTCCCAATCAATTCAACAGGAGTTACTTTTGAGTAGAAATACACACTCAGCGTAGTGAGCTATGCCATGGCACTAACTGCACATTCCAGGACTAAATATTTATTTATTCCATTTGTATCCTGCCTCAGAGAAGTCAGCATTACAAGGTACTTGCAATCCACCTGATTTTCAAAAATTATCGCAAGATAGATAAATGCTACTGGATAGAAAAATGTGTTTTAGTCAGGGAATTATTTCTACAAACAAATCTAGATCTACTTATATTATTTCATCTCATTTGCTATGGCTGGGCACTAAAAGTGCACTGCAATATTAGCATCAAGCACCAACTCTTGAGCACCAACCATATGGGAAGCAAGAACCATTACATGCAACAGACATAAGACATCCTGAGAATGACCATGCTTTTCAGCCATTTCCTGAAGAAAAGGAAGAGAACTACGGTACTTCACCCTACAGCTGATTTAACGTGTTTGCATCTAAGGCTGTAGTTTTTACCCTGCTTTTAAGTGTCACTGTACTATTTTTCCAAAGCAGAGAAACATATTTAGTTTATTACATTTATATACCTTTATCTTCCAAGGATCTAAAGGTGGTGTACATGGTTCTCCTTGTACAGTACTTGGTGTACGAAACTAGTTTACTCATGTCCCTAATACATGATATGACTAAATATATTCTTTATGAAGCCAGCAACATAGCATGTCGTGGCAAAACCACAACTAAGTTATTTCTTCATTTTAAATAAATAAACGCGGGTAGAATAATATTGTACTTTTGAGGAAAATAATCATAATTTGCAAGTTAGGTGCTGCCCTCTTTTGCCAACTCACAGGAAAAACACTGCAGGTATGATTGAACCCTTAATGTCACAAGAATGTCCACTAAAAAAAACCTGCCATACACAGTGAAGTTGGTAGAAATGTTTTAATACATGCACACTCCTGTTTCATTCCTGAGATAAAGAAACAATGTTTAATAAAATCATGAGGATTTAAAATAGAACACGCTGATCCAAAGAATCTAGAGGAAGGGAAAAAATTACATAGGAAGTCCATTGGCAGGGGAGTCAGTAGCCACTGTGTGGAAGTGAGGCTCCAGCTGCTGATTTTCATGTAGAGCCCCCCTCCTCCCAGTATCATTTTGGGCTGGTGGTTCGACTTCTAAGTTTCCACCTCCACTCTTATCTTTTCTGAATTGTATCCATGGCAGCATTGGACTATCCAATATTCTAAAAACCAAAAACCTATTGACCCGCTGCTGCTCCAGTGTATTGGTGGACCCTCTAGAATAGCACGGGATATTGTGCAAAGGGCTGCAGTGGGTGCAAGGGCAGAATTGGTGGGGGGCCGGGAGATACAAGTGTAAGTTTTTTCTGCTACTGGAACCATCACTGGATATAAACCACTGTGATTAACAACTGTAGTCAACCTCACTGGTCCCTGAGCAAGCTGTGAGGCACTTGCTTCACACTATAATGGAATCGTGTGTCATGATTGTAGGGCCCATCATGCAAGATGCAACATTTAGTGACAAACAGAAGTATTTTTAGAAGTACATTCATCTCAACGGACAGGAAACATTTAGGTATTTATTTGTTTGTGTTTTTAAAAAACGTTGTGTTAAACCAAAAGCAGTTACATACTTCAATTCATGAACTAAAATTCAGAAAGGAAATTCTTGGATGCTTCTTTGCTTGTAACATTGTTTGCAATAGTTGAGCAATATTGTAGAATATTTCTTTTACTCTGACTGAAACAAAGAACCACCAGAGTACAGAACTTCCCCCGCACAATCAGGAAATGAGTTATTAGCTGAATCTGGGCAGTAACAAATGACAAAAGCGATGCTTTCCAGAATAAAGCCATCTATCGGTTTTACTTTTATTTAAAGCCAAGTAGACAAAAATGTAGTGCACACTGAAATACTATAAAAATAAATCAGAGTTTATCGTCTCTTACAGACCATGTTCCATGATTGCTCATTAAGTATCACTATCAAAAGGCAGCATAGAAGAAAATCTCAAACTCTACTGAACGCTTCAGCATCAGTTTCATTTTCACTCCCATTAACTTTTATTAACTCAAAGTCTCCAAAGAGTCTTTATGTCATTTCATCAATAATGCTACACATGTTTGCATCTTTATCCAAAACCTGATCCTTCTTGAGGTTAGAACTTGCTCTCTGCTGGTCATTCTGTCCAATGCAACTGAGACTGTCTTCATGGTCCATGGGTTCAGTTTTTATCCTCATCCCTCCATCTGAGTGAGGCAAGTCATCTGGCAGAGAGGCCAAGCAGTTCTGGATCATTTCAACAACTCGTTCTAAATGCTTCTGAAACCTCTCTGCAGTTTCCAAACGCTGACGTTTCTGCACTTCCATCATGACTCTCAATGTCTCCCTGGCTTGGTGGGGTCTATATTCATTTATAAGATGATGCACATGAACAAAAAGCAGTTTTAAGTCTTCCAGTTTCTCCTCTCGCTTTATGCTGCCTGGGCTCCTTATCAATATATCCAAAAGGTCCAAGAAGTTGATCAGGATAGACATGTTGAGTTTCCTCAGTTCTTTCTTATGGTCAAACTGCATGGGATGTAATCGCTCAATGCCTTGGCTTTCCAATGGCCGAATAATTAGTTCATCACACTGAAACTGGTTTCCAAACATCATGTAGCTATCTTTAATTGGTGGCGGCGGCTTCGGGGTGATACCTTTACGGATATTTTCATCTGTATATTCTTTAATATATTGCATTGGAGGTGCAGGGAGGGCACTCACTTGCTGAGGTTCACCCATTGTGGAAGATCAAATCACTAAAATAATGAACAATTATTTAGAATGTTAGTTTTAGAGCAAAAAAAAAACAAAAAGCTACCATATTTTAATACCAGTAACTAGAGAGAAAAGTATTTATAAACTAGAAGAGAATGGTTTGTTTAATTTTTCCTTTTAGGCCTGCTATGGGAGAAAAATTACTAAGAATAATATTTACTAGCTGCTTCCTCAACCTCGGCCCTCCA
This sequence comes from Lacerta agilis, assembly GCF_009819535.1. Classification (NCBI taxonomy): domain Eukaryota; kingdom Metazoa; phylum Chordata; class Lepidosauria; order Squamata; family Lacertidae; genus Lacerta; species Lacerta agilis. The sequence continues at coordinate 62,800,262 of NC_046313.1, forward strand.
GATGTTTTGAGACTACAATTCCCATAATCCCTGACCACTGGTCCTGCTAGCTAGGGATCATGGGAGTTTTAGGCCAAAAACATATGGAGGGCCGAGATTGAGGAAGCCTGAGCTACTTAGCTGGGCTCCTTTGAATGTTTCACAACAAACATTACTGAGAATTTAAAATAAAATGTAATATTGACAGAAATGGTAATCTGTGCTACATTTAACAAGGCAGAGGCAGCAACTATTCAACAATATTTCAGAAACAGAACTCGTTTCAGAAAGCACCTTAAATTACATGGACACCACAGCTTGCATTACATAAATCCATGTATTTTGCAACCATGCTGTGAATTTATAGTGCAATCTTATATACAGTACACTCTTACTCAGAAGTATTATTATTATTTATTTAGTAAATTTATCAGGGACTTTTTCTTTCCAAAAACAACTCAAAACAAAAGCCCACATTAAAACAAAACAAAAAATACATTATTAAATTAAAAATACATTAAAGCACCACCCTGTGCTAAGAGGCCACAGACAGAAGCCAAAGGCCTTTTTAAAGAGAGTTTTTGCTTGGTGCCTAAAGATATATGGGACTTAATGGGGTTTACTCCCAGGTAAATGTTTAAATAGCATGGTTTCCAACTCACGGATAATGGAGCAATACATGGTCACCTCACTTACTTCTCCCTGATCCAAAACAATTCCTCCCAGTAACAAACGCTACTACTACTATTATTTATTAAATTGATATACTGCCCTTCACCCAAGTACTACAAAGCAGTTCACAGTATAAAAACAAATCTTGGCTGTGAGTTCTGGAAGAGCTGCTCCCTTCCTTCATGGTCCTGGCCTGAGAGGGTGGAGCCCTGACTATAAAAGCAGAGGTTTCTGAACAGACTATTGTGTTGGGCTAATGTTTAGGGGCTTTGGTCAATATCATATTTTTTTTTTGCACATTTAAATCTTTCATGACTTAATGTAGAAATTGGTTCACTTTGGTTGAGGTCTTTTTGATATGTTTTAATTTATTTACAGCTACCTCTGCTACGTTTGCGATTATGTACACCTTCTCCCGCCTTGAGCATGGTTTTAACCATGGAAAGGCGGCATACAAATAAAACGACGACAAAAATATGTAACATCATAACAATCATCAGAATCACACACCCAAAATTTGAAGACCCATAGATTGTTTAATTAGCCAAAGGCCTGGGAGAAGAGGAGTGTTTTCGCCTGGCGCCTAAAGACAACCCGACTCGACTTCTCTGGACTGTAAGGATTTAATGTATTTGTATTTAATGTGTTTTTTAAAATGTAATATGGGCGGCTGAGTCGACCTTAGTGTGTTTTCACTGTCGTGAAAGAAAAAAAGTGTCTTCTGAAGATCCCTTCCAGCTCAAGCAGCTTTAGACTCTCACCCTGTGGCGAAGCGAACCAGGTGGGCGAACATTTTTAGAGGGAGGGGCAGACAAACAGCTTTTGAAACGGCGGGCAAATGGCGGTTCAAAATCAAAATGAACCCCGCCCCCCGCAACCTCCCCCCCCCCCGCCCTCACTTTAGGAACCTTGGCCCTACCTGATTCTGCAGGCACAAATCGGCGCAACTCACCTGGTCTCCCTTCGCAGCTGCCGCCTCCTTTCCTGCTTCGCTTCCCTCCGCTTCTTCCCTCCCCGCAACTACCGGCACAGAGCCACTTCCGGCGTCCTGCCTCCCTATTGGCTTACGCGTCGGGACGACAGGCAGCCGGGCAGGGAAAAAGGCGGCGGGCGGAGGGAGGAGAGAGACGGAGGGAGGGAACAACAGCCATAGACTTAACCGCGGGCGGGGGTGAAAGAGTTGCTTTCTGATTGGCTGCTCTTGATATCCAACGAGGTGTCGTCATCCTCTTTGCCATGGATATTAGAACGCGAAACTTCCTAGACTGGCCGTTCTTTCGCGCACAGGACTTCCTGGTTTCTTTGTGATTCTGGTCTCATGGAAGGGGTGAGATCGCAGTAGAAGCTCAGAGGAGACCATGCAAAAAATGTGCTTCACCAGCATTTGTCCTACAGCTGTGATTAGATGACGCTGCGCGTTTTTCCCTTTAGCACAAAAAACAAAGATAGCATTCATCTTCTGTAGGAAACATCGTACATTGCTGATACTGCTGCTTCTGCAATTTCTTACTTTCCCTTCACCATAAGATGCCAGGGTGTGCTACGTCAGTTTAAAATATTACATTAAAAACAATTAAAAACAAATTACGATATCATTGAATAGAATGGGTTCTAATAAATGCATATATGCTTTTGAATTATGGTGCTGGAGGAGACCCTTGAAAGTCCCATGGACTGCAAGAAGATCAAACCTATCCATTCTTAAGGAAATCAGCCCTGAGTGCTCACTGGAAGGACAGATCCTGAAGCTGAGGCTCCAATACTCTGGCCACCTCATGAGAATAGAAGACTCCCGGGAAAAGACCCTGATGTTGGGAAAGATGGAGGGCACAGGGAGAAGGGGACGACAGGACGAGATGGTTGGACAGTGTTGTTGAAGCTATTAACATGAGTTTGACCAAACTGCGGGAGGCAGTGGGGGACAGGAGTGCCTGGTGTGCTCTGGTCCATGGGGTCACGAAGAGTCAGACCCGAATAAACAACTACAACATATTCTTTTTGGCGTAAAAATAAATAAATGAGGTTCTGGTAATATAGCTGCTCTGTGTGTGTGCCAGCACAAAATGGCTGCCGTTGGCAAAAGGAGGGGGAAAGTGGCAATACAGAGTATATTGGTGAGCACTAATGCAAAAATACCCTGGCAATTGTCAAAGCTCAGGGTAAAGAGCTGTGTCTTCAACACAAGATACAGAAATCTGTGGGGAGGGAATTCCACAGTTTAGAAACTGCCACAGAGAATGCTCTCTCCCAGGCCTTCCAAAAGGGCTCCCTCTGCTTATCATAAGTGGGTCTGTGGGCTTTCAGATATCTGGGGCCTATGTGCTATTGGGTGTCCACTGGCCCACACTGCTTTTGAGGAAACTTCTCCAGCCCAATAAGCTCAAGCAGCCCCAGGGTGGAGCCAAATATGTCTCAGGTGAGCAGGCTGCAGAGGGCCACATTGGGCCCACAGTCTGGAGATTCCCCATCCCTTCTATAGAAGGTAAGATATTTTCTGTTTCTAACATAGTGCAACGGAGCTTGGTATTTGCATAATCATGTACCAGAATTAATTATACACTTGTAAACATTTGTGCTTTTATTACACTGTTGGTGTAATGAAATGTACAGTGTAATAAAAGCACAAATGTTTACAAGTGAAGAATTAATTTTGGTAGGTGATATCATCTTATGTTAATATAAGATACAGTACAGTACTTAACAGGTAGGTAGCCGTGTTGGTCTGCCATAGTCAAAACAAAATAAAATAAAAAATTCCTTCCAGTAGCACCTTAGAGACCAACTAAGTTTGTTCTTGGTATGAGCTTTCGTGTGCATGCACACTTCTTCAGATACCTGGACTTCCATTTCATGCGGCTTAATGTGGTGCCTTCCATAGTTCCAGTTACAGGTAGGTAGCCGTGTTGGTCTGCCATAGTCAAAACAAAATACAATAAAATAAATAATTCCTTCCAGTAGCACCTTAGAGACCAACTAAGTTTGTTCTTGATATGAGCTTTCATGTGCATGCACACTTATATTTGTCTTTGTGTTATGCCTCTCTTAGGCAGTAGGGAGCAGCAGTGATATTGTCTTGAAAGGAATTAAAACATTGTCTTTATTATTGTGAAATTCTTATATGGAAAGCGCTGAAAAAGTGAAAATACTTTTTGGAATAAAAAAATGGCGCAAACCTCAATTGAGGTGTATTTTTCACGTTCTTAAAATACATCTCACGGAGGTGTATTTTTCATGTTCTTTGTACTTGTTTTTTGTGCCTGATGTGGCAAACAGCAGTCTCTGACAGTGATTTAGGTGTGAGAAATAAGGGAAGGGATATAAAACTCACTCTGGGTTCTGCTTCTCAGATCAAAATAATAACACCCCTTGGCTGCTTTGAAATAAAAGTAGAGTGCTGTTGTGTTCATGTACTGTGTGTGGGCTTCCCGTGGTTATCTGGTTGGCCACTGTGTGAACTAGATGGACTTTGGTTTGATCTAACGAGGGCTCATTGTATGTACTTATTAACAGTGCAATTCAACACATTTCTGCTCAGAAGTAAAGACCATTGAATTCAATTGAACTTATTCCTAGGAAATTTTGTACAGTATTATAGCCCTAATCACAGATCTTCCATTGTCATGTAATTTTTAAATTTAATTGTTTATTTATTGCTACATACATACATATATATACAACATCTAAAAACAGACACATATTCTCACAGGTGATTTCACGGTTGCCATGAACAGTTTCTTTCAGTTATCAAATGTCTGATGAACAGAAATGTTTTTAAATTCCTCCTAAAGTTAATAATGAGGGTGAGAGATTCTCCTCACCAGGGCAGGCATCCTATGAGTGGAGAACCACTTCCAAGAAGGCCCGTCATGGGTCAGTGCCATAATCCAGTGATAAAATCCAATATGCAAAAAGGCTCCCTATATACTGTATCAAACACAATCAGCAATAAGATGATGATGATGATTTCTATACATCCTTAATGGCTTCTAAGCAGTTTACAAGCAAAAATCCATTAAAAAATCCATACGTAATAACAATACACATGAAAAAAATCCATCAAAACATTTAAAAATGTATTTCAAATGAAAGAACACATAAACATAGGACAATTAGCAATAATGCTATGTGTTGTTGTTGTTGTTCAGTCGTTCAGTCGTGTCCGACTCTTCGTGACCCCATGGACACGACTGAACGACTGAACAACAACAACAACAACACATAGCATTATTGCTAATTGTCCTATATGTCTGTTTTGACCTTTTTCAAATATGTCCAGTTTAGTCTTAAGCTCTTGGTAATGGTTTTCTAAACAATCTTCTTTGGGGAGATATTGAGAAGTTAGACCATACCTGATAACAATAAATTAATAAATCTCACATGACAGCAAGACATGTAAGTTTAAAGGGCTGTCTATCGAAACATCAGACCTATCAGTTACTTAAATAGCGGGTGTGGACTTCATCAGACCTAATGTTTGTGCTTTACACATTAATTCCTTTATTGTTATTGTGTTTATTAGATCACTTGTAAGCGACTGTCTCTTGGCTTTTTTAAAATCTGGTGCCTGATTTACCTTTCCATTTTCTTTTTCTTATTCATTCCCACCTCCCTTTCTATGAGCATATAAAATAATATACCGTGCACTTTTCAGGTGACAGTGTATGAAAGGATGTGGTTATGGTTTTTACATCAGAAAGGAAGCTAGCTGAGCAGCACTGCCTGAATGACAGATGGAAAGATAAGCACCTACGCTGCTTTTTTTCATCCACTTTTGTGAAAGACAACAGTGTCTTTCACATGAATTCTCTTTCCCAGGCTCATGTGCTCTGGTACTGGGGCAGGTGCCTTTCCATCCTGGAAGGGCCCCCGTTACTTGATGAACAATGAACAACGGCGTTCTTCTTGAAGAAGAGCTGATCAAAAAGTCCCAGCAAAAGAGAAGGACGTCTCCCTCCAATTTTAAAGTACGATTCTTCGTTTTGACAAAATCAAGGCTGGCGTATTTTGAGCATCGTCTTGGGGTATGTGTGCTGTCTCCCATATCTTTTTCAGAGCATCTTATCAAAGGATAATGAAGGGGTAGGGAGAAACTGAGTGAATGAGGTAATCTGCAGCTAGCTTATGTGATAGTGGCTTTCTCAGCGATTGCATTTGCTTTATGTTTGAGCAAAATTGTCCTATGTGTAAACCATGCATTCTTATTTTATTTTAGGGTTCTGAATAAAGATATAATAGTGCTTGTTCCTTTCCAGGAGAACTGTTTCAAGGCATCCACAACTGATTAAAAAAGCATTGCTTGCCGCATTGTATGTCATTGTAAGTTTATAAACGCCAAGAAGCCGGACAGCTTGAGGTATATACAAGAATGTTGATTCTCAGTGGTTTGAGGGTTCTAGAGTAGTCTTTTAACTGCAAGCTGAAACCTTTATCAGGGCCTTTTATCTTCTGTGGCTTTGGAAAAAAAAACCGGAAATGGAGCCAAGTCTTGCAGAGCCATACAGGACACCAGTCTTACTTACACACAAAACATACACACTACCCCTTCGTTTAAGTATCACCACAATCTGTTCCTTGAACACCACACAAAGTCTCATTGTCCAGACAGAACTATTTTTTCATGTATCTGAAGAAGTGTGCATGCACACGAAAGCTCATACCAAGAACAAACTTAGTTGGTCTCTAAGGTGCTACTGGAAGGAATTTATTTTATTTTATTTTATTTTTTCAGGGATTAGGATGTCCCTTGGAAAGAATTGGTATGGCTTGCTAAAATACCACAGTGGGAATAAGTAACAGCTAGCCTGTAGTTACAGCTTCTGCTAGTGGGGGTCCCATTGGTCACCTCCCTGTCCCTGCATGGCTTTTGTCATTGCTAAAAAGCTGCTTGCTTTCTAAGGAGTTTGCTGATCATTGTTGCATTTTATTGTAATCTAATGGTTGCTTTCTCTCTGTGTTGTTGGAGAAGATTTGATAAACATTGTAGGTGGATAGTTCAGACCCAATGTTCAGGCTCAGGTTTCTAGGATTTTGTTGGCATATTTACCACAGGTGCTGGGTGTTGCCTGTTATATTTCCAGCTGGGGAAAAAAATATTTCCCTAACGTTTGCAGTCCTTTTGTCTGCACTCATCCCTCAAATGCTACAGACCACACCTAAAGACCAGGTCACCACTGCAGTAACAGGAGTTGTGTGTGGATAACATGGTAATGGAGGTGCTGGAGGAGACTCTTGAGAGTCCCATGGACTGCAAGAAGATCAAACCTATCCATTCTCAAAGAAATCAGCCCTGAGTGCTCACTAGAAGGACAGATCCTGAAGTTGAGGCTCCAGTACTTTGGCCACCTCATGAGAAGAGAAGACTCCCTAGAAAAGACCCTGATGTTGGGAAAGGAGAAGGGGACAACAGAGGATGAGATGGTTGGACAGTGTTCTCGAAGCTACTAACATGAATTTGGCCAAACTGCGAGAGGCAGTGAAGGATAGGCGTGCCTGGCGTGCTCTGGTCCATGGGGTCACGAAGAGTCGGACACGACTGAACGACTGAACAACAACAACAACAACAACATGGTAATAGAGGGAACAGGCAAGAAGAGGAACAACTACATTTCTGTTCTTTCATATGGTACTGATGATGTTGATTAGGCAACATCTAGGGTCCAGGGTAGGAGGAGAGGACAACAGGTAGAATGCTCTCATGTCATTATTAACAAGTTTGTCTGTTCAGTTCTTGAGATGGCAGAGTTTCAAAAAGAAATTGACTGAGTATCACAGCCAAGGCTTCCAATATGGAGAAACTATTAAAGAGCTCACAGAATAACAAGTGCTACCCCAACTGCTCCAAAGGTCCATTGTTAGCTTTGCAACCTGTCTTTTTTATAGCAGGAACGGCAAGAGTTTTAGGAAAGGTGTCCCTGGAACTGGGAGGTGAGAGCAGCATTGCTGCTTTCTTTTATTGCTGTTAAAAGAGCAGCGTATCTGAATTAGCACTCCCCTAAACAGATTTTAGATTTAGGTTAACTATGCAGTGGAAGGCTAAAACTTACTCTATTTAGCACCACTAATATTGATAAGACTCAGTTGCTGCTAGGGATAACAGAATTGTAGAGTTGGAAGGGGCCACAAGTGTCATCTAGTCTAACCCTCTGCAATGCAGGAATCTTTTGCTCAACGTGGGACTCAGTGGTTACGGTATGTTAGAGGATTCTGTCTGAAATGGAAGTGGAAGTTGCCACAACCTTCCTGTTCGTCATAGGTCAGGAATAGAAACCACACAAAAGAAGATGGGCAGTATTCACTATTGTCATTTCCGCCCTTTTAATCTGCAAATGTTATAAATTGTGTTATTTTCTGCATTGCTTTTGATGTTTCCCTTCTACTGAAATGTATTGAAATTATGTCAGATGTAGGTTTTAGCACAAGCTTCTGTAGTGGAACAGAAACAATGCTGATTACAAGAAGAACAGGACCAGATGAAAATTGGTGCCTCCTTGCATCCTTGGTTGATGCAAGCCTGTGTGCATACAGCATAAATCTAGGGGGGGGGGGAGTAGGAAATGGGTAAGAAAAAGCAGAATCTTCCATCAAGGACCTGAAAGGTGCACATCTCTGAAAATTATGTACATACATAGAGATCTAAATTTGGATGGAGGTAGATTCCTAGAACCAAAACAGATGAGACATAGAAGAATATGTGATCAGATTTTCCAATTAAATTTAACTTAAAAGCAACCAAAAGGGAAGGACCTAATGGGATTTGTTGTTGTTGTTGTTCAGTTGTTCAGTCGTGTCCGACTCTTTGTGACCCCACGGACCAGGGCACGCCTATCCTTCACTGCCTCTCACAGTTTGGCCAAACTCATGCTAGTCGCTTCAAGAACACTGTCCAACCATCTCATCCTCTGTCGTCCCCTTCTCCTTGTGCATTCCATCTTTCCCAACATCAGGGTCTTTTCCAGGGAGTCTTCTCTTCTCATGAGGTGGCCAAAGTACTGGAGCCTCAACTTCAGGATCTGCCTTTCCAGTGAGCACTCAGGGCTGATTTCTTTAAGAATGGATAGGTTTGATCTTCTTGCAGTCCATGGGACTCTCAAGAGTCTCCTCCAGCACCATAATTCAAAAGCATCAATTCTTCGGCGATCAGCCTTCTTGGTGGTCCAGCTCTCACTTCCGTACATTACTACTGGGAAAACCATAGCTTTAACTATACGGACCTTTGTCGGCAAGGTGATGTCTTTGCTTTTTAAGATGCTGTCTAGGTTTGTCATTGCTTTTCTCCCAAGAAGCAGGCGTCTTCTAATTTCGTGACTGCTGTCACCATCTGCAGTGATCATGGAATGATAATGGGATTATGGCAGCACAACTGAGAGGGAGAAGGGTTTTCCACCCTCAACCCTTTCTTCCATCAACATCCCCTATTAAGGTATTATCCCATAGTAGAAAACATCCAATGTTTTTTCCTTTACAGTTCTAAGAGCAGCTTCATAAGAGAGAGTGATTTATAGTTGAATCATATCTCATAGTAAATGCATTTTTTAAAGTGTGCATAAACTTTTTAAATTTAGTGCACATAGGAGGGCCCTGCTCTAGAACATGTTACTGTTCTAGATTAGAGGCTGTACAGATTTTCCTAATAGAAATATCTTTCCAGATGTGTCCCCCCCTCGAAATTACTTTTTGCAGGTAAACTACTAGGGTGGGCTGGGGGTGTTGAAGCACACACTGCCCCCAACATTATTTCTGCTCTAATCCAATACAGATGCCTCTCCTGCTCATAGATCTCCTGCATATTGTCTAATCTGGCCCTTAATCCCTGGTAATCTGAAACTATGTTTTGCATTTGATCTTGTTAACGTAACTCATGAACTAAGAATTTATTTTAACCCAACATTTAGGCTGCAATGCTAGGCATGCTTACCTGGGAGTAAGACCCATTGAAACAGTGGGATTTACTACCCATTATCTATAAATATAAGGGCACTTACCCACTTTTTAACACTAGTTTTGTGGCATAATTTAAGGCCATGGAATAAATGGGGATGGCTGGCACAGTAAATACCTTTTTAAAAAAACAAACAGACATTTTAAGTGTGTTTTTCTGATTTTTTGCTGTATACCTGTTGTGCACCACTTAGAAATGATGGCATTAAGCTAATAAAACACATAATTAAATATCAATATAATATTCTTTTATTTAAGACCCATAGCCTGATTCTACCCTTTAAAGTACACTTCTAAACATATTTGCTAGGGAAGACCACTTTGTGCTCCATAGAATTTCTTGTATGTCAGCATGTTTAGGATTAAACTGTTAGAATACAATTTACAAGACACTAGATGTGGTTTTTAAAAAAAGAAAAAGAAAAAAGAGGCAGAATAGGGGTAATTTTCTTTTTTTTTTTTTAAACAGAATTTATTAACATTTTCATAATATAACATAAACCCAACCCCACACCTACAAATAGAAAAACAACTACAAATACACATAAAGTCAGGATTCTTCTTCTTACTTGTAACCTTACAAAAAAAAAAATTCTAGTTCTCTTTTTTTTTTTTTTAATAAACAAATTACAAACTTACATATACATACATACACATACACGTATACAAATACATACAAATACATAATACAAATACACATAAAACATACCTACACAAAAAAAAGCAATTACATGTAATTTTAATCCGAATGATTTTAATTAAGTAAATTCTCTAAAAATAATATCTTATTCTAGCCTCCTGAATACTTCAGTAGGGCTAAAATTATTCATAGCTCCTTCCTAGGGCTTCCCATTTTATCTCTTCATTAAATTAATATTGCATAAGCTTTCAATATATGTATTTCTATGACTAAGCCCAAGTGTCTTTTGTTTCTATTTCCTTTTCCTTTTCCTTTTTTTTTTTTTTCTCCCGCTTTGTAATACGGCAGGGGCTATTCCATAATTACCACTGTATTGGTGTTGTACCTTTTCTTTAGATATTGTATAAAGTCGTTCCACTCTTTTATAAATTTTTCTTTCGGATTGTCTTTAATTTTCTCTGTTAAAAACGCCAGTTCTATATATTCTAGTGTTTTATTGATCCAATCCTTTTTACTTGGCACAGTCGCGCTTTTCCACTTAGTACCAATTAAAACTTTAGCCGCTGTTGAAGCATATAAAAAGAAACTTCGTACCCTCTTTGGGATTTCAGGCGCTGTTATGCCTATAAGGTAGGCTTCCGGTGATTTTTTAAATTTGATGTTACATATTATTTCAATTTCTAAAAAAAAATTCTAGTTCTGAATCTTGACGTTTGACTTCCCCCGCCTTTTCACCTTCGGTTTTAATTCAATATACTATTTCCTTAACAACTTTTCTCTATAAAAACAATTTAACTTTACTTAAAAAAAGAAAACATACTTATCTCCAACTTTGCATTATACCTTAAATCTTAACCAAATATTCTTATAACTAAACTTATTTCTTCTGTCCTTTATCATGCTGCTTTTGACTTAAAATTCAATATCTCCTTACTTATTTAAAATAAACTTATCATTAACCGACTTCACACTCCGACTTCGGATACCATGGCAGACCATTTAGATTATACATTTAGTTCTTCAACCCACTCCTCCTCTGTCCATTGTCTTTTCCTGTCTTTCTCCAGCGCCAAATCTCCCATTGTCTTGCTCCAAGTGTCCACAGGTCCAGGCTGCATCCACAGCAAACCCCGCATCGAGCCTCAAGGCGTTACTCATCTGCGTTCTGGGCTCCTCCGTTTCTTTTGCTTCTTCTTCTTGTAAAAATTCTAATTCCATGTCCCTCGCCCCCGAGCTGCCACCTCGGGGTCTGGATGTTGTAAGTTTTCCCATTTCCCGTTGCTTTTCCCGGTTTTGCCCAGCCATCTCAGACCATCTTTCAAACGCCTCTCCCAGCTCTTTGCCAAGGCATGATTCCATTGTATAGAACTTTTGAAAAGCCTCCTCTGTGGAAAGTAGATCTTTTTTATAAATGATTCCACTCAAGACTTGTAGTTTCCGATCAAGCAATTCCATCTGTAAAATAGTGAGCTTTTCCTCATCCTTTAAATATGAGTTCGATACCAGTGTGAGCGCGAAGTCCAGCATTTTGAGAGAGAGGGTGAGTGTCAGATTTCAGTTCCTGTCTCTTCCTTCCTTTGTTTCAAATTTTTCCTACGACACTCCAAGTCGCCGCCATTTCTCCGAGGCAGGAGTATAAAGACCAAAACTTCAAACGGAGATATTTTTCCCCCAGTTAACCCCCAAAGGGAGGTCTCAACAGACTCAGTTTTCAAATTCCTAATACTTTCTAATGATTGTTGTGGCAGCAGTCACTTAAAGAGTTAATTTCTTTCAGCAGCAGAAGGGAGGGAGGCGGGCTGCCTTTCTTCTTCCCCCAGAGCATTCCAGGAATACAAAGAGTCAATCAATTACTCACAGCCTCACAGCCTCCGGGTTCTTATCAGCTCCTTAATGACAGGTAGAACTTAGACGCTCATCACAGGCTTTGCCGCCGCAATTTCATCCCGGTTGGGGCTTCTCCCCTATGGCCCGGCTCCGTAGTCCCTCCACCCCCACTCCCCCTTTACAGGGGGTGCGGGGGAAGGGTTCGGAGCCACAACGGGCACAGCCGGGGAGCCCAGGGCACGGGACGCTCTTCCCGCACCCCAACCGGAGCCCTGCTATGCGGTTGCAGGGCTCAGAATAGGGGTAATTTTCATCAGGATTGCAGCATGCAGGCATAGGGGGTTCGGTGAAAATTCCCACTTATTTTAGTGCAGAAGAAGGACCACTAGTGCAGAGGGTTTTTTTTGTTGGGATAATGGCTGGTGAGGGAAGAGTTAAACCTCCCCTACCAACATGCTGCAGACCTGATGCAGATGTTCCTCCCTAATGTGTGCTATTAATTAAAATAAGAAAGCAGGGTGGCTGCTGACTTCAGATGCTGTTCTGCTTGCCAGGCTTCACACAGACACCTGGTTGGCCACTGTGAGAACAAGATGCTGGACTAGATGGGACATTGGCTTGATCCAGCAGGTCCATCTTATGCTCTTACAGATGGTCTTACTGTCTATTTTGACCCTTATTCTTACAATAAGCAGTAGCAAAACTCAGATTTTAATAGAGCCCAATAGCAGCCTTCGGCAAATGAAATCTTTTGCGGGCCCCTATCTCAGGTCTGCTGAAAAAGCAACACTGCCGCCTTACAAACTCTATTCCCCAAATAAATTATCTTTTCCCATCGCAGAACTACGTGTACATTGCATGTTGTTCTGGGACAGTTATGTGATTCTGGGGCAGTGGAGACTTTCTTTTTTATACGTGGTTCTATTCTTTTTTGGGGGTGGGGTGGGGTGGAGACTTTGTTTCTTCCCTACACTAAGACTGCTAGTTTAAGAGGAAGACTGGCGTGATAGAGGGAACTAGGGACTGCATCCCAGCCACCCTCAGCTGATATACAGCTTTTTTAAAGCAAATAAAAAAACTGAAAATATTGAAGTTGCTGGCAAATTTGCAGTCCGCATGACAGTCTTCGCTAATGGACAGATTCTTGTTGTCAGTCAGACTGTTGACATACGCACGGTTAGGAATGCATACGTCAGTACAGTATATGTGAAATCAGACCGTTAGGAAAAAAGGGAGAGTTTTGTCTGCAGCAGCAATTTGCATGTTATAATAGGGACACGGATTACAAGACACTGGTGGATTTATGCAGGGCAGCAATCTCGAAAACACATATCTATTATGCACGCTTTACTTCATGGTAAGATGGCTCCTCATTGTGTACTGTATAATGAAATTTAGAAGACACAGATCCTTATTGTTGCTAGATTTTTCTGAGGTTCATTCTTCCCCTGATGTATGTACAAACCTTTCATTAATGTTAATGGCAATTACGCACTAAACACAAGAGGAGAAAGAGCTTTCTGTTCCAGGGATGAGAATTAGAGTTTTAAAAGTCATAGCAAAGCTTGCATTTAAGAAGATCACAGCTTTGCAGTTAGGAAGAACATAGCTCTTAATTCTCCTAATAGCAACATATTTCATCAGTTTTTCTTCTCTCTCTCTCTTTTTTAAAAAGCGGATTACAAAATCAGTACAATGCCATGGATGGTTTCTGTGGCTGGGACCTAGGTTGTTAAAATATTCTGAAGTTTCTTGGTTCTCAATGGAGAGCGTGGTGGCAGACAGCACAAAAATATGTATATTTAGAAATTTAGCCCATTGCATCCACTGTGGTTCTCCCTGCCTCTCTTAATAGCAAGCATCTCGCCAGGCTTCAGCCACTTGGTCAGCCAGGAGTATAAACCTTTGATGAAATCTATGGGATGGTTTCATTGAAATGCTTTTACTGTCTTAGAAGTATTTTGCCAGCACAATGCTTTGAGGTAGCAACAGCTGCAGTGTGAAATAGAATGTAAAACAGCATAGTATTGCTGCAGAGACAATAATGAATAAAGCTGACAGTCAAGAGACACAGAACTGCACCTGAAACAGCTATTTATTGCTGGTAATTGAACAAAGCCACCTTACCCTGTGTCTTTTGTAGATTTAGATGCCGTAATAGACTCAGAGCTGCTGTTTCTCCAGGTCTTTTTGCTCTCTCTTCCTCATAAATGCATATGACAACAAACACAACTTAATTACGTATCTTGTTAATGTCCAAGGTGTGTTCCACCCCGCCATTCAATGATTTGGGGGCAGAGACACTCCAAGCCTCATGGCATCTGCAACATGCTTATTTGTATTGGTTTATTTAATAACATTTTCACTAGTTTATTTAAAACATTAAAAATTCCAAAGCGGTTTACAACACATAAACACTGACAGAATAAAACAATCAGTTCAATTCAAATAAATACCTGGTCTCAGATATTAAGTAGAGCAAGAGATGTCTTTAATAATATTATCTGAATAGTTATTATTTCAGTTTCTCTAATATCAAAAGTCTTAGAGTACAATATTTTTGTACAGTGCCACTGCATATGTATGTAGGTTGTATTTGTATTTGTTAACAATGATGAAAACTGTGTGTGTGTGTGTGTGTTATAGTCAATGTAGGAGCTTCCACAATAGGTGGACAATTCCATGCACACACACACACACACAGAGTTTCTTATAGTTTCTGGAGTCTAGTTTGATACATTTCTGTATCTTCCTTCCTTGCACCAAACCCCTGTTGTTAGTTATGCTTCCTCCTTTCTCAAAAAGCCAATTTCATTTTATTTGCTTTTCCTTGATTTTCAAAAATGGCATATAGATGTCCCCTTGCAAAGTATTGTTTTGTACGTCTTTCCTCTTGTGCTGTTTCCTTCACTGAAGTCTGTACGGACCCAGGAACAATGCATAACTTGTGTTGTTTGTCTCTGTTGAACCTTGATGCACATAGATCAAGAATAATTCTAAGTACGATTGTACTTTGAAAAGTGACTATGTAAAAAGGCCTCTTGCTGTTCAAAGGGCCTTCTCCCACTGTGCATTCTGATTCATAACTGCTGGTTTAAGTGACAATGATAATTGTTTTCTCCTTTCAGTTCTGTTAGCTCTGGAGATTGAATCAAGGAAGCAGTGGCAGCAGCGTCGGGGTGTGTGTGTGTGTGTGTGTCTCTTTGTGAACATTACTAAGGGATTGCATTATTCATTTCCATTAGTTTATGCCTATATGAATCCATGTTCACATTGGGTCACGATTCTCAATGTCTGAGGAAGGTTTCCCCAGTGATGTAACTAGTTGAGATGTGCCCTTTAATCCCTAGTGCAATCTGAACACCAACCTTCCTCAAGGGGAAATGTTATTTCCCATGTTGATTGCCAGTTTGTTTCCAGGCCTATGGTGTCTTCACACTGGTGTTTAAAGCCCTAAATAACTTATGCTTCAGATATCTGAAATGCTGCCTCTGTCCCAACCGACCCCCCCCCTCAAGTGTTGAGATAGGCAGAGGGAGGGCTGTTGTCATAGTTCCACCACCATCAGAAGTATGCCCTACTTTAATCCTCTATTTGAAGGTCCGCCAGTCCTCTGTTTGGAAGACCTCTCTGTTTGAAGGCCTATCTGGTCCAAGTGTGGTTTAAAGATAAAGAACCTTAAGAAGGGAGAGCAAGGGGAACCTTAACGTCACCCATCAACAGTTAACACCTGAGAGTCAGTGAAGCAGAACCAATTCTAGTACTGCCCCGTCCTCCTCTCTGCTGATTTCTACAAGGGCCACCCTGTGACTAAGGAGGAGGAAGATTAACAGGCAGTGCCGTCCTCCAGGCTGGTTACATTCTGCTTAATGTAGGCTGAACATTAGCATTACATAGAGGTTTAGGCAAAAGCTGTTTTAATCCTCACGTGTGAAATCGCCACAGGAGTATTGACTGATTTAGAATGTCGTATTTTAAAATAAAGTATTTAATATTGTCATTTGGTGGTGTGGGCGCTAACAGAGTTAGCATGTCCACTTTTTTTTTGCTTCACCAGAGTTAAGGTAGGCTTGAACAGACTTTGCCTACTCCTGTTAATAAGACATGTTCACATTAAGTGGTGTGTGCAGCAGAATCCTAATTGTTGTGAGCCTGTTCAAGCAATGCCAGACTGTTTCCCCTCTTGATTAGCCAATGTTACTTATGCCCAAATGTGATTTTGTTGCATTTTGTGTGTATGCATTATACAGCTTCATTGTATGCAGTGCATGCTAGTAACATACAGGTGTTGTTTTGCTTCCTTTGTTTCACTAAGCGGTGTTTCACATACAGTGTGTGCATTGTGGGTTTTCAGTGCTAAAACCACTGTGTGAAAGAGACGAAAAGCCTTTGCTGCTCAGATCCTCTCCCGCTTTGCATTGTTTTTGAGGCTCTGAAAAAGGAGATAAGTATTAGATCCTAGGGTGCCCTAGCACTTGATGCCAAGACACATTGCTCTAATCAGTTAGTCCTTAGCCTAGGGTGTGTCAAGAATGGGACCTGGGCAATATTTCCAATCACAACGCCATTCAGGTGCTGTACGGAAATAGGAACAGGGTGCCTCGATGCAACTCACAGCTTCATGTTAATTTCAGGGTCATGGCAGAATCCACAGAGACCTGCAGATTATTTCTGTCAAGACTTTTGCTGAAAGCAGCTCAATTGCCCATGTTTCCCACTGCCAAGATGGCTGCAGCACAAAATAATTGATGCCATTTAGGCGAGTGCATTGTTCAAAATAAAAAAGCAAGTCTCCATATACCTGTAATCAGAAAATAACACTGACTGTGAAGGTTGCTATTTGGATTTGTAAAATGCTGGTCTGTTTCCTCCTTGTGTCCAAAAGGTCTTGCTGCTTCTCTATATCGGGTGCAATGGTTCAGTTCACACATAGTGTTAAATGAGGGTTTAGCACAGGGGTAGGCAACCTAAGGCCTGGGGGCCGGATGCCGCCCAATCGCCTTCTCAATCCGGCCCGCAGACGGTCCAGGAATCAGCGTGTTTTTACATGTGTAGAATGTGTGCTTTTATTTAAAATGCATCTCTGGGTAATTTGTGGGGCATAGGAATTAGTTCCTTTTTTCCCAAAATATAGTCCGGCCCACCACATGGTCTGAGGGACAGTGGACTGGCCCACAGCTGAAAAAGGTTGCTGACCCCTGGTTTAGCATTACAAAGGGGGAGCTGAGGAGCCTGAGCTTCACGATGGCTTGTCAATATTAGTGGCAAATACAGCCAGTGTGTCTTCAAGGAACAATGGGCAGCTGATCATTGTAGGTCTACAGGAGTGCTACTGAGATTGTTTCCCCTGGAAATGTGAAATACCATTAATATGTGCAGATAATTTTCTTCAATAAACTAGTATCTATTTTTTTGTCTTAAACGTGGCTTTCTGGGCCACACGTAAGCAAGGCTACAGAGTGGCATGGATATGTAGAGAAGGACCTCTGGTGCCCGACTTAACAAACAGGTAGGCTCCTGTGGAAGCCTTACTTAGGTGTAAGTGTGAAACGTTTGTATGGAGCTGGGGATTAAAATCAGTTTGAATTGCACTCAGAAGTGAACAGGAAGCAACTGCAAGATATGATCTGACTGATCAGGTCAGCAGTCTTGTTTCTAAAATTGTTTTCAAAGACGGAGCCACATATAACATATGACAATACTGTAGTCTAATCTGGGTGTTGATACCAGGATATGGATAACAGCTGTTAGACTACATCTGTCTAGAAGAGGCTGTAGCATGTTCCTGGAGTGGTATAATGCACCTGAGCATGTGCAGATGGCACCATCTCTTACAAACACATAGTTATAGCCCAGACACATACAGCAAGGATTAGATGAAAAGAAGCATTGGTCAGAAAAGAAACTCTCAAGTAGAGAAAATTGACTTGGTTTGCATTTTAATAAGTAGGTAACTAATTTGAACTTCTCAAATCAATGCAAGAATCAAAACACAGCTTTCTTTTGAAATTTACACTTCTATGGACTTTGCAGTGGCGGTCTCCTGCCAACTGTGTTCATAAAGATAATATCTATAGGGAAAGTGTGTGTAGAAATGCATATATTAGTGAAAATAAAATACAAAAATGTGTTACGTTAGGGAAAATTCCTTCGCATAAATGTGTACATTAGTCAAAATGGCATACAAGAATATGTTTATTAAGAGTAAACTTTATATTTTCCATTCAAAGTAGCACTACAGGAAGAAGATATTAGGCAAATGAGTTACATTTCGTAGAAGAAATTGTCCTGGAATCTCTGTCTATAAAGGAAAATGCAAGATGAAATGATTATATTGATCAGAAAATAAAGCAATTGCATGTTTGGAAGATTAATATTTACTCAGATTTCTTTCTATCCCTTTTTCTATTTTCTCTCCCTCATTGGTACTGAAAATTGTAACATAGATAAGTTTTTTCCTTGCTTTCTTCCAATGTGCTTTTCAGACCTGAAGGAATAACCAAGACTTGGTCCTGTAATGTTAACAGCAGAACAGGCACTGCCTACTTTGTAACATAACCCTTTAGAAAAAATTACAGACACAAACTGAATCCTGTGTTGTTGTTTTAAATCTTTATTTATTTTTTGTAGAAAAAAAGAATTCTAAAGGGCTCAATTGAACTATCGAAGATTAAGTGCGTAGAAATTGTGAAAAGTGATATCACAATTCCATGCCACTATAAATACCCTTTCCAGGTAAGTGAAAGTTTTTGACTCCGGGCCAGCTGCCCTATTAGGCAGAGTGATGAAGCCACATCAGGCATGAAAGAGTAGCAAGTATTTAGATACTTAATTCATTTTTGCTTCCAGAGAGCAAAAGAGTTTTCTGCTTTAGATGACAAATAACTTTGCTTGCCTTAAATTGCCTTTCACCTTGGCTTTGCCTGGGGTGGGGTCGGGGGCAATTGGCTAAGGCTCAGGAAGCAAGGTGTCTTCTTGGTCCAGCCTTATCAGTTCCATAACCTAAGCTGGGCTAAATCAATCAGTTTGACAATTACCAGAGTAAGAGAGACTTTTCCGTAGCAGGCTAAGGGTGCTGAGACTGTGGAGCTTCTTCCCTGAGAGGATATGTTAAGCCTCAATTTTTCACTTTTAAAAGTATCTGGAAAATGTTTATATTCCTATTTCTTAACTGCACAAGAACAAATTTGGGTATCTGGTGGGAAATTCAGCACCAGGAAAAACTCAGCTGGCTTTCCTTTTCTAAAAGACATTTCCTAACCCTTTCTGCAGCAGTTAGCTTTGGAACTACATGCAGATTAGAGTAACATGGGTGATTTATTTGAGTCATGCAACTGTAGATAATTTGGCAGATAGTTGAATTATTTATTTTTTGCTACAGGTGTGTGGGGGTGTGTGGGGGTGTGTGTATCCATGCCATATTTTGACTTTTAAAGAGTACTTATGTCAGAAGTTGGTTATTTTCCTATTTGGTCTGGAATTTATTCTATGCACTCCCCCCCCCCCCCCGTTACAGATTTTTCACGACAACTATCTGCTGTACGTCTTTGCTCCCAGCCAAGCGAGCTGTCAAAAATGGGTGCTGGCTCTGAAAGAAGGTAACTGATCACAGTGTAACCTTTCAGGTCAATAAATATCCCAAGAGCAGGATCAAAACAATAGAGTTGTAGCGTAAACTTTAATGACTCAGAGCCCACTTCAACCACTTTCACATATGCTGCCAATACTGCGTGTCTACTATTGAGTTCCTGTTGAGTGCAATCGTCCTGTTGAGTTCCATGGGATTTTTTTTGTTGTTCAGTGGTTCAGTTGTGTCCGACTCTTCGTGACCCCATGGACCAGAGCACGCCAGGCACCCCTATCCTTCACTGCCTCCCGCAGTTTGGCCAAACTCATGTTAGTAGCTTCGAGAACACTGTCCAACCATCTCATCCTCTGTCGTCCCCTTCTCCTTGTGCCCTCCATCTTTCCCAACACCAGGGTCTTTTCCAGGGAGTCTTCTCTTCTCATGAGGTGGCCAAAGTACTGGAGCCTCAGCTTCAGGATCTGTCCTTCTAGTGTCCTTCCATGGGATTTACTCCCCAGTAAAGTATGAGCACAACTGCTGCCAGAAATGCTTATAAGCATCTCTCCTGCTGTCAGCATACATTGCCTGACTTGATCTACATCCTATGCCCTTTTTAAAAATGCTGGCTCTTTTTGGGGGGAGGGGGGGTTATTGGGTTGTTGTTTTTGCTTTGATTTTATGTATTTGATATTTTATGTGAACCTGAGACCTTCGGGTATAGGGCGGCATAGAAATTAAATAAATAAATAATATATGAAAGACAGAAATGCTGCTTTAAATACCTTTGTATAATATCTTTTTTTGATTGATTGATGGGTTTGGAGGAAGGCAATTTCTGCTTCCGCTCGTATGCTGCCTTTGTATCACTTCTGAGCGGAATTGTGATATGCTGGCACTCTGGACTGAACCATTTCAGACTGCAAATGAGGAGTCGTATCTTTTTGTATGTCCCCCAGTGTGGGCAAAAGCACCGAAGCTTCCTTCACATAGTAAATAAGCACAACAGCAGGAATGTTTTTAGCATTCCCCCATATGCTTGGGACTATCACTGAAATGGTATAAAAATACCTATAGTAAATAATTTTCTGTCCACGCTAGGGACTTTTGACATAGGGAAGCTTTTTTTTAAAAAAAAATGCAACAACCATGATCCTTACATCTGTAGTTTAAAATAGTGCAGTCTGGAATCTATTGCTTTACTCCATGTAACATAGCAGTTACATATTCTGTAATCCAGCTGTATTTCTCTTGGAAATTTGCTGTAGCCAAAGAAGAGAAATTATTGTATCTCTGCTGGCTGGCAGCTTCCAATTGTAGCCCACAGTGATGTGATTGACCAGATGTGCCCATCTGCATGTAGAATGTAATTTTCAGCTATACTGAGCCTTCTGTCATACCTTCTCCTTCCCAGTCACTGGCAGTTTATATGGGAGGTACTGTAACAGCATTTTTCATCAGAATGCCACGTAATGATAAAGATTGTTAGCCATTGTCATGATGGATAGGCTGGAGAAATTTGACTCAATCTTAATTTTTCCATCCGACTTTTTCAGAAACCAGGAACAACAACAATTTGGTGGCGAAGTTTCACCCAAATTTCTGGATAGATGGGAGATGGAGATGTTGCGCTCAGGGAGAAAAACTGGCAACAGGCTGTGTGGAGTATGTTCCAGGCAATACTGGTATGTAATTCATTCAAAGTGTCCTCATCCCTCCAGAATCAGTACTGAATTGATTATTTACCCTCATGTACGATGCTCTAATTTAGATGAGATATCAAGCAAGGATCTGATCACCTTTGGCAATTGATATCCCATGTCATTTCTGAGGAAAGAGGAAAAAAATGTTCAGTGCTCCCTTGTGTTTAATTAAGTCTTCGCTCACACACATAAAGTTTATTGCAAGCTGACTGTGTTCTGTAGTTTGACTCACTCACTCGAGTGATCTATTCATGGTATTGTTTGAACCTCTGGCATAGATTTACTGGTTGTCCTTGGCACTAGAGGTCCACAGCCTCAGTGTTGCCCATCTGCAAAATGGGTACATGTTATATGGAATGTCTTCTAAATCCTTTGTTCTTTAATAATTAGCTGCATGGTTGTATGCTACTTATAGCCTAGTATGCAGCTAGGTTTGGCTGCTTGAGTTCTCTGCTCTACTTGCAATTTTATTTATTGCTTACGACACAAGGGTGGGGTTTCCCCCCTTCATTTTGATGGCTTTAGAACAATGGTGGGAATCTCAGGCCTTGGGGCCAAATGCAGCCCTGATTCCTATTTGTATGGCCCTCAGGACTACCCCCAGGCCACCCCACTCACTGGCCCTGCTCTACTTGAACTGTGATATCTCTTGTTTACATGGATGGAAAGATGGGTAGGAGTGTGTAGAAACCTCTGACATGTGTGGCTACCAGAATGCAGCCTATTGTACAAAAGGAAGAATCATAGAATTCTATAGAGTTGGAAGGGACCACAAAGGTCATCTAGTACAATCCCCTGCAATGCAGGAATATTTTGCCCAATGTGGGGCTTGAACCCACGACCCTGAGATTAAGATACTGATTTGAGCTATCCATTGTCCTGCCCACTTTTCCCTCTAGCCCTTCTGGAGGGTTGCCCATCAGGAAAAGCAACCCTTGGGATGAAAAAACCCGTTCCCATCCCTTGTGTTAGACAGATCATTGATTACCCTGGTAATAACCAGAGTCAGGATATTTGTAAGCATGTGGAATAGCCATGTCTCTGAAGTATACAGAGCATTTTTCATGGGGATTACTCCACCCTTTCTTTGCCGGATCCACTGTACATTGGGACATCACAGCTCCTGGTCCTTTACTGCTTAATTCCCTGCTGCGTAAAGCTCTGCCTAGTTACTGCTGGGCTGTCCAATGGGAAGCAACAAGCTCCATCCCCTGGCATTGATACCGAGTCGGACCTGGTGGAGCCAAGAAGTGAGGCCAGGAAGTGTTAAGGCTTAACACTTCTTGGGCTCCCTTGTTATCCAAGGGCCTTCTGGTGGTGCCCTCACTGTGAGAAGTGAGGTTACAGGGAACCAGGCAGAGGGCCTTCTTGGTAGTGGCACCCACCCTGTGGAATGCCCTCCCATCAGATGTCAAGGAAATAAACAACTATCTGGCTTTTAGAAAACACCTGAAAGCAAACCTGTTTAGGGAAGTTTTTAACGTTTGATGTTTCATCATGTTTTTAATATTTTGTTGGGAGCTGCACAGAGTGGCTGGGGAAACCAAGATAGATAGGCATGGTATAAATAATAAATTGTTGTTGTTGTCAATGTCCACCCAGCTGCAATAGTTTTATCTTTCAGGCATTGGCAACCTTAGCAAGTGAGCAATGTGCTTCATGCGGCAACACTCATTTTTTAATGTAACTTCATAACAGCACTGTATAAATGTGTGACCGCCATTGTGGGGAATGGAAACTAGGTCCAAAAGTGGGGAGAATAGTGAATGCCATTAAAATTTATTGTTTTGGGAGTGGTTAATATGAACCTCAGAGGCAGAACTTGCACGTCTGCTTTGGCCCGGTTCAAATGAAGGTTTGCTATAATATGATTGTAAGAAAGTACTACTTCAGGTCTGGTTGCCTGAAGCCTCTGGCCGTGTGGTTAATTAATTAACCATTATTCCCCATGCCCATGCCCAGTCTCTGAGCCACTGCAAAGTGTGGTGAGAGTTGCTTCATTGCAGGAACAGAAACTGCACAGCAACCAGCTCTCCGTGTGAAAATAGAGCCACCCTGTGGCTGTTTGAATTTGCCCAGATTTGCAGAATTATGATAGTTCTTTCTACTTTCAGAGGAGGTTTGAAAAAGGGCCACCACCCCCACTGGGGAAAGGTTGCAGTGTTTGGGACTGTTTTGCTTAGAGGGAAGGTGTGTAAAAGGCGGCAGGACGGAAGTTTATAAAATTATACATGGTACAGAGAAAGTGGATAGATCGAAGTTTTCCATCCTCTCTCATAACAGTAGGAACGGACATTCAAAGAAGTTGAATGTTAAAGGATTCAGGACAGATAAAAGAAACCACTGCTTCACACATTGCTTAGCTAAACGATAGAGCTTGCTCCCACAGGAGGCAGGGATGGCCACCAACTTGGAAGGCTTTTAAAGAGGGTTTAATTCATGGAGAACAAGGTTATCGGCAGCTACTAGCCACTTTGGCTACGTTCTGCCTCCACAATCAGAGGCATTATGGCTCTGAACACCAGTTTCTGGGAACTGCAGGTGAGCAGAGTGCATCTGGTTGGTCCTATAAGAGCAGGATGTTGGACAGGGTGGGCCTTTGGCCTGATCCAGCAGGCTTGTCTTTTGTTCTTTATGCTTTGTTCTAAAGATGAATCCTATTGCTGGTAAGTGTTTCTTTTTCTTTTTCTAGTCTCCAAGAAACCTCTTCCCCCAACTCCAGAGGATAACTGGGTGAGCGTAAAGAAATGGCACAGGCATAGTGATGAAGTGCAACGTTGTCAAAATTCAAATATGTTCAGATATTTCTATAATATTTGCATGTATCCAAAGGAGCAGCTACACACACACACACACACAATGTGCTTGTCTCTTAATCATTTTTATATAGTAATTTTGGTTGTGTCTTTGGGAAAATATAGTATATTGGGTATATATCTTCTTCCCATCTATAGCTTTGAAGTGCAGTATTTCATAGTTTGGGATTTAAGTGCTGTATGCAGTACTTTCAAATCTACAAATCATGCATGTGTGCAGTGGACTGTTGTGTGTCTCCAGTGCATATATGATGTAATGTGGGTTGCAGGCATTTTAATATACCGTACTTAGTATATTCATATGCTAAATCTGGGCAATTTTTCCATCCTAAAATGGGAGTGGAAAGATTGTGAGTATCTGACACATTGGCTGCGTTCACACATAAAGCCCAACTTTGGTTCAGCTGTTTCCAAACTAACTACCTGCTGTAACCAAGGTTTGCCCTATAGTTTATAGCTTGTGCTTTGCCTGAGAGAGCTAAATCGTGAATCTTATGTCAGTGTAGCACAGCAGCAAAATGACAGGGGAGGAGTGAAGTGGCCACAGTCTTTTCTTCCAGAGCCCACACATGCAAGTGGGCTCACACATTTAAGTGTGACATGCAAGCTAGGACACTGGGTAAACATACAGACGTATTTCTTGTGGTTAATTTTGCATATTTAATATGGCTCATTCAAGTGCTTTTGTTTTGTCTTTCTGTATAGAGATTATTTGCAGAGACCAAGGAATCTCCAGTAATAGCCATTTATGACTACAGTGCACAGAATCCTCAGGAGCTGGAATTACGGTGCAACGAAGAATACCATGTTATTGATAACTCTGAGGTCCACTGGTGGTTGGTTCAGGATAGAAAGGGGTAGGTAGGCCATTTGCTTGGAGTTTCTCTTCTATTTTTAATTGCAGACACATAATTAATAGCAACACAGCTTTCTCAGTCTGTACTGCTTCCTGCTCAGATTGATGGTTATTGGGCTCCAACTATAAATATAGTTTGGAAGCTTATCCTCTGTTACTAGTAATAGCCCTTTCCAGAGGAGAGTTTAAAAGGCATCATGCTATTATAAACCATTTTAATTCATGTATACTTTGGGTGGAAGGTGCCTGGGTTTCTAGTGTACTAATATTAGAGCATTTTGTTTTTAACAGGCATGAAGGATATGTACCAAGCAGCTACGTGGTAGAAAAATCAGCAGAAAATCTGCAAATATATGAGTAAGATTGTTTTTCTTCTTTAGCTACAACATTGGCTTGGATCCCAGCTAGCCACAAATGGAAGAGCTCATTCCATTTGCAGATGGAACTGGGATCTAGCATAGTAGAAGGTACCCTGGGGTACAGGGACAAAGCTGGACTTTTCAGCAATCCCTTCTTTCCCTGGTTCTCAGCCTCCAGAGGTTTGCCAAAGCCCCTAAGGCAGGCTTCCTCAAACTCGGCCCTCCATATGTTTTTGGCCTACAACTCCCATGATCCCTAGCTAGCAGGACCAGTGGTCAGGGATGATGTGAATTGTAGTCTCAAAAACATCTGGGGGGCCGAGTTTGAGGAAGCCTGCAAAGCATATTTTTAAGGGTACAGGTGAAAGGTGAAATACATGAAAGGCTACTGACCTCTTTCTGCTGATGTGAGCGACTTGCTGCTGATGGGGCACTCCTGCCAGCAAATGCTTAGATAGATCTAAGGCTAAGCTATTATTACTACCAAGGGGGTGAGAATTCAGTTGAGTAGATTTTTTTTAAAAAAAAAAACTTCCAAATAAAGGTGTAAATTTGTTCCAGGTTTGGGAGGGTTAAGCTGATAAGACAGGATTGTGGAACTAGTGAAGGGGGGTATTATCTGTTCAAGGGGCAGAAAGCTATTTCAAGGAATATTTAGTCTGCTGAATTGTGGAGAGTAACTCTCCTTTTCCTTTACCAGACGTGGCCATAGCCATGCAGTTTTTGCATGTGCTGAACATTCAGAATCTGCTTAATTTGTAATGATAAATGAATTCTGATTTCCTTAGTATGTTCTTCACAAATTAACATTGATGATAGTTCATGGGCCATTTTAAGTGCAGCATAAAAACAAGAAAGTAACCCAAATAACTCCAAAGCCAAGGAGTTTACAGGTAAAGCTGTACAGCCTAACCTCAAATTCTGGGACTCTTTGATCATTGCAGGTGGTACAACAAGAGTATCAGCAGAAGCAAGGCAGAAGCCCTGCTCAAGGAAGAGGTAAAGCGAATTCCCTATGGTGATGGTCTTTTATTTTTCTTGGAAATATATTTTTTATGCTTTGGTTACTTTGAACATGTTGCAAAAGAGACATCTTTGGGAAATGCAACGGCACTCTTAGTAGCGTCATGTGCTCCTGATGTTCAACATTTCCTATAAGACCAGGGCTTTTACAATGGTGGCATCTGTGCCACACTGAAATGTGCTTCCAGTGAACATCAGGCAAAAAGCTACAGGGATTTTAAGGTGCTTTATAAGATTTGGCTTGTCCACTCAGGCTTTCTCAGAGGAGTAATCTAGCTATGTTTATATAGTAATTTGATCTAGTGATTTGCAATGTATTTTGTGCATGTTTTAGTAATGTAATTTTATTGGGGGGAGGGTTATGTTGTCACAATGCTACAATATTCTTTTTTCCCTTATTGGTAGTGATACAGATAATGATTTTTAAAGTCACTATCCAATCCTCTGTCACCTGAATTGCCTGGTTATATAATTTGCTGGGTTGTAAGTAGTAATCCTTCCACCACCAGTTCCAGGCAGGTGTCTCTCCCATCCTTACCTGGTTGAACCTGGACCTTATGCTCTACCACTGAGCTACAGCCTTCCTCTAAAAAGCAGGATGAAATATAATACATTATGCTAACAAAGTGTCTTTGAGGATTGGCTCTTTCTTTTCTCATATTTGTACCACCTGTGTTTGTTCTTTTTAAAAGAAACCCAAGTTCTTGCCTTAGCACCATCACCATTATACTTTGTTCTAGGCCAGGCAGAGATGTGAATTGGGGGAATGGTGATATGGCTTCAGCCACTTAGTTTAGAGGCTCTGAAGCCTCTGTTGCATCACTGTTCATCGGCTCTGATTTTCTGACTTTCTCCATCTCCTCCTTTTCAGGGTAAGGAAGGAGCCTTCATGGTGAGAGATTCAAGGCAACCTGGCACATACACAGTCTCAGTTTTCACAAAGGCTTTGAGGCAAGTCAAATCCCAGCGGATGTTTGCCGTGGTTCTGTTATTTGGGTTTTCGTTTCTTGTGTTTTGTAAAAGGAAATAAAAATATTGATTTTAGAAATATTTAAATATTTTGACAAGCATGACAGCTTTCCGTTTTCTTCTCTTCCTCCCAAAACATGTGTTTGAACTGTAATAAAAATGGGAACATCATTCCCTGAAAATGTCACGGCAGAAATCTTGATGCACAGTGTTGTATCAGTTGTAAATTCCTGCATTTATTTTACATATATATATATTTATACACACACACACACACACACACACAAATCAGTAAATGTAAATTTGATCATGCTAAATTAACAGGTCCAGAGAGTGGCCTTTTCTGCAGTGGCTCCCTGTTTGTGGAATGCTCTCTCCAGGATGGTTTGCCTGACACCTTCATTATATATCTTTAGGTGCCAGGTAAAAACATTCTTCTTCAACCAGGGCTTTGGTTGATTAATATCCCATGGCATTTTAAATGAGGTTTTTTTGGGGGGGGGGTATTGTTTTGTTTTGTTTTTGTTATAACTATTTATTTTGTGCTTTTATCATGGGGTTTTTTTGTGAACCGCCCTGAGATCTTCACATGAAGGGCAGTATATAAATTTAATTAATATAACAATAACGATTATAATTTTATTATTTATACCCTGTCCATCTGGCAATAATAATATTGAATCGTTTAAAAAGGTATCAAACATATCTGTCACCAGACTTTCCAAAGTGTGACCTTCTAAAGGTGCTCTTTCTAACTATTGTTTAAAGAGAAACAATGGAAGGGTTTCTTTTCACTACTTTTTTAAAAATTAGAGGCTCCTAGAGTCAAATAAGTGTGTTGTGTGTGTCTGTGTTTTCCACTTCATATCTACAGTATGTGCCCAAAGTTTCATTGATGCTTGGTAATTCTAGTTTGTTTGTTTTTAGCTGCTTCTATAAAGTATTGAAAGGAACCTTATTTGTTTGTTTTGTCTATTTAAGCAACGAGAACAACCCCGTTATAAAACATTATCACATCAAGGAGACAAGTGACATCCCCAGGAGGTACTACCTGGCAGAGAAGCATGTTTTTGATTGTATCCCGGAACTGATCACCTATCACCAGCACAATGCAGGAGGTACCGTATGTCCTGGCAAGAACATGAGAAACAGCTTTGAAATGATCCGAAGATGTTAGGATTTTTTTATTTATGTTTTTAAGTTGCTCTGGAAATCAAAGTTTAGTTCAGCTGTTGTTAAACATGAGTGGTTGGTTTGCAGATGCAGCAGTGCAGAATCTTAGTGTCAGCAGTGGGGAGTTTGGATTGCTCTGTTAATTGAACTTAGTTCCTATAACATAATTCACACAAATTTCAATGGGAAATAAATTCAGCTAACTTATATAGCCCTGTGTAAATTGCCTGTGTTTCT
This sequence comes from Lacerta agilis, assembly GCF_009819535.1. NCBI lineage: Eukaryota > Metazoa > Chordata > Lepidosauria > Squamata > Lacertidae > Lacerta > Lacerta agilis. The sequence goes on from NC_046313.1 coordinate 62,829,017, forward strand.
GATTATCTGAATGATCGTAAGTTATACAGTACCTTGTCTCTTATATTTGTCACACTGGGCCCAAATTTTAACCAACTTAGTCTGGATCTAGCCCATAGGTTTATACTGACAGCTTCATGGAACTTCCTTGGGATGTAACTTCTGTATGAATCATAGTCATAGACATATTCAAACAAATTATGTGAAATGTGGCTGTCATCTATCTCCTTAGTCTCCATTGACTCTTGGCTCCGTAGCTCATCTCTTTTCCACCCCTTCCAACAATCAGCAGTCAGTTTCACCTTTTCCTCCAATTCATGTATATATATTTCTCATCACGCAGGTCTTGTTACTCGTTTGAGGTATGCTGTTTGCTCCTGGAGAGAAAAGGCTCCTGTTACTGCTGGCCTAAGCTATGGTGAGGAGACTGCGTTGACTTGATTGTGTTTTTATTCCTTAGTTATATTCATTTGGCATAATGGTTCCACTTGTCTAAATGACATGTGCTATGACTCTATAGAAGTTAATTTTGCATCCATTTTTACTGAGAACAGGCTCACATCAATGAATGGTATCTGAAGAAGTGTGCATGCACACGAAAGCTCATACCAAGAACAAACTTAGTTGGTCTCTAAGGTGCTAAGGTGCATTGTTTTGATCAATGAATGGATCCACTAGAAATGTATTTTTAGCAAAAACAACAGAACCTCAGAGTATCTTAAATACTAAGGGTGAAATTCAATGGAACGCTAAGGAGATTGTTCCATCAGTGCAACATTTCTACTTGTCCAATAGAACAATTTCCCCTTTACTCCATCTGTATTCTGTTTTGGGGTTTCCCCGAATGCCCCCCAAGCAGATTTGGGGGGAGTGCATGGGTGCATATGGGGGGGGGGAGGCGTTTAAAACAAAATGTGTATGATGATGCAGTCTAATAGAAAACTGATGAATTACTATAAGAAACTAACCACGTTCCATTGTTTTCAAGATTAAATTGTTAAAATTTGAATGAAACTTCTCAAACCCTTAAAATCTATTATCATAGCTGGGGGTATTGTAAAAGGCCTAGTACTGCTGCACTCCTTTTCTTTCATAAAGCACTACACAGGTTTGAAAGTGTTCTTCTGCTGCATTATCCTAGGAAAATGGATGATTAATCCTCAGGAACTGACATTTGACCAGGAGATTGGCCTTGGCCAGTTTGGGGTGGTTCATCTTGGTTACTGGCTGGGCCGGATGAAAGTGGCCATAAAAACCATTCGCACAGGAGCCATGTCAGAAGAAGACTTCATTGAGGAGGCCCAAGTCATGATGTAAGCAATCCTGCCAAGGTCCAATATCAGTCAACGTCCATTACATTGTGTCAAGCCTTTAGAATGATGTCAGGTGAACCCGATGTCATGTAAAACAGAGAACCATTTCCTAGTGGTATATGAATTGAATAGCAGCATGACTTTTTATCTCTTAGTGCAACCTTCACTAATTTCCAGTTTTGGACAATCTCTGTAATCAGAATTAAAATGTACCGAATGTTGTGCTTCAGATACAGGCTGAAAAGTTGTGGGATATATGAATACTTTGTAAGGTTCTCTTTGTCCCCTGTACTTTGGTGGAATTCGTCTTTACTGGAACAATAAAGCTAACCATTTTTTATCTATATGCAGACATTTGCATGAATAAATATTAATGAAGTCACGATGCTTGGAGGCTACTTAGTGCAGTCCTATATATCTACTCAGAAATTTGATGGGAGTTCCTCCCAGTCCCAGCTAAGGATATAGTTTCAGCCTGAGTTTCTGGTTGATGATGGATCTTTATGTTGTCCTTTTTAACACTGGGCAGTTCTAGAGGGATAAGGAATCTGAAGCCGGCATACATTACAGCAGTCTTTGCTTGGCTCAGCAGTTCTTTTTAGGATTCTATGAATTTTTGCTTTTGTTTTGAGAGAATGTTTTTCTAGACACGATGAAAAACATGAAAAATGTGGCATCAATTATTTTAAAGCATGAAGAAAATATTTTTGATTTTAAAAAAGCAGTACCGTGATTTGAATCAATATAAAGATGGGCTAAAAATGCTGTTTCCCCTGGGACTTTTGATGCTGCACAATCTCTCCTAAGGATGAAGTTGGCAATGAAAGATTGACTTTGATGTCACTGGTGCTACACTCAAAGGAGAGGCATAATTTTCGCTTTTTATAGCTCCTTCAATAAAAATCCCTATTGTATTAATATCTGATGCGTATTTTCATAAAGACACAAAGCAAGCTCAGGTTGTTGGGGGAACTGCATGAGCATTTATTATATATACACATTCTGAAGTATTTAAACACATTGCGTATGTGAAGAGTATTTAAACTACGTTCAGCAAGGCATTTTGTTTTTATGTTTTCTGGGTCTGGTTTTCTTCTTTCACATTGATTTTCTTGCTCCTTTCTTAAATTTCTGATTGAATATGCCCATATATCAGCTTCTGCAAAGGACTTCACATGACACACTGATTTCTCCTCCTATATCAACAGGAAGCTCTCCCACCCCAAATTAGTCCAGCTGCATGGGGTATGCATGCAACAAGCTCCTATGTGCCTAGTGTTTGAATTCATGGAGCATGGGTGTTTGGCTGATTATCTAAAGAGGCAGCGAGGGAGTTTCTCAAAGGAAGAGCTCCTTGGAATGTGCCAAGATGTGTGTGAAGGAATGACTTATTTGGAACAAGCATCTGTCATCCACAGAGACTTGGTATGTCTGGGTCATGTCCGTCTGTACCTCTTGTAAAGAAATTAGCAGCTCTTAAATTAAGAAGGAAGTGAAATTATCACCACTTACCCTCCATAATTTAAATAATTAGGACTGTAACAAATATTCTTCCATTTCAGTTTGTGAGCCAAAAATAGCGGTTGTGGGGCCATTGTAGTTATTTCCTGAAAAATTCTTTTATTGTCAGAATATTTACTCTTTTAGCTGACCCCCCCCCCCCATCTTCATATGCTATTATTTCCCTATCTGCTGAGGTTCTGGTGCCCTTGTCCTTGTCGAGTTTTTCCACAGACTGGCCAGTCACATAGGTGATCCCAGCCAACTGGAAATCACATACTAAATGGGATGATATCACATCACTATGTAGCCAATTATATTTTGCTACATGAAGATATTAGTGAGGAAACATAGTCTGCTGAGAATGAGGGCAAAGCTACATGGATCAAACATATTCATGAACTCAGCCAATCAGATTTGACCATGTGATTATGTCATTGAGTGAAGACGGACTAATCTGATTAAAAGAGGAGGAGGAAGTCTGAGATATGTAAATGAATATGCAAACATTTTCACAACCTCTGTGGGAAAATGCTCAAAGGTGTTGGATGTACTTTTCAACACAGCTAAAATTGTTCTTGAGAAATAATAGGTAGTTTCAGTTCAGCCCTACTAATACTCTCTTTTTCTCCATTCTACACAGGCTGCTCGGAATTGTTTGGTAGGAGAATTCCAAGTTGTCAAAGTGTCAGATTTTGGAATGTCACGGTAATTTGAACCTTGTATGCATACTGGATGAGTAGAATTCCACTAAAGTTTTCCCCTTCTTTTGAAATGTGTCCAGCTTGCTCTTGGTGAAAATTCCTCTAGCTGTTCCCTCTTTTGACAATCCTTTTTTTAAAAATGTGAACTCAGAGTGCTGGAGGCACCATTTTTCATGATTTACACACTTGATTTTCTTTTGCCCCATTGTCATTTCCAATCAAACAGTTTGAGCCATTGTGAAAACCTATAAAAACTAAGAACAAAGAAAATAATGAGATGCCACTATCATACCACATTCAGCCCTCTGGAAAAGAAACCCCATCAACTGTTAAACCACTGTCATCACCTGCTGTTTTCCAGGCATTATTTCACCAGTTGCTAGTCGGATATGTTCTGTAGTTAAAAGCGCTGTTGAAATGGTTGGCAGTATCTAATAATATGGAACCAAAGGCAATGAACCATTTGGTTTAGCTTCCAGTCTGGACCAGGACATATTATCCTCTTACACCAGTAATCATGTATTATAAGGAGAATGTTAAGTTAGCATAGTGCACAGTATTTATTATTATTATTATTATTATTATTATTATTATTATTATTATTATTATTTCAATTTGTACCACCACCACAAGATCTCAGGGTGGTTTACAGAATAAAATCCAAGATATAAACACAAGTAAATAACTCAACCCCTTCATGGATCACTGCCTTGTCGTGGCGAAGGGGCTTGAATTACTCAGGCAAGCTATGGACAGGTCAAGATGGACAGGTCATAGCGGAGAGTTTGGACCAAACGTGATCCACCTGGAGAAGGAACTGGCAAGCCGCTCCAGTATCCCTGCCAAGAAAACTCCATGGACAAAGACAACAGGCATATAAAAGATATGACGCTGGAAGATGAGCCCCTCAGGTCGGAAGGCGTCCAACTTGCTACTGGGGAAGAGCGGAGGACAAGTACAAGTAGATCCAGAGCTGATGAAGTGGCTGGGCCAAAGCCGAAAGGACGCTCAGTTGCGGATATGCCTGGAAGCGAAAGGAAAGTCCAATGCTGTAAAGAAAAGTATTGCATAGGAACCTGGAATGTAAGAACCATGAACCTTGGTAAGCTGGATGTGGTCAAAAATGAGATGGCAAGAATAAACATTGACATCCTAGGCATCAGTGAACTAAAATGGACAGGAATGGGCGAATTCAGTTCGGATGACTATCATATCTACTACTGTGGGCAGGAATCCCGTAAAAGAAATGGAGTGGCCCTCATAGTCAACAAAAGAGTGGCGAAAGCTGTACTGGGATGCAACTTCAAAAATGATAGAATGATCTCGATACGAATCCAAGGCAGTCCTTTTAACATCACAGTAATCCAAGTTTATGCACCAACTACCAGTGCTGAAGAAACCGAAATTGATCAATTCTATGAAGACTTACAACACCTTATAGAAATGACACCAAAGAAGGATGTTCTTCTCATTATAGGGGATTGGAATGCTAAAGTAGGAAGTCAAGAGATAAAAGGAACAACTGGCAAGTTTGGCCTTGGAGATCAAAATGAAGCAGGGCAAAGGCTAATAGAGTTCTGTCAAGAGAACAAGCTGGTCATCACAAACACTCTTTTCCAACAACACAAGAGACGACTCTACACATGGACATCACCAGATGGGCAACATCGAAATCAGATTGATTATATTCTCTGCAGCCAAAGATGGAGAAGCTCTATACACTCAGCAAAAACAAGACCTGGAGCTGACTGTGGCTCAGATCATCAGCTTCTTATAGCAAAATTCCAGCTTAAACTGAAGAAAGTAGGAAAAACCACTGGGCCAGTAAGATTCAATCTAAATCAAATTCCTTATGAATACACAGTTGAAGTGAAGAACAGGTTCAAGGATTTAGATTTGGTGGATAGAGTACCTGAAGAACTGTGGATGGAGGCTCGTAACATTATACAGGAGACAGCAACGAAAACCATCCCAATGAAAAAGAAATGCAAGAAAGCAAAGTGGCTGACCAATGAGGCCTTACAAATAGCGGGGGAGAGAAGACAAGCAAAATGCGAAGGAGATCGTGAAAGATACAGGAAATTGAATGCAGATTTCCAAAGAATAGCAAGGAGAGACAAGAGGGCCTTTCTAAACGAGCAATGCAAAGAAATAGAGGAAAATAACAGAATGGGAAAAACCAGAGATTTATTCAAGAAAATTGGAGATATGAAAGGAACATTTCGTACAAAGATTACCACAATTAAGGACAAAAGTGGAAAGGACCTAACAGAAGCAGAAGACATCAAGAAGAGGTGGCAAGAATACACAGAGGAATTATACCAGAAAGATATGGAGGTCTCATACACCCCAGGAAATGTGGTTGCTGACCTTGAGCCAGACATCCTGGAGAGTGAAGTCAAATGGGCCTTAGAAAGCCTTGCTAACAACAAGGCCAGTGGAAGTGATGATATTCCAGCTGAACTATTTAAAATTTTAAAAGAGGATGCTGTTAAGGTGCTGCACTCAATATGCCAGCAAGTTTGGAAAACTCAGCAGTGGCCAGAGGATTGGAGAAGATCAGTCTACATCCCAATCCCAAAGAAGGGCAGTGCCAAAGAATGCTCCAATTACCGCACAATTGCACTCATTTCACACGCTAGCAAGGTTATGCTTAAAATTCTACAAGGCAGGCTTAAGCAGTATGTGGACCGAGAACTCCCAGAAGTGCAAGCTGGATTTCGAAGGGGCAGAGGAACCAGAGACCAAATTGCAAACATGCGCTGGATTATGGAGAAAGCCAGAGAGTTCCAGAAAAACATCTACTTCTGCTTCATTGATTATGCAAAAGCATTTGACTGTGTCGACCACAGCAAACTATGGCAAGTTCTTAAAGAAATGGGAGTGCCGGATCACCTCATTTGCCTCCTGAGAAATCTCTATGTGGGACAAGAAGCTACAGTTAGAACTGGATATGGAACAACTGATTGGTTCAAAATTGGGAAAGGAGTACGACAAGGCTGTATATTGTCTCCCTGCTTATTTAACTTATATGCAGAATACATCATGCGAAAGGCTGGACTGGATGAATCCCCAACCGGAATTAAGATTGCCGGAAAAAATATCAACAACCTCAGATATGCTGATGATACTACCTTGATGGCAGAAAGTGAGGAAGAATTGAAGAACCTTTTAATGAGGGTGAAAGAAGAGAGCGCAAAATATGGTCTGAAGCTCAACATCAAAAAAACTAAGATCATGGCCACTGGTCCCATCACCTCCTGGCAAATAGAAGGGGAAGAAATGGAGGCAGTGAGAGATTTCACTTTCTTGGGTTCCATGATCACTGCAGATGGTGACAGCAGTCACGAAATCAGAAGACGCCTGCTTCTTGGGAGAAAAGCAATGACAAACCTAGACAGCATCTTAAAAAGCAAAGACATCACCTTGCCGACAAAAGTCCGTATAGTTAAAGCTATGGTTTTCCCAGTAGTAATGTACGGAAGTGAGAGCTGGACCATCAAGAAGGCTGATCGCCGTAGAATTGATGCTTTTGAATTATGGTGCTGGAGGAGACTCTTGAGAGTCCCGTGGACTGCAAGAAGATCAAACCTATCCATTCTCAAAGAAATCAGCCCTGAGTACTCACTAGAAGGACAGATCCTGAAGTTGAGGCTCCAGTACTTTGGCCACCTCATGAGAAGAGAAGAATCCCTAGAAAAGACCCTGATGTTGGGAAAGATGGAGGGCACAAGGAGAAGGGGACGACAGAGGACGAGATGGTTGGACAGTGTTCTTGAAGCTACTAACATGAGTTTGGCCAAACTGCGAGAGGCAGTGAAGGATAGGCGTGCCTGGCGTACTCTGGTCCATGGGGTCACGAAGAGTCGGACACGACTGAACGACTGAACAACAACAACAACAACAAATAACTCAAACTAAAACAATAACTCCCCCCCAAAAAAAATACTCGCCTACAATATTATATGAGATCCTGAGAACTGAATCTTATGCTTGCAATGTATGCATTCTGCCACGGAGCTGCAGCCTTTCCCTGTGTACAATGGTGTTTGTGTAATGTGGACCCTGGAATCATTCAAATGGGTTGTGGCCTTAAACACGTTGCTCTGTTTTAGATACGTCCTTGATGATCAGTATACCAGCTCCATGGGCACCAAATTCCCCATCAAATGGTCAGCACCAGAGGTTTTCTCCTATAGTCGGTATAGTACCAGATCTGATGTATGGTCATTCGGTAAGAGCCTTTAATTTCAAAATTCCCATTCACTTAATTACTTCAAGTTCTTCTTGAAAAGACCTTCCATGGTTAATCCTTTCTAGATAAGAAGTTCCAGCCCCGTCCTCGTATCCCTTTTGTGTAAAAAGGCTTACATCATTATTATTTAAATGTAAAATGTTTTAAACCATATTTGGCTTAACAAAGACCGGGGGGGGGGGATTGTAGGCGCCAGCATGGTCTGTGACTTCTTATTAATTTGCATAGCATGGTTTGCATAAGAGGATTCTTCTATCAAGTCATGGCATCATGCTTCTGCGAGCCTTTCCGCTTTGCTACTCCTCAATCTTTTCACATTTTCTACTGGGTCATTAAACCATCCTACTGTGACCTGGATCAAAACACCCTGAGGAATGATAACTAGCCTTTACCTATGAGTGAGCACTTCAACTAAGAGTTTCATAATTTTGCTTATTCACTGATAAAGGATCTTGGAAGGACATCCCCTAGATTTATAAATGTTTCAAAGTGCTTGTATCACGAAGATGCTTCTTGAGAGCCAGCATTACTTAGCTGACATGAATATGGAATTCCACTAGCGACAGGGTAGCTCTGTGCTTTTTGCATACAGTTGCCAACTGCAATTAAGGAAATATCATTTCCATTTTGCTTCTTTATTTTGAATTCACAATTAGTGTTTTGGGTGGTTTGTTTCTAGTCATGCAGAACAGCAACACTTGTTTAAAGTGAGTTTCACAGTTTCGATTTAACTGTGTTTGGATTCAGCAGTTGTGTTTGATTAATTAGTTTTGACCCTTTTGAAGAGCAAGTTGGCATATAGATCATAACTCCAGTGAAGAAGTTGCATTGTCTGTAACACAGAAAATTTTCATAATTTACATGAGGTCATTGTGGAGAATCAGTGGTAAAGTCTGGAGAGCCAGTGTGGTGTAGTAGTTAGAATGCCAGACTACTTCTTCTTCTTTGGTGGTCGCTTGTAGCTGAGTAAGATTGTCTTCCATAAACCCAGTCTTAACAGTGAGTCCGTAAGTGACTGTGGAGGCCAATTCTGGATCCACACGTCCTTCCATAGTGGGGACGTAGGTTTCTGAGTGGGAGTTGATCACGGTGAGGGTTTGCCAAGCGTGCCTTCCTCTTAGCACATTTCTCCCTTTTGTCCTGAGTTCGAGCATCTTCAAAGCCCATGACACTTTTGGTAAAGGCTGTTCTCCAATTGAACCTGTGAGGTCAGGGTTCAAATCCCCATTCAGCCATGAAGCTCACTGGGTGACATTGGCCAGTCACTGCCTCTCAGTCTAACATACCTCTCCGGGTTGTTGTGGGGATTAAACAAGGAGGGAGAGAAAATATGGGATATAAATGCAATCGATCAATCCTGGCTCGCAAATATAAGCAGGGGCAAACACATAACATACTAACAATAAGGAAACAAGTGAGACTATTTCTAATTAAGCCTCATTTAGTCTCAACATAGGAAGCCGCCTCATTTATGTATTTATTTATCTGAAAATTCTTTTCACCCTTCCTTCCGAAGGAGCCCAGGGCAGCAAAGACAGCCAGTCTTTTTTTTTTTTTAAGATTCCAAAATCATTAAAAACACCTAAAAAAGATTCATTTTAAAATAGGTCAGCATTGACTTGATGGTAGGATTTAAATAAACATTCACACCTTTATTGATAGAGAACAATTAATGTGATGAAGGAATGATATAGTGGTCTGTAAAAAAGCAGTATATAATAAGGAGGACAACAAATCAGAAATGAAAGCTGAGGGAAATCCAAAGGGAGGGAGGGGGGTGATGATGTGTAATATGTATGTTATTGGTTTGAGATGTTTGTAATGATAGAAAACAAAATCAATAAACATTTATTTAAAAAAAAACAAAACAAAAAAGGAGTCAGTAAACTTTTTCAGCAAGGGGCCAGTCCACTGTCCCTCAGACCTTGTGGGGAACCGGACTATATTTTTTGGGGGGGGGGGAATGAACAAATTCCTATGTCCCACAAATAACCCAGAGATGCATTTTAAATAAAAGGACACATTCTGCTCATGTAAAAACATGCTGATTCCCGGACCATCTGTGGGCCAGATTTAGAAGGCAATTGGGCTGGATCCGGCGCCCGGGCCTTAGTTTGCCTACCCATGTTTTAAAACATTCTAAAAACTGTTACAGTTAAAACCATTGTTTCATCCAGTGATCTCAGGGTTTATTTTATTTTAATTGTTGCATTTACCGGTATACCCCACCTTTTCTTCCAAGGAGCTCAAGGTGGCATATATGATACTCCCCTCCCTAATTTAATCCCCACAATAAACATGTGAGGTAGGTTAGGCCAAAAGACAATCACTGGTCCATGGTCACCCAGTGAGCTTCATGAGCCAGTGGAGTTTTGAACCCTAGTTCCAGTCCAACGCTTGGACTAGATCATGGGTAGGCAAACGTAAGGCCTGGTGGCCGGATCCAGCCCAATCGCCTTCTAAATCCAGCCCGCGGACGGTCCGAGAATTCGTGTGTTTTTACATGAGTAGAATGTGTGTTTTTATTTAAAATGCATCTCTGGGTTATTTGTGGGGCATAGGAATTCGTTATTTTTTTTATTTTTTTCAAAATATAGTCCACCCCCCACCCACAAGGTCTGAGGGACAGTGGACCGGCCCCCTGCTGAAAAAGTTTGCTGACCCCTGGACTAGATTATCCACAGGGTCCGTTCTAACTCTAGGATTCTCTGCTGTTACTGCCATGTGGTAGGAATGGCTATGCACATGTACCTTTTTTCATACCAAGACTTGTGCCACCTGTGCCCTAGACGACGATTGCCCAGGGCTCCTCAGTAAACCAAGTAGCCTCCCAGACACAGAAGATGTCTGTGGGAGAAAGGCAGGCCATGACATTAATGTGGATGCGCTCTCTTCCAAAATTATATGTTGCTTGTTTTCTTTCAGGAGTATTGATGTGGGAGATATTCAGTGAAGGCAAAATGCCTTACGAGAACCGGACCAACGCTGAAGTGGTGGAAGAAATCAGTGCTGGTTTACGTTTGTATAAGCCCAGACTGGCCTCCAGTACCATTTACACGCTCATGAGACATTGCTGGAGTGAGGTCAGTGCAGATGACAGGTGCAGATTACTTCATATATGAGAAGAGGGATCAGAATGCCACCTCGTAAAGGGGGATCCAAAACAGCACTGGTCTTTACTTAAGGAGAGAAGAAGTAGTCCTGCTAACACATTTAAACATTCTAAGAAAAATAATATGCAGGTTTAGAATGTTAATTGGTCAAAAATTCTGGAAAATCTATCATGTTAGGGTGGGGTTATCCCACTGCAGGTGTTAACTAGATTACCCATGCCAGGGCATTTGTGTTTTCATCAGCAATATACCTTTTTTTCCGTGTATAACATGCCCCCGTGTATAAGATGCCCGCCATTTTTGGGGACTCAAAATTAAGAAAATACACTCAGCACTATCCGTGTATAAGACGACCCCAATTTTTAAACATTATTTTAACGTAAAAAAACCCTATTCTTATACATGGAAAAGTATGGTAATTCTTGTAAGCTTTAACATGTCAGATTAAAATTAATGATGGTGATGGTGTAGGGCCACAATCAAAAGAAACCTTTTTCACATATTTACCAGCTCATGGGGCCCTCTGCCATATTCTGCACCTAGCCTTTTGCTTCCAGGTGAGAGGAAGCTTTGTCTGGTACCAAAAGCAAAAGGGCTCACTGCACAGAAACAGGGGACTGGGCTGGCTTGTCACATATGAGCTGCCGTCTATTGTTTTCCCCATCATGTAATGCTTACTAAGCTACACTGCACCTGGTATACTTTTTATATATGCTGGAAGCTGCCCAGAGTGACTGGGGCAACCCAGTCAGATGGGTGTGGTACAAATAAATAATTATTATTTTTCTTCCTTCTTAGAAGGTTTTCAGTAAGAATGCTGGCATTATTTTTTAGCTTATCGTTTATTTTAATTATTTGTTTGAATGTTTTAGATGGTTGTCTTTAACTGTATTTTCCATGGTAATTTTATTCTTTTTGTAAACCACTTTGAGTTTTTATTACAATCGGGCAGTATAGAAATCCTGCAAAAATTAGTTAATTAATTGCTTTTCTAGTTGCTATTGGCCTTCACAATATGGTCTTCAGTGTTGTCTTCTATGTTGTCCCTTCAGAAGCAAGAGGACAGACCCCCCTTCTCTACCCTGCTCTACCAGCTCAATGAAATATCTGAATCTGATCTTTAACTAAAGATGAAAGGAAGCTGCTTCTTAATTAAAAGAGAAAAAAGATATGAAAAGCACGACCACGTTTAGCACGCATTGTTCAGATGTATTCATTCATCTTGAAGTAGCTGACCTGGGACAGAAATAGCGACAGGAATCCTGGCTATTTAAAAGCCCTACACAAACTGAGAAAACGGATAATGCAAGATGCTTTCAGGGTTGTGTCTAATTATCTGTTCAGTGAGGATTCAGTGAGGATCCAGGAGTCTATCTTCTGTTTCACATGGTGATACCGGTATTGGGGATGATGGACTGTCATTGCTTTATGGAGTTGACACCTTTTTTTAATTGAAAAATTACTCATTTCAAGGTGAACTGAAGTATGACTCTCATCCTCCAAGCCTGCTTGAAGCTGAATAAGAATATTAAGTTATTCATAAACAAATGTTTTGACAGCAAATTCAAAACACAATCTTCTTACAAAATAAATTGCATGGATTAACACAGGACACAGCAGGGACAGGTGGGACTCGTTACTGCATCTTGTACATTGGGAAAGTTAAGAATGGACTGCTTGCTTTGAAGCTCTGGAGTATAAAATAGAGGATTCTGCTACTTGTTTATTTTCACTTTTTACACAATGTGTTGAAAGAAAGGGTGGGGGATATATACTTCCAGATCCTCAGCAGGGTAAGCTAATATACAAATATTGTATAATATATTCTTTCACTATCAACTATTTTTTAATGTTGTTACGGGTAAAAAAAAATGTGAGCACCTCAGGTGGCAAGTGTTGAATGCTATTAATGACAGCAAATTGTTACTTTATTTACATGAGAGAAATATAAATATATGATGCAATATGTATATTATATTGAACTTCCTCCTTAGTTGCCAAATTTTCTTGAACTGGCCCTGTTCGTGCTTACCCATTTCCAGTGGTCAGTTACACTGTACATTATTATAAAATGACTGCACTCCATTTGAGGATGACTTTGAACTGATTGTATTGTATTAGAATAGAATAGTATAGCTATTTAAGAGTTTTTGTACATTGTTATTGCTGTGATTATGTATTGTGTTTTCATTGTATAAATTCTGTTAGCCTCTTTGACCATTTTCAGATTGTAAAACTGGAGATTCTTTTAGAAATATGTCAGGAAATAAATAATAACGGAAATATGAAATATGTAGATGAGATGAGAAAACTATTACAAACTGTTGGAGAGTAATATCTCCTGTTGTCTTCCGTGTAAGTACTATAATTACAAAATGTTTCAATGCACAGGTTCACATTTAACAAGTCTTATATATACAGGAGAGTTCTATTGGATATTGGTGGTTGGCCCCAAAACAAGAACTTTAAAACAAATGTCCTGATCCTGCAAGAATGCCACTGTATATGCCAGGCATAGGCAAACTCCAGCCTTCCAGATGTTTGGGACTACAATTCCCATCATCCCTGACCACTTGTCCTGTTAGCCAGGGATGATGGGAATTGTAGTCCGAAACATCTGGAGGGCCGGAGTTTGCCTATGCCTGGTATACGCAGCCTACATGTGTTCCTTGTGTTAATGTCCATAGTCCAGACACATCTCATCCATGCTCTACTTAACCGACTGAATGTATTTCTGGTGCAAGTCTGTACATCTGCATTCAGGACCACAATTGGTTCCATAACACCATTGCAGCTAAATCAAGGCCCAGACTGTATTCTATGGAAGAGAGACTTTGTTGCAAAGTTATCTTTGACAGTGTTAAAAACAGAGATATGAAAGCTAGAAGCTAAATGGCACCTTAAACCTAGCTTATGGGCACAACAATGGCATTGCCCTCAAAGAGGTGGAACTATGTCTTGCTCTTGCATTTCAGAGTTGTACTCTCAATGTACAACTCAGGATTTGCTTGTCCTCTGTGTAAAGGAATTGTAATAATCTGATACTGTACATAGTTTTGCATAAAAGTCTTGCTGTTACACATTTTTTGAAATCGTTTTGGATTAGTAAATATATGAGCACCTTGTCTCAAACATTTTGTTCATCATTCCCAAACAAAATAATAATAAAACATCAGAAAAATCCAAGATTAGCCATATTCAGAGTAGACTCAATGAATTAATAGCTATGACTAAATTATATCCATTAATCTCAATACATTAAAAGTACATTAAACAAAGCCACTAAAACCTAAACAAAACATGTTGGGTTTAAAACAAAACAAAAAAGCCCAATTGAACTTGGTTGTGATTTACAGGCAGATCTGATCAGGGTTGAAAACAGTTTTTTCCTAAACTGTTCCCAAATTGCTTCTTTTGTTTTTCATATACAGTATTGCATTTTACATGTATTGTATTACAATTTGAATTCCATAAAATTATACTCTTCTTAAGCCCTGTGAAATTCCTCTTGAGGTTTAATTTCTCCCTTTTGCCCTTTGATGCCTCAATTTCTCCTCTCCTACCCTACTTTCTTTCTTGCAGTTAGCTTCCGTACCTGGTCTTGTGAAGATTTTTGGCGTGTTTTTTATTTGGCTGCCTTTTCATTTAAACTTGAATGATTCATTTTCACTTGCTATTGCCTTTTCATTTTCACACACTTATGGGCGTGTGATTTATTTCCCCCCCCCCTCTTTTTTTAGGGAAAGTAAGGGTGGAAATAAGCAGACACCTGACAACCTAGGGCTGGCTGAATTCTTGCACAGCGAGGCTTAAACCGCTTGCCTCTCCCCATTCTTTTTTGGAGCCTCTTGCTGTGTTCAGCCCTTAAGAGAGAACCGCCAAGGCCAACAGGCAGGCGCTCTCTCTTTCTCACAGCAAGCAAGCAGACACGCAGTTGCTGCTCATGCTGCCTATTTCTGTTCTTCTCCCCTCCTTCCCTGAGTATGCTTACAGAATTTGCTCCAGCAGCAAAGCCCATTCCTTCAGCAGTTCCAAGGAGAATGGGCTTTGCGTGGGGGAGGAGGGGGGAGGAGAGATTCACAACACGCTAAACTCCTATGGAGCCAGTCCCTGTCGTCGTTAACAGGTGCAGTTACTGCCTGACGGGGGGACACGGTCGGTGCACGTTGCGGAGGCGGCGGGAAGAGAGGCGTGCGGTGCAGGAGAGAGGAGGTTGCGGGGGGGGGGGCAGGTTTCTTTCTCGCGCCCGGGGGTGGGGGTGAGCACAAGAGCTCAGGAAGCGCGCAAGCTGTAGCCATTTCCTGCTCTTTGTGCGTGTGTGTGTGTGAAAAGGAGGGAGGGGGAGAGAGAGGGAGCCTGCCTGCCTAGGACTCTGTGTGTGTGTGTTTGTGTGTGCGTGTGCTTGTGTGTGACACGAATAGATCCGGGCAGGGGCAGGAGGAGGAGGAGGAGGAGGCCGAGGCTGTGGCGGCGAAGGTGGAGACTGCCGAGTGGTGGCAGCAGCGGCGCCTCAGCATCTCTGCCTCCTCCGTTGCTCGCTGCTGCATCCCACGCAGAGCCCAGCCGCAGAGGCCGGCAGCATCCTCGCTTCCAAGGCCAGGTAAAAAAAAACAACCACACACACACACCAGGGGATCCTGCCACCCCGCACCCGGGGATCCTGGGGGGCGCGACGATGGCATTCCGACGCGCGTGGCTGGGGGGAGCCGCTGTCGAGCACGAGGCGGAGCGGCCACGACTAAGGCGGCGGCGGCGGCGGGGTGGGAAGATGCCTCTTGGCGCGCGGCTTTCTCGGCTTCGGCAAAAGGGTCTGCGGCCCGGAGGACAAGCGGCGGGCGGGCGGGGGTTGCATTTATACATATATGGACGCATATATATGTAAGGACGCAGGTGCGGGGTCGTTTTCCTCCCGGCGACAGGAACGGCGGACCTTCGTCAACATCCACCGCCCTCCCCTGCGCGCAATTCATTCATCTCCTCTTAGCTTCGGCCGCCGACCGTGGCGGAAGGAGGTGGTGGTGGTTTGATGTGGGGGGAAATCTGGGCAGTGTTTGGGCAGGAGGGGTCTCCCCCCCCCCGCCAAGCCTGGGTGCCCGTTACCTCCCGAGAGCCGAATATGACAGCTTTGCTTGAAGGGCGTTGAACCATGAGACTGCAAAGCTCTGCCATGATTCAAACGGGTTTGCAACAGGCTTCTGGCAAGACCCCGGGCTCTCTCCCCCCCCCCGCCCTTATATTTTTATTTTTGCGTGGGGGTGGGGGGTGTCGCTTGCTAGGATGCATTTCAAAGCATCAATGCAGGCCTGACGGGGTGTGTGTGTGTGTGTGTCGCAGGTGGTCAGGTGCTGCCCTTCTGCCGAAAGAAATTGGGCCCAGCTTGGGCTCCGAAGGAAGGATTTTCCAACAGATCTCCCAGAATGCCTAGAGCTACCTGGGATATTTCAAGGCCGCCTTGTTTATTATAGAGCACCAAGCAAGTTCTGTGTGATTGATTTGTTTCCTGTTTGGGGGGGGGGGGTAGGGGTGAAAAAAATGTGGTGGTTCCCAGGATTCTCTGCAAAAATGAAATGCTTATTCCGTCTTTCTTAATGAGCACATAGGGTTTAATTAAGCAGTGGCTTCCAGGATCAAATCATAGCTTGGCATTCCCTTGCACAGTTGCCCAGTACAGTAATTTAGTCATTAAGTGGTTGTGGGGTTGTTGTTGTTGCTTTTGTTGTTTATTTCTGTCTTTTTGGTTGGGAAATTGAAGGTGTGGTACATAGGCAGAGAGGGTGTGGGAGGCGAATGGAAAATGCTCAAAGGGAAATGATGTGGATTCACAGCAAGCATGCACATTGTCAAAACTGGAAAAATAAAATAAAAAGATGATTAAGTGGTAGAGGTGAAGGCACAAATAAACATGGTTGAAAAAACAATGCTGCAAATCACACTGAAAGAAGCAATTGGAGCCAATGGAATATATGGTTTTTAACTTTGTAGAATTAGAGGTACTGCAAACCACTCAAAATATATTCTGGTTTGGGCAATAATAAATCAATTTTTTCTTTTCTTTCCCTGTCCTGTGTCATGTACACTCATATCTGCATTCCATCCTTGAGAGTACAATTAAACAATGTTATACAGAAGCATTTGTCTGAGTCAAACTTTTGAACCCACAAGGTGTGAGTGGGTTGGAAATGAGTTAGCTAGTTTATAGGGCCAAGAAGGTCTCAGATGACAGGAGATGAATTGGTTTTGCAGAGAATTGCTGTACAAGTCACAGCTGAGATCTGTGAGGGGAGGGGGGACATGAGAAGAGCAAATAGAAGTGGGTGAGTTCTGATGGAGCTTCTCTGGACTCTCTTTCCCCATATGTGCCTAGTGGGAGTTAAATGTAAATAAATAAATAAATGAACAAACCAGAATTTGAAGTTGCAGCTGAAAAGGATATTGTTGGCGATTCAGAGGGGGCCTCTGAGCCATCTGTTGCTGTCATTGTGGTGGCTGGGGCTGTGGGGTTTCACATCACAATAATCTTAAGTAATGAGGTTGAACTGACCTGTTGACTGCAGGAAATGGAAAGGAAGGCATGCTGTGATCAGGTGTTATTTGTTTTATTAGACAGTGAACTGCACCTCAGTATGTGTAGAGGATTTTTGGTTGCTGAAATGTAAGTAATCAGCTGCCTCCAACTATTTTAAAATCAAGCTTTGCTCAACACAGCAGTTCTCAGAGTGAGAGATGCACCACTTCACAGAAGTCACTTAGGAAACAGCCCCTACCAACCAACGAACTGACCACACTTCTCTAAAGGAGTGTTTTAGAAGTCTCCCTGGGGCATTCCACCGTGACGTGTGTGACATTCAGACAACGTTTTCAGTACATTTGTAATTATTTTGACCCTAAAACAACTGCTGGTTCAAAAGCAATTAATTGACACCTGTCATTTATGTCTTAAGATATAATTAAATTGATTTGGAATATTTTTTATGTTGCCTGAATAGAGATACAAATTTTTAATTTTGCGTGACGTGTGTGACCATTTTGCAAATGTTTTTCCCTCTCTTCTCAAGTTCTTTGAATATTTCTGTGAATTCTTGTAACATTCATGGAAATAAAAATTATTAGAATTAAGCCATATATGTGTAAATCCAAAAGAGGGGTTTTAGGAATATGAAGTAGCAATACTTAGGCTAAAAAGCAATAAATAATACTGTGACGTGTGTGACATTTAACGTGACGTGTGTGACCGCATATGATTTTTTTTTTCTAATGAAACCCTTAAAAATATCATTTGTGTTGATAATTGTTATCTTTTTACAGATTGAGGTTAACAATTTAATAAACATTAACATAAAAGTGGAATTGGACACAAAGCAATCATCTTTAATGTTTGCACAACTTGTAAAGGTAAAGGTACTCCTGACCATCAGGTCCAGTCGTGTCTGACTCTGGGGTTGCGGCGCTCATCTTGCTCTATAGGCCGAGGGAGCCGGCGTTTGTCCGCAGACAGCTTCCAGGTCATGTGGCCAGCATGACAAAGCCGCTTCTGGCGAACCAGAGCAGTGCATGTAAACCCTGTTTACCTTCCTGCTGGAGTGGTCCCTATTTATCTACTTGCACTTTGACGTGCTTTCGAACTGCTAGGTGGGCAGGAGCTGGGACAGAGCAACGGGAGCTCACCCCGTGGCAGGGATTCGAACCGCCGACCTTCTGATCAGCAAGCCCCAGACTCTGTGGTTTAACCCACAGCACCACCTGGGTCCCTGCACAACTTGTAGAACAGCCTTATTTTATTGACAGTTACTGAACCAAAAATAGCATTGCA
Source organism: Lacerta agilis (assembly GCF_009819535.1). Taxonomy (NCBI): domain Eukaryota; kingdom Metazoa; phylum Chordata; class Lepidosauria; order Squamata; family Lacertidae; genus Lacerta; species Lacerta agilis. Next base: position 62,847,691 of record NC_046313.1, read on the forward strand.
TTGGTTTATTCGAACACATTCACTTTACTTTCAAATATATACAGTTCTCTGGCAAAGTGAATTAATTTTGGACAATTTTCTCTAGCTATTTGTTCATCTGAAATCCAAGCCACATCTCCCCTCACAGTTCTTCTTTCAGGAACAGCTCCCTTATAAAGAGTCCCAGGGCCAGGGGGTGGGGCAAGGCAGGTGGAAGGAGGCCTTCCACATTTAACATTATTTATTTTTAAGCATACTACTCTTACCTTGACTTGCAAATGCAACTTCAAATTTGTGAATTGTTACTCAATAGAAAAAAAAATTGGTCAGCAAATGAATATTGATGGAGCATAAATTTTTTGTCACAGCCCTTTGATGCCAAATTATGGAGCAAAATACTGCAAAGCTTAATCATAATCTAATAAATTTTTCTGTCAAATATTTGTTTGCCATAACAGATGTACTTGTTATGATCTATGTTAATATTTTATTATTTACATGTATTTGCATTTTTAATTTAAAAAAATGCTCCTGTCACACACGTCACAGTCACACACGTCACAAATGGTGACGTGTGTGATTAAATTTAAAAACCCCAATTTTTCTTTATTTTTTTTTCCAAAAAAAATTCCAATTTTTTTTTAGTGTTCTTAAGTTTAATAAGCTTATAAAAAAAATTTCAGCATGGTGAAGTTCATGGCTAAGTTATTAGATAAAAAATATTAACTTATTGTGACGTGTGTGACACTGGAAGCCAGAACCAGTCACTTTAACATGGACAAAATTTAATCAAAATCAAAAATACTTTTCTGCCAAATATTTTTTGGCAGAACAGATATACTTGTTATGATATATGTTAATATTTTATTATTTATTATGTTTATTGCATTTTTAAATAAACATGAACTCATCATTAAGATTTCATTTTAAAAAGTGACTTTCTGAACTTGTACAGTTATTTCCAGTTTTCACTCCCCCCATTTTCTTTATATCAAATTATATTGACATTTTAACAAAATATACACTTTCAACTACATAAAATAATTTTTTGGGAATTTTATCTTTAATTTTAATATTTTAGACCACAGGACCACTTTTCATGGAATGCCCCCCCTGTGATGTCATTGTGTGCATTTCTCCATATATTCTAGATCATCTGTTTTTCTTACAGTTAAGTTTTGTTTTCTTGCAATCCTTCTCGTTCCCCAACCTCATTTTAGCTTTTTATTTTATTTTATTTTATTATTTTTTATTATGTGTACCTCACTTTTCCATTCCCCAAAGGCAGCTTAAGGTAAAGGGACCCCTGACCATTAGGTCCATCCAGTCGCGGATGACTCTGGGGTTGTAGCGCTCATCGCACTTTATTGGCTGAGAGAGCCAGCGTACAGCTTCCAGGTCATGTGGCCAGCATGACTAAGCTGGTTCTGGCGAACCAGAGCAGCACACGGAAATACCGTTTACCTTCCAGCCAGAGCAGTACCTATTTATCTACTTGCACTTGACGTGCTTTCGAACTGCTAGGTTGGCAGGAGCAGGGACTGAACAACGGGAGCTCACCCCGTCGTGGGGATTCGAACTGCCGACCTTCTGATCGGCAAGCCCTAGGCTCTGTGGTTTAGACCACAGCGCCACCCGCATCCCTAGGCTGTTTAAATACAGTCGTTTAAAATTCAAACAAGAGTTAAATGCTACTCCTGGAAAGTTGGAAGATCTTTTGCAGTGGCTTCCAGGGCTATGTTGGAAACTGCAGCCAGAATGAGAAATTAGATACATCACAGTACCCATGGAGAAGAACCTAGGTATGCACATGGAGCTGTTCTGACATAATAAGTAACTCTGGTTAGATGGAAATGAAAACTTCTGTATTCATTGTGGCCACTGCAGAAGAGAGGGGGATGGAGGAATGTGCAAGCTCAAGCCCTGTGCACTCAATGCTAAATCATAGTTTAGTGTCCCATCCAAGTACAGTCATTGGGTCTTCCATTTCAACTTGTATTAGATACAGTGGTACCTCAGGTTACGTACTTAATTGGTTCCGGGTTGCCGTTCGTAACCCGAAAATTGCACTTTGTGCATGTGCAAACTGCGCAGAATGCTTCTGTGCATTCGCAGACCGCACAGAACGCTTCCGCTCATGTGCGGGTTGTGCATGCGCCGAAAAACACTTCCAGGTTACCAGAGTACGTAACCCGAAAATACGTAACCTGAAGCGGACGTAACCCGAGGTACGACTGTATGTGTATTCTAACATTTCAACTAGTAGGAGGAAGGGGGCTGTCCCTTTAGGGGTGTACCAAGGAATTAGCTATTTTTCTCCTTCTGTACTGCCTTATATGCCTGGGAAGGAAAGAAAGGAGTCAACACAGGGAAAATATCACTGCATGTGTGGTACAGGGCAGAGGATCATGAGGCAGATGGTTCTGGGTGATTTCAACATAAAAGCCAAGGTGACTTTGTCTGGTGTAGTTCAGGAATTCATGGCCTCCATGACAATCATGGACCTGTCTTAGATTATATCTCAGCCACTGCATGTTGCAGAACTCACATTGGATCTTGCCTTCTGTCTGGAATAGGCAATAATGTCATTACTTGTTCAGGTTTGACCTATAAGGTTCCCAGGGATCTGGGATGGTTTTGATGCTCCATCCTTGCTGGCTGATTGAACCAGAGGGACCCGGGCTATCAGCCTTGGCCATCTGCAGAGTCCCATCAGCTCCTATATACACGTAGGAGCTTAGAGTAATTAAGCAATAGGCTCCACGGCTAGAGCACAGGGTGTCAGAAGACTTGTAGCCAAAATGACCTAATACAGGTAAGAACTCACTTGAGGTCTTGGCCTGTGATGGTGATAATAGTGAACAAATCATATTTCTCAATCACCATTGTGATATAGCGTTGCCCACCTCAGTGTCGTCCAACAGAGCTGTTTCGTGTGGTGATGGGTGTCCTGTGTGTGGACTTCATGAAACATACCTTGGAACCCACTAGGAAGAATTAGCAGTGCATGGACTACTGTAATGTGTTTCACATAGGGCTCCCTTTGAATCTGTTTCAGAAACTTCAGCTGATGTAGAACACAGCCATCTGGTTATCGGCAGAGGGCAGGTGGTCAGCACATGCTACCTTGATTGGGTTGCCAGTGCATTTTGGGACCCACGTTAAAGTACTGGTTATTACCTTTAAAGCCCGGAATGGTTTGGAGGCAATAAAGTTATTTAAAGGATCACTTGCAGTCATATGGTCTTGCCCACAGCTTAAGATCTCAGAGCGCTGACTTCAATGCCTGCCTATAAAGGCAGTTAGACTGATGAGCATACATATGTAACCTGAAATTATGGAATGCAGTCCTGTAGTGATTAGGCAGACCCCCATCTCACACATTTTATATATAAAAAATGTTTTTGATAGAGGGGGACATGAATGAGTTAACTAGGTTAAGGCTGAGTTAAAGTTTTATACTGGTGATTTTAACATTCTTATTTATTGTTGCTGACTTTTAAAAGGTTTTTTGGAATGCGTTTGGATTTTAAAATACTGTATGAGAAGGTACTATGTGGACACTCTCAGTGTATTATATGTCCCTTAGATAAATAACTACTGTAATGTCACGCTTTGTAGACAACAATGAAAGGGGGCATTTTCAAATAATTTGGTGGATGTTTCATTAGCTTAGCTTATTGTTACTGAGCAGAATTTTATTTCATAGGAAGTAATGTGTGCTTATAGGAATTGCTTTAATTGCATAGCTTCCTGGCTTAGCATAAATATATAGCCATCCATCAAAGCGACAGGTATTTCTACAACACCACTAGGATCCCCTAATAGTTCTTCTTGGTATAAAGTGTTTAGAAAAGCAGTATCCCAGTGAAATAATTCTAAAGTGATAGCATAGGGACATAGGGTGGGAACAAATGTCATACATTAATTCATAGAATTGAGCGAATGAGATGAGAAGTGGTATTAAAAATGAAAACTTTTAAACTATTGAAAACTAATGAAAACTACGGTATTAAAACTATTGAAAACTTTAGGCTGGAGCTTCCGGCGGCGACGCCATTGCGGGTGGTCATGGGCTGCTTCGGCTGCGAAGCGCCCAGTCCATCCCGGGGGTTTGGAGCCCCGCTACCGCAAAGCGGGGCTCCGGTGGGGTGCGGGAAGAGCGTCCCGCACCCTGGGCTCCCCGGCTGTGCCCGTTGTGGCTCCGAACCCTTCCCTCGCTCCCCCTGTAAAGGGGGAGTGGGGGTGAAGGGACGACGGAGCCGGGCTATAGGGGACATGCCCCAACCGGGATGTAAATGCGGCGACAAATCCTGTGATGAGCGTCTAAGTTCTACCTGTCTTTAACGATCTGAAAGAACCCGGTGGTTGTGAGTATTTGACTGACTTTTCTATTTTTGGAACGATCCGGGGGGAAGAGGAAAGGGAGCCTGCCTCCCTCCCTTCGGGAGAGAAAGAAAGTAACCAGTTTAAGTGACTGCTGCTACAATAATGGATACAAAGTGCTCGGAATTTGAAAACTGAGACTGCTGAGTTTTCCCTTTGGGGATTAAGTGGGGAGAAAATATCTCCATTTAAAGTTTTGGTCTTTACACTCTGGCTTCAGAAAAAATGGCGATGGAAAATTTGGACTGACGTGGGAAACAATTGAAACAAAGGAAGAAAGAGACAGGAACTGAAATTTGACACTCACCCTCCCTTCCAAAATGCTGGACTTTGTGTTTGAACTTGTTTTGAACTCTGGTCTAAAGGATGAAGAAATGCTCACTGTCTTGAGGCTGGAACTGCTTAATCGGAAATTGCAAGTCTTGAGTGGGATTATAAATAAAAAGAATCTATTTCCCACAGAGGAGGCTTTTCAAAAGTTTTACACAATGGAAGCAAACCTTGGCAAAGAGCTGGAAGGGGTGCTTGAAGGATGGTCTGAAATGGCTGGGCGACTCCGGGAAAAGGAACCGTTTTCTGGGGGTGGCAGCCCTGGAACGGAAAAATTTATAATATCCAGACCCCGAGGTGGGAGCTCGGGGGCAAGGGACATGGAATTAAGATATCTACAAGAAGTAGAAGTATGGTACAAAGAAGCGGAGGAGCCCAGGAAGGATGTGATGTGTACCCTGAAGCTCGATGCAAGGTCTGTTGTGAATGCTGCCTGGATCTGTGGACATTTGGGAAAAGAAGACAACTGGAGGATTGGTTCTGGCGAAAGACAGAGAAAGACAATGGACAGAGGGGGTGTGGGATGAAGTATTAAATGTAAAACCCAAATGGTCTGTTATGGTATCTGAAATCGGAGAGTGAAGTTTGTTAATTATAAGTTTATTTTGAATAAGCAAGGAGATATTGGATTTTAAGTTAAAAGCAGCATGATAAAGGACAGAAGAAATAAGTTTAGTTTTTATAAGAATATTCTGCTAAGATTTATGTTATAATAGGATGATTAAGAGAATTGTGTTATCTTTAATTGAAGTTAAAAAAAAATTATAGAGAAAAGTTGTTAAGAAAGTAAAATATGGATTTAAAACCGAAGGTGAAAAGGCGGGGGAAGTCAAACGTCAAGATTCAGAAATAGATTTTTTTTTTTGTAAGGTATACAAACAAGAAGAAGAATCCTGGCATTATGTGTATTTGTAGGTGTGGGTCTGGGTATGTGTTGTATTATGAAAATGTTAATAAATTCTTCATAAAAAAAAGAAAACTTTAGGCTGATGGTAGTTCAGTAAATATGTGCCTCAATTACATTTTAGCTTCTTTGCAGTAATCCTGCTAGTTCCCATTAGACCAATGGTCTTCCACAGGTGGGTCAGAAGAACCCATGAGTTGGCCATAGTCTGACCTATGGTCACAGCAGCAACTCTACCACCATAGCAATATATTATGTAAAATAAAAAATTGGATCTCTAAGCTCCTTGGGCTAATGATATATAACAGATGACCCAACTCATTTTTCAATATTAATTATTTCTGCAATATATGTGTCAGTTTGGAATAGGGCCATTCCATGAAAAATGAGCCTGATAAGAATGCTACATGAGCGCTGGAGTTTGGTGAGGAAGATTCCAAACGTGCAGTCTAACCATTTTTTTAAAAGCTAAAGACAAAAGAAGTTTATTTTATGGACCTTCTTTTCAAAAGTCCACCCATGTAGTCTTCACAGAAGTGTTCAAGTTAAAAGTTTTCTGATGATTGTCCCACCCGTGACAGCATTTTTTCCTTAATTTTGTATTGTTAAATTTCTTAAACTTAATTCCTGATTGCATAGTTGTAACCAATAAACATTGATTTAAACAGATATGCTGAGTTTATCATTGATTCACCTCCCAACTCACAGAGTTTTTCCATAAATCAAACTTATCTCAAGCTCCATGTCCTTTTTTTGTCCCACCCGTGACAACACTTTTAACATTTAATAAAATTGTCAAAAATATCCATAAAAATGATTAAACATTTGTAAAATGTTCAGTATCTTATTAAGAACATAGTTTAAATTTTGGTTGTTAATTTTTATGTATATTTACATTTTTACACATGTGTGAATACCAAAAAACATGGTCAAAGTGTCCCACCCGTGACAATGGAATGGCCCAATATGTAGTATTTACTTTATTCAGAATGCACACATTTTGATAATTTAATTGGAATGTTTTGGTTACATCCAATTATCTGAAGAAGTGTGCATGCACACAAAAGCTCATACCTAGAACAAACTTAGTTGGTCTCTAAGGTGCTACTGGAAGGAATTTTTTATTTTGTTTTGACTATGGCAGACCAACACAGCTACCTACCTGTAATCCAATTAACTGTTACTTAGAGGACAGGATTCAACAAATGAGTCCCATCACCAGAAGGCCTGCACAAGGACTTACGCATGTACAACAGGGCTTCTCCCCCTCCCTCCCCTGCAGGCCCCCTGCAATTGGCTTACAGGGAGAGGGGGTTTGCAAGAAACCCCTGGAACAGCTCATGGAGAAGAGAGGGGATCAGTTCATCCAGCAAGCCGAATCACATTAGTGCTACACTGAATTCCTCCCAGAGTAGATCCATTGAAATAAATGGATATAACTTAAGTCATAGCTATTAATTCATTGAGTCTACTCATAATATGGATAATCTTGTGTAACGGCAAGACTTTTATGTAAGACTATGTACATTATCAGATTATTACAATTCCTTTACACCGAGGACAAGCAAGTCCTGCGTTGTACATTGAGAGTACAACTCTGAAATGCAAGAGCAAGATACAGTTCCACCTCTGAGGGCAATGCCAGTGTTGCACCCTGTGAGTTTCAAACCTAGAGGCCAGGCCAAGGAATGGCCTGGGTGGGTGCAGTTGCACTGAAACGGAGAGGATAACAGAAAGCCTTCCCTGAACGTTCTCTATATAACCTTCCATGATTCAACACAATAATCGGGAGCACCTTTGCTGTTCTACGCTCCCCATATGAGCTTGCCTATGGCTTGAGGTTTACTGGGGCAGTCCTTCTGGTAGTTCCAACCCTGAGTGAAATTTGGGGTTCTGTGACCCACCAGAAGGCCTTCCCAGTAACAGCACCCCAGCTGTGGAACACAACTGCCCAGACTCTGCCATCAGTTGTATAGGCCTTTAATATGTGTTAATTGTGGTGCCAAAACGATATATTTATATGAAGGAATCCAGGGCTTGTCTGCAGAGTGGAAGGAAAGGAGGACCTTTTTCTGCTTCCCCACTTCCAGCCGCTCTCAGAAGCATGGAGAAAATTAGGGGGGTGGGCAGGGGATGCATGGCTTTTTTTTTGCAGTCTTCACATGAGGACTAGACCATGTGAAAAATGAACATAATATTTTAGCTGCAATTCATTTTCAGCTTTGTATTCTTGTTATTAAAGAAGTGCGCCTAGATATTCTGTTGTTGCGCCCATAACCTAGGTTTAAGGTGCCATTTAGCTTCTAGCTTTCATATCTCAGTTTCTAACATTGTGGCGGAGACGCTCACCTTGAATGTCCAGTTTGCAAACCTAAGACTTAAATGTCCTTCAATGACCCCACTCCAAGGAGGGGTCACCTCTCCCCACAGGCAGGATCAGCGAATGTGAGTGAGGTGACACTGAGCAAAAGGGATGGAGGGAAGGAGGGGAAAGGCAACTGTGTATTGCTATCCCTGCATGGAAGCACCATCACAGCCTGAGCCAGAGCTGCTTCTTCCTGGCCTCTCCCTGCACTAATAATAATAAGCGTGTGCCACTCCTCTTGCCTGCCCACCAGGCAGTTACCCAGACGGCCAGCTATGTGGCTCTGCGGGGGGAGGGGGGAGGCGTCTCTGTCGGAGTTTCACACCCATCCCCTTCACTTCTCATCCAACACCCAAGCAGCTTTTTTGAAGCAAGCGGGGCGGGGGGGGGGCAGGACTCAGGTGGTTCTGAGGCCGGAAAAGAAAGACACTTCTCCACTTCTCAAAGACCAGCTCATGCGCAAAGGAAGCGACTAGAAACCTTGCCTTGGTTGCGCCTGAGCAGTTCTCACACGTGGAATGTGACTTGTGAATGGAGAGTTTTGGACTGTCCCTATAACATTTCCTTTGGCATGTAAAATGGTATTGTATTTCTCAGGCTCATGACTGATGCTCATACAGGTGGGTAGCCGTGTTGGTCTGCCATAGTCAAAACAAAATCGAAAATTCTTTCTAGTAGCACCTTAGAGACCAACTGAGTTTGTTCCTGGTATGAGCTTTCGTGTGCATGCACACTGAAAGAAGTGTGCATGCACACGAAAGCTCATACCAGGAACAAACTCAGTTGGTCTCTAAGGTGCTACTAGAAAGAATTTTCGATTTTGTTTTGACTGATGCTCAGGTTGAGAAGGGCTATTCCTTAGGTCAGAATTGCCAAGTGACAGTTTTGATTGCTAGCAGTTTACTTGGAGGCAGTTTTGTGTTGTTGTTGTTGTTTTGCAGTGTGTGTGTTGGTTGACCTGCTAGAGTTACCTGTTTTGCAGGTAGCATTTTTATGATTATCTGCTGCTAATCATATGTCTTCTAGTAGTTTGACTCTTTGACTATCAGTCACAACTTTGTTTTTTTTTAATTCTGCAGGGTTGAAGATGGAGCTGTTCTGTTGATTTCTGAATCACGTGCTCCCTGTTAAACATGGAGGAGCTATTCTTTTGCTCTGCATAGGATGGTGACTACACATTTATGAAAGCAATTGTCCCAGACCAATTGAGTAGTTTTCCCATGTTCATCTTGGAACAAGTGCTTCCAGACAGCACAAGGTCATCCTACCCTAGTGCTAATTTTGCCTAGGGAGTTGCTGGTTTAGGCTGGCTTTGTGATGTCTGGAAATACTTAAATACTCTTTTTAGGTCCTCTATGAAGAACAGAAGTCATTGCATGGAAATTTTTTTTAAGAAAGGGGGGGTCACTTAAGATTTTTTGGAGATAGTGTCTTCTGTGCTTCATCATGTAATTTGAAGCAGAGTATGTGCCGTATGAAAGGTCAAATGTCTCCTTGTGTTTTTTTGTGGGGGTGGGTGGGTTTGGAAAAAAGTCCCCTCTTTCAAGTTGGCTGATGCAATCCACTTCCAATGTAGAAAATAGTTTTATCTGTTGAGAGCTTGGTGCTGTAACGGTAGTCAGTCAGGCATGACAGTGCAGGAAGTATTGCACCTATACATGAACCACAAAGAGTACAGTTGATATCCCTCCCACCCCCATCCTGTTTTCTCTTTTGAACATTCGCTTTGTCAACTCTGTCCCATATAAACCCACGAGGCACAGATGGCTTCTGTTGGCTAATACCCCATGCTGACCTTTTGAGGATCACTGACCCAGTGACCCCATTGCAGTATCACTGAAAAAAGAAGGAACTCTTTGGCTTTTATGGCTGTGGAGATGATGACAGCGGTGGCACTAAGCAGCAGATGTTCTTGGCTCATGTGGGAAAGCTTGATAATTCTGCCATTATAGCAACAAAAATCTCTTTAAAATCATGAATTGAAAAGGAAAAGACATGAGATTAAATGATTGTAGATAGGTTTGCCATCCCACCCCCCGAAAGGGCTCCTGTGCTTTGAACAGCAGCCCAAGGAGCAGATATTTTGCTGGGGTAATTTTTCTTGGTAGGGAAATTAAATGGTGGGGAAAGCTTCGCCTGTTAACATTTCTGCATGCCAGATATGGCTCTTAAAATCACAGGGACCAAGCCAGGAGAAAAAAAAACCCCTGGCAATTCTAATTATGCAGAGTATGCATATATTTTGCTTCACTATTCTCATTTAAATATTTTTGTCTGTTTGGTATCCATGAACAACTGTGCTGCTTTAGAGGAGAATAGTACATCCTTTCCCCTTTCCACACTACAGCTAAACTTTCATAAGAAGCAATATTTGAGTGATAACAATACTTAGCCATGTTGTAAGCAAGGCTTTCTAGCTTCAAACCTGCCCGAGCTTCCTTTACTTTCAACAGCATTTTCACATAGAGACTCAGCCAGTGAAACTTCCGCCCTCAAAGAAAACAGCATTTCAAAACAACCAGCAGTGACAGGAGCAGCCATGCCTGCTAAACCTCTCCATGTCATGAAGCCGTTAAACTCACATGTAGTCTCCTTCATTTCATTAGCACATGCACAAAGAAATGTGTGGAGCAGAAACACAACATGAAATCCGCTATGTGGGATGGAGTTTGCCCTGAAGATATTTTGCTTTCTAAAGCGGTTTTGTAAAGATAAACTTGGGCTGCCATCCTAAGCCCACTTACCTCTACTAAATGCAATAAGACTTCTAAGTGGACACGATTAGGATTGTATTGTGGGTCATGTATATTATGCCCAGAAACCAAAGGGACTATTATAAATAGGCTGCAGACGTCATGTAACATGGAATGATCAGCAACTACAAGAAATTGGTTGTTCTTGTTTTCCAAGCTTCTCTGTGTGACCAAAACAATTAATGTTCATGTCAGAAAGAGATGCTCTTGTTCACATGCAACTTTCCAATTTGGAGACCAATGGCCACTTTCTGAGGCACTCCAGCCCTCTTCTCCAGCTGCTGAACACTTCAAAATGCTAAGCATTATCACACACCAGGCAGGAAAACCTCAATGCCAGGTTTGCACATTTATCGGTAGGTGTGAACCAACCCTGAGATGCACAGAATAAAAATGTGACAGAATTGAACTGTGGGATATAACCTCATTTCATGCAAGACTGCAGTGAGATAAACATGAGCCATTCACTTCAGTACCTCTGAGGGAATATTATTATAATGTGTGCATTCCTCAAGAGGATTGCTACTCTGCCTACCTTTGGGCTTGCTCCCAGGGGCAACGAAATGCAAGCTCTCTGGTTCTATGAATGTGTCAGGAGTTTCAGTTCAGCTCCTTCAAAATGAGAATAGTTGGTGTGACCCATATTTATTCCTTCTGGAAACCCTTTCTTGTAAATCACTGACCACAAAGCCTAGGCAGGCAGCTGCTTTGCTGTGACAGCTGTTTATCACACTTGCCATAAGGACCTTTTCAGAATTACCTCATCTGATTGTTGTGTCCATCTGTTGTCGCTTCCATACTTGATATTATAGCACACATTGAATAACAGCACCTTGACGAACACTAGTTTTCGAGGGCCTATTGATCCACAGATAAATAAAGATAAATGGATACAAGGGGAAGAAACACATTCCTCTGCTAGACATAGACACCTTTGCACATCTCTCCCCGCCCTACTCCCCATTCAGTAGACTTCAGAGAATGTAGTTTGTCCACTAAATAATCAATTAATTGTTTGATCCAATCTAAAATGTCCCATGGGAATGTAAAGATAATTCAACAGTTGTATAGTGTGCTCGGATGAATTATCAGAATTTTACAGACTCGGGAATAATAATTCGTTTTTTCAGTAATGTGGGCCTCTGTGTTATATTGACAGAGGCCAAACTTAATTGATAAAACCCCATAAACAGAAGTAGAAGACGCATTTATTTTATTGAGCAATAATGCCAGTGTATCTGCTACACTGTTCTCTCAAGTTTGTGTTTCCTTTGCAGATATAACCACACTTTCCCACCACTCTGCAGGTGCTTGTGCAAATGCTGTAGACATTTGTTGCTTGTTTCCTTTTCCTGATGTGAAAAATAACAAAGTACACAGAATATTAAAAGAAGCACATGATCAGTCCAATTGAATTAACTGGATAAGTAGAAACTATTGAAAGTTGCTGCAAAATAACGGAAATGTTTTCTTGGGTGTCACTTGTGAAAGCGTTATCATTTAGGACTTCTCTTCTGACAAATGGGGTTGAGTGCCTATCAGTTTGGAAGTGAAATGGTGCCATACAAAAATAAGGGAGTGGTTATTCCATACTCAGGGGACTCCATAGGTACATGAAATTATAAAGTTTGTGCATTTAAAAAAAAAAAACAGAGCAGAGTTCCCAGGGTGTTACTCAGGACTGTTTGTGTATGGAAATAGTTTAAGACAGTGAGGCAATGCTTCTTAAAGCAGTATGCTGTTGGCCCGTATTATGGTAACCACATTACAAGGTTACTATTGCACAAATGACATGCAGAAGGTCGTCACAAAATCTTTGGTACTGGAATGCTACAAATTATCCTTGTACCTCTCATCTGTGTCTCTCTTATCTTTCTCAGGACAAAAACATTTATCTACCTTCCCACCTTATGATTGTGGTGTAGCCTTGTCTAAACTGCTGGTGTATGTAAATCAAATCCAGTCAACGTGGTTTTCCTAATGATCTCAACGATCCACATGTGACCTACCAGCAGGCTATCTTAATGCTATGTTAAGGCGGTTTCCTTTTGGAAACGCAGCCGTGCAGCTTTGTCCTATGCAGGTTTACTCAGCAGTATATGATGTGTTGTTGGCCTGGTGAACATTGGGGCTAAGTGTGTACAGCCCAGTCTGCATTCTAATCCATAATTACATCTTGTTTAATTCCCACTGGTTTTAATGGGATGTGTGTTTGCATGTTGGCCTGTTGTCTAATTTGATTCCATTTATTCTGAATCCCTAAGTTTTCTGGCACTGGTTCTCTAACATAATTTTGTTTTCCTTGGGTTTAGTTGTGAGTCTGAAAGCTCGGAGCCATGACGACTCACGTAACACTAGAGGATGCTCTGTCCAATGTGGACCTGCTGGAGGAGCTGCCATTACCTGATCAGCAGCCATGCATCGAGCCACCTCCATCGTCTATCATGTACCAGGTAAACAGCAGGTCTTCAAATATTTTATTATAGGGCCTGCATGCTTTTGCCATTCATTTCTGCAGTTCATGGTATTATGAAGTCAAGCAGAAAACATTGTTGTTGGGGAAATATGTAATACAGTAAGCAACAAAGGATGACTGGAAAGGTTGTAAGGTTTCTAGCTGGGGCAATCAGAATAAGGTCCAATATTTGATTGCTGATTCATGACCCTAAACTTTGTTTTATATAATCTACTTTTTATTTTGTTCTGTGTACATCCCATTGTTCTTTTGTTGCTATGACCGATGGCTGACGCAAATAAAGTTTCATTCATTCAAGCAACAGGTTGAGAAGAAAGCATGGGATAAGGCATGTGAAAAAGATCACAGCAACAACAGAACGCTAACCATGATTATGGGCTGGTCCTTAGTTTCCATTTATGTATTGTATATTTATATAGCACATAGAAACTATTGGCTATGTTAATACATATTGTTAAACCAGGTATCCCAGCCTTGAGTTCCCAGATGTGGGAATTGTAGCCCAACAACATCTAGAGATCCATGATAGGAGACGGCAGGTAAACCAGGGTTTAGTGTGAAGTGCAGAAGCTGGAATTAACCTGAGGGAGCTTCAGGGTTGTACACTTCCCTGATTCGATTCCCTATCCCTAGTTTCACATGATATGTGAATATGGCCACTGACTCATTCTGGAAGTACCATTCATAGGTTCAGGGGGGAAATAGGCTGTAGTGAAGTATTTTGCAAACATGCAAAGTAGCATATCCACTGCTCACATCTGTTACCAGGTTCGACCCCTCATAGATAGATAGATAGATAGATAGATAGATAGATAGATAGATAGATTTTATTTATACACACACACACACACTATATATATATATATATATATATATATATATATATATATATATATATATATATAGTCCCTCTCTCGTATTGCATGCTTTCTGTGGGGAAAGTTTGACTCACCCTGACCCTGGTGAAAGCACAGGTACCTTTTCTTGTATAACAGTTTCCTTCCTGAGATTGATTGACTATCTTTCAAACAGGGCTGTGATCCCTTTGCTTCCCTTTCCATGCTGTATTGTGGAAACATGTATTGGTTATAGGTGTGCATTCTAAGCACAATAATGATCAAATAAGCATGAATTCACTCATCCAGATTGTTGGCTACTGCCTTGTGAACGACCACACCATATGGTTTATTAAAACCTGCTACTATGGCTTCCCTTGTTGACTAATTACATGAGGTGATAAAAGACAACGACACTGTAGTGACTGCATAATAAATCTATATGTTCCAGCTATCAAATAAGTGTCACTCTGTGTGAGAGAGCTTGCTCTAACTGCGAGCGGCATTAACCCTTGCTTCTTGATTTGCTCTCAGGCCAACTTTGACACCAATTTTGAAGACAGAAATGCCTTTGTAACTGGCATTGCCAGGTATATTGAACAAGCTACAGTGCACTCAAGCATGGTAAGTGCCATAGATTATACACAGCTACCTACACTAAAGGGGACTCAGTGTGCACTTGGTTGAAGTGTAATTGGTTTTCTGTGTTAACCAGCACTGCCATTCTGCCAAAATGTGTGTCTGTCTTCCAGAATGAAATGCTGGAGGAAGGACATGAATATGCAGTGATGCTTTACACCTGGAGAAGCTGTTCCAGGGCCATTCCCCAGGTAAGATGTACAGTTGGACTCAAGCCCAGCCCACTCAGACAGAAATTACAGTCCAAGGGGAACAAGGGATGGAAATATATAGAAGAATTGCAGAGAACCTGGGCTAAGGTATTGGCATAGGGGCTCTGATTTGGGTCTTGGTGAGGATAATACACATTTTCCATCTTCTCACTATCAAAATGTTCATGAAGCAATGCTGAGGTTCTGAGTTTGTGTGATCAGGGTGGGGTGGCTTTAAGAGGGGATTAGACAAATCCATGGATGATAAGGCTATCAGTATCTACTAGCTATAATGGCTATGCTCTTCTTCCATGGTTGGAGGCAGTATACTTCTGAATATCAGTTGCTGAAAACCACAGGAGGGGAGAGAGATGTTGTGCTTAGGTCCTGCTTGCATTTAGTTGGCCACTGTGAGAACGAGATGCTGGACTAGTTGGGCCATTGGCCAGATCCAACAGACGCTTCTTATGTTCTTATGAGCCTTTGTTACTGAGTCAGGAGCTTGTCTTCTGGGGATCCAAATTTTCTCCCAATGTGTTTGTTAAGATGTCCATATTAAACACAGATCAGCAATGTCATTCCTATTTCATCAGCGTAAGCTTCCAAATGCCATACAGGTCACAGAGAATAGCATTGCACTAAGCACTGTTAAGGCCTCCTCTGGGCTATTGTGATTAACTTATAAATACCATTTCCAGTGTGAATTCAGTATGATACCAGATTGCTCTATATGCAGCCTGGGAAATATTCTAATTCAGCAAGCAGTGCTGGTATTGGTGCCATTATGGACTCCAAGCTGGATCAATATGCAGTTCTCCTAAGGGTTATCCTTTTCTGTTTGACTAATGCATCCCCATCCCTTTAGCCTTTATAAATCCCAGCTGAATATTTCCTTGTTTCACATGAATTTTTGATCACATGCTCTAGTTTCTTGCTTTGATCGCTGAAGCATATTGCAGGCGTATTTATGCAAACCAGGTTAAAAGACCACCAGGTCATACTGAAGGGAATGACTCTTAGGAGAGAAAGAAAAAAAATTGTGCACAAATTCTTGAGAGCCTGATGTATCCACTTCTGTTGTTCTGACTAACTGGCATGCAGTGAATGCTACACTTCAGTTAACTTCACAGAGGCTTCATGTGTATTTATTCAATGTGTTTCTAGTTCACCTTTTAGGTCACAAGCACTCACAAGACTGCTTATATTTAGGGCACCATCAATAAAGCTTGATGGAATAAATAAGAAGTCTTTTGGTGCCACTTGAAGGCCACAAGAGAGGGAGCCAACCAGAGTTCTGGGGAGAGGGAATTGCAGAAGTTTGTGGAGCCATCACTGAAAAGGCTCCTTCCCTAGTACCTGCCAACACGATTGACTTTAGTGTCAGGCCAGAGAACAGGGCCTTTGAAGCCAATAATTGGGCTCTGGCAGGTTCATATGGGTATACAGGTAGGCTGTCCTGCTACATAGTGCACCAGAAGATCTCTTTCTTCAGCTAGTCATTTAATATATGCAAACAAGTATAGATTTTTTTGGTAATCTGGTCTTATTGAATGTGGAAGTTTTTTTTTTCTAAAGGAAAATAATTAAGAAGCAGTGTTTTTTATTTAAAATGTTTTGGAAGATAAATAAGATTTGATTTGATTAAAAAACCAAAAACTTTGGGGGGGGAGTAAGGGGTGAAAATGCAAATACAATATTATGATGTGTTCCCATATGCAAATAGAAACAAAGTGTTAAGCAAAGATAAAGCATGTGCCAAATATCATTTTTGATACATATTACTATTTAGAAAATGCTCGCGAAATTATCTGGCTTGGTGACCCTCATCACAGATCTCTGTCACACTGCTGCCAAAGTAAAAAACAGAACATTTGTCCATTAGGATAACTAATGAAAATAGATGTTGTCCTTCAGGTAAAGTGCAATGAACAGCCAAATCGGGTTGAGATTTATGAAAAGACTGTGGAAGTCTTGGAGCCAGAAGTTACAAAGCTCATGAAGTTCATGTATTTTCAGGTAGGTTTTGGGGGAGCTTCAAAATTCCTATGATTCAATATTATCTCCTTTGCTCATCAGCATGGTCAGTTCTGATGTTGCAGAGTAAAGCTGAAAATGCTTCTAGGAATGTGCCTTAGTTCACCTTATCTCATTGCGGGGAGGTGGGAGAGTAGTGCGCCTGCATTAAATTTGGCGCATTTGCCAAAAATGTAACATTCTTTTCATTCACATAGCTGACCTATTTTAAGTTCTTAGTTGACCTGATTCAACTTGGTAGTAGAACAAACACATTGGGTGGGATTCAACTAATGAGTCCTGCCAGCAGAAGTCCTTGCACAGGGCTGGGGAAGGGG
Source organism: Lacerta agilis (assembly GCF_009819535.1). Lineage (NCBI taxonomy): Eukaryota > Metazoa > Chordata > Lepidosauria > Squamata > Lacertidae > Lacerta > Lacerta agilis. The sequence continues at coordinate 62,864,901 of NC_046313.1, forward strand.
GGATCATTCCATCTGGCAAGCCCAAACACTTGCCTTGACAGAATGATCACCTTAGTGCAGCATTGAATTCCTTCCATACTATTTTCAAAACTTGTCTGTGCCTTCCCCATAACTGATGTGGGCAAAGTTTTAGTCTCTCAAATTCAGTTTGGGTCTTTACTTGTGACATAAAACATAGTCCAAACTAACAAGCCATAGAATATGATCTCAGATGGTGACAACCTTTTCAAACAGAGGTTTTTCCTCTTGAACGTAGCTAAGCTGTATGTAACAGTATAAAGAACAGCAGCCATATCAATGGTCTGCCCAAAGTACCTAAACACTTTTCTGAGGGACACTAAATAGAATAGCAATGTTGGGGTCAGGTCTGAGAACCATTTTCTGCTTCAGGTATGCAACAAATGTGGGTTTGTTTTCTTTCTTGTAAGATTATCTGTCAGCATTTTTGAAAATGTGTTTTGAGATCTGCAGTTTCTACCTGAAAAGCTACAGGACACAAGCAGAAGAGAACATTAACATTTCATTTTCACATTTTATTCATCTCAGCAGGTAAAACTGCCCTGCTGCTTGCTGAGTTGATATTTATTTATTTCAGACTATCTATCACCTCTATCTATCTATCTATCTATCTACGGTATCTATATCTATCTATCTATCATCTATCAACTAACTAACTAACTAACTAACTACATACAGGGGCGTAGCAAGGTAAATTGGTACCCGGGGGCAAAAAAAAAAAATTGTGTCCCCCCCCCCCGAGGCATGGGAAGGTCAGGTGGTACCCGGTGCGGAAAATTTATTGTCAACCCCCCCCCCATTGATCCCCCCTGCAAAAATGGTTTTAAGTTATTTCATATTTTCTTACAAAGGAAGAATAAGAAATAATAATAAAAAACCTTTTATTTATATCCCACCCTCCCCGGCCAAAGTCAGGCTCAGGGTGGCTAACATCAGATACATAACAGTGGTATAAAATCAAACAATAATTAAATTACCTCCTAAAAACATCTCAAAATCAAATTAAAGTCTAATTAGATGGCTTTCCACAGGGTTAGGGTTGGGAACAGTAAGTGTTCTCTGAACTTAAATTTCAGCCTTCATGACATAGGAAAACAGCCAAGTGAACAGCTACTTTGGTGGAGGAGGGTCAAGATATTAACCAATATGCATGAAATTTCATATATAGCTATATAATCCCTAGTATAGTAAGATAAGACCTTCGGAGCAGGCATTAAAAAAATAATTCAAAAAAAAATGTTTCTTGATCATTTGTCACCCCCTCCATTATGGAACACGGAGTGGCCCACCCCCCCTTGCTACGTCCCTGACTACATACTATTCAACCACTTTTGCTGCTTGAATTTACCTGGTCAAGAAAGCTGAAAGGTCAGTATTTGGAACAATGATTTCAACTGCTGGGTGGAAACATGGTAATGATGAGGCTGAAAAAGGGAAAGAACAGGCGATGGGATCCTGATCCTAGTCAGAACAAGACTATTCTCAGCAACTATTTGCTCAAGGCCTTCCCATTTCACCCCACCTCTGAATTACCTATTTGTTGCTGTTTTGCAGAGAAAGGCCATTGAGCGATTCTGCAGCGAGGTAAAACGTTTGTGTCATGCAGAGAGAAGGAAAGACTTTGTTTCTGAAGCGTATCTATTGACACTGGGAAAGTTTATCAACATGTTTGCTGTCCTGGATGAATTGAAAAATATGAAGTGCAGTGTCAAAAACGACCACTCTGCCTACAAAAGGTGAGATTGGTGAATGCCAGTGCATTTTTAGTGTTGCTGTTCTGAGAGGGTGAATTGTTGGAACCTTTGGAATTAGGCCTTGTGTTATTACAGCAGTCTATGAGAAATATTTAGCAGTAGAAATCAATTTTTAGGGAAGCAAAGATAATGAAACGTAATGCTTCTCTAAACCTAATGGTAAAAGCTCTTTTTACAGTCCTGTATTACATAGCCACAAACTAGCATACCCTGGTCAAGGTAGGATTTCTGTTGTCTTTCAGAGCAGCCCAGTTTTTGAGGAAAATGGCTGACCCCCAGTCTATTCAGGAATCACAGAACCTTTCCATGTTCCTAGCAAATCATAACAGGATCACACAGGTATGGTAGTTTTCTATTGATTTTTTTCTCTCCTGTCTTGTGTTCAATGAAGTTACTGTTGTTTTGCTTTTTCTGTGTGGTATAAAGCTTTAATTCCTGTTTTTAAGTCATAGACTGACCTCTTGAACATGAGATAGAATTATTTAAATAATTAAAGTTAGTAATTTGTTGTTGTTGTTCAGTCGTTCAGTCGTGTCCGACTCTTCGTGACCCCATGGACCAGAGCACGCCAGGCACGCCTATCCTTCACTGCCTCCCGCAGTTTGGCCAAACTCATGTTAGTAGCTTCGAGAATACTGTCCAACCATCTCATCCTTTGTCGTCCCCTTCTCCTTGTGCCCTCCATCTTTCCCAACATCAGGGTCTTTTCCAGGGAGTCTTCTCTTCTCATGAGGTGGCCAAAGTACTGGAGCCTCAACTTCAGGATCTGTCCTTCTAGTGAGCACTCAGGGCCGATTTCCTTGAGAATGGATATGTTTGATCTTCTTGCAGTCCATGGGACTCTCAAGAGTCTCCTCCAGCACCATAATTCAAAAGCATCAATTCTTCGGCGGTTAGTAATTTAGTAAAGTTCAATAATTGACCTCTGGGGCCTTTGGTCTAGGATTGTTGTCAGATTGTTGTCACCCCATTACACATGTTATCCTTGCAACAATCTGTGAGGTAGGTTAGGTGGAGAAAGATTGACTGGCCCAAGGTGCCCCGGTGAGTAGAGATTTGAACTTGGGTTTCTCCAATCCTTGTCCCAATGCTTCTCAACTGGTATCCTCCAGGTGTTTTGGGCTACAATTCCCACCATTCTTGACTTTTGGCTATACTAGCTATGGTTAATAGGAGTTTAGTACACACAATACACACACACACACACACACACCTATATTGAAGGCACCAGGTTGGAGAAGGCTGCCCTAACCATTGCACCACACTTCCTTTGTACCTACATTTGTTATCTGGAAAGGCCATAACCAATACTTTTTTTAAAAAACAAAAATTTATTGATTTTCCACAATATAAAGAACAAAAACAACAGAAAAACACAAATAATAACAATAACAATAGCAACAAAACAAATACTAAAATAACATCAACAAAATAAAAAGAAAACAAATACATACCTTACACACCTAGACACTCCAACTATCAATTGTAATCTCGTTCCAAATCTTAATTAAAGGGGGACTTCCCCCATTCTCTCTCCTGCGTTCACTTCTAGATTTACATTAGTAACTTATCTCATTATTTTAAACAATACATTCACCATCATTCTTCTTCTTTCTCTCAACCTTATATACCTTTTGAATTCTAAATAAAAACAAATACCACCTCATATTGCAAATCATAATTTGTTATAACCTTTTCCTTTCTTAGTTCCATAAAGCTGCTGCTTTATTACTTCAAAATCATACCATAACATATTAAACCAATATTATATCATAAAAACCAAAGTATTTCTTCTCTATTCCAAATCCATTTTCGCTCTATACCGTCGGGGTACCGTGATGAGCCTTCCTAGCAATCACATACCTTTTTTTTCACCCTACCCCTCTTCTCGCCATCTTCTCTCCTTCCATCACAATTATCCACCAGGCCTCCCAACAACATTTTCCCATACCATTGTTCAGATTGTCCCCTTTTTCTTGGTGCCAAAAAACCAGAGCATTGTCCCAAAGTACCTTTAATAGTCTCTTCAAAGAAAGTTGTACTTCACCACCCAGCATCTCCAGTTCAATCTTCAAATCCAATTGTATTTGTAATTTCCAAAAATGTTGTTCCAGTATTTCTGGGCTCTAACCCCAGAAAACGTTTGTAGCGTCCCAATGTCCTTCCCTGGACCTCTCACGTCGACAGGGAAGTTCTTCTTCTTCTTGGAGTTGCATCTCTACTTCAGAGACTAAACTTCGCTTTTCTGTTGTTTGTTTAAATTCTCTGAGTTCTTTGGCAAAATCCTTAAAATCAGATCTAATCTCGGTAACCTTCTGTTGCAAAAGTCCTAGTTCCAAAAGTATTTTCCTTTGTCCAGGAGTCATTGCTAAGTCCGGAGACATCGTGGAAACGAAACCAAAAGGGCAGGCAGGAAATAACAAGAATCAGTACTTTTCCATCTTCCAATCTCAAATTACAGCCACCATTTCCCCCTGGTCAGAGTGCAAAAAATTCTTCATCCTGTAATCCACAGTCAGCAGAAATACCTCAAAATTCTTAATTCTCCCCCTAACCGGGGTTTCTTTGCAAGCCAACCAAATCCAGAAAAAAAAACTTTGTAGCAACCAAAAGTAGCAACAGCCACAGTCAATGTTACTATTCTTCTGTCAAACAGGGGAGAAAACGGACTTCCTCTTTAGAGTTTCTCCCCTAAAGCCAAATTAACAGATTTGTAATCCAATTAAGCCCCATACTTATAGTTTACGGGTTTCTTCTTACTTTAAAGCCAATTGAGGAAGAACGGGAGCGCTCAAAAGCCAGCGGCGGCCGCCGCTTGGTTTTCCCGGATGGGGACGGTCTCCACAGCCCCGCGCCGTTGCCCATTCACTCGAACCCCCCTTTTACAAGGGAGGCTCGAGAATGGGGCGACGCAAAGGGGCCCGCTGGAGAGCCCAGTCCACGGGACGCCCCTCCCGCGGCTTACCGGAGCCCGCAGTGCGGTTGCGGGTCTCCCGGCCCCCAGGAAAACCGGAGCTGTCTCAGAACGAAGACAGCTCCCTGCCGCCGGCCATCACGCCCTCACCAGAAGTCCCATAACCAATACTTATTGGCTCTGTACACTGAAGTAATTAAATCAAGTTTCACAGTCCTGAAACATTTTTATTTTTGTCCTTTTGTTTGTAATTACTGAGGGTCTTGTGGGTTGCTATGTTTTTTTTTAAGTGCCTGCATCAGCAGCTAGAAGTCATTCCAGGTTATGAGGAGTTGTTGGCTGATATTGTGAACATCTGTGTGGATTACTACGAAAACAAGATGTACTTGACGCCCAGTGAGAAGCATATGCTCCTAAAGGTAACGTCACAACCTCTCTCCAAAGATGGGGTAAGGTAAAGGGACCCCTGACCATTAGGTCCAGTCATGTCGGACTCTGGGGTTGCGGCGCTCATCTCACGTTACTGGCCAAGGGAGCCGGCGTACAGCTTCCGGGTCATGTGGCCAGCATGACCAAGCCGCTTCTGGTGAACCAGAGTAGCACACAGAAACGCCGTTTACCTTCCCGCCGCAGCAGTACCTATTTATCTACTTGCACTTTGACGTGCTTTCGAACTGCTAGGTTGGCAAGAGCAGGGACTGAGCAATGGGAACTCACCCTGTCGTGGGGATTCAAAGCGCCAACCTTCTGATCAGCAAGCCCTAGGCTCTGTGGTTTAACCCACAGTGCCACCCGCGTCCCTTTAAGGGTTGGGTTATCTGTCTCTTAATCTTTCCCTCTCTCATTGTGATCCCCGTTCTAAAAATAAATGTGTCAGGCTTAAGTTTCACCTCTTCATGAATCACAATTCATTATGATTATTAATGAATTTCAGAAGAAATAAAATTGGAATTGATAAGCCGTAAACATTCCTAGCTGTGGTGTTGGATTAGCTTATAACTTTCCTGAAAATATCACTGTTCTTCCCACCAGACCTCTATGCTTATATCATTTTTCTGCTAGGTGATGGGCTTTGGTCTCTATCTCATGGACGGAAATGTCAGTAACATTTACAAACTAGATGCCAAGAAGAGAATCAACCTCAGTAAAATTGACAAGTTTTTCAAGGTCAGTGTCTGGCATTGCATTGGTTTAGGATTGTCTCCAAAGGAATCTGTGGTCATGCTGCTTGGGATATTTGTGTAAGGGCAAAGCAAGCATAATTTGTGACAGATTGAGATGCTGGAATGCAATTGCATTGGAAATCCTCAATGTCTGACATTACAGTAAGCTGAACAGCTGAGTGTTTGTTTGATGCCATGTTTGTGATACTGGATAACACTTGCTAAAGTTGCAGTTTCAACCTGCTTCTTGGTGTGCGACCCTTTCCCATTTCCATCACTTTTCTTTGAGGAATATGATCATGGTGCTGCTAACTGTCCATATTTGCAGCATTTCTGAGTCATTGTACACATGTTCCATTTTTACAGCATGGCTACGGACTTCATCTTGGGTAGGGCAATCTGTTCCTATGTTATGCAACTGGTAGACTCCACTTACACCCAGATATTGTGCCCACAGCGTATAAGCTTTGAGCTGACATAGTGATAATCCATTCCCATCCCTGTTGAAAATCCTGAATTCTGTGTTATCAACAATGCTTTCATTACCATGAATGGTGAATTTAAGTGCCTTGGAATTATATAGCTACATAGGTAGGCAGGCGGGAGGTGCTGGAGTCAGTATTGTACAATTGTAAATTAAGCCTTCCAAATGTGTTGAATATTTTAACACCATGCAAATATCCATGCTCAAAAAATTGTAACAAAAACTACAGGTGCATAATAGTTGGAAGGGGGCAGCAGGCTAGATAATGTGCCCATCAAGCCCTGGCTTCCCACCAGTGTCAACCAATGCAATGTAGATCATAAAATGTGTCGCAAGCAGAAGGCATGTACACTGTGGAGAGGAGCCAAAGAACAGTTCTTCAGATAACCCTGCCCTCTTCAGTAACCAAGACACCAATATCCGTTTTTTGAAAAATGCCAGTGGTGCCTTACTGCTTTTAGAATGGCTTTATTGGGGTGGACATTTGACAAAGTTCCACTTGCTCTGCCAGTGTGGAGAGAAATAAAATGGCAGACTCAATGGGGAAGAACAAGGTAGCAGGTTGAGGTGCTCCTTGGAAAATGAACGTTTCGTTGAGATTCTGCCTCTCCTCAATGTTGTCACATGTAATATGTTCTCAAACATAGCAACAAAATTTGGCAGGCAGCATATATTAAACAAGTTCACAATTTAATTGTTATCTGTATTACTGGCATCCCATGAGTGGACCCAATGGCCACTTGTAAACTTTGTCAACCAAGTTTTGGAATTCTGAAATCTGCTTCATGTGTTGTATAAAAAATGAGTTCTCATGGCTGATGTCTATATTGTGAGGGTAATGAATGTGTGTAGGGGAGTCACTTGACTGAAAACATGTGGCAAAAATGTGTCCAAGAACCTCAGCCCGTCATGATTTATGTTTTCCATGTGTTTCCAGGGTTAACATGTTTCCTCCAATCTTGTAGTGGTTACAACAGAGATGCACAGGGAACAAAGGAAAACTTAACTTTTTCAAAATAAATTTCAGCATAAAGGAATTTCACTCCTAGTAGCTGCAGCATGGAGGGTCTTGCAACTTTAGGTAATGTTAGAATGAAGTGCAGTGATTCCAAATAGCCAAACCTTGTTTGAAAACTTGTGCTGTTCATTCTTTGGGATGGAGTTTGCAGACCGTTTTCCCTCCCAACAGTGCCTTTGGAGTGACCTTACATCATGATGTGGTGCTGTTACAACTAAGGCATTGGCGTGGGGGGGGGGGGTGACCTGACAGGCCAACTGTCTGTTGACAACAGCTGCTGCACACCACCAGTTGTGACAGAAAAAATAACTTTCTTGTCAAGGCTAGTCGATTCCTCTTCACATTACCACACAAACGTCTCTTGGTCTTTTATAATTTTTATTAAGAATTCACAAACAGTATTAATAAATAGTTCTTAACTTCAACTATCACTCCACAGAGTCATTCAGTTCAGATACCTTCTGAGCTCTGCTTCTCCCCTGACCAGCAACTCTCAAAAGGCTTTTCCCGCTCTTTTTCTAACCTCCTAGTGAGGACTGGCTTGTACCTCCCCCCCCTCCCCCGAGTTGGAGTCATAACTTAACCCTTGCCTCTGTGAACATTCTAACTCTCTTTCTAACTCTACCCTGACATTTCTGTTAAAGAAATGTTTTATTTTAAAAATGTGTTTTGGGCCCCATTGTTGCCTTTGAAAACCTATCCAGTTTTCACTGCCTGCTCCAAAATAACTTGGTTTTCTCTTCCCTTTTTACCCACCCCCATTCCATCCCAATTCACCCCAGAGATTATCAGCAAGGGCTTTGGAAATGTACTATTTATTCATAGCCACACACTATTCCTGTGATGAAGGCAAACTAGGATTGTCAACTTTTAAACCTCTGGTGCCCCCCCACCCTATATCTGTCCCTTTAACAGCAGCTTGACCTGTACCACTGACAGATACATTCACCAGCTTGTGAGCTCTGCTTGCTGTTGCTAGCTAATTAAGAAAACTGTGTTCCACTATGAAGTGTAACTTAAGAACTGCAGTTCATTTTAGCTTAATTGCATCCCTTTGGCTGCACACCATCTGTTGCTCTTCAGATGTGACAATATTACTCTTCATTTACCAGCTGAACGATGTAACCTGATCTGTTTGTGATAGTAGCTTCTGTTTATCAACATAGCCTCACTCCCACCAGCAGGGTCCACTGCCAAGGACCCTGAGTAGTGAAGGGAGTGAATTTTTTTCATTTAAGATACTTGTAAGCTTTTTGACCTTGCCATCCTTTGAAGCTGTGGGCTGGTTCCAAAATGAATTCCAGAGCTCCCTCTCACACACATATGGGTGAGATCTACATGTTGTTACTGGTTTGCATGTTATATTTCTCCCAGGCGTGAAAATGACAGAGTGACTCCTGTATCCAACAAAGGATAAAACAGAAACCAGTTTCTGATGCAGTGTTTCAGAAATGAGATGCACCAAAAATCTACAGCCATCACTCTTGAAATTTAAACCCACTGAATTCCTGTCCATGTTTTAAAACAGTTAGCATAAACCAAGCTTTGTACCACCTTGGAAGAAGAGAGAAGAAATTGCAAACAAAATATTAGGGGAGAAATGTATCTCAGACTATGGTTGTCACCATCACAGGAAGAACAACAGAAAGTACTGGGTTAAAGAGACACTTCCTGTTAAAAGGGTCAAGGCATGATGATACTCTTTCTCTTGTAGAACATAGCTGCTACCCTACTATGTTTTTTTTTTTTTTTTGCTGTGTCTGTTTGGGCAAAGCATCTCAAGGCTGAATTTTCATATTGATTTTTTGATGAGTAGTTTTATTCGTTGTCAGCTGTCATATGCTCCCATTTAGTGAGTTCCGAATATTTACTGGGGTACTGAATGCTCCCCAGGATAAAGTAACATCTCACCACATAGGTGACATCTTCAGAAGAAATGATCACCACACAAAAATGATCGTCAAGAGTCACATCATGGTGATTTTACTGTGTGAATCTGGTTTGAGTCATTGAAACAACTCATGTATGCAATTCATTACTCAATAAGGCTCTTTGCTCATCCAAAAGTTATTGGGAAGACTGTTCCAGAACTTTATTCATCTCTGGCGGTTAAGTACCGGTACCCCTTTCTCCCCCAATCTCTTGTATTGCTCTCTCAGACCCAAGGGAGCCTCTCTGCCTTATTTAAACCATCTTTTGTTTTTTCTTCCAGCAGCTGCAGGTGGTTCCTTTATTCGGCGATATGCAGATAGAGCTGGCCAGATACATTAAGACCAGTGCTCACTATGAGGAGAACAAATCCAAGTGAGTGCCTGCCATAATGTCTCTTGGCTTTGGTATGTCCTGGTCAAGAGAGGAAGTTGCCAGACACTTGCAACTCTCCTGCTCTCATGTGTGAGGTCTGTGCATGGATGCCTGCAAGTGTGTGTGTGTGTGTGTGTGTGTGTGTGTCCGTATGTCCATGTGATTGTGTTACTGAGTGTGACTCTGTAGTAGTGAGTTCTTTGAGGCCAGATGTGTGTGGGTTCATCATTCCTCATCCTTTCCTTGCTGTACCTTGGGCGAAAACCCCAATCTTGTGCAGAATTAAAGGTAAAGGTAAAGGGACCCCTGACCATTAGGTCCAGTCGTGTCCGACTCTGGGGTTGCGGCGCTCATCTCGCTCTATAGGCCAATGGAGCCGGCGTTTGTCCACAGACAGCTTCCGGGTCATGTGGCCAGCATGACAAAGCCGCTTCTGGCGAACCAGAGCAGCGCACGGAAACGCCGTTTACCTTCCCACCGGAGCGGTCCCTATTTATCTACTTGCACTTTGACGTGCTTTCGAACTGCTAGGTGGGCAGGAGCTGGGACCGAGCAACGGGAGCTCACCCCGTTGCAGGGATTCGAACCGCCAACCTTCTGATCGGCAAGCCCTAGACTCTGTGGTTTAACCCACAGCGCCACCTGGGTCCCTTGTGCAGAATTAGGTGTACCTAAACCCATTAAATTAGGTGTACCTAAACCTATTGAGGGGGGCGTGGGTGGCGCTGTGCGTTAAACCACAGAGCCTAGAGCTTGTTGATCAGAAGGTCGGTGGTTCGAATCCCTGCGACGCGGTGACCCCCCATTGCTGTGTCCCAGTTCCTGCCCACCTAGCAGTTCAAAAGCATGTCAAAGTGCAAGTAGATAAATAGATACCGCTTCAGCGGGAAGGTAAACGGCATTTCCGTGCACTGCTCTGGTTCACCAGAAGCGGCTTAGTCATGCTGGCCACATGAACCAGAAGCTGTACGCCGGCTCCCTTGGCCAGTAATGCGAGATAAGCGCTGCAACTCCAGAGTCGGACACAACTGGACCTAATGGTCAGAGGTCTCTTTACCTTTACCTTAAACCCATTGAAATAAATTGTTTGGTTATAGTCGAAGCTATTCTCTGTTCCAGCAAATAGAGTTCTTGCCTTGGAACCTTAGTTATCTTTCTCTGTTCTGTCCCTATTTTGACTGACCCAAGGCTGTGCCCCTTTAACAGAACAACCAAGGAGCAGTTTTTGGACTCAATAAACTCTCACTCTTATTAGAGCAACATCTGTATTCCCTGATAGTTCCCCCACATCTTGCAGATTTTGTCACTGACTACTTGCCTAGAGTTATCTGCTGCCTGCTAGCTAGTGCTTCCTCCTTTCATCTGTTTCAGACACATGATCTCACCCACACTAGTTTCAGATGCACTGATGTGAGACAACACCCATATTGCCCCCTGCGTTCATTCCTGCCCTAGCTTTTGACTGGACCCGATCCTTACTAGCTGTGTCCCCATACCTAATCTTGCAAAGACTTTCTGGATTACCATCAGAACGCACACTAGTTAGACAGACTTGCCGGTACCCTTTATCAGTTTTCCTCATCCTGGTGCCCTCCAGGTGTTGAATTACAACTTCCATTATCCCTGACCATTTTGCTGGTGCTTATGGGATTTATAGTCCAGACCACCTGAAAGGCATCAGGTTGAGGAAGGCTGCCATACACATCTGTATCTATGCTTATCTATGTAAATGCTGTTCATAAATTGTAAGCCTGAACAGTTATATCTTGAGGATACCTGTAGGTGACTGCAGGTTTAAGTGTGCATCACATGTTGGTGGTTTGTGCTTAGAAAGGATATGAATGTATGAATGCCAGTATCTGAATGCATGCAGGTGTGTTTGCACTGATAGAGGTTCATGAGGATTGGAGCAAGTTTGATACTCATCAGTGTGTGTATATGGAGTGTGCTTATATGATTGCAAGAATGTGTGTATGTGTGACTGCATGTATTGTGAATATATTTGTGAATGCCAAGTTCAGTGTTTGTACTTACCTGTCTGCCACCTGTTCTTGTATGCTTTTATGCTTGGTGACCATGAATGCAGCAGTTATGGATGGTTGTGCTGTGGATGTGAATGAGGTGTGCCTGCTCTGGGTAGTTTTTATCCGCATTTTTCAATAGGATCTAAAATTCTCCAGAGCATGGACACTGCACTTTCTCTATCTGTCCGGTACAGACTACTTTTTTTCTCAGGGAAGATAGTAGGGGGTCAACCTTGTAATGCAGGAATTTTAAACGTGTTTTTCAAAGAAATATAAGGTGAAACCCACTGTTTCAAGCTGCAATCCCTTTGAAGGGAATTGATGACATGGAAGTGGACGCTGAACACCAAAGTATGCATACAACATGGCTCTGCTGCCTTAGATAGCATGTCAGTCATTGCTTAGCGAGGATCAATTTAAATAGATACGCTGCTGAATATTCATTTGGTGATCTCTCACCTCAATTCACACATGCAAGATGATGCATGGGTGGCCTCTGGAAATGGAGGTACATGCAGCAATCTCCACACAGTTGTGTTTCAAGCAGCCATCCGTAGGGCCACTTATATGCATGAGTTCTAAAGACTGCTGTTAAATGTGTTGCAAGAACTTGTTCTATATCACCTTTGCCAAAAACACCACCTTTGCTAAAATATTGCTCCACAACTCTCAACTGGTATGTATTAGACAACACCTTCCATTTCTGGTGCCGTCATTCTGTGACTTCCATGAAATGACTGTGAATACAAGCCAAGTATGTGAAACTTGTTTCATGTGCTCTTGCTTAGATTCAGAGCAAGGCAAGTCCATGAAGTAATCATATATAGGAAGTAATCACCTTTACAGAGATTCAGCTTTCGAAAATAGCGGTGTCCTTTGGGTGCATATTTATTTAACATTCTGAAGGTTGTATTCAGCATAGCATGAAAGCTAAGGTTCTGTCAGAGCAAGGACATCTCCTTGCACAATGGAACATTCTCCCTCTCTTCTACCCCCATGCGCCAACTAAAGCTGTTCTGAAGTTTTCCCCAACTCTCCAGAGCAGATTTGGGACGGCACACAAAGGGAGGAAAGTGGGAGGAAGTCCTATTGCGCCAGCAGTAATTCTTCTGCATGCAAAACTATATCATTGAATACTGCCCTGGATTTTGTCATGGGTGTAAAGTATCTAACCAGTGGTTTCCCTCACCAGCATGTATGTGTGGTTTGTCACTGATCATCCTAACCCAGGCATAGGCAAACTCGGCCCTCCAGATGTTTTGAGACTACAATTCCCATCATCCCTGACCACTGGTCCTGTTAGCTAGGGATGATGGGAGCTGTAGTCCCAAAACATCTGGAGGGCTGGGTTTGCCTATGCCTGTCCTAATCTGTTACGCAGTCTGTTGGATCCTAACTGTCCTGAACTAATTTCCATGGTATATGGAAATGTTTTCCATTTGTGGAATCTGTTTTAACAATTTGTATGTTTTAGTCCCATTTCAGTTATCTCCCAACTCCATCCCAATAGTAAAAATGTGAAATATTTCTTCCAACTGTCCTCACTTACTAACAATTCCTTTTTCATTCAGTTTTCAGTCAGAGCAGCATGGCCCCCTGCAACTTTCTCCTTACTGGGAGAACAGATATTGGACTTTAACGGGCTGCAGAATTGTTTTCCTGCGCTTTCATACCCTGTCCTTTACTTTTCTTGCTCCTTATTCATTTCACCATTGTGCCGAGATGCAATTAACTATGTTTTTCTTGTATGGCCTTATAATTCTGACCATCCCTGTTAATCTGCCAATTCCTTTGGGAGAAGCAGGACACTGAAAGGGTAAGAGCAAAGTATTGGGATCGTGGGATATCTGAAAATATAATTAGACATGACCATCCACTGTGAGCATAGTTAACTTAACTTCAGCTACTATGATGTTACCAAGGAGACATAGTTCAGATTCCAAAAATGGGATAAAAACTATATATATGTGTTTATACTGAGATTGTGTGACATCTGAAGATATAATTAGAGATGGTCATCTACCGTCAACATAGTTAACATATCTGCATCTACCACAATGTCACCGAAGAAAGCTGCTGGTAGTTCAGAGTTCAAAAACAGGATAAAAACAGTATCTGTATCTTTAAATAGCTAATGACCAAAAAAACCACAACACCTAGCAGATTTTGAATAATGGAACAACATGGCAAAAAGCCAAATTGCACATCATGGTAAGCCATGGTTGGTGGCTTAATCATGAATAAGCATTCTAGTGCACACACCCTAATCACTCCCACTTTGTTCTTCCTCTTATGTGAATAGGACCAACAGACCATGAAACTTGGCTTTTTGCTGTGTCCAAATCTGGGGTTGTCATTTTTTCTTCTGAAAAGACCACAATAACAAATCCAATATTTGTTCTTGGCTTGCTGATACTGTTTTGGGGGAGGAACAAACCATGATCCTAGTGCAAACATAATGACAAACTAAGTTGCATTGCTTGTTGTTCCTTCTTGCACCAGAGAAGGAGTAATTGTGCAGTTTGTACTAGCACACTCCTCATTCTTGGTAAGTCATCAATAATGGCTTGCTGTGATGTGCAAGCAGGGTCATTTTTTTACTTGTTGCACCTATTTATTTATTTTATATGGACAGTTATTGAATCTGTAAACAATGCACATTTATCACAGGAAATGTTAGTGATTCAATTCAAACATCATACAAAAGGTTTAACTGTTGTTTTGGTGTGATGTCCAAACAGACAAGCTGTAGTTTGAAATCGGCCAGTAAACCAGAATTAAAAAATATACTTCAGAGTGGTTTGATGTGATGTCTAAACTAACAAACCTCTAGAGGCCTGTGCAGAACAAAAAATGGGGAAGCAGACTAGCTAAATTGCCTGTACATTTGGAAACTCAAACCATGGTTTGGGTTCTAAACCATGGTAGGAATAAACCATGGTTTGGTGTGATGTCTGAACTGAATCAATGAATTAATTGATTCAAAGTCATTTACAGACCAACTCTGATGATTCTTTTGTGCCAGATAGGCATAATATAGGTATAATACACACAGACCCTGCAACTCAGTCCGTGGAATGGGTTTTTTTTTGTTACTTTTTGTTGTTGTTGTTGTTGTTGTTGTTCTGAGCACATGAGGACTACTGCAGTGTGCTCTGAAGATGGTCCAGAAGCTACAGCTGTTGAAAAAGTCTGCCACTTGGATTCTTGTGGGGGCCAGAAAATATGAATGCACAATTTTGTTCCAGTTGCTCTGAATACCAGTGGGTTTTTTTGTCCCAATACAAAGTGCTGGTCTTAACCTTTAAAGCCCTCAGTGGCTTGGGTCCAGGTTATCTGAAGAACCACTTTCACCCCTGTAATCCTCGCAATATGCTAACAACTGTCCCAGGGGTCCTCCTCAAGTTCCCACCATTAAAATCAGCTAGGTTGGTGTGCACTGGGCATTGTCAGTGATGGCCCCAAAACTATAGACCCCCCTTCAATAAACTTGTATCTTGTCCCTTCAACCATGGCATTGAAGGCTTCCTTTTCATGCTGCCTTTAACTTGATACCAGAGCAGCTTCTCAGATTAATCTCTACACTGGTTCTGCTGCGACTATTTGTACCTTGTTTCTCACTCCTTTTTAAATTGATTTGTGTGGACTTAGCCCTAAAAAGTGGTTCAAATCCTTCTAATAAGACCAAGTATTGAGGAGACTTCTCCTCCCAGATGCTGGTTTTGGGTTCTAGTCATGCATTCACAATAAGAGAGATGCTGAAGACCAGTCTCCCTTTTCCCTCACGTTAATCCAGTTTTCTCCATGACTACAAAATAAGTGCATTATAGATGTTTCATGAAGGTATGAAAGATGAGGCCACAGTGTTGCCCTTGGTAAGTAATTGGCTGTGTAACATGTCATCCAGAGGGATGTTGACAAGCATGCTTTCCCATGTGTTGACCGGGTGAAGCAACAAGCGAAATAATTGACATATTTACAGAGTGATGGAGCGAAGGTGTCTCAAGCAGTAACTGTTGCTTCACCGTGTTGAGTGTTACCCAGTCACATAAAGGCGTTGGTTTTCTGCCCAGGTGGACATGCACTCAGAGCAGCATCAGTCCCCAGTACAATATCTGCGAGCAGATGGTTCAGATCCGAGATGACCATATCCGCTTCATCTCCGAACTTGCTCGCTACAGCAACAGTGAGGTAAGCTTCCATGGAGGGGAACAAAGGCCCTGGAGCAGTTTGTGGAATGAAAGGGGGAAGGGTTGGACGTAGACCCGGGGAAATGCTCAGAAATGCTTAGTGGGTAAATCTCATCTGTAATGATAGAGTGAAGATAAAACCACCCCTCAAGAGCGGTGGCTAACTACTCTGTTTTCCAGGTTTACTTTAGTCAATATTTTCACTGCCCCTGCCCACTTTTAGCCAACCCACAGGAGAGTAGCATCCTGCTTATGTTTCTGTGTTGTTGTTTTTAACTTGCCAAATCCCTAGGCTAAACTTCTTGTGCCATGCTTTTAACTTTCCTGTGCACTGTACTTCTTACTGTAAACTCCCCACTGCCACATACTTTCAACCTTTCTCAGAACTTTTTGCCCTTCTGTTGCAGAAGACCCGAAAATCAAAAGCAACCATTTTACAACTTAAAGACAAATGCAGAATGGCCAAAACTCATGCTCCATACCCACCATCATGTCTTGTTAGACTGTAATGTGCCTCTTTCTGATGTTCCAGTTTCCCATCTCTGACTCCTTTTTCCTGTTTCGTTTTCCACTTAGCACTATGTCTCAGTTCTTCTGCATCAGTTTCCTTTTCTTCAGTGCTGTCATTTCCGTTTTTTGTACAACTGTTTACTTTTTCTTGCTCAGATCTGAAACTCAGTTAAGGGAGAGGGTAGTACTTAAAAAAAAAAAAAGATATGATAGTGGCATCGGATAAGATACAGTTGTTAAGCTACAATAGGCATGTGTCCCTCAGACAGAGGTACTTATCTGATGTTCTCCAGGTTGTGACTGGCTCAGGATTGGACAGCCAGAAGTCAGATGAGGAATACAGGGAGCTTTTTGACTTGGCTTTACGGGGACTGCAGCTTCTGTCCAAGTGGAGTGCACATGTTATGGAAGTGGTAAGTAGTGGCTATAGACGTACAATACTCAGGGTGTCAGATGTGTTTTAATTCTTATTCAGCCTGATTGGTGGCCATCGATTACCACGCCACAAAACTTGATGTAAATAAAGCAAGGATATTGCCTACAGTGGAGGAGTTGTGAGATCGTGAAATGGTTTCACTAAGATTTTTCTCAAATGACAAGCAGTGGTTGAACAATATCTGCTTTTGTTTTCTCTATTCAGTATTCTTGGAAGCTGGTCCATCCTACTGATAAGTTTTGTAACAAAGATTGCCCAGGCACTGCTGAGGAGTACGAAAGAGCCACACGATACAATTACACCAGTGAGGAGAAGTTTGCGTTTGTGGAGGTGGGTGACTGCATTGGTTCAATACGTTCAAAGTGGCAAATGTCTCTTGGAAAAGGGTGGTTGGAATGCTAGCATGTGAGGTTCAATATACTTGGGGTTAAACATTTTCTCCTTTGGCCAAGTTGTTTCTGCTATTTTTTTATCTGTAAGGTCTTGTATACATGGTAAAACAACACCAGTGCCACTGAACACTACCAGTGTTAGGGCTTTTCCATACTTACTTTTCTCCCTGCTCTTTCGAGGCACATTTAAAGCTCCATGTCAGAGCATATTTTTTCTTTTTCTTTCTCCAGAGCTTTTCCTATGAAAACCTGCTCTTTAAAGCTGAATCAGAGCAAATGGCAATTTGGGTTTTCTACAGAACTCCCATTTGCTCCGATTCAGCGATCCAAACGTTAGTGGGGGGAAATTGACTTGGCATGTTTCCCTTCATTACATAAGGGCATTGAAAATAAATGATTCTTTTTTATCTTTAATTACTCAGGTGATTGCTATGATAAAAGGTCTGCAGGTGCTCATGGGCCGCATGGAGAGTGTTTTCAACCAAGCCATCAGGAACACAATCTATGCAGCTCTGCAGGATTTTGCTCAGGTGACACTGAGAGAGCCACTAAGGCAAGCTGTCAGGAAGAAGAAGAATGTCCTTATCAGGTGAGGCCAGCCTTCCCAGTGCAAGCAAAACTTGGCTGTGAACTCGTTAAGGGAGAAACCAGATGCTGCACTCAACACAATACTGTCAAAAATGGCAGCCCTGAATGCGGTTACCCCAGAGTTAATCCATTTTGAGGCATTATCATATTAAGCCTTTCCCCTCTGATGTTCCATATCATTGACTCCTTCCGATAGGGGTGGAGCAACACACAACTGAATGAGGTCACAGCAGGAGTTAGCATCTCTGAATATTAGGGCGGGAGGGGAAATTTGACATCTCCATGTCCATGTGAATCATTTAGTTCTACTCTTAAACATACCTTTGTTTCTACATAATACTCAAGAGCTGTGTTGGAAGAAAATAACAGCAGCTATTGACATGGTTAAAACCCGCATCCATAATCTCAGGATGTTCCTAAGCAATAAAAACAAAAGTTCACAATCCCCCAATGATTGCAGAATTGTCCAAGGGCTTGTGTGAAACCATAGCAGGATTATTATTCGTATTAGTATTATTTTGGATAAACAGACAACACCAACATTCCCATGTATTTTAATAAACAGCTTTATTAATAAACTCCAAAGGGCCACATGCATAGGGTTCTTCTGTTTATGTATAAAACACTGACTTTTCTGTGGCTGGAAGGTAAGGATTACATAAGCTGTGTCCCCCATTTTGGCCTCTGGCCACAGTACCACTGGTGCCATAAGGTTGCCCATGAGGCACTGTGGCCCCAAGGCTTTTAAAAAGACCCACACTGCTCCTGTATTAATTGTATCTTGGCACCAATCCTGTGAGGTAGGCCAGTCTGAAGAAGCAGTGATTTACTAGGCCCTATTCAGTGGAGAGTTGAATCGAATTTCTTTCATCTTCCTAGTGTCCTCCAGGCAATTAGAAAGACAATCTGTGATTGGGAGGGAGGACGTGAGCCTCCAAATGACCCCTGTCTGAGAGGCGAGAAGGACCCCAAAGGTGGTTTCGATATCAAGGTCCCACGCCGAGCTGTAGGACCTTCTAGCACACAGGTATGTACTTCCTTCTCTGCTGAGAGCACTTTGGGACTTGAAGATGTTGTGTCTGTAAACTAAACATTTAGAATGCTTTTGTTTTAAAGTTTCTCTGTAACATCAGTCATGCTGTCTTAATTATATCATGTATAATTATGTGATGTGTGAATTATGTTCTGTGAATCACACTGTCCTGCGCACATAGGATGTTGCAGTTCATAACATTGTTTGCTGTTCTAAACGTGCTGTTAGCTCGCAGTTCAGTCTTAAACACATTGGTTATAAAAGGAAGAGCCTCTCCAGTAACATCAGCCTGCTTGTCCACTTTCCCTTTTCAAGGAGCCTTGATCCTGCTGACAAACAGATATCAGTACTATTAACTAAGGTGGTGCAGGTCACATCTTGGGTACTCTGGAAGTCTGGTTAGGTCCTCTCACCTAATAGGTGATTGGCACTGTCAGAAATGGAAATCTAGTAAATGGTGCTGGAGTATTACGTATACATCATGGAGGCTGGAAATTGTGTTTTCATTCCCCTCCCCCTCCACAGTAGTTCTCTGAGGGACAAGATATATTCCAATCAACACATAACACACAGGACCTTTCATATTCATTGGTTTGGAGCTATTTACTTGGAAGTAAATTTTATTGCGACCCATGCTGTCTACTTCTGCATAGTTATTATCAGTAACCCAGTGCTAAGGATCAACATGGTGGCACACTCGCAGATCTTCCTGCTTCTAGCCTGACAATTGTGCAATGCAGAGGCAGAAGAGGGCACATCCTTGCTGCCCACCCCCAGTCACCTAGACACGGTAGTCTAGGATGAAATCAGATCTCCATTCTTACTTGCCTTCCCCAACCTGATGCTCTCCAGATGTTTTGGATTCCTGTTCCCATCATCCCTGACCATTGGCCATGCAGTCTGGGGCTGATGGGAGCTGTACTACAGTGTTCCAGGTTGAACAAAGCAATTAAGTGGCATGGGAAATATAAATTGCCCACAGGCTTTTGAGCTGGAATTTTGGGTGATAGGGTATTCGTCTGAGTTTTTATTTTATTTTTAAGACGGGTTTTGTTTATAGGTTTTTAAGAAAGGCAAAGTACAGATAAACTCACACTTGAGCAGTCATTGGCTATAGGAGATGATGCAGAGTACAGGCAACCCCCCCTCCAATTTATGCAGGGGTTACATTCCAAGGCACTGCGTGCATCAGTGAAAGTGCGTATATTTGAAAAACCATTGGAAAAGCCTACAAACGCTCTTGAAAACCCCTTTAAAAACCCAGCAGCACTTACCAGCCAGCCACCCACATCCACCACAATAGTCTCTTCAAACTTTGCTCAGACCCCAACCCTCCATAGGCCTCAGTAGTTGGTGCAAGGGCTCTTGGGATTGCTCTTGCAAAGGCTCTTGGGATTGCTAGGTGCTGATTCCGTGCCTCTTCTGACCTTTCTAGGACCGTGTTTGCCATTTTAAAATTCACTTCTGGGTTTGGCGCAATTTTCTTGGAAGTAAATTTTATTGTGACTGTATGCGCAGTCACGTTCATATTGAACACACGTAAATGGGGGGGTTGCCTGCATAATAAGAATAATCACTCTCCTTTTGCAGCTTTATATGGTGAGAACCATGCTGGAATCGCTCATTGCAGACAAAAGTGGCTCAAAGAAGACTCTCAGGAGCAGCCTGGATGGACCAATAGTTCTGGCCATTGAAGAGTTCCACAAACAGTCCTTCTTCTTCACTCATCTTCTCAACATTAGTGGTAGGTACTAACAGTTGCAGGTTTGATATGAATGCATGTTTGATGTGCATAATACGTCAAGGATAGTAGCGTCTCAGGCAGCCTTTCTCATGTTTGATATGAGTTAACGTTTCAGAGGATAGGAGCATCTGGAGCAATCTCCCATTTGCTGTAGCTCATATTAAGGTGCTTTTAGATC
This sequence comes from Lacerta agilis, assembly GCF_009819535.1. NCBI lineage: Eukaryota > Metazoa > Chordata > Lepidosauria > Squamata > Lacertidae > Lacerta > Lacerta agilis. Next base: position 62,885,651 of record NC_046313.1, read on the forward strand.
TGGATGTGAACTTTGTCAGAAATTGCTAGCATGTGTGTTTAAATTGGTTTCTTGAACACAGTAGTTTATGGTCATGAAGCATATTCATATCTTAAAATAAAAATCGTATATCATGTACATACTGGTTTCTTAACTCGGATATGCTTTTATATCCGATATATATTATAGTTTATAATAATAGCAGATGTAGACTAGCCTTCTGCTCATCCTTCCTCCTTCCTTCCTCTGTTTGTAGAGGCCCTCCAACAGTGCTGTGACCTATCCCAGCTTTGGTTCCGGGAATTTTTTCTGGAGTTGACCATGGGCCGCCGGATTCAGTTCCCTATTGAGATGTCTATGCCTTGGATTCTAACAGATCACATCCTGGAAACCAAAGAACCTTCTATGATGGAGTAAGAGCTCAAGGATGTTGTGGAATACATCTGTGGAAATAAATGGGTTGGATATCTTGGAGATGGCAAACTGAAGGCATTTGTCTTTATTGTAGCATGTATTCCTTCTAGCATGTAAAAGGAAATAGTGGCCTAGTGTCTAAGGTCAGGTACTATGTCTTCTGTTCTGTACTTGCCTTCCGTTTGGGGTACATTGTCTCCTTTTACCATCAGAATGGGTGGATGGCAATGAGGACTGTCTTAAAGGGTAAGCCAGATGTTTTGCCTAATGGGGGCGGGGATCCTCAGGTGATGCATAAAATCAGCATTCATTGCTCTGGTCTTTTCAGGACCTGTGAAATAAGTGAGATTGATTTGTGGCAGTGGGGGGTATGTTTCACTTGGGTAGTTCAAACTCTTCCGTTTCAGTTTGTGTGTGTGTGAAGAAATTGGTTTTTAAAAGTCAGAGGATTAATAACATGCATTGCTAATTGTGAGTAAATATTGATTACCTTTTATGCATGGAACTAAGTTTCCACTGGGTATGCTAGGTTGGTTGTTTACAAGGTGTCCATGGCACACTGAAATGCAGGTCCCGATCTATCTGACAGGAAGCTGCCATGTTCAGAGTCAAACCATTGGCCCATGTAGCTCAGTATTGTGCATGCTGACTTGCAATAGATTTCAGGCACGGTTCTCTCCCAGCCCTTCCTGAGGAGGCCAGGAATTGAACCTGGGACCTTCTGCATGCAAAGCAGATGCTGTACCAGCGAAGTATAGCCCTCCCAAGGACAGTTTTTGGTACTATCAGGTCTTCCGTTCTCTGCCATCACTGGCTCCCATTTGCCATTCTTCCTACTTCTTGCACCCTTGGACATGTCACCTCTTACCCATGCTTCCCATGTGCCCTTCCCCTTCTTGATCATGTACAAATACTTTTGAGGGCAAGATTATATGCACTCCAAGTTGGCTTTAGTGCTAAGTGAGCAGGCAGAGAACTTCTGCTTTAAAGAAGAAAGAAACTGTGCTGTCATAAGTCCTAAGCCTGTATCCTTCATTGCAGGTATGTGCTGTATCCATTGGACCTCTACAACGACAGCGCTTATTATGCTTTGACCAAGTTTAAAAAGCAGTTTCTCTATGATGAAATTGAAGCAGAAGTGAGCTTATTTTCTTTTTCTTACCTAATTGTTGTAGTGATTTCATAAACAATTGTCCAGTCTTGTGCATATTGGTTCTAAAGCCTGTTTCTTTCACTCTTCTGACAGGTCAACTTGTGTTTTGATCAATTTGTTTATAAATTGGCAGACCAGATCTTTGCTTACTATAAAGCAATGGCTGGCAGGTAGGAGACTTCTGCTCGGTTTTGGTTCAGTTGTCAAAACATGGCAAGCTTTTAACTGTGTTGTATCAGCTGCTATGTACTTCCTTAAAGCACAGGCTGCTTCCTTATCTGAAGATCTTACGGCTTGTGCAGGTGGTGAGATCACAACAAATATACATTGCTGGAAAATGAGGGGAGATTGTTAGCACAGAGTTGAAAATGGTCCATGTTAATAACATGAACTGCTTAGTATTACATACTCTTGACTGGCAACTACCTTTTTAACAACTAAAGATTGTCACTCATCCAAAATATGTTGCCTAACCTCAGTTCCAAATTTTGCACCATGGAAACAGAACTTCTATGTTAGTAACTTACAGATTTTTTCATGCACTAAGTCCCACAATTAATTTGATGATTCAGATACCCTTGCTGAATGTGTATAGCATAGGGGTAGCCAAATGGAGACCTCCTGACTCTGTTGGACCTCTGGGGTGCATCATATCCACCTCCTATTGCCTAGCTTTATTTTTAGGTGAAATATTATTAATAACATAAACTGAGCCATTTATGAACCATTCAAGCAAAAGCATTGACAAGTTGCTTTCCAATTACAGTGTATTACTGGATAAACGATTCCGGGCTGAATGTAAGAATTATGGAGTGATTATCCCTTACCCGCCATCCAACCGCTATGAAACGTTGCTCAAACAGAGACATGTCCAGGTACAATTTAAGTCTGTTGCAACAAGATTCCCAGTCTTTTATATTGGGCTTGCCAGCTGGGGAGGAGTCATACATCAGGTTTACATTCCAGACATCTGTGGGTTGCCACTCTCTGCCATGCATAGAGATGTAAATATGAAAGCCTAAATAATTTCATATAGCACATCTCAGATCTCAAACCAGCCAAAGGTACTTTTGTAGTTGCTTCACCTATGGTGAGAAGCATCACACACGCACAAACATTTTTTGGCTGTTAAAGTAACTCTGAATGTACTCATAATATGATTTATATCCCTAGTGAAATAATGGGCTTTAGTAGAATGGACAGTTATGGTTGGCATTTCTCATCCATTCATCTCATGGCATACTTTCAAATATGGAAGCGTTCTTTGTTCTCCTTTTTTATTGTTTTCATGGGAACATAGGAATCTGCCTTATACTGAGTCAGACCACTGGTCCAGCTTACTCAGTATTGTCTGGTTACAGGTGGGTAGCCGTGTTGGTCTGCCATAGTCAAAACAAAATCGAAAATTCTTTCTAGTAGCACCTTAGAGACCAACTGAGTTTGTTCCTGGTATGAGCTTTCGTGTGCATGCACACTTCTTCAGATACACTGAAACAGAAGTCACCAGATCCTTAAATATAGTGGGGGAGTGGGGAGGGGTATTACTAAGAAGGGTAGTGGGAATGGGTGATAGGCTGATAAGTGTGGAAAACCTGTTGACGACTCTAAACGGCTGCAATTAGTCTTGCAGGGAAAGGTAAGGGGTGAGATGGCTAAAGATAGCTTTGTTATGTATAATGAGATAAGAATCCAATGTCTTTGTTCAAACCAGGTTTCTCCATGGTTTTAAGTTTGGTGATTAGTTGCAATTCAGCCACTTCTCTTTCCAGTCCTGGCACTGGTACCAGAGCCTGCAATAAACCCAGATGCCAACTTTGCTGCCACATAAACCCGGATAACACCATTACTGGTCCCAACAACACCAAACACACCATCTCAGGACTATTTAATTGCTCATCTTCCAACATTGTGTATGCAATCAAATGCCAACAGTGCCCTTCAGCTCTCTATATTGGACAAACAGGCCAAACCCTACGCCAAAGGATAAATGGACATAAATCTGATATCAGGAATCACAAGACAGAGAAACCAGTAGGAGAACACTTCAATCTCCCAGGACATTCTATAAAAGATCTCAAAGTAGCTGTCTTAATACAAAGAAATTTCAGAAATAGACTGGAAAGAGAAGTGGCTGAATTGCAACTAATCACCAAACTTAAAACCATGGAGAAACCTGGTTTGAACAAAGACATTGGATTCTTATCTCATTATACATAACAAAGCTATCTTTAGCCATCTCACCCCTTACCTTTCCCTGCAAGACTAATTGCAGCCGTTTAGAGTCGTCAACAGGTTTTCCACACTTATCAGCCTATCACCCATTCCCACTACCCTTCTTAGTAATACCCCTCCCCACTCCCCCACTATATTTAAGGATCTGGTGACTTCTGTTTCAGTGTATCTGAAGAAGTGTGCATGCACACGAAAGCTCATACCAGGAACAAACTCAGTTGGTCTCTAAGGTGCTACTAGAAAGAATTTTCGATTTTGTTTTCAGTATTGTCTTGCTCACTAACTGGGGGCCTCCCAGACAGGGTTCTCTTTCAGCCCTGTCTGGAGATGTGGGACTGAACCTTCTGCATGCAAAGGAGATACTGAGCTGCAGCCCTTCTCGCTCATATGCCCCAGCCAGCAGGGGTTGTTTTTACCGACTGAAGCTCCACTGCATGCATAAAATTACTCCCATACCCTCAGTTTTACTACAGTGGAGGAAGCAGATCCTCGTACATAATCCTTTGCAAACATGGGCTTTCCCTGACTGCTGAAATGAATGGATCAAAATCCTTACCCCCATTTTAGTATAGATAGGCCAACTCATACGTTTGGGGTACAAGTTAGTTCTTTCTATCTGCATAGTAATTCCGAATCAAGGACCACTTCTTAATCATCTTCTCACTTGGTGTCTGTCTTGTGACTTCCACAGCTGCTGGGCCGATCCATCGACCTAAATAGACTCATCACTCAGCGTATCTCAGCCGCAATGTACAAATCACTAGACCAGGCTATTAGCCGCTTTGAAAGTGAGGATCTGACATCCATTGTGGTAAGTTTTCCCAGTGGCTCTACTAAGGCTGGATGACAGGATGCAGATTGGAGGGGGGTGTTCCTAAATAACAACAGTAGTAACCACAACACTTTCCCCCCCTTTCTTCATTTTTGTAAGTTTTTGCATAGAACAGCTGTACTGTGGAGAGAAGATCCAGATACATTATTTCTCATAGTCAGAATGCCTCTGGGCACCATATGATCTTTCCCAAGACCCTCTCAGATCTGGATTAAGGAGAGGAAGCAGAATGGAAAGACCTGCTTCCCACTGCACAAATATTGCACCTCTAGTACATTTATAATCCCCAGTGGAGTCTATTCTCTTACTACTAATGTGCTCGCATTAGTAGATTCAGGTCTTGCTCATGTATATGTTACAGTCAGGAATCAGAAAGCGAAGTTGTCAATCCAATATGCATCTTTTGAGAATGGTGCCGTAGGAGACTGTCCACATTCACTGGACTTATCTCCAGATGGGGGAAGAACTGTCAACATCCTCTGCTGTTTGCTGATAGCCTCCACACCTTGGGCATTCAGCATAACATACCGTACTTTTCTGTATATTAGACAAGGTTTTCTGACTCAAAAATGGTGTCAAAAAACTGGGGTCGTCCAATACACATACAGTGGCATGGGGTGGGGGGGAACAGCACACCTGCCAGCCAGCCAGTTGGCGGGAGCGCAACTTCCCCTGATGCCGCTGCACGTGGGAAGCGATCTAGGGAGTGTTGGCTGCCCGCAGCTGCGTGAGGGGAGAAGCTCAACAACTTTGGGCCATCTCTCCTCATTTTCTTAAAATTGAGTCCCCCAAAATAGGGGGGGAGTCTTATACATGGGGGCTTCTTATAGACGGAAAAATACGGTAGATAAAATTTCTTGGCTCTCTTCTTGGCAGAGAAGAGGATTTTCCAATAGTTGGGTCACTAAGCAATTACCAAGTGTGATACAATGGCTAAGAGATTGCCTTGGGCAAATTCAGCCTGAACCCCTTAAGTCTTGTCTCTGCCATGAATCCAGTCAGTGGTCACTGTGTCTCAGCCTGCGTCTCTCCTTTCTTCTACAGTTTGCAGTATGGGTACAATAATAAGCGCTGTAAGGGTTAGTCAGCTGATGCAAGTAAGCGATACAAATATAAATGTTAAGAATATTGTGTTGTCTTTATAATTCTTCCCCTGGCCTCAGTTCAGAACAGATGTATGGTGTTTTCAGTCAACAACCTGTTAGAAAAGTGCCCACTCCTTTCTTTGGGTGTAGGAGCTTGAGTGGCTTTTGGAGATAAACCGCCTGACGCACAGACTGCTGTGCAAGCACATGACCCTGGACAGTTTCGATGCCATGTTCCGAGAGGCCAATCACAATGTCTCGGCTCCTTATGGTCGCATCACCCTGCATGTCTTCTGGGAGCTGAACTTTGACTTTTTACCTAATTACTGCTACAATGGGTCTACTAACAGGTAAGAAGAAAATGTCAAATAGCTCAGTCGGGGTCGTGGGTTCGAGCCTCACATTGGGCAAAAGATTCCTGCATTGCAGGGGGTTGGACCAGACTCTTGTCATCCCTTCCAACTCTACAGTTCTATGATTCAAAGTGAGGTGTGGTTTGAAGGCTAGTTATAGGTTATGGGTGCATTTCAAGACTCATACTCTTCATCCTTCTTGACCCAAACCAAGGTGGATTACACATAATGAATTTCATACAATAGAGCAGGGGTGTCCAACTTCCAAGAGACTGTGATCTACTCCCACTAAAAAAACAACTGCAATGATCTACCCATTGTATTGATCAAAGTTGTTGAGCTTTGTTGTTTTCGGCATAGTTAATTTTAGATCAGAAAAATGACGTTTCATTATGCTGTCAGGCTTGGATGGGAGGGGAAGGGTCACATAAAGCTGGTTAATGTGGAAATCTTAGAGGATACTGTAAATATTTGTGTACAAATGTGATGGGGTTGTATCCAAAGTTGTGCAAACAAAAAGTATACAGCTGATCTCTCTTCCCACCCCCCTGCAGCCCCTGCAGGGGTCCTATTGGACAAAATCCTTCCACTTGATATTGGATAATTCATCCCTCATATTGCAGCCCTTTTTCACATTGCCCAAGAGGGTTTTCAGAGGCTGGAGGAGGGAGGAGAGGAAGAGAAAGGTTGGTTGACTGAGCTCTGCCTTCTACACCATTGGATACAGCCCACAGAATTTATAATAGACACAGAGCTCCATTATATTACATTATAATGAGCTTATTGACTAAACGGCGGATAAAAATATGTAGCATTGTTTGATAGAGTTCTTTGAAGAAGCATTTATGATAAAATATATTTTCAATAACACTGAAATTCTAGTGATTATTATTAACAGAAATGTTCATTTCGCAAGGAAAATAAAAGGGTTTTTTTCCACCGTACTTGGTAGGTGAATACAATAAAAATAGGAAAATATTGTTTCAGACTGAAAATATTAGTAAAATTGCCAGTTCATGTAGGAAAATAGTTAGTTAAATTGGTGCATAAAGTAATAATGTAAGGAGGGAATCATAGTGCAATACACATCTACTCCAAAACAAGCTTTGGACATCATTTTCTTCCATTTTTCACAAATACCAGATTTGTACGGACAGCAATTCCATTTACCCAAGAACCCCAGAGAGATAAACCAGCCAACGTCCAACCGTACTATCTTTATGGATCTAAGGTGAGTCAGGAAACATATTTGGTATTCAGAGTCCAGTTTGGAAAGAGTTTCATTTAAATGCATGATTTAATGAAAGATACACCTTAATTCAGTTGATGTCAGAGCATAGCAACTGCATTGCAGTTTTCTGTAACATTAGTGTATCTGAGGGTCAGTGAGACATTTTTCACAAATGATGTCCATTTGGCCAGTTTCCATGCGATTTGTGCCAGGAAATACTGCAGGGAGCTGGTGCAGTCCTCACATCATTGCACAAACTGTCTGCATCAGTGCTCCATTACCGCCTTGCTTAAATGTTAATGTTACTAACCTTCCCATAATGTCCCTTTATCATTGGACAAATAACGCAATATCCATCCCCCTGTTGTCTCAACTTCCTTTTCTCCTTATTATTGGCTTTTCCTTAAGAAAAATAAGCTTTGGAGATGTCTATCCATTACCCCTTTACTATAGACACATGGGCCTGGTTCATGCATAATGATCCCCGTCCAATAAATTATGGCTTCCTTCTCATCACCCATTTCTGCCCTGTTCTCAAGCACCCTGCATTTGTGGGTTTTTAAACCACGGTTTCCCATGACCTCAGACCTGGGAAACTGTTGTTTAAGAATTTCCCTCAAATGACAATCACAACGCAGGATCAGATTCTTGACTCCTGTACTGTACATTTGTCTGTTCCAACCGGAGGTTCGTTTCATGGCTAAAAATGTTCCAATGTACATAGCAAGCAGCGTTGGGCCACATGCAAAGCCTTCCCCCACACTACAGTGAATGAAGAAGTCAGTGCAAATTCTGGAGCTCTTTCTTTAATCAGAGCATCTGTAGAGCTTTGGACTGAGGCGAACATGTAAGCTTGTTTTTCACCAAAATCATTGAGTTAATGGCCATAATCCAAAGGTGTCCACACAGAGAGAAGGGTGTGGGCACAGCAAGAAGTTTGCTCGTTGCTGCTACCATAGCAATTCCAACTGCTGAAGGCAGAAACTTATTTCTAAAGTAGACAGTGCTGATCTGTTTGCAGTGGGAATTGCTACAACAAGGCCCCAAACTGTAGACACGTTCCTCAGGTTCCCCACCCTGGTGTGCTCCGATCACTTCTTTGGATCTTCACAATCTGTATTTTTAGGCTCAGGTTTTTAATCAGCGCCAATGACTATATATATTTGCTTTATAGAAGGTTGAAACATGATTATTTAAAAAAATAAAACACTATGGTACTATCTGTTTGCAGAGACGGCAAAGTCACATTGATAGGAAATGTCATTGTCTGTGTTAGCCAAGATTTAGATCTGATCTACACATTACTCCAGCAACAGGCCAGTTGAAACCATCTGGAAAAAATGACTAATGTGAAATGACACTTTGTTCCTCTGCATCAAATGGAAGGTCTCCATGGTACCGGTACTTCAGTAGTGATCTTCAGGCTATTTCAGCACAAGCATGGATATTCTTCACACAATAAGCTTAAAAAGAGTCTGCTGGGCCATCTGTCCCAGCATTCTGTTCTCACAGTGGCCAACCAGATGCCTGTGGGAAACCTGCAAGCAGGATCTGAGCACAAGAGCACTCTTCGCCTTATGCAGTTTCCAGCAACTGGTATTCAGAATCCTTACTGCCTCTGACCATAAAGTCCTCCATCATAGCTAGTAGCCTTCAACAACCTTATTCAGGAATTCGTATAATCTTCTTTTAAAGCCATCCACATTGGTGGTCATCACTGCTTCCTAATAGCACTTCCTATTATCTTTTAATCTTCACCTTCATTGGATGCCAAGGAGTTCTAGAATTATCCATGCATAATTTCATGCACTTTGATCACGTCACAGAAAGGAGGACTGTCTGGGACTGATGTGGAGGCACCTTCACATATTAAACCTGCAGTATGGAGATGCTACCATCTTGACTGCAATATGCAGCTGCCTCCACATGGGGGCCACAGCAGATAGATTGTTCCTCCACTAAGTTCCCATTCTGTAGAATGAAGAATTTTGTGTAGGTCAAACAGTTTTCCTACTCCACCAGCAACGGAAGCTGATCCATTTTACCTGCTTCATGTACAGATAGCACTTCATTCGCTTGGTATATTTTCATTATTTATTTATTCTAAGCAGCCCTTCATTGTGTAAAACGGGTGGAGAAACCTTTTTTTAACACCAAGGGCCACATTTCCATGGCAGCTCTCCTGGGGTCCACATGCCCAGTGGTGATGGAACACATTTAGGATGGTGGATCTAGGATGCGGTGCTGACTCCAGAGAAGTACAGGTGAAACTCAAAAAATTAGAATATCGTGGAAAAGTCCATTTATGTAAGCAATTATTTTCATTAGCTACTGGAGTTTAATATATGAGATAGACTCATGACTTGCAAAGCGAGATATGTCAAGCCTTTGTTTGTTATAATTGTGATGATTATGGCGTACAGCTGATGAAAACCCCAAAGTTGAAGTTTCACCTGTATATGGCCAGGTTTTCATTAGCTTCGGATCTAGTATATCGAAGAGTAAAATTTACCCACCAAAGCAGATTGATGAGAGGGGCTGTCAAGCACAGCTATTTTCTTGAGATTTAGTTCCTGTTCTTCACCTGTCAGTAGAGAAATGCCTGCATGTCTCTTCCATAAATACACTTGACATTCTGGAGTGATGGACTTACTTGAACGTTACGGACTGCAGTAAAACATAGGTAGCAGCAGCAAATCAACCCACAGCTGTTTAGATGAATTGCAGGTCAATCTCGTTGTTGTTTTGGTCATTTTAAAGTTCAGTGTTTACAGTTGATGAACACTCTTGCCATGTGAAAACCAATACACCAAGAGTAATGTATCCGGTTCTGGGCATTACAATCTAAGAAGGATATTGACAAGCTGGAACATGTGCAGAGCAGGGCAACCAAGATGACCAAGGGTATGGAAACCAAACCTTATGGGAAACAGTTGAAGGAGTTGTGTATGTTTAGCCTGGAAAAGAAGAGTCTGAGAGAAAATACGATAGCCATCTTCAAACATCTAAAGGGCTCTCATATGGAAGATTGAGCCAGCTTGTTTTCTCCTGTGCTAAATTACAAGAAAAGAGATTCTGATTAAACATCAGAAAGAACTTTCTGACAATAAGAGCAGTTCAAGAGTGGAACAGACTCCTTCAGGTTTTTAAGCAAACCATGTATGCCTTGCAGGGGTTGGACTAGATGACCCCTGGGGTCCCAAGTCTACAATTCTATCATTTATATAAGTGGAAAGGAAGAGAGATGACTGGGATCAGGTTCAGAATTGCATGCTGTAGTCTTAGGGACTTCCTAGGTTCAAATGTATCCACAGGAAAATACAAAGAAAACTAGGAAAGCACTAGGTATTTTTCAAGCTAGGTTTTCTGAAGCATTGTTGAGCAAACTGAGCTTTTTTAAAATGAGTCCTTTTTTCTGTGGATTACTATTTGTCACTGTACTTGAAATTAAAATACCATAGTAACATTTGGATGGCTCAGGTTCCTTTTTATTATTTTATAAGCAGGGCAATAGGAAACTGTTAGTCAGAGATGACTGTCAATAGAAAATAGCCACCCACCCACATAAATGCACCTTTATAGCACCTTTTGCAGCAGAACCATTGTAGGTTAAATAAATGGAATGTATTACTTTCCATCGAAACAGGAAATAATATGTACAAATATTGCACATGACTATTGTTTTCATGAGTTTGTTCACCCAAAAGATACTGGTAGCGTAACATTAGTAATTCCGATTTAAGGAGTCTCTCATTACCTAATGCAAGAAGAATGGATGGTATTCTCTGTTGTTTCCTAATTTAAGGACTCTGTCTGCCCTGGCAGCAATACAGGAAATTGCACTCTGCCTTTGCTATAAGGTGTGGGGCTGATGTCAAGTGTCTCCGGTGTGATTGTGAAACAAGAGTAGGGATTCAAATATATATAAGATACTTCTATACAAATGACTCTTCACTTATGCAGGGGTAACATTCTGCCCCCCCCCCCCGTGCACATAAGTGAAATCACGTAAAGTGGGGAGCACTCTTTAAACACTCTCTGTGCCCCTCTCTCTTTAATCCACACCAAAAATACTATATCCAAAAATATCCACAGCTAGAACTGAAGCTCTGTGATCGGCAGTACTTATTTTTTATTAGCCAATCTTACAGTACAATCCTATGCATGTTTACTCAGAAGCAGGTCTCACTGTGTTTAGTGAGCTTGTTATTAGGAATGTGTGCTTAGGATTCCAGCCTCCAAAACAGCGATACATAATGCCTTCCATGTTTTAAACAATTTCTGAAAATTCAGAACTGCAAGCACTTCTGGGTTCCTTTTGTAAAAATGGCATCATATTTATATTCCAGGGATATGAAGTAAGCACAAGTATCCATTAGCAACTGAATTAATTCCTTTCTGTTCCATTGCTTATTGCTACATATGAATTCAGGCAGGGACAAAGAGCTGCCAAAACTCCCACACAGAAGAACATGTTGCTTCACTGCTGCTGCATCCCTTTCTGTTCAGTAGCTGCAGTCTTCCTTTTTCAGTGTGTAAATCCACTTTTGAATATGCATCAGCTGTTTAGCATCCACATGCTGGTTTTTTTGTATTTGTGATAGCTGCAACCGTTATGCTACTTAATACAGGGAGTAACTTAACTACACTTCTTCGGCTCATCTTTGTAATTATTTTTACACATTATTTTTTAAAAATTTACTTACTCGTTTTAACGTCACTGTCCCACATAAAGTGATCCTTATGTGTATTTCTTGAACTATTTTTAAATTTTATAAATATATTGTTTTACCTTCACCTCGTCACTAGAAAGTTGTGCATAGGAGCTCTGATCAACATGTTGAGGCAGAGGGTCAACTCACACAATCCTGCTCCTCACTCACTCTGCATATTGACTGAACTTGTCTGAACAAGGCTATAATGAAAGTCTTGGGAAACAGGACTATAGCAAAGCACTTCTCACTATTGCTTATTCAGATTTCACTTGGACACTCCCATTAACTGGCCTACGCATCTGGCATTCCAATCTTCCATAAATTGCTTAATGAAAATGAAGTAACATACAAAGCAAAGAGTCCTTTGTTTATATGTCATGACGCCATTTACCGTCGCTCGGCACCAGCCAATCATGCTAATTATATGTACTCCAGTATCTACATTAATTGCATTATCTCATTGATATCAAAATATAGTACCTTATTGATGAACAAGCTAAGGATTTATAGGAGGCTGTAACCATGATATTAGAATAATACAAGGAAAGCCAACAGAAGGCCAAATGGTACTTGTTGGACATTTTAAACAGAAGTGAACATCCAAAGTCTCTTATTGTAGTAATGGTGTTGCAATCACAGTTTGTTCATATAACTTTGCTTATAAATGGAGATTGAACAACGCATGTCTTCTCAGAAGTAAGATACATTGAGTTCAGTGGACCTCACTTCTGGGAAAGTGTGTACAGTACAGTAGTGCAGACTAAGAAAAATGTGTCCAGAGTTGGCAAAGATACACAGATAACAACAGGGGAAAGAACACTGCGTGAAAGGCACATTTGCTTTTGGACAGAGATTCCAGAGTTTTGTGCAGAGAATTCAAAATTCTCTGTCAGCCTACCACTACATTCTGTAATATTATTAGCAAAATAGGAAAATGTTTACTTAGTGATCTGCAAACTTCAAACAATTTGTATAGCTGTTCAATATATTTTGAAGATCCAGTAATGGTTTCGGTTTTTGCCCACCCCCACAGCCACTCAACATCGCCTACAGCCACATCTATAGCTCCTACCGGAACTTTGTGGGACCTCCTCATTTCAAGACAATCTGCCGGCTCCTTGGATACCAAGGGATTGCTGTGGTGATGGAAGAATTGCTGAAGATCGTAAAGAGCCTGGTAATGGTGAAGTTGTGGATGAGGTTCAGGCCAGAAAGTCAAAACAACTCTGTATATTGAACAATACATTTTAAAAATAAAATGTATATTATTTTAGAATATAATTTCCATTACATTGAGATGCCTGTTTTGGGTTGGCAGAGTATCTCCACTGAAAATACTCTGTTCTGGACTCTGGTTGCATTGTATTGGAGCAAAGACAATGAGGACAAAATTAAGCACCAAGAACTTGGGAAATGAAAGATGTTCCTGGACCTATCTGCAGTGCACATTTATATCAGTCTCTGATCTCCCCAGACCTCACTTTGCAATTAGAAACATAGGAAGCTGCCTTATACTGAGTCAGACCAATATTCCCTCCAGTTCAATATTGTCTGTGGTGACTGGCAGAAGCTGTCCAGGATTTCAGATAGGGTCCTCTCCCATCCCTAGATGCTGTACCACTGAACTAGATGCTCTACCACAGAGCCATAACCATTCCCCATGGTCCACTGAAGCTTTATTAAGAACCTTTAAAAAAGGACCACCACTGTTGTAAATCATTTTCATAACCGTATCTGTGGCCGCTTTGTAAAACACAATAAGCTTTCAAGTTTATGCTGATCTTCTAGAGCTGACCTTTGTGTTCCTCTGCTTCTGGTAGTTGCAAGGGACCATCCTTCAGTATGTGAAAACCTTGATAGAGGTGATGCCAAAGATCTGCCGCCTGCCAAGGCATGAGTATGGATCTCCAGGTTGGTACTTGGAATGCTTCATGAGATGGCTATAAATTTCAGTTCTTCCCTATGTGCATCTTTCTTTATTTGAAATTTGTATTCATGCACTTTCACCATTCTGCTCAGGATGGCTTATGTGTGGTTATCCCGCTCTAAAATAAGTTATGCCAAGAGATAGTCACTTGCCTAAGGCCACCTTCATAACAATAGAGGTTTGAACCTAGGTGTCCTTGGCTTAGGTCCAGTGTTCAGTCCATTACACTGCACTGCCTTTTCCTGTGGTTTCAGTTTGTTGGTGTCAATGTGTGGAGAAGTCTCCTGAAAGACTAAAGATTATGGAGAGTCCATGCTGACATCCCACCAGGAGAAATAGCCCGGTTACCATTCAAGAAAGCTGTTCTGTCCACCTACCCCAAGAGGTTTCAGGTGGGGATGGAGTTGTGTTTGGCCTGGATGGTGGTGGAACACCAGCATCAGCATGTTAACACATACTATGCCAATGTTGACCTAGTCTGAATTGATGGGGCTATATAAGTTTGCTCCACCCCTGCCATGATTGCTATTCTCAGCTCCTGCCAGCTTGCCCTTGGGCCACAATATAGGACTAGAAGGTCACTAAATTCCAAATAGGAATCCTCTAGTTTGCAGTGGTTTGTTGTTGTTGTTTTGCCTACACTGTACAGGGCCTTAGAGAAGTAATATTTTCTAACACCTTGAGCTCACAAGAAACGTAGGCACCTGGAGTATCTTTCTCTTTCCCCTAATTTTTCCTGGGTATGATTGGCTGTCAGTAGCATCCTTCCATAACATTGCTCTTCAGGTGTGGAGCAGCCCGAGCCATAGACTTCTGAGAAGGTTGAAATGAAAGGAGAGTGTACAGTATGATGCAGGCGCTCAGGACCACAGCTACTTCCAAAGGCAACACCAACTTGCTCTTCGCAGTTGATACCCTTCTTTCGTATCATATCAATCCCTAGTTAATTTCTTCCTTTGTCTTTTGCTTCTTACTAGGAATCCTGGAGTTTTTCCATCACCAGCTGAAGGACATAATTGAGTATGCAGAGCTCAAGACTGATGTGTTCCAGAGTCTGAGAGAAGTGGGTAATGCCATTCTTTTCTGCCTTCTCATAGAGCAGGCCTTGGTGAGTTAAAATGAATTCTTTCAGAAATTGGCAGGGTTTTAAATAGATAAATCAACCAGATGAGCTCACTCAGTTCAGTTAATAAGTTGATGCAGCTGTGATTTAATTAATGAGGGTGGCACCATTTAAGAGAGAGAGAGAGAGTATGTGTATGTGTGTTTAAAGGGTTTGGCCGAAGTTGTAAAGCCATTTAATGAGAAAAGCCACTTTGAGAACATAGCCGGTGGAAATCAGAATGTACAAACCGTGGCATGTGGGAATTAAATTAATATGAAAGTGTTGTGGATTGTGGGTTGGTTTCAGAAACAGAAACTGATTTGGAAGAACAGATCATCATGAAGCTTTGTTGTGGATTAGTGTGTTACATACACATAGCATGGAGCTATAGGGATGAATGGAGGTTTGGGGACTCTCATTTGCATGGCATTTTTATGTGGTATGGGTATTACCCTGCTCTGAGTTAATCCAAACAGTCTATGTATCCCCTCGACTTCGTCCTTTGCCAGTCCCTTGCCTGTTCTTATAGACCCCACTTCAGGATTGGTAGTAATAGTGATATCTGTACAGGTTGCATACTTTGCATGACATTGCTGTTTGAATTTGCAAACACAGTGCCTGAATTCTCAAAGTACCTCCACTGTACTGCTTCCCGCACATCTGGTTTAGCACCAGCACCAAACCACGAGTGTGGATAGTTGCTTTCTGGATATCCCTTAGTGCCCAGCCTAATCCTTCTGGTGCATCCCATCTTCTGTTAAGAGGAAGAATGTGTCTTCTTAGGATGCTTGACTATATCATAGCTCTCTTGAACAGCATTTTCTCCCATTGTGGCTATGTTGGTCCTTCCGATCTGCATAATGTTAACATGTGTGCTTGAATGTGCACACCAGCCTCCCCCCCCTTACTGGATACTTATTCACTGAGTTGCTTCTCATAGTAGAAACACATCATTAGTATATTAGGGAGCCAATACTATTTTGACATTGGAGCAAAATGTCAATGGCAGCATGGAGGTAAGCGCATCGGGGTCATAGTCCAAGGACAGGTATTCTGGGAAAGAACGATCAGCAGAAATTATATGTGTTGTATGTGAATAAACCTATCCAGTCTTTCTCTCAGTTCTAAGTTCATCAGTGAAGATTTGGATTAAATAATGTAAAATGAATCATTCCATTGTATTTTCTGATGGCCATAAAGGCACACAGAACTCAATCCAATACAAATTTGGTTGCTGTGTTTGGTATAAGACTGATTTATTAATTTTTACTCTACGAGTCTCTATATATCTCCTGCTTGTGACTGAAGAGAGAACACTTCAACACAAGCTTAGTTTTCTTAATTTCACTGTTTTTGTTGTTGTTATTGTTATTATTATTATTATGGATCAAAGTTCCAGAGTACTAGTGGTTTTGCCAACCATAGAGTGGTCTTTTGACAAAGACCTTCTGAATTCATGATTTCCTGAACATCATAATGCCACTTAATTTCTTGTATGATTAATAAAAGAAAGAAAGAAACCCATTTCCTTTTCCAAGGACAAACTAATCTATCGATTTACTAATCTATTAACTTGTGCTTGGGATGTGCAACAGCACAGATAGCTGTTCTCTAAATCACCCTGTGATAAACATAAGAGATGTGGGCAGAAGGACGCCTTCTTCGTTGCCCCCCATGGAAGGAGAATTCCTTCTGCCATAGTCAGCAATGAAGGCCTCCCCTCTGTTTTCGAGATGGGATTGGACATTTAGCATGGGGTTTCTTGCAAAGTAGGAAGCAGTCACATACCATTAGACAGTTAACTATTTATTAAATATTGCAATGGAAGTTGAAACCCATCTTCTAGGATGTTCCTCGTGCTATTTTTGGTAAGCAGCCAAGGCTTAGATGAGGGAACTGTGCACGTTTTTTTGACACTACAAGGCATGGCTGGTGATTGGAGAATTGATCACAGCATTCTGAATGTGTCCTCGCACAGAGATATATTGACAGCTCCCCCTTTTGCAGCGTCTTGCCTCTTTGCATGCAGCCTGCAGCCATCATGGTTTACTTTGTTGCTGTGCCGCCCTGTAGAGTCATGCAGAATTTGCTGCCAACCATTACTCAAGTCTCCTCCAGCATTATTGCTTCCCAGGTCTTGCCTCTTTGTATGTCTGCACTTTGGATTACCTTTGAATATCTGTATGTGTTTTCAAGTTGCTTCTCATTCTTCTGTGGTTCCCCCTCGGCCTCTTCCAACCAAGTCCAAAAGCATGGCTACTTGGAAGTAAGTCCCTCTTAAGGTCTCTTGGGTCTTACTACCAAAAGAGCGTGCTGAGGATTGAAATTTTGATACTATTTATTTCTCTCTCCTCATTAACATTTGTAGGTCTTAACTATCTGCTTGCATCAACAGTAAATGCCTTATATAGAGCATCATAAAACCAAGCATACATATGACATTATGTAAGGTTTCTCATTCATCAACATGGGCCTTACAGCCACAGAGCTACAGAGTCCCTCCCAAGAGATAGTGTTTTCTAAACCTAGAGACGGTTGCAGTGATTAATTGCAGTGATATATTTTTTGCAGTCTCCAATTTACAAGCACTACACTGGCTTCTAAGTGTGTTTATAAATGTGGTACCAAACAGACACTTGCATTCCCTTTGTTGCACATGTTCCTTGGAATGAACCACCAGACAGTCTTTTTTGTGTGTGTGTAAGTCTTAGAGCAGTTTTTCCAAACTGCTTTCAGTGGCAAGGTATTGGATGTGTCTGCAGTGGCTGCCCTCACCCAAAGGCCCCAGAACACACCAGGGGAAGCTGTTGCGCTTTTCATACCAGGTAGCATCCCTGTCTAGGATTCCTCCTCTGGGCTTTGTACTGGGAAAGTCTGTACCTCATTAAAATTCTCTGCAATGCTGGGTCCGGATACATGAGGGACATTGACTGTGTTTAAGCTTGCCATTTTAAGCCCCAAGCTGAGGTGTTAGCTGGAGTCACACAGTAACAGGTAACAGGTCCAGAATGCCAATCCCAACTAACAAAAGCAGGGTCAGCCTCAGGGCAAACTAGACTTGAAGATCTATGAACAGGATGTTCTGCTTTTTTTTTTTTTAATTAAAAGCCAACTTGAGAGGTGTGTGTAATTTGGATTAGCTCAATGCGTAACCTGGTAGTTATATATTTTCCTCTAGGCGGTAAATAGCAGAGGGGGGTTGGAGGGGGAGGGAATTTTAATCAGGAAAACAGTGTGGTGGAAGAGTTAATATCATTTGCACAGTGCCACAAGCACCATCCAAATAGCACTACCATCACTACCTCCACCCCTCTGGTGGCTTTTATGTGTTGAAAACTGGGATATCTGTGATATTTTCCAGTGCCGTTTCTAGTTTAACCCTGAGGTTTTGAGGACCTAGGCTAATTCCCAGTAGGAGTTACTAAGGACAGCAGGTGTAAATGCAATAGAGCTTAATATTGCCATGATGTCTACTAGTAGGGCCTGGGTTTGTTTATCCTGAGTTTCATAAAATGTAAAGGGTTATTTTACTGTAGTGCCGTATGGAGATGTCCATAGATTATGCCTTCTCTTTCTTCATTGGCAAGCTGATGGAAGAGAGAACTGCTCTGAGTGTGAGGTGGCTCAATTTATACACTGCAAGGTCTGAGCCGTCCTTCTGAAGTTCTGCAATTGCGAAGTCGTCATCCTTTTCAGAGAGGTCTTTGGAGGACCAGGCAGAGGGCCTTCTCAGTGGTGGCACCCACCCTGTGGAATGCCCTCCCATCAGATGTCAAGGAAATAAACAACTATCTGACTTTTAGAAGACATCTGAAGGCAGTCATGTTTAGGGAAGTGTTTAATGTCTAGTGTTTTACATTTTTTTATGGGTTTTAAGCTGCCCAGGGTGGCTGGGGAAACCCAGCCAGATGGGCAGGGTATAAATAATAATTAAAAAAAATATTATTATTATTATTCCACATTAGACCTCTTAGATACATGGTACATGAGAATTCCTGGACAGAAGGATCTGGCTAGGAGGCATTAATAGAAGGAATAGGAGTTGAGTTACAATACCGGCTTTGCATAGGTTTTTATTATTATTATTATTGCTGCTTATATACTGCTTTTGCCACAAGTTACTTCTAAGTGGTTTAGGTTTACAAGTGGAGACCATGTGTAAATGTTTGTAACCACACAAGGTATACCTTGGTGCAGACAGGACAGTCACACAAAGTAGAATAAGGTTGAGCAGCACTTATCTGGAATCCTGGCAGAGTGCCGCACTGTTCCGCCACAGGGTTTGGACCGTTATCCATCCTTGCCTTAGATGCTATTACTAGATGAGTTAAAGAACCACAGCAAAGCTCCAGATTTTACCATACTTTTTAAAACAAAAATAAAAATATTGTATTGGTTTGCATAAACTTAATATGGATTCAAAAGGCATTCTCTTCCAGTTCTGTCACCCATGAGATTGGGCTATATTTGAATAAGCCCTCTTGAGGCACATAGATCAGTATGCCCACCCCAAGTCTTTCAGACAGCTGAACAACTAGTCCCACGGGGAATTTTTAACACCTTTTATCTTTCTTCCTCCTGCCTCAGTCCCAGGAAGAAGTGTGTGATTTGCTGCATGCTGCTCCCTTCCAAAATATTTTGCCCAGGGTCTACATCAAAGGTAAGGAGTGGAGAGGTGGTCAGATGTCAGTCATTATTCCCATAGATGTGTTAAACCTATAGAGCTGCAGAGACATAGATGGCAATCGATAAGTTTCAACGAAACTTGCTTAGGCCCTTAGCACTAGTCAGCCATTCATTGAACTGAATTTACTAGTCGCCCTGCTGAGCAGTCTTCGTGAAAGGTAACTTTTCGCAACCCTTATCGGCAAAAGCAAGATGTTTGCTTTCAAAACGAGATCGTTTTACAGGTGTGCTGGTGTTGCGGCTTTAATCACAGAGTCCCTTCTTCACGATGCGCTACCCTGCTTTTGTTCCGTCACACTGGTCCCAGAATTGGATAATGGTTGGGAGGTGACTCTGAAATGCTGGAATTTTTTTCCCGTTTTGCTTTCTCATTTCACTGTTTGCTGCTCGCTTAACAGAAGGAGAACGCTTGGAGGTACGCATGAAGCGTCTCGAAGCCAAATATGCCCCACTTCACCTGGTTCCCTTAATAGAGAGGCTGGGAACACCGCAGGTAAGGATGACATTGAAACCCACATGGGGTGACTCAAAATTTCACATACCCCCCCTCCCCACAACTCCCAGATTGTCTCTGAGCTACAGGAAGTCTTTCTTGATACTGACTTGGTTTCAGTTCTACACGGTATAGTTTGTCCATAGATATTTCACTGTTACCAAGCAAAATCAAATTATCTTTAGTGAGGATCAGTGCACTGTGTGTGTTTCATGATATCACTCAGAAGCTAACTGAAGCAAAGATGAAAAAGAATCAGTTTGTTCCTGATTGCCACGATTCTGTTATTCGGCTATTCCAAATGGATTTTGAGTCAAAATGTAGGTTTACATGAACAACCGCTCCTGTTTCAAATCTGCTGCCACATGATCACAAATATGACAACCACAATTAAAACCCACTGTCTTATTCTTATAAAACCCTGGGCTGTGGCATTGCAGTGGCAAATCTTCTATGCCCTGACGCCTGGCATATAGCATATTACAGCACTTCCCACATGAATTGTGATCAACTTGCCAGCTTCTCTACCTCCAACATAAGAGTGTGTACTCCTCTTCGTTGGCCATTTGGGGTAGTATCCAGCTAACTTGTTCCATCAGTGCAAGGTTTTCCATTTGCACAACAGATCTTCTCCTCCCCCTGTGAACCCCCAACTGTTCTGGGGTTTTCTCCAACTCTCTGAAGGAGCTTTGAGGAGAGCACAGGGAAATGAGGGGAGAGTTTTGTTGAACAAGTGGAAATCCTTGCATTGGCAGAACAAGTTAGTCAGATACCACCCATGGTCTGAAAGTCACTCTGCACATTATGTGGCAGGAAAACTTACATTTACCATCTAGAGTACTCTCAACAGAAAGTCCTGGATCTCTGAAGAGAGTACATCTGTCATGCATGTTTCCACATACAGTTAATTTTATGAGATGTATACCTAAAAATGATAGTTGTGTACTTTAAAAAGAACACAGGAAGTAGCTCTGAATGATTATCAGATCTGGAGGCAATAAGGAATTACTTCCAAGCAGATTGGCCTGGGAGATTTTCTTTCTTCTACAACAGGTGTTGTGTACCTTTGGCCCTTCAGAGGTTGTTGAATGGTTGTCTTTCCCCAACCATTGGCCATATTGGCTGAGGCTGAAGGGAAGTAACCTCTGGAAGGCCACAGATTTCTTATCCCTTCTCTGCAGCCTGTGGCTTGGCTCACTTGCATGAGTCATCTGAAGCTATTTGCTCAACAGCGCACCTGCTCTCTGCTTGTGGTCTGGATTTTGAATGGGTGGTTTGGCTCGCAGCAGGTGACTGAACTAGGTGGAGCTTTCTTGCTTTTACAACCAGCAGAATGGGGGCATTTCATTAAAAAAAAATCCCAAGGATGGTTATGTGTCTGCAATTGTGTGCCTTTGTGTATGTAATGCTTAGTTAACTGTCTGTATAACTTTCCACTCAAATTTCCGAGTCTGTTAGCTCCTCCTATTATTTTCTACATCAATTTTCTTCGTAGGGGAGATAAAACAGTAGAGTAACAAGCCAAAAAAAATTGAGCACTCTCAGTGATCCCATTGATTCGGTAAAAGGAATTTAAAGCGTACTCCTATGCAATCAGTCCCACTGAGTTGAGTAGGACTTACTCTCAGGTATTCAGTACAGGATTGCAGCCTAAAGCATATGTACGACTGTGATCAGTGACAGGCAAGAGTGCTTAACTTATGGTCAAATTGAATGTGATGTAAGTGAGATGTGATCAGGATCTTCCTGGGGAACCCTTTTTCCAGTACCAGAAGCAGCTTGCCAGGCTGGGCAAAGCCACTATGCTAACTTCCTAGCATGTGAGTCACTGGTGCTTTCCAGCAGGGAGAGGTGGCAAAAGGCTAACATTAACAACCTCCTCGCCGCACCATCCCTCTCCCTCCTGGCAGCTGCGAGTTCCTTGCCAGGAGGCCAGTACTGAATGGGTTTCCATGGCCTTCCACCCAGGCACTTCTCCACATCCTCAGACCATTTAACTGGGAATCCCTATAAGAATTTTTCTGGTCCTAATGCACACAAATGTCTTTCTGAATACTGCCGCCAAGAATTATTTAATTGAGGACAAGGCTATCAATATTAATGGCTAATACTTGTGATGGCTGTATGTAGTCACTGGGGAACAACAGCACGATGGGGCTCTTGGCCTTGTGTCCTGCTTGGAGACTTTCCTGAAACATCTGGTTGGTCACTGTGGGAAACGGGATGCTGAACTAGATAGGCCCCTGCTTGGATCCAGCAGTGTTCATCTTACATCATCCAAAGTCCCATCTTCTTAATCAAAGGAATTAGGCTGACAACCAAGGCAGTAGATTCAGAAACATGTATAGGCAGAGAGTTTTGGATGGACAGTCAACCATCCATTACGTACATAAAATACTGGATAGCAGGACATACGAATTCAACATTACAGTCTTCCAACCGCCCCATCAGCGCAAGTGTTTCAGCTTGCCCAGCAGAACAATCTCCCCTCTCTTCCCTGCACTTGCTGTTCTGGGGGTTCTCCAGTCCTCCCAGAGCCAGTTTAGGAGGACATGGGGGAGGAGAGGGGTTAAAGTCCCATTGCGCCAGCAGGACTCATCACACCAGCTCCTGTGAGTGCAGCTATTTTGTTGAATGCGGCTGTCTTTGTTGAACGTGTCCTCTTACTTATTTACTTCTTACTAGATTTATTTGAGACTTTTGAACACCTAAACACATAGCATTTCTTCAAACCCTGATTGCAGGAGGGCTGTAAATATTCCCTGTGCCCATGTAGAAAGAACAAGAAAAAGGGAAGCTATATTTTGCAAGTCTTCTTTCAATTTACATTGCCCCAGCAATCCTCATTCTGTTTTGAAGAAGTGCATTCCGCAACCCCCAACACACATTTAATGTAATGTTGGATGCAGGCAGATCACTCTTGTGTAATTCATGCTCACTCTGTCTTTCTCCAAAGAGAGCATGGGTTGGAAGATTGTGCAGATTGGACTTCCACATGGAGCACTTGCCTCAGAAGTTATGTGCATTCGCAGCTCCTACTCCTTTGTCATGGGGGGTATTGTTGGGCTGGATGTGCACATATAACAACCCAGGGCAAGAGGCACACGACTCCCGTCAACTTCTTCATAGGCACAGGAGCCACAGACCTGCTTCCTTTATATCCATTTACACCTGATTAATAGGAGGAGTTAGTTGCTGTGAGACAACTGTCCAAACCTGGGATGGGCGAACATCCCATTCAGTTGACGAAAGTAGGTTAGTTGGCCTGTTTAAGAGCTGCATTCCACCAGTGCTTCCCATGATAGGGCAGAAGTTAGTATGAAAGGCAGAAATAGATCTCTCAACATTCAGGCATGTACGCAATGGGGAGCCGCATGCATCTTTGTGTTTTATTGTGGGAAATGCCAGAAAAACGTCAACAGCACATAGCTCCAACATACATTGAGCAGGGGTGTGATGGTAACAGAGCTTGGCCCACGGAAGGTGCCTCCACCCAATTTTTTTTGCCCTCTCCCCTTCATCTTCCCATGCCAGAACCCCTGACCTTTAAGTAAGGCTTTCTGGGGGAAGGAGCGGGTAAGAAAGTCACATTCCACCAACTTCCTTCCACTGGTGCTTCTTCGGATCCAAGCCTCTATCTGAAAAGGTTCTGTACAGTAATTTGTCTTTCCTCTCTTCACACTTGCTTTCTGTTGAGTATTAATTCCTTCTCTAACAGAATGTCCTTGTAACTATGCCTTAGATAACACTGGTAGAACTCCTAATCTCAATATTTACCAACTGAAAAATAGATGGTGAGTTGAGATAGTATCAGGTCTGGGAACCTTTCTGGGAACGTTGGGAGTGTTGATACCTTGCAGCCAGGAAGGAGAGCCTGTGACCCTCCTGTTGGTGTATTTTGACTTTAATGAAGAATTCTAGCTGCATCTGTTCACCACTGTTACAAACAACAGCTGCTCAACCATATGCATTCAGCAGCAATGAGATTTACCCTTGGGGTTTTTTTATGTATGATTCCCACTTAAGAATCCTTGATATGCAAGAACTAAGAAACGTATGGAGTTGACATTTCCAGGCCTATAAATGCCTTACTGTATGTCACTTGTCTTACTCCTGGATGGGAAAGTCTAGTCATAATTTTCTCTGTCTTCCAGTTTTAGTAGGTGAAGATACCAAAAAAAGGTGAATGTGTTTTTAAAAATGGACCAGTTTACTTAAAGTCAGCCATACCAAGAATCCAGAATCGAAACAATTCCATGTTACATACCAAAAATTCAAATATAGCTCACCACCACTAGGGAATGATGGATGGGTCTTTAATGGGATCGTTGACATTCTAGTTGTGTGAAGCTGGAGCAACATGACGAATGGCTTGTGCCAAAATGGTGCTGCAACATCCCCTTCAAAGCAAATAGCTCAAATCCACCTTGCTGTGTTTTTGGTTGGTTGCAACTACATTATCAGCAGTTACTGCTATATACCACCTACATAGGGTTGAGATGACATAGCTGTATGATGGCTGAAGTGCCTTCAGTTGTTCCCCGTGCTGCCACATCTCATCCTGCCATCCTGCCTCCCATTTCTGTGCTGCGTATTTGTATTCTACTCATCTTACTGTTCTACATCAAGCAAAAGCTTACAACTTAGGAGTGCATTTCTCCAGGCACTGGTCCTGTGTGACCCTCCTTCATTTCAGTGTTGCAAATACACTGCCCTATTTCTATTGTAAAATGGGGGAGGGCGGTCCCCTTTAGCAGCGAGTGTTAGAAAACTGGGTGGGTGGAGGAATCTTGTCGGTGCTTTTTAAATTCATCTTTTGAGATTATTAACAAATGGAAGAAAACCTATTTACCCATTTATTTTATTTTTAACCAGCTGTCAATTTCCAGTCAATATAACTAAAATACATACCAAGAAATGACTGCAAACCTTGGTTCCCCTTTAGTATCTGTCTGAATTTAAAATATTCATAGAGGTTGGCATCCCTGATTATCAAAGCTAAACTTGCACATTCAGTTGTATATTTTAAGACATCCTAAAGAGCATGTATCAAATAACTAGTGTGGATGTGCAGATTTTGATTAATATTTCACAATAACCTGCTGTTATTAACAACAGTCTAACGAATAGGCATGTAAAAGACACGATCATAACATAACGTACACTACAAACTCTGCAGTAACAAAGCGCCCTTGCATAGCAGTACTTTGCTGCCAGGCATTAAGTATGCATTGCAGAAACAATAAAATGTGCAGGAAATCTTGAAGATAATAATAATAAAAAAGAAACACCTGTTAGAGAAGCAAATTTCAGCTTCTCTCTTCCACCACACTCTTGGTTATCCTTAAAGTAATGAATATTTGGATAAAGGAAGGATACTTTTGACAACTCCTAATCTAAGCAACAAAAGTACCTCAATGTTCTTAAGCACAAATTAAGGGCAAAGCAAACTCCTACAAGAAATATTATTTCCAAGTGCAAAACTCAGGAAGGAAAAGGTCGACGTGAACATTCGAGTGGAAAGTGACGTTTTACACCTTCTTTTATTCTTGGGCTTCTCTTCCTCCTCAGCAAATAGCCATAGCCCGTGAAGGAGACTTGCTGACCAAAGAGAGGTTGTGCTGCGGCCTGTCCATGTTTGAGGTTATCCTGACTCGCATTCGGAGCTACCTCCAGGACCCCATCTGGCGCGGGCCTCCCCCTACCAATGGCGTCATGCATGTTGACGAGTGCGTTGAGTTCCACCGGCTCTGGAGTGCCATGCAGTTTGTGTACTGCATTCCTGTGGGGACAAATGAATTCACTGCTGAGTGAGTAGGCCTGCACTGGATTGCACTGAGTTCTAATGATCATGTATTAAGAGGATCTTTCACCACAGTCAGGAAAGTTATATCAAATCTGCAAATACCTCCTTACTTGAGGTTTGCTTCTACATGCAGGAATGTGGGCTGCTTTACTAATGACTGGACACTGTATCTCTGATGCCAGGTGCAGGTTCTCTAGTGGTAATCAAGTGAGTTATCTTTTGAATGACTCTGACCTGTTTGGCCTAAGACAAAGCACTGGCTTTCGTTATACTGACTTCTGAGTTGATTTGCTCATGGACTGATGTTTGCTGTTCTCTTAACATACAGTCAAGCAACCAGGAACTCTCAGGAAAAACAACTCAATAACATCATGCCAGCCAGTAATTCTCGATAAATAATTTCTTCTATTTCCCATTTCCTTCCAGGCAATGTTTTGGAGATGGGCTGAACTGGGCTGGCTGCTCAGTCATAGTCCTCCTGGGACAGCAGCGTCGCTTTGATCTCTTTGACTTCTGTTACCACCTGTTAAAGGTGCAGAGGCAGGATGGGAAAGACGAAATCATAAAGAATGTGGTAAGTCTGGGGGTGAACACTGAGCTGAACGTCAGGTTGCTTGACTATTTAGCTCAATATTGTCTACTCCAGTGGTTCCCAATTAGGGGTCCAGGGACCCCTGGGGGTCTGTGGATGAACCCAGGGGGTCCACGGCCCTTATCCTTGCCTCCCCAACTAATTTTTGTCGTTTTTGCATGGAAATATCACCAATTTTATGGTCTGGCTTTTTTTAGTATATCTAAAATCATTTGCTTATTAGGGACTACCCCACATTTTGTTCAAAAAAAATCTGCTTTGCAGAAGTAACTACAATAGAGTTATCAAAATTTTCAAAAGGGGGGCGGGGTCCGTGGCTTGGCTTTTGAAAAATAGGAGGTCCTCAGTAATTAGCTAATTGGGAACCACTGGTGTACTCCAACTGGCATTGGCTGGCTGTGGTCTGAGACAGAGATATTTCACATCACATCACCTGCTACCTGGAGTGGAACACCAGAAGCTGCCCTGAGACCCCCCGGGTTTAGGGTGATACATAAATTCATTTAATGATGATGATGATGATAATTGATGATGATAAGCACCTCTGGGCTGGGGAACCTTTTTTGCTTCGTGGACCAGATCTTTATCTGGATCTGCCTCATGTCCCAAATTTGACAGGCAGGCAGGGCCACCCACCTGTCGGTGAAGTGATGTGATTATGTTGCTAATAGATATGTAGGGAATAAGAGGTGTTATCAGCATTTCTCTCTGTAAAAAGCTAGGAGGGAACTGTGTCAGGTATTAGTTTCTCTAGCTGTCTTTGCACCAGTCTCTCAGCATCAGGCTAGCTGTAGAAGCAGAGGTCTGAAAGCTTCATTGCTCTTGGCTTTGCCTGTCTTTTCATTTCTTCTCTAGCCTCTTAAAAAGATGGCTGACCGGATCAGGAAGTATCAGATTCTGAACAATGAGATTTTTGCCATCCTGAACAAGTACATGAAGTCAGTGGAAACAGACAGTTCTACAGTCGAGCATGTGCGCTGCTTCCAGCCCCCCATCCACCAGTCCTTGGCCACCACCTGTTAAATAGTCCATGCTGGAAATGAAATGTGAGCATTCGTGTCTCTACATCTGAAGTCAGTGAGGAAGGAGCAACTGGATCTCAGAGGCCTGGAAGGGAAAACCCTGAGAAAACAGATCTGTCAACAGTGCAGACTTGGATGGACCCAGTATACAAAGAAGCATTTTCCTAGAAGGCCTGTTTTGAATGCATGTTCTTCTATAGTATCTTTCTGGTTGGTTTTACCCATAGCTTTGAAATGTGGTGAGATGGAGCAAAATGTGGTTTTTTTCTCCTGTGGTATCGTCCGCTTTTGTGATGACCAAGAACAACCCAATCAAGCACAAAACTTTATGGCCCTTAAAAGAGTTGTTGTTGTTTCGGGGGGGTACAGTTGAAACAGTCATCGCTTCAGTGTGTTGCAAGTCTTCCACTGGATGCACCATGAGACTGAAAAGCCTTCCTGCTTGATGGGAAACAATGGCTTAAATGTTTAAAACATTCAGAAATGCTAAGTTGCTCCTGCAATAGATGATAAAGAGCTGTGCGATTTACGCAAGCAAAAAATGAAACAAAAACCAGGTTCTTTTAGAGATGGAATATTGACTATCATTTTCCACCTAGAATTAGAGGATTTTTTGTCATTGCCTTGTTGTCCTCTGCCCTTCTAGAATTGTTTCGGGTTCAATCTTCTGCACAATTAGCTGGAAACAAGCCACATGTATAGGACAGTGCTATTAACCTTTCTAAGTTTCATGATGCGTCTTTACTTAAGCAGTGGAACATTGACAAAAGAGTCTTCTCATATTTTGAATTGATTATCACTGCTATGGTGGCCCTGCATAATACCTTCCCCTTGACAAAGTACTGTTGGCAGTAGTTTTACCTGAGCGTCTAGGATTTTACACAGCCAGGAGAAGAGGCACTGGTTGTCCTGACTCAGACTCTTGATAAAGTTGCCGGGTCAAGGAACTAGTAAGTTCTTTTAGAAATACGATTGATGCATTCTTTGGGATATAGTCAATAGAATAATAAGATCAATAAACTTCCCTATTCTGGGAAAATATATGACATTTGATTATCGGTTCAGACTTTGGTATCCAAACTTTGGAAACAATGCTAAAAAATAGATTCAGCATGACTTCAGGGCGTTTAGAAACAAAGGGCAGCAGCTTATATATCATTAATATGTATGGTTCCAAAGGCATGCAGATTTTCAACAAAAGTTAAAAATCGCCCTGTCATATAGAACAAAGAGGTAAACATAGGAATATCTGTGTGAACAATTCACAGAATTGGAGATCTGGGCGGGACTGGAAGGTCATGCTTTGCAGCTCCCTACACCAAAGTAGACCTCCTGTCACCAGTGTACCCTAGAGCTCAGATGAGGATGTACTACCCTTAAGAGGTAGAAACAAGAAAGAGATGTGTATGGGAGGAGAAAGCTTGGAGAGAAAATACCAGAGACAATGCAAAGAAGCCGTGCAACAATGCTACAGAGAAGTCTCTCCAAACTAATGAGACAGGTACCAAAGTTTAGACCTGTATAATATCGTGAAATGAAAATAAACTTCTTTAAGATATTGAGAGAAGAATTAGTTTCTGCTAGGATACCATAAGGCATTTGAGTTATTTACCATGCAAGTTTCCTGTCCTCCAGTTGCCTACCATGACTATTTATGGGTTTCAGAATTGCAACCCTTTAATATTTAGGTAGTTTAGATTGAATTTCCTACAAGGAAAAGGCATCATTTTATCTCCCTTCTGATTTGCTCTACAGATTTCAGAATAAAGCATTAAGGAAATATTTTAAATGCAGTCTATTAGACAAAGGGCACAAAATGCACCAGAAAGTTCTCCTATACAAGCCACAAAGGGAGCATAACCATGTTCACTTCGCTGGGGCTTGCTCAGGAAAACATCCTGGTAGATTGTTAAAGTAATGTATATGTTGGTGGGTTGCCCTAATTTTTACCCTGTCAGGGCAGATGTCAGAACATCCAGCATTTATCCCAGACTCCAGACATTTAGTTCTTTAGTCTAACCTTTGCCAAGAGAAATCTCCACTTTTAAAAGTGTTCGTTTGGTTTAAAAAAAAAAATCAGGTGTTTTAAGTGTGTTTTTCCTCCTTTGTCTCACCATAAAGCTGATACTTAATTGCTGATGTTTGGTTCATTGTCACAGCATGATGACAATTGTTATGAAGCCAGAGACTCTGCATTTTCTCTCTCCTTGAGGGCACATGAAGTAGAAACCTCTTAATTGTCTGTGTCAGGCACAGGATGAACATTCTGTTTCAAGGGACAGCAACGTCATAGAATTATTACCATGAGGTGTATTTCCTTTGGCAAATACCTTTATTTCCTTAAAGGCTCTCATCTGTTTCCAAAGCAACCAATAAATATCCCTCCACAGAATCTGGAAAGCAATGCTCAGAAACGTCACCTGAAGACTCTTAACTCAGGCAGAAACAAACAAAGGGGCTTGGAAGTCCAAAGGGGAAAAATTAACTTCTAGCAAATCCCATCTTAAATATCTAATGCAACAATTAAAGTGCTTCAGGGTTTTTGTGGGGAGTACATACTGTCAGTTTAGCTGAATTTCATTCTCTTCATGCACCTTAGTAACCCTCAACTTCAGATTTACAAAACTGAACCAAACACTATGTAAACACCCCAGTTAGAATCTGAACACATCTAATGAAATAGACAAATAGGATGCTGTTCATTTTAATTTTTATTCCCACAGCCTTTTCAAAATAAAATTCAATCTTTTTGTGGTGGTTACTTACCAGAGCATGATACCACAGGTATAAACTCTCAGTTCACTTGAGAAAGGTATTACAATCCAGAACAAATGCCATTCCGAGGCCTACACTGTAGTATCAGCGGCAATATGTTATATTTAACAGCCCATGTCCAATAGATTGAAGAGTCAACTAGGTGATCATAATTCCAATAATCGTTTCCAATTCTATGAAATGGAATTTTTGAGCTATGCTCACACATTACATTTTAACACTGTTACTCACACATGGGTTGTGGGTTACTCTCTGTTGAGATCAATGTTATTTCTAGGGAAATCCTAAATGCTTTAAGTATACAAGTGAGAAGGAAGACAGGGTTGACTTCTGAGTCTTTGAGTGTGGGGAAAACTCAGGGTAAGTTTAGAGTATTTCCTAGAGTTTTTTTAAAGTATCTGTCCAACATGGTTTCCTTTCTCCCAGGATGTTTTTGCCCTGAGATTTCCATATTTTGAATTCCCAGCAATGAATCCCAGTGGCCTTCATAGGATGCTCTTTATGGGATAGTTCTGGTCCTCCTACTTGCAGACTAAATAACAAAGTTGTTATCAAAGAGTGAGCTGAACGAACCAGATTTTCCTCCATGCTAAAAAAGAAATGTAACATCTAAGCCTCTCCCCAACTGTGTGTGAAGATACACTGTCCCACAGGAACACTTTATGCCACAAGAAACAAATAAATGTAATAATTAAGAATACCTGCAAGAATGTTCCCCGGAAGATGTTGTGGATGCATCTCTTCTGTGATCCACTGTTCTGTCCTAGCCTTCCCATCAGCATCTACTGTAAGAAGATAATTCTTACATAAAGTGCCATTACTTGCCTTCCGAGAATGTCCAGAACAATGAGTCATGCAGAAGCATGGAGTGGAACTCCTCTGAGGACAGACAGTTCTTACTCCAGACACATAGCTTATGGGGGAGTAAGCATGAAATGCACCTCCTATTTTATTTGAAAAGAAAAGGGTGTTTCTCACCTATCAGAATTGCAAACCCCGGATCAGTGATCCTTACCTTTTTCCCCTGTAGGTGGAAAAGCATACTGGAGAGGCCCAATGGCTTGGACCCAAACTCATCCTGTGCCAATGGAATGCAAATAAACCACTTGGAATTCAGCTGATTTTTCAGCCTTGGGTGGGTCATGCCATGCCCAACCTTTTTTGGTGTGTGTATTATGGTGGCGGGGACACAGTGGAAAGGAGCCAGGCCAGGAAAGCCCCATTACATGAGCAGAATTCTGCTTGTACTTCTCTGGATCCAGCCTATAATATTTTTGAATAGACCTGTGACTGGAAGAGAAAGGGCTAAACAAAGGATGGGGAATGATCTGGGCTCTTCCCCCCCCCCCATGCCCACCTGTCATTTCCCTGGCATCATATGACATCAGGTGATTCAAGCTTCAAAGGAAGAATCGGAAGTGCTCTATGTTCCCAATTATTCCTTTGCAGCCACAGCTTACAATTCAAGCCGTAGCTGCAAAGGTTCCTGCGGAAAGCGTGGCTTGCTCTTGGCGATGGATTTAAATTCATGGCTGACTGCAGGCCTGGCTTTCCACAAGGATTGGCTCCCCTCTGGTCAGGAGCTTCTGAATACAACCAATCCTAATGGGGCTTGCGTTTGGTGCCAGATTTAAAAGGCAAAGCTTGCAAGCCTTCCTGCCGTAAAATAGCAGGGAGTCTCCTTTAAGGCTTCCGATCATTCCTTTGCAGACATGGCCCTACACAACCTTGAGGATGTCTGGGTGGACACGTCTGGGGAGGAGATGGCCTTGTGAGCAAAATTAGAACCTCTAGAAGGCCAGATTTGGCACACAGACCATATGTTCCCTGTCCCTTGGTTAGGCTGCCCTAACCCTATCCTCACCACTGTCTCAAGTCTTGATTGCCACTTCCAAGGCTGTTTTTCAGTAAAAAATAAAATAAAAACAAGCACCCTGTTTAGGGGTCGGGAAAGAAGCATGCAATGGTGTGCAATATGTCATTTGGCTTTTTGGTGTTTCTGGTGGGAACCAGGAAACCACAAAGGTACGTACCACAAGATAGGGCCTGACAAAAGGATAAACCAAGCCTTGAGGATGTAGACTCCAGACTACTTCAGCAATGATGATGAACAGCTGTGGCCCTTTCAGGCTTTAAACAGTCTATCAGGTTGATTTTTTGGTGACTTGATGTTAAGGAACAAGCTCTCTGCACTTCAACCATGTTCCCTTTACCAACAGAATTTGTCAGAAGTGTCAATGGTCATATTAATTCCTATTCTCTTCTGTATTATTCTGGTTTTAATTGATATTTGTCTATTTGAGAACATGAGCAAGGTGCTGTTTTTAAGAACAGATGTTTTTAAAAAAGGACTTTGCAGAATTCTTTCAAATGTATCATATTTGTATGAAGACTTGTCCAGGACTTTTTTGTACAACGAATTTACATTTATTTATGGTGCGGTATATTCACAGTAGTGATCAACTATGGTGTTTGAATTCTTGAATCATATTTGCTATGCAGCGGGAAATGATATATCTTCGTTTTGTATTTTTGTTCCTTCATCATTGGTCAACAGAAGTTTTTCATTTCCATTCAAAATGCTTCTGTATCGATAAGGCACCCTGTGTGTGGTGACATGATGACCTGTATTGCAACTTCCAACAATATGTACAGCAAAGCTAGGATGAATCCTGTTAACAAGGGAAAAATAAAAGTTGAGTCATAAATGGTTTGAATGAAAGGGTGACAAAGTTGTTGTAGCATTATTACATACAGGTGGCTTGGGGTATGAGGCGAATCAACCCAAATTGGGGCTTATACAGGTCTCGTTGGTGCTGCATTTAATTCTGGGGATTCAAATCTTCCCAGCTGTAGTTCCCTTGCCCATCCAGTTGCCACAATACTTGTCACTGCCATGTTCTTATTACTCTTACGATTCAGCAAGCACAGTGTCAGGAGCAAGTCAGCAATAAACCACCCCATAGTGGAATGTCAGGCATAATAAGCACAGCAGTTCATCCCCAGTAGGTCTTGCCCCATGGATCTGTTGCAAAGACTGAAAGTCCTTGCCTCCCCAGAGCCACCTAAGTTCCCTCCTCTCCAGGGCCTTTTCAAGCAATTGCAGATTGTGCCTGTGTGAAGCCAACCTCTCCCCCACCCTTTTCATGCCTCTCTGAATGCAAGAATACACTAGCCACTGGAGCTCACAGAAAGTGTGGGCTGGGGTAAATCTCCCTATCAAATTTCACCCAGTTACATGAGCACTAGGTACCCCTACACAAGGCACTCTCAGCCTCACCCTGTTATTAGCAATATGGATATACTAGTAATAATGACCTACCATCAAGAGCTGTTGTAAAGATTATTGAGATTATTTGTTCAGAGAATTTCAGGTACAGTGGTACCTCGGGTTACAGACGCTTCAGGTTACAGATGCTTCAGGTTACAGACTCCGCTAACCCAGAAATAGTACCTCGGGTTAAGAACTTTGCTTCAGAATGAGAACAGAAATTGTGTGGTGGAGGCGCAGCGGCAGTAGAAGGCCCCATTAGCTAAAGTGGTACTTCAGGTTAAGAACAATTTCAGGTTAAGAACGGACCTCCAGAATGAATTAAGTTCTTAACCCAAGGTACCACTGTACAGTATATCAGTAACCTTTTCAACATAGTCAAGCGCTATTTGCAGACAGAAGGGAGCTCAGGCTAAATGTAGTTTACCTCAGACCACCATTCTCATTTCATTTCTCCGAAGCAATTGGATAATATTCACCAGGGAAGCAATAATTTCCGTTACAGCTACACAATGAAAATTTTAACAATGAACCTTTTTTTAAAAAAAGTATTGTTTTCAGAAACTTGCAATTGAAACAACTGACAACAAAATTCAAACAAAGCACCTTAGAGAGATATGCCTGTATCACTTTACAGATCACTAAGCACTTTTGCAGCTGTGATTCTTCTAGGATTTATCAGCCAGTGCTAATATAACCCCTCCACATTGTCAAGTGAGCTGTGTGAGTGGGATGGGACCTCCCATTTAATTACAAACGTGAGAAGCTGAAACCACACCCCATCAAAATGCTCCTTTTTCGCAATGCCTCAAAGCACCTGATTTTGCTGTGTGATACCCTCTCATACACCTGTGTCCCGAACATTGAGTCAAGCCTCCTGCAGGAGGAATTATCCTTGAATGTCCAGATCAATGGCAAAAAGTGCAGTATGGAGACCGCAATAGCGAAGGACCAGTTGCTGGTACCCTGAGTTGTTCCATATCTCCCCATACAGCCAAAGAATATACCAGAACAAACAAAAACCTGTGTTAACCTACACTCCAGATACTTAAAAGTTGCCTCAGCCTCACAGCACACCATTTCCAAACCAGTATTTCAGGTGTGGCTGCATTGCTAAAAGACCAGTGTTCTGCAGGGAAGTTTTATTTGGAGGGGGGACTTGTAAAAAGGGACTCATTTGTCAAATACATGTACTGTATTCAGATCCCTTTTCCATTCCAAACTGCATCAGGTAGGGGGAAATCATACTTCTTTTTATGATGCTGTTTTAATTGCTTGAAATTAAAATAGCCTGGACCACAAATAATGGCCCGGGAAAACAATCTAATATGGAAAGAAAATAATATCCATGATTTCCCCCCACCCCTTGGTGGGCATGTAAACACTGAATATTTATTATCAGTTTCCACCTGTAGAAAAAAGAATTTAGTAGAAGGAGGAGCTATGCCATTAGTACAATAAACTCTAGTCAGCTTGGCCAATTGGATGACCTGGTACAAGTCATTCTCTCTCAATGTGTAGGATAGGAAAAGAAGAAGAAGAAGAAGAAGAAGAAGAAGAAGAAGAAGAAGAAGAAGAAGAAGAAGAAGAAGAAGAAGAAGAAGAAGAAGAAGAAGAAGAAGAAGAAGAAGAAGAAGAAGAAGAGGAGGAGGAGGAGGAGGAGGGGGAGGAGTTTGGATTTGATATCCCGCTTTATCACTACCCGAAGGAGTCTCAAAGCGGCTAACATTCTCTTTTCCCTTCCTCCCCCACAACAAACACTCTGTGAGGTGAGTGGAGCTGAGAGACTTCAGAGAAGTGTGACTAGCCCAAGGTCACCCAGCAGCTGCATGTGGAGGAGCAGAGACGCGAACCCGGTTCACCAGATTATGAGTCTACCGCTCTTAACCACTACACCACACTGGCTCTCCGCCAGTGAATAGCTTCAGTTAAAGAATTTCACTCTATTTGTATTGTCATTATAATAAATCATTCAGAATGTGCCGCTGTAGCAGACTGGCCACTGAGATTGAAAGGATACCCCAATTTCCACCAAGCCCAAGACTTTCCAGGTGCATACTGCATAAACAGAAGCACTTCACACACAGCCTCTCAGCAATACAAGCAAGTCGTATGTCACAGGATATGGTGCTGTCAATGTTTCTTAGTGTTAAAGATATCAGGCATGACCCACGGCCCAGATGTCACCTGGGATAAAAATCATTCCCCAGGAAGGGCATAGTTCCATGCGGAGCTGGACTCTCATTCCAAGGGCCTGAAACTACTGTACCTCTCTCTCTTTTACACCAGTCCGGGACAGCTGTAGTCCCATACCCTGGGAATGGTCCAAGGAAAATCACAAAGAAACAGGGGGACTGATTTAAACCATAGTCTATAAAACTAATTAAAAGGGGATGGGCTAAAGCAACTCAAAAGGGGAGCATCCTTTGGGATCAGCTTTACTGGCAGCACACACACACACATCCCGGCAGCTGTAGCTTTTATTCTTCCTTTCCTGGCACCAGAACAAGGGATGCCAATTGGGGGGGGGGGTGTCCTGCGCAGCAGCAGCCACTCAGGCTGATGGAAAGTCCCAGTGGGGCCTAGACTTGATGATAAAATGTCTCTCAGCCCAGTAAGAACAGTCTATTGGAGATGCTGGGATTGAACCCTCGGACCTTTTGCATACAGAGCATATAGTCCCTGTCTATAAACTTGCTCACCTTCTCTGTGGGAATTGGATGTTTCAATAGCGTATGTGCATAGTTAGCACATGTTTTGTTATCTAAGAAATAAAGATCTTATTTGCTTTTGATTTCTGCTCCGGGCATTCTGTGGGAATAAAGTTCAACACTGTTGTCTGAGCCTTTCATTTCACTGTAGTCAAACAGTACTTGGGGCTTGCCGAACACTTCTTAAACAAACTTACAGAGGGTCAGACCCAGGCTAAATGAAACAGAATCAAGGGGACTTCGGTTAGCTATTACTAACCATACCAGTTTCAAGGGGACCTAAGTACAGCTAGCTTCTTCTGGATGCAACCCAAGAGAGCATATTCAATCTCCTTTCCTGAAAGTCCTTACTCCCCATTCCCACATGTGTGAGCACTGGTTGAGGTCAATGTCACCCATGTGAGCGTCATTTCTGTCCACCCCTTTTCTCCACCCTGAAATCTCGTTCGCACATTCATACCTACATTTGATGAATCATGAAACATACATCATACATACATATTACACTGGTATTTTTCTAGAAAAAGAGGTGTCGGAATTTAGCTGAACGCCTCCCTTGTTCTCTTATAATGGCAATTGTGCCCACCTGAGAGGTACTGGAACTGAGTTCTGATGAGTTCTGGCTGAAAAAAAGCCCTGCTTAGCCACATGTGTGAACCAAATCAATTGAAAGAATTTGTTGAGTTGACTTTGGGTGGTAGGGAAGTAGTGCTGGTAATATTTGTCACACCAGTCTATCCACACGTCCAAGGCTTTAGTTTGCAGCTGGCAAGTAACAAACATTGATGTGCAAACTTGAGCTTATATCAGTGGGGGTTGTCCGAGCACCACCCCACCAACCTCAATCTTTCCTCAGCCTTCTTACTTCTTACAACCACTGGAGGGGGTGACATTGCCTGTCAGCTTCCTCCTCCTCCTCGGTTTCTGGATTTCCCTTGCAGAACTCAATAGGGAGGCAGCTGGGGACAAACTTCCACCGGTGAGTTGGCTCTGCCTGTCATTGGCTTTGGCTCCAATCCACCTATTGCTGGGACTATTGTCAGCCACCACTGAGTTATATACTGTTATGTGTTGGGAAAACATGTGCGAAGTCGTCCTGGGCATCTAGGGCCCATTTTATTTTGCTGCTTTTGCTGGAGGGGCTTGGTGGATTTCCCACTTTTAGAGTGCAGGTTAAAGAAACTTCATCCAGCGCGCACACGCACATACTAAGTGGAAGCGTCTGTTTTCCAGGCAGAGCTGAACTCAGGTATGAGAGTCATTAGCCCCCACCCCCCATTTTCACCTTAGCGGTTCTCCATGAAACAATGAAACCCGACATGTGTGGCATCTGACCCCGGGAGTCACGATCACCTGCCGGATTTGTGCGCCACCCCCACCCCCCACGGGCAAGGAACGGTTCGCTTCGTAACGCGAGTAGGCGCCGAAGAGCACGTGGGCACAAGCCCCTCCTCTGGAGAGGGGGGAGACGGAGTCAGATTGAGAAAACCCGGACCGGGAAGAGTGGTGGATCCGGCTGGGGCAGGTGTGATCTCAGCTCCTTCGCTTTTCTTGCCCAGGGCAACTTCTCCGCTCGCTACAGGTTGGGCGAGGCCAGCCCGGTCGACTTCGAGTTGGTGACGAAGGGAGAAGAACCAAGACCGCGCAGAGGCAGTTCCAATAATTTGTTAGTCTTTAAGGTGCTCTTGCCAAACGAGACTCCTTGGAGTTTTCGCTGCAACAGGCTGGCAGGGCTGCGCTACCCTTCTGCGAACAACGGACGAAACGATCCCACACACAGCCTCCCGTCTCCGCAGCCGCGTCCTCTTAGCGTCGCTTCTCCCAGGGATGCTCTGATCTCTGCTGAGCCTCGGCAGGAAGGAGCACATGGAGCGACCGGAGCCGCTCTGGGTGAACAGTAGCTGCGCCAACGGTAAGTGAGAGCGCTCGTTTGGCCGCCCCATGCGGGTTATGAGAAGGGAGATTGAGAAGAGGCTGCTTGGCTGCCCTCCTCCTCCTCCTCCTCCTCCTCCTCTTCTTTTCCTGCTTCCATTTCCCAGGGTGACCTTTCCATATCCATCAGGCGAGTTCCTGGCTCCCGGTCCAAAAAAACTGATCAGGAAGCCTCAGTCCTTCCCACGCTGACAGACAAGCCCTTTATTAAAACAATCGCTTTGCCCACTTTTGCTGGAATACATATAATTTCAAGAGGGAGATCAGAAGATTTATAAGGTCTTCAGAACCTCTTGCCCCACAGGTCTGTGTAGCTCCGAAGAGTGACCTACTTTGCGTAATCGTGGGGTTTGGGGAAGGTGGCGTTTTCTTCTCCTTCGGTTCTCCAGGCGATTGCAGCAGTTTCCTCTGTTTCCTTCCCTCCGGGTGCCTGTAGGTCGCCAAGCAAGCAAGCCAAGCGATTGTGTGCAAAGTATGCCTGAAGAGACAGGTGCAGAGGTTAAAAAAGAAAGAAAGGAGAATCTCGTTTGGCAAGGGGGCTCGTTCTCACGATCAGCCCGGCCAGTCTGCTCTTTTGCAGGTGAAACTCACACCGAAAGAGCAGGATTTCCCGAGAGTGTTTTACTTAAACTGGCGAGGTGGTGGTGAGATCGAATTAGAAATAATTGTATATTTCCTTATTCTACCGTTTATGGAACAGGCAGCTCTTGTGAGCGCTCGTGGGAACATGGAAAGCTGCATTATATGGGGTCAGACCCTTGGCCAGTCTAGTCCAGTATTGTTTACACTGACTCCCAGTGGCTCTCCAGAGTTTCAGGCAGGGAATTTTCCCCAGCTCAACTTGGAGATGCCAGGGATTGAATTTGGGACCTGTTCACCCCTAGAGGAAATACATAAACAAGAACTCTGGTGGCAGATGGGCTGCAGTGCCCTGATGTATCAGTGAGGTTGGACTCCTAACTCCTATCAGCCCAACCAGTGTAGCCAATGGGAGATGTAGCCTGACAACCTCTGGGGGGTCAAGGGTTCCTTCATCCCACAGTCAAAGGAAAGATTAAAGCAAGGGAGGTTGGGAACATTAAGGCCCTCGGGGCAGTTACTCCAGTATTATCATGTACACAAACAGAAAGTTCATAAGAAAGTGAGAAAAGCCCTGAAGACTTCCCTCATGCTCAGCTATAATACCTGCCTTGTCTTTAATTGTCCTGGCTTGATTGGGAATTATAGCTGAGTATTGTGGGTTAAACCACAGAGTCTAGGGCTTGCTGATCAGAAGGTCGGCGGTTCAAATCCCTGCCACGGGGTGAGCTCCCGTTGCTCGGTCCCAGCTCCTGCCCACCTAGCAGTTCGAAAGCACATCAAAGTGCAAGTAGATAAATAGGGACCGCTCCAGCGGGAAGGTAAACGGCGTTTCCGTGCGCTGCTCTGGTTCGCCAGAAGCGGCTTTGTCATGCTGGCCACACGACCCGGAAGCTGTCTGCGGACAAACGCCGACTCCCTTGGCCTATAGAGCGAGATGAGCACCGCAACCCCAGAGTCGGACACGACTGGACCTGATGGTCAGGGGTCCCTTTACCCTTTTACCTTTATTCCAGGATAGGGTTATGGGAGCAGTGGAAGGGTTAGGGTGCTAAGTGGGTGGTGGGAATGGTGAAAAGCAGTGGTGACTTGTGAATCCTACAGAACAATGTGGTGCTGCTCAGATTAGAGTTCCCTGTTCCGAAAGGGTATCCATTATTCACAAGCAAAAGTAATAGAGATGGCTTCTTTTGCTGCCCTTCCGCTGCTGCTTAATTTGCTAAGTATATTTTGAAACAGGATCAAAAGTCACACCTGCTTTCATGGGTCTGTTTTGTCACAATCTTCTTGTGAAATAGGCTGTAAAAGATAATAGAAGCATATGACCCATAAGTCTTGAAGATTGCCTTCTGTTAGCTTCTACGGGTGAGCGTGGCTTTCTCCCCTGATTAATGTGGCTTTATTGCCTTGTGACTCTTTTATAATATTTATACTTTATTGATGTTATAATAGTGAGTTAAAGTAAATGGGGGGAGGGGGAGAGAATATAAAATGGAAAAAGAAATAATCATCACCATAATTTTCTTATTTATACCCCACCCATCTGGCTGGGTTTCCAAATGTTAAAAACATTTTAAAAAGAAGAGGAAAACAGCAATAACAAAATACTGTAACAATAAAATATAGTTAAAGTTACAAAACTATACAGTATATATGTAGATGGATAAACTTATTGGTTCCCTCAGTATATGATGATTCATGTATCGCTATGGTTTTGATAAATATGTTCCAAACTATCATTAAATTTGTCCATGACTAATCTTCATCTGAAAGCAATCCATTCATAGGTTGCAGGAGTTGTCATGTCAGTTATCCATTAATCAAAGGATACTTCATCCATATTTTTGTCCTTCCAATGTATCAGTATCAATCCTTTTGTAGATGTGAGTGCATGGAGAATCCATTTACACTGACTGATAGTCAAGCCTCATATATTTAGTATATAGTTTAAAGTGATGTTATCTTCTGAAATGTTTAACTGTTTCCCCACAATATTCATTCTGCATCTCCAACAGCATGTTGTTGTTGAGAGTCCATGTTTATGCAATCATGATGGAATCCAATAAACTCGAAATAAAATCTCTTGTTGTATGAGACATCGTTTATAATCTAACGATACATTGGAAATGGAGACTAAAATATTATCCCATTCTTTAACTAAGATGGAGCTTGTTAATAATGTATTCCATTTGCTTCTCAAAGTTTGTGCATCAAATTAATTAATACACAATAAACATTTCTAAAAAGTAATAGCTAGCTTTTTAGCCTCCAGGGATTCAGTCAAGTGTTTGAGTATCACCTTGGCTTGTGACTCTTGGTGTCAAGCATTATAGCAAGGGGATCCAAAGATGAATAAACAGATTTTTTTTTAATCTATCAATTTCAAAGAAGTTTGCACTACAGATTAGGCCAGAATGGATGGCATACTTTTTCTAAGCTTTTATTTTATTTGTATTCAGGAAAAAACAGAGCAAAGGAAGAAAGATGTATGGCAGATTTTGATGAGTTTACAACTCTTTCATTCTCTCCTTTAACAGATAATCCTGAATACTTTCATGGCAGTTGGTTTACCTGCTTGTGATTTTATGAATATCTGGCTTGGTGGGGGTGGCAGGCTATGGAGGGGGCCACATAATTAAAGGCTTTGATCTTTGTTGAAATTCCACCAGTCTTTAGTAAATACATCACTTTCTCCTTGAGAAATTAGAAACTATGTTTTCAAGACCAGAAATCACTAAAAATGTTCTTCACTGGGAATTGTTCCAGATGTCTGCTGCTGTGTGTGACACTGCCATTGAAGTATAGAGATGCCTCCCTGAACATTGCAAAGGTGTAAAGAGACAAGCGATTTGAGTTTGAATTGCTCACTGATACATATTGCACTCTGTATCCTGAGAAGGTGGTGGGTTGTGGGTCAGCTGCCTGTGGGTCTCATCATTATGGTTGTAAGTTCCTCTGGTAAACTTTTTTTTCTTTTGGCTGAAGAACAGGGCGAAATGCTTCCGATAAAAAACAGCCAACATCTGCAAACCTTAAAAGGGAGCAAGTAGTGAGACCCACTTGTGAGTAAATACATTGTTGGTTGTGCTGGAAATTTGACTTTCTAGTTAAACTGCACATTTGGATGTTTACCTCTGCCCTTTGTGATTTTTATGGAAGTTCAAAGGATTGATCTACACACACAGTAGACTGAGGCGAGAGAATCTTATGATGCACAAGTGGGCTATACTACTTCATGCTTCCTGCCAACCTAGCAGTTCGAAAGCATGCCAGTGCAAGTAGATAAACAGGTACCACTGCGACGGGAAGGTAAACAGCATTTCCGTGCGCTCTGGTTTCCATCCGCCAGAAGCGGTTTAGTCCTGGTGGCCACATGACCCGGAAAGCTGTCTGTGGACAAACGCTGAAAGCGAGATGAGCGCCACAACCCCATAGTCGCTTTTGACTGGACTTAACCATCCAGGGGTCCTTTACCTTTTACTGCTTCATGCTGTAGTTGGGGGAGAGGGTTTCCCTTTTTCATCATTCTTGCATGTACTCAATCAACAAACTTAAAAAAAAAAAAAACTACCGCAGCAAGGAAAAAAATAGTATCTCAGCCCATTTTCTTCTGTGCTGGTTTTCTGACTGTGCTGGTTCTCCCCCCCCCCCCAGTTGATTTCCCCCTCCCCACAGTCTGAAATTGTACATTCCATCCTGCTCCCTCAGGAGTCTTCCACCTTATCATCATCACCTTGGCTAGACAGAAGACATGTTCCTGATCCCATTTCGTTTCTATTGCAAAGGGTTGAAATTTGGTGGTGCTCTTTGAATTTTCCCTCGCAGGATGAAGCAGAGTCTGAGCAAATAAATTGGTGTGGTTGTAACTGGCCTCAATCCTCCCCCCTTCTCCTTTCTTTTTTACTTGGGCTTTTGAGAATGTTGGTATTCTTGTCAATCCCTGAGGAAGGAAAAGGCTACATGACATTAGGGCATTGTGAGTATGTTGGAGATAAGAATTCACTGTTTGTTTTCAGGCTCACAAAGACTGGTCTGTATCAGGCAAATTGCCAGTGTCAAAACACCACACCACATTTGCATTACTGTATTTCTAGCATAGCTACAATCCTGCCCTGTTTTATCAGACCATAGGTATATATGATCTCTCCCTCTCATTTAAAGAGCTCTTGCAAAGGGTATGCACCATTTCCTTTAAGGGTCTGGGTTGCCAACAATTTTTTTCATCAGAGCGCCTGTGCTTTTAAAAAATGTTATATATATTTATTTAACACATATACATCTCCACAGCAAAGTGGATTTACAATAAACGACCACGTACAAAACAAACAGTAATAATAAGGAACAAAACACAAAACATCTCAGGATTCTTTTAAAAAAACTGATTAAATAACCAATTTAGTTCAAAAATATTTTTATCACCTATATCCTGAAAACCAGTAAACATCCCATGTTCACTAGTTTCACATACCCTCCAGCATTTCTTTGATGAAAATAGGAACGTCCCATTCTGTACTGATAATTTTACTATTTATACCCCACACATCTTACTGGGTTGCCCCAGCCACTCTGGACAGCTTCCAATATATATATATGTATAAACATTTTAAAAAATTTTTTTAAAAAACTTCCCTATACAGGATTGCCGTCAGACGCCTCAGGGGTCAGATAACTTCATACCCTCCAACATTTCTCCAATGAAAATAAGGACATCCTAAGGAATTGCAGGACATTCCAGGATCAAATCAGAAACCAGGATGGCTTCTCTAAATCAGGGATGTCCCTGGAAAATAGGAACACTTGGAGGGTCTGGTGTAGCCAGTGTGATGTAGTGGTTAAGAGTGGTAGACTCATAATCTGGTGAACCGGGTTCACGTCTCCACTCCTCCACATGCAGCTGCTGGGTGACCTTGGGCTAGTCACACTTCTCTGAAGTCTCTCAGCCCCACTCACCTCACAGAGTGTTTGTTGTGGGGGAGGAAGGGAAAGGAGAATGTTAGCCACTTCCTTCGGGTAGTGATAAAGCGGGATATCAAATCCAAACTCCTCCTCCTCCTCCTCCTCCTCCTTCATAGCAGAGGTGCAACAACCATGAGGCTTTTTCTGCATTGTAGCCACCCACTTTTTCAAGTGGGGGCAGCCATTAGCAGGTTATAGTGTTTATCTCTGAGCCATTAAAAGAGTCATCTGCTGATATCTGATATCATACTGCTGTTAAAGGCACAAGCCCAGGCCAAACAACATTTTTTAATCAGTTGGTAGCATTATAGAATGTTTCACCTCCCTCTTTGCTTTTGATAGTTCAAATATCAGACTGCCCTAACCCAGGTCCTCCACAAAGCATTGGAGTCCTTAGGTGTCACTCACTTTGCATAGTTCAACCAAAAGGTCTGGACAAGTTTTGACAGCACCTGCTTCTTCTCCTTTCTCTCCTGTTCTGGAGGGCAAAGTAGAACCTACACATGGAGATCAGGTGCTGTCAAGCCCTTTGGCCACAGTTTACCTTTAGAAATCTTCGCCCAACTTATCCTTATTTGAGTTGTAAGGTTTGTACTTTGCACCTCAACCATCCATAATCTGTTTAGTCATGGAAAAGGAGGATATTTATAGTAATGAGTGGCTTTGTAGAGATGGAAGAGGTGTAATCGTTTCCACCTGTCTTGTATTATGGTGTAAATGAATTGGTGCCTTGGGTGTGTCTTGAGTCTGGGAATCACAGAGACTCATCAGGCCCCACCCTAGCTGACACACCTTAGATTTGGGTGCTGATAAACATTTTAACTGATGAAACTTGATTTGTATCTGTGTTCGTTCCAGTTAAAACTACATTGCATGCTTTATTTGCAGAGCAGTCTATGCGTACATATGTGCTGAGAGAGA
Organism: Lacerta agilis; assembly: GCF_009819535.1. Taxonomy (NCBI): domain Eukaryota; kingdom Metazoa; phylum Chordata; class Lepidosauria; order Squamata; family Lacertidae; genus Lacerta; species Lacerta agilis. The sequence continues at coordinate 62,930,421 of NC_046313.1, forward strand.
GTGCGTGTTTCGATTCAATGCTCCAAAAATTCTCCTTTCTCCCTTTCTCTTTTCCCCCTGTCAAAACAAAATAAAAAATAAAAAAAAATCCTTCCAGTAGCACCTTAGAGACCAACTATGTTTGTTCTTGGTATGAGCTTTCGTGTGCATGCACACGTCTTCAGATACACTGAAACAGAAGTCACCAGACCCTTATATATAGTTCCCCCCTGGTTTTATATCCAGCCTGGGGGAACCTTCTTCAGCCCAAGGCTCAAATTCTTCATGGAGCCACATGTCCATGGTACTGGGTGGGACCAGAGGCAACTATGGGTGGAGAAGCAGGTATTACCTTCCTAAAATAAAAGTTAAAGGTTTCTACATATGTACTCACCCACTTCTGTCTGTCATCCAGCCAGGCAGTAGGCTGGGAATAAGGGATGCAGCCTGGGAAGGATCCTAAACCCAGACAGAGAGTCCTGAAGGTCTACATTCAGCCCCTAGGCCTGAAGTTCTTCACCACTGATCTATCATGTTGACTGCATTGGGAATAGTTTATTCTCTCCTATGTGAAGATGATAGTGTTACTGGTACCAAGTCCAAAACGCTGTCCCCCCCAGGCCAATAAAGAGACAGTGGGTGGAAAGGTAAAAGTTTATTCTCAGTTGCTGCACAGAGACTCGGCAGGATATCTCCAGAAGTCTAAGAATTGAGCACACAAAATACAAAGCATTTATATCACTGTAGCAATCACACAAACACATGATTTCTTGCGTCACTATTAGCTTGGATCACATGTGAACAAAGCGTGCCTAAGTCAGGTATTCTACTCGGCTACAGAACAGTTACTCACTGATCCTTCTTCATCTCGAGCTCAGGCCATGCCAGGCGTGACTGGCCTTGTAGTTGCAACTGTGGGAACATCTTGCGGTTGTGACTGTGTTTATGCGGACTCAGCAGGCTGTGGTTAACTATGTATGTGACATACGAACTTCAGAGTTATGGCACCCAGGTAACTTATTTCAGTTCTTGCTGGGGATTTTTATTTTATTTTTCCTTTTCAGAGGTAAAGTCACAAGTTTTGGGCCTTTCTCAGTTTTGTTGCTTTAACAAGGATAGCTCATTCGCTGGCACAATTTGAACAATTATGTCTTGTCTTAGTAAGCTGAGATTTCAACAAGCCTTTCTCCTGCCCAATGTATCCCTTTCGCTCCTTCCTTTGTGGCAGAAGAAGAAGAGTTTGGATTTGATATCCCGTTTTATCACTACTCGAAGGAGTCTCAAAGCGGATAACATTCTCCTTTCCCTTCTTCCCCCACAACAAACACTCTGTGAGGTGAGTGGGGCTGAGAGACTTCAGAGAAGTGTGACTAGCCCAAGGTCACCCAGCAGCTGCATGTGGAGGAGCGGGGAAGCAAACCCAGTTCACCAGATTACGAGTCTACTGCTCTTTACCACCACACCACTCTGGCTCTCAGGAGGAGCAATCAAACCAGGAAGCCTCTAATTAGCCACACTTCCCCGTTTAGTCTGAACAAAGAAACTATGATTACCAGCTTTGGAACAAGATGGGATATTAAAGTTCAGTTTGAAGTTAGTTTAATAACCTGGTAACTTGGTTCAGATGAAACAGGAAACTATGGTTCATTATAAACTCCATGAAGGGGGGAGCGAAGGGCCTGCCAGGGTGGACAAAAGGTGTGATCATATCTCAGTTTATTAAGTTGATATTTTATTGTCTGAATGCAACCAGTTATATAGTCCCATATAAATCTGTAAATCATGATTTCTTTGTATTTGCAAAAAGGGGGGGGGGGTTAGTTCTTATCGTCAATCTCAGCTCAGTCAAGTTTTTCCGGTTTCATATTTTTTGATAAATGATTTGTTAGTGATGAAATGTTACTGATTCAGCACAACTGTATGAAAGAGATTTTGAGAAATGCTCTCTTTATATGATGCAATACATTGTAAGACAGACTGCAAGACATACAGATCTTTTGACAACATCTATGGCTCTTCATAGAAGGGAATTCCGACGAATAGGTAACATTCCCTTACTTCCATCATCCATACACTAACTACCTCTATTAGTTCATGGAACTGTTAGAAATCTAATAAGTGCAAAAGCTAATTGTGTTCTAGTGCATGTTCTAGAACAATCATGTTCTAGTGATCTACCAGGACATTTCTTATCTTCTTTCAAAGAAGCAAAGGATCTAAATAATGGCATGTTTTGAGCATGGCACGTAAAATAAAGGCAGCAACTGTATTATTTGCTTAAAGTCTTAATTTCTGCCCTCTCCCCATTTTCTTGTCTTCCCAGGTTCATTATTAGCCCTGACATGCCTTTCTGGGCAGACGTTTTGTCAAGTTGTTGGGAATGTCAGCTCAACAGGCTTACCCCACAATAATATCACCTTAAACACAAACTGGATGGTACGGATAGAAGACAAATATGGCTTCTACATTGGCTTGGCCTTGGCCATCTTCTCCAGCTTCTTGATTGGCAGCAGCGTCATCCTTAAGAAAAAAGGACTGCGTCGGCTTGTGGAGACAGGAGGCACCAGGGCAGGTATGATTTCAATGGCTCAGGAGGTGGGTGAGGAATTGTTTTCTGAATGAGCTCTGGTTGTATCTGAGACAGGGCTGGCCAATATGGTGCCCTTCAGATGTTTTGGATCACTAGTCCCATCAGTCCTGACCACTGGCTGACAGGAATCATCATCCACATCTTGAGGGTATCATGTTGGCTATTGCTGAGAGATGTGACTTAGAGCCTTAAAGTGTTTTGGATTCTGAGGGCCTTTGCCTACACATTACACAGAGGCAAATCCTTGCCTGAACAGGCAACTACAGCCAATCACAGTTCATTAGGGAGTGTGCCTGTATGACATGTTTCTCCATCTAACCCATTGAACTTCAATTGGTAGATGAAGTTCACCAGGGGTAAGCAGATGTAGTTGGTCAACAATTTGCCTCAACCCTGACCTTTGGTCATGAAGGGTGGGGGCTGATTGGAGTTACGGTCCAACATCCAGAAAGCACCACATTGGCAACCTACCTCTGCACTACTTGGTTACAGCTTGACCTAAGGTGAGTCACAACAGCAACAGCAACACCATGCAGATATGATAAAAATGAAGAAACAGGTCCCCAAGTGCATTTAACTAAATCTTTTGGTTAGTTGGTTGGTTGGTTGATTGGTTCATTCATTCACGATCTATTTTATACCTCAACTCAATAACATTCCTAGGATGGTTTACCAAAATAATTTAAAAAATGGAGAAAATAGAATAATGCGAAATCCACAAAATTATAAAAGCAGCAAAAAAAAAAAGTCAGCAAGATTAAAATGGCACCTAATAAATTTGGGAACAGTTTCCAACACTGAAGGGACAATAAAGTAATCACCAGCCCAACCTCTTCAGCATTCCACCCCTGGGATGCCACCACTGAGAAGACTCTTTTTCTGGAAGTAACTCATCTCACCTTAGATGGTGGTGGTAGTGGGAGGCACTTTCTGGGAGACTCTGCAGTGAATATCTTAATGCCCCTTAAAGGTGCATTCCTGTTTTGCAAAGCTTGAAGTCAACAGACTAGCTCTTTCTCTTAGAAAAATTTCAGCAGTCCCTGCTAAAAGGAAATAAACTCAAAGAGCACATACAGGTTCTATAGCTCTTACAGGACCATGGAGTTTCTGGACTTGGCTGTTCTACTCTCTTCCCCTGTATCTGCCCCATCTAATCTCATGCCCATCTAGGCATTCAGGCCACATTTGTTGTCATGGTATCTAGGTACCTCACTCTTTCTTGTATTTTAACATTCCTGAAAGTCTGACATCTATTGATAGGTGGTGCTTCCTGTTTTGCTAGTACATATTTTCAGTCTTCAGCTGCTTTGGTTTCCAATAAAATACTGGAATCAGGATTCTTGTATGTAGCAGCTGATAATCTCACTCTATGTTTCTCCAACAAAGTTGTTGTTGTTGTTTACCCTGTTTTTCAGTGTCGTGTCTTGTTCTAAAACTAGGATATCATTATTATGAATAGTAATAAGCCAATGTTCAGTTAGCTATGGTAGGAGTCACTATACTGATATGCGTTGACAAGTAGCTTTAGATCAGGGTCTCAAAGTTGCAGGGAGCTTCCACAAGTAGAACTGGTTCTCAACTGCAGGCACTTAGCTGCAAAGCATGGAGGGCCAGGGGGCAGGATCCTAATGGAGGCACTGGGATCTTTTAAGTGCATCCTTGATGTCATCCCCCTCCCCTAGTCTCATGCAATGGAAAATATATGAGGGTAATTAGGGTAGCATCACACTCACTACCATATTTTTTGCTCCATAAGACACACATTTTTCCTCCTAAAAAGTAAGGGGAAATGTCTGTGTGTCTTATGGAGTGAATGTGTGGTCGATCGCTGGCTCCCTTTCTGGCCCTGTCCCCTTGCCCAGGCCTCCATTGTTGAATGTGCTGCAGAGGGAGGCTGTTTGTTTCCCCAGCGACATGTGACTGGCTGATTAGATTATCTGTCTGGAAACTGTAGAAACGGCTCCCTTTCCTTTCCTAAAGAAGCTGCAGAACTGTGAGTTGAACCCCATAAAAACAGGATTTTTTCCCTTTGCAAAGTAAGCTCAACAACTTTGAGCTGATCCTAAAAAAGGGCTTTTCCCCTTTGCAAAAGAAGCTGCACAACTGTGAGCTGATCCTCAAAAAACAGGGCTTTTCCCCTTTGCAAAAGAAGCTGCGCATCTTATGGAGCGAAAAATACGGTATTTAAAAATATAAGAAGAGTCTTGCTGGATCAGACCAATGACCCATCTAGTCCAGCATCCTGTTTTACCTTGTATTTTATTCTGTGAACCACCCTGAGATCTTTAGAAGAAGGGCAGTACAGTATATAAAATTTAAAACTAAAACTAAATAAAATGAAACTATTATTTTCCCCAAACCAGGCTTTCACTGAGAGAGGGGTTTTTGTTTCACTTCATATTTCTAATCTTGCTTCATCTGGACAAACAGTCCAGTTACCTATTATCTCTTTTTGTTTCTATTTAATTTTACCTAGTATGTGGTTCTTATTTCCTTTTGAAGTCTCTAAGCATGTGTGCCTTTTGCTTTCCCAGGGGATGGAGGCCATGGCTACCTTAGGGACTGGCTGTGGTGGGCTGGCTTGCTCACCAGTAAGTATGGTTATTCACACTAGCCTGGATTTGTTCCTATCAAATGTTTAATGATTTGTTCCTATCAAACCTTTTGTAAGTTCCCCTCTTTTTCATTCGCTACCGCTTCCATGTGGAGGCCATTTCCATATGGTAGTGCCCCACATGCTAGCAGTGATATTTGACAGCCTTTCCCCACAATGACATGGGAAGTGTCTAGGTGATCAAACTGAACTGTACAGAGATGGCCTTTCAGTCTTTACCACCATTGCATGAAGCATGCATCCAGCTTTCTTCAGCTTCCCTGTGGGGACTGGAATGTATAGAGCTCATCACCAAGGCTGAGATGGAGGGAATGATTATCACCAGGGCCAGCCCAAAACATTTTGGCACATGAGGCAAACCACAAAATGGTGCCCCCCCCCGGAAGAAGGGTTAAGATCTACACCAGGAACAAATTGGGGAATCAAATCAACCTTATCTGATGGCTGAAATGGGAATCAAAGACTGTCATTGGGAGTAAACGGTCCTGCTCTGAATTGTGTCCAGGAGACCCAATAGGGCAGCCCCCCACCACTTCCTCCCTAGGGTTGGGAGACCAGCAGTGCATGCTATTCACCAAGAGGCTGCTGTAGAGGCAGCGGGGGGGGGGGTGCTGCTGAGGAGGTGGCAGATCCAGCCTCCAAGGAGAGTGGCACAGCTGTTGCTGCCACCACAGCAGTAGCAGTGGGCGATGCATTCCTTGGAAGCCAGATCTGCTGCCCCTGTGGATCCTGCCACCTGAAGTGGTCGCCTCACCTTGCCTCATGGGTGGGCCAACCCTGCTCATCACAGTATAAATGATTCACTCCTCAGTAGAGATGTTTGCTGGCCAAAAACAACAAATAGCCTCAAAGCACCTTAAAGGCTAACACTTGTATTATGGAATAAGCCAGCAGTAAGCAGCCTGGTGCCTTTCATATGTTCTGAACTGCAACTCACATCCGCCCCAGTTTGGCCACCAGTCAGGGGTGGTGGGAGATGTAGGAGGCTGACTTGTGGCTGCCCCTGGCATCAGCTTTCATAGGCTAGAGTCCACTTCAGAAGGACTTGGAAGCAGATTCTAGTCCATGAAAGCTTATGACACTTAAAGGTGCTTCAAGGCTCTGGAAGCTACTGAACCAAGGCAGTGATCAGTCATTTTAGCATTGTTTGGTTTGCTAGGATTGGGTCCATTTTCTAAAATTGGCTGGGCACGTCTGCCACCATATTGGATTCTGATCCATTACTCAGGAGATATTTGGTCAATACTTTTCGCACGGAGTCCCTTGAATCTACAACATGACTCTTAAGATGCCTTTTCTCGTTAACAAAAACAAAAACACAACAGTGATTGTTGTAAAACCATCTTTCTCCTGGTTTTTAACTCCGGTGCTCCTTTTCATTGGGCCAAACTATGTACTGAATGCAAACAAGATTAGCAAAAACACTTGAGCAGGAATAGCACTCACTGTAATTTAACTGTTCTCTGTTTATCCTTTGGCTGTTTGCTCAGTGGGTGGAGGAGAAGCTGCCAACTTTGCTGCCTATGCCTTTGCTCCTGCAACTATCGTTACTCCACTCGGAGCCCTGAGCGTGCTCATAAGGTGATTTCCTTTCGTTTCTATTCTGTCCTCCCATATTTATTCTAGGTCTGTAAATGTCAGTGGTGGTAGTAACATGACTGGCCATGCACACAGAAAAAATAGCCTGATAACTTTCTCCCAGTACACTAAAGCCAATCATTTGCTTCAGCCTGGCTGGTCCCCCCCAACCCCCCCAGATCTTGCATGTTACTTTTTGACACAGGGGTGACTTTAATGTAGCACTCATTTAAAACAGCAACCAGCAACCTGGTGCCCTCCAGATGTTTTGGACTGAAATTCCAGTCATTCTTGACCATTGGCCATTCTAACTGGAGCTGATGCGAGCTGTGGAGACACCAAAGTAGTGATCCCAAAAGATGCACTCCCTTTGGGGGCAAAGTGATGGTGGCAGCTTGCCGCATTGCAGCAGCACCCCTTAAATATTAATCTCAGGGCTGGAAGTCAGTCAATAAGTCACATCGAGTGTTTTCCTCTTCCCAGCTCTGATAAGACTTATGAACCTCAAGGGCGTTAGGGCTGCTAGGAAGGGATGTGTGGGTGGAGTTGCTCCCCTCTTCTGTCTCTGTGCTCCTCATCAACTGATACACAAAGCAGCTAGCATATGATTGGAGGAGCAAACCGGTTGCATGAGAGTGCCCAAAGCTCATCAATATATCAGCTTATTAAGCTAAGATATGAGCATCTGAACATGCCCATTGTCAGTTAGATGATTGATTCTGATTTGAAGTGCCCAAATATTGCATATTCCTCTCTGTCACTGAAAGAAGTTTCCTAAGTTCCATAAAAGGCTGTTATTAATGGGACTACCGTGTATTCTGACTTCTTGTTAGTTTTCTGCATGTTGATTAGCCCAAAGCAATTTTATTGATTTTTTTCCCCCTGCCTATTACCCAGTGCCATTTTGTCCTCGTACCTGCTTGGAGAGCGGCTGAATCTCCTGGGCAAACTCGGTTGCATGCTGAGCATTGTGGGTAGTACAGTTCTTGTGATTCATGCTCCAGAAGAAGAGGAGGTCACCACTCTAGACGAAATGGCCTCTAAACTGAAAGAGCCAGGTAACCACAAGGCAGGGCAGCAGAAGGTTAAAGGTATCACCAACCAGCTATAAATGTAGCTTGTTATCTGAATCCCTAGTTCAAGTGGGATGGCAGTGGCATGGCACTTCATCGTTGAACTCCCAGTGTGGCTGCCATCCTGTTTGTGAGCACTGTGGTTCAGTGCCATCCCCTGAAATGTCTTTGCCCTGCTGCTGCTGTTTCCTAGGGACATTGCCCCCTTCACAGATCTCTCATGCCCCATTTCCAAATTGGACGCGCAAGGGCGTGAAATGTGGAGAGCATAAAGTGTATCTTCTCAAGTTTGCAGAAGCTTCTAAGCACAGTCGAGCGAGTACACTTTGAAACCCTCTTCAGACAATTTGCACTAAAACACACAATGGTCTAAAGAGGAACCTGTGTGCCCAGTGATGTTGGGGGCATGATGCCCTCCCATGATTTTAAGTTGGGGGTGGTTAACCTGTGGCCCTCTAGGTGTTGTTGGACTCAACCAGCAGTGGCAGTGTTCAGGGATGGTGGGAGCCACATCTGGAGGGCCACATTGAGAGTGAGCCACCTCCATTCTAAGACCTTGTTCAGGCAGATTTCCAAATAGGTCTTTTGAGTACATATGCAGGTGCATGTATTAGAGCTCATGCACATGTCTTTCCCTGGATCCCGCCCTTATGCGTGCTTATTTTCTGCATTGTGTGCCAGTCCTTCTGGCAGACTCAGCTCACCTAGTTCCATTTGTTTAGGTGGAATAGTGCTCATTTCTTACAGCTAGGATTCTAGTGGCTGATCGATTGAACTCCTTACACCTGTTATTGGTGCATTACTTGCCACAACCAACAATACTAACAAACAGCATACCTGCAGATTGCACTCTGCTCTTCATAAAACTGCTGCAACCTGGTGATGAATTCCCTCCCCCCTTTCTTTTCATTCTTCCAGGTTTCCTTGCTTATGCCAGCATTCTCTTGGCGGTCTGCCTGGTTCTGATTTTCTTCCTCGCCCCACGTTATGGCCAGACCAACATTCTCATCTACCTCACCATCTGTTCTGTGATTGGGGCATTCTCAGTATCTTCAGTCAAAGGACTAGGCATCGCCATTAAGGGCTTTTTCACTCACTGGCCTGTTCTTAAGGACCCACTCACCTGGATTCTTGTCCTCACATTGGTGGCCTCCATCACCACCCAAATCAACTACCTCAACAAAGCTCTGGACATTTTCAACACCTCTATGGTTTTCCCCATCTACTACGTGCTGTTTACCACCATTGTCATCACCACTTCAGTCATCCTCTTTAAGGAGTGGGTCACCATGTCTGTGGTGGACATCATTGGGACAGTCTGTGGGTTCCTCACCATTATTTTAGGGGTCTTTTTACTCCATGCCTTCAAAGATATGGACATCAGTTTGAGGAACCTGCCACAAACACTTCACAACGCTGACGAAGCCCCAGCCGTCAAGGACGACAAGAACATCCTGATAGAGCTGGATAATCCAGAAATCAAGGCTGACAACAAACCCAAAGTATTCATGATCTACAGCTGAAACCTAACAGCAACAATCCTGCAGCTGCAGGAACTTGGATCGAACTGTATGTAGGTAATACAGGCATGTGCTATATTTTGCATTAACGGGTACGCATATGCATCTTCTGAGAAATAGCAACCAAATTGAATACCGTGAACTAGCTCTCTCACGTTTTGTCTCAGTAACCCTTTCCCCCCATCCTTTGGCATGTCACTGCACATCCCACACTCTGCAATTGCCTCAGCTGCTTTGACTGTGCCTGCCTCAGATAAGCAGGTTTTCACTAATTATTTTGGGGTGGGGGTGGGGGGTTGGTTCCACCTGTGGTTGAAGTTGCTTCTTGGCCCCTTTGCATGATCTTCCCCTGAGAGGCTATACTGAGGTGCTGTGAGGCCACGAAGAGCGTTCAGATTTGAAGTCCATGACCTGTGAAACTTCATGGAAAGTTCTTGTGGCCTTTTTCAACCCTGAGTATTCAGTCCTCCCCTGAAAGCGTTAACAGAAAATAACTTAGTCATTCTTCTGATGAGCCAATTAGATCAGATATCAAGCTATGCTAGGACTCTTTTCCCAGACACACTAGCTTTGTGTTGTTGCCTGACAATTCCTGATGAAGGAGTGGTTGCACCATCATTCGATTGCCTCATCACATGCGTCTTTCTGCCTATGCATACTACCCTTTAGTGCCTTTTTGGTCTTCCACTGTTATTAAGTTGTTCTGCTTAAAAGTGGATGGAGTGAACCCATTAACCTATTGCCCTGATAGTGCGGCAACTATCTTACAGGGCCAATGCGTATCAAGAGGACAATTCCGATAGTGGTCCCATTTCTTGTACTATACTGCCTATGTAATAATGCATTAAGAAAAGGCATAACAGCCAATGCAAAATTGTGAAATACGCTTCACCCCTAGTAAACTTCTGGTGAGACAAAATGCTATTTTTGTAAGCTTTCTGTAAGCTTCTGCCATTATACCAAAGGGTCAGCCATCTAACCAAGGGTGTTTGAGAACCTTTGACCTTACCGTGTACATACAACCATAAGGGGAATCAGTTAACTGCAGTATTCATTCCTGTGGTGGTAAGAATCTTGCCCATGTGCCCAGTTTTTGGTTGCAGGAAGATGATGCAGTTCTCCTCACCACAAGCAGCATACTTCTCATGCAACATGCTTGGTTGCACATGGTGTGCACTTGGGCTCAGTACCCATGTTACTCTGGCGACTTGACAGCTGCCAGGGAAACATGAAAAGCCCTGGCCTGCACCCCAGGAACCCATGTTAAAAAGCTTGGGCTTTTAACATGATAGATATGAGAGACTGGTGTTGTGAGTAAAGTGGTGTAAATATTATTGGCCAATAGCCCTCCATGTTCAAAAGTGCCTTAAGTACCAGAATGATGGTGGTATCCCATGAGTTCTGTTTGGGGTACTGAGTTACGCCATCATTAAAGGGGGGGCCCAGCATGCTAGTTATGTTCTTAATAAGATTTGTAAGTGGCTATAACCATTAGTGTTTATTTTCAAGGTTAAGTTCTATAAGTATGTAGTAGACCCCGCCCCCAAACCTTTCTGTACAGCTCAAATCCCCAGTTGTGATCACGGCAGTGTAAACTGGGGTCAAGTCTGCAGGATTTATGATGTCATGGAAGTTGATGGTGGTTTGGGTCCCATGACTGTCACTATATCCCCAAATGCTTGTAAGATTTCCTTTGGTCAATGAAAGTCTTTTTTGCTTAGCCTTGATGACCAAGAAATTGTAAAATGTACTGTAAAAGGCACATGCCCTTTTTTTTGTGGAAAACCAAGTAAGAGAGAAATTAGGCAGGGTTAGGGGACAGACATCAAAATCATGAGAATGATGAATCGAACAAGAGATGTATAGTTTCTTCTATTTTTAAAAACATTTTCTAGTTCCTAAGCTTTTAAGAAAGAGTTTAGCCTATTTTTCAAGCTCCCAACTCTGCCCCACTCAAATTTCTCTAAATCAACTCTCCCAAACCAGTCCCTTCCATAAGCTTTTTTGCAACAGCTCCCTCCAACCCTGAGTCCGTGACTGGCTGTGCATACAGCAGGCCAAAACATTTAGAGAGTGCGAGGCTGGAGAAGGCTGCTCTAAATGAAGGGGGTTCAGGGGCAAATGACGAGCATTGGGTGCCATAAAATTCACATCCTGATCCTGTGTTTTGCTCCTGTGAAACAGCAAATCATAGTGCCTAGTGCAGGTTCCCACTTCATGGAGAAATGTATTTGTTTGCTATGGGGAGGGACGACTTCTCAGTCTCCACATCATCATCACCACCAGCAGCAACAGCTACAAGAGCTGTGCATTTAAAAAGACCAGCACCCTAAGATTTATGGGGATAGCACAAGCATTAACCGAGAGCTGACAAAAACTTTAAAGGAAATTTTAGGATGCTAAAAGAGTTGACTTTTGCATGCTGGTAATATTTTGGCTGTTGAAGTACAAACAGAAGCTCTGCCCATATTCCATAGTTTCCTTTTTTGTCATTTAAATCAGTGGTTCTTCATTGCAGAAGGAAGAACTCCAGTAAGAGTGTTACCATTCTAAGTTTCACTTTCATTCTGCTCTGTTTCATTTTCCAATACAAAATGACGAGCTGGAGATTATTAGCATCTAAACTTATGGTGGCGTGTGTGTTTGGTGCTAGGTATAAAAAGTTGACGAGCTTCTAGTTCTATATTTGAGGTCCTTTGTTCACTTCTGGGATGGAAAAAATGTGATGTTTGAAGCCTCCAGGATGTTGAGCTCCAATGGCATAATGAAATCTTATGGGACGGTTGAAGAATGGAGCTCCACAGAGACTAAAGTGCATCCAAGTTCATCTCACCACCATAGTACAGAGTTCCAGTATCAACCAGAAATTTTGGCTTTGGCACTGATGCTGACAAATAACATTCATCCGGAAAAGGGAGGAGATGGATCTTGAATTGAGTACAAACCACAGATCAGAGATCAATGAAAAGTCGCCAACTCAGTTGAGAGGTCATATTCCGAAACACTACAGTAGCCCACAACTGTGGGCTAAAAGTCTGTGCTCCTCGTTGTCTACAAAGGTCTTTTAAAACTCCTGGGATCTTCGTTCCTAATGAATGTATTTTACAGTTAAGTAAGATCAATGTAACTTTGTGAATAGTTATGATGGAAGACTTGGATTTGCTCCTCCCTCCACTCCCAGGTTTGAACATATGGCATTTCAATTGTACTCATTTGTACTTGGAGAGGGGGAGAATAAAGATCCTTTTGTACAAACTCTTAAAAGGTGGAAATCTCAATTGTTTTTAGTTTTGTTTGCTTCCTTGTATTGCTTCCTGTAAGGTTTGCTCTGTGACCAACTAGGAAGGCAAGAGCTGCTAATTAGATACTGTACTGGGGCTGCAGCGCCCTCTGCTGGTGATAGGATTTTTTTTTTAAAAAAAAAAATTCTACTTCAGACGTTCTGGGAAATACATTTGCAACGCGGCCATTGTACTGTTCTCCACATGCGAGGACCATCTCGCAAACCCAGGCAACATCTGGAAGTGGTGCAAGCCCTGCCCTCCCCCACTTCTCAAGACCAAAGCCAGCCCTCCATTCAATGATTTGGTAACTGTACGGTACATAGCAACCACAAAATTTATTAAATATAACTAGGCAAAAGGCACAACAAATGCATTATTCAAGTATTTGCATAGATGCACAGAGATCATATTGTAAACCTGCGAGACATAAAATGGTGACGCATGATGCAGAGGCTCTATAATAAAAATAAAAATAAAAATAATAAAACACTGAGTGCAGCCCTGTGTGTGTTTACTTGGAAGTAGGTCCCACTGAATTCACAAGGCCTTACTCCATGGTAAGGGAGCATAGGACTGCAGCCAAAATGTTCTTCTCCCAATCTATCTTTTCAACATACACACGAAAGTACAAAACTATTTCTGTTGCCCTCACCAACCTTGTTTGAAGCAGGGGTGCCAGTTCCCAAACCTGAACGGTGTCTATTTAAAAACTCCTTGTAAGGAAGAAGTTCAGCAAAACTGGGCTATCTCCATGGGGCAGCATCTGCATGCCACCATCCCTCTACCCTGTCATCTCTTGTAGCACCCAAGGAAACTTTACCTTCACACTATAGCAGGTGAGGCTGGAGGGCCTGCAGCCACATTTCCGCAACGTTAGGGAGGGGAAAGCAGAGTGCTGATCTCTTTGCTGTGGAGCTTTTAAAAGTAAGCCCTGATTGACATTTGGCAATGCCTTGAGGGAGATAACCTTCCAGCTCTGAATAATCCCACCCCCTTGAAATTGCAGTGAGTTGTTCTTCGAAGTATTCTGATATATCATAAGCCAAGACCTAGCAAAGCCAATGGCATTGCTCAGTGTTGACTTCAGGAGGTACTAAGTTAGCAGAACAAATCTGTTTTGTCTTCACCTGTGACAGTTCTGAATGGAAGAATACTGATCCCATTATGCTAAGAGTGCCTGAGACTTAACCTGAAAAGACAGAGACCAGGATGGATGCTGTTATGTTTTCTGAGACACACACCTTCTGTCTGGAAATAAATGGCTGCCGGCATGTGTTTAAAACACACTCATGTGTATGTAACCATTCATTTGGGATATTTGAAACTAGGCTAAAAATGTTTTGGGGCGTTAATCGTATTTCCAGTGAGTGTTCTTTGTGGCACCAGTTCTGTGCTAGAACTGGAAGAACGTAATGAGCACAACCTGAGGATTTGGGGAAGAATGCGGTGCTCAAAACCACTTGTGCATTGTTATTGATAATGCAGCAGACAGCATAAACCACTTATTCTGTAACATGAGAGCAATGTAGGTACATGCATAGTTAAGATACCACTTGATTATTGCACTGGTGCAAAACTTGGGAAAATTTCTAGGAAACCTTGTTTTGCGTACTCAAGCTGAGTTTTGGACTGTTGGAACAGTGTTTTGGGCCATGGGGCCACAATTGTTCTGGCTCATCTAGAAAGACGACAACCAAGCCTAAAGGGCTTTTAAAAAAAGAAAGAAAGAAACAAAACCAAAAACACCAGTTTGTACTGCAGCTGAAAAACCAGAAAGTCTCTGCATAAACAGCACCTAGATCCATTTCTAAGACTGGCTATAGCAGTTTTGATTCAAGTTTCCTATCCATTCATGGTAATAGACAAAACAGTTCCTCATTTTTAGCACCAGCATATTTGCAAAGCAAATTGAAAAATATCACCAGGCAACAAAAGCACCAAAAACACCTAAAACCTGAGAAAACATTCATAAAGCTCCAGACTGGTAACAATGTTGCAGCTGCATATTTGGAAGTTGAGGTTATTTATGCACTATGGTGTCCAGTTACAGTATTAAAATAGCTGGGGTTTGATCAGTTGCCCAATGGTAAAAGCACCATGAGTTCATTTTTCTATTTAGTCAGCTGAACTGTGTCAAGACGCCCAATTAGGTACCTACAGGTGAACTGGAATACAGAGGCTAGAAAGAAGGCACACAGCCTATGATTTTTTGTTGAATCCAATGAGATGCAGCAAACCACTGTAGTAATAGGGAAACAGTATTAGGATTATGGCACCTGTAGTACCTTGTCCGAGGGCTTGATCACATTGTAAATTTGCCATAGTTAATCCATTTTACACCAGCCCCAAATTGGAAAGATGCAAAGGGAATTCCAATTACACCGAGATTTAACCAAGGGTTATTTCCAAATTACTCAATGTTGGTTTCGATCAGCCTTCTCAAACCTGGTGCACCCAGGATGTTTTGGACCTTAACTCCCAAACAACCCTAGTTAGGGGTTGATAGGAGTTGTAGTCCGAAACATCAGGGGGCACCAGGTTGGGGAAGGCTGGCTTGTATTAATTTAGGGCTATGGTAGTGGTACTCAACCCTGCCCACCAGCTATAGGCCAAAGCCTTAGCTTGATAGTGTTGAGTGTAAACTCTCAATCAAGTTTATCACATCAGGAGAGGATAACTATCCTCAGGTAAATTAGTGGCACCAATTTCCTGAGTGAGCAAGCCTAATCCAAATCAAACATAAATAGGCAAAAACTTAGGAAGGGAAAGGAGAATGTTGGCCACTTTGAGACTCCTTCGGGTAGTGATAAAGCGGGAAATCAAATCCAAACTCTTCTTCTTCTTCTTCTACTTGATTATATGAACAAGATATAGCACGCGAAAACAGATAACTAACTGCAATTAATTGTAGGAAACCCTTAAAATGCCTTGCTAATATTTGGTTGATTGGCAGAGTACATTTCTTTTAGGCTGTCATGGGAACAGTGTGCCGCCACACAAAACCCGCCTTGCATTCTGCACCTATAATTAAGATGCCACATGCAAACAGGATGGAGTAGACTTTAAAAGTTGATGGCAGTTGAGAGCAGAGGAAGGACTCATCACAGTTATGCCACCAACACTTTCAAACCTTGAATGTAATGACCAGAAAAACTTTGGGCTAAGAAGGTGACAGTGTAAGAGGGCAAAGGTAAAGCACTGAACCCTGGGAGATTCCTTAAAAGAGGGAATAAATATAGTCAGGCTCCAATACTTTGGCCACATCATGAGAAGAAAAGACTCCCTAGAAAAGACCCTGATGTTGGGAACGATGGAGGGCACAGGGAGAAGGGGATGACAGAGGACGAGATGGTTGGACAGTGTTCTGGAAGCTACCAACATGAGTTTGACCAAACTGCGAGAGGCAGTGAAGGATAGGCGTGCCTGGCGTGCTCTGGTCCATGGGGTCACGAAGAGTCGGGCATGACTAAATGACAAAACAAAGCAAAATTCCACAAGATCAGACTACGTCTCCATACAGTACTTTGGAGGAGATGAGGTCATAACAGGGGCATCACAACACTCTCTTCCCCATAGGATTGTCTGTGGTTGTATCCAAGCTGGAAAAGATGAGAAGGATGCGGTGGCTCGGTGTTGACTAAAATACATTTGTCTTCTGTTGAGGCAATAATGAATTGCTGGGAGAAATAGAGGCTTCTCCCACTTCCGTTCCGGCACATTGCATATTGCACTATAACACACCAGTGCTATTTATACAAGTAACTCCTGTAATGAACAAATATCCAAAAGGCAAAGCCGGTCACATTAACCTCGGCATGCATGGATAGGATCCCCACTGACGTCCAAGGGTGTGGCATCTACCTGTGCCAAGGTTGCTAGAACCAGACCTGAAATTGGTCTCGGCTAGTCATACAAGGCTGGGGGGTGGGGAGGAAGTTGAGATTTGCACATGCCCAGCATGTCTTCTTCCTGGAAACAAAGCCTGTGGGAAATCCCAGGTCAAAGCAGGAGGAACCAGTGTGGAGTTCAGAGTTTCAAGATGACCTTCAATGTCTAAACTTCAGGGTATTCACAGCTTCAGCATTCTTCATGACTGAATTCTAGGAAAAGGGAAATGATTGTATTTGTTCAATGGATGTTAATTTAGGTAAGAGAAGCAAGAGAGTTTAAGTGGGCACAATACCTCTTAAATGGAAATACTTCAGTCTCTTTTAACTGTTCTCTCTTCACAGATATAGACCAATCCTATATGTGTTTATTCAGAAATAAGGTCCACTGAATGTAATAGGACTAGCTCCCAACTATAGGATCTCAGCTTTAATTATATATAGTTTTATGAGTTCTGTGTTACAAGCTGGGGGCTGTAGAAGGAGAGGATGGAGGGTGTCTACTCACATTGTATTCTTCTTTCTAAAGCACCCCCACAAAAAAAACCTGATTGTAAATGCATTTGTATATGATAGAAGCAGTCAAATGTAGCTGCTCCCTGCCGCTCAAAGAAAAATGGAGCCGGCCCAGATAGACAACCCCCAACATCTGGAACTAAAAACACCATGGCTGTGAAGGTGGATTTTAGTCAGCCAACAAGGCCACAGATTGAAGACTTGACACTGAACGAGGTGGAGCTCTGGTTTGAAGTACAGTACTGTATTCTTCCATGTATAAGACTAGTTTCCCCCACTAAAAAATAATGTCAAAAATTAGAGGGTGTCTTATATACAGATACACCCCCCAATTTTCTTAAATCTCAGTCCCCCAAAATAGGGGGCGTCTTATATGTGGGGGCGTCTTATAGACGGAAAAATATAGCATGTTGCTACATAGCCCTTGGGCAATAATAGCACCTGCTGTCCTTTATATGCCTCACCTCCTGGTGTACTCCCGTATTCCTTACAGCACTGTGGGAGGGTGGTACTGCTGCATTCATCCTGGGCAACCCAGCTCTGTTGCTGGCAGGAACTGGATTAGCAGGAAGAGCTTTCTGAGGTGGTCGTGGTCTGGAAGAATCCTGGGACAAGAAAGTCATATCTAGCAGGGTTCTTCTTTTAAAAAAAAAAACAACCTTCCAACTATCCAGTTGCCAGGATGGGGCAAAACTCTACGTTATCTCTATTCCCTGCTTTATGATCTACAGAAATGTTAGGCACCAGGAAAATAGAGCAGTGCATTTTTATTCTTCAAAAATGCATGTAATAAGGCAAAAGTCTGGATTTCCTTTTCAGAAAAGAAAAATATGGCCACAATTCATTTGTATGTGAAAACACATGCAAAAGTTTGGGTCTGAGCTCATATGAAGCACAGCCGACTGGCAATATGCCAATATAGCTATACTTGTGTTTTTCCAGTGTTAACATACACAGTTGGTGGGGAGGGGCAACACCTGTCCTGCTTCTACCAAATGCGTATTTTCACGCAGAAGCAGATTTAACTATAGTAAAGTTCTATTAGGTGGCGCTGTGGTGTAAATCACCGAGCCTTGGGCTTGCCGATCGGAAGGCTGGCGGTTTGACGGGGTGAGCTCCCGTTGTTCGGTCCCTGCTCCTGCCCACCTAGCAGTTCGAAAGCACGTCAAAGTGCAAGTAGATAAATAGGTGCCGCTCCGGTGGGAAGGTAAACGGCGTTTCCGTGCACTGCTCTGGTTTCGCCAGAAGCGGCTTAGTCATGCAGGCCACATGACCCGGAAAAACTGTCTGCGGACAAACACCGGCTCCCTCGGCCAGTAAAGCGAGATGAGCGCCGCAACCCCAGAGTCATTCGTGACTGGACTTAACTGTCAGGAGTCCTTTACCTTTTAAAGTTCTATTAGCCCACATTTACTAACATGTAGTAAGGCCAAAATCAGCTCTTGGGCACCATTAACTCACATATTCACTCTATTTTTAGCAAGCAGTGGGAACAAGTTATTACCACGGGTGTAAAGATATCAATCCATATAAAAATACTCACCTGAGAAACAATGGCTTTTGGTGCTGGTGGCGCTGGCCTGCTTGGAGGAGTTCGCTTGGGGAAATTATTTGCCTCACTCTGATACCCGAGAAAGGGAGGTTTCTTTGTGTTGCTAGCTAGGAGAACAGGTGGTGGTGGTGGTGGTGGTGGTGGTGGTGGTGGTTGCACATGAATTTTGAGTTCTGGAGGTGGTTCACAGTAGAGCACTTCAGGCTTTGGAGGGATATTCTGTATGCCAATAGCCTGCAGGCAATCACACAAAGAGCAGGTGATCTTTCTAAAATCACTCCAGCATTTACATTGCCTGGGTTTATTCCTGCTGAGACACTTCAAATGACCCAATATGAATAGATTTATTAACCAACCACAGAATCTCAGTGCTGCTTACAAACACCATGCATTTAAAGCATCCCCCAAGAATCCTGGAAACTATAGTATGTTAAGGGTGCTGGGAATTGTAGCCCTGTGGTGGGTAAACTGCAGTGCCCAGGGATCTTTCGTGTGCATGTGTGTTCTTTAAAAGTACGCAAAGTCCTAGTCCTGTATACATTTTGTTCCCTGAGCACTCCTCGTGCTTATTTATGAATTTTTGCAATTTCTCTCCCACTACTTGGCTCCATTAAAGCCCTTAGGGTGAGTTACATCTAATATAAACAATGCAAATTAATTCTTGAAAACATTGACATTAATACATTCATGCTGGATCAAATGCTTGCAGGCAATCATTTACTTGTGAGAGCCCAAAGTGGTTCCTTAAACAATCAATTTCATCTTGTGTCTCTAGGATGTAGCAAGAGAAGCAGCTTTGCAGTTCCATCATATTGATTGATTGATTGGGTTGTGTGTTTTATAATGCATGGGAATTATCAGCATGGATCAATACTGGGTTAGCAATACAGTGGTACCTTGGTTCTCGAACTTTATCCGTTCTGGGAGTCTGTTTGACTCCCAGAACTGTTCAAAAACCAAGGTGCTGCTTCTAATTGGCTGTAGGAGCTTCCTGCACTGAAGCAGAAGCCATGTCGGATGTTTGGCTTCCGAAAAACATTCACAAACTGGAACACTTACTTCCAGGTTTGCAGCGTTCGGGAGCCAATTTGTTTGTCAACTAAGCTGTACGAGAACCAAGGTTCTACTGTATAGAGAAGATCAGGTGTTATTCAACATGGCAGCTGTAAGAAGTTTCAGCTTTCAGGTACCTTTCTCTGTTCCTGGGGGGTTTTCAGCTTGAAGGCTGGGTTGGCATGCCCAGTGACACCACTCTGAATGGGAGGAGAGGTACTGCTTGGGGGAAACAACAGGAAACAAATATTACAAGGAAGCTGCCTCCCATGGTATATATTTAACCATTTCATGTAGCTGAGTCAGAATCATGTTTCAAAAACAACAAACCCAAATAATCTAATTTAGGATAGAATGGGAGCCAGAATGAGATGTCTGGCTCCCATTCTATCCTAATTTAGATTATTGGAACAACGTTTTTGCAAGAGGCCAATATATATTGCAAGTTGATTTGAGTTTATTTTTTGTAAGTTAAAAAAGGAGACTAATAAGTGAATATAATTATAAATAATAATAATTATAATAATCTGGCCAACTGCAATAATCCAGGCTCATTTATGGGCAGTGAGTACTGTTGATAAATCTAAACTAAATTTTGCAGCAGGAAGTCTCTGCGTGATGAACACTCAACGGGCTAAATGTCTGAGGGGGGATGTAACTGGAGTTTCATAAAAGAATAAAGGAACTAGTTTAAGCATCTTCCCTTTTCAGTATCTATATATTTGTTGTTGCATATGCAAGAAATACATTTGTTTACCAGTATATCTGTATCCTGGCCTTTCTCCAAGATGCATGGTGCGCAAGGCAACCTGCACATGCAATCCCAGACTTCTTTATCCCAGCATCAGAAATGGAAACACATCTGTTACTGTCATACTATAAATATTCACCTGAACTGCTGCATTTTCTTTGGAGGAATGAAAGCCTGCTTTAGTGGCACAAGCCTGGCTCTCCATTTATAGCAGCAAAAAGCAACTCCAATTGCAATCAAAAGCAAGATGGAAAGGACTCCTATTATGAATGGGAAAGGACCTGACGGGGGGGAAAATAGACATATCAATATTGTTATAAGTCCTCCTTTCACATCGCGCGCCCCCCCAATACCATGGTGACCAGTGAGTGGAAGAGGGAATTTCAGTAAGTTCTACTCATGTCATAATGTTGCCCAGGAACTTGCCATGCCCAGATGCCAGATGCCACAAGTCAAGGTAGGTTAGGAGTTACAGGACCGCAGACAGCTTCAAGAGAGCAACTTGCCCCAACAAGGCTGAGTGCAGACCCAGGCTTTAAACCTCTACTCCCACACCACCCCTTGCAGGCTCTACCCACTTGTGGATTATTAAAGGGCCAACCCTTTGGCCTGAAGGTGAGCACTCCTCCCCATTCCATAGCCTCATGCCAGGTGTGTGCTCCCTGTACTGCTGGATGGGTAAGGTACTGTAGAATGCATTTGGTTCCTACAGATTCAGGGAAAGGTGCCTGTGAGGGTCTCAGCTCTGGCCCTACAAGCCCTGGTGACTTGGGAGCTTGCTCTATTGGCTCCTGTCTGTCAGCCTTAGACTCAACAGTGTCCCAATCTCCAGCAGCTGGTCTAGCTCCTTAGCGAGAGTCTCTGGGCTATAACTCAGTGGTACAGCACATCTCTTGCAAACAGAAGGTTCCAGGTTCAATCCCTGGCATCTCCAGGTAGATCTGGGACAGACTTCTTCCTCACACCCTGGATAGCTGGTGGCATTCTGTGTAGTGGACCAGCAGCAACTATCCAGGATGTGAGGCCCCAGATGCTGTTGGACTACAATTCCCACCATCCATAGCTAGCAAGGATGATGGTAGTTGTAATCCAGGAAAATATGGGGACCCAAGGTTGAGAAAGGCTGGTGTAGACAAAACTCTGCTAGATGGACCAATGTTCTGACTCATAAGGCAGTTTTCTGTTGCTGCTGGAATCTGGAATTATGACACACAAAAAACTCCACCTGCCAAATTCCATCGCCCATTCAGCTATATAGGTACAAGTTCCCTTGCCCTCTATTGTATCTAGTTACCTTAATTCCTTCCCACCCCCTTCAGATTTCCTTAATTTCCCCAAACAACATGAGTCACACCCACTTTTTTGAGGCATGGGCCCACTGTCCAGGCTTCCTCCATTCCCAGGTTTATTGCAAAAGGGAGGTGCCCATCCACTGAAACAATGGCAGTTCTGATTGTTGTTGCAAATCTGTAGAGAGACCAATGAGGAAATTTGACATTACCCTTTCCTTGTTAGCAGAAACATCAAACACTATGATCATTCCAATCCAAAAGCACAGCAGGGTGGATTTCTAAGGAGCACTTCAACCTTCTGTTGACAACTGTTAGGGCTCAACAACACTACATCTATATGAAGAATATCTCGTCTCCCTCACCCCTAACCCCCAAAAGTCATGTCTAATACCACCCAGCCTTCCTAAGAATTGCAGTGGAAATTCCTATCATTTCTACCAACCAAGTTCCAATGGATATGTTTTCACCCTTCAAACGTATACTGGGATATATGCACATTCCCAAAATGGGACCAAACTGACTTTCCACTATTTTTAACCTCCCAGCAAATGTTTCCTGTAACATTGTCTGGCCATGATGGGTGTGGATAGCTTCTTCTCAAAAACTGCAACACGGCTTAAGAACAGCTAGCACATCCAACACATGTTATCCAAGGTCTACATAACACTCAACAACCCTCCTATGCCAAACAAATCCACGAAGACCTCAATTTGACATCTATGTTTAAAAGCCCATCCATAAATGCATGCAGTTGAATAGGAAGCCATTCTAGCAGGCCACAGGGCAGAGGTAGCTAACATGGTGCCCTCCAGATGTTCTGGAATAACACTAGCTATGGAGGAGGAATCAGTTTTCAGTGAATTTATAAACAAATTTTAATTTTTTTGAGGCGGGCCGGGGTCTGAACCACTCGAGCTTTGCTCATATCAGTTTGTCTATTTATGCAGAGATTGTGTTCTGAGGCACTGCATGCATCAGTGAAATCACATATATTTCCTCCTACAGATAAAAATAAAAATCACTAGTTGAATGGGCAAGTAGCACAGAGTGTCGCATTAAGAAGGCAGAAACCAAGATACCTACTCCATGGCCATTGCACTTCTTCCCACAGTCTCCAGTGTCAAAGAAGGAGGTGTTTCTACAGCGCCCCTCAAAGCAAATCTGTAGGAGGAATACAGGCATTCAGGATAAAGCTAAAGCAGTACTATGAAATGTATTCCTAGGCTGGGAGATAATCAAGGCTGCATGCCACTGCTTAGACTATGGCTGAGAAGCCCCAACATCCATTGCTTCACCCCACAGATAATACTGCTGCTCTTGGTAGCTGCTGGAGTGGCGGAACAAACAGAAGTCAAAAGGTGGTAGAAGAATGGCAAAAGCCAATTATTATTGTTCTGTGGTTCCCCTCCACAGTTTGCTTATCTGCTGACATGAGGTTGAACAAGAATTATTTTGCTTTCACAGATCTGTAGTGTTCCACCCAACATTTGATGTGGTGGAGCTGGTGAAATGCAACCAGCCTCAAGCCTCACAGCATTCCCTTGTATTGAGCACAGTTCTTTGAAGGATACAAGGGATCAAATTTGGGGATTGGGAACATTCCCTCCCACATGGAGGTCAGAGGCACAAGCTGGGGAACCCCCAAGGGAAGAAGACTCAGAGCCAGGGGGAATGGTGGTGGGACAACAATGGGTGGTCCAAGGGATAAGAGGGAGTAGATTGGAAGGAGGAAGTGTCAGAAGCTGAAGAGGCAACATGATTTAGTGAGCAGGAAGAGCACAGGGCAGAGAGCAGTCCAGAATCAGAGGCAGAAGAGGAAGGGGGGCAGGGGACAGAGATGAAGTAGGCTGCTGAAGAAGCCAGGGATTCCCCCGCTCCTACTATGACCAGCTCCCTGTCCTTCCTGCGGAGAAATTAGGAGGATAGAACAATGAGAGACGAGACAACAGAGCCTTAGGCTGCTGGGGGAAAGAAGTTGAAGAGGAACCTTACAGAGTGGTGGGAAGGTGGTGACCTTCAGTCCTCGCAACTGCCTCACTGGGGCAAGACCTACTGGGAAGAGTTGCTGTGATCACTAGGCCTGTGCTGTTTTGGTTTCTTTGAATAAAGAGCTAACTTCACTGGCACTGGTGTTTGTTATTCTGACCTACTCCTGGATCTGGTTCCTGACACTCATTTCTGAAGAGAGTTCCACTTGTTGTTGTTTTTTTCTTTTTCAAAGCTGTATCAAACCTCTGAAAAAGTGGTGCCACTTTTCAGGTGCTTTGAAAACAAAACAAACTGAGCTCTCTTCATAGCGCAAGGTTGGAAAAGGTGCCAGAGCATTGTAGGCAACCTGCACTTACATGACTGTCACCACACTTTGTTCCTGCCATCACAAGGCCTGGGTCTAACATGTCACCTTCATCTTCATTTCGGTATACATGAGTCCCACGACAGAATATGTTCCTTCCGTCTAATGTGATAGTCGTGTCAATTGCAACAGCATTGGACTCCAAAGGCTTGGAAGCAGAACTTTGGCACTGTATCTTGCCACACTTAGCATCTCTGGAAAGTGAAAATAGTGCATGAGAACCTGAGCATTCTGGGTAAATTGTCAGCTTTCCTTCACATTCAAGAAACTATCATTCCCATCCTACAAAATCAGCAAATTTGAGACTCAGAACTTTCTATGGGGCCAGGAGCTGATGTTCCTTAGCCACAAACTAATGGTGTGTTTGCATCAACTTTCCCCTGGATATATCTTGGGATCACCCTCAAAGGAGTCAATGCTTAGAGTTAGGCTTGGTTGTGAGAAATAAAGTTTCTCATTGGAGTTTCTCATGAGGGATCACCCAAGCCTCCTCCTTAAAAGATTGGTGGCAACCCATCAATAAGTAGTACCTGAGATGGCCAGCTGGGTCTCTTTTCTAAGTAGCAGATTTGTTCACAAATGAGCACCTCGCACAGTTCATTTCACACAGTAGGTGAGAGGGGCTTACTCATAAGTCATGCTGCTTTTCTTTTCAGATGCAAACCACACACTCAGAAAAGCCAGCGGAAGGATATTTTGAAAAAGTGTGACCAGAAAGAATGGTTTAAGTTCACATGGCATGAACATTCACTAAAATATTCAAAATAAGCAACTGAATATTGCTAACAAAAGTCATCTTCAGCCAGTTACAATAGAAAACTGATTATTTTTAAGCCTTTAACCTGTAAGGACACCAATACCACCCAGAACAGTTGGATCTGCTTTCTACCTTAAATTGCACTTCCTGTACCGGCCATTGATATCTTTCCCACAGTTCCCATAGGAATCGCCAGCAGCATTAACCCTCTCAAAGCAGATGTCAGGTGCTGGCCTTGCTCCTGCATGGAAGAGATTCATGTAACTGATTTCTGTGGAAGATAGTAGCTTACCCAAATCTGCCAACCACCGACTTTCTACCATGGCAGTAGATGTGAACTCTCTACTGTCGTTTTCAGGTGAAAAGAGCAAAAAAAACCCAACAGCAATACTAAGAGACCGAGGCATATGAGATAAGTCATCAATATCACTCCCCCTGTGGCACAGGCTAGCATAGCATTTCTCAAACTTGAGTCTCCAGCTGTTGTGGAACTACTACTCCCATCATCCCTGACCACTGGTCCTGCTAGCTAGGCATGATGGGAGTTGTAGTCCAACAACAGCTGAGGACCCAAGTTTGAGGGAAAACTGGCTAGCGTGACAGCGGATTGCTACAGACAGTGGAAATGTAAGATATGTGTAATGTGCTCCACATGTAGCTTACGAAGCAACTTTTCTTGGTATGTAGAATCATGAAAATTCCATACTCCTTTTAAATAAGGTTTTTTTTTAATTCCGCATTGTTGTAAAGTAAGTTCAAAAAGCTGTTCCCCACCATTCAAAATATCATAGGCAAGAAATAGGAAAGTGGGGACCCAGATTAAATTGTTTGCTAAAACTATATTTATTTAAAAGGCAATGTCTTCCATAATTTTCAGAGACCAGGAGATTCAATATTTGACAATCTGGATAGAAAATTACTGGTAGAGTAAAAGGAATGGTTTTCCTCGTTCCATTTGGTTGGACTGCTACCAGTCACAATAAAGGTATGGACCCAATAGGTTGATCATATTCAACCGGGGACAGGGCTGTGTAGCAGATGGGATTTTAGCACATGCAATTTCCCTTGAACCTACTGCACTGTGATAGGGGAAGCTGCTCCTGCTAAAATTCATTCTACTCATCTATTAAGAGCACACAAATCACAGTTGCATCTGGTCACAGTATCTGGTAGCAGACTCAATTGATGTCCATTC
Source organism: Lacerta agilis (assembly GCF_009819535.1). NCBI lineage: Eukaryota > Metazoa > Chordata > Lepidosauria > Squamata > Lacertidae > Lacerta > Lacerta agilis. The sequence continues at coordinate 62,956,415 of NC_046313.1, forward strand.
CCTAATCTATCATTTTCCCTGCTCCTTTGTCCTAATACAGCTCCATCCCTCAAGCTCAGGATATCAGCAGGGGGACAATTTTCTCCTTCTCTTCCCTAGACCCCATGCTGTTTGAAAAGCCCCCCACCCCACCCCATTTAGTCACATGTCCTTGCTTACCATATCCCCAGAGCTGCAAGCACTGCTGTTCGTACGTGAGGCACATTCCGCTGTAGCAATACGCCCTGCCACTCGCACAAGGAGTGCCATCCTGTTGGTAGAAGTTTGCAGGGCAGAACGGGGATTTGCCTGTACAGTATTCTGGCAGGTCACAAGGTCTGGCTTGTTCCCGGCAAAGAGTCCCTGGTGAAATCAACTAAAGAAAGAGGAAACAATTAAAAGACTTGCTCCAGGGTAAAAAAAACTCAGGTAAGCACACCTGGTGACTTAAGTGAACAGGTTCATCTTTCGGCCTGTTGGTTTCCCACATCTTCTAAAATGTTCATGATTTTATAGAATACCAGTTTGAATAGGTATGCATTGGTGCACCTATTCCAGCAGTCCAGCAGTCCCTCAATCTTGTTTGCACACTGTATTGGTCAGTAGCAGCAGTGGCATGAGGGTGGCTTCTGGGCATTGCCCCACCCTGCTCAGATGCTACACCCTTGTTTGTCCTTAATGACATAGGTTCGATCCCCAACATCTCCCCAAGATCTCACTCAGGCAGCAGTGCTGGTAAAGACCACTGAGGAGCTTCTGTTACTAGCCAGAGTATATAGCACCAGGTTAGATGGAGAGGGCAGGGAGCAGCTTATGTCTGTATTCTGCACAGTGCCTGGAATATACTGCTGGCACAACATAAAGTTTCAGCGCAATGACAGGGCGGAAGAGAAGTATCCGTGCTCACACAAAACACAATGAATCTTGTGTGCAGAACTCTGAAGGACTAACAGCTGCTCCTCACCATCATCAGGGCTACGGCGACTGCTTTAAAGTGCCATGATTGTCAGCCCTGTTCTGGTTGTAGGCAGCTGACACCATGTAGAGCAGGTGTAGGGAACCTTTGGCATTCCAGATGCTGCTGGATTCCAACTCCCATCATCCCTGGCCATTGGCCATGCTGGCTGTGGCTGATGGGAGTTGTAGTTCAGCAACAACTGGAAGACAAAAGATTCCCTGAAACTGATGGAGAGGTTTAAAATGTTGCAGTTGCCTGCAAAAAGATGGAACTTGCTTGGAGAAAGACTGGACCTGATAAATTGGCCACAAACAGAGCCAACATGTGTAGTGGTGGTGATGATGATGATGATGATTAGTCGCCCATCTGACTAGGTTGCACCAGGCACCTGATTCTAATGGAAGTTGGCATTTGGAGAGGAGCATGGAAGCAGTTAACATACCAAGACTATTTTAACTACACTTGCCTAGGAAAGCTGAGACGTAAAATGAGACACAGGCATCTGCACCCCACCCGAGCCTACCGCTATAATTTTATCAGTCAGTTGGCTGGCAAAGGAATTCAGCTTTGGGTAGTGTAAAGCAGAACAGAAAGCTATTAAGCGAGATACAAGGCAGTTTAATCCCCCTGGAAAACAGCCTCTGTGTGCCTAAGTACATGTTTTGTCTCCCTAGCGTTGAGGCGCCCGCAGCACAGAAAAAAGAAATATCAATAACTGGTAATAGAATCGAGCAGGGAGGCCCCACACCAGCCAGTTGCCTGCTTTGAAAGACAAGCCATCCACTTGCAGTTGCTAACCCCCATAATCACAAGGCGGCACCAGTATAAGCCAAAACAGCTGGCGGGCTGGGGGCTGGGGCTGAGGAGTGGGTTTCCCACAAGACGAGGAAATAGGTGGCTCTTTCACAGTCTCGCCTAGGCACACAAACACCTGTAGATTTCTGTCCAGCAGTAACAGAAGGCATTTCAATAAAAATCCAGCCCGACGCTAGCAAAATACACTTGTGGCATTGTCAAAAGTGAGCTGTTTGTGCATGTTTAAATGACCAGGTTTCCCTGCAGTGACTGCAGAAGTGGGGCTTGATCACTTGGTTTGCTGTTTCTGTGTTTAGTATAAGGAAAGCCACATACAGTATTTCAACTCCTGTGCCCAGTTTACTGTTGAAAGTGCTATGCATGTGTTCTTCCAGTTAAAGTGGAGAACTTTTTATACCTGGGTTTCCTAAAAGAAGTGTGAATCTAACATGCAAACCAGCCCCAGACAGAACAAGGTCACAGTCTCCCTCCCTCTCCTTCTCAGTTATTGTCCTATAAACAGAAAAGCAAACCTTTATTTGTTGTGCTGTACAGAGAGGAACCAAGTAACCCCACCTTGCAGAGGTGACAGCAAGTTCCATGGGCACACTCAGCACCAGGCTTCAGAGAGCAATTAGAGGCATTGCAACAAGGATTATTACATTCCTGAGGGAGAGGGGGAAGAAACAAGACACGTGCTGTGTTTACAGGGCAGACATAAAAAACATTGGGCTGCTTTCCAGGGCAGGTTGTAAGGTTGTAACTGCATATGCAATTGGTCTTTAAACCACACACCTAACAAATAATCTGGAGTGAGCTCCAGGCACATTTTCTAACTGCATCACTACCTCCATGATGTGCTTGGGAGCTGCCAGAATTACTGAACTGCAGCAATTCTCAAATAAATTTGGATCAAAATGCTATCCTTATTATCATTGTCATTCAATTATTTCATTGCCGAATCGCTTCCCATGAGATTGTGCATCCAGTCTAGTTTTGTGCTTTTGTCACAAGAAAAATTGTCTTCCAGATGCCACAAGACTCTTGGTTCTTTAGTTGCAAACGGGATTTGGAATTACAAACAGCGCAGTAATCATTCTATAGAGGTGGGAGGGGGACAGAGGCAGAACTATTCCAGGTTTACAGAGAGGACACAAGGCATACTGCGTTTGTGTTGCTGATATGTCACTGTAGCATAATTCCATTTTCCCTCTCTGCTTACGTTGCAGCCTATGTTTTAGTTTTTAAAAGTTGTTGTAACATGGATAAGAGAAAGTCGTGCCAGTGATGCCTTTGATCATGAAATAAGTCCAACGAGAGTTACCTCTTCTTCTCCACAGTCACATTCTTCCCCTTCTTCCAGGTAGCCATTTCCGCATCTCTGTCCTCCATATAAGGTCTTGGTATCTGGCATATTGTAAAGACACATCCCTCCACCAGACTGCAGGTACCTGTCCAGCTCCTTCATATTGCATCTGTTGAATACCCTGGGGAATGGGTCCCTGCAAGCAAGGAGGTCACATTGTTTTGAATGGATTGTGAAGTAATGCATTACAGTGACACAAGAAAATATTTCGTTACTAGAAACCACTAGAGAACAATGCTTCCTTTCCCTATCGGTATATCATTACTGTTTCAAGTGAAAGGCAGGCACAACAGAATTGCCCTTTTTGTGTTTAAGCAGGAATCCGTCCTGTGCCAAATACTCGGTGGGGGTGGGGGGAGTGCTGTTTTGTTTTATCACTGAACTTTAAGTGCTAGACTGTTAGAACTTTCCTGACCTTTGAGAGAGTGAAAAACATGGTGGGTATATTGATATTTGGGCTCGTCCACTGTTCCACCTGTCTTGTTGCTTTCCCCCAGAAAAACGGGCTCTTTAACGCTGAATCGGAGCAAACGCCAATCAGGTTTCTGTGGATTGATGTTTGTTCTGATTCAGCAGGAAAGTGACTGGGCAAACAGAAAACCACTTTGGCTCATGGCTAGAAAAGCACAGGGCAAGCAGAAAATCTCTCATAAGTGTGAATGAGCCCTTGACCAAGTTATAATTCAGATTAAAGCTCCTTCCTCAAGACAGTCATAAATATAGTTAAGGCAACCCAGCTCGTAGCATGTTTTTAGCAGACAATGAGGAGAGCCACCTCACCCTGTCGCAGCAGCCATGATGCAACCTCCATCTCTAGCGCTGGCCGTACAGCAGCCAGCCGCATCGTGGCTCATGCCAAAGTTATGCCCCATCTCATGGGCCATGGTGGCAGCAACTCCAATGGCATTTTCAGAGTGATCCTGCCCAGGCAAGGAATCAAGGGTGAGAGTCAGTATACCATGCAGCACATTATGAACAGAAATATGTATTCTCTGGCTCAGGAGACGGGCCTGTCCATCAGAACCCCCAATGGGTGCAAGATGCTCTCCTCTTCCTCAGCTGTGCAACATTCCCGGGAGGAACTATCCTCAGACTCAAGCCAGGGATCAGGAGCCTGTGCCCCTGCAGTTGCTGTTGGGACACCCAACTCCCATCATCTCAGCATATCCTGGACAGGGAGGACAGGAGTTGGCAGGGCAACATCCTTGGGAAGGGGGCAAACTCGAATGAGCACCCCAGGCTCCACACTCTGATAGGTACTAGGTACCCACAACCCTGCTGCCTCCCATCCACCCAGCCAGGCTCTTCACTGCCTTTGTTCCTATAGCGAGGCAGGGTGGGCGCAAAGGGCCTCAGTGGCACTAAAGTGGCAGAAAAAGCAGGGTAATGTAAACCAGGGGGACAGAGGGGCAGCTGCTGCTGCAGCAGAAGAAGACAAAACAAAAAGTGAGGTGGGGAAAGGGGTGCCACTGCCATCACAATTAAGAGGATGAGCAGCAGAAGCAGGGAGAAGATGAAAGAATCTTAGGGATGCCCTGAGAACTGGAGTCCAACAGCACCTGGAAGATAACACGTGCCCCATATATGTTTTAAGCTAAGATCCCATGCATATCTACTCAGAAATAAATTTCACCATGCTCAATGGTACTCCCAAGTGAGTGTATATATACTGCAATTTAGTTTATTGGGACAACGATCACAGGGATCTGTGATAGGGTTACATGTCATCTCAAGGAGTGCTCTTTGGGCAAGGGGTTGTCTCCTGAATTACCACCAAGCAATGTTAACTTGTGACCTTGCATTCTCTAGATGGTGGTTTCATCAGGCACAAAACAATACGGGAAGTATCCAGTGGAAGCATGGGATTCTGTGCTGCTGCTACTCATTTTGCCGGATCTTGTGCACAGCAACTTCCTGGAGGGTTATGCTCTTTGACAAGTTTATGAAGCTTACCATATTCACTCCTCCAGACTGGTAGACAGAACACATGGCCATCAAGGGGGCCAAGCCAATTGTAGTACCGTGGAAGGACATCCCACTGAAACAGATTTGGAGAGACGTTGCAGAGAAGAGCTGCTTGTCAAAGTGCCCAGCATTCCATAGCAGTCTGTGCTGCCCTCTCTCCACTGCCATCACTGCAAGCAAACCTGGACAGGGCTGGGTGGCAGCAAGGTTGGGGCAGTGCAGTGCTCTGATCTCACTACCACCCTGCTATACCCCAGCACCATTCCAATAAGCAGCAATGATCCCAGTGGTTCATTAAACACTGCAAACATTAAAGGATTCACACAAACCACAGCCTTTTGAATTGGTTTATGCATGCAGTTACATTTTAGAGGCAAATCTGGAAGTTACCGTCTTTTTCGCTTCATAGGATGCAGCGGACCATAGGGCGCACCTCATTTTTAGAGGAGGAAACAAGAAAAAAAAATATTTTTCTGGTTTTCTTCCTCTAAAAGCCCTGGTTTTGTTGTTGTTGTTTTTTTTGAGGATCAGCTAAAAGTTTTGCAGCTGTTTTTGCAAAGGCAAAAGGCCTTTTTTGAAGGATCAGCTAAAGGTTTTGCAGCTTTTTTGCCAAGGGGAAAGCCCTGGGGTTTTTTTTTTAGGATCAGCTAAAGGTTTTGCAGCTGTTTTTGCAAAGGCAAAAGGCCTTTTTTAAGGATCAGCTAAAGGTTTTGCAGCTTTTTTGCAAAAGGGAAAGCCCTGTTTTGTTTTGTTTTTGGTTTTTTTTTAGGATCAGCTAAAGGTTTTGCAGCTTTTTTTGCAAAGGGAAAAGCCCTGGGTTTTTTTTTTTTAGGATCAGATAAAGGTTTTGCAGCTTTTTTTGCAAAGGGGGGAAAGCAAAGCTCCTTTTGCAAAGGGGGAAAAGCAAAGAGGAAAAGCCCCATTTTTATGGGGTTTAACTCACATTTCTGAAAAAATCTTAAGGAAAGGGAGCCATTTCTACTGTTTGTAGACAGATAATCTAATCAGCCAGTCACTTGTCCTGGGGGAAAAAACAACCTCCCTCTGCAGCACATTCAACAAAGGAGGGCGGGGCTGAAAGGGAGCCGGGACTCTTATCTCTCTCCCGATCTCTTGCTGATCAGCTGCTGAGCGGGGTCCTTTCAACACTCCCTTTTTTCTTTGTAAAATAAAAAGCACAATCTGCTTTTGGCCCCTGGGCAATTCAGCTCCAGGGACCACCATTCGCTCCATAAGACGCACAGGTATTTCCCCTTACTTTTTAGGAGGGAAAAAGTGCGTCTTATGGAGCGAAAAATACGGTAAGCCTAAGTTTGCAGCTTGCCTTGCTTTCTCCAAAAGTTACAAGTCAATATGAACCAATGCAAATCTTCTACAGAAGACATGAAAGTTGATGCAGGTATTTTTGAAACAGGACCTGCATTCGGTCCTTTGTACCAGGGAGGGGGGCACACATCTAAAGTGTGACTAGTATCAACACATTTACATAGAACAGTACCAATTCACATTTAGTAACTAGAGAACTTGGAGCAGGGGTCATATTATTCCTATAAAAACAACTTACGTGATTAGCTGGGCGTTGTCATGCTTTTTGTACATAAGCAGCTTACGCCTCCAAGCAAGAAAAGACCACAGGGTCGAATGTGGGTTCTCAGAGATGTCACACTTATTGTGGTCATTCCAAACCTCAAGCCCAACCAGAGCAACCCGTATGTTCAGAGATTTGTAAAACTAAGAGGTTGGAGAAAAGAAGAGCTGGAGTTAATCACATGCCTCTGTTTCTACCATATTATAGCTCCAGTATGAGCTACATCTTCCTAGAACACACCACATTATTCCTTACCTAGTTCTCCTTGGGAAATAAATGTACATAAAACATGCAGCAAAATTTGGAAATGAATTCTTTGTGATTCTTAGAGCTGTACTAGACATTACATGCAAACACTCAGAATTTGCCACTGATTGCTTAAATATTTGGATAAGCAGCTGGGAGGAGAGGGGATGTAAAGGGAAAAAAACAGCATAGGGTTAGGTTCTTAATCTTTTTACATGACAATCATTTTTCTCCTTCAAATGGCCCCTGCAGTGGCTTTCCCCTATACAACAAATTTGTCCTCTGAAATACACATTTTTGTTGTTGTTGTTGTTGTTGTTGTTGTTGTTGTTGTTGTTGTTGTTATTTATTGATGCACCAAAAAAGGAAAAAACAAAACAAGAACACAAACAAAACAGTAATAAAGACAATATTAACTACAAATCAATAAAGCAAAAAGTGGTCCTTAGACTATAGACCCGACCTCCCGTCCATTCCTTATTTCATTTAAATATTATTTGTTGCCAATACACACTTTTATTTCAAATTAACTAATTATTGGTTTATCTTAAGTTTCATATCTTTGTTAAAGCTACTACAAAAATTATTCAAATATACATTTGGAACTTCACAGGAGAACAGCGACCTTCGGATGAAAGTTGGAATGATGGGAGGGATGAAAGTTAAGCACTCCTCCCCCTGCCATATATTTTTTTTACAACAAATTAAACTCCCCAAACTCTTTTCTCATTTTTTAAAAGTGAATATTCACATATAAGCATATAGTTAAGTCCTTAGCATTTGATATCTTTCTTTAAAAAAAGAAGAAGAAGCTTTCTCATAAAATGTAGCTATTTGGTCTCACCTTATCTACATAATTGGCAGCTTCCAGTAACTTATTTTTGGTTGCTTGAAGATCATAATTATGCTTCTGAAACTGGGGAGGCAAAAGCATTTCAAAATTATTCCATAAAATATCACTGCCATTCCTAACTCTGTGAAATTTATTCCTTTGAGATTCTGGCCTGATTCATTTGGGGAGCTGCCTGTTTTTACTGCCCAACTACCGGGGATTTTAAACTTGCATTTCAATTTCCCATGCACATTTACAAGCTTTAATAATTTCCTTGTACTCTGCGCTTCCAGAAAACACTTAAACAAATTTTTGAATTCTTTAGATAAAACGTTCAGCATAGTCTTTATATGGTCAAGTTTTGGAGCACATTTCAGGCGCCTTTGTGCATTTCTGTAATAATCTCTAACTTTAGAAATGGAAAGGTTGAGCAACCCTTATGGAGTTACACAGCCCTTATGATGTGGCTTACACAGCAACATCAGAATGGCACCGAAATTAAAACCAGCTCTTAGCACAGCAGAGTCTAGAAGCTCTTCTAGTCACCCTGTGCCTGTCCTAGCAGAATTAGTGTCACCACTCACCCCTGACAGATTAGTGGGGCTCATGAAAGTACAGTCCAGATGGCATAGATTCTAATGGTTTCTTGCTGCAGCTGACTGCCCACTAACCACTGCTGATTATTCCTCTGAATCAGACTATTTGTAATTATAAAATGAGCACAATCTCTCTGTCCTACATGACCGAACACAGTTGTAACATTATCCTGAAATGCCGCCTAGAAGTTTTTGGCAGGATTAGTTGTATTCTCCTCATATGTACAGCATGCTATCTAGTAATCAGTGTTCTAATCCCCGTCCCTCAGGCTCTGCTGGTTGCATCACCCACACCAGCCTCGGAGCAACTTATCCCATCCAGATGTTTGCATAGCAACCTCCATAAATTGCCGTGCTGGATTTTGCAGACACTGCAGAGCAGGTGTAGCTTCTGCTCTGCGGTGTCTGCAAAAAAACACTACCCAAAAACGGGTGTGATGTGCGTGTCCCTTAAAATATTGTCTGTAAACTGAACATAGGTTGCTTGATCCAAGCAACTACTATTTGTGGGTCTGTTTTGTGAAGTGGATCCCCCCCCCCCCTTTTAGGGCACGATTGGGGAAAAGGTTGCCTGTTTTTCTTTCTGATGTTTCCTTATGTATTTCTGTATTCACTTTGTCTAGTAAAAGGTGGGTGAGCAAACAACCAGAAAACCCAGAATGTTATTTTTCTCACACCACCTGCCCAGCTTCTCAGTGCCTACCTGTCAATCACCTGACATTACAATATCACCAGGTGAAATGTTCTCCTTTGTCTACACAATTTGAAATCAAACCACAATAGCATAGGCAATGAGTTTTGCAGGTGTCAATGACCAGCTGATTAATAGTGCCTCTAGACCAGGGTAGGCAACCTAAGGCCCGGGGGCCGGATGCGGCCCAATCGCCTTCTCAATCTGGCCCGTGGACAGTCCAGGAATCAAAGTGTTTTTTACATGAGTACAATGTGTCCTTTTATTTAAAAGGCATTTCTGGGTTATTTGTGGGGCACAGGAATTTGTTCACACACACCCCAATATAGTCAGGTCCACCACATGGTCCGAGGGACGGTTGACCGCCCCACGGCTGAAAAAGGTTGCTGACCCCTGCTCTAGACCAGTGTTTCTTGAACTCAGGTCACCAGCTGTGGATGGACTACAATTCCCATCAACCTTGACCACTGGCCCTGCTAGCTAGGGATGATGGGATTTGTAGTCCAACCACAGCTGAGGACTCAAGCTTGAGAAACACTGCTCTAAACCTTGCTTTTGACAGGTAGCCACATCCTTTCCTGCCTCACACTTGGCACCGTATATGTAGGGCAGGGGGCCATGACTTGAGCAAGTGAGCAGACCTGCCAGGTCTACAAGTTAGATCAGTGAGCCAGAGGTACCCCACCACTGTCTGAGGGTGAGAAAAATGCAGTGGTTTGTCTGCTCTACTTGGAACAATTTGCAGCCAGTGGCCAAAGTGGGATTGCCGTTTTGGTTGTAAAATCCAAATGGCACTAGTTGTGATTAACGAAACACAATAGTTATGCATGATATTTATGCATAGACAATCCAGAGACACAAACTCTAGCATAATGGAAGCCTTGTGTGTATGTGCATGTGTGCAAACACACACATATGTCACAACAGTGGGAATGTACCCTTTACATCAATTGTAAAATTGCAAGTGGGGAAAACAACAGTTATGAAGAGATCCAGTTATGCAGAGAGGATCAAGTTACCCCAACATAAATTCTGTGAGCAGTGATCAAATCTTAGGAGAAGAGTGTGCCAGGAAAAAAAAGCCATTAAAATAAAAGATGCGTGAATGACCTAATGCTCTTGGGTACGGTTAACGAGACAAAGACCCAACTAGCTCCAGGTCACTGATTAGAAACAGATTCCAGGCACATGTAGACAGGATGTTTTTACATTTCTGTCAGTTGCTAACAAACACAGTATGAAATATATGAGTGCTCTCAATACAGTTTGATCCTTTGCTACATGTTTTAGCAGAAGGGTCTGTAGCTAAAAAAACAAGGTATACAGATCTGGGATAAGGAACATTGTTAAATCAGGTTTGGAAAATGCACATAAATTATTCTCATTTTATTTCTATACCACTTTGTATTTCTAAGAAAAAATATCAAAGCATTTTAAAACGCATTAAAACATCAATTAAAACAATCCAGGATAAAACACTCCTATTTTGCTATTTTTGGTAGCTCACCAAGGCCAATTAACATATCACGCGGGATATTTTGATTTTGTGTCATAATTTTCTTTATTTATACTTCAAAGCAGCCTCCAAAGTTACTATTAGCAACGAAGGGGTGGGGATATGAATGCAGGATCCCCCTACAGCTCCTTTTAAGTAAAAAAACCAAATCACCAGAAGCACCGATCATTGATCTCACGTGTAATAAGTAGTTTGGCCCTGAACTGTCTATCCTGGGTTTGATTCTGGATCTGGTATAAATCTACGTCCCTCTTACCTCTGCATAATCAGCCACTAGAAGGAGCTCCACATATTTCATAGACTGTTGGTCATCCCTCTTCACCTATGGTGACAAAAGTACACATCCCGAACTGTTTCATGAAGCTCTTTAAAATTCAAAACACACTTTTATTAAAATGTACTCGTTTTGTCAGGTTCAAAAATGTCACATATACTGAAATAATTAGAAACTGTTTGTAGTCCTCATAATTTCAAGAGAAAACCCCCACTTCTCCAGCACAGATTTGAGGGCAGTATAGGTGGCATGTGGGCAAAGAAGAGGGAGAAGTTCTGTTATACTCATGGATTCTCAGCTCAGACTTCATTTTCCGGGGGGGGGGGGGGTAAGGCAAATCACTGTTTTTTTAGCCTCAGTCCTTCATCTGTAATCTAGGAATAACGATGCAGCCTTTTTTATATTGCTGTTCCCACGATTATCGAGATAATACAAGTGAAGTACTTTAAACACTTAAGCATGAATCATTGTTTTCCTTAAAGCTTTCAAAACAGATGTCTTCTGGGGTGCAATAGAATAATTCAGAAGTACTAACCCTGCGATAACTGGACCCGCCTGGCCTTGTCAACTCTCCAAGCCAATCCATAGCCTTTGATCCTGAATGCTGGTTTCCACAGGTACCCCTGGCAACCTTGAGATGTTCAGACCTGTAGATCAAGTGTTGCTCTTGGCTATGAGGCAGTGGTTCCAAGATATAACTGAGGTTGTTGCTCAGTACTATAAGGCCACTGGAAGACAAAATCAATAAAGCAGAAGTTGTGGAGGGCAAGTATTTACAATTCATTATTCCTCTGGGATTGCTCAGTCACTAGAGCATCTTAATCTTAATCTCAGGGTCATTGGTTTGAGCCTCACGTTGGGCAAAAGATTCATGCATTTGCAGGAAGTTGCACTAGATGTCCTTCATGGTCTCTTCCAACTCAATGATTCTATGAATACAAACCAATAATCAGCTAGCTTGGTGTATATTGTGCAGAATAATTATTTACTGAATTTGTATAAAAGAAAGTTTCAGCACATTTTGCTAAGACCTAAGATCACGGAAGGGTAAGAGAACACATGGGGCCATATTCTGCACTAGCAGAAGCCAGCACTAGGATACCTTATTATTAATACTCTGGGCACTTATTTTCAGTAAAGGGGCTTTAGTTGTGATCACTCCAACTACAAATTACAGAAAGGCCTGTTTTCAACAAAGGAAACTAATCTAGTATTGTTTCATGAGAATTAGCCTATATAAAATTGGGTGTTTTTGCTTTCTCAGTTATTATTTATGCAGAATGACTGGGAACAGTTTCTCAAATGAGATTGTTTTGAGTGCATTGTACCAAGGAAGAAGTGTTTGGCCTTAGAGATAGTTACACCCTTCCCCACCTGCTTACTTCCCCCCTTGAGAAGTACAAACATATGCAAGTGTTTAGCTTCTGTATTCCTCCAATAATCCCGAAAGGATTTAGAACAACATGAAGGATACTGGCCAGCACATGGACCAACTCTTCGGATGGTCATTTTGCAGCCAGGGATAAAGTACCGGAAAATGTGGTGGGGGGGAGGGTAAAAGTAGGTCAGCATGCACCTGCAATGCTTCCTATTTTGTGTGGGCTCTGTGTATGTCAGCCATAAATGGCCAGGATTTGCTTTGTTTACACTACTGGACAGTTTGTTTACATTAAAGTGACTTGAGGTCATTGAGGGATTTTGGGGGAAAATAAAAATTGGCCAAAACTGTTTCCTGGCTGGATGGCAGCCCAGCTTTCAAATGGCTTTGAATAAAGGTGACCAAAAGGAAACCACGTCCTGTTTATAAAAACAATCTCTTTGACCTGTCATTTCAGGAGGTCAAATCATCTCATGTGGAATAAATATGTGCGTATCTGTACAACAGACTTGGTGCTAACCTGGGATGTTATAGAATTCTGTTCTTGCGAGGGGTAAATGGAAGAGAACAGCTTTTCAGAAGAAACATGTGTGTCAAGATTGCTATAAAATGCTGACACTGGAAGGGAGAAATTCAGAATAATTTGTTGAGATGAAGAGATAAGATTCTAAGAAGGCAGGAAAGCAAGCATGTGGTGGAAACTGAAGCTACTGAAATGAGTCTATTGATGATGAGATTTTATGTAAGATAGAATTCAGAGGAATAGATTCTTGAGTACCTAATGAACATTTCTTCCTATGGTGCTTGGAGATGAAAATCTTAATGCAGATAACCTCCTTTGAATGTACATATCTGGGGATCCCTCACTGATGTCATTTGTCATTTCGGTATAGTTCAGTTGGTACAGCATGAGACTCTTACATCTCAGGGTCATAGGTTTGAGCCCCATGTTGAGCAGAAGATTCCTGCACTGCAGAGGGTTAGACTAGATGACTCTTGTGGTCCCTTCCAACCCTACAATTATGTGATTCTGATTCTAAGTCTGAGCTACATAAGAATTGTTCTTGTGACTTAGATCAGGGCATGGTCTTGCTGAAGCTACACAGGTCTAGTTCTGGTCAGTGTCTGCATGGGAGACCACTTGGGAACCACATGTCTGCTTCACAGGGTTCCATTGTAGGAAAAAAGGCAGGATATAAGTGCAATAAATAAACAAATCAAATCTACCATTCTGTTACCAACAGTGTAGCTCAGTAGTCCAAGTCCAGTTCAAGTCGTTCCATTGGTCATGTTGTTCAGATGCCTGATTATCATCTTCCAAAGCAACTACTCTATTCTGAACTTAAAATTGGAAAGTGTAATGCTGGTGGTCAACAAAAGAGGTTGAAAGACTCTCTCAAGGCAAATCTAAAAAAAAATTGTAGTATAAACACCGGCAATTGGGAAACACTGGCCTGCGAGTGCTCCATTTGGAGAACAGCCTTTACCAAAGGTGTCATGGGTTTTGAAGAAACACGAATTCAGGACGAAAGGGAGAAACGTGTTAAGAGGAAGGCACACTTGGCAAATCCTCACCGTGATCAACTCCTGCCCTAAAACCTATGCCCCCACTGTGGAAGGACGTGCAGATCCAGAATTGGCCTCCCTAGTCACCTATGAATACACTGTTAAGACTGTGTTCATGGATGGGTAACAGCTGCCATAGTTAATACCCATTAACATCTGTCACCATTCCTCCATGTATGGCTTAAAAATAACTAATGAATGGCTTTTAAAAAATGTCATTGTCATATCGTCTGATAGGGAATTACTATCAGAATGTCCCTGTGATCCCAGAGAACTAATCTAACTTGAGATTCTTTAAGGATGAGCTTGACCTTACCGTAGACCATTGCATATGCTGAGTGCCACACTTGAGTCTTCTACCTCTCTCACAGTACCGTGGTAAAAGCAATGATCCTGGAAGGACAGAACAAAGACTGTCAAGGTATTATCCTGTACATTTATTCTTCCTCCTCAACTCCCCTTGATGGTTGATGCAAGAAGAGGATAGCAAAATGTATAGATTCCTCTCTACCCGCTCCCCAAAATACCCTGCATATGAGAAGACAATGGTCATATTCCATAGTTCATATGCTTTTTTCCTTTATTGTCAATGAAACCTAAGTTGCTTTGAAACCCCAAGAAGGGTAGATGTGGCTAAAGCACATGGCTTGAGTATAAACACCTTGTCATTTCCATCTGGCAATGTACATGTACTATTTTTTGGAAAGCAATTATACATTCAAGTCTCCTTTTCTTTAGGTATATTCCACCACTGTAAGTGGCTCGTCTGGTGTAATGGTTAAAATGCTGGGACTAGGACTCAGAAGGCCCAATTTCAAATCTCTGCAAAACTCACTGAGTGACCTTGGGCTTGTCACTATCTCTACGGTTTGCTGTGAGGAAAGAATGGAGGCAAGTACCTTGTATGTTGCCTTTAGCCTCTTGGAAGAAAGGTGGACTATAAATGTAACAGATAAATGAAATGTTCCTATTCTATAATCTCATAAAGAAAAATTCAGGTGTGAATAAAGTACAGATCAGTTAACCTCTCATTTTGACATAATACTATTGAGTCCTGCAGTATTATTGAGTGTAATTCCTTTGAAAGCCTGCCTAAAGGCCAGATCCAAAGCACACTGAAATCAATATGAACTTTACCGCTCACTCCAAATGGTTCCCAAAGCATTGTTACTTTTCAGATCTTTAAAACACCCACATGGCATGAAGTGATAAAGCCCTATTGTAGCAGGTTCCTGTCATTACAAATGGCAAGAAAAATGCGCTTTACAACCCAATTGCCAATAAAATTCCACCACAGTAATCTTTCTTATGAAACTTTAAGCCTAGAGGAAGGGAAGAGGAAGTAGCATTAAGAAGGATGAGCTCATAGACATTAGCTTTTTCATTTTTAAATCATCTAATTAGCAATATGAATTTTTGCACTGTTTCGGTGAAGTGCCAGACAGTCAAAGCATTTCCACTCAGTTAATTCATGAAGAAGGTCCTGCTGGATATGAGCCAGCTGGCAAGGGCTAGCTTCGCAGTGAGCTGAGAATATAACCAATGTTCAGATCCCTCTTAGCAGAGGACAAGAGAAGATTGGCCAGCTCATGGATATCCAGTTTTAGATTCAATAGGACTTCTTGAGAAGAAGTGTGACCTGCCATGGTGGAACAAGAGCCAACAAGAGCCAATCCAGTTTGTATTGTATGGCCCAGTTCACACATCATAACAAGCCATAGTTAATTGCTTACTGTGAATGCACTGATCTGGGCTGCCTTGGTTCTTCTGCCTATTGCAGAGGAGAAACCAACTACAACCTACAGTTGTTGTCTCCATTCACTATTCCCTCAAGTCAGCTAGGCTCTCTGGGGCGGGGACTCTGCAGCTGGGCACGCAATACTTACTGTGTTGTTCAAAGTCACAGTGTGGGGAGTTCCGTTCTTAGTATAATGTGTTTCGGTATAGCCTGGTGCAAAGAGGTGCCTGCCAGCAACCAAGGAGAGACAAAAGAGAGGGGGAAAGAATTATATTTTGCATGTCATTATCCAAACTGTCCACCTCTGTGATATCTTACTATCATACATCATTAAAGGCTTACACCAATATCTTACAAAAGCTTTTTAAAACAACAACAACAACAACAACAACGTCACGTGGCATTTGCGCCTGCCAAAATTGTATGTAGGAAATAGAAATCTTTAAAATAAATAAAAGTATCTTCTTTTTAAGAAGATTAAACCTATCCATTCTTAAGGAAATCAGCCCCGAGTGCTCACTGGAAGGACAGATCCTGAAGCTGAGGCTCCAATACTTTGGCCACCTCATGAGAAGAGAAGACTCCCTGGAAAAGACCCTGATGTTGGGAAAGATGGAGGGCACAAGGAGAAGGGGGCAACAGAGGACGAGATGGTTGGACAGTGTTCTCGAAGCTACCAACATGAGTCTGACCAAACTGGGGAAGGCAGTGGAAGACAGGAGTGCCTGGCGTGCTCTGGTCCATGGGGTCATGAAGTGTCGGACATGACTAAACAACTAAACAACAACAATACCAAATCTTCTTTTGGGTCTGCACAATATATTGTTGGAGATGCAGCTGGCGTGGCAGAGTGGAGTGGAGGTAGCATTGCTCACCTTGCTTCCCAGTGTGGAGGTTGCTGCTGGTAACCAAGAGGAAGAGGTGAGGCGGTGCAGAGCCAATCCAGTGCATTTGCAGTGCGCTGACCTCCCCACTGGCTCGCCCTTTTCCTTCTTGGTTATTGGCAGTGAGCTCCATGTTGGGAAGCCAAGTGGGCAGTGGTGTCCTGTTCCGCTGGACACCACTGTGTTGCTAAAATAACCTGCAATGTGTACCATCAAGCTGAGTAAAATACACAAATGCAATTAGGGGAAAGATAGGCTTTTTGAGGCTTTGCAGGAAGTCTGGTATTCACCGACAAATGGCCCCTGGCACATCACCATGATCCGTGAGTCATCAGGAGAGATAAAGGAAAATGCATCTCTTTTCTTCACCCCCTTCAGAAGGATAATCATTTAAACCCCTGCTTAATTTAAGTTAACTTCAAAAGTTGTATTGCTCACTGTCTGGCCTAGGGTAAGCTGCTAGCTCTTAGTTGCATGTCTTCCACAGAAGGTTACAATATGAAAAGTACTTCTGTACACTGATTGTGCTATAGAGATAATGAAAGACAACTAATGCCAATATGGCAACCTTTTATCGTTACTGTACTCCAGCAAAATTAATTTTGCTTCCCTGGCCGTCTTTGCTGGTACAAAACACTAAGCCTTGCAACTGCAGACTACAGATAACCACAATAAAACAAAAACCCTAAACAAAAAATACTGCACAGTAAGCTCTCTATTATCTCCTATGTTGTCATGGTCTGGAAAGCAAGAAACAATTATTTTCCCACCCAAACTGTATTAGCTTCCAGGAAACTGACATAAGCAATATGCTCAGAGCAAGCAATGACCTTAGGAGAGGCTGTGCCAAACTTGCTTCAGGTGTTGTAAACCCAGATGAGGTTTAATAATAATAATAATAATAATAATTAAAGTAGTGACTCCTGGAAGCACTTCACAGATATGCAAAGGGTTTGACCAGTGTAAGCTCTTCCAAGTCGGCAGTTCAACTGCACACGTGAAACTACTGTATAACTAAACACATGGAAGTCACATGGAATTTTTCAATTTGAATGGAGTAGTACTTTTTTGTTTGCTAATCAGTTTCATCAAGGGACCTAGCATTCTAATATTATGAGAGGAGACAAAATTCCATTTACCCACTTTTCCCATGCTATTTATAAATTTTGTGAACATTTATCATATCCCATTTAGTTTCTCTCTCTCTCTCTCTCTCTCTCTCTCTCTCTCTCTCTCTCTCTCACACACACACACACACACGTGTATATATCTTGGTTCTTAAGTCTGGGCTGAGACCAAGAATATGAAAGTATACCGTATTTGAGCCACATATCTGTAGTATAGGCTGAAACAAAATGGTCATTCCCTCTGACTATAAGGTATAAGGGCACTATAAGCTCAATGGATATTGTTTATACATTCCCTGAATTGTGTCTCTCTCACTCCATTTCCCCTTATTGTTTCCCAACCTATGATGCCATTCTTTAGACTACAAAAGAAACAGGAAATTTTTGGGTTATTTACACTGAGCAAACAAAACCCAACAATGTGAGTTTTCCCCTACTAACACAAGCTTAATATTATTTGGGACAAGGCTGACTCCGGAGGCTGGGTATTTACCAAGGCCCTAAGATCAACTGAGATCCCATCACTCTAAAAGTGCTGCCATTTCCACTTTGCATGGTATAGCTTAGTAGAACTGTGATGTCCCACTGGGGGATGGGGGCGCAGCCACAGTGGTGGAGGAGCAGAACATGTTGAGCACTCAACAGTGGCGAGTGCTGGGCAGTGAGTGCCCAGCCACAGCAAGTGGCAGGCGCCCAGTGGCAAGGTGGGGGCCGGGAACAGTGAGGGCAGTGGTTTTTGCCTCAAGCAGCAAAACAACCCAGCCTGGCCCTGAATGTGAATCTTATTCTAGAGAAGTCAAAATGCAAGCAATCATGTGGTATTTTTATTTTTAAAAAGTCAGGATAAAAATATTCAAAACGAAAATTTTCAATTACTGTAACTTGCTGGTTTCCATTTTTGTCAGCCTACCACACAAATGTCAGGAAAACGCTAAATGTGTCATGCTGTGGTTAATGAGTGTGGGCAAGATGTGAAGGACCTAAGTACAAATGTGGCCAGCATGTGACAAATTGGGCTAAGTCCTGAAACAAGGCAAGTCACAGATTCTAATTTTTCCTATGGCTAGAGGCTATGGTCCATCCAACACAACAGCTCTTGCATCAGCAATTTAACAGGAGGTAAAGCACGTGGTGTAGTCAAGGAGCCCTACCTCCAGAGATCATCCTACTGTCTGGAACATATGTTGTTTTGAGATTATTTGCAATCCCTATATTTTTTGGAAAAACAAAAAAGACCTTTCTAATTCTTATGTTCTTATTGTCAAACCCATGGACCCACAATAAGCAGGGTTAAGCTAACTTAATGGCTATGAGCTACACCATTTCATGCTTATGAGTACAAAAATAAAACATCCTTAATTGGACACTAAACAAATGCCAGGCAGGGATCTACAGTTAAATCCAACATAAAATAAAACCTAACATTGAAATGGCGATCTAACACATGAGCAGCCATGTAATCCTGAGGTCATTTGGCCAACTTTTTGCATGTGTTATTATTTATTTGAAAGCGGAAGGTCTGGCTTCTGCAATGCTGACCAATGTGTTCATATCCCAAACAGCTGTGGTAAACATTTTTCTTTGTGCGCTATAAGTTACACGCACACAAGATTGTGACATGGTTCAGATGTTGGCACTAAGCCAAATCATGGCTTAGCCTGAATGAGCACCAGTAAAAACTGCAGCCACATTAGTGCTGTTCTTGTGAGACCCAACGCTATTCCATAGGTTTGCATAGCATTACATGTGAACCTGGGCTCATGGTTTATCTCACTCCAAACTAATTAGTTCTAACTTTTGCTGGTTGAATAGTTGTTGGTTTTTTATTTCTCAGATGTTATTGTTTCGGTCCTTTAAACAAATTGGACTGACTTTAATGTACAACAGGTCTCTGAGGTCCATGTTTTGGATAAAGGTGCAGTTCTGAAAATGTCTAAATAAATAAATGTCTATTTGTCACCCCTACTAAAACAGGAGTGGGGAACTGCCAACCCCTGAACTGGATGCAGGTCCCAGTCCCTTTCTGCCATGAACTCTCTTCTTTAGCCCTGCTCCATCCTCTTCCATACCATCCCCTTACCCAGTGATGACTTCCCAACCTGCTGGGTTTTCATGCTGGTCAGGAAGAAGGAGAAGCTTCTTTTCTTTCCACCCACCACAGAAACAAAGCAAGAGGAGGGCACAGAGAACAAAAGAGGGGGGAAAGGTGGGGAGAGAGAGATGGGTACATCTGCCCACTTTTGGCTTTGGTCCCACCTGCCACCAAGTGGCCACACCACTAATATGGATCCCCCAAGAGATCACTCCCAAACAGCTCACAACATACAAAAAGCTTCTTCACTACCTCTGCTATTAAAACACACATGCATTTACTGCAGACCTTAGGCACTTCCAGTATACTGTACACAAATGGCTCTAAGTTTCTCTTGTGATAAAGTAATATGAGCCACCTGGTTCAGATTCTCTGCCTCCCCACCCCACCCCACCCCAAAATACTTTTTCTTTTCTGCCAAGGGGATGAAAATCACTAAGTGGTCCTGCTGACTGATATGGCGGTTATTATTTTTCCAGCATCACAGGCAATGGCCCTAAAGAAGAATACAAGTTAACTATGACAGTGAATGTCGATGTCGTGAAAAATCAGCCAAATCCAGACTACCTGGCAGGAAAGCAGTGCCAGCACCATAGATCAGGCTCTATTCTCTAACAAAGAGTGATCAGCCAGTGATTTCAAAAAGTGTGTTGTAAGGGGCTGATAGCATTTTGCCAGCTGTTGGTTTCAATCTCATATTCTATCTGTGCTGCGCTTCAGAAAGGAAGCTGCTTCTGCTGATAAAATTAACAACAAAACTGGAACTGTTTTTCAAAGCTGGTGTGATTTCAGAAATGGCTGGAGCACACACACACATACAACCCAATTTATATTGGTAATATGTGGAGGGTTGCAGCCTTAACCCAGAAGAAGAAAATAACTCTGGCCCAGATCTAGGCAAGTGAAAGCTGACCTTGATACACCCACATCGCATGCACTCAGCGTTTGCTTTGAAAGAATAACTTCTGTGGGTGCAGGGCAGGCTGCTTGCTGCTCCCTGCAGTTTTGAATGTCCTCCTGCTGAAGTATGGATGCAGGCTGTATGTGGACAGCTGTTGCCAGTTTTCATTGAGCTGCAAACCTCAGGAGCAGGGTCAGATCCAAGGAGTGAGCAAGGGCCTGGCCCACAGCCACAATGTACAGATGTCTTAAAGACTCGTTTCCAGCCTTATTCAGAGCCCTCTTGGCTTGGCTCCACTCTGTCAATGATACCATTGTTCCAAACAAAGCCTCCATCTTAACACCACGGGGCAGATCAGTGAAAGTGCCTGCAGTGAAGAGGCTTCTATTTTGTGGTATAGGGTGGGGAGCGTCAAATATTTTATGTATGAGGCAGATGGAAATTAGGTTGGAAAAGAGCATTGTGTCATCCGAATGGCAACAAGGGAACAGAGGCACACACATCACAGCTCCCTTGTCGCGTGGCTCTTCTGGAGATTTCATCAGCCTGAACACAACTGAAGCCTCCACCAGAATGGAGAGATAAATCCATACTTTCCAACATGCCTCCATGGCATCATAGAACCATAGTTGGAAGGGACCACGAGGATCATCTGGTCCAATCCCCTCCAGTGCAGGAGTCTTCCACCCAAGGTGGAGCTCAAACCCACAGCTCTGAGATTAAGAGTCCTATGCTCTACCGACTGAGCTGTCCCTCATGGTCAGAGGGATGCGAGGACTGAGGAAGGGAAAGGCACATTCCCTCAGCACCATCCTAGAATATTTATATGCCTAAAGAACAACTCAACTGGTGTCCCCTCTGCATGGGCTTCCTTGGTATCTGCACCATTCATACACCAAACCTTGACTTCATCATTTTGCTCTCATTGGAGAAAGTTGTTTCACCCCACCAAAAGAGCTATCCTACCTCTGGTTCCAAAAGACAAACAAAAAGTACATAAGAACATACCGTAATCATAGTTCAGCGGTAGAGCATCCTTTGTGCTCTACCACCCCAGAGAGACCCAAATTCAATCCCCAGGATCTCCAGGCAGGACTGGGAATGTTCTTGGCCTGAAACCTTGGAGATTTGCTACCAATCAGTTGGATAATATTAAGCTAGATGGACCAGTGATCTGACTTGGTATAAGGTAGGCTCCTGTTTTCCTATGTGTTCAAAATCCAAAGAGAGAAATAAAAGATAAAATTCCAATGAACAGAAACTAGTAGATACAAAATACTGCATGTCTTGCTTTCATTCACACTAGATGATGTCAGTCAGCACTGGATAGGTCTTCAACCTAAGACAGAAGCATGGCTATAATTTAAAGAAATCCAACAGTACAGATTGATGAGTAAATGAGAACAATTTCAAATCAGGAAAGAGAGAGTACAGTTCAAGAGAGAAAAACTGATAAGACGTCACAACATCAACCTCACTGAAGAACTATGAGCAGCTTCCAGGAAGGGGACGAGAAAAGAGAGGGAAGCAGGTAAGAACTGAAATATACAAAAGCATAAATAAATAAATGGTTTTGAGTTTTCAGAATTCAAAGGTCTGGATTAATTTGAGAAATTTAGAATTACCTTCAATCTAATGTAAAACCCACAAAAATACTTTTGAACAATAGGGACTGTTGCTGCAGATAATACTGTATATTAATAGTTTTCACAGCAACAGAAATAAAGTATTATAAGAGTATGTGAAAGGGTAATTGATGACTTGGCTTGTTAGCCCAGTGGATAAATGGAATAAGCAAGTGAATGGAACAGATCAGGAGCTTCGTCCACCTTAGAAATTCCTGACAATGGATATTTATTATTATGACATCATCAGACTGGGAATGTCTCCATGTCCTTTGCACTTACAAACATCTATATATGTACAGTATATTGGGAGAGCACCTGGGAACCCTATATATGTAGTGTTGAGTCCCATGATGGAAGATGAATTGCCCCTTTATGATAGTGGTTGCAGAAAAAGTTATGGAGCATAAGAGACAACATAGAGGGGTCAAATCTAAGACATCATTCTCTATTATTTGGTTTCCATTTGTCAAATTTGTTTCTCAGGGAAGGTGCATTGCAGTAATCCAGCCTTGAGGTTACCATGGTCTACAGTGGTCAGGCTATCCATATTATGTGTAAGATTTCAGTGACGATAGAATTTTGTACCAGTGGATCAGCATCCTTCTGGATAAAGGGATAAATGTAAATAAAAAAATCCTGACAAGAAACTGCGTGAAAATGACAATAGTGACTTTGAAAAAGAATGGGAACCCTTTACAATATATTTGCAGAAACAACAGAAAGAAATGGTCTCGCTGGCAGGATTTAAATAAACATTTCCAATTTCATTTACAGAGAACAAGAAGTACAACAATGTGATAACATAGTATTGTAAATATATAGCAGAATGTATCATCTGATGTAATACAGTGGTACCTCGACTTACGAATTACTCGACATACGAATTTTTCAACTTACGAATGGACATCCGTTGGCGGTTTTAGATAGGCTATACTCGACTTACAAATTTTAGATGCAGTTTCCTTGACTTTCGTTTTTTTTTCGTTTCCAATGCATTCCTATGGGGAGATCGCTTTTTTCGACTTACGAATTTTTCGACCTACGAATGTGCATTCGGAACGGATTAAATTCGTAAGTCGAGGTACCACTGTACATCAGAAATGGTAGTTGAGGGAAGTCAACAGGGAGGGGGGAAATTGGAAAGTGTATGTTCAGCAATGATATTGGACATTTGTTTTGGGAAAAGAAAATTAATAAAAAATATTTTTAAAAAATAGAAATAAAAAATCCTGGACTCTTCATCTTAGTGATTTGAACAAGTTAGAGCAGCATTTTTGTTTAAGAATAATATATTTGTCTTAAGTTGACCATATCCTTTCCTCAATAGACAGATGCCATTTAAAATAATAATAATAATAATAATAATAATAATAATAATAATAATAATAATAGGTGCATACAAGTATGACAGTCAAAATCCAATATCAATTCACTGATTTTGACAGGGGTATGTCAAAATGAGGTAAAAATCACATGTTCCAAGGCCCACTGACAGCAAATTGTTAATATGAAACAATAAACCTGCCCAAATGGCTTGCCAAGAATACTTGGAAGTAGAGGAAGGATTTATTTCTCAGTGATTCTTTATACACTGTTGGATTAGGACCCAAATCACTGCTGTGATTCCTTTTGGCTGCAGTACAAATGCCTTCAAGTGAGTGATAATTTGACTTTGCTCTGCCGCATTACTCCAATAACATGAAATCACCATTTGTTATGAAAAACAAAACCATCCCACCCATGCAGTATATGCCAGTAATGAACTGCTTTTTAAATTCCAGAATCACACGGGATTGGAAATGTTCAAATTCTGTTAAATAATTAAAGCTTGAGGTTTTTAGTTGGCTTATGAACTTTGGGAGTTACATATCACACTTGCTTCATAAGTTCTCTTGGGACTCAAGTCGGGAACATGATGCAAGCCAGCAGCCCTTGGATGAATTGTTCAGGATTCTCTTCTTCTTCTTTGCAAAAGGTTTAGTGTCATTTACAAACACTTATGTCTTTCCTCAGGTCAACCATGTTTCAACCAAGCTGCCTCTTAAGTGTCAGAACTGCCGGGGAGAGTTAACACTGATGGGCAATGAGATGTGCCCCAAAGCAAAAGTCAAAGGGGAGGAAATAGAAGGGGAAATTTGTTCTCACAAACTTTTGTTTGTGGCATGTATATA
Source organism: Lacerta agilis (assembly GCF_009819535.1). Taxonomy (NCBI): domain Eukaryota; kingdom Metazoa; phylum Chordata; class Lepidosauria; order Squamata; family Lacertidae; genus Lacerta; species Lacerta agilis. The sequence goes on from NC_046313.1 coordinate 62,980,706, forward strand.
TCTACAGGTTTTTAAAATAAGAAGGTGTGGCGGAATAATGCCTGGTTCATCATGGGTTAACCTATCACTCCCATGTTAGGTAGGTGTTCCCTGGGAGGCGGAGCTAGTTGGCATTCTAAAAGGAGGGGGAACAACCTGGAAAGGCAGTTGGGGGTTTGGCAGTTGGGTGTGGAGGTTTAGAAAGAGAAACTGCGAGGTTAGGCTTTGGGGAATGGGAGGAAAGGTCATTACCATTGCTAACGGGATGCAGGAAAGATTATAACTGAGCTGAATTATATAAGAAGATTTGTACCAGTAATAACTCAAGACATCCATGTTTTCAAGTTACCTTAATAAAGTTAAAAGTGCTTAAACGTTCGTGGACTCTGGCAGTGCGTCAGTGCCTCAAGAGGTGTGGCTGAGGGGAAAAGCACTAAGGGTTTCCTGTGATAGAGGGAACGGGTGGCTTATTTTCCTGGCATACAGAGGACTGGGCAGGGAAGCCAAAGGTGCCACGCAGTTGCCAAAAAGGGAAGGCAAGCTGCAGTAGTTTGGGAACCCAGGGCGGGAGATCCCAAAGGTGGCAAGAGTTGTTTCGAACGTGAAGCACTGAGGTACCCCAGAGACAACTCCCATATAACCACTGAAGGATTCATCCTAGTTGGTAGAGAAACTTAGGGAGAGTCACGGTTGGGGAAGTATCGACGGGAGAGGGAATAGGATCCCTCCCTTTTCAAGTGGGGCTTAATGGCCTTCATAGTCCTGCTGATGTCAAAGGTTTGGGTTCTGCTTATATAATCTCTTCCGGAAAGTATTTCCTTCCTGGAGCATCTGATGCAGAGCTAAGCAGGTCTCCCCTCTTATAACCCCAAAGATCAAAGAACTGTAAAGCTGCAGAGTCCAACTGCCTGCACATCTTCCTATATGATAAGCAAAATGAGGACAGGAGAGAAGGAAGCTTTCTTCCTGCCTGGGAAATTGTGCAATGTTTAGAGTCAATGAAGAGATAACCTAGCTTCCTTGCCTAGCCCTCTGACAATGAAATCATCATTCCAGGAGGAAGATGGCCAGAATGCCTCCCGCAGCAAGACCTGGCTTTCTGACCATTCATAAATTCTTCGTGAGACCTGCAGAAGAGGTCAAAGCCTTCTGTCATTTGTTCCCATTCATATCCTACGTGTGTAGGAAGTTACCAGCAAATCACAGTGTGTGTGGCACCTATGCAGAATCCCACAGCAATCCTTCCTACGTAAAGCTGAAATAGGCAACAGCCACTTTTGTTTCCAGTTTTCTGTTTCCTTAAACAAGCACTAGAAAGGAAACCAGATAAGGCAGGAAATTATAATGGAAGTGACCCAGTATCCAGCAGCTCAGAATCTCAGGCAATGGTGGGGGGTGGGGTCTTGTTAGCCCTGACACATGGAAACAGTACAGTGGATTTGTCAGTTTTGTTTTCCAAGGTACAGTAATTCTACAATTAGATCTCTGGGCTGGGCTGAGAGCCAGAGCATTTTCTGTGTCAACTAGCCAATGACTGCATGTCTTGGCTACCATCACAATGAATTCTTCCTAGCCTGAATTATAAATGCCCTTTCTAAACAAACCTGTGCCAAGTCTCATTGCCTCCATTAAATGCCATGTCTTCCGTGTCGAGCAAAATGGAGCAAACCACACAGGTAACACAGCAAAGTTTTTAGATTACCATTAACAAACTTCCATTCTAAAACAAGATCCTCACTAGCAGTAGAATATTTTCTTCTTCTTCTTCAGTACAGCTTCTCTTCTAAAAATTACCCTCTTCATCCAAAGGGACAAGTTCTTAGGCATAGTCTTTTGTCATTCATTACTTATATGTTTGTCACATTTTCAACCTTGCTATCTTCAGTCAAAGGGGAATTCTGTCTTTCTTTCAAAAATGCACACGAAGTTTAAAACAAATCTGTTTACATGTGAGGTTCTTCCTGAACTATGGCCAATGTTATTCTTAGAACCTCTCTACATCTATTTTGTGATCCATCTGCCTTGGATTTTCTGCTTTGCAGCTGCAGAGCTTAAGCATCTCAACAGATCATTTAATAATCAATTGGGCTGCACCAGGTGTCTGGGAACCTATTCAGAGATAATAGCTAATAGAGTAACTTCCTGTGGAATTAAATAGAGCTTGAACCTCCTCAGTCCCAGCTATAACCACCACCAAAACATAAACTGTTAGTTTCTAACATACTCAAAGTATCCTCAGATGTACTGAAACTAAGCTCGAGTATGTGCTGAACTTACTTCAAAACACTAACCGTGCAATACTACACAAACCTACTCGGACATAAGCCCCATAATAAAATTAAGAACAACAACAAGCCAGTAATCCCCCTCCCACAACACTTTTCAAAGGGCATTGATTAAAAACAAATAACCAGAAAAGAAAAGAAAAATATACTAGTATAAAAATTATACTGGCAAAGAACTAGCATTCTATGTTTGGAGCACTTGATGAAAGTCCGTACCAGTACCCAAGTGAGGAGTTGTACCGGTACTTATTACACATCACAGAAAACTATGAGCCCTGTACATTTTTTCCTGCAGCCCCTTGCAAAGTTGAATGGCTGTGCGGGTGTGTGTTTAGAGGGATGAGGGGCCCAACTCAGGAAGTAAACACAATATATGTGTTCCGTTTTGCTAGCCTGTTGAGAGCAGGCCTCAGATGAAAATAGCACAGCATGGTTCCCAGGAGACACCTGGAAGTTATGTCATCATGCTCAGAGTTAATCTACTGCTAATGTTTTGCTCAAGGGACTCTGCTTCTGCCAATTCTCTTCCACCACTCATAGCTTTCCCTTCACAATTCCGCACAATCCCAAAACACCAGAAATGTAAAAGCAACTGGACAAAAGTCCTGTTTATGTTAGGCTGCAGACCCAAACCAATTCTTCGGAGCAGACAACAGACTTTTCTCAATTAAAGGGCATGTTGTGCAGCTACAGCCTGACTTCACAACAGGGTATATAGAATACTTTTAATGGTACTCTAATCATTTCCCAAATGCCAATGCAAGCATGCGGTTTCATGGTTTGTATTAGAAGCTGTGCTGAACAGAAATCTAGCATGTGTTTAGCAACGTAAGGTGCGTCAATTTCTCTTCCCCTATCTCGCCTTAGCTGTTGGAACATGTTTAGCAGGTAGCATTTCAGGGCGGGCTGACTGCTCTCAGAAGGTTCCAGTCTGGTCTATTAAGACAATATCTTTTCTGGAGGGGTTGGGAAGGTCTGCAGACTTTTTAACAAAGGCCTTCCTCTGACTATTTGTAGGACTCAAGCTCTGCCTTCTTCACAGGACCAACATAACTGCAAAGGATTGAGAGCATTTAGACCATTTCCTTGTGATTCTGTGTATCCATCAGCCCTTTGAACCCAGAAGTGCTGTAACTGATTAAAGGCACTCAATCAAATTAGTTACAATAATCAAGGTGCTAAAAACTGATATAGAAACAGCCTAGAAATGTCTGAGGAAATAGGTAAGTTGTTGGTTTTTTTTGCAATTTTTAAAATAATGGATAAGTTTGTTAAGCACACTGGAAACACCCATCAGTTGGTGCCTAGGCTCATCTCCAAGAAGAAGTCATCCCATAGAGCAGGTGCCCCCACAGAGAAAGTTATATTCCATACAATCATAACTTCTGCAGCTAATGCAATTAACATGGCTTTATCTATAAATGATCTAGAAGTATAGTTCCCAACAGGTGGTCCGTGGAGCTCACGGGGTCCACAAAACCCACCCGGGGTGTCCATGGCACCATTCACCTAACAAAAACAACCATAGAGATATAAGAACTTTCAAAAGTGGGTGGTCCATGGCTTGGCTTTTGAAAAATAGGGGGTCCGCCATACTTAGCTAATTGGGATCCACTGGCCTAGAATGCAAATGATAACATAAACTTGGAAATGTCTTATACTTCAGTCTCTCGGTAGTTGCCAACACTACCAGAGCCCTCTGTTTTATTTGGCTGGATGGCAGCAACCAGGCCTCTCTCGCATAGGGCAGAGTCTTCTCTTTTGCAGAGTGCCTTTCTCCTGATCTATGGATTTATGTCACGGGTGGTAAACCTTTCTCAGCCGGAGGGTGGCATTCCTTTGTGAATAAGCTTCCGGGGGGGGGCACATATCAGTGGTGGACACAGCTCAAGACAAAAGTGGGCAAAGCAATAATGTGACCTGTACCTTCATAGCATTGGCTACATTCCAACTTTGCAAAAACCGGAAGTTTCTGCACCCACGCCTCTTCATCTTCCATCTAGTCGAGCAAGTGGCCTTTTAAAATGTGGGAGTTTTTTGGGGGAAGTTATTGGGTTATTTTTGTTTTTATTTTGATTCTGTATTTTGTGGTTTTATATTTTGATTTTATTTTGTGAACGGCCCTGAGACTTCCAGATATAGGGCAGTACCGGTATATAAATTGAAATCAATCAATCAATAAAATAATGACAGTTCAAGGACACATAACCAGCCAGACAAAAGCAGTTGAGGAAGGCTCTGAGGATGGCTAAGGTCATGGCATGGCATAGGGAGAGTCCCACAGACCAGCTAGAGATGCCTATAGGGACATAACCCCTGGGCCTGACGTTACCTCTGATTTACGTAATCCAATTTCTAGTGCCTAGGAACAGGAACAAGCTAGAGTTTCTGTGGTTTGTTTGTGTACAAGTTTCACAAGGCTGTTTTAGAGGGTTGCTCAACATCTTCTGCCTTTGCATTTTGACAGCTATACAACACCATAGGAGAAGATGTTCCACTAACTGAACTTTTATTAAAGGAACAGGAGTGCCCTGTTTGGAGTTCAAAATGGCAGATAACCTCTACTTAGTTCACACAATAGATTAATAGAATTGTACAGTATATTTAAATATACCCTGCCTTTTCGTACAAGATTACTTACTCATTCTTCTCAACATCCAAGATGAAGTTTCTTCCTTCAGCTGTTATTTCTACTTCCGCTCTGGGTGGGTGCTGCATACAACATAGAAACAAAAGGTTTACACACACTCTGCATTTCTGGCTTACAACAGAATCAAGATATTAAGCAAAAGTTGAAAAAGAATAGCAAATACAGTGGTACCTCGGGTTAAGAACTTAATTCGTTCTGGAGGTCCGTTCTTAACCTGAAACTGTTCTTAACCTGAAGCACAACTTTAGCTTATGGAACCTCCTGCTGCCACTGCGCCGCCAGAGCACAATTTCTGTTCTTATCCTGAAGCAAAGTTCTTAACTTGAAACGTTATTTCTGAGTTAGCAGAGTATGTAACTTGAAGCGTATGTAACCTGAAGTGTATGTAACCTGAGGTACCACTGTAGTTTATTTCACTGATTCTCAAACAGTAGACTGCAGATCACTTACAACCCAATTGCTATGACTGTTTACTTAGAAGCAAATCAAGAGGAGTTCAATAAGGCCAACTCCCAGGTTGCAACTGGCTTATTGGTCCACATTGGTATAGCAGACCATAACACAAACAGAGAAGAACATTGGCAAACCATTTCTGGAGCAAACCATGATAAACACCAAATTAAAATTCCCTTCCTGTGCTCCAGTGCAGCTGTACTGAATGGACTGGCTTGAATGTAAAGGAAAAGCAGGGCTAGAGAGTGGATAAGGACATAAGAAGCATCTACTGGATCAGGCCAATGGCCCGTCTAGTCCAGCATCCTGTTCTCACAGTGGCCAACCTAAGAGAAGTCCAAAAGCAGGACGTGAGTGCAACAGCACTCTCCCCACTTGTGATTCCCACCAATCGGCACATGTGTACTGCCTGCAGCTGTGAAGACAGAACATAGCCATTGTGTGGTTGACAGGAACTTGTTGATACATGGTGCATGCCAGTGCGACGTTGGTTTGTCAAGACATTACTATTCAAGACTGATTCAAAGAACAAGCAAAACACTATACAACGAAGTTTAGGAAATCGTTGGCTGATTGGGAATGATGCAAACTCTAATAATGCCTATCTAACACCCACCCACCCTCCTTCACGGGACTTTGGGTGGCCCTCTGTCTGGGATTCTTTAGCTGTGATCCCTGCATTGTAGGGGGCTGGACGAGATGCCACTTGGGTTCCCTTCCAACCCTACTATGGATATTACAGTATGTTCTCTCAGAAGCAGAACTTGGATAATGATTCTTTGTGGTAGCTTACAAAGGCTGCAAGGTGGAAATTGGCAAATATTAGCTGATGTGTCAAAGGCAGAGCAGACGGATGAGGCAGGAAGTCACTATCACCTTCCCTCATGCACCCTCATAAAAAAACAACTGCCTGTTAATAAGAAGGAAAGTGAGTAATGTTGGTTGTTCTAAGTAATCAAAATTGCACCATTGCTAAACATGTTCCCATCCTAAGTGTGGTCTATGAAGGAACCTTGCCCACAATGAGCAGGAAATTGTTCAACCAAAATAGCCTCCAGCTTCTGCATTTCTAGTGCTTCCACACATACCCCAGTGGTTGCTACAACTTCCATGGAGAACACCATCCTCTTTTCCTATTCATATATCCACATGGTCCTTGACTATTCATAGCAGCAACAGATGCCCCTCCCTTCTGGTGCCTAATTTTAAATGATTTTTCCAATTTCATTTTAGAGCATTCAGGAACATTTTTGAGAGCTTGTGTGAGCAGGAGGAGGGAGAGAGTGCTTTGTGGCTAACGTTCAGGGCAGAGACTCGGGAGATGTGGGTTCAGTTCGCAGCTCGAGAGTTGCCTGTGCAATCTCTTTGTTGAGCAACTTGTTCCGAGCAAAAGAGAAGGACAAAAAAGAAATAGCAATGCCCTCTTGCCCTTATTGACACATGAGGCCTACCACATCCTTCTTCCTCAACTCTGCAAGGGATCTGATAGCAAACGGGTCACAGAGCTGGCCCTTCTCTTTGATCAAAAGCACATTTGCATGGCCACACACATAGCAGTAGAGGAAAACGATGCTTGCTTTGATTAAATCTCTGCTTCGCATCTGTCTGGTGCTTCCACACAGCCAAAACAGAGACAGCCAACAACAACTAGCTGAACTCCTCAGATAATTCTGCTGCACATCTGTGACATTTTTGTAGGAATTAAGTGGGGAAGGGCTGTGGCTCAATGGCAGAGCATCTGCTTTGCACACAGAAGGTCCCCACTTCAATCTCCTGCATCTCCAGGCAGGACCGGAAGTGTTCCTTGCCTAAAACCCTGGACAGCCATTGCCTGTCAGTGTGGACAGTCTTGAGCGAGAGGGACCCATGGTCTGTCTTGGTATAAAGCAGCTTCCTATGATCTTAACTGGATTGCAGTTGGAGAAACTCTCAATGCTGGCTTGGAGCAGGTGGAAGACGAACAGCACTATTGACTATATCCAATGCCAAGCATACAGAATCCGATTCCTGTACATAATACAAGGAACCGCATGGGGACACAACCAAGGGGAAAAGGGGAAGCATTAGTGAGAATTAGGCTGTACACAGAAAAAGTTGGCGGGCATTTTTGCGGCCACAGCTTCAGCTTTTCCAGCTGCTGCAGTCTCAAGAACTGTTGCCTCTTTGTGTAGGCTAGTTCACAGCATGATATCCTTATGTGACTAGAGGGGCTACAGATGCTCTAGTGTGGGGGGGGACTTACAAGATGCTTCCAAGCCTTTTGAGAACCAGGCGGATCTACCCAGTGGTTTGAAATTGTCTCCCGCAATTCACACAGTCTATGTCTCGCTTACTCATCTTTACAAGATGAGTGGCCTACTTAGCAGGATGGGTGAACAGAACTGATGCACTGTTAACTAATATAAACACTGATAAGGCTATCAGACTCTTTTCCCCAGGCTCCATACCAAAAAGCCCTTTATCACCAGTGGTGATAAAGGATCTAAGGGTAGCAGCAAGAGGCACTAAGAAAACATAGTCACAAAAAGGCACTTGCAATACATAAAAGACCACTCGTTCTAAAAAAAACCCCACAACTTTCTTCATTAGCACAAATAGTACTTAAGGCCAGGTGCACCTCTGCCAGAACCATATTAAAAAGCAATTTGCTGGTGCCACCAGCAGATACAATTCCCTCTGCAACATAGTAAAATGGAATAAATTCTAGAATTTCTTAATTATGAGGGTGGTATTCAAGGAAATTTTACTCAGAGCAGACTAATTTAAATTAATGAACATGACTAAGTAAGGTTTGTTAATTCCAATATTCATTTCGTTTTGATGCTCTTGCCAGATGATGATTCAAAAGGTCACAGAACATCTTCATACATACACCCATATGTGAGGGGGAAGGGTCAAAGTTGAGTGGCAGAGCATCTGCTTTGTCTGCAGAAGGTTCTAGATTCAATCCTTGGCACCTCCAGGTAGGGCTGGCAAGGACCACTGAAATCTGAAATCCTAGAGAGCCACTGCCAGTCAGCATAGACAATTTTGACTGAGCTAGATAGACCAAAGGTCTGAATTAGTATAAGACAGCTTCCTTCATTCCTCTTGGTATCGATAATGGGTATATGAGTTTATATGACCATCACTCTACCCAGCTTAGGCAGATTTTACAAGGCACTTCACAGCCAGACTGTCACTGCTATAAAATTTCCACCAATGATCATATCAGGAGGATAATGGTTATTTGAAAGGGACGAGAAAGCACAGCTCGTTTCCTGTTATTGTGGCTAAGCAACCTACCTTATCATTGCCAGAGCCTCCATCTGATCGCCACTGAGGTATTATGATTTCATGGTGCACCTGGGAGTGAACTGCATTCCATGTCCCTGAGGAAACATAAATAACTGTTCAAAGCCCCCGTATGAACTCTGAAAGGTCATAGGAGAAAAGCAGCACACGGAGGAGGGGGAGGGGGGAGCCCCACTAATATCCTACCTATCCAAATAGCCATCAGTGTCTTTTACAGACCCAGACATGTCTTTTTGCCAGTCAAAATCAGCCTTTGTTCTTGAGAGCAGATTCATCAACCACTTTTCTCACCAATTCCATTCTCTGTTTCACAAGTATAACCATAATGAAAACCCTTGTCAGTGAGGGAGCATTCAGCTATCATTTGCCACAATAAACAAGCACATCTAAATGACAAGTATGTTATATATATATATATATATATATATATATAACCATTCAAAAAAACCTCAGAGAAAAATGAAGACTGATTTGTAGTAAGAAGTGGGGAGGAATCAAGGAACAGAGTATTGGTTATCCACAGACCAGATTGTAATTCAAATAATCAAAAGACTAAAGTCTTATTTAAGTTCAGTTAAGCTGACAATTGCCAGCTTCTTGGCATGGGGAGACTAGATTTAGTTGGATTTTTGTGAATAATACACACACACACCCAAAAAAGCATTTGGGGCATCATTTAACATGGATTCATTGCTCTCATTGTAGCTGATTTGGCACATTTGGTTTTTTTTATTGTTTCTCCTTTTCCTGGCTACATGGTCAAGCCAATTAGGAGTCATAGAGCAAGTACAAGCGCATCAAAGCACCACACAGCCAATCAGATTAATTTTTCCTTGAACCACACTCCCTCCTCCCACATTAACTCACAGAGAGCTTTATAGCTGTGTTAAGGCAAATTTTGCTGAAGGCATATAGTAGCTGGCCACAGATTGCTATATTTGGTGTAAGGTAAAAGGTAAAGGACCCTTGGATGGTTAAACCCAGTCAAAGGTGACTATGGGGTGTGGCGCTCATCTCGCTTCAGTCCACAGACAGCTTTCCAACATGACTAAACCGCTTCTGGCGCAAGAGAACACTATGACAGAAGCCAGAGCGCAGGGAGATGCCATTTTCCTTCCTGCCACAGTGGTCCCCATTAATCTCATTGCACTGGCATGCTTTCAGACTGCTAGGTTGGCAGAAGCTGGGACACAGCAACGGGAGCCCATCCCGTTGTGCAGATTCGCACTGCTGACCTTCCGATGAGTAAGCCCAAGAGGCTCAGTGGTTTAAACCACAGCGCCACCCACTCCCATATCCGGGGGGGGGGGGCATGTAAGAAGGTGTTTTACCACAAGGTTATTCTGGATGACATTTACAGGTGTGGTTTTGGTGAGGAAGTGTGATGGAATAAGCTTGTTTAAACTACGTTGCTTTGCTGTTTCTTATGCTACAGACAGTTCTGGCATGGTACCACATTTGTCCTGGTTTGTGTTTCTTCCTTATTTGTAGAATTTTGATGATAGTTCTTCTGCTTTAAGGGCAAAATAAACCTTCATGATTAGGGAGAAAGCTGTTCCAATAGAGGGCTTCCCCCTAGATGCTGTTGTACTCCAGCTCCCATCAGTCTCAATCAACATGCCCAGTGGTCAAGGATTATGGAAGCTGTAGTCCAACAACCTCTGGAGATCCCTAATCCTTGATATACAGGCTTTTGCCAGAGTCAAGCACACTGAATCAGCAACTGACAATTTGGCACTACATTTACAGAACAATCCTAACCCATACCTGCCTCTGCCTCTTGCTGGCGAGGATTTGTGGCAGACGGTGGAGTGGAGTGGGCAGAAAGAGGATGATCAGTGCTGATCATTGCACCAACTCCAGAATGGCACAGGGAACAGACCCAATGCAATTATGTGGTAGCAGAGGGACCAGTTTGGGACCCAGTGGATTTGTCAGGTCAACCCTGCCCCCTCCACACTTTCAAGTGTCCCATTTCAGCTCTTTCTGATAGCTCCAGCCAACAGGGATCCCACTATTTGGCTTTACTCCTCAGCCACATATTTGATGGCTGGAAAAGGGATACTGATGTTTTCATTTCACCAATGAGGAGGCTGCCTTGACTGTGAGAGCTGGGTGGGGGGACGTCTCCATCTGATCCAAGCCATCCACCCCCAACCTGGAATAAAGGGGGGGGGGTGTCTAGATTGCTCTGTTACTAGGAAAGTAGCTGTCCAGTTCCAGAATTGTAGAGTTGGAAGGGACTCTAAGGATAATATAGTCCAACCCCCAGCAATGCAGGACTATGTAGCTGTCCCATACAGGGATTGAACCTGCAAATTTGGTGTTGTCTTGAGAATGCTACCTTCAGAGGGGCAGTTTTTTGCCCTAATGAGGACAAAAAAGAGTAAATATAAGAGTGCATACCTCATGCATCTGTGAACTGGAGTTTGGGCGGGGAAACGGATTGACTATGTTGTGAACTCTGCACTTCCTACTCCTTTCCTTCTATGAAGATACTGCATTATATTGACTGAATTTGCCTCTAGACTGTCACTATTTTGTGGGAAGGATTCAACTGGATATTGGAAATTTAAGATTACGCAATTCATAGGATTAAAGGGCTCAATGAATCCATTTCCCCCACCCCACCCCTTTTTTAAAAAACAACTTCTTGCAGTTAGGAAAATGTACTAAAAATGTGGGGTAACATATGATTGACAGGAAGATGTATAACCTCCCCGCAAACAAATCTGGATGAATGCTCAATAAAGAGTAAACTTTGTACAGTATAACCTCCATGCAAACTTTGCTCAATAAATGCATCATCTGTAGGAACCCTAGGCCATATTCAACTAGCTGGTCAGTCCTGCTAAGTGGAAGCCAGAACCAGGATGTATGAAGTTGCATCCCTCCCCCAGAATCCAATTGCCTTTTCCTGTTCATTCTTCCCCACATACTTCCAGAAGGATGTCCACGTTCCCTTCCCCCATCCTGGATAAATGCTTAGCATGTTCACCTAATAAAATACCTAGTTAGCTCTTTTCTAAAAAGTGTAAAACCTAAAAAAAAATAGCTGGTCGGAGAAGGGTAGAAGTCTGGCATAAAAAAAATGACTACAAGGTCCAGCCAATTAATGTTGCGGACCCCTCTGGTCTGAAGTGGGGATGGTCATTATCACAAGGACTGGCCAATCAGTGATCTCCAAATCCAAAAGAACAGATTCAACCTAATCCACTCTGGATGAGAAAGCAATATGCAGAAACTAGGCAGATTTGAAGGATTAGAAATCTGAGGGATTAGAAATGTGGGTGTCTGTGCATTTATCTGCCAGTTTTTGCCTTGCATTTTGGTCCTGCATTTCCTACGTTTTGAAGAGCAGATGCGTTTTTCTTTATTGAGTATCCATGAAAGTTCACTGTAGTTCAAAACAATCTTCCGTTCATTTAATCGTACAAAGCAATAACTTGGCAAATATGATTAATGTCACGAGCTCTCAATTAATTTGCCACTGTTCTGTAAGCAATATAGATATTCCTGAAGGTTAAAAAAAGGTTTCAAATTATTTCCTTCTGAATTTTAAAGGAACAATTAACAGAAGATTCATATAGCAGAAAATCTCTGACACATGAAATTAGTTTCTCCCCCACTCCTTTCAGCTCAGATTGTATGGCCTCCTACATCAAGTGGTGTGTGTGTGTGTGTGTGTGTGTGTGTGTTGCAATCCTTAAGCAATTCAAGGAATTAAATAAGCAAGTGTTTCAGGGTTAGAAGGATTCAGCAAATATATTAGAAGCTTGCTCTCTAACACACTACCATCAGGTTTCCTCACTGCTTTGTTATCATGAGGACTAGAAACTTACTCCACAGCTGAAATGTTAATGAAGCCTATGCACTGCAAGTAAGCAGCTCTCTTATGCATAGGCGGCATTATGACTGACAGAATGTTTTTTTACCCCTGTGACATGTCTACAATTAAAGACTTCTGCATTTAGTTCAACTGTGGGGCTGCACAGCTGTTATTCAGTACCCCATCTAGTCCTACTAACCTAGGACTGTGGTAAGAGGAAATGGAAAATCTGCAGTTCTATTTTTATAACCACTCCCATGGGCATACCTGTTGAACATAAACGAATTTGTTGCTTCTGAATTAGAGCTTCTTGGCTTGAAGGGAGGGAAGAAGGAGGCAGCATCTTCTACACCTACTGTTTATGTTAACAGCAATCTCCTGCATTTAGCACTTTCTTATCAAAAGTGCTGAAACCTTCTTTCCCGTTCAGGTGTGCTCCCAGCTAAGCACCCATCCTTTCATGCAAGTATTGCATGCACCAAGAGGTAAATACGCTACTATTTAAAAGGAAGGTTCACAAGAATTCCACTCATATCTCAGTTACTGTCGTTTGGTGGGTTACACATTACAGCACAATCCCATGTATACTCAGAAGTAAGTTCTATTAAATTCAGTGGAATTTACTCCTAGGTAAGTGGGGTGAAGATTACAGCCTTAATCAGAGCGTTCTCTCTCCCCCACCCCCCCTTGGTAAAACTGTTCCCACTTTTTATCCTGCCCTCCTCCACAGTGATCCAAATACTTACCTGCCCAGCCTGACTCCTCAGCTGGCAACTGCCTCAGCCAAAGCAAGATGATGGAAACAGAATAAATCAAGTTTCCTTTTGCAGCACCGCACATGATCCCTCCCATGGTTTGCAGAGAAGGCACGTTTCATAGAGATGGAGATGTCATAGCTGCTGGTGGTTCTTGATGCTGCTGGTGGTGCATTTGGCTTGGTACAGAAGCCTCCGCTTTTGCAATGTCTTGGTAAGCACATGAAATAGTGGCTTTAAAAAAAAGAAGACGACCAGCTTTCAAATCCCGCCCACCACGGAAGCCATCATTCCTACCCTTCCAAGACAGATGTTGGCCGGTGACGTAGCGGCAGCAAAACGCAGGATCCGTCCACCGCCTTAAAATATAGCAAGAGCTCGTTCCTGTTACTCCTTTGTCTGCGAACCTACCGGCGGTGTGTTCAGTAAATTTCAGCGCTAGTTGTATTTATTTCAGGAGCTCCTTCGGATTCTGAAATGTATGACTTAAAAGCTTGAGGGGTCGTTTATCAATCAATCAGTTATAAGCTCACAGACATTAATTTGATAAGCAGTAAAGAGATCAGAGTGCATGCACCGTCAGCCTTGGAAGAAAACGCACCCCGTGCGCATCTCCAGACGCAGAACAGGGTTGGGGCACTTCTAAACGAACAGTTACCTTCCCACGAGGCATCTGTATTAAAGATGCATTTCGACTTAGATCTGCTCATCCGCCCTCTAGTGGCAAAATCAAGAGCTGGAGCAGCCCAAACGGACACGGTTGTGTGGCTTCAGAGTCCAGGCAGATTCAGATCTTACACTCTCCATTCCTTGTGCCAGCTCTGGTGCCTGCTATATTTAAGCCAACGGCTTTTTTGAGACAACGGAAGCTATATAGTTCATCCAAAGATGGGAGAGGATGACCAATAATCTTTTGGGCTGTGGTTATGACTTTCTGGAGCATTTTCCTATCGGTGACTGTGCAACTGGCAAACCAAGCACAGATACAGTAAGAATGCTCTCTATGCTGCCTCGATAGAAGGACACCAGCAGTCTCTCACTCAGATTGTTCTTCTTTAAAAGTCTGAGGAAATAAAGTCTCTGCTGGGCCTTCTTTACCAGAGCAATTAGTTGAAAAGGGACAAAATGAAAGGAAGAAGACCACAGTCCCAAGCATGGAATTAAGCTCCACTGAAATAAATGGGGTTTACTTTCATGTATTTTTTTTTTAAAGAAAAAGATCAGAGGAGGGGGGGGAATCTATTTAGCTGTTTGCTTTATCAATGCTTTTATAGAAATCTCAAGAGGCGGGTGGGGGAGGAACCCTTCTAATTTGCTGCTCAGCCTCTTAAGAATAGTATTGATTTTTCCTTCTATAAAGACTTCTGCATTTGTACATGTGTAGTTAAAGTGGCACTGTATATATATGAAAGCAATGAGGTACAAGATTCAAAGAGCAGCAGTTTGCAGGTGGTATATATTGATCTTTTGACCATATACCAATAAATCAGCCAGGTGGGAAAATAAGGAATTTATTTAAAAGAAAAACACACTGTCTGGAAATAATGATTTTCTGCTTTGTTCTAAGCTTCAGATTCTCTCAGTGTTTTGAGATTGTTATTCAGGGATGGCATCATGGCCCTACCATTAGTAGGATGGTCTCCTTTTAAGGCAGATGAATGCTGAGGGGGCAGGAAGAAGTGGCAAAGCCCTGGGGGGGACAGAGCTTAGTGTATGCCATGTGGTCTGTTCACCACCCCTAAGCTAGTCAGTACTCTTAGGTATGGTAAAGGATGCTGTTTTGCTGCTAGTGTTGAAGTAAGATTCAACTGCAAGTCCATTAGATTTTTCTAAATGGAGTGGGGGGTGGTAAAGGGACCCCTGACCATTAGGTCCAGTCGTGTCCGACTCTGGGGTTGCGGCGCTCATCTCGCTTTATTGGCCAAGGGAGCCGGCGTACAGCTTCCGGGTCATGTGGCCAGCATGACTAAGCCACTTCTGGTGAACCAGAGCAGCACACGGAAACGCCGTTTACCTTCCCGCCGGAGCGGTACCTATTTATCTACTTGCACTTTGACATGCTTTCGAACTGCTTTGGTTGGCAGGAGCAGGGATCGAGCAACGGGAGCTCACCCCATCGCGGGGATTCAAACTGCCGACCTTCTGATCGGCAAGCCCAAGGCTCAGTGGTTTAACTATTTTGTCTTTCACCTCAGGCAGCAAATCTTCGAAAGTTGCTTTATTACCGATTACTTTTGTTTCAAATGAACACTGTGTTTATCTTGTACACATTTATGCTTTTCAGGGATCACCTACCTTTTGGGGTCTGTCAGCACATTTCCAAATGTGTATCATGAGCATGTGCACACACACACTGCAGCCTGTTCCATTGGCTGCAATAGAAAGTGTCTTTCAGTAGGGGAAAGAAACCCTACAGGTGCCTAACAAGGTAGATAGATAGATGATAGATAGATAGATAGATAGATAGATAGATAGATAGATGATAGATAGATAGATAGATAGATAGATAGATAGATAGATAGAGATGATAATTTATTATTTATACCCTGCCCATCTGGCTGGGTTTCCCCACCACTCTAGGTGGCTTCCAACAAAAGGTTAAAAACACATTAAAGCATCGGTCATTAAAAGCTTCCCTAAACAGGGCTGCCTTCAGATGTCTTCTAAACATCAGATAGTTTTTTATTTCTTTGACATCTGATGGGAGGGTGTTCCACAGGGTGGGCGCCACTACCGAGAAGGCATTCTGCCTGGATAGATAGATGATGATAGAGGATAGATAGATGATAGATAGATGATAGATAGATAGATAGATAGATAGATAGATAGATAGATAGATAGCCTATGAAGCTGAAAAAGTGGATTCACGCCCTCAGTAACTTTTGCCATAAGAAATGTGTTAGTTTTTCGATGCCACAAGACTTTATTGTTTTCGGGGGAAAGAATAGTCTTCTGGCAGCTTATGAAGTTGCTGGGTTTTTGGTTTTTTTTAATGGAAAGTATCATCTGGAGAGTAGTGGTTTAGCTTTTGTGTCTCCAGCCGTATTGTTGTAAATACATTCCATGATTATGGAGCTTTCTCACTCTCTGGGCATTTGGCTAGGCTGGAACACCACGCTGGGCAGGGTGGTCCTGATTATTTGTGTTTGATGACCAACAGCAAGCCAAGCCACTAGAATGCGCATAACGCCACATCTGTTATTGGGATGGCTGAGAGAAACAATTTTGCAGTCAGACTGAATGTGGAAAGGAGAGAGAGAGAGAAAAAAAATCGGTCCTAGTTTCGAACTTGTTGGAAAAGTTTGCTAAGTTGCTGCTGAGCAGAAACTGCTGCATAGGATATTATATGGTAGACTGTTGCTGTTTTAAAGCTAGTATTACCTAGGTGCGTGCTTGCTTCCTGTCTGCTCAACCTCCACATTTATACACAACCAACTTTCAGTAGTGTTGTCTTGTAATGAAACTTGTAATATAAGAATAGTCCTGGAACCTGCTACATATTGTATCAGAGAAGTTTGTGGCACTGCAGCATGTAACACAATTATTTCTCAGAAGTTGCAAGAAGAGTGTAAACAAAGTCAGTTCGTTCACTGTTACTGTACCACAAAAATGTGAGACCGTTCAAATAATGACATTGAAGATACATCTGATTAAAGTGGTGGATTCTAGTCAATGAATGCTTGTGTCTTAACCATTTTTTAGCATTTAAGGTGCTGCAAAATTATTTTAAAGTCAAAGCAGACTACAATAATCACCTGTGGCTGATTTGAATTCAAGGCTTTTGTCAGACACATTTTCACCATGATATTCCTTAAAGCCCACCCATTCTTAAATTGCTGAACAGGGATGCTCTCATGATATGTGCCGAGTGTCAGATGATTGAATGAGGCTTGAAAATGAGATCGTTGAATTGGGTGTGTATACACTCATCTCTCTCACTTCTGGTTAATTGGCTGTGCAAGGCTCTGTATTGCTTCAAAACCCTATTTTGACAGAAGCGTAAGTTTCCTGGGAGATCTTCATGACAAAAAGGTAAGATAGAAATTCCTAAATAAGTTTTTTTTTAAAAAAATGGAGAGAGATAAAACAAAAATGTCTGCACACAATTGAAACCAAAGCCTCTTCCAAGCCTCTCTCAGCTCTCTTGAAATGGTTGTCTGTTTCCCACCTTAAAGAACTTTCTCCTTGATAAACATGGAGCATATGGCACACCAAAATCCAGCGCATCATGACTGAGGATATGGTTGCTGGAGACTGTGGTCTGTGTTAACAATGGAAAGCCTGTTCTACCCAGGATTTCCCCCTACTTAATTCTATGCTGTGCAAGTACTGTAGGAGGGGGCTTTCCTAGAGTGACAACATATTTAGGAATGCACACTATTATTCATCATCTATGCAGAATTAGAACCTGATAGATGATAGACCTACTTTTCTAGTTGTCCACATAGAATTATGTTTATATGAAACAGGAATTGGTGATGGGGCTGTGTTGTTGCACTGGCTACAGAATGGTATCTCTTCATCTTGTTCTTCAGTTAATCAAGGTACTAGGCACATAACAGCCACCCTGCCTTTCAAATAAAGTTTCAATCATTCAAAAAGAAAAGAAGTAACCTGGGTATTTAGCCAGTTTTGCTTGATTTAGTTTTTGGATAGTTGCAAGAAAAACAATGGGCAAGGCTGTTCCCCCTCTTCCCTTAGATATTTTAACAGCTGTGTATCTTTAGTGTATAGTCAGACTTTGTTTTGGGGTCTATCCTGAAATAGTAAAATAAAAATAAATAAAATCTTGGGATCCACCCTAGAGACTTCTATTCCCCTGTGGCTGCCGCACCCAGGCTACAGAATTTCTTTTGTTTCAAGAGTTACCAATCCTGCTCTTCAATTGCCAAGATTTTTCATTTTACCAGATCATCACATTCAAAGATGCATAGAACTTTAAAAAAACAACAACTAAAAAACTGTTAAGTTGTACAAATAGAAAGCATGCTGTAATGACACATGCGATATGGTAGTATTTTTATCACTGGGTTGTGGTCACTTGAGCTTTGCTTTCTCTCTCTCTCCTTCTGTCTGTCTCTCTCCCTCTCCCCACCCTGCCTATGTTCCAGGAAACCCCCTGCACAAAAATATGAGCTGTTCACTGTCCAGTTGTGCATAGCTTATTCTATATATAAAATATCCTTTGAAGGGATCAGACATTTTTACAGAGAGAGGCCAAGAAGATCTTAGCTCAGTGAGGTTCTGAATAGACTATGCTGTGAATGTCATTCATCCTACATCAAGCAGAAATATTTCACTAGCAGCCTTTTTCACTTTATAAATACCATTGATATTTCTGATTCAGGCAACCCCTAGTTAAGCTGTCTGAAAGGAACCAGTCATGAAGCAGAGTGAAGAAGCTGGAGCAGTGATGATGGCAGGAACTGAGGCATCATCAGCATTCTTTAACTATGTGAAAGTCTTGGCCTTGTGTCTCACAATGGATGGGGATCTCATTTTGAGTGGGGATCTGATCTATTAGGCTTGGGAAGTCAAAGATGGTGGAATGCGGTTTGTTATTACGTATTTATTACACTTGTATCCCACCTTTCTTCCAAGGAACTCAAAGTGACTCACATTAGTCTTGCCCCACCTCCGCCCATAATGTCTTCACAACAACTAGTCTGAGAGGAAGTGACTGAGCTCAAGGTTACTGAGCTTCAAGGAGGTGGGTTGAGTTAAACCTGGATTTCACTAGTCCTGCTGCACTCTACCCACTAAGCCACATTGACTTTATAGAGTTTATGGTGGAAAATCCAACTTTGATTTATGGTTACCCTTCCAAAGTTTGCCAGCTCCGTGTATTTTTTGTGCCATCTTTGTGCATGGTGCTCTCCAAAGAACAGATATGGCAGGTCTGTATGCCAAGGGGTTCTGGAAGAAGGGAAACAGGAATAGTGAAAGGAGGGTGGGACTCAGTTTCTACCACCATCCCTCAGTTGCCATACACACACACGTAAACATCTACATGCTGTTTTCTGCTCTTCAACAAAATCCTGGACAAAGAGGTCCTTTTCTCCATCAGGTTTCCAGTTCAGAGGTCATTTCACTGAGGCAGCCATCACTTCATCCCTTGGAGTGGTAGCCGAGTGGTAGTGTAACTGCTCTGAATGGAGAAGGCCCTGGGTTCAATCCCTGGTATCTCCATGGAGAGCTGTTGCCAGTCAGTGTCAACAGTACAGAGTGAGATGAACCAATTGTTTGACTTGGTATAAAAGCAGCTCCCTGTGTTCCTTTATCTGTTGTAAGCTCAGTGGACCACATGGCATTGCTTTTCTTGGCCATTCCTGGTCTCTCCTTTTGCCTGTATGTTCTGTCCTTGCATCTCCACCTTCATTGAGCCCTGGGCTGGGCAGTGGCAACAACCCAGCTGCGTTAGGCAGGCACAGCTGCACAGTATAAATGTCTTTTTCTGGCACTGTGCAGCTTCCGGCTTGCTGTGCTAATGCAACACAATATAACATTGTGTGAGGGCCTAAGTACTGTTGCATCCTGCTCATGTGGCACTCAGCAGAGGATGCGACTGCGCAGAAGCACTTCATTCTTAGCTAACAGAGACAGCGGATTTGTATTTGCAAACTTTATTTGAGAATGGCAAAAACGGAAAGCTACATTCATTGTGGTTTAATAAAAAGACAGGCTGAAAACCAAGAAGGATGGCTGCTAAAGCAATAAAGCGGTTCAGAGAACAGCTTGGATGAATATCATACTAAATTTCCAGGATTCATTTGAGGAAAGATGGTTGAACAAATCATCATTTAAAAAAAACAACAACCCTAATCCACACTGGAAAACACATAGATATAAAAGATAACGCTTGCCTGCATTGTTCTCTGTGCCTGGAAAGAGCACCTCCCCACCCCCTGCTAATCAGTGTGTGGGGAGGGATGGTTTTTGCCAAGATCACAGCTGCGGAGGGAAAGCTTACATCTCACCTCCCTGCACACTGACTGCAGTGCTGATAATGACTATTGCATCTACCTACCCTATGACCACCACCACCAATATGCCTGGTATTTTCTTTTTAAAAAAGTCATGGTGGAGTTGCTAATCACATTGTTAACATGGTATGCAGCTGCACTCTCAGAGGGCGAAAGGGAAAAGGCAGTGAAAGAAAGAGCACAAAAGCAGAGCTGGGGGCAGTGAATCTTGGCCAGGCCTCAACAAGTACAACCCAGATGGTGTGGAATTGTTTTTAGATGTGTGTGTGTGTGTGTGTGTGTGTGTGTGTGTGGAATTGTTTTCAATAGTTTTATATATGGAACTTCTTATAATTTCTTGTTTTACAGATGTAACTTTTTTTTTTAAAATGTTTATTAATTTTCCATTTAAACATATATAATCACATCATTATTTTCCACTTTACTTCTTTGGCTCTTTAGCCTGTCAGCTTCCTTCCCTCCTGCCTCTTGGCTTTCAAAACTAACCTTTATATCACAGCATTATATATATTTTCCAATTCTAATACAACTCATTACAAAATACCTCAAAGTTTACATACACATAGAAAGGTTAAAAAAAAAAATCTCCTTACAAGTCTTCAGATAACCCTACTAATGTTGTTAATTGCTTACAATGATATTTCAAATATTGTATAAATTTACTCCAGTCTTTTTGGAATACTTAATTGTGCTGGTTTCGGATTTTTCCCACCAGCTTCACCAGTTGATCTTTTCACCTACTATACCCAGTAAAAAGGCTTCTGGTTTTTTAACAGAAGTGTTTTTAAACATTTCCTTTAACTCATTATATATCACAGATGTAACTTTTCTGTTTGCTTTACCATGGTATATTTTATTGTTGTAACCCCAATTTTATTAGGGAGTAACTCCACTGAATACAGTGGGACTTACTTCTGGGGAAACATGTATAGGGTTACATTGTTAATTGTGAGTAAGAGGCATGCAGACTTCTATTTGGATGTATAAACACAAACGATAAGCACTAATGGTAACAAATTGTAATTTATTTTTTCCTAATTGCTCAGGTTTGGGGAATCTGTGGTCTTTCAAATGTTTCTGGGCTAAAACTCTCACAGTCCATTACAACAATATCTGGAGGGCCAATGGCTCCACATTCCTGAGCCGCACAGTTAAGACACTTTTTATAACATTTCATTTTCTTCTTCATTTTTCAGATCTCCATAGTGAAGCCATATGCTCTGTGCTTCTAGTCTTTCTAAAATACACCACACATACTAGGGTTGCCATGTTTCAAAAAGTAAAGAATTTTTTAGGAAAGCCCCAAAATTGTTGAACTTTTTTTTTTTACTTGCCTAAGATCCAGGACAAAGAACCACATGTCCAGGAAAATCCAGACATGTGGCAGCCCTGTATTAGGCCTGAGCCATGACGCTAAAAATAGGTTCTAATACTAACTTCTGGTGGTCCCTGGCCCAGTTTAAACTCTGAAATAATTACAGTAGCTCCTTCGTTTTTTGAGAGTTTGGATTTAAGGTCACAACTGTGAACAACCAGGAACAAATCTTTTTTTCTTTTCTTTTTTTGGCATTTTCAAAGCTTTGTTGCTTAAATCTTTTGCCAATGGGTGTGTTTGCATTCCCCTAAAAATGGATGGATTCAGGAACTTGTGACGTGATATTCATGAATTTGAAGGGGCAAATTAATTCCAAATTCGAGTAACTGGAGTTCATCTTTGTCTGGAACATATGTTAATGCCCTCCCACATGGAAGTCTTCCCCTCTGTCTATTAGGTTACAGAAAACAGTTGATGTTTCTCGGTGAAAAAACAGTGACATCTGCACACTTTTAAATGTACTTTTTCCTTTGTAAGCACTCTATGCAGCTTAATGTGTGCAAGGGAAGAGGCTTAAAATTGCGGCTGCACAAACCCAAAAGTCAACAGCTGTCCCTGATTTAAACATTTTTGCTGGCCCTGTTCCTCTGCCTGCAGCTGCAACCTGACACACACAAATCTAGTAGGTAAACATTTCCCCACCACTTTAAGCCAGGAAATATTCGTCTGTGAACTAAAACAATTGTTTATCAGGCTGCTGTTAAAGGCACAGGTGTAGGAGCAGTCAAAACAATCCTATAATGTTAAACTCTCTACTGGTGATTTTAAAAAGTAGTTCAGAGTTACATGGGTGCCCCTAATCTCTAAAAACTTCCTTAGGCTGATAGGAGTTGTTGTTTAGCAACATCTGAAGGGCCAAAGTTTCCCTACAACTGTTTTAGGATGATCAGGATTGGGGATATCACTTGCCCATTCTTATTACAGTGCCACACAAATTATTTTTTTGTATTTATACCTTGCATTGGGAGGAGGCAAATACATTTGCTAGACTACTCTGGAGAGGACAGATTCTAGAGGCATATTGTGGCATTAGTTTTCATAGCCACTTCAGGTGAAGCTGTTGTCCTGCAACTGATAATGTTGGCTCTGAGCCTCTGGCCTACAAAAGCTTATGCCATGCAATTTGTTAGTCTTGAAGATACCAAAATACTCTTACCTGAGGTAATAAGCAAAAGGTTCAACTCCTGGACCAATTTAAACTATTTCATACCGTGCATTTGAAAACAAAACAAAAAAATCTGTAAAAGTTTAGCCATTCTTTCAAAGGTAAAAGGTAAAGGATCCCTGGACAGTTAAGTCCAGTCAAAGACGACTATGGGGTGTGGCGCTCATCTCGCTTTCAGGCCGAGGGAGCTGATGTTTGTCCACAGACAGCTTTCCAGTCATGTGGCCAACATGACTAAATCAGTTCTGGCACAATGGACACTGTGACGGAAGCCAGAGCACACAGAAACACCATTTACTTTCCTGCTGCAGCGGTACCTATTTATCTACTCACACTGGTATGCTTTCAAACTGCTAAGTTGGCAGGAGTTAGGACAGAGCAACAGGAGCTCACCCTGTTGCGCAGTTTCGAACTGCTGACCTTCTGATCGGCAAGCCCAAGAGGCTCATTGGTTTAGACCACAGTGCCACCCACTTCCTGGATTTGCATATATATACTACAATGAGTGAAAGTATTAACCTTCCCCCCAAACCAGACCTTGGCTTTAAAAGTGCATGGCAGAGCTTTTGTGTGATCGTGCTTCACTGTTCGTCATAATGGAGAAGGCTGCTCAATACGTGCTTTTAATATGGTTGCTAAGGGTTTTGTTGTTGTTTTACTGGTTGCGTGCCTTAAAAGTCAATGGACACAGATATTTAGCTGGTAAAACTTTCCCCATCACTTTGGCTGAAGACAGATGATAGTAATTTCAGAGCTGAAAGTGGTTGGGGAAAAGCACGGTTGGTTTTCTTAACCACGGTGTGTCCATTCCTAACATTACTGTCTGTGGCAAACAGATTTGGCTGGGTTTTGTAGTGCTCGGAGAACCTGCAAAACCCATTTGACCAGGAGCAATATAAGGCAAAAAAAGCAAATGTTTGTACCACACCTAACACAGAGGAGGCTGGACTATTGGGAGAAATGGGGCACTTCCCCACCAACCTCAGTTCACCCTCAGCCAACCCCCATCAGCTTATGTTCCTACAAACCTGTCCTGTGGGTGGGACAGGCTGTCAACTCCCTCCTTCTTAGTCTATGTTACCTTTGTACAATTCAGTGGGGAGTGGGGCAGCAAAACTAGTACCGGTAGTTGGCTCTGCCTGCCACTGGCTCTAGCTCCACCTACTGCTGGCGTCCCTACCTTCAGCCCCCGAGTTCCAATGAGCACCAGCCACCACTGCCTACATGCCTCAGTCATATTGCTTTCATGCAAAATATCCCAGGCCTCCATCCCTGGAATGGCCAGATGCAGCTAGGAAAGATTGCTGCATGAAACTCTTAAAAACTAACAGGAGCAGGGAAATATTCAACGGAAATGAGATCTGAGTCCTTAAAAGAGTCAAATGTGATCTCAAAATGCTGTAAAAACAAGGAAAAGGCAGTGACTTTTTCCCAGTTCAGAGTCTCTTTCCTCCATCTCCCTTCCCTGTGTGTTATTTCCTCCTACGGTATCTTTCTTGGTTTGAGCCAAAGCATAGTCCTATCAGCACATTTACGGTTTGCACTTGCCCCCAAGTGGAAACCAGGGTAGATTGTGGCTTCCAGTCTTGGTCTGCATAGCAGAAATCATGCTTTGCTAGCTCAACTGAAATGGCAAGCTACAGTTTGCCTCAAACCAGGAAATGTGGGAAGGAATGGAAACATGCAAAGGGAGGAGGGGGGTCGTGTGAGCCCAACGGTCCAGCCAGGCTCGTTCACATAGCACCTAAGCATAGTTTGGCACTATGTCTGAAACATCAGTCTGGATTTAATAAAACTGCAGTCAACCAATATATGGTTCCAGCTAGCCAATACTGCAATTTGTTTAAAAAAAAAAAAAAAGATTGGGGCAGGACAGATGGAAAAAGGCAGATGGAGTGAACAATCCGACAGCTGTTTTATACTTTGGAACCATAGTTATGTGGGAAATAGCACATTTGCCCACAAGAATTCTTGAAGGTCATCTTTCACCCAGTAGTCTGTTTCGGAGCTAGGGCATGCTTTTGGCTATTAATAAGACTTTCCCTTAAAAGCACTATTGACATAGCATGCACAATGGAAGCTGAGGGTCTGGTTGCAGCATTCATGATGGATAAGCCTGGTCCTCAACTACCTTAACTGTATTCAGCACAGTTGGAACAATGTACTGGAAATGCTTGGTCCAAAGTATAGAGTAAAACCATAAACCATAAAGATATTGAAAGGACAAACTGTACACAATTTTGATGAGACACTGCCAACGATTGTCGGTGAACATTACCAGTGAAGTACAGTATATGAACTTCTTTGTTCCTTTTAGGTTTTTCTGCTTCAGTTCTGACTGCTACCTTGAAATATATTATCATAAGGTTGTGTACTGTCCGCACTGCTAGCATTCTAAAAATGAATTTTTAAAATTTATAATAAAATCACTCCATACATGTATAGAATGTACAAACTTTTGAAGCAGCCAATCTTTTCTTTTATAACAAATATCCCTGAAGAAACATTAAAGTGGCTACTGTGTTTTCACTTATTATTACATGGACACAATAGGATCATGACATTCTTAATTCCATAGTTCATCACAATATATAGAGCTAACAACATACAGTTCATGTGATTTTATTTTAATGTAACAAAAATGGAACAAATGTACTATCAACCCCACCCCCAAAACAAAGAAAAATATCAAAATAAAATTAAATGTTTTCTTAACATGAACATTTAGCAACATTACCTTCTGTTACATCTATTTTTCAAAAGATACATTTAAAATGTATGCCTGAGATATTACTGTTAATTATACTCTGGTATAGAATCATAGCCCACTTGTATACAACACACAGCTAGATTCACCATTACTTGTTCTTCGAAACATTCAACAGTCCGATTTATGTGGACTTTAAATATGAAATCCTCTTATGGAGGAGGAAGTTAAAACCATTAAGAGGGGCTGTAGAATTTCAGATTACTATGTAACAATTTTCAGCATATATATATGTGTGTGTGTGTGTGTGTGTGTGTGTGTGTGTGTGTGTGTATGTGGATTAAATCTGAAACAAGTGCTTTAAAAAGATAGCAATTTTAAAATCCTGAAAATAAACAGAATTTCACTTGCTCTATAAATATGTAGATTAGAATGAAAATCCCACTATGTCATCTAAGAACATAAATAACAAAAGTTCTGAGTTAGGAAAGGAAAGTCTGCCCCTCACAAGTGAGTGATCCTATTACCATGTAGGATTAGATGGGCAAGTCTAGAAAAGCCTGGTGAATGTATCTGCTGCCTCTGGCATTGCATCGACATAAAACAGATGGCATTATGTCCTGACTCCATGAATGAGTCACACCTCTTCTTTGCATGCATGTAAAACTGAAGGCATGGTGCAGGTACATCACTGCTGGGTCAGTGCAGTATCAATAAAGTGCATCAGTCAGGTTCTGGAAGTGCTACCCACTGTTTGATAGAAAGGTGGTGCACAAACATTTGATAAAAACAGCTCAGTCTTAAGACCTGCCCTGACAAGGTAAAGTATATGAAATCAGGTGTATTAAGGTACAACTCCTGCGATGGTACAGTGCCCTGAAAAACCTCCAATGTATCATAACAATTAAAAAACCTGGATCAATTATGTCTTCTTGACCACACTCACTAAAATAGTGTTATATGACCAACATGTTTTATTTCATGTTTTAAAAAATTATGCTGGATACTATCATTTGGGTTTTTTAAAATTACAAATCTCTTAACACCTTTCCTTCTTCCTCATCATCACTATCAGTCACATTGACTTGCTGTACACTAGAGGGTGTGGATGGGGTTGCAGTAAAAACATTCTCAAGGGCCCCAATGTCCAGCTGTGGCATAGGGTTTAAGTATTCTTCTTCAGTCTGACTGTGGCTGCTGTAATAGGATGTCCCTTCCAAGCTCTCGCAGCTACGGGAGTCTTCACTATGCATATGCTCATCAGGATACTCTCTAAAAGGATAGTCTCTGTTCAGAGCAGAAAACATTGCCTCATGTTTTTGATACTGGTCTTCATAAAAGCCAAGACATTCAGGCATGGAGCTGGGGAAGTTTCCGTAGCCAAACGGTGGGCGACTGTATGGACATGTGCTGCAGCAAGACAAAGATGAGTTACATCAAGGCTTTTACCATAAAACTGAATGATATATTATAGCTTGTTTGTATTCAAATCTGGAAACCAGTTACCCTAATAAAGGGATTACCTCAGTCATGGGACGCAATTGCAAATAGAATACAATAATAAGGCCATGTTTCATAAAGCCAAGATGTGTGCCCATGGTACATTATACAGAATAACTGATTTAGAAGAAACAACGAGAACAGGGTAGGGAACTTGTACCCCTCCAGCTATTGTTGGACTCCAACTCCCATCAGTCTGAACCAACATGGCCAGTGGTTACACATGATGGGAGTTGGAGCCCAACAGCACCTGGAAGACCATATGTTCCCCTTTTCTGGTCCAGAAGGTCATAGAATCATAGAGTTGGAAGAGACCACAAGGGCCATCCAGTCCAACCCCCTGCCAAGCAGGAAACACCATCAAAGCATTCCTGACAGGTGGCTGTCAAGCCTCTGCTTAAAGAAGTTGACTCCACCACACTCCTTGGCAGCAAATTCCACTGTCGAACAGCTCTTACTGTCAGGAAGTTCTTCCTAATGTTTAGGTGGAATCTTCTTTCTTGTAGTTTGAATCCATTGCTCCGTGTCCGCTTCTCTGGAGCAGCAGAAAACAACCTTTCACCCTCCTCTATATGACATCCTTTTATATATTTGAACATGGCTATCCTATCACCAACAAGGGGCAGGACCATGTAGCCCCATACATCCCATAACTCTTAATGCAGACCTGGGTTTTTTTTGTAATGAATGGTTGCAACTTTTGACCTACACCACACCTCATAACACCTCTACCACACTTCATAACATAAAATAGCAAACAAACCATCCGTATAAAAGTGAAGTAAAACTGAAGACTACATCAAAATAAACATTTTTGCAAAATACTCAATTTAACTAGAAGCAAACAAACAAACAAACAAACAAACAAACAAACAAGAGATCTACTAGCAAGCGGCGGGATTGATAAACCACCTCAATAAGAACATTACACAGTATCCATGCCACCACAAAAGCCCCCTTCTTCATAACCATCAGCCTAGCTTTTAGACTGTGGCTCATTGAGCAAGGTCTTCTAAGCTGATATAAGCATGGGTGAATACCAACTGTTGCAGAACATAATGGCCTTTTGTGATAAGGAAAGTGACGTGAAAAGGGACCAGAGCTTCTGCAATAACACTTGTTTGATGCAACATTGTCTAATTTCCCCACAAACATATCAGGCTGAATGCTAATTAAACAGGTCATCTGGAGATGCCCAAAGAATCAAGAGAACCAGGATGAGAGGTTCTCCTTTCAAAGGAGGAAAGTGAGTTGAGGAGAAAAGTTTAAACAACAATGTCAAGGTCACAGATCAAATTTAAAAAGCAAGAATGAAAAAGAAACCCTTATAAAAAAAGCCCTTTGGTCACTGCAAAATATGATGAGAAATGTTTCAGTGGAATGAAATGAATAGCATAAATGTGTGAAGAAAGAGGAAAAGAGTGGACAGAAAGGAAGAGTATACAGTCGTACCTTGGAAATCGAATACCTTAGTTCTCGAACTTTTTGGCTCCCAAACGTCGCAAACCCATCTGATGGGGCTTCCGTGGCTTCCGATTGGCTGCAGGAGCTTCCTGCAGCCAATCAGAAGCCGTGCTTTGGTTTTTGAACATTTTGGAAGTCGAGCAGACTTCTGGAATGGATTTCATTCAACTTCCAAGGTACGACTGTATATGGAAATTTACACAGGTTCTTGTCAATCTTTTCCTTGTAGAAGACTGCAAATCCTTCTGTGGTTGTCTGACTACATATGCACTTTTACTTCAGAACACAAATAAATAGCTGCATTACCTTGATGGGAAATAATGGGGCCCAGGTAAAAAGTAAGGATGATGAAATGAAAATCGAGGAGGAGCTCCGAACAGGGTGGCTGGATGACCGATGGGAGGAGGTTGATAAACGTGTGGATGGGGAATGGGAGGAGCTTGAGGAATGGGTCCATTTCTAGAACAAGAAGAAACACCTGAGTACTCCTTAGGGGGTTGACTATTTGAGACACTGTATCTGGAATGTGTGGTGCTTGTATTATTTGGGTTCCTGCTTGCACTTTCAATAGAAATCTGGGTTGGTCTCTTTATAGAGCAATTTGTTCCTGAAGATACACGGTGAGCTTCTGTTGGTGAAGGTGCAGCAAAACGCTGAGGTTGAAGCACTGGACGAATCGGCAGATTTGCCGTTGAGGCAGCCAGTGATGCTGTGCTTCCTACATTTGGCTGGAACAGCGTAATAGGGCCTGGATGCTGAGCAGAAGGACCTGGCAGCTGGATAGTAGAAGGGGCTTCACCTTTGGAGAAGAGAAAGTATCAGCTGTAAGTGAGAAGGTCCCATTAACACTATGTTATAAATATTATACTATGTGATTATAGAAAGAATGATCCATGTAATAGCACTGGATCATCCCTCATCATTTTTTAAGCTTTTCTTTAATATAGCATAACCTAGGGTGGTGCTGTGGTCTAAACCACTGAGCCTAGGGCTTGCCAATCAGAAGGTTGGCAGTTCGAATCCCCGCAACAGGGTGAGCTCCCATTGTTTGGTCCCAGCTCCTGCCCACCTAGCAGTTTGAAAGCACCTCAAAGTGCAAGTAGATAAATAGGTACCGCTCTGGCAGGAAGGTAAACGGTGTTTCCGTGCACTGCTCTGGTTCGCCAGAAGTGGCTTAGTCAAGCTGGCCACGTGACCCGGAAGCTGTCTGCGGACAAACACCGACACCGGCTCCCTTGGCCTATAGAGCAAGATGAGCGCCTAAACCCCAGAGTCGTCTGCGACTGGACCTAACGGTCAGGGGTACCTTTAGGGTTGCCATATGTCCGAATCTTCACTTTTTGAAATATGGCAACCCTAGCGTAACCTACTGCAGTTTCATACCCAAGGACTGGATGCAATTTCACGAATCAGCAACATTAAAAAAGACATTCAGTATTTAGATTGCTAATCTTTTTTTTAATGTCTTTTCTTTATAAATCTCCTACAAGTTTACCTCACAATGATGCCCAGTATGCAGTGTGCTATCATTCAACATGTAAGGAAAATACTTTCCAGGCACTTTTTGGCAAGTCTCTCAATTCCCTATCAGCATAAAACCGAATCTTTTACATAAAATCAAGTCCCCAACATTTTCTCCCCTAACAGTGTCTCATGGGACCAAGCAAAAGACCTCCAAACAGGGCTGTGCAGACAGGGACTAGCTTGGTTTTTAATAGTTCCCGTGGAGTTCTAAAAAAACCCAAAGGAAACAGTTGCAATATGTGATACAGCTGAAAGGGAGAAAAATCTGATTCTCATTCCAGACACTGGCATAACTGAGCATAGGGTATGGGATATAATGCTTCTTCTTTCCCTCCTGAAGTCAACTTCAGGGTGTTGGGGAGGGGCAATATATTTCTAAGGCAGCCTTTGAAAACTGGGACGTGGGCTCAGGAGGGAAGGAGGAAACACAGAACCTGAAAGACCTTCAGTGTGGTAGTGGTGATAAAGGTTCCTTATCCCTTCCTCAAGACTTTCAAGCCATGTTCATTTTGGGGAAAACATGGGGCAGGTCTAGATTTAGAAAAGTGAGGCTGCCCTGGTGTCTTATTCTTCACTAAGTCACTGATATATGAGAGGGTGGAGAATAGTGAGGCAGAAGAGAACTGAAATGCTTTTGCTTCTCTCATCAGACTTAACAGATGTTTTGCTATTAAGAATAATGACCCAACTTTGCTTTGAGAATGATTAAAACAAACAAACAAACATATAAACATATAAACAAAACATTCTGTACTTCACTAATCTAATTTGGAAATGAATTAATAAGGCTACTGCAAAACTATGGCCACATCTTCTCATTAAATATTCCTACATAATCCTACATAATCATACTCTCAACAAGAATACAGACATTGGGTTTTTTTTGTAGTTCCTTTCATATAATGAACTCACATAAACTATTGGAATGAACTCACAGACTGGGTGTCCAATGTTGTTCTGTACGCTGGGTATGACCACAGAGTAGGTGGGAGATCGGAAAGGGTAAATGGTAGTTGGATTTGTAGTAATAATATTCTGAGATGTCCCAGTAAAGACAGTGGAGGCTGTCATTGGGCTGGTAGCAATGATATTCTGAGTAGTGCCAGAGAATACTGTGGAGACTGTCAAAGGGAACCGCTTCCTTTTGCCAGGTCGTGGTTGGTAAACCCAACCTGTGGGAAGATAAAAGAGTAGGCTCAATGAAATATAATGGATTATTTTATTTCAAAACTGATTAATGATAAATGTAATAACAAAGGAAGCAATTTGGTAGATTTGGAAAGCTAGGATAAAGTGTATAAATATGAAGGCTCTGTCACAATATAAAAAGTCTCTAAGAAAAGAGGGTGTTTAGGATGGCTTGTAGGCCCTCAGAAAACTAAGACAGGTAGCACCCCTCTTTTTTCTCCATGGATACTAGCCCCATCAGCGTCCCAGCCCTTATTCCTCCTTCCGACTATTCTTGCATAATTTTTCATGCAGGACAAGTGCCCAACTGTACTGTGTCTAAGAAGTTATTACTACTGTAATACTGAAAAATATTGGTGCCTAATTCAATTCTCATTTTATTACATCAAATAATTTCTGCATTATTTAAGCTGCAATCCTATACTCACTGACATGGATTAAGCACCAATGAACACATTGAGATTTACTTTGGAGTATACATGTATATGAATACGCTGTCACTCTTCTTTGAGTCCAAGTTACATACTGTAATTTGCCTTTGCTTTTTTATTTGTATCTTTTTATTTATGTAAAATTAGATATTTGGGCATCATTACATTATCTGCTAGTTAAATAGCTGAAAGGGATAAGAAAACAAAGGAATGGACTTGAAACAGGAATATACAGGGTGAGTCCTTTAAAAGAGGCCCCAAGGATACAGAGTACACATGTTCCATGGGGCCTCTTTTAAAAGACTCACCCTGTGTACAGAGTAAGTATGGGGAAAATAAAATATACACAATGAAAACACAGAAATGCCAGAAAAAAGAGCCTGGGTTTTAGTATAGGGGAAATGGTCATGTTAAAATGTGTTTTCATTGTGTATATTTTATTTTCCCATACTTGCTCTGTTAGTTAATGAATTTCAGAGAACATCAGATGGGCAAAATGCCCACATTCATGGCTTATTACTGCAATCCTGAATATATCCTACCTGCCATCATAAAAAGACTATTACTACTCAATGCTAGTGGCATATGGTTGCACCAATATTTATGACCATGTTATGATTGAAATGTCTTTATGTCACATATAAGTAATCTAGGATGCAGGTGGCACTGTGGGTTAAACCACAGAGCCTAGGGCTTGCCGATCAGAAGGTTGGCGGTTCAAATCCCCGCGATGGGGTGAGCTCCCGTTGCTCGGTCCCAGCTCCTGCCAACCTAGCAGTTCGAAAACACGTCAAAGTGCAATATCAGTCCTTAGATATTAACTCTTATGCCAGTTTCATTTTGCAGAATTTTCTCTGGTGAACAGCTCAAAACGTGTTAGGTCTTAATTTTTATTTTATTTTATTTATTTCCCAGGATTTATATAGCAGTTGACTGTAATAAAACCTCAAAGCGGTTTACAACAAATAAAACAATAAAATTATCTGTAAAAAGCAGTTAAAAACACTTATTCAAAACATCCAAAAATTATTAAAATTAATAAGATAATAATCAGATTGAAACATGTCAGCATTCTACATGCCTGGATAGGCTTACCTTACAAAAATGTTTTAAAGGGCACCAGAAAGAGTACAGTGAAAGCACCTGCCTGGTGTTAATAAGCAGGGAGTTCCAGTGTCTGGATCAAAAGATCAATTTCTTATAACTGCAGAACAAGTATTATGTGGCACCTGTAACAGTGCCAGTTCCACTAATGGAAGCTGTCAATTGAGCATATGTAGGGTAAGGTGATCTTGCAAGTAAAGTGGTCCCATGCTATTAAGGGCTTCATATACTAATGGCAACACCTTGAACTTGGCCCAGTAGCATTTGCTATAATAAATCTGCTATTGTAAAAGGTAAAGGTAAAGGGACCCCTGACCGTTAGGTCCAGTCGCGGATGACTCTGGGCTTACGGTGCTCATCTCGTTTTACTGGCCAAGGGAGCCGGCGTACAGCTTCCGGGTCATGTGGCCAGCATGACTAAGCCACTGTGGCGAACCAGAGCAGCGCACAGAAACACCGTTTACCTTCCCGCCGGAGCAGTACCTATTTATCTACTTGCACTTTGATGTGCTTTCAAACTGCTAGGTTGGCAGGAGCAGGGACTGAGCAACGGGAACTCACCCCGTTGTGGGGATTCGAACCGCTGACCTTCTGATTGGCAAGCCCCAGGCTCAATGGTTTAGACCACAGCGCCACCCGTGTCCCAATCGGCGATTGTACTCAGTTTTAAATACTTAAATAATTTCAATGGCAGATGCTTTAAAAATGCACATGTGCAACATCCATGCATACATGAACTTACAGAGTACAACTCCTTTAAGCAGCTCCCTCTTCTGAACTGGTTTTTAAACTTTCAGAGCCTGAAAAAAAATCACTGGACTATGGGTGGTGGTGGCAAAAGCTTTAAAGACGACTGCCTCGTGGTTCCTGCGTGGTGGTTTTGTTAATCTGTACTGTATTTCCTTCCAACTATCATCCTTGAACCCTACCTTTCCCCACTCATAAACCTATTTCTGGATAACACAAAGCACTGCATCAAGACCATCAGATGTTGAGAAACATGTAAAGAAAAGAAAACTGTTTTATACCAGGGAATTCTTCTCTGTGCTTTTCTTTAATCTTCTGAGCTTCATCATAATAAGGTTTCTTTTGCTCTTCTGTGAGTTTGTTCCACTCCAATCCAAGCTGAACGCTTATCTCCGCATTATTGGCAGCAGGGTTAGCTTTGGCTAAGGCTGGCCGGTGAATTCTTGCCCACACCATAAATGCATTCATAGGACGCTTGACATGGCCATCTCTGTCTTTGCTAAATGGAGTGTCTGGAATCCCTACAGGAAAGAAAGATGGATGGATAGGCAGTATAAGTACCATACAAAGTTTGTAGTTAAAAATAATGAGTTTGCTAATGATTCTGGGCTCATTACTTTAGTGCAGACTATAGAAATAAAGGCCAAGCTCCAAATAACCATGAAACCATTGTCATAAGCCCACAGGAGCTTTTGGCTTATTTTCCTTAAATTATTATAAGGCACCTTTCTGGATCATGTCCTCTCAAGGGGACCAACAGCAATATACCAAAAGAAATACAGTAAGAGAGAATGGCAGTGAATATGCTATGTTTTGAGTGTGATACTGTAATATAATGAAACTTTTTTAAAAGCGTCCATAAAAATAGAATTCAACTGCTATAAACACATTTCCAAATTCACAGCAGTAAAGGAGTAATAGCAATTCTCTCAAACCACATGGCAAACTGTACTTGAAATTGAGGGGAGCTTAACAAGTGATTTGTGATATGGCACCAAGTCAGCAGTTCAAATAAAAATGTTAAGAACTCCACTAGGCTAGGCTAGCATGAGCTTCTTTGAGCCTAACTAGAAAAGGTCCTGGAGATCCTTGATCTGAGGTCCAGACTATTTAAACTGGGGTGGGCAACTTTTTTCAGACAGAGCCACATTCCCTTCCAAGGGCCATGTGTCAGTGGTAGGTAGCACCAAAGAGAAAAGTGGGTGGAACAATGAACGTAAATTTTATCCTTGTCCGTTAGGCTAGCTTTACACACTCTCACTCACCCCTTCCATCAACTAGACAAACTAGAGGCATTATCAGAGTTCAAGGTCACATTTCATCCAGTTCAAGAAGAGTGTAAAGTAGAGCTGGAGAGGAGTAAGGATTGGGGAAGAGTCCTCAGGACTAGACAGGGCTATGATTTTATTTGCTTACTTTAAAAACAAATATTTATTGATTTATCAACAAAATCCGCTTCATTTTTGAGTGTAGGAAGGTATTGCATACTGCCAAAACACCGTGTCTTTGTGCCATATATCCAGGAATTAGGAGGGATTCAGACATACAGTCTACTGCTCCCTCTCTGCAAAATCACAACAGATGCAGTGGCTGTTTTGGCAATTCTATATATATAATTCCTGGATCCAACAAGCCAGACGCGTTTCTTGATAATGGCCCCGCAAGTATGGGTCATTAAGGTAACAAAGGTAGTGGCTCTGTGCCAGGATAGAAATGAGTGAGCCTCCTTCCCTCCCTCAGCTGTCTGGTAGCTAGAAAGACAAAAGCAAGGGAGGTGTGTAAGTGCTAGAGGCTGAGAGACACACAGCCATGTCTGACTTGTGCTGGAATCCAAGGCTGTGGCAATGGAAGAAGATGCTGTGAACACCATCACAGGCTCAGGTTGTATATATGTGTAAATAAACCATATATCCTAAAGACACCATGGTCTCCACTTGTCTCTCATTCTGAGAAAACTGAACCCTGGGTAAGTGCCTGGAACCCCTCAATCTCACACCACTCAGAGATTGGGGTGGTGTTCAGTGGTATATAAAACTTGCTCAGGGAAGGGGGGGACACAGGGGAACAGGAAAAACCTCATTGTATCTGGCAATACCCAGCAATCAGAGACTGCCCCTCTGACACACAGGGAGTCAATGAATGGGACACCCATCTAGCAGACACCCCCATCACCAAACACACAAGGTGACACTACAGCGCCCCCAGTCCATCAACCCCAGTGGCACAGTCAGTAATTGCCTTGCTGCCAGTCCACAAGCATTCTTCTAGGAAGTAGTTCAAATCCCGTTATGCCACTCTAGTTGACAAAACAACCAGGGGGAGAGGCCAGGACACACACTGACAGCAGCAGCAGCAGCAGCAGCAGCAGCAGCAGCAGCAGCAGCAGCAGCATCTCACACTGTAGGGCAGACTTTGCCAATATGGTGTGTTCCATATATTTTGGACTACCAGTTCCCATCATTCCTTCCATTAGCCAGGTGCATGGGTGTAGCCAGGGGGGGCAGCTGCCCCCCATCAAGTAAAACAATATAAATACTTAACTAACTGACCAATCATGTTGGTTCTGCCCCCCCAACAAAGGTTTCTCCATCCCCCCAAAAAATCCTGGCTATGCCCATGGCCATGTGGCATGGCTATTGGAGTTGTAGTCCAAAATGTCTGAAAGGCATCAAGTTGGGAAAAGGTGGTGTAAAGCATGGAGTTGGGAAGCAGGAGAAAAACGTTTGAGCATCACCAGGCAGAAGGGGGCAAAATGTCCTAGCTCAACCCCATACTGAGCAGTTCCCTAACAGTTCTGCTGCCACTGCAGCAGACATCAATCAGACACATCATGTGGAATTTGCTTTCTCCCTGCTCCAATCTCAATACAGGCATTGACACCAGCAGCACAGAGCTGGAAGGAAAAGCCCTAACTAGATGAAACAGCTTATGATTACATGCTTGAAGTGTTTGATTTGAATTCAGGGTGCAGCCCTACACTAGGAAAGGGTGTGTGCGTCCACCCAGGCATACATCAACCATTCAGGAGGAGCACCACTTCAACCAACAGCTGTTCCTGAGTCATTTTATCTGTGCTTAAACAGATATGTACTAAAAGCAGAATATTTTTTTTAGGCACTAAGGTACTAAACTTTACTCATACATCAGAATCTAAGCTTCCTGAATTATTTCAAAGTACAAATATTAAGGATTGGAATGCATATCCACAACTTCTATTAATCTATGAATAAAATTACACATCCACTACATATGTTTCTGTGGTCAGAACTCAAGGGATACAGCTTAGAAATGGTGAGACCTAAATTTAAAGTTGTCTGGTGCTGCAATCCTATGCACCCCTATACTCAGGGGAATAAATCTCACCAAAACTAATGCAGACACGCACAAGATCACACAGCAAGCTTTTTTGTGAGATCTAAACTTGGCAAGCCTTAAATTGCTCAACCTTTGTGTCTGACTTTGGAAAGTCACTCAAGTGATAATTCTGAACCCTAGTATTTCAAAAGTATTCCCATTAATTTCACTAAGGTTGGTCATTTCACCAGACTGGAATATTGCAATGCATTCTATGTGGGGCAGCCCTTGAGGCTGATGAGAAAACTTTATTCTTGAAGGGTACTATTGAAATTTATTAAATAAAAATTTACTTTGAGCATGTTTGCCTCCTACTCACTTGCACTAAGCAGAAACAAACCATGACATCTGGCTTAGAGTAACACCAAAGCCAGCGATTAAGGTTTGTTTTGCTACAATTCATAATTGGTAATCTTGGCTACAAATCATAGTTTGTTGGGAGCAATGCCTCCAAGTTCTACGTTGCTCATTGTCCCTTCACTGAGTTGGCACAAGGCTTGTTACTTCCCTCCCCCTTGAAAAGAACACAGAGCTGAAGGAAGAAGTTGAAAGGGTGGCACTCTTTTCCACTTCTTTCTTCTCTGTCTGTATTTCAGGGCTCAGAAAAATGAAAGAAGAAAGGAAGGCATTGCTCTTTCAGCTTGAGGTGCTTTTCAAGACTCAGATCAGCTCCTGAGCTGCTAACAGAACGTGAAGGGAAGAAAGTAAATAGCATAGGAGGGAAATAGGAGTTATCTGGGAGACTGAAGAAAATGGATCAACCGGGGAAACAGGTGCCATGGATATCAGGAGAGAGGTGCACACATGTGCCTGTGCACATTGGAGCCAGTAAATCCGATCCCCTTGGAATTGCAGAATTTTTCACAGGTGTTTCCCAGAACCAGTATCACATCATATATCACATGTCAATTGACTGAACCACGGATCTGGTACTTTCCAGAGCTGCCATGACACAAAGACATGGATCTTAGGCACAGATATTCCTGGATCCTCGTAATACAAGGGATCTCTTCAAAACCATAATCAAGTCATGTGTCTGCAGACATATTCTGTAATTTATTGGGGGAGCAATTTTTTTATTCTGTGTAAAGATCAAGAGTAGCCATGCCTTTGATCAATGTTTTTGATACCTGAAAGCATCAGATCTGCTTTTTCTTTCTTTTTACTGTGTTGTGTACCACTACAAGATGGGGTTGTTGTTGTTGTTGTTGTTGTTGTTGTTGTTTTGTGGAAATCTACAAAAAATCATGCAAATTCAAGAGGATCCATTTTAATTCAACTGGATTTTACTTTTACCAAACCTTTTGAAAAACCAAAAATCTCTGTGAGTGCTTTCTTTCTGACTACTGGGAGGAGGGGGGAAGCAACTAGAGGTGTTGGTGCCCACATACCCTTTCAAAATACCTAATGTGCCCAAAGGCTCAAGAATGCTTTATGGGTAACAGTCTCAGCCAAGCCTACTTCAGTATTGTAGTGAATATAAAGGTGGATGTTTGTACAGTGCCCTGGGCTCCTTGGAAGAGGGTCAGAACAAGGCCTAACAGATTTATTGTAGCATAAACTGGCAATGAAGTGGATACTGGTCTATGAATGCTGATGGCACAAAAAATGTTAGTCTTTAATGTGCCACACATGAAAGAAGCACTTTGTTGTTTCTTCTGAGGATCACAGTTAATCTCTGTGCCCTGGTTACAATGTATTAAAGAGAGCAGTGGTACACTTCCGCAATAGAAAGCTCCTGCAAATATTAAAAAGTTGTAGATGGGACTTTGCATAGTTGACCATCTTCATAATCTTTGGTGGTTGCAACAGCCAGTAAAGTATACAGTGAGCTGTGAACTGCATGAACTTGAGTGAAGCCCTATCTTCTTTCTGGCCCTATATATTTTTTTTTAAAGTTTGAAATAATAGTGGTGCAGATGAATGTGTATGAACAGTTCTATCCCAGTGTTTACTTGTACATAAATAGTAACTAAAGGGCAACTTGGCAAATTCTATTATACCTATCTACTACCTGCATCTGAGGGTAGCACTGTGAGAGGCACATCTTTCGTTTCTATTTTCACTGAAGGCTCCAGCAAGGACTGCATTTTAAGGGGTACTTGTGCCACTGGCACTTTAGTCACTCTTATGAGCTCAGATGGAGGTGGCCCCTGAAACTGGATTCTAGCCCCAGGAGGGACAGCATGGAGAGTGACAGGAATCTTCAGTTCTTGAGGATGCTGAGTCCCCAGAGGCTGACACAAGTCAGCATCTTTGTTGACATGAGCTGGGCCGTTGGAGGAGGGGCGAGGCTTGGATGCCACCTCGTCCCTCCCCTTGCAAGCTTCCTCGCGAGGCTCCAGCAGTTCCGTTTTGATGGCCCCTTCTTTTCCAGACTCCAAGGCTTTGGCATCACAATTCTCTTCCACCTTCACCTCTTTCTTGATCTCCTCCGGCTCTTCTCCTTTTCCCACTTTGACTCCCCCCACTCCTTTCGAGCCGCTGCTTCCCTCCTCCTTCCCTCCTCGACGACTGGCAGCCGCCCTGTGCTCCCCTCTCTTTTTCTTGTTGCTGCCGCCCGTCGGGAGCAGTTGGTTCTCTTGCTCCCGCTCCTCCGCTTTCACTTGCAGCACCTTCTGCTGACCATTTCCCTCCGTCACCGTCTCTTCCAGCTTCTCGCAAACCCCAGGTTCCAACCCAAGGACAGGCTGGGAGAGCTGCCTGGGAAGGCAAGGCTGGTCTTCCAACAGGTGCTGCTGCTGCTCTTTATAGACAAACCCTTCTGCAGGCAGTGGAGGTTTCTGCTCCCTGCGCAGGGCATTTTGCTTGGCGGGCGGCAGGGGGTGCAGCAGGGAGTGCTGCGGCCCCTGCTTGGGGGAGAAGAGCAGGAGGTGCGGGTCCCTGGCCCCCTGCCCCGAGAGAGGGTGCAGGAGAAGGTGGTCCATCCGGGGAGCACCCTGCCAAGCCGCGGGGTGCAGGAGGCGGTGCTGCTCTCGGGGGGTTTCCCCCTGCGCCCCTTCTTCCATGCCGCAGCCCGCCCCCCGGGGAGTGGGATTGTTGCGGGATTGTGAGCTCAGCCTCCGCCCTCTGTGACCGCCCGTTTGTTTCCTGCGGTTGGTTCGCAAACGTTCTCTGCTCCCCCTCCCGCGAGGGGCACGCGCGCCGCGCTCGGACCCCGCCCTCCGGCTCGCAGGAGCCTCGCGCCGCTTCGGGGCACCGGCGGAAAATGGCAACAGCCGCAGGGCTGGCTCCACGTGCCTCCCACACTTTCCCCTCCCTGGTGTCGCCAGGGCGACCCTGGGGGCCGCGTAACAATGAGGTCGCCATGGAGACGCCGGGACGAACCCACGCGCCTTTCCCGCTTTTTGAAAGGGCTTCGTTTCGCCCCCAACGTTTCCTTTCGCCAACAGCTACCGCGCGAGGCGCGCTTCCCTCAGCCCGTGCGCTTTCAGCGCGTCGCCTCCTTCCTTTACAAGCACCAGCTCATTCCCCCCCCTCCCTTACGGGCTTCCTTCTTTTCAAACCTAGCGCCTGGGTTGGGAGGATGGAGACGACCACGGCGAGGATAAAACTTAAAAGGAGTGCGGGGTGGGTTACCCCCGCACGGTGTGACGCGTGTTGCACCTCACGGTGGGAAGGGAGGATGTGCGTTCAACGGGCACTGCGTAGAGGGAACTGGATTAATGAAGACCCGAAACAACACTGTCGGAATCTCCATCAAGCACGTTCGCACGCCTTTCCTCAACCCGGCGTGGCGGACCTACAATTCCTATCAGCCCCGGCTGGCTTGGGCAGTGGCCAGGGATGATTGGAATTGTAGTCCCGCGACAACGGTCTGAGAAAAGGCAGGCGCGCGTGCGCACGTAACACACACGGCGCGAGGACCTCTTTTCCTCCCCCCGCCCCCCATTAAACGACCCACAGCAGCCTACGCACATCCATGATGGGCGGCATCGAGACTGGAGGGCGTGGCTTTCAGTCTCGGTTCGCTCTGCATTTATCTCGTCGCCTCTGCCGCGAGGCTTTTTGCGCCCGGCACTGAGATGCGGCTAATGCGGTTAGGGAACTGCAATCCCGAAAGACCTTGCGGCGTCATAGAGACTGGCAGCTAGAGCGGAGGACGGGGAAATGTTTGTGTGTGCGCGCGCGCCAGCCTTCCGGGATCGCGCAACGCAGCTTCCGCTGATGCTGGCGCTGCCTAGGCTTGGTGGCGTTCTTCCTGCTGCTGCTGCCGCCGCCGCCGCCCCCTCCCTCGGCCTGCGCGCGCGGCTGAGCTGCGGCCGCGTCGCCATGGCGAAGAGCAAGTTCGAATACGTGCGGGGTTTCGAAGAGGAGGCCACGTGCTTGCCCAACTGCTGGGTCGTGGTCCGGTTGGACGGCCGCGGCTTCCACCGGTAAGCCCCGCTTCAGCTATTGGCGGCAGCTTGGTTGCCGCTGGCGACGGCTCAGCCAATGGGGGCGGGAGGAGGGAGGGGTGGGGAGGCTATGGGCTTCGTGCAAGGATAGGGAACCGGTGGTCGGATTTCAGGGTAGCAGCTGCCCTTGGATATCGGGAGGGCTCCACCCAGAGGCGGATTGCGGGCGGGGCAGCATCCTTGGGACACGGCTCCTTAGGCGAGACGGCCACTTGTCGTTATCTGAAGACCACTGTGGGAAGCTTTGTTTTGGGAGGATTTCTCCGTTGGGGGTGTGCGCATCTATTTATTTCCTAAAAATTCTGGATTCACACGTACTTCCAGGGGGGGGGGGAACGTAAGTTTCCCTGCGGGAGTTGATCACGTACAATCAAGTGATGTATAAATTTTATGAAGCTAAGTTCATAAAATGTATACACCACTTGATTGTAGGGGAAAACCATCAGAGCACTTTACAAAAAAACAAACAAAAAACAATGCACTAAAAGGATGCACTAAAAAGTTTACAACCATAATTTAAAATACTGATGATAATAATATTTTTTATTTATTTATACCCCAACCATATTGGTGAGAAAGTTAAAACTTAATTAGAATAGACTTCAAACAAATTAAAACTCATGCAATCTTCCAAAACATCTAGGTAGGCTCTTCTGAAAAAGAATGTGTATAGCAGGTGCTGAAAAGAATACAATATGCAGGGAGTTCCATAGGCCACCCTTCCCTTATTGCATCCACCTGTATGTTTCACATCTTGTAACTCACAAAATTCTCACTTAACATGTTGAAACAAAATATAAAATCAAAAAATCCTTCCAGTAGCACCTTAGGGACCAACTAAGTTTGTTCTTGGTATGAGCTTTCGTGTGCATGCATGCACACGAAAGCTTATACCAAGAATAAATTTAGTTGGTCTCTTAAGATGCTACTGGAAGGATTTTTTGATTTTGTTTTTTGTTTTGACTATGGCAGACCAACACAGCTGGCTATCTACCTGTAACTTAACATGTTGAGCCATTGTAATAGCTTCCAGCCATCCCCTATTGGTAGACCAGATAACAATCAGTATTGTCATGAATTTTTGAAAAGCTGTAATTTTCCTGCTACTTCTGAATAAGGAAAGGAGGAATGGGAGGTTTTCATCCTGCTTAAAAAGACACTGAGCTATATGAGTTACAGCTAGGATTCTTAGTAGTGCCTCAGTAGAAATAGTTTTACCTTGCATTTGGCACAAATGTGAAGAAGTTACAAACATCTGCTGTTTTTAATAAATTATAAATTAGTATTGCAGCACTAAAACACAATAACATGCATATGGGATCCAGTCCAAAATTAAAAAAAACAAAAACATGCTGATAACCACTTTAATAACTTTGACTAATTTAGTTTCTTTGTATTTTTCCCTTTTTGAAGCTTTGCCGAGCAACATGGTTTTAAGAAGCCTAATGATGATCGCGCTCTTCACTTGATGAACAAGTCTGCACAGACAGTAATGCAAGAATTAGAGGATATTGTCATTGCCTATGGACAAAGTGATGAATATAGCTTTGTTTTCAAAAAGAAAAGCAACTGGTTTAAGAGAAGAGCAAGGTAACTGGTTTTAGCACTTCTCTCTCCTCCCATCCCAACCCAATATTTGCATATCTACTCTTCATATAACATGTTTTAAATATAACCAGTTTGTTTACATTTTATTATATAGTTAGAATATTATATTGATTAAGGTATTAGTAACTTTGCTCTTTTAAGCCCTACTATGCTCACTTCTTGTGTCTGGCTATGCAGACAATAACTCAAAACAATTCTGATTTAGTAGAAATTGGCAGCTTTTTAATAGATGCTGTGTAAAAGCAAGAGGTGTACTATTTATTTTGCTTAAAATTCATTTTTGTCTGAAATAATATAAAAATTTGACAGCTGTTATATGCATGCAACATGTGTTGCTTTTCATAGATTTGGTAATGGCCTCCTTTCATGTTCATGCAGTAATAATTGCAGAAAACAAAGAAATGCAACCAAATTGGGAGGTGGAAGGGGTTTTGGTGAGGAATTCAGTTCACAAGGTAGGACAGCAAGTAACAAGGAATGTCTACAGATAAACATTTTCATTGGTATAGTCTTTCCATTTGGCTGAGTAGGTGGTCATCAGCTGTTATTAGCATATATGCTTTAAGAATGACGGTATACTGCGGCTTTCATTCAATGTAATGATCTCATTGATGCAATCAGCCATCCAGTCCTGAGAGTTGACTGCACTATGATAGTATGATATATGTATGATAGTTCAGCCTGCAAATGACCAAATTCATAGAATCTTCATTTTCTGTTAGCCAGTTTTCATATGCATGCGATGCTCTCAACCTCCTGGACTTGGAAAATGTAGGAGTGAATCATATAGATCTGTAATCTATATGATTACCATAAATGTGCCTTTTTAGTCTGTTTCACTCCTTCCTGCTAGTGCTGGGAGGAATCAAACCATGATTTCTGTGTTTTAGGTTTTGTATCTGAACCAGGGATAAAGGTTTATTTTATTCCCAAGCAAACTGAAGTATAGCAAAGGTTTATTCTTGGCTTACCGGTTATGGTTTGTCAGAAGAGAACAAGCCATGATCCATGGGTTGGATGTAATGCTTAGCCAGGGATTGTGATTTGTTTCCTTTGTGCACAAGCAGGGAAGAAAGAAGGTGCCCTCTTGGGCATGATCCTGGTAAAGTATTAGCCATGGCTTTTAATGATGTGTGAACAGGGCCATTGAGTCAGATGCATTTTTGCATTACATAGAGTACTCAAGTGTTTGTTTATTTATTTATTTGTCAGTGTTGTAGTACTGATGTTATTAACTTTCACTTCCTTTTTATTTTCTGTTTACAAGTAAGTTCATGACTCATGTGGTCTCCCAGTTTGCCTCCAGCTACGTTTTCTATTGGAAAGATTACTTTAAGGACCAGCCTCTTTTGTATCCACCAGGATTTGATGGGCGTGTTGTGTTGTATCCTAGTGACCAGAATTTAAAAGACTATCTTAGTTGGCGACAAGCTGATTGTAAGCATCTCTTACACACATGAGAAACCTCCACCATCAGGTTTTTGTTTGTTTGTTTGCTTGCTTGCTTGCGTGGGTTTATGATTGCCTATAGTTACAGAGAGTTATCCTTTAGCTGGGATATTCCAAGACTTTAGTTCTTACACATATGGAAAAAGTTAAAACCTTGGAGAGGATCCAATTTTATGCCACGATGGGAGAGGCATTGCTTTCATGTCTTTCCCCCCTGCATCCCAACTACAACACCATGAGAAATGCAAACAGTATTATATGCAATTGTGTAATAAGACGTGAACCCTGCTGCTGCCTTCAGTAGTCAATGAATGTAAAAGGCACGGCAAATAAGATGGACAATCACAGCAACCCATGTTGTTGTTGTTCTCCCTTCACTGCACACAGCAATTTACTTGCATGTTTTCTTCCACTCCACATACCCCCACCAATCATCTGGCTACCTGATTGAGTAGTGTTTCCATGAAATGGATAGCAGTAGTTTTAGATTGGCTGGATGGTCTACAGAAACCCTCATGTTTGATGTGACAAAAAAACAAAACTGCATAGCAGGAAAGTTTATCTATTTTAAAAACCTGTCACAGGAACTGTTGGTATGATATACAAAACATTGATAAATACTGAACCAAAACACTGGACTTAGAT
Organism: Lacerta agilis; assembly: GCF_009819535.1. Lineage (NCBI taxonomy): Eukaryota > Metazoa > Chordata > Lepidosauria > Squamata > Lacertidae > Lacerta > Lacerta agilis. The sequence goes on from NC_046313.1 coordinate 63,025,592, forward strand.
AAAAAGACATACAGTACTGCTATTTTTACTATATCATATTCATATAATAGTATACAAGTCCTTCAGTAACTACTGCTGTGGAGGTAAGCTTGTTCAATGTGCTTCCCAATGTAGTCTGATGTTTGTTATTTAATTCCTGCAGGCCACATAAATAATCTCTACAATACAGTATTTTGGACTCTTGTGCAGAGAGGTGGCTTGACACCTGTACAAGCCCAAAAGCAACTACAGGTATGAAAGTCTTCTTTCAAGATTATGCTAAGTAGTATGTTCACTCATGCTTGAGGTTTTAATGCCAGCATCATGTGCAGGCATTCAAATTACACATGTGTCATGGGGAATGAGAACTGGGAGTCTGGATGAGGTCGAAGGGGTTTGTAAGTGACACAGTTATCACAGTGCAAGGATGTGTGTGTGTGTGTGTGTGTGTGTGTGTGTGTGTATGAGAGAGAGAGAGAGATTAGGTTATAGATCTATTTTTTTTTTTTTAAAAAAAACTATATCCAATAGCTTTATCGTCCTATCTCCATATTAGTATGAATATAACACTTGTCAAAGTTTAAAAGCCAGGTGGAACAAATAAGGATTAACTATTTGTCTAAATGCAGGCATGAAAAGGGGACTGGTGGGTTGTGTATATTCCACCCTGTCTCCAAATACAGTGCTCAGATCTAGATGGAGAGGAGACCCCATTGCTGCATGTCAAATTGTCAGTGTTTTCATATGCCTGTGTGGTGGTGTTTTTATAAGAAAAAAATATTTTCTTTTTGTCCTTAGGGAACAGTTGCAAGTGACAAAAATGAGATTTTATTTTCTCAGTTCAGCATTAACTACAATAACGAATCATTGTTGTATAGAAAAGGAACTGTTCTACTGTGGCAAAAGGTAATATAATTTTGACAGATACCTATTTTTGTGTAATGCTTTTTACAAACTGTTATACAAAATACTTAGTGGGAGGTAAGTGGTTTTTGACAGTCATGTGTGCTGATTTTCCAGGTGTGTCTGCTTTTATAACATTACCACTGTTTAAGACTCAAGCCTAGAAATGTTCTAGTCTTTCAGTGAAAAGGATAATTCCTCTGGTAACTTCACTCCTCAAATTTTAAGTAGTGAAGGTTCAATAGGAGTACATCTGCCTCTGAAAGACCAGAACTTTACTAGTAATGATTCTAATTTGAGAGTTGTCTCATATTGTAGTTAAAAAAGAAATGAAACTGGAATTGCCTTCTAGCCTACTTCAGTTCTGTGATTCTACATTAATCTGTCACCTGTTTTTATAGGTAAATCAAGCCATTAAAAAGAAAATTAAAATGCCAGAGGAAACGGAAGAGAAGGAAGTTGAAGTGACCCGGCCAAGGACTACAGTAGTTGCTTTGCACTGTGATATCATTGGGGATCCGTTTTGGGACCAGTATCCTGAAATCCTAGCTGATGATAGCTGACCTTTGCCATCTGGATGTTGGTGTGAAATACTCCATACAGTTTACTCCTTCAAGGACCATGGGAGACGGATAGGTGACTGGCCCAGAATGGATATTTCAGTAAACTTGTGTGGTGCACTTAAGAAACCATGTAGTGCTTGTATTGATTTTTATAGCTTCATAGATGTGTATGTTTTCCCATCAAAATTATGAGGTGCCTTAGAATAATATCATTATCAGGTTGACAAACTTTTTACTTGAAAAGGAATGCCTTTAATTTAGGCTATGGCCCTCAAAGGCACTCCACTGGTACAAGTCCCATGAGATTTTGAGCTGCCCATTTAAAACTGAAAACATTTAAACTCCTGCTTCAAATTAAGTTCTATCATCAGGGAGCCAAGTTACAAATTATCCTAGTTGCTAATGTCTCTGGATTATATGAGTGATAAACAAAATACCCTAGCAAATGGCTGAAACTAATTAGGAAGTCTTCTCTCAAGTGTAAATTAGTTATGGCTTTTTTGAAAGCTATGGAAACATAATTTCCCTCTGTAATCATACATTTATTGTTTGGACTCTCTGCTTGCTGCTTTACTGATTATTAGAGAAGGTCTCGGGTGACCAAACTGGAATAATAAACTTATTGAATAAGGGGGGGCATCACAACAGGATATGTTTGTAGGTCATGCTCTCAATTTTCTGCTGCCTGGGAAACTATCCAATTCCTGCTGTTGAGGATTGTGGCAATCAATTTACTAAAAGTTCTTTACTCTTCAAAAAAAGTTTGTGTTGCGCTTCTGCGTTCTTTGTGCCGGACCTGTGAAGTAATAAGACCTGTTCCAGGGTGGGGCGGAGATGGAGTGTATGTGATACTTTCTCTGACTATGCAGAGACTGGAATGATACATGCTGGGAGATAATGACAAAAGGGTTTTATGTGGAATATTTTGTTAATGTCATTCCATTCCTCACTCTCTGCCTTTCCTGCATTATCTTTCTTTTAAAGAAGACAGGGTCCCTTAAAGCCTCTTTGAAAAAGAGATAACAATAATCAACCAATTTATCTAAAATGGTGGACATCTTCATTGCTATAGATAGGTTAATCATTAAGAAAAACAACCTTCCAAGCAATATGTGTTTACATTATTGCTGTAATGTTAATAATAAAATTTTGCATTGATTTATGGAATAATTCTCTTGTATAGTTCAGGAATCATGTAAGTCATACATACAGGTTTCCTCGCAAACATGCAAATAGATCTTTGACTTCAAGGCTTCCATGTTCTACTTTCTCTCAGTCATGGGTAGGCAGAATATCTACTAGCAGAATTCTGGGTGGTTTGATCAAGGAAGTCCAACTCCCAATTAAAGTATACAACAAAATAGCCTTCCCCTAATTACCAGTAGCTAAATTAGAAAGCTGAAATGAAGAAAGCTTGAGGTACTTGGGAACAGATTTGTGTGAAGGAGCAGAAGCTCAGTTGAGTTCTGATACTCCTACCGTACTTAGTAGCTATGCAGAGGCAACCTGTCCTTTAATTCTAATGTATATATTTTGTACTGTACTCCATTTGGATGATTGCAGGGTACTAGTAAAACACAAAGTATCTTCCACAATCCTGTAATATGCCCTCCTCTGCTCCAAATCAATCGACAAATGTCTGGCTGTCACGAAGCACGCCCGTCAGTAAATCACAGTTCAACACTGGAGTTATCTCTTTACTAGAGAAATAAGATCTTCATAAACCTGGCTAGGTTTCAGGCCTAATGAGTACAGCAGCTCATGCCATGAATCAGTTGCTGAGACTAAAAATCCCCATCTCTCCACAGCTGTCTGTCTCCACTCTGGGGCTTCTTGCAAGCAATCGGAGACTGTCTGCGTGCAGCCTATCTTTGCTCCACCCGTTTTATCCCTCTCCTGGTTCTGGTAGTAAGGGTGGGTGTAGCTTGCAGCAGGAGGGAGAGACACCTGTGACGCTTCACTAGCCTGACTCACCTCTGCCTCTTGACCTCCCTCCTCCCACTTGCCTGCTTCAGCTTCTGCCTCTGATTCTTGACTTATCTCTGCTACACTCTTCCAGCTCACTGAGCTCTGTTACCCTATCAGCTTCTGACTCCTCATCTTCCTAGTCTCTCCTCCTCCCACCACCACTGCCTAGGTTCTTACCCTCCTTCCTCCCTTGGTGGTTGCCCAGTTGGTTCCTCCCACCATTCATCTTGTGTCCAACCAATCATCCTCATCATCATTTTATTTAAAACAAAATCGAAAATTCTTTCTAGTAGCACCTTAGAGACCAACTGAGTTTGTTCCTGGTATGAGCTTTCGTGTGCATGCACACTTCTTCAGATACACTGAAACAGAAGTCACCAGATCCTTAAATATAGTGGGGGAGTGGGGAGGGGTATACTCAGAAGGGTGGTGGGAATGGGTGATAGGCTGATAAGTGTGGAAAACCTGTTGACGACTCTAAACGGCTGCAATTAGTCTTGCAGGGGAAGGCAAGGGGTGAGATGGCTAAAGATGGCTTTGTTATGTATAATGAGATAAGAATCCAATGTCTTTGTTCAAACCAGGTTTCTCCATGGTTTTAAGTTTGGTGATTAGTTGCAATTCAGCCACTTCTCTTTCCAGTCTATTTCTGAAATTTCTTTGTATTAAGACAGCTACTTTGAGATCTTTTTATTTGTATACTGCCTTTCCACAGTTAAAACAATACTCAAGGCAGCTTACAATATGAAAAGATTTACATAATTACAAGCATAGCAAAGATGTCATAAAAATAAATGAAATACTGGCTGAGGTTTCAGTGTGGTATTACGGCTCATGACCTGCTGTTCACACAGGATCCTTGACCAGTGCAAGTGTTTTTTCATTTCCTTAGTTTTATATGCCACCTTTGTTACATCACGGAACTCGGGGTGGTGTACGTTTGGTTCCCTGAGGGTCTGCTTAGCTTCAACAAGGTGATGCCCCGCTGTGCCTCCAGTTGATATCCTTCAATATATGAATCGACCCTTTTGTTTTATTTTAAAAAATGAAAATGAAATGAAATGATTAAAAAATAGAAAACGTAGGTGTTAAATGCCGACTATTCTTAACATACCATACCGGTATACACTTTTAAAAGGCCAGGCGTGGGTGTACCAGATGACTCCCTGGATTTTGTCAATCTCTTGACAGAATTATATAGAAGAGGTCCCATTGTTTTCCACCTCTGCAAATAGAATGGTTGCTATAAGCGACAAAAGAGTATGCTGTAGCAGCTCGTATTTAAGATTATTTCCTATGAACTTGGTTAGAGAGGCCACCCTGAAATCCCGCTACTCTTGGGCTGTAACGCAGCGTTCCAGGTGCGATTTCCCGCTTCTGGGCACTTCATATGGGCTCACTGCGGATTCTAAGAAATGTTAGCGCAATTTTCTTTCGCACGACGTAAGCCTTTCTTGCCATATATTATTGCATAGGCTTTAAACGCTGCTTCTGAGGAAGATCTGCAGAGAGAACCGTGCAAATCCAGCCAGCCAATGCAGCTTTTCTATGGGAATCATGGCATGGACACGGCAGGAAGTATTAAACGCGCGATGGGGTGTTGGGCGTTATTTCGGATTAACTGACGCCGAGTAAGGAGGGAGAAGCGAGGGAATAATGTTGCCTGCGTCGGCCAGCGCGGTAGGGGACAAGCGGCAACCGGCTGCAGCTACGACTTCCTAGGGCAGCCGATGGGTGAAAAGCCAAAAGGCGGTCGCCTGGAGGAGAGCCAGCCCCAGCGCAGGTGGTGGGAATCTCGCTCCTGGCCGTCTTCCGAGAGCGCCAAGCAGCGCTAAGAAAGGCGGGAAGATGCCTGCGGTGCTGGGGCGGCCCTTAGCGGCGAGAGCGAGGAGCTGCGGGCGGATCCTTTCCCAGCAGGGCCAGGGAGCCATGGAGGAGGCGGAGGAGGCCGGCGCACGGCCCAGGCGCCGCCGCCGCCGCTCGGGCGGCCGCAGCAGCTCGGAGCGCTCGCCGAGCCCCGGGCGCCTGGACGTGAGTTCGCCACGCTTCGACCCTCTGCTGGCGCTGTACTCGGAGCGCACGACGCTGCCTTACCCGGCCGCGCCGCACTTCAACAACCTGGCCGAGTACGAGAGCTTCCAGCGCGGCCTGCTCCGCGCTCCGGGACGCCAGCGAGGGGCCGCCGGCCGCGGCAGCCGCCCTGCGGGGACCCGCGCCCGGAGTCGAGGCGGACGGGCCCCCGCCGACCCCGAGCGCATCCAGCGTCTCCGCAGCCTCATGGTGGCCAAGGAGCCCGAGCAAGAGGAGGCCGAGCGAGCCAGGCAGCAGCGGGGCAGGAGGGCACCTCGCAATGTGCTCACCAGGATGCCCGGTAAGGGGAGCTGAGCTGGCTTGTTTCTGAAGAGGAGTATATGCTGTGAACTTCTATAAGTCGCTGGTCGGCAAGGGAGGGAAATGCACTCTGCATATGCTCAGAGGCATATGCCCTGGAAAAGGCATTATGGGGATGGATTCCTCAGTGGAGCCTCGACGTTGAAAATGGGCCACTCGCTGGTAGCATTTCACAGTTTTATGGATGTGACACGTACACACGCCTGTGGCCCATGTGCACTGTGATGCACCACGTGTGTACGTGTTGCATGGTCTTGGCACACGGCACTGTGTACATACAGGCAAACCGCAGAAATAAAAATCTGCATAGCACGCTTATTTCTTTATGTGTTAGTTGGCACTAGCCTATGCTGCTATTGCAGCATTTAAAAAAGACACCATTTGGTGTTAGGAAACATACGTTTTAAAACACATGTGCATTCTGGCTGCGTATTTGTTGTTATTGTGATTATTTTCTTATTAAATTCATTGGTTGGTGTTTTAGGCAAAGTAACTCAAAACGATGTGCAATATATGAAAGAACGGCTGCATTGAAACTGGCAAAGGGGGGGGTCTAAAAGACATTGCTATTTTTAAAAGGTACGATCAAAACTCCATCTGTGTGAGACCATAGATAATTAAGAGCCAAAAGCATGCCCCCCCCCAAAAAAGTTTGTGCCTTCATTGTGGGAAGAATGTGTTTTCTTGATTTGGGTTTGTGTGTGCTATAGAGAGGGGAGTGAAATGTTTGGAGTGACAAAAGTATGATATATTTTGAGGCAAGAGATCATGGGTGTGGGCAAGAGGGAAAACTGAATAAAGAGGGAATAAATTGGTATGTAGTTCTGGAGAAGCTCTGCAGTGTTTGAGAAGGTAGATGCTTTGATAAGAGATTAAGGTGTAAAAACACAATAAGATAAGATTTATTTATTGTCATTGTATAAGTACAACGTTGATGTAAGGAAATATGACCTCTTGGTCTGATGTGGAATTTAGAAGAGTTTGGATTTGATATCCCGCTTTTCACTACCCAAAGGAGTCTCAAAGCGGCTAACATTCTCCTTTCCCTTCCTCCCCTACAACAAACACTCTGTGAGGTGAGTGGGGCTGAGAGACTTCAGAGAAGTGTGACTAGCCCAAGGTCACCCAGCAGCTGCATGTGGAGGAGCGGAGACGCGAACCCGGTTCCCCAGATAACGAGTCTACCGCTCTTAACCACTACACCACACTGGCTCTCATTTACTTGCTCATTTACTACATGTATATCCTGCCTTTCCTCTGAGGATGACAAGATGGTGCATGTGGCTGTACTCGCTATTTTATTCTTGAAACAACCCTGAGGGATAGTGACTAACTGGGCTAAGGTCATGCAGTGAGCCTCATGGCTGAAGGGGAATATGAACCTGGATCCCCTCAAACTGTAACCACCACACCATGCTGGCTTAAATGTAATTGATATTAGGCTGATTGAAAACGGGTCATAAATGTTGTTCATAACTGGACGTGTGGACATTTAGTTCAGTATATTCCCTCAGGTTGAGTAATATCATGCAAGGAACATTTTGAAATACGTGTCTGCATAACTGTGTTGTTGAGTACAGTAGTAAGGGTGATAGAACTTTCCACGGCCTTGGGGAACACTCTGGCAAGAACAATTGCTAGGGACATTGGGATGCATGAAATGTTGAGGTGTATTGCCTTAGGGATGTTGTCCATGGTGGATATTAGGTCTGGTACTGGTCAGAGCAGGGATGGGAAGCTCAAGTCCAGGGGCCTGTACGGCCTTCTAGACCTTTCTGCCTGGCCCTCTGGACTCTTCCCAGGTACACCCCTCAGTAGCTCTGCTTCACATCCTCCTCGGATGTTTTTCATTGGTTTGGCTGTGTCATTGAACTTGTATAATGCCTCCTGCTTGCCTGGGTGTAAGAGAGAGAAGGGTGTGTTGTCCACAAGTGTCAGGAGTAACCCATTTGTTACTGCTAAAAAATTTTTAATATTGAGAAGGTCCGTGCAAATCTGTTGTACCTGGTTCTGCAACTGGTCACCCTGCTCTTCCGTACTATCAGCACTCACTATGGGCCAGTGTCCTTGGTGTCCTTGGTGGTTTTTCCTGGGTTTTTGCGGTGATTTTTGAGGTTTAATGTCCTTAATATTGAACAAGTTACTTGTCATGTTGTTCTCGGCTAGAGCAAGTTCCTGTGCCAAGCTCATAGAATAACTTGTGCTTTCATGTTCAGTTTGTAAGTCTTTGCATTGGATTGACCAATCCATGGCTGAGGGGCTGACTTCTTTTGTTTGTTTGTTTCTTTTGATGCAACGGCCTGTGGGCTATGCAAATAAATAAAGTTTGTTTGAAGGGTGTGTTGTGTAGCACAAAGGTAATATTCGGATTCATTGCTCCACCCACTTTTGCTTCTGGCCCCACCTACTGCTGGCATGTGGCCCCCAGAAGGTTGCCTACTGGACAGGTTGATTTAGACATCAAAGGTCAGGTACTCTGTTCAGTTGCAAAGCAAGAGTGACTGCATCCTAAGGGCCTCAGCCCAGAGACAGCATGAAGTGAAGACACAAGTCTCCTGCCGGAAGATGTAACCAGTCAGGTACTTTCTGCAGCTTGCTGTGCCCCCGTATCAAATACATGTTTTTTTCCGCACTCTGTGGCTTGACATGTATAATACAAAGCAGAAGCTCAGCATTTGGTGGCAGACAGGGGGTCTGTTGAGGTCACTTTTATCCCTCACTCCTCTTGCTTATTTTCTACTTACAGTATCGATTCAAGGAGAGACTAGCCTTTGAGAAAAGGCTCTTTTGCTTTTGAAAAATGCCACTGTCCTAGATAAAACAGCAATATGTCCTGCTAGTTATAACAATGGTATGTCCTTTACATTGTTATAATTTAGGTTCTTAACTATCCTACCTAGGGTTATAAATATAGTGCAGCGACTCGTGATAACATGATGATAGGCAAGTGAATCACAGCTTGAAGTAAGTGTGATGATGATTGTTCTGAGATTATGCACGAAATCCTTTTGCAAAACTCCCACTTATTTCAGTGGGATCGTGATTTCCATTATGGTTTGGAATACCAGTACTGAGAGCCAGAAGACTGTCAGAAATAAAGTTTACATGCATCTTAATGCAGTAATTAGATCTCAAGTCTTAATTGGACAAGTACAGCGTTGTTTGTTATTGATGCGATGAGTTTCCATTTTTCAAGCTAAAGAGTTGAAAAGGTTGGCTAGTAAATTTCACTCAACTAGCAAATAGATGGTGATTCCTAACCAAATGTAAAGTGATAACTATGTTCACTGCTTTGGGAATCTTAGGGCCAAAAAGCAATATATAGGGTTGTATGCAGTTGTGTTCCGCCACTCACAGAAGGCTTGTTGTTCCAGCAGAGAGACTTTGTGAACAAAAAGAGGAGGAGAGAGGAGTTTTTTCAAGTTCTTATTTTATCCTGTCTCAGGCATACAGCCTATTCCCCACCCCACCCCAAAAAAGACACTTTACAACCGTCTAATGTAGTTTGGCCTTAAATTACAAATTTCCATTGTCTTTAAGGTTTTCTTACATGCTGACTTGGTATATGGCCCAGATGTTGTTGTACTGTAAAACCTCTAATCTTCTTTCCTAACTGACTTTGGATTGCTAGCCACTTGCTTTTAAAGTAGATGGTTTTAGGAACAAATATGTGTTCTGTTTCCATATCCGACAAGTAAATAATAAACTGAGCATGTATAACCATGGGCAGCAGCATTGACCACATGCTGTCTACATTGGTGTTATCCTTACAAAATATTGACCTTCTATAGCTATTTGAGTGGAACATCTGCCCAAGCTTTTCAACGTACAAGATAGGTTTACCTGTAGTGTTCATGTCGGTTTATGTTACAGCGATCTACTATTGGGTCACTGAATTGCTATCCATGCAGAGCTTATTTTATGCAGACTTAACTCATTGATGCTCATGGATCTAGCCATGCTATTTAATGGACATGTTACTTTATTTTGCTCTTGTTTTCTCCAGTATGATTGACGATAATATAGGTTGTTTGGTACAGGCAGTCCTTCCTAGCCATAAAATACATGTGCCCCTTTTCTGAAAATCATTCTTAATTTTGTTGATTACTGTTAAAAAAAACCCAGTAATCAGTTGATTACTAATAAAAAGAGAATTTACCAAGAAAGTACCAAGATTGGTTGTATCTTCTTAAACTTGGACTACAGAATATCACAGAATTCTTTCTGATCCTTCGTTAAGCTGCAAAAAGTCTAATTTGGATTCATTGATTCTGTAGCTGGAAGCATTACAGAGTTAATAAACCTTAATAAAACTCAAACTTCACAGGCTCCAAGACTGATAAAGCTACATAATCTGCATGGGAAGAGATCTTAAATTCCTTTCTTGTTTTTAAGCCTTGAATAACAATTATTTTCTCTGCTTATGTGAAAGACCAAAGAATGATTGAAGAACCCAAATAGTGTGGTCTCTCTCGTGCATAAAAATCTAGCTGTTTAGCTATTAAGATAGAGAAGAGATTATGCTGATTCTTCAGCTCCTCAAAAGCCTTTACAGCACATGGATAGAGCTGGAGAATCAGAAAGTGATAGTGCCAGAAAGGGTCTTCCTATGGTGAGTAATTCTTCCCTGGCGCATAATGTTTAGAAGCCATTGTTGCTTGGGGCTCAGTCGTCATGCTGTGAGTATGACCTAGCTCCATGCTGTAAAGTGATCCTAACGTTAGAGCCTGGATGGAGATTGCTGGAGCAGGGAAACTGATACTGCTTATATCCCAAAAGGAATGTAATATTTGTAAAGATCCTAAATCTAGGAGTAGCCAACGTGGTTCCCACCAGATGTTTAGGTCTACAGTTCCCATTAGCTCCAGCCTTGGTCAGTCGTCAGGAATGATGCAAATTGTAGCCCAAAGCATATGGAGAGTTGACCATGTTGGCTAACCCAGCCTCGAATCTTGCCATCTTTCAGGGTCACTCTCTTGATCAATTTCACTTACTAATGGAAACATTAGGTTTGAGTTGAAATTTTGTGAGGAAAATTCTAGTCTGCATGCCAGTTTGCAACATGCTATAATCAGAGGTGTCAGCATCATCATTTAATTTTTTATAGGTCAGGGTTTTTTTTGCCTTGCTTATGAGCATGAATAAGGCATTAGTACTGTCCCACTCTGTTGGATGTCTGGCATTGATCACGTTTACATTGTTTGCTTATCCAGAAGATTTGGTGTGCAAGACTAAGAATGCTAGATAAGCCAGTGTAGTAACAACATAGCTTATGTGTGAATGGCTTGGATCCAGAGATGCAGAAAGCTTGTTCCACTCATGGGAGGGCTGTTCTTGACACAGCAGAAGAGTGTTGCACAATAAAAATTATCTACAATCTAGAGGAGCTATTGTGTATGTGAGAACTCCTCTTATGACTTTTATATGCCTTTTTGGTGTTTATATATTACAGCCTGTGTCCTCCCCATGTTTCTTGAGCTGTAATTTAACACCCTCATCCATGTAGGTGCCGCAGTGTGTGCAGACTCCTATTGTTTGTGCAAGAGTTCATGGAATACATTCATACCTTGGTTCTCAAACAGAATCCGTTCTGGAAGTCCGTTCGACTTCCAAAAACGTTCGCAAACCAAGCCATGGCCTCCTGCACTCAATCGGAAGCTTATGAAAGCATCAGAAAAGGCCATAAAAAACAGCAGGCAATGCCATTAAAATAACAGGCATTTAAAAGCGTCTCAGGCATTGTTAAAACAGTGGAAAGCAGGATAAACTTGACCTGATGCTTTTGCATATTTGTCTAGCGGGGGTGACCAAAATTTAGGTGTTACCACTGAAAAGACCTTCCTTCTTGTAGCCAGTCACTTACCCTCCAAAGGCAGATGTCCATGGAGAAGGGCCTTTGAGGCTGATTTTAAAGAATGCCATTATTTAGAGGGCCAGTTCCCAGGCTCCCAGACTGTTTAGGTATTTAAAGGTTAAAAGTCAACATTTTAAAACATGTTCTGATACGTTTTTGTTGTCGGTCTTGTAGTCCCATTAAGGCAAGTGACTACTATGTGTGCTTATAGTTGCCCATCAAACTATGGGGTACAGACCATTTTCTTGTATAAATTAAGCCACAGGAACCATGCTGATGATTGGCACTTTGTTACAGAGGCAGTGATTATCTACTAAAAATATTTATGTTGTATGGTGACAACCCCCAGTAGCCTTTTAATTATCCTTTAGAATTGGGGTGTTAAACACATGCTTTACATTGGGGAAAAGAATCCATTTTGAACTATTAGGGATGTAATTATGGCCTCCTAGACGGCAAAAATGATTGACAATGCATCTGCATTGCTTTTAAGCCAAAGAAAAATAATAGCTGCATGCAGAGCATAATAGTTTTTGATGTTCACAGAATGGTTATGCGCTGCAGAGACAAATCTAACACAGGGTTTTTCCTCCTCTGGATAAATCATCATCAGTGTGTAGAAGCATCTCTCTTTGTATTTGGTGGTGATAGGGTTAGGGAACTGTGCCAGCTGGATATGATTGATAAGAGGGTGAATAGGCCATTCAGTGCCATTGGGGTGGGATCAGAGTGCTTTATTAGCAGAATATTCAACAGATAAGCATTCCTGAAAACACACAGGACCACAGAACAGACTGATATGTGCAAGAGTTGTGAAGCCTGGGTCATTTTCTGCAAGTCTTCCGCTATGAGCCCATGGAGCTCAGTGTTCAGAATAAGACAAGACTGACCTTGCAGACACTGGGTCTGATTTAAATAAGCCTGAGTTCCACTTTATATTACTTACTGGGATTTTGTGGGATGTAAATCTTGATAGCTAGATGAGGTTGACCAATTTTGCTTATACAGTGGTACCTCAGGTTAAGAATTCCAGAGGGCCGTTCTTAACCTGAAACCGTTCTTAACCTGAGGTGCGCTTTCACTAATGGGGCCTCCCACCGCCGGCACCCGATTTCCGTTCTCATCCTGGGGCAAAGTTTGCAACCCGGAGCAACTACTTACGGGTTAGTGGAGTTTGTAACCCGAAGCGTTTGTAACCCGAAGTACCATGTTGTTACTATGACATAAGAAAACTGAAGTCTTCAGTAGTGTTATAAAGCGTAGCTAAATTTGTTATTCCTTAACTGCATTAGGACATGACACTTTAAAGACTAACTTGTTTTATCATGGCAAAAGTGAAAAGTAGTATTGGTGCAAACAGGGCAAGTTTGTTTCTTAGATCTCCCCCAAAGCAAATTGTAGACTAGAGTAAGGATGGGAAACCTATGACCCTTCAGATGTAATTGGACTCTCAACTTCCATCAGACTCAGCCAAGATAGCTAATGGTTGGGGATAATGGGAGGGCTAAAGCTTTCCTATTCCTGCTGTACAGGAATCTAGTTAAGACATTGCAGCTGAGTGGATACTTGGTATGAATGTATAAATTTGTGACATTTTCCCTAAGCAGAGTTCACTGTAATGCTTTGAATTAAAACAGTAAATGGTTTTGTTTTATTCTCCATGGCATTTGTTTCAGTAAAAAGTAATGGCAGTTTACATTTATTCTAGTTCACGAAGGCAGTCCACTTGGGGAGCTTCACCGATGTGTCCGTGATGGTGTAAAAGTCAACGTCCACGTCCGAACTTTCAAAGGACTTCGTGGAGTCTGCAGTGGGTTCTTGGTTGCCTTTGACAAGTTCTGGAATATGGTAAGGATTGTCACCCCCTTTCTATGATTTTACAGCTAATTACCAATTGTCAAAGGGTTACTTCAACCAGATGGCATGTTCAGCAAAGGGGTAAGGACAATCCTCTAGTTTTCAGGTAGAAGTGAGTCTTGGCTCTTATTTGGTCAGTTCAAGGCAAGGCTTCATCAGTGGAACAGTCTTGCACCCTGTTGACCAGAGAGTGTTTCTTCAGAGTCTTGTCTTCGGTTAACACAAGCTGAACTAATTGTGTTAGATTGTTCTCACTTCCCTTCCTCTTTCTCTCTCTTGTTTTATGCCCCCCCCCCCATTTTTCCTACTACAATATCTTTCCCACCACCTTTACTTTTTTGTTACATGTTACGGTTGCTAAGTGAAAGACACACATAAAATATCTTTGAAAATGTATGGGTGAAAGCAGAAATCTCCCTAAAATATGCAACAAAAGCCCTAGTAGTCATCTGTTTTACTGGAACCCCAAGTCGTCTGGCATTAAGGTCCCCCCTGCCATTCTCTTGACCTCTGTCCCAAATACACAGCACTTTGTCGTCTTTTTGTTAAGGTTCCTTCCGTGTTATGCTAACTCTGCAAGGGCTTTTTAGTTTAGTTCAAACTGGATGCTGACGAGTCAGAATTAAGACATGAGCTGAATGTGCCACCCGTTTAGAGAGTTAGCGGCAAGCGTAAGCATAAAACTTGATACAGAATCAGAGAAAAGGTTTTACTTGCATCACCAGGCCAAAATCCTAACCAAACCGACTAGACCTTCTGAAGAATAGGGAAGGGCAATAGGCAAGTGGCCGCGCCCTCTAATGCAGCCCCCCCCCCCAACCTCTTCATGTTTGGCAGAAGTTCAAAAGGAGGAGCCCCAATGCAGAGGGCTTTCATTCATATGGAGAAGTCTATGTGCACAGACTGCTCTTGTACTGAACCCGGGAACTTGGAAGCGTGGAGCCCCTGGGGATGTTAGGGGTGGGGCAGTCAGGCATGCAAGGCACTTCTGAAAAGGGCTAAGGAGAAGATGAAAAGAAATGTGCAAACATTTTGTAATTGTAATTCTGCAGGTAACCTGTTTAAATTTGTGCTTTCTTCCATTTTTCTTTTAATAATAATAATAATTGTAAGCACTGTTTTTATATTAAAAAACCAAACCCAGAAAGGATTAAATTATTGGAGTAATGTGTAAGCTGGATAATGCTGATTCCTAATTCTCTGCACCCAGGCCCCAAACGTTACATTACAAAAATGCCATGCACGGCCACAGCCTGCCTTGATATTTTCTTTCTGCTTCCCTTGCCCTAGGCCCTGACAGACGTAGATGAGACATATCGAAAACCTGTGCTGGGTAAAGCTTTCTACGTAGAGCCACAGTTGACTCTCACCAGGGTAAGTAGCCATTCTCCCGCTTGTCTGTTGTTCTGGGCCAGCCCTGCCGTTAGGCAGAGTCATAGCAAAGATCCCCTATGTTGTGAACAGAAAAATCTGGCAACCTAAAAGCAACATGACAGGCTAATAATTTGATTACAACACTTTATATAGCTACTAAATTGTATCTTCATTCAGAGTCACTAATTAGTAGTGAAAACTGAACCATTGTAACCTATGTACCCTCTTGGACCTCTTATTTGCTGAGGAACAAAGTTTGAAACAGTCAGTTATCTAGGAAGGACTGTCCTGCTACTGCCTTGGGAGCACCAACTTCTTTCAGCATGTTCACTGCTAAATATATGAATAAGTCATGGATATAACCAAGCGTATCCGTGTTGTGGTTGGGACTTTATACTTATTTTGGAAGGCATGTTGCCTCAAGCTTGAATCGTTCTCTGTTTGATACACCATTGAAAAAATCCCCTGCTTTGTTCTCTGTTTGATACACCATTGAAAAAATCCCCTACTTCAGGAAATTCTCTGAAGTTACATTAGTTGGTGTTACCTTGTATATATTGTATGCCACTTGACTCTGGATGAAGATACAATTTTGTAGCTATATAAAGTGTTGTAATCAAATTATTGGCCTGTCATGTAGCTTTTAGGTTGCCAGAGCAGGTAGAGTGAGGCAGCAGATATGGAGGAGAAGAGAATGGTGGCAAGGTGTTGGAAGGGAGAGCTGTGTGTTTCACACCATGGCCTACCCAAGTTAGCCTGCTAACTTCCATTCCAGCTGGATTCTATACATGGAATGGGGCGGGGAGCACCATCTTGTTCTTTGCCTCAGACAGCAAAATGTCTTGGGCCAGCCTTGTAGTTGACTGGTGCAAGTGCACTAAATTTAAGCCTATAAGCTCAATTTCCCACATACTGAAGGTGTATTTTTTTTCAAAACAGACTTAAGGTTAAGCGCTAGCTCATTTCTTAATGTTAGGTAAATGGATAGAGCAGCAAAAGTGGACCCCGTTCCCACTTTCCAGTCCTTACCTTGTAAAGGACTTATAAAGTTGCTGGCCAAGGGTAGAGATTTCTTTTTCCAAAACCTTTATCTTTTGGCGCACTTGGCAACATTAATCCACTCTTTCATAAAATGTTAACAAGGTGGCTTACAACATATGGAACGCAATAAAAGCAAACTATAAATATCTACAAAACATAATTAAAAACATTTGATACTGGATGTGTTTTGCAAGCTTCAGTTATAGGTGGCAGACAGTGTAGTTTTTTTTTTTTTTTACTTGCAACTCGTATACACATGCTTGATAGCTTAGGACTTGTTGTTTTGCAACCTGCTTCCTTGGGAAACACTGTCAAAGGGAGAGGAAACTTTTGTCTGTGGTTATGCCCTTGATAGCTTTTTCACATGGGCAGCTTCCTAAAGTGATGAGCATACATGTGTGAGTTCTCCATTGCTCTTCATGACCAGTGGTCAGCAGATTTTTCCAGCACAATTAATCCACTAGTACTAGGCTCTATTCACACACACAACAGACTGAAATGATGAACCCCTATCCCAGAGGGGTTACAGCTCAAATCAGATTGATCTATTGCTTTAGCCCCAGGATTTAACAGCAGTACAAACTCATGGTAGTGGCATTTGTCACAAAGCCAAATCTGCTATGTGTACATGCGTGAGGTGCGTTAGTCATGCACACAGAAAACGTGGAAGTTGAATAACTCCATAACTTCCAAATAAGTAATCTCCTTTGCATTAGAGTGCTTAAAATTTGTATTATCCAGCCAACAGCAAGTACATGAAAAGCATTGCTGTATATTTTTCCTCTTGCAAAAAACACCCACTCTCTAGCTCAGATTACAGAATGAGATGACAGCTTTCATGACATATTTGTTTCCTCCCACCCCCTGTAGCTGTTCGACAGACTCAAGCTGCAAGAGTCCCTGGTTAAAAAAGACGTTTCAAAGATGGCTGCTGATCTGCCAACTCTTCCTTGTGATCCTAGGACACTTAGGTGGAAGTCCGAGTCAGGTCGGAGGAGGTCAGAAGAACGAGGGGCAAAGAAGCGCTCAAGCAAAGAGAGGACACGGAGCTCTAGCCTGCCTCGAACTTATGGGAAAGAGATTGAGCTGTCTGGCAGAATCTCCCAAACGGAGGGGACGAGTGCAGGTGGCAGAAGAGGTCGGTCACGGAAAAAGGCGAGGCCCAAAGTGGATTACCAGCAAGTTTTCACACGGCACATAAACCAGATTTTTATTCGGGGGGAGAATGTCTTGCTTGTTCATCTAGCCCATTGATCTGATTGCCCATTACTCAGCCAGCAGCATGAACAGTGGCAGTGGCTGCATGCTACTTTGTGAATTGTTTTGTAACTGCTTCTCTTCCTCTGACTAAAAGGGAGGAAGGCAAGAGCATCTTGGATCTCAGAGGCAAGAGCACCTTGAGCCAACTACCAGCTTGTTTGGACTAGAATTTGGCCAAGGAAGCTGCTACCTTTACAAAGAGACAGGTCTCCTAAGTCCTTCATAAACTGTGGAACTTACAGAATTTGTGATGCTGTGGGGCAAGTATCGCTGTATATTTAAAACCCATGTGGTCTGAAACAAGTAGCTCTGTTTTTGCTACATGGCTGCAAAAGAAGCAGAGTATGCCATTGACTTTGGTACTTCATAGTGGAATGCTAGTGGTTTGAAATCATGGGAAAGCACGTTTATAAAAAATGGCAATGGAATTCAGAGCTTGTGAAAAGGAGCAATGGTTTTAGGTATGGACTGGTTTGGATCTCATCTTTCCCTCCTCCTAATAGCATGCATGGGGGGGGGCAGGTATTCCAGAGCTGAGCCACAGTGCCCTCTGGTGTCCAAGCTTGTGTCTTGAACAAAAAGGAAATGGAAAATGAATCAAGTGGTTATTTGCTGATGGGATGTATTTTCTCTCTAACTCATTTGTGATCAAAGGCAGTATTTGGCCTTTTCTTCAGTATTTACACAGCCTGTGCTCTTAAAACCCATCTTCCCCTGCTTCCCCCCCTCCCCACCCTGTGCCACCAGCAAACAGTGAATGTAGCTTCTCTACCTGGAGCTTGTCTAAATGTATGTATTGTAAAATGGGTTGGAACAACCCAGAAATTGCAATCCAGGTGTTTTTTTATTGTTCATTTCATCCATTTGTGTGCTGCAGCAGTAAAGACTTAAGGCGATGTACATAAGTTGCTAAAATAGAGACTATGGTGTTATATGCTTAGGCACAATTATACATTATAGAAGTGGCTTTTGAGATGCTGATTTCCCTGATGGTGACTGAAGAGAATAATTTGCTTGTGATAACTGCAAGCGTAGTCCTGGTTGCTTCTAGGTTCTGAATGACATGCCTCTAATGCTAGTTTGATTGTTCCTGAGAAGCATGTTTTAAGACTACTGAAAAGTATGCATGGTGATTATTTAGAAAATCAGTATTATTAACTGTCCCCCCCCCTTATGATTCAGTAATCAGAAGAAGCTGTGCAACATGTTGTAACAATGCATATATATATAAAGTGTCTGCCAAGAGAGATTTTATGGTGCTGTATAATAGTGCCCTCTGTTTACAGTGAGTGTGTGTATGTAGCACTCCAATAGCTGGACTTTGCTGCCATAGCTTGTGTTGGAATGCAATGACTATTGTATTGGGAGGCATTTTTAAAGTCTCTATAGAATTATTGAGCTCAAAAACACAGATTTCTAACTCAAAACATATAGGTTACATTTTGTAATTCAGTTCTGATTTTCTAGAAAATCTTCTAATGATTGGAGTTTTCCACCATCGATAGTAACCATTAGACAATTGCATGTAGTATGTGATTATTATTTTTTCAGGCTTAAAAAAAAAAACATGGGTGGAGCTCAGTTTCTTTCCTCTTATTTCTCCAGCTGAGTTGTGCGCTGCAAAATGGTCTGGGTAGGCTCTCCTAAGTTTCAAGGTGGGGAGGGCAGATGATTGCTCCAACTTTTGTGTTTGGAGGCAACCATTTTCCCCCCACTCAGTGCCTTGAAACTTTGCAGAGTCGTGGCATCATGTGGGATTCACAGGAGCTTTTTGCAAAGGAAGGAAGGAAGGAAGCTTCTGCTGCTAATGATGAGCCCTCTCCCAAATCCTCTGGAGAATTATTCCACTTCAGAAAATATTTGGTGAAATGGCCCCAATTTGGAGGAGCTCTGAATGTCATGCTCACTCCCGAAAACTGAGGCTGCAGTTTGAAAAGGAAGGCCAATGTGGAGAAGAGGGGCTTCTTAACCCTATTTGTTCATGTTGTTTTTCCTGGGGAGTCCCAAAGCTTTCCTCAGTGGAGAGTAAAGCAACCTTCAGTGGAGAAAACAGCATGAGGAGAAAGGGTTGTGCCCCCCAGCCCACCTGCTTCAAATTGTGTGAAAAAGAAGCATGGAATGATCCACTATGTGAAGTTATGCCCTGAGTATTGTGTGGTTCAAGCTTAAGACGACAGACTGAAAGGAAGGTACAAGAGCTAGGAAAGGAAAAGAAGCCAAACTTGGAGTTCACCCGCAATTTCCTATGTTTAGCATAACCTCTTGACCCCATGTGTAGCTTCCCCATTGAGTGGGAATGGGATATGCAAAATGTCTTGGATGGTGTTATTTTTTTCCTCGGGTTATTCTTTGCCATGCTGCAATTTAAAATGCATGTCACAAATGTGTTTTTCACTCTTTCGCCCTCCTTGCTTCAAAAAGAAACCCAGGGACATGAAATAATAGTTTCTGAATTCCCTTAGCAGCCTGCCTCTTGCCCTTCCCAGTTTGACTTTTCCCAGTCACCTTTTGCTGCAAAGGCTATCACAAAAATGATTCTAAGAGATTCTTGTGGTTAGATTTAACGAGTTTTGTATCTGTTCTTGATTCTTCTTCTGTGGCTCTTTTCTCCTCAAAATACAGATTCTTTACTCTGCTCCAGAGAGTTTTCTTTCAACTTAAAAAGTTCACCTAGACATCTCTCCCTTTAAATATAAATATATACATTTTCTATTTTGGGGGGTGGGTAGGCCTCATGTGTCTGTTCTTGAGATGCCTGCCCTTTCACATTCTACTTCGCTAAGGTTAGGCCCCCCCAAATATAAATTTAAGTGGAGCATCAAATTTTGTTTTTTGTTTTTTCCTGAATGAGTTTTTCCTTCACTGGTCTTTATCCATATTCTTTGGAAAGCCAAATGCTTTCATAAGCCTGCCTCTGTAAGTTTGCTACCTCATACTTCAGTGTTTAAATTGGTACTGCTTTTGTCTTCCAGAATCCTTTTCACTATCATGCCTGGTAAACAACTTTGTCTGTGATCCCATATCCACTGTCAACTTCACAAGACTCTTTCTATTTTGAATTCTTAAAAATATCTTCTGAATCTTACTGACTTACATGTCTTCTATTGTTACTTGAAGCCTCTAGATCAAAGGTGCTAAGCTTCATTTCCAATCTGTTATTTTGGAGTTGCAATTCGCCTTGTATAAGTTGTACTTATGGAAGCATGCCTGCCCGTCTTACTATTCTTCCCACACCTCGCAAATTAACTCAGGACTTTTTTTTTGCAAGAAATTTCGTTTCTCACTAGAATTCCTATCCTGTCTTGCCACTTGGTTTCTAAAGTTGCAAAGTGTAGGTGTCAAACATAAAGTGCCCCCTCCCTCCAAAGATAGTAACTTCATAAATTTGTGACAGAAGCCACTATATAGACCTGATGAGTAAGACACAAATGTCTGGAAAGGGGAACGTTTTCATATTCTTCATCAGCTTTCCTCTTCCAGATTTTTCTGTTAGATTTTTCTGATACATAACTCTCAAATTCAATCCAACAATCAAAAAGAAGAAAACAGCAAGTTATGGAGAATGAAAACCAAAAAGGTCTGTGTGACCACATTTTACTTAGCAAGTATGGCATTTGAAAACTCTGTACCCGTGTGTGAATCACCCAGGTGTTTGTAGCATTTCCATACCAGTGATGTGACACATGTTCACCTGCAGAACACTACCACAAATATGCAAAGTGGGTTTTTTTTAGACCTCCGTGTAGAGGTTTCATTATTTAAACCCTCGGTTACTGTGTGGTAGATGGTGTTCGTTCCATCACTGTGGCAAGAAAATTACACGTAATGAGCCTTTCCCTTGCTTTTCAACATTTGTGAAGAGTTGGCAACCCTGCAAATGCAGGTATATGCGACTCTGAAGGTGGCAACTGTGTTATTGGCAAGCTGAATGGAGGTCTTGAAGCCAAACTTTTTCCGGCTGCAGACTTGCTGCCATTGGGGGATTTTTTGTGTAAAGAGAGAAAATACCCAGAGAGAGAAAATAATTCCTATATTGCTTTCACAATTTTTGTCTCAATATGAGTTCAATAGTGCCTATTTACACTTCCATCAGTAAGAATCTGCTGTGTGTCAAAACTCATTACTCATTCCATGCAGCTCAAAGCATACTCTGGGAGTGGTTGAAACATATTTTAATTCTGTTTTCCCAGTTTGCAACAGAATTCCTGTTGGGGATGAAGATGCAGAGAATTAAATTTCTATTCAGCACTAGGAATACACCAGTGCCTTGTTGAAGCTCTTCCTCAAAATGGATGTCAGAGGCCTACTTTAGTGGAGGAGCAATGTGAATAACTTGTCTCTTGATGTATACAAGCACTTTTTAGATGTCTCTGAAAAGAGCTATTGCTCTTGGCTGTCAGAGGTGAAAGCCTCTCATGAAAGAGAAAAAGGCTTATCATGTTTCTGGATACCTGCTTTATTAGCTTCACAACAAGGAATAGGATTAGTACACCTGAGACTCTGCCAGACTTGTATTCGTTTAGAGTGAAAAGTAGTTTGATCAGGTTGTGTACAAACATAGCTAGTCTGTTTCTTCCCTTTTCTCTCAGAAGATTGAAGCTTTCCCTCAGGAGAAGTGGGGGACGGGGACAGACCCTGAAAGCTTCTCCAGGCTCCTTTAGCAATTATGTTTGATTTTCACTACTTCAGAGCAAAGTGCAGCTGTATCCTAGTATCATCTCCTTGATGAGATCAGTTTTAGGCTGAGAAACAACCAGAAATACTTGTCCAACCTGTATTGGCTTTGTTAGGAATTTCTTCAGCTGACTGCTGAACTGATACATTCCTGGTTTAATGATAAAGGTTGGGCTTCAGCATTTAAAGCTTAGATAAGTGAACCTGAACTACATTACAAATTGGTTTAAGTGGCCTGGTCTCCCCACTGAACCTTGGGAACTGTAGTTTAGTGACTTCATAGTTCAAATTGAACCTCGGTGCACAAGGTTCCTTGCTTTAAAACCATAGCAGGCTCAAAATTGATTTAAATTTGTAGGTATACTTTTAGCCTCAATCACTGGGTTTGATTCTTCTATGCCTTTGCTTTCTGTGTCTATTTTCCCTCTGAGACTGTTCCCATTTGTAAATAAAGGGGTAACGTTTGCAATTTTTGTATAATGTAAAATGTAAAAAATAATACAGTAAAAATACCTTTTACACACCCTTTTTGTCAGGCATTAGCTTTCCAACTCAGCAGATCAGAACGGATATATATGGCATATAATACACACAACTACTCTGAACTAAACCGTGGTTTAGTTGCAAATGTATGCTCTACCCACCGGAGTACTTGGGACTGGAAGGAACATGCAAGCTATTTAATCTGTCTTCCTGTTTTATTTCTGAGAAGAAATTGCTGCTATGAACCTAAAAATGAATGTACAGTTTATTTATTTATTTTTGCTTGATGGATTTAGATTTCTGTATACAAAAGAGTTCAACCTCTAAGGCAATAAATATATTGATGTAACATAGACTGCTTCAGAGTTATTTCTTGCAGACTAACTATTAGGACAATTTATATATGGGACAATTTATATACTGACAATTTTGATGCCAGGAATATTTACACACTTGGTTTATTACGTTGTAGGTCATTGCAGAAAAAGCTGCTGAGAAGCTGATAAAAACAGCAGTTGCCTTAAAACCATCCACCATCACCCCACAGCAGGAGAATACAATCACCTTGAGGCCAAAGGCCACACTTTTTCTTATTTTTTTTTAAGGGGAGGAGGAATCTTAGCAGAATAGACTCCACTGCTAAGGTTAGCTATTCGTTTATGGTTGCGAGTTGTTTAGTCATTGCAGAATTGGGAAGGGTGTGCTTCTGCACTTCAGATGTGCATATTTGTGAGATCCCCTTCTGATCTGAGGTGAAACTTTTCATTTTGGGGGGGTGTATAAATGGATTTATTCATAGTTTAATGTAGAAGATTAACTGTCTGTGAACTGTCATGAGTTTATGCTGGGAGATGCCGTGTTTCCGCAGGGAGGCTGAACAACAGTTACTGCAATGTGTCCAACCGGGGGATATGTCCTACGTACTTGAGCCAAGGCATCAGAATCTGATCAATTTTAGTTGGTTGACTGTAGGCCAGTAAGGCTGCAGAATTCCACCCAAATTTAAATTATTTGCTGGGGGTAGGGGGCCTTCTGAGAGAATAAAAGGCTGGGATCTGGTCAAGAAGGGACTGGGGAAAGTGTGTGTGGTTGTTGTTCATCTGCTGGAAGTTGAGTCACACAGCGGACATCCGGGGACTTAAGGAGAGGCTTCGGAGTGGCTTGTGAAACCTGAGAGGATCTCAGAGCTGAAATCACTGGCTAGAGCTATGGGAGAAGAATGGCGGGGAAGAGAGGCAGCATTCAGGAGAGTTCTGCCCCCAAGAATCAGCAGCATTATGGAGAAACTGAGGTAACAACAGTTTCTGGGCGGGGGGGGGGGGAGGCTGCAGAAGTCCTGAAAAAAAACTTGAGAGACTCAACTGGGAAGTGTTCATGGACTTGACTGAAGACTGCAAGTGTGCTCAGTTGATGAGCATTAACTGAAGAAGAGTGGCATTGGGGAAATTAGCTTTGGGTTTGAATACAGGTAGGACCAAGCTCACATGATTACTGAAAGGAATCCTATGTTGTATTTGCTATTTCATTTAAAGTGACAGTAACCATACAGTGTAAACCTTATTTAAAGCAATTCTAAGGAAGCGAAGCTGGTTAAGGAACCAGGCATACATACAAATATCACGATTTATATTTTACTAATATAATTGACTTGTTTTTTTTACCTCATGGTTGGACCTCTGTGCTGTTTTGTCTTACTCCTAACCATGGCCAGTGGTGGTTAAACTGAGGTAGAAAATAGATGGCATTCAGATACATGGTGGCAGCAGTAATAAAGGGTTACGAAATGAAGGAATATGACGTAGCTAAGGGGAAAAGCTAATGTGTGAGAGACACCCCCCCCCCTAATAATAATAAAAAGGACAGTGAAGGGATGCTCATAAGCTTGTGAGGAACTATAATATTTTTGCATCCTTCTGCTGAAGTTACGCAGCTGTGATAGGAGATGGTGGAAAGTGATGGCAGACCCAGTCATGTTCCAAGCATGCAGGAGGAGGAGGTGGGCTGCCTTTTCTACTTGGGACTTTTGTGCTTGTGTATAGAAAACCTACAAATAAAGTAACCCAAGTTAGATTCAGAATAGTTTCTGTCATAGCAAAATGTGAGGTGACAAAGGACAAGTCAAGTCCAAAAGACCAAGCAGACGGAAACAAACACCCTTGCTTTTTCCCCTTGTTGCTTCCAGATGGAAACGAAGCCTTGTTTTTCAAAGCTGTTATCTCTTTTCCCACTGCTTAAATCCCTTTATCTTCGGTGTTTTTCACAAGAGCACTTTTATGTTCTTTGCTGAACCCTCTGAAATATTTTTTCCTGTTGCCCGTTAGCATACAGCATAATCTATTAACAATGTATGTTTGTTTTTTACCATTTTAGTTTATCTGTAAACTTATGCTGATTTTGGGAATTTTTTTTTTAAACTCTGCCTACTCTTGTATAGAGAAGTGTCTGAGAAATATGTATACAAATACTATGGGTTGTATTCAACGTAGCACTAAGGAGAACATTCCACCAGCACAAAGATTTCTCCTTACTTAATAACATGTTACGGCAAAAGGGTTCTAACCCTAACTAGTTTTCTATGTACAGGAATGAATTGGTTTTTTTTGTTTTATCTATAAGGGAGATACAAGTGGTGTTGTTGTTCAGTCGTTCAGTCGTGTCCGACTCTTCGTGACCCCATGGACCAGAGCACGCCAGGCACGCCTATCCTTCACTGCCTCTCGTAGTTTGGCCAAACTCATGTTAGTAGTTTCGAGAACACTGTCCAACCATCTCATCCTCTGTCGTCCCCTTCTCCTCGTTCCCTCCATCTTTCCCAACATCAGGGTCTTTTCCAGGGAGTCTTCTCTTCTCATGAGGTGGCCAAAGTACTGGAGCCTCAGCCTCAGGATCTGTCCTTCTAGTGAGCACTCAGGCCTGATTTCTTTGAGAATGGATAGGTTTGATCTTCTTGCAGTCCATGGGACTCTCAAGAGTCTCCTCCAGCACCATAATTCAAAAGCATCAATTCTTTGGCGATCAGCCTTCTTGATGGTCCAGCTCTCACTTCCGTACATTACTACTGGGAAAACCATAGCTTTAACTATACGGACCTTTGTCGGCAAGGTGATGTCTTTGCTTTTTAAGATGCTGTCTAGGTTTGTCATTGCTTTTCTCCCAAGAAGCAGGCGTCTTCTAATTTCGTGACTGCTGTCACCATCTGCAGTGATCATGGAACCCAAGAAAGTGAAATCTCTCACTGCCTCCATTTCTTCCCCTTCTATTTGCCAGGAGGTGATGGGACCAGTGGCCATGATCTTAGTTTTTTTGATGTTGAGCTTCAGACCATATTTTGCGCTCTCCTCTTTCACCCTCATTAAAAGGTTCTTTAATTCCTCCTCACTTTCTGCCATCAAGGTAGTATCATCAGCATATCTGAGGTTGTTGATATTTTTTCCGGCAATCTTAATTCCGGTTTGGGATTCATCCAGTCCAGCCCTTCGCATGATGAATTCTGCATATAAGTTAAATAAGCAGGGAGACAATATACAGCCTTGTCATACTCCTTTCCCAATTTTGAACCAATCAGTTGTTCCATATCCAGTTCTAACTGTACAAGTGGTATAGCCACACAAATAGTATAGCCCTGTCGCAACTTTACCATTTTTGTGGGTATGAGGTGTTTGTAACTCAGCGGATGGGACTGTGCCTGACTACAATTTCCTAGAAGAAGCAGGTTATTCAGTTCTGCCTCATTATATTACTTGAAACAAATGTCTTTGATTATTCTGTTAAGCAAAGGAAAAGAAGAAAAAGAGCCTCGGAATGATGCTAATAGTCCATCTCTATCAAATACAGTTCTTGTAAAATACCTTGAAGCCCAGTGTATTTTGATTGAAAATAACTATCTTCATAGATACTTACTGGAAACAAGGATTTCCTATTGTTGACTTCTCTTGCTTCCCTTGATAGCGCCAACCAGATTTGTAACACCAGACTCAATATACGGTAATGTGTCCTATGCCGAAGACAGGCTAGTCATCCTGCTAGCCTGTTTGTTCGCAGTCTTTGTTAGTGGGATAAAGCCTTGCTCTTGGATAAAAGGTATCACAATATTAAATGCTGGCATTGTCAGCTCTTATTTTGTATACATCAGAACCAAAAACCCATCTTTTCAAACATTCAAGGAACAGAAAAGGCTTTAACTTTTTTTGCTAGTCCCTCCAAAATTATTCCTGCTGAACTCATTACTACTGTCCACTAGATGGCAATAGTTTAAAGAGAATTTGTGTTCTGCTCAGCTGGCAAAAATGACATTAGCCTCTTTCACTACAGTCAGTACAGAAGGTTGGCAAAGTACAGGGAAGAGCATTAGATACTTATGTTTGTTTCAGCCAGGAGCCCAATTTAAAGTAGAAAGAGAATCTTGGAGGAGTTTCGGATGAAAGAGCTGCTTTTCCTGCTTGATTTGATACAGGTAATTTTAAAATGAAGTAATATAGTTTAATTAGCTTTGAACACACACACACACCAATGACATCCTTTAGTTTTATATCTTAAGAAGCAAATGTTTCCATCAGAGGCTCTTTGAACAGAGCTCAGGCGGGTGCATATCAGCTCTAAGTCATTATGCAAATAGCTAACTAGAACAGCCTTTTGCAAACATTTCAGCCCAAACCTTGGATTTTTCAAGTTAAGGGGGCAGTTTGGATACCCTATTCCATTCCCACTCATTGTATCAGACTGATTTATTATTATTATTATTATTTTATTTATATACCTTGAGGGGCACACGAGCAGTTCCTTTAAATCTTTCACCAGAATCATGCAGAACTAGCCTTCGTCTTGCTTCTGTGGCACAACTTCCCCTTCTCAGTAAAATGAAGCGGGCACACATAGTTGCCTTGAAACCACCTGGTGCTACTGCAAGCCCATCTCTTGGAAATGAATTTCCCTAGTTTTGAAAAGGACAGAGGCTGTGAATACTGTCCATGCAATCCAATAGTGTTATGGAAGTGGCAGTGAGTTGAATGGGACTTACTCCAAGGTAAGTGAATATAGGATTGCTGCCTGAGTTATATGGAAACTGACAGCTCTGAATACTAATTTTGCCTGATATTATGAGCTCTTAGCCAATTCATGTGTGTGGATTTTTGTCTGAACTTCTTGCCCAATGACTTCCTTATGCAATGAAACAGTGGGAATTAATTTGTTTCAAAAAACGGCATAGAGCTTGTCAGCCTTCATTGGAGTGAAGATACTCAGAGTTTGCCTCTTCCATTAGACTGCTATTTAATTAAAATTTCAACTCCTTAAAACAGGTATTCAAGTGCCTCATTGCATTGAATTGTAGTGGGTAGCAGAGTGTGAATCATTCTCTAGGAACCAGTTTCACTCTCAGCTCTGCCTTTATCACCCACCACCAGCTAACAAACAAAGCTCCAGTTTTTGTTACGAAAGCTGGTGTATGGGTTTTCAGTCAGCAGTTTCTCAAAGAGAGAGAGAATTCAACAGGTTGCCACTCTTGGCCTCAATAAAGACTTCAAAAGGACGTGCATCTATTGAGAAAACAAAACAAAACCACCATCCCACAGTGGGTTGATAATATAATTGCATGCAAATGTCAATAAAATATTAAGGCAATCTTCTGCTGAGTTGGTGGAAATGGCATCTTTTGTTTCGCACAGAGCTCTGCTGGATGATACCAAGATTGGTTCTTCAATGAGTATAATTTATTTTATTTATCATTGAACAAAATGATTATAATAAAACCTCTAAGCAGCTTATAAGAAATATTAAAATCATTGGTGAAAACATTTAAAAATAATTTAAAACTTTTTAAAAAATAATTAATTTTAACAGTAAAAGCTCTCCAACATCTATGTGTCTGGATAGGCTTGCCCTATCATACTGGCTAACAAAAGCAACTTTATTGCTAAAGTATAGACAGAGGCGTCTGTGCAACTCTGAGACAACCTAGAGGTGCGCTGCTTCACTCTGACATTACAGAGAAACATGTGTTAAGCCTCCGCAGATGTTTTGGACAACAGCACCCATAAGCCCTAACCATTGACTATTTTGTTAGCTGACATTAACTCATTAAGGAAAGGAACAACAACAACAACAGTATCCCACCCATCTTGCCTCAGCCACTCGGCATCTTCCAACACATATAAAAACATAGAACATTACACATTAAAAACTTCCCCATATAGGGCTGCCTGCCTTCAGATGTCTTATAAAAGTTGTATAGTTGTTTATTTCCTTCACATCTGATGGGAGGGCATTCCACATGGTAGGTGCCACTACTGAGAAGGCCCTCTGTCTGGTTCCCTGTAATTTCACTTCTTGCATTGAGAGAACCACCACAAGGCCCTTAGAACTAGATCTAATTTCCTAAATGCTTTAGTAAATAAATAAGGCGTGGTTACTGGTGGAGCAGACATGCTAACTTTGCCTAGATTGCTGTTTTCTATTGTCTTCTTTGTAAATCAAAGTTAAAGTTGATACTCCAATTTAAGTGAAAAGCGGGTAGTATAATATTCTGGAGTATGTTCTGCAAGATTTATCTTGTGATGGAGAAGGAGCTGGCAGGAAACAATGGCCGCTGGAAGTCAGCCTCTTAACTCGGGGATTTCATAAGCTGTAATTGCGATAAGGGCAATAAGAGCTCCAGCTGAATAAAGTGGCATGAAAAGAAGTAGTCAGCACACTGCAAATGGCACTGATTGCACTTCACCCACTGCAAGCTTTAGAGTGTCGTCTCGGGAAATCCAACCACACATCCTAAGCGAAGAAAGTTAAGTCAGGTTTCGACTGGCCCTGCTCAAAGCAGAAATGGAAACCGCCCTTCCCCACTCCTCCTTGCTATTAGCTGTGGTGTGAAGAATATCACTGTCAAGACTGCTCAGAGAACAATAGGCAATCCTGGAATAGCTGGAGCTGTTTCATTCAGGCACAGAAAAGAAGCTAAAGTTCATTTGCCCCTGAAACGCTTCCCCCATCTCAAGCTATGTGTTGAAACCAGAAATTAGTATACACCCAGACACACACGAGGTTTTTGATAACCCACCCTGCCATCACCAACATTTTGTAGAAAAGACTAATTGCCAAGTACCATATGCATGTGGGACCATTAGTAATTCCGTAGCTATGCAAATTAAAACAGTGATGTATGATTTATAGCTTTAATAATGTTCTGAAGGCTCTTAAATTTTAATCACTTGCAACATCCTTTTTAATATTCAATTACTTTATTAACTAATTAGGTCACTTGCTGAAAAAGCACATAAGGTTGGTGCTATTTTAATATCAGCTGAGCCTCACAAAATACCTTTGAAATGGCGTCAATGGTTTATTTATTTTAAACAGATCATTAAGATGCTATCATTAATAAACCATTTATAGGGAGGAAAGCCCCCCCCCCAAAAAAAACCCACAACCCCAAGTTGCAACTGCTGTGTCCAGAGGCTTCACCACCGGATAGGAATAGTCACTCAGGTGCGAGACTCAGAGGCTCCTGGATGAAGAGGAAGGTTGGCTCAAGTCGTAAGAGTAATCTAGGGTTCCTGGTAAATGGAACCATAGGGCTAGTGATCAGTTTGCAAATATTATTGGAAAGCACACACAGTGCTAGCGACCACAAGTGCTTTCTAGCTTTCAAAGATGATATGCCATCTCTGCCTGCCTTCCTCTTGGGAGAACGTGGACTTGGGAAATGTTATTCATGCCATGGCAACCTCAAGGATTGATTACTGCAATGCGCTGCATGTGGGATTGCTCAAGATGGTTGGGAGGCTATATGATGTGAAATGCCTGGCTGGTAGGCCACCTGGACCATGCATGAATCTGTTCTTTGCCATCACAGGGTTGGGCAGCCTTGTTGGTTTGTTTTTTACTAGAACTATTTGAGCCACGCTGCTTTTGCTGGTGTTTTATCTTTGACTACTTTGGTGATTACAGCATTTTACTGGGTTTTACCATTTTGAATATTGTCATTAGTTGCTGTTGCTTATTCATTTTACTGCCGCTTATTTCTGGTTTTTAAATGTATTGTGTTGTGATGTTATGGGAAGCCGCCTTGGGAGGATTTTAACCCTAAAACGTGGCTTGTAAATATTTAAAACAGAAAGCAAATGATAGCCAGGTGCAAAATAGATATGGTTAGCATGAAAGAGCAGGCTACCGCTGGGCAGATTCTGAGACTAGGAGTTTGTTTTCCCATACCAGAAGTGAACTGAGCTCACCGTCCCTTTAAGCACAAGTCTTTCTTCATTTCATCAGCCTAATTTTGGCAGGAAAAGTCATTTTGTTGCTACTGTTGGTGAACTATTGAGAGTGAGAAGCCCTTTATAATCTATTGCAAAACAGCCAGAGAGACCAGTAGTTTCTAATATCCCCTCATGCCTTATTGGTTCAAAGAACAGTTTTGTCTAGGACGGCAACCTGCTTCTAACAGCAGCCAGCCAGCAGTCACAGAAGAGTGTATGAGCAGATATGAGGACAACCAGTTCAGAGATATACTTCCTCTCAACATGGAGGTTCCATTTGGCTACCATGGCTAAAAACTGCAGTTTCCCTATAACCACCTGTGCAGCTTGGGGACATCATTTCTTAAAGGGCACCTTTCTCCATAATAATTTCTTTTCATCTATGGGAACTGACTTGCTCAGGGTTCCACCTGTCTTTGAAGTACTGAAATCTGCTAGGGTATGTAGTGAGGTTGGCTAACACATCAGACAAACACCACCCCTTAAAAAACACACACCCTCAGATCTTTTTATTCTTCTTCTGAAGGTATCAAGGTCTACACAGAGAATTTCATTGCTGCAGACTCCACCCTCTGTCCTCAAATGAACTAATTGTTGGTGCTCATCCAGATAATCCTTGATCAGGGTTAGAAAAATCCACAGTTTAGGACTTCCGCTTGCGACGCCATTATGGGTGGTCGGTGGGTCGCTTCGGCTGCGAAGCACCCAGTTCATCCCGGGGGTCAGGAGCCCTGCAGCCGCATAGCAGGGCTCGGTTGGGGTGCGGGAAGAGCGTCCGTGCCCTGGGCTCCCCGGCTGTGCCCGTTGTGGCTCCGAACCCTTCCCCCGCACCCCCTGTAAAGGGGGAGTGGGGGTGAAGGGACTACGGAGCCGGGCCATAGGGGAGAAGCCCCAACCGGGATGAAATTGCGGCGGCAAAGCCTGTGATGAGCGTCTAAGTTCTACCTGTCATTAAGGAGCTGATAAGAACCCAGAGGCTGTGAGTAATTGATTGACTCTTTGTATTCCTGGAATGCTCTGGGGGAAAGAAGAAAGGCAGCCCGCCTCCCTCCCTTCGGCTGGTGAAAGAAATTAACTCTTTAAGTGACTGCTGCCACAACAATCATTAGAAAGTATTTGGAATTTGAAAACTGAGTCTGTTGAGACCTCCCCTTCGGGGGTTAACTGGGGGAAAAATATCTCCGTTTGAAGTTTGGATCTTTATACTCCTACCTCGGAGAAATGGCGGCGACTCGGAGTGTCGTAGGAAAATTTGAAACAAAGGAAGGAAGAGACAGGAACTGAAATCTGACACTCACCCTCTCTCTCAAAATGCTGGACTTCGCGCTCACACTGGCATCGAACTCATATTTAAAGGATGAGGAAAAGCTCACTATTTTACAGATGGAATTGCTTGATCGGAAACTACAAGTCTGAGTGGAATTATTCATAAAAAAGATCTACTTTCCACAGAGGAGGCTTTTCAAAAGCATGGAATCATGCCTTGGCAAAGAGCTGGGAGAGGCGTTTGAAAATGGTCTGAGATGGCTGGGCAAAACCGGGGAAAGCAACTGGAAATGGGGAAAAACTTACAATATCCAGACCCCGAGGTGGCAGCTCGGGGGCGAGGGACATGGAATTAGAATTTTTACAAGAAGAAGAAGCAAAAGAAACGGAGGAGCCCAGAATGCAGATGAGGAACGCCTTGAGGCTTGATGCGGGGTTTGCTGTGGATGCAGCCTGGATCTGTGGACACTTGGAGGAAGACAATGGGAGATTTGGCGCTGGAGAAAGACAGGAAAAGACAATGGACAGAGGAGGAGTGGGTTGAAGAACTAAATGTATAATCTAAATGGTCTGCCATGGTATCCGAAGTCGGAGTGTGAAGCCTGTTAATGATAAGTTTATTTTAAATAAGTAAGGAGATATTGAATTTTAAGTTAAAAGCAGCATGATAAGGACAGAAGAAATAAGTTTAGCTATAAGAATATTTGGTTACGATTTAAGGTATAATGCAAAGATGGAGATAAGTATGGTTTCTTTTTTTTTTAAGTAAAGTTAAGTTTTTTACAGAGAAAAGTTGTTAAGGAAATAGTATATTGAATTAAAACCGAAGGTGAAAAGGCGGGGGAAGTCAAGCGTCAAGATTCAGAACTAGAAATTTTTTTTTTTGTAAGGTTACAATAAGAAGAAGAATCCTGACTTTATGTGTATTTGTAGTTGTTTTTGTATTTGTAGGTGTGGGGTTGGGTTTATGTTATATTATGAAAATGTTAATAAATTCTGTTTAAAGTAGAAAAATCCACAGTTTATTCATTACTTCTCCAACATGTATGGCTTCCTTATTCTATAAAGAACCCAAAGTTTTCACCACAAGTGAAGGTAGTTTCAAATGCTGCATATACCAATAACCTCTTAGAAAAGGGGATTCCTTTCCTAAGTATTACTTAATCCTCAATATTTCCTGGTAAGCAGCCCTTAGTAAACTAGTAAGGGTAGAACACAATCTTAAACTTATGCAGAACACATTGGGACCATACCCTTTCCCAACACTTAAGATTCCTTTTTAGAAAATGTACATATTGTCAAACTAAAGTAAGCACTGTACTATTTTCTGTACATATATAATAGGTTTTCTGCTGCATAATTTTGTTTTTCTCTCGCTTTTCTTCATGTCTGATGCTGGAATCTTAGACATGGCCTTTTGAACAAAGTCTGCTTTGGGGAAATACGAGACTTTTTAAAAACACAGAAATGAAGTCAGTGTCTTGTTCTCTGTGTTATTCATGTAGCATTCTGTTAGGGCTGGCCATACGTCCGGATTTTCCGGGACACTACTGGGATTTCAAAGGCGGAATTGATGTCCGGGAGGAATTCCCGAAAGGCAGCACTTTGCCCTGGATCTTAGGCAGTCCTGGATCTTAGGCAGGTGTGAATGCCATCTGTCCCATAATACATTCATTACATGGCCTTAGGGGGGGCACCTTGCTCAATTCCCCCACCACCACCAAGAGGAAAATGCACTTCAGCAGACAATATTCAAATGCCATTACATCTGAACCAGCAAACCATGGTTTACAATTCTGATTAGGCGGAGGAAGCAAACCACAGGTTGCCCATTTGAATGTAACAGCAGGTGGTGTGTTGTGAGAGAGGGGGGATGGCAGTGAACAGAAACTCTTTATCTAAGCCTCAACTGCCCTGCTTTCATCCATATGAGGATAATATTGGGTTGTATCTAATGGTTTCACTCAGCTGATTGTAAGACTTCCATCAGCAGACCAAGATGGAAGATGTTTTCTATCCTTCTTTAATTGTTTGCTAGAGTGCCATCTAGCTTCAGCTGATTGATTAATGGGATCTGAACTGATATAGCATGTTGCCCTCGTCCATTTCTGATGACATTGGGTTGTATGCAATGTTAGTGATACTCATAATAAATCTACTGAAATTACTGGCATGACTAACTTAAGTCTCTAAGCTCCAATGAGTCTATTTTGACTAGGATTAACATAAAAACAACCCATTGTTTTGCCCATTAGAGAGACTAAAGGTTGGTATGTTTGCTGTGTCCAAAAGTTAATTTAAATAAGACTAGTTCTGTGGCAACTGCAAAACACAGCATATTTCTATTGTGGGGTTTCAAAGATTTTAGTCCATTTGTTTGGAACAACTGGGCAAATTCTTTTCAAGTTATAATAAGCAATTCATGGGGTGGGGTTTAAAGCTTTACAAATTTCAAGAAACACCGCCAAAAGCACAGCTTTTCTCTGATTAAACATAACATATTTACTTATGTATGATAATAGCTTTGTGACACTGTGCGGATTTCAGCAAAAATCAGAAACAAGCAGGAACACATGAAGCCTCAGGGCTTGTACAAGTACTCATGGTGCACTACATATACCTGCAGTTTTGAAACCAGGGGGCATTGTACCCCCCACAGTTAGGCTGACTTAGAGGCATCAATCCTTTTCACATCACTAGCACATTATTTCAATTCCTTGTCCAATTCTTTCACCTAAGGCTTGGGGCACGTTAAAATATCATATTGGTTTACTACTTGTCAAATGGGATTTCTTAACCACATTTCAGGACATAAACCTCCCAAGACAATTCACAGGCATTTTTTCATTAAAAAATAATCAGATGCTATTATTTGTGTTAAATACAAATTGCTGAAGTTCGATACCATTCCCTAGGCATCATACAACAAACCTCATATAATGAAAAATACAATCTGTGGCAAAAGGGCCAGTGTTAACCAGAAGGCTGGTGGTTCAGCCCACTCAGGGACGGCTATGGGCAGGATTCCTGCATCGCAAAGGGTTGGACTAGATGACCCTTGGGATCCCTTCATACTCTGCGATTCTATTATTCAAATGATTAATAAAAGCAACATAAAATGTCCCCTAAGAGACAGAACAAAATGAAGTACAACTTAGCCTACGCTACAAGACCATAAGGTTCATTTAGAACCATAATAAATCAATGAGAGCCTAGGTGTGGGTGAACAAAATGGTCTTCATTTGCACTGAAAATACCATTCCTTCTTCCCTCCCTGACCATTTTTCCTTGTGTGCCATATTTATTTAGATTGTAAGCCTACAGGCAGGGGGCTGCTTTAATTAATTAATTGTATGTAAGTCACCCTGGAGCCTTTTTGTCTGCAGAGGAGTACAAATGCTCTAAATAAATAAATAAGGTTCCAGGAAACTGTTCAGCAACTACTGGGGTGCTACCACAGAGAAAGTCCTTTTTTCTAGCAGCCACCTGTCTTGCCTCGCCTCATTTGGTGGTGGCTCATAGAGTGAAGCCTTTGAAGAGGATCTTAAGGTTTGGGTAAGTATATGCAAGGAGGCAATCTTTCAGTAAAATTACAAGAACCTCCTGATTTATAGGTAGACCCGGTTTTTTCAGGGTTTTTTTTTGGAAAAAAACAGAAATTTTTGGAAAAATTAAAAAAAAATGCTACATTAGCACTTCTTTTTCCTTTTCCAGATTGAAAGTCATTCTGTTACTTTAGAAACATAAAATATAACTATGGACAATTTTAATGGGCATAAAATTATCACAACTAGCATATTAAAAATATAGTGTATCTAAACAATTATTACAAACAGAATTTACTTTTAAAGTAATATTTATTTGTATTTGTAACAAATGGAGCAACAATCTCCTGAACTGTTTCCTAGTTTATGTGGAACAACAACAACAACAAAAACTCCACAAAACAAATTTTAAAAATCCAGAAGTAACAATTATTCGTATTTCCTCTCCACAGAATTAAAAAAAAAATCTCATAAAAAGAACTGAAGAAGGACGTGGGACTAAGTTTCAATGAATGGGCATGAAATTTAATCAGAATAATTTTTTGAGCTGTAATTAAGTATATACTTTCAGGCCCTTTTTGTTGCTCTATATTTTGTTCCAGGGCTTTGAGGCCTAATGAAGAAGAACAGAAGCAATGCATACCACACGCTTGCAAAAACAAAACTGAAACTTTTTTTCTTTTCTGGTGACAACAGCACCTCCTAAAGGAAGAAATGTATCTTGTTCTTGCATTGGAGAGGACTTGCTTGTCCTCACAGAAATTAGAATAATCTGATACCATACATAATTTTTAGAAATTATTTGTAAAATATTTGAACCCCTTATCTTAAAATATTTTATTAATCATGTTAAAACATTCCATAATCTATTTTTTTTTTTTCATTTTTTTTCATTTTTTCATCTACTAAAATGCCAGGCTGTTAGCAGCCAAAATTTGGCAACTGCCGTTAAGCTAAACCAAGATTTTGGTATCACTTGGTATCACTTGGACCTAATGCAAATTTGTATCCGGCCAATTATATTCACCTCTTTTATTACAACCTTCTTCTGTAATGTAAGCCCAATGAAGCAACAGGAGAGGTTCCCCAGCCAACCATCCCACCTCCATAACCCTCCCCCTACATTGTTTCCCCCACCAGGCATAGTTCCAAATCTGTGTTTATAGTGGAAGGGAATAAGAGGGGGCTAAGGAAGGGCCCATGTTCTGAAACGGATGGGGAAGCATATCATAGAATCATTGAATTTCAGAGTTTGAAGGGACCCTGAGGGTCATCTAGTCCAAGTCTCCATGGCAGATGGCCATCCAACCTCTGCTTAAAAATATCCAAGGCAAAGGACTGTACTATCCCCATGGAAAACTATCTGGGGCTGCATTCCACAGTCGGTGACACACAATCACCAAACACTTGACACTGACACAAAGCTATTTCCCCATTAAAACACATGCACACATTTAATTCTTAGTAACTCCAGTCAAGTTTTACCTTCCATTTTCCCAAAACGCTGGGGGGGGGATTAAAGAAAGATCTGAACACTTTTTATCTGTTCTGTATTTGCAAAAAGTAACAAAAATAAATCTCAGTAATTACGGAAGACAGATGCAAATAACATCAGGGCGCAGCTTAACTGCAAGCCTTGCCTTACCTAGACCCTTAGATCATCTTTAGAAGACCTTCTCAAGATCCCCTCTTCGAGGGAGGCTGTGTCAAGGGTGAGAGCCTCTTCAATTGTGGCTTCCCATCTGTGGAATGCTCTCCCACCGAGCATCATCTTTAGCATGTTCACAAAAAAACCTGATTCTCCACTGCTCATTGTCTTCATTTCAGCATCCAGAGCAAGATTGGGGGGGGGGTGTTGCTGCCACTAAGCAATTTGTTACACCATTCTATAATAATAATAATAAAATAATAATTTATTTGTACCCCAGCCACTCTGGGCGGTTTCCAACAGAGATTAAAATACATGAAAATATCACACATTAAAAACTTCCCTGAACAGGGCTGCCTTCAGATGTCTTCTGAATGTAAGGTAGTTGTTTATCTCTTTGACATGAGATGGGAGGGCATTCCACAGGGAGGGCGCCAATACAGAGAAGGACCTCTGCCTGGTTCCCTATAGCTTTGCTTCTCGCAGTGAGGGAACCGCCAGAAGGCCCTTGGCGTTGGACCTCAGTGTCCAGGCAGAACGATAGGGGTGGAGACGCTCCTTCAGGTATACTGGACTGATGCTGTTTGGGGCTCTAAAGCTCAGCACCAACACTTTGAATTGTGCTCGGAAACGTAGTGGGAGCCAATGTAGGACTTTCAGGACCGGTGTTATATGGTCTCGGCGGCCGACCCCAGTCACCAGTCTAGCTGCCACATTCTGGATTAGTTGTAGTTTCCGGGTCACCTTCAAAGGTAGCCCCACATAGAACGCATTGCAGTAGTCCAAGCGGGAGATAACTAGAGCATGCACCACTCTGGTGAGACAGTCCGCGGGCAGGTAGGGTCTTAGCCTGTGTACCAGATGTGAAAGCCCAGCCTATCTACTGCTAACCACCAGCAGATCCTAGTTTTATCTTTTGGCCACCCCTAATACACAGCACCACTTTTTGAAAACAGTAGTGCAGTGTCCCCTAGCCTGGTGGCCCTCCAGATGTTGTGGAACTACAACTCCCATAATTCCTGAATCGTGGTGATGCTGAATGGCTCTGATGGGAGCTATAGTCCAATAACATCTGCAGGGACACAGATGGAGAAAGCTGCAGTACTGGATAACAGGTTCCATCTGAAATCTTACTGGCTTGGAATCTGGAAAGGAAACAGAAATATATGTATTGCGTCCAGCACACTCTTATCATAGTAGATTAATATGCATTATGCTGGCATCCGAAATCAGACTTTGCAGTGTAGCTATTGAATCGAATTGTTTTTATACCACAATAGGAATTAAATGCATTTCTTTGCTCCTGTGAACATTTCCAGCAAGGGCTTTAAATGAGAAAATCTGTTCTCTTTCACATCAGCATGTTTTATTGCAACCACTTATTTATTTGTGTGGTGGAACACTAGGCTCTTTTTAGCTAATTTGCATTGTTAAAATAAGCTGGTTTTGTATAATGTAGAGCAGTATTTTAGTGGTGCAAAGGAACGAGGAGATGCCAACTTGAAAGGATACTGGCGCCCAGCATGCGGCTGGGCACCAGAAAACGAAAAGGGAACAAAACGAAACAAATACTCTTGCCAGCGCTGCCCATGCTTCACAATGGAAGGAAAATGGGAGTTCTGTTTGCAGAGACAAAGGCACGGGTACCGAACAGTTGACTGTTAACCTCACCAGCCCAATTCAATGTGACAGTGACACTTCACAGCACATTGCATCCAATCTCTTTTGAAGCTGACGAAGATTGTTTCTGTTTTATATCTATTGGTTTATTAATGGACCACAGCCTCTTAAACAGATGCATATTCATTAGGTAGCCAGCTGTTCGGAGGTTCCCAGATGTCGAATGTAGCTTTGTCTTAGAATGTGTGTGCTTTCTTTTTTTTTTTTTTTTAAAGCCCCTTATCATGAAACAAAGTAATTCAGGCCTATTAAAAGAGCTAGTTAATTACTAAACTGGTACCTTATGGCACCCAGTCATTCTTTTGCCCCCTTTTATGATTTGAGTCATAAAAACCCTGGGGACTTATTTAAGAAAGCCATCCAATACTTTAAAATGAAACACTACAGAATTTTAGACTCCTTTGTGTAATTGTATCTACTAGAACTCACCTAAATTGGCAGTAGAGTTATACATTATGGGCGGAGGTCAGAGATAGCACAGATTCTCAAAACTATGGGGTCGAAGCCTTACCTGCTATAGCCTAGAGAGAAACAAAAGTAGGCAATTTGCATTCAATCTCTGCTGTTGCCATTGAATATTGGACTTGAAGATTGTGAGGAAATGCAAAGAGAAATTCTAGCATGCCTATGGGAGGTTATGGTACATGCAGGAGCAATAAACATGGTACAGGTCTGTGCTGTAACTGGGTGAGAGGTAATCATGGCTACTTTGTAATGATTTGTTTCATACAGTGAATTTCCCACACATTTGAGGAGTGCTAAGTCCCTTTTCAACATCAACCGAACCCTTCAACTTGAATGGGGAAGCAGAAATCCAAGAACTTTACAGGTGTCATAGCTGCCATGCGAGGAATTGCTTCCTGCAGCTACAGCTCTTCTCTGCCCCATTCATGATTTTTATTTCCCCCACCCAAGCAGGCAACAAATCACTGGTTTGGAGCCAGATGGCTCAGTCAAAGTGAGGATGCAAGAGTGCTAAAGGATAGAAGGGCCCTAATACCTAGTGGCCAGAAAATCATGGGACTACAATGCATGAACACTGTAATGTAGCTGGATTCTGTTGCATAAGTAAAACCTTATCACACAGATATGCAACCAATCATGAGAGTCTTTTTTAAGAATTACCTTACGTGGCTGTTTTGCTCCAGCTTTACACAAGCTCTGGCTAAGGGCAGCTTTAATTGGGAATTTTCGTTTTCCGGAGCCATTTTTCTGCATTGGTGTTTCAAGACATAGCACTCTATTCCATGCATTATCGTCACATAAAGGCTTGTCAGAACTTGTCAGAAAGTGACACATAGAATGGCCATGTTTGATACAGACACCAGTGTTTGCCCAGTACAGGTCAGGCTGATTTTCCCTTGTTGGTTTTCTTGCTGGCTCTTGTTCCTTTGGCCAATGGGTGGGGTGGGAAGGATTACAAAATTGTTTGTGGATGGGAGTAATGAGGGAGGCGTTTCTTCCTGGCAGCTGCCCTCCCGCCCACTTGAGAGAGAAAAAATATTCCTGATGCTCATCAGAGTCTATTAGTGAAAAAGGAAACACATTTGAACACTTTTGAATTCCCTCTTCTTTTTCTAAGTGCCAAGAGTATCATATTCTTACCAATTTGACAGATGAAATTTTTTAGCCCAGTTGAATGCCAATTGAGGCCTAAGTCAGTCATCTAAATGGGTTTAGTGGAACTTATTCCAGGCAAACAGGCACAAGATTGCAACCATAGTAACTATTGGAATACAAATTAAAATGAGAGAAGAAAATTTGTCTTCCAAAGTAATTTGTAAGTAAAAAATGGCAATTTGAGCACATTCCAAATCAAAGCTTTTATTACATTTCATATTCTACACACACATCTCAATCTGTGTTTCACTGCTTGCTACTGTGGATAGAAAGTGGGTTTCACTTTTGGGAAAGTAAGATGCAGCTTTGGAGTGAGAACCTAAGAGCCTAGTACACAAGCTATTTCAGGTGGCTTGTATTGCAACGTTGCAGAGCTGAAAGGACTATTGCTTTTCCAAATGTTGTTGGGGATCAAATGGAAGTCAAACTTTCTTTAAAACCTCCTCAGACATTTTGTAAATTCCAGAAATAAGCTATACAGTGGCACCTTGGTTTTCAACCGCTTTGGATTGCAACCCATTTTTTTTTGGGGGGGGGGAGAAGCCCCATTGGCAAAAGCGCGTCTTGGGTTGCCTGCTTTGGTTTACAACTGGACTTCCGGAACGGATTATGGTTGTAAACCAAGTTACCACTGTAATTAAACAGCCAAGAAGCAGC
Organism: Lacerta agilis; assembly: GCF_009819535.1. Taxonomy (NCBI): domain Eukaryota; kingdom Metazoa; phylum Chordata; class Lepidosauria; order Squamata; family Lacertidae; genus Lacerta; species Lacerta agilis. Next base: position 63,066,601 of record NC_046313.1, read on the forward strand.
CTAGTATGGACTTGCAAGTGAACCTGCTACAATAGTGCATTATGGCAAGGTCCTTTTGACAGTTCTAGCCACACAGCAACATTATTTTCCAGGATACTTCATTCCATTGCACCTCCCTCTGGTCCCTATTCAAGCAGTCAGCGTTTTGCGCCAAATGAACAGGTTAAAACCTCATTAAGCGATTTTTTTTGTTCCCCAACTCCACTTTTAAAGTTTTTTTAAAAAACAAACAAAAAAATCTACTCCTGAAAACATTGAGACCCTTCCAAGCCTGCTAATGTTTGGATGGTGCTGTTTGGGCTACATAAGGATCTAGACTCAGAGTATGAGTCCACTATAGCAGTGGTTTTCAACCAGTGTGCCGTGGCCCCTGGGGTGCCTTGAATGATGGTCAGGGGTGCAGTGGGCAATACTGGCCTCTGTCCCTTTCCTTCCTTCCTTCCCTCCTCTGATGCCCTCTTGTGTCTCTGCCTCCCAACGGCTTGCACAGCTGTTTATTGCTGCAGCCCTGGCTATAAGCTCTGCAGGCAAATGGTGCCTCTGGGAGGCACCTCTCTTTGGGGTGGGGGCAGCTCAGAGACCAGGGACAGCAGCAGCTACCTGGAGGACTCCCAAGGAGAGGAGAAGAGGCTGAGGGAACACTCCACAAGGGAGGGTGTTCAAAAAGGGTGAGAGGCTGCCAGCTCTGCAGGCAAGGGGTGACATAACTGGGCTCCTGAGCCCCTCAGAGTGCTGCAGAAAGAAGGTAGTTGGTCAAAGGAGCCATGGACTCAAAAAGATTGAAAACCTCTACACTATAGGATGATGGTTGCTGCACTGAATACCTAGGTAAGATAAAGTGTCCTGGAATACACATCTCTGGAAACCCGAGACCTGGGAGAATATAAATGGTTTTAAGCGCTGGTTACATTTATTGTTGATATCACCTTGAGTGCAAGATGCCTGCTTACATTATGCAAAAACTTCATTGATAAATCCCTCCTGCCCTCCTCCTCTCCACCAGAAGTGTCAAGCTCCTCTTTGCTGATGGATCGAGATGAAACAGATGCTGCCATAAATACTCTTGTTTAGTGGTTTCAGATGCAGTTTCTGTTTTGTAGAACACACTGAGTGCTCAGGTTATCAGCAAGCGTGCACCTGTGCCATTTATGCCTTTGCTAGGTCCTAGTGTTCTGCGATGGCATAGTAAATGCATTCCGAAAGACAGCCTTACAAAAAGACCCAAGCATACTGCTTAAGTTGCATACAACATGATCATCTATTTTGGGTGGAAACTTTAAATCTGAAACATACCAAGTACCTGATGAATGTGAGTCCTATTGCCTTCTTCGTACAATCTTTTCTTATTTTTTACCTGCCAGTCCCATGACATCCCAATGTGAGCCTGTAAGGCCTTATTATATTGCCAAGCCTCTGAAGGTTGCTTTGCAACTATCTGCCATTTCTTTTTTCTCTGAGCAATTGTTTATTTTGGGGCAATTTGTGAGATCTGCACATCAAGGTGGAAACTCTTGATACTACCATCCATGGTGGTTGATTGAACTTAACACGATTATGTAGAGAAGCAAGCTTTGGGAGTATCCGCTTTTATGGCTGTGCCTTTTCTTGAAAGTTTGACAATACATTTTTCACAAGCAAACACAAGTTACTGTATGCCCTAGCACTTTGTGGCCAGGATTAAGAGTCACAGGTTTTCAATGTTTGTTATGCCTGCTTTGAATGTGTCACTGTTACTATCTGAACCCCTTTGGAAAGCAATAGGATTCAATCCTAACACAGAACTACTACCAAAATACTTCAAGAGTTTCACAACATTTCCCGAAGAAGTAAATCTAGTCCAGTTTCAACACTACTTTGTTCCAACTTGCTTTTTGAAGCATTCTTTTAAAGCCTGAAGAGGCACATCCCAGCCTTTCATTGTATTGTATTGTATTGAGAATATATTATTGGACTTTGTGCCCTGACAGAGAACAGTAGAACGAGGTTTTTAAAAACAGGTTTGACAACTTCTCCATTCCCCCCGAAAACTGGTTTGCTCCCACCTCCTGCCGTTTTGTAGGTTTATTTTTATTTTACTTTTTTGCTTCTCAACATCTGTCACAAGACAAAGTTATCAAGACAATTCCCACAAAAAGTTCAAGGGTTTCAAAACTGGAGCTGAAGAGAAGGCGATCTGTCCCGCACAGCCAGTAAAGCTTGTCTTGATTACTTTGATGTAACAACACTTGAAAGCTCTATTCTTTGAAACTAATTTAAACACATTGAATTGTTGAAAGATTAAAAACCGCAGTCAGCTAATTACACTCACTCTCATCTCTTATTCAGCAAATGAATCACTTTTCATTACCACTTAGCTGAAGTACATGAATTTCTGCCTAATTAGAAATGTTGTAGATGGAGCATTAGCAAGGCTGGAGTGGGTCAAGATATCTGCGCTGCTTCATTTTTAATTCCTAACAGTAGAGTCAGATAGGGAAGGCGGGAGATAAAAAGTCATTAAACAATTTTAAATTATTTATAAAAATTACTTTGCCCAAATTATAATTATTTCTCCCCCCCCCAACTGCTCTCATAAAATGTCAAATGGAATGAAAGGAGAAGCAGCCCCAACATTGTTTTTAATGAACACTTTAATGTTATGTATAACAGAACATTATGAATACAATGGAAATAAAGTTTTATCAATTTAATAATAATAAAAAATCCAACATAAGAAAGGGGAGCCAATAAAGTTTCATACCTAGAATATAGTATTCATTCTCAGTAGCAGCCCTGGCTCTGTGAATATAAACTGAACCCCTGCATCCCAGACTAAAAATCATGATCTGTGTTTGAACCTAAATGCAGAATGGTAGCAGGAAAAGACAAAGCCTTTAATTTATTAATTCATTTCCTTTATTTTCATTAATTCATAAAATCTGACTGCTACAGGTTTCCTTTAATAATAATAATAATCTATATATTTATTTATTCATTCATTTATATATATTATTTAATCCCTTTCTATTGGATTCCGCAATTGCTAAGGCCATATTTACATAAAACAAATGAAGTCACCAAATGTATAAAATTTAGAATCCAATGTTGTTGGATTAACAAAAAGTTTAGAGGTGTTCTTTATTAATTTAAAGATGTTGTTTCTCTTTTTTGTGTTGCAAGAAAATTTTTCTTGCATTTTGACTGTCAGTGATGTAAACAGTGACCCCAGAGACCCCAAGGGGGGGCTGCCACTTTTCACTGGAGTATGGCTGCAGAAAAACCACCCCAACCAAAACCCAACCATTTATATATATATGTATATATTTTTTCTCTAGAGTGCTCTGAAAGGAAACCATACAGCAGTCTGAATGAAGTTTCTACCAGTTCTGCATTGCGTATTAAAGCAGAAAGAGGTAGGAAAACCCCACCCCTCCCACCCTCTTCATCAGCAAATTGCTTAAAGAGGTCTATAATAAAAATTTGGATAGTATAGCAGTGTTGCTGAAAGAGTAGCAAAAGTATATATACATTCCAGGTCCCTTTGAATTAGCCATAATCACATATGTACGCCATTTTTTTTTTGGACAAAAATATATATATATTCTTATAAAAAATTGATCAGCATACTTTGACTTCAAATTTGACTCAGTGGTAGGAAAAGGAACGGATCCAATTATGATAAATAGATTCCAGGAGGGGGAAAAGAAATCAAGTATAAAATTAGATTCACACAGATATACCCAGCCCCCAAATTCCAGAGTTTCCACAAGTTTCAAAGTTAAAACTAGTTCTGCCATCTAAGAAAGGCTTTTAATTCTCTTGTTAAAAAAACAAGACCTAGTGATTGCAGTATCAACCACATCACTCGGTGGAGGACGTTTTCTTCACCAAAACTTTAACAAAAGTAGGTTGGGAGTTTACAAAATGACCTTTGGGTTCTTTATGTGGGCTCCTTTAAAGTAAGCAATAAAAGAAAAAGAGAAAGCATTTGATCAGCATTTTCAACCCTCACCCCAGCTTTATTTGTGCAGCTAAAATCCTTCATTTAATCTGATTGGTTTACAATCTTTATTTGCTAAAATTTGCAAAATTTGCAAAGGCATCTTGCTTAGGTTGCACAGTTCCGGGAGTCATGGAGGATGCCACAGCTATATTAGTAATGCCCATGCCCGACAAACCCATTCCAGAAGTTGGCACTGCCATGTTCACATTCATTCCCATCATGCCCTGGTTCATCATAGGTGTGCCTCCCATGGAAGCCATCCCAATCGTGCCAGTCATCACAGTGGGCATTCCCATTCCCACAGGAACAGGCCCCCCATCAATGGGTTTGCAGGAGGTCGAGCAGGCATCATGCTGGGTGGTGAGTTGAGGCTCATGGTTGCAAAATTCTGAGACATCACATTCATCGGTTGTTGCATATCTATGGGGGGGGGATGAAGTTTTAAATGTTAAGGTGATTTTTTATGATATTTCTATCATTCAAAGAAATACAAGTATATTCCTACCCAACCCTTATTTAACATATTGGCTGTATATTAAAAACAAAGCTTATAGTAATTCTAAACTGATCCTTAAAGACATCATCCAACATATTTCTTTATGTCTGACAATTGAAGTCCAGCACAAATCCTAGTTGTCATAGTTCCCCTTCCTCCAATTCTCTTCTTCTTTCTCCATGGCCTAACCATGCTTTGTCTAGATACCCACTTATTTATTATGCTCAGGGATCCACAAATACAGTGTATTCCCTCTACATTAGATCTTTTTAAGTACAACTTTGCTAGCACCTGGTTTAGAAATTGGGGGAAAGGGAGAGGAAATGAAAATTCTGTTGAACAAGAATCCCCTTTCACTGCTGGGGGCTGACAGTTCAAGAGTTGGGAGGAGACACACCAAAATGTTTTTAAAGGCTGCACATATCATTAGATCAGGGTGCAGGGAAAATTCTAAGCACAAGCAGACCAATATAGTTTGTGATCCATCACGCTGAAACCAAGACTGAACTGGTCAATCAAAAGTTGTGCACACCGAAGCAAGAGAATTTTTAAATAGTAGTAGGCTACAAAAGCTGCAAATAATATACTCTGGTCACGAAAAAGAGACAATTTATAGGTGCTGAGGACGACTAGTGTTTTGGTTTTTTTTTAAAAAAACAACACCCACCACCCTTGATCAAGAATATATTCTGAAGAGTGACCTCATTGAAATACATGCACAGCAAGAATTGTATTACTTACTTGTTGCTGAATCATTGTGTTGAGTGATGGTTGCTGGGGCTTGGGAAGGCTGCATACAGGAACTAAATTGTCCAAACTGATATTTACACTAGGATCTGACCAATGTGGATGGCAGGGTTTTGACCTACATTTTTGGGGACCATCTCTGTGCCCCATATTATAAAGTGGATTTCAGGCTTCTGTATCATTGGGTTAACACCGTTGCAAAGGCTAGAAGCATTAAAGAAAGAAAAAAGAGATCTTTAGAGTTATGCTACAAATTGCCAACACTATTTTACAGCTATAATTTATCAGAGAGAGGAGTTCATCCAGTCTTCATTAAAGAGAAACAGATGGACATTTATGTCTTCCTAAGAGAACTGAAGAAAGTTGAAGTTCATGCTCATAAAATTCTCAAGAGCATCTCTTTAAGTACTTACCTATCATCTGGTAGTCTCTGGAACTGTGCAAGAGTGTTTAATTCGAAGTGCCTTGCCTCCCCCTTACCTAAAATACTTTCTCTGAAACATCCTTCTATTTTAGATGCTTTGGAAAATTCGTTTTTCTTCTTACATTTACAGTATATCCCTCCTTTCTTCCATCATGGAACCCACACCAAGTAATTCCCATGAGGTCTGCACTAACCAGACCCTGACTTGCTTAATTTCAATAGGTTAGTGGCCTCATGTGATTCCAGACCATACTGATCAACTAGTTGCTAAGTTTTCCAAGTCAAAGACTGTTTTCAATAGCCAACTACTCTTAACTGGGTTAAAACTATATGTGAGCCAGTTTGTCAGAAAAAAGGTGGCACTGCCCACCCTCACCCCCTTGCTACAATCAAAGTGCCACAAGTTTGAAGTCTACCTTATGTTCTACAATTCTTAATTACTTTAGATGCCACCTCTCTCAATTTACTTGAATCTTGAAGAAAAAAGAGGGGCCAGTGAAGCAAAAAGGCAAGGAAAACACTTTCAGAGCTCTAGAAAGCTGCTTAAGTTAAGTGTGTGTCAAAAACTATCCGTTGAGTAAACAGTAGTCAAGGGACTGCAGAACAGCACCATACCTGTGACCTTGACATAGGCAGATTGATGCTGACAGTGCTAGAACCCATCCTAGATAAATTCATGCTTTGGGAAGAGGTCATGGTGGCTTGGGAGGTACCCATCAAATCCAAAGAGGTCAGAAGGATTTGAAGCAGCTGGAGGCTGGCCAAGGCTCTGCTGAGCAGAGCCACCAAAGAGCTCAACAGCTGGCTGAGCAGAGCCACCAAAGAGCTCTCCAGCTGAAGCAGCAGGGCTTGGAGAGGTTTGTTGAAGGCACTCCAGTCGCCAAACTCTCCATTCCCACTTGCAGTTGTACCTGGGGAGGGAAAAGAAAGGTAAGAGTCTTTATGAAAAGCACAGAGCAAATGCCCATTCCATGAAGTGAATACAAATGAGAGCCGATGTGTGTCCATCCAGATTAACATCTGCAGGTAGGATCTCCATCTGGACATTACTCTCCCTCATGAATTATTCCAACAATTTTTTTAACAGGGAAAGCAAGGGAGGGGACACACACACGAGAATGAAAAAGTATGGCTGGTTATGTGCCACCTGTGGAGTCCACATGAATGGGACATAGATTTCCTAACAGGCAAATCTGCAGGATCCACTTTCAACACATAAGAATGTAGCAGGCACAAGAGACACCTGAAGCATAGCAGAAGTTCAGTATCTAAATTGCCAGTAGCTCAAAATTGGGAGCCTTAAGCAAAGCTGCAAACATTAACTCATTGATGTTTTGAATCAATCACTGTGAACAAGGCTGGTCTCACAGTCGTAAGAAGTCATAAAAACAGCAATTTGTTCAAACTCATCTGATTACATATACATTATTTGCTGTATAGAGTTATTAAACTGGTACAGCTAAGTGGGATACCAATAAAATAATGGGCTTTCAAATTCAGTTGCCTCAGGGTGTTTATCTCACCTCTGTTGTGCTTGTTAACAGCATTGTGTAGTATTTATTTAGCGCTCTATGGGAGCTTTGATAAATATGCATTCAAAGCTCACACATGCTCTCAAATCTTTGTACAGCATGTGCAGAGGGCTGCAATACATTTAGTTCTTTTAATGCCAGTCTGCCTGTCTTTACATATTTTAAAAATACACATTTTACTTGAATAAACTTGTGAGTGAAGCTCCAAGGTGTAAAGATCATGAGGAAATGGATGTTGGTTTTTTAAAGTGAATGAGCCCTTTGGTATGATCATCAATTGCTAGCCACTGATGAGTATTTCAGTTTTTGAAGCGCAACAGTTACGTAGATCTTACTATTGTAGCCTGATGCACAGACAAAGGCACCTAGGGCACACATGCCAGCACTGGTTTTCACATAGTTGAACAACTTGCAATTTACATTTAACTGTTAGGCCTCATCAGTGCAGACGGAAAAGAAAGCATTCAAAATTTAAATCAATGTTCACCTGACAGGTTTAGGTCTGAGAGATGAGAGACCCTGCTGATTTCAGAATAATCTGGCCTGTACAGCCAGCTAGGAATAGTGATCTACAAACCTGCCTATTACTTAGAATCTAACTCACCTAATCTTAAAAGCTTGCAATAATTTACATTCATGTCAATAATTCGTATAGTACCTGTTTCGCCTGGGTATAAAACCCTTGTTTTAATTAATTTCTCCTCCACAGGTGGATTAAAATTTAAGTAAGGAAGGGCAGGGAGGGAAAAGTACATCCATCGCTTATCTGTGCACTACAATCCACTTTAACGCAAGCACTGGGCTAGAATTCATTAGCTTGGGGCAACAATGAAACATTTTGCTTTGATCTCCCTTACAAAAGGGACTTTATTGGGAATATTTCAATTAGTACTGCCTATTAAAAATTTAAGCACACTTAAAGTATTCCTGATGGATAAGTAAATGCTGATTCTCCAGTTACGGGATGCTCATATCCAAACACAAATAAAGGAAAGGGGGAGAAGACAGAGGCATTTGATGCCACTCTTTGGGGAACTTTACCAAAGATGATTAATCAACAAAAGATTGGGGGGGGGGGGTTATTGTTCAAGAATGATTAATCATTGCTGGCTGCTTGCATAAAGGTGATTGGTGGAGATTAATCATATTAACACTGATAAAGGAGTATGATCAAGCTTAGACTGCATTATTAGCATAATAGGATTTGAGCACCACAAACCTAAAATTTCAATAACCTGCAAAATCAAGGCAGAACATTATTAAAGCTTAAAGTATTTAAGGGCACAGTTCTCCTATCCCTCAATACAATGCATTTTATTACTGATGGCTGCAAGGAACACCACACTTTCTTCTATGCAATATGCTTTGTGGTAGAACAATTGTTTCAGCTACTGCTTGGTTCAAAACTCTTTGAACAATCCCAGCTCTGTTGACCAGCTATCTTTCCTCAGTAGTAAAACATAAATGCATTGGGTCTTTTAAAACGTGATTTGGGTAACAGCAATTATTATAGCAGTGTGGCAAGAATACAACAAAAGGCAGTAATTTAGGGCCAATCATAACATTTGTATAAACTTCCTCACCCCTACAAGGAGCTCTGACTATGTAGTTTTTATGTTTTTTCTCCCCAGTGGACATTTTTTTGTTTGTGTGGAACTTAAATAAATCAGTACACACAAATTAACAGTCAGTCCCCCCCCCCCCCCCGCTCTCTCTCTGGACATGTAGCAATCCTGCCTTATTCACAGCACCTATTGTCAAATTCTAAATGTTTATTGGGTCAATTCTAGCCTTCTTCCAAGAAAGTACTTTAATATAAATTGTGGATTTGTAGCATACAATTCTTAAGAGGCTTATTGCAGATTACATAAATTGTTACCATTACAGGTAAAAGGGGATGGAGTACACAACATACTAAACTATAGCAATAGCTACTACTCAGTATTAATTAACTGGAATTCATTGTTGGTACCTGTGAAAATCATTCCAGCCCAGTGTTTCAGTTAGCTTCAATTAATGTTAAAGGTGTTTGTGAGGGGAGACAAAGTAATGATCATTACTGCTGTATTAATTCATTTAGATTCATTTTGGTGCTTGTAAAAATAATTCCAGAGCAATTATTTCATTTATGTGTGTGTGCATGTGTGTCCTCTTTGCTGGGGGTATGCATATGTATGCTGTTCGTCCCCATCCTTCACCTGGGTGGATTTTGCAAGTGTGTGGGTGTCCAAGTGCACACGATATATGCAATCCTCAAAGGCGTAGCAAACCCTTGATGTGGCCTTTGAGCTGGAAAAGGTAAGCCACCCCTGGGCGAAGGGTCAAAGGAAAAGCTCATTCCCCAAATAATTAATCCCTCTACCCCGAAAAGGGAGCTGATTTTACAATGAAACTGCATCACAATACAAAGCAGCAGAATCTAGCACCTTTAAAATGAGAACTCGACATAGAATTTAATCTATTCTGGAAGAGAAGACACTTTCAAGTAGCGAGAGACCAAAATTTGAGAGGTCGGCTTTCTGTTCCACTCCCTTGGCACTGTACCTTGTGATGGGGGGCAGCCTGCGGAGGCAGAGGCAGCGGCAGCAGAGCTAAAGTCCGCAAACCCTCCGAAGGGGTCAGTGGCTCCACCTACAACCAATCAAAGGACCTGTTGTAAATTAGTGAACACAGCCCCAATCGAGTAGCAGTTTACACCAAATATTAAATATTATATTTAAATATCTTGTACGTGGAGTCAAGATATACAGTTCTGGGAAATGGTGCAATCCATCAAGCGTATTGAAGCTCAAAGTACTTAAGGGCACAGTTCTCAAGTCAAATTCTATCCCTCAATACAATATATTTTATCACTGATGGCTGATATACAAGGATGGTTGTCATGGTACAAAAACTGAAATATGTGGAAATCCTGCAAACCAGGCTGCAGGAACAAAACCTGGGTGTGTATGCAATCGTACTCTTGTGCTTTCCTCTGACTAGTTTGTGGGGAGTTTCCACCCTCAACTTGTTCACTATTCTGGCATGCACAAGCATGGAAGAGAGCACCATAAATGATCATGCGTTCAATGAAGATTGATTCAGAAGGGTGATAGTCCAATCAAAACAAAATGTCACAAGGCATATACATGGCTGAAGTCTTTCTTTCTTTCTTTTTTGTACACAAACAAACCTGTCAAATCGAATTATGCCTGCTTTTATGGTTAAGTTATATCCCACCATTTGCACATCAATGCAAGTGGTCTATATTCAACTTCATAATTTCAGTAATAATTTACCAAGGTTGCATGGAACACAAAACTGGTGAAGAACCAGTGTAGGCTTGGAAGAAATATCACACAGTAAAGATTAATGCAATTCTAACTCAGGTACTAGATATAAGAAACAGAACAAGTTTTTATTGGAGAAATGCCTTTGTTTGCTTATTATGCTGCATAGAATGAAAAATTTAAAAAGGCCTCCTTACAAGTTAAATCTTGTGAGACTGAAAGCAGGAATGACTTGCACAGGATTTCAGATTCAAGGTTTTAATGCATAAAACCTGCACTGGTATTCATTTTTTAATAAGTTTGCTTCCTTTTCAGAATAAGAACATTAAAAGTCCCAGTTGTAGATACTAATGATTTATTTACTACAAAATACAGTGTCTTTACTATTCTTTCCTACACAATTTTTATCAAAATAGTAAAGATTCACAGCCTCTGCACTGGTCATTGTTCTGTATATCTCCTTATGTCAAGTTTGAGGACCAAACTAAATAGGATGATTGCCGCAGGTGGGGATGTCTGAGTAGGAATGGGAATGCTGTACACAAGGAGGGCTTCATTTTATCACAAATGCTACAGTTCCAACAAAAACCACCCCCTCCCAAGCTATTAGCCCTAAAAGGAAAGCCCCCATTCAAATTTTTAAAATTGTGGACATTAATTGGCCCTCTGAGAGAAATACATACAGAAAATAGGCACTTTCTGCAGATATATATTTTTTTTCTGTGAAGGAAAATGTCTGGGTGAAGCAACTCTCCGCCACCATCTCTTTAATAAAGGGCTTTAGGCTTCTAGTTGGCAGTTTCCTCCTCCGAAAGTACCGAAAAAGTGATGGCCTTAGCTGTTGCCGTTTGTCCTTAAAAGATTTCACCTCTGAGCAGTCACACCCTTCCAAGGAGTACCAGCAGCTCAATTATTCTGCTTTTAGTGTTTGCGTACATTATATGGGTTACATCACAGCTGCTTAGCCTGCAGTGCTTAGAAACTAGCCAGGTGGGACTGTAACATCTGTGTTGCACTCAAACACCACCAGGGACAGCTTCCAACATCTGGTGCCATTTCTGAATTGTCTTATCGCTGCAAGACATTCTGCTCCATCTGCTGCTCTCAACTCGGTTAATTAAACTAGAACCATCGCCTTTTTAATAAATGGCTGGCAGTAATAAAAGGAACAATTCCCTTTCTAATACATGTGTACTTGTATTTCTTTTTAATGCTATTTTATTTTAGTCAATGATTAGGAAGTCATACTTCATTTTCAGATAGGAGCATCTCCCTTCAGAATGTACATGGATATGTTATCAAATAGGAAATATTAATAACTGCAGTAACAAGACCCTCCTAAAGTCTTATAATAGGTGAATTATGTTGTAGAGCATATCCAAAAGACAGACAGATTGGGCATTTACTAGTATAGATCTTAAATCATTATGGGAAACTGTGATGGAGTTTTATGCAAAGATAGGCATCACTTTTATCTAAGCAGCTTGAGGATGTACAATACATTTGCGCTATCCAGAAGATGGAAACAAACAGTATTTACATGGCATTGCATGGCATATGCAACCCACGTGCACATGTCATATCCGTAAACACTAGCATACTTAAATGATTACAAATTTCAAGACCATGGTTATTTGAACTAGCAGCGCTAGTTTAGACAATATAGGTAAATGATACCAAATACAGTGGTACCTCGGGTTAAGTACTTAATTCGTTCCAGAGGTCCGTTCTTAACCTGAAGCGTACTTAACCTGAAGTACCACTTTAGCTAATGGGACCTCCTGCTGCCGCTGCGCCGCCAAAGCACGATTTCTCTTCTTAGGCAGAGTTCTTAACCTGAAGCAACAAGCGTACTTAACCCGAGGTACCACTGTAATCAATTTTAAAGTAACAATAGTATGGCAAATGTTTAAGCCAGTTAAAAATCAGGTGAAATCATTTGGGATTAATCTGCTTCTGCACATATTTTGGTGGTCCCATGCTCTATCTAGTTGCTTCCTCAGAAAACACAGAACGTTTCTTCAAAGCTAACAGCAAGTCTATGAAGATGGTTACTTAGGATTCAGTGCCAGCACAGCCACCTGGTGTTGCTAGTCGTGCAACAGGGTGAGCTAACAGCTACCATTTCCATATGAAGCACTGCACAAAGCTGTTTCATTTTCTTTTTCTATCCTCTATTAAATGATGGAGATTTGTATTAGGCATTGCTCAAAGTATTTACCCACCCTTTCTTGGGGGAAAAATGCTTCCCACTGTCTTGGTGTGGACTAGTTGCTTGGCAAGCACCTCCGCAAAAGCATGAGGTTTCCATGCCACTATCTTTACAAAAGAGATCAATGCCTATTGCGGCCCCTTTGCTATTTTGTGTGTGGCACAAGCTAATGGAGCCATGCTCTTTACAGCAAGTAGCACACAGGTTGGGGAAAGCAACCTCCTTAGGAAGGACAGTGCTAATCTTCACAACATCATTAGCTAGCCTCAAAGACTCCCAAGTGAGAGCTGTCTTTATAAATTAACTCCTTCCATCTGTCTCCTTAGGGCAGCAGAAGATGCTATTTGTGGTGGCCAGCTGGTAATGTGTCTCATCTCTAGGACATCTTCTAAATGCTGATGTGGAAAGAGCGGGTAAGCTTAACTTCCACTAAAGGAGTGAAAGCAGAATAATTGGCATTAGCCAAATGGCAAATCCAGAAAAGATTTCTCAAAAGAAAGATGAGCATGTTCTGTTCTCACAGCAACAGTCTATAAGATCAGGGTTTTTCCAGATAGGGATTTAAATTAATAGTTGAGCACTCCTTCAAATTATGGGATAACGGCTGTAGCTGAGATCCAAAGAGCTGCATACACAACTGGAAAACTGCTTGAGGGTGGGGGCATATTCAAGTCACAATGAATCCTACCCCATAAATCCTGACTTTCAGGAGATACTTTTTAGGAAGTTGTAAGGGAGTGCAATAAAAACAGGAGCTTGAAAACCCCAACCTATTTGCCTCTTGGGATTCTCAATCTGTTGTTGCATCAACTTTAGATTTGTGGAGAACAAGGGGAATATCAACATTATTTATAATAGATGATCTACCTGTAGAGAACTGGAATGAGAGCAGAACATTTTATTATATCCAGACATGTTTCAAGTGTTGTAAGAAATGCTCCTTCCTCTGTATTCATTTGTAAGACCAAATATATATGTACATATGCTGTTGTCAATATTATAAGGAGGATTGAGCAATCTGCCCATTAACACCCCATTTACGTATGAGGCGGTGGGAAAGTCAGGTAATACAGCATCAATGCAAGCAAGATCAAATACAATGCTAACCTCTTTGAACTAAGGTGCCCTTTAGGTGAACCTGTAGCCACTTAAGTGTCATTTCAATGCAGCCTGAGCTGCATAGGAGCCACTCAGATTAAAGTGTTTCTCACACAGCTGCAGATGTGTCTAGAACCCTAACCCTAACCAATCCTTTTCTTTAGCCACAGGGATAGCTCTGTGCCTATAAGATTAGCAGGACATCAGTGAGTGCTTCAAACTAGTGGGAGCCCAGTTTTCTCAAACAAAGCCCATGGTAGTAGAGAGGTATGGGTCATATATGCAATGCCTCTTGCTACAAATCTTAACAGAAGCACACCGTTTCATTGAATCATAAATGAAAAATATTGTATTAAAAATATTCTATCACTGTAGAATACTCCATATGCCAAAGAAGAAGCAGTGTCTGTCTACATTGTGTTATGATCAGGTTTTAAAGGGAATTATGAAACCAGATGGTAGAGAAAAACACAATTAAACCTAAAAGTAGAATGCTTCTAAGAAGACTGAGATCAAGAACTTAAAGATGTTGACACCATTCCTGCATTAAAACACAGCTTTAGGAAAGTGGAAGGCTTGAGCACTGTTCATGTATGTTAAAAACCCAGTAAAAAAAAATTACGGTAGACTGAAGAGATATTTGCTGGGGAAGGAATCTCAATGCCCAGTAACAAAGACTCAGCAAAGAGACTCCTTAAGTTTCTATACAACCACCACAAGCTTTTATTGCCCTAGCCCAAGGCCATGGCCTCATCCAAAAAACAGTCTAGATATATCTATTTCTTAATATGGACAGCTTCCAGTCACATTTACTGCCATACACCCACCTACTCACAAGAATCCAGAATCTAAAATCATACTATGTACAAGTATATTATGCCGACTCTCGTTCTCCAGTATACTGACAGGAGAAGAATTCCTGTGCCTCTGCAAAGTTTTCAAGCTGCTGCTTGCATTTTCTAAGGAACCCCTCAAAAGCAGGGACTGGCAGGAGGCAAAAGGATAAAGCTTAACAGCTGTGGCCTTAAGTCCTGCTTATGAGGAGATAATTTCATGTTATTTTCACTAATTAGTATACACAGGACAAAAAATAATAAAATAATAGTAATCCTGGGGGCAAAAAAATGGTTGCGACTGTTTGAAATATTGCTTGGGTTTAATAACTAGTAGAGGTTCCAGATTTAGCCAATCATTAGCCAATCATGTACAGTCATACCTCTTGCTCCATCTGCTGTGGGTTGCGTTTTTGTGGGTTGCGAACGCAGCAAACCCATAAGTGTTTTGCATGGTCTGCGCATGCGCAGAAGCGCAATAAATATTGCGCTTTCATACATGCGCCATATCACTGCTCGGGTTGTGGACTTTTCGGGGTGCGAATGGCACCCCGGAACGGATCGTGTCCGCAACCCGAGGTACCACTGTATATACTTGCTGCACCCAGAGAAGCATTCACACTAAGGTGTTTGTGCAAGGCTCATCAAAGGTCCCCAAAACGCCAGCTGTTTATGGGTCATGGGACCTGCTTGCATAAGGTGCCTCAATTTCATTTACCCCCCCCCCAATTATCCCACTCTGTTCCAGAGCATCCCCTGCCCCACTGGAGAATCTTTTTAGTGGATGCAGGGAGCTGCTGTTGGAAGAAGATGGCAGGAAAGTCTCCTTGCGGGAGCACTTCTATGGAACCAGCCCCATGCTGAAAATTTGTATAGGAGTTACACATTCTGTCAGAATCATAACAGTTCACATAGCCCAAAAGTACAGCCACACCTTTTCAGAAGTTCATGGTTATTGTAAATAGGGGATGAAAGGGGGTGGAAAATAATCTTTCCACTAACAACGTTAATGCTGTGTGCTGAATCTGTTGAGAAATTCTTCCTTCAAGAGAAAGCATTGTTTCAGTTACACAGCTCTTAATCCTCTTCTTAATTTGCTCACAGGTAATGTGGATTATAAAACTGCAGCTATCAACATCCAGCCACCTAATATAAGATTGATGATTCTACGATCATGCCAGCAGAGCAGTGAAGATATGTAAATAGAACCATCTTAATATTTCATGTCAGCCACAGACAATCTTTGTCCTGATATGGCTATTCATTGTTTGTTTGTTTTTAAAATATACCAAACATGCACTCCATTATAGAAAGTAACATTTACTTTACTGAAGGCTCAGTTTCACTAGTCACCAAAATGGAGTGAATGAATTGAACAGTTTTAAAGTGACCAAGAAACATAGTTATTTCTGAGGTCATCCGGGAGTCAATGGACAGGAAACAAAAATAAGAAGTAATAAGGTCACTTTTGTTGTACACATTAGATGTGACTTGTAAGTCAGCTACTCTCACCATTGCCTCTCTCTCCATGTGTAACACGAGAAGTGTTGAAATCTGACTGGATTACATGCTTTTAAAATTAATTATGAATAACATTGCATTTCAGCCACCAGAGTTCCTGACAAACTGACTTAGCTGTGAATATTTCTAAGGTGCTATGGTTATTATTAATCTATACAATATGGTAATTTGCATGTGGTTCTATGAATAAATACACAGCTCTATATTTAACTGACTGATACCGTTTTCCTTAGCTTCCTAATGCACGTTTTTTATTTCAGCAGTACTAAAATGTACTAGGCCCAAAGCTACAGCTACTGCTCAAACAGGACATAGAAATACATTTTACCTGTTGGGACTGATTGATCAGCACCATCGAACAAAAGATCGACCAGGTCACCGGATGACTTGCTGCCAGGAACCTAAGGACAAGCACAAATGAACTGTTTTAAGAAATATGGTTATGAGTATGCAAAGGTGTGTGTGTGTTTTAGGGCATCTGAATGAGGACTGTTTGTGGCAAGAAATTGGAAAACTGGAGTAACAGAGGGAAAAACAGATCTGTGTAGCACTTATGATAGCCTGCATCAAACATTGGTTGTTACTGGAAATCAACTTATATTAAGAGCATTACAAAACTGAAGAATGTAAAGGAAGTTATTATTGTGCAATTTGATAACAAGGATTCTAAGCAGTTACCTCCCATCAGACAATGTGTGTGGAAAGGTGCAAAAATATTTTTAGAAAACACACCCATTCCACCTAACTATTAAACATAGCAGAGGCTGAACTATTTCTTAAAATATTCCGCACCTTTATAGGTTTACTAACATGCAAAAAATAAATAAATCATTTTGAGACATTCAAAATACTAGAAACATCATTTGGTCAATTGTAAGCTGCCTAGAGTTTTAAAGCTTGATATCTTTCTGCTTATAACTAAATTTGTATAGCCTTCTTTGTGCTTTACAATAGTTTTTAATCCTCTGGTTATTACTGCCTTACCTCTGGGATTATTCCAATTAAAATGAAAGGCTGATATTAGGAGTGTGATATCTAAAGGCACCAAAGAAACTGAAAGTTGACTTTGAGATTTGAACTCAGCATCCCAAACATGAATATATTTAATTGGAAGTAACTTCTTCATTTCCTGAAGTAATTACTTCTAAGCAACTATGGTTAAAACTGCATCCCACCCCAAGTAGGTCCATCTTCTTTTCTCGGGAAATTGGAATAAAGTGACTGTTATACCAAAGGTGGAAGGTGTATTTTAGGTTCTGTTTCTTTGATAGAATTAGCAAAATGCTAGATACCAGAACACTAAAAGCATTATTTCAGAAATTTCTGTCACAAAGTAGAGGTAGTGTGATTTCTTCTGCTGCTACAAGGAAGGAAACATAATCCATGTATTAAAAATCACAATATTATCTTGTTGCATGGGTGCACTTTACTGAATCCTAGATTTTTGTACACGTTCACAAAGGATGGCAATGGATGAAAAGTTGCTTTTCCTGGAGCACCATGCAATTTTAATGGATTATAAACCTTGGCACAAAGACAAGTACATCTATGGTAAACTCTATGCACCTGGGGGGTTTCTAGAAAACTTGCTCATTACAACATTAGCGATTATGCAGACACAGGGCTCACTTTAATTTGCTTTTAAGAAGTTCCCTCCAGTACACTTGTTGAAGACTCTGACTCTTGGGTGGATGGAGAAAAAAATTGGAAGCAAAAAAAAATCCAGGATAACAAGAGGGAAAGGATGCAATACCAAACCTAAGGTTGCAATCCAATACACACCTGCCTAGGAGTGAACCATTGAAAATAGCAAGACTTCCTCCTCAGCCAACATGTATAAGACTGTACTATAAGTGCGCCTATGGATTTAATGAAGTTTGGGAGCACTGGAGAACAAAATTTGTCCCATCTAAGCAGCAAGCATGTGCAGCAGATTCTGAACTTGGGGCGCAACTGAAACATAGAATCATAGAGTTGGAAGAGACCACAAGGGCCATCCAGTCCAACCCAGGTGTTTCCTGCTTGGCAGGGGGTTGGACTGGATGGCCCTTGTGGTCTCTTCCAACTCTATGATTCTATGTTTCAGTTGCGCCCCAAGTTCAGAATCTGCTGCACATGCTTGCTGCTTAGACATGACACTTGGAGAAGTAGAACTTACCTATGCTGCAGTGCACCAACATCTCTTTGATCCTGGGCCCCCAGCCACTACACATGCAATAACTAGCACACAGGCACAATGTCTGCCCAGGCTAAAGACATGAGGCATACAGTGCACAAACGGGCAAACAGATCCAGTTTAAAACACAACCTCTAGACATGTGCAGCCCCACACGGTTAAGTTCTTCTTTCTTGCCCTATGCCAAATATAAATTTGTAGCAAAGTACGTGTCTGGGTATGGCCTTAAAGGACAGGGCAGACCCAGAATTAAACATTCCATTATATAATAATACAGTGAGCCTGCCATGTATGCAAGGGTTCCGTTCTGGAGGTCCTCCCGCAAAGGCAAAATTGCATAAAGTCAGGAACCCTCAGAGCCCCAACCCCCGCAATCACTCCTACCTCTCCAAAACAGACCTTGCTTACTGGGCTCTGAGAAGGTCATTAAAGGGCCCCGACATGCTCCCAGAGCCCTCATGCCTCCTTTCCAAAGCCTGATAAGAAAGGCAGAGGGCTTAAAAAACTCTATTTATTTAAAACGTTTGTACCCATACAGTTGCTTCCAAAAGAATAAAATGCAAATAAAAAAAATCAGCTACACAAATTAAATAGAACTTTCATTTCTAGATCACCTATCTTTCATGCCTTTTTGTTTGAATCAAGAGTTTAAGCTTTCCCTCTTTTTAAAGTGAAATTCTTATACAAAGATCCTTGCCTTTTCTGAGGGCATCTTCAAAATAAGTTATTGAACAGAGATACTTTGGGTATACTAGGTCCATACGTTAACAGAAGACAATTTAGATGTAAAGGATCTGCTTGCTGGTGGATCAGTGCACTACCACATGGTCTTTAATTATGGGAATACTTAAAATTTGTACCATCCGATTATAGAATTCACTAAGTTTAAACATCAGAGCTGTCAAACTGCTGTTTTTACAACTGGGCTAATTCAAATAGTAAAATAGTTACAGTGGAAAGGGAACACTCTCGCTTTCCTTCATTGTTTCCTGACTTCATTCCTAAGTAGCATCACTTTTAGCACAGACTCGGCAGTGCCAGAAAAGTAATATGCATCCTCTTTCCCTCCATCAATGTGGGCAAGAAAAAAAACCCCACTGCATTACGGCGGAAGTAAAACATGCTTTCACATTATGGTCTTAGTGTACTTACCTATGTAATATAGATACAATCTCTAGTATTCTAGCTTCCCTGAGGCTGACATGGGAGTTTTTAAAACTGCCCATCTGTTCACTTCATGTCTTCAATCTCCCTGCAATTTTGAGCTTGACAGATTCCATCAAACAACGACTTCTGATTCCCCTGGTCTTCAGACATTAAGTGATCCTTCCACTTCTTGAGAATGCTTGCAAAGGTGTGGCAACAGATTTTATCTCATTTCCCTCCTTTATAACAAATAAAAACTTCCAGCTGAACTGAAGAGGTGGAATGCTCAACCTGGATTACATTCAGTGTACATTATACTTCTATTATATACAGAGTTGTGTTTGATTACAACCTGGATTATAGTACAAAATGGAAGTAACCCTAACATAAGCGCCCACAATTTTAGATTGGCTAGGTTCCAGCCCCAGGCAAGCTTGGTGATACTTGGTGGAGGTTTTGAGAGTGCCTTTGTCCAGCAGCAGCCAAGGAAGCGCCCACTTCTCTTTCCTGCTATGGAGGAGGAAAGGATGAGAGTAGGAAAGGATGACGAGAGGCTAAGCTGCTCTTCTGCAAAGTTGGGAAGAAGGTTGCTCACAGTGCTCCATAGTAGGTGGGTCCTTCCTGTGACAGATGATTCAGTAGTTTCCCTGTCTGCTGAAGTTACGACACCTAATGGAACGCCTAGGTCCCTCTGCCTTTGCTCCTGGATAAATAAGTGCCAGAAGCTTTTGCAACTTCCAGGATCAACTACAGGCAGCAACTATTTTAGGCACATCTGATATGTGTGCGTGACCACACGCACATTGCACTGAACCCGGAAGTGAACCAAAAACGTCCCCAAATGGGGTGGGACAGATGGGGCATCTGCAGGCTTTTTCAATGGCGTTTCAAATATATGTGATTTCAATTAAACGCGTGGTGCCTTGGAATTTAACCCCCATATAAACTGGGAGTTGCCTGTACAGGTAAAAAAGTTCTACATGGAGCTTCCCTTGAGATTGACTAAGAAGTTCCAACTAGAGCTGAATGCTTATGTCTGTGTGTTGGAAGGCCAAACATACTTAAACCTATTCTATAGCAACCTGCCCTAGTTACCAGATAGTTTCTTACTTTTGAAGCCCTTCACAGCCTGCGATTCAAACACCCTGGAGACTGTCAAAACCCGTATCAACCTAGGTGCTGCGTCATTCTTTGGTCTGAGCTTCTTCTATATGCCTAAATCATATGAGATGAGGAGCAACTGCTTAACCCAAATGCAGTTCCAGTGCTTTCAGTGAATTACTCCCTATGGCACACTTGAAGACTCCAGATTTATTACCTTTAATGAAAACAGTACTTGATTAGGAAAAATGCAAATTCTACCTTTGCTGTAGATTGCTGAATGTAAGCATTCTGGTCTGGACTTCCTTTGTCCCCTGTGTAATGTGCAGCTGCTCCCAGGTCAATGGTTTTGGAAGGATTTGCTGTGCGCTTGTGTCTGGTGGTGGTGGTCTCTGTGGCTTGTGTAATATGGATGTGTTTTGTGGTAACTGTCTCCTCCTCATCTTTGAATTCTCCTTTAGGTGATTTACCTTTTCTAGATTTCTTTTCCTCATCGCTATCACTGTGAAGGGAGGAAACAACAAAAACCACGTTACAGACCAAAAGGGGAACAAAAGAACTTGAAAAGGTAGCTAGCAAAAGTATCTTGTCATCAACATCTTTTAGAGGGAATTTCAGTCAAGGAAGTATTTAAGCAGAGATTTTCTAAACAAGCAAGTCTGTGGTAGGCAAAAGTGGGTGGAGCAATGGTGGTGATTCTTATCTTTATACAGAAGACTAGAATCCAGCCAGACTCAAATCAGATATTTCTACTCATAGCCCATGTCTAGGATCCACCCCAATTTCTCCATCCACTATCCAGGAAAGCAAAAGGCATTTTTGCTGTTCAATGATACATTCCAGTCAAGCAAAAGCATTTCAGGAGGATATGGGGCAGGGATGGTGGTGGTGGGGGGATAACTCAGAGAGGGAGTATGGGCTGGGGAGAAGCAGGGATGGTGGTGGAGACTACATTCAGTTCCTGAGCCAGAAGTTCCCCATTCCAGTTATAAAAGATGTTGTTTCAAAGTTTCCCAAGCCTACCACCCATTTTGTGACTGCTTTTGACTTTGTACCATTACTAGCCAAGCTTGCTTTCTCAATTAGAGAATTATGTGTGTGTGGGGGGGTTGCTCATTAGACTTCACTACACAATATTATGCTATAAAAGCTACTTCTTAACTGAGATGGCGAAGACTTTGTTTGGATCATTGGGCCACACTCCCAATTCCCAACTAGAATGGCTGATCAACTGAGATCAGCTGAAGCATTGCGCAAGAACAGTCTCTACCAATTGTATCTGGTGAGAAGTCTCATTCTCTTTTGGACAATGACACAGTAAATATGTATGTCCTCATAATCATGGGACTCTACAATTACATATCCTTTGTGCAGCAAATCACCTGCTGTGTATACTGCACAAAATTTGCTTGGAAGTTATATCCGGCTTTAGAATTTCCTTTCCACAAAATTTTAAAGCCCAACCTTTTATTTGGAAGCAGCATAAGATCCTAGAATATTGAGGATCAGGAAGGGGTAATTTCAAAAGTCTGTATTATATTAATAATATAGACTAAATCTTGCCCTAAATAGGGTGGACAATAAAGAAGCTTGAGAGACTGTCTTCATCCAGCTCCCACAGTGGCATCTCCCTGCCCACCTCCCAAATCTGTCACCAACAGAAACAGCTTGCCTCATGAGAGTGAAGTAGCAATAACAGGATCTCCCCTCCGCAAACAAACAAGTTGTCTTATCCATTCTGTTGTTACATGCTATTCTTTTTAAAAGCAATGGTGTAGCATTCTTATGTTTGTGAGGTCTGCACAGAATTGATAAACATTGTAAATAAATAAATAAATAAATAAATAAATTTACAATATTCATAAAATCTGTGCAGACCTCGCAAAGTCTGCCTCCATACAGTTGATGCAGATAGCAGCTTCTTGCAAAACCATGGCCTGCAAGCTGAAGAACAGGCTTTATCTTCCACCTTTCAATGCAATTCCTTTTCCTTTCTGTCATCAGCCTTAATCATGATTTAGCAATACATTTACACCAACAGCAACTAATTTTAAGGCTAATGGCAGCTTAAGCAGTGTTTGCAAATGCACTTGAAACCATGCTTAGGATAGGAAGGAACCCAGGCTGGAACAGTGGTACCTCCGGTTACGAACAGTCCTGCTTACAAACGCTTCGGGTTACGAACTCCACAAACTTTGCCCCGGGATACAAACGCAATCCGCTTCCGGGGCCACGGGAGGCCTATGTAGGGAATGCGTGCCTCGGGTTAAGAATGGACTTCCAGAACGAATTCAGTTCATAATCCGAGGTACCACTGTATTGGCACAGATACTATGCTATACTATGGCTGAGGCCAACAAAGAAATGGAATTTGGAAATTCATACTGGAGGCAGATTTCTTATTTGGATATCACAGTTTGCAAGGAACCAGCCTTAAAACTGGATTCGGCCTGCGTATATGCAACTTTATAAATTGTTTTGAAAAGTCATTACTTGATCAGTGTTTTTGGCGAGGGGCAGGTTAAGTCTCCAACAAAATTATGTTACCCATAGCTGTACTTTTATTTGGAAGGTAATCAGTTTTTACATTATATGTTGTTTTCCACTATTAAGGTATGCAATTGGTACAGGGCAAGATGCACTGTTGAATAACACATGTAAATGTAACTTGAAATATAACTCTGAAAGGTTTCTCTGTTTCAATAAGCAATAGAGCACTGAGTCACCTAATTTCAGAAAGGCTGTCTTGTTGTCAGCATGGAGGTAACACAAACTGCAGTATGCTCTGTGGGGTAGCCTTTGTTCTCCACTAACAATGGCTCAGGCTTTGCCCATTATTATTATTACTTAGTTATGCCTCCCACTGCATCTCAGCATATTATCTGCTTGCCAGCAAAGGTCATTTAATTCATTAAGATCAGTGAACATAAATACCCAGCATTTCATTTTCTATTCCAACAGAGATTACAGATGCAAAGTAATAAGGGGGCCTAACAGCCCCAACCAAGTGTAGAGGGAATAAATTCACCAAGCACTGCTGCAGAGCACACTCTTCCTTTCAAGAGGGTTTGCGCAGAAACGCAAGCCCCAATGCAGTGAAGAAATAACGGAGCAAGTGCTTCTGGGTTTGCTGCCCCCTACACAAACTAAGACCCTGCCAGATTCCATGTAATGATTTTACTTATTCATTCCTGTCCCATCTGTAAATTCAGAAATCTTTCCCAAGGCAGAGTATGAAGTCATATGAAAGCAAATTAATGACATAATCAAATCATTACTAAATATTACCAATACAATACTGATACGAAAAGAGTAAGAGAAGAAAATTAAAAGCA
This sequence comes from Lacerta agilis, assembly GCF_009819535.1. Classification (NCBI taxonomy): domain Eukaryota; kingdom Metazoa; phylum Chordata; class Lepidosauria; order Squamata; family Lacertidae; genus Lacerta; species Lacerta agilis. The sequence continues at coordinate 63,090,473 of NC_046313.1, forward strand.
GATAGCCCCCAAACCCCTAAAACTGGCATTCATTAAAATATCATGCTAACAAAAGTCTTGACCTGCACCTAGATCAAAAGTGAGCAACTGAGGATATTTCAATGTTAGGATGCCATCACTGAAAAGGCCCTGCCTCTAGTCATCAATACCCCAACTTCCAAAGGCAGAGCTGGGACCACTGAGAGATGGGTACAGTGGGTACCGATGTACCAGTTCCAGAGCCAGCTCTGAGTTGTCATTAAAAAAATAAAATCTCTAGAAAAAAAATTGAAGGAAAATGTACAAGGATACTTCTAAGTTATTTCTGTAAGAAGAGCCAGCCTGGCTGTTCCCACCTTTCAATGTTTTTAGCCAATGAATGAAGTCAGAGCTATGACTGATGAGTTGTTTGAACATCAAGCAGTAATAATCCTTTGAATTTTGAAGAGTTGCTGTTGTTCCCTCCTCTTTAGTACACTTTCCCAGCTTTTGTCTCATTTTCCAGTCCTTTGAATCTCTCTAGTTTGCCTTCTGTTTTTTCCTAGCAAACTGTGTGGTGGGTTGTTAGCCTGAGATTAGGCACTCCCCTGAAATTCTTTACTACAAATACTGCTCAAGAATAAGTTTATACACTCATATTTTTCTTCATTCTTAAATTCTTTAGAAAGACGTATTTTGTGCTTTCTGGATTTTTAAAAAATAATTTCTGTTCTTTTTTTTTTTAAAAAAAGAAGCATAATGCTTACAAAACATAGTTAAAATTTTCTCAGATTATGTTGAATAAATGTTAAACTGAAGTTCAATTTTTCCTGTGGGTGGGTGGGGGGAGTAAAGATTTCCACTCCCACACTTGGTACTATACCCTGCTATAGCAAAAGCTAAAAACATCCATCATGTGAGAGTATATTCCTCAAAGTTCCATGTAAAATGAAAATACACTGTCTCTTATATTTTGTTAGAGAAACAAAAATATAGCCATGCAAACAGGAAAAGGGCCCAAAATAATTGTGTGTTGCCATTTAAAAATCTCCACACATCATATAAAGATTCAGAACGGAGTGGAATATATTGTAGATTTAGTCTGATTTGATACATCTGGTTTAACATTTAATACACTGCTAAATTCCCCTCTCAAGATCAATTCACCTTTCAAAAGAAAAGGGGGAAAAACCACTGGAAAGAAGTACAACTTTAGCACCTTAATGAATTTTTTATTCTTCCAACATGCTGTTGTGAAAAATATTAAATATATGAGAGCTCCTACTGCTTTAATCTCATCCAGATGAGATTTGTATAAAGGCTTCCACAGCAGTATCAGAAACTATTAAGTATCAGTTTGATCTACTGACGATAAAGTTCAATCCACTTGTTGAACAGATCAACCATTGGAGTTTGCACAGCAGGCAAAACCTCCAAAATGTTTTCCTTTTAATATAGAGTGCATTTAATGATCTCATAAACAAGTGTCCACTGTACTTTATGAAAAGGTTAGCTGACAAGTAAGCAGCCATTTCTTTAAGCTAAGAGAAAGTAGCAAAATGTTCTATCTTTCTACTTTTATGACTTTGACACAATCAAAACAAAAAAGGTAACTATTTTCCTCCGTACACTCTTAATAATCTAAAAAACCCAAGATAACCCCTCACTCCATTTTACTGCTAGAGACAAAATTAGGCCCCTACTACAGTTGAGACAAATGAAAGCATTGGCTTTTTCTGGGTTAGAACCATAGCTGTCAACTTTTCCCTTTTTTAAGGGAAATTCCCTTATTCTGAATAGGATTCCTCGCAAGAAAAGGGAAAAGTTGACAGCTATGGTTAGAACATACAGCTTCTCTACGGAAAACTTCACCAGAGTTTTTGCCATTTTTCTTAACGCAACAATCTAAAAAGTGATTTATTTATTTTTTTAATAAATGAAAGCCAAGATGGTTGGAATTTTAACAATACAATAGGGCCCTGATTAGCCTTACAAGTGTAGGCTGGCAAACTCCAGAAGGCAATTAGAATTGTTGTGGGCTACATAGATTTAGGATGTCTCATGTAATGTCTTGTCCACTTCTAAGTTGCTTTGTGTTTAGCTGCCCACCTGCAAGGAATGGTCACACCCCCTATTACTGAAATAATGGTGTAGAGGTATGCACATGTAAAAGAGATAGAAGGACAACAGAAATCAAACTAAAGCATATTTCTTGTGATTTATAGGGTCTCTTGGACATCTTAAAAACTTGGGATTAATTTGGAGGCTGCAGATCTTCTATCTGACTCAGATGAGAGCCAGATTGTCATTGCTTTCAGTGCAATTTCTTCTTGGTACTCTGGCCACAGAAAGACTAGATTTTCCAACAAATTACCTACAAGAAGGAAATCTTAAATTCTGTGCTACAAAATCTACAAGGCTATGACCAGAAAAATTCACAAAAAATTACAACCATGTGCTTAACTATTATTCTCACTGGCTAAAATAAGTGTTCTATCTAGGACACAAAGGTGTGGGATCTAAAAATTCCATATGCAGAATTGTACTCATGGAATGCTCACACTGACGGAAGGAGGGAAGATTATTTTTGATGATTTCCCTCTTACTCCTCCTCATGTATAGCAGATGGTTGGGGGACCCTCTCTAACTACATGGGAGGAGGTGCAGGGACTTGTAGGGGTAAACAGGCAAATCTTGTCTTGCTGCATTCCCTTGTAAGTCTCCACTAGGTCAAAGGCTCTTCCATGGGCAGAAGGAACCCTTTCGTTTAGATAACAGTCTACCAATTTCCAAGCTATGAGTGTGCTTAAATTAAATTTATAGAACAGCATGGGGCCCTGAAGAAGAGATGGCACAATGCTAAGTGAAGAAATCACAGCCTGATTCACGATGGTACCCATTCCTTTCTTAGATGCTTAAACCACATGGGGAAGCCAGCCCATATGTTTTTAGCTTATTCTTCCATAGCTACAAGGACAATAATGCTTAAAAGATGAAAACCAACATTTTCAGGATTTCAAACTTATTCCACAATTACAGGAAAGAAACCGGCAAAAGATAAAAAGATGTTATGAAAAGGACAATCAATGCAGCAACAATGTAAAACAATGTAAAAATAAGTAAGTACCTGCATCTTTCTGGAGAATCCTCTCTGTCTTTCCTCCGGAACTTGCTGATGGTGTCATCAATTGTGCTCCCAATTTTATCACTTAGCTCACCTAACTTATCACTGAATGGAAATCCGCCTTTGTTTTTATCCCATTCTTCATCCCACTTGGACTTCGGCTCAGTATCGTATCTTTCATCTAAATAATATAGGTAGATAGTAAATTTTTTTAAAGTGTGTGGGGGGCGAAGAGGGAGATTTAACCAAAAATGCCACTAATTCTTGTCAACAGACCTTTAACAGTTTTCAAAGCAAACAGCAACTTTCATGATGCTGCAGCAATATTATTACCAAGAGAAAGCGTGTTATGCCAACAGTTAATTGGCCGAAAATGTATTCAAAAGATGTTGTCGAATTGTAAGGCAAGCCATCGAACTTCAGAATAAGACCAGACATTGTAAAAGCAGGCTAAAAGGCTTCCCTCACCTAAAGAAATGAACCCTGGCTTTATGAGCAACTTGTGAGAAATGAACCTGGTTTGTTTTCTAGCCAGGCTGCCATAGAAAACTGGAAACCTTTCAGAGACTGTATATGTTTCAAAACCTCATGAATACAGAAGGTTCAAGACAAGTGTGAAAACAGCTGGCAATATGTCTAGCCTCAATTACCAATTTTAAAGGCTCTTTAAATCTATTAAGGAAAATGCAGCATCTTATCCCCTTATATGTTACCAGGGACTCTTTTAATTTCTCCATTGTATTGCCACAAAAAAATTGCCACCTAAACAAAATTTGCTTCACAGTGCCGAGAACAAAGTATTCCCAACTAGCTGCTAACTAAGAGTATGAGATGGCAGCATTGCTCAATTGTCTTTAAATAGTGTCTCAATTGGTGCAGCAGTAAAACTGCTAGCACATTTGCAAAGCTTAGCAGGATTCTTGCACCACAGAGAGCTGGACTAGATGACCCTCAGGATCCCTTCCAACTGTAAAATTCTATGATTCAATGAATTCCATAAGGAATTTTAATCTTCAATTTATCTTCTGTGTACACTTTTTATTACAAAGTACCATAAGAGCTAATATATTGAAGCTTTAAAACTATCTCATTACAAAGCCTCCAGCATTAATCGAATTCCTAAATAAAACTGAGGCTTGGCTTACCAAATATTCTAAAGGAGTATTACAGACATGTAAATACAGATGGGGCATCTTGGTGAGAAAGCTCATTTGGTAGAGCAGGAGACTCTTAACCTTAGGGCTGTGTGTCTGAACACCACGCTGAACAAAAAGATTCCTGAATTGCAGGGGTTGGCTCTTGCAGTCCTTTCCAACTCTATGATTCTATGTTTCACCTTCTGTATTAATGCTCCCATTATCTGAACTATGGTGATTCATGACACCCACCTACCTAACTTCTCAGGGGGACTATCCTGCACACAATGACCCGCCCACATCAGGAGTATCGTACTCCTAACCATGATGGTGCATATAGTGAGTTCACCCTGATAACACATATGCAAACCCCACTCTGGTTTATATACATAAGCAAGTCACAACCCAGCTGCTTCAAAGCACATTAGGAATCCCAGGTGCAAGGCTACGCCATTCACATAAGTGGGAAACCTCTTTATGCATGGTAGAATATAAGAAGTTCCTGGAGCAGGCCGGTGGCCCATCTAGTCTGTCATCCTCTTCTCACAGTGGCCAACAAGATGCCCAAGGAAAGCCCAACAGCAGGACATCCCCAAGCTATGTTCCCCTTATGGAAGAAAGATATTATGAAGGATGCTTCTGGGGTGGCACATCAAGTCTCAATTCCCCTCTGAGGAAGGTACGCCCGACATTGTATTCTTTATAGTTCCAGTTAAAGATGTTTTATTTGCTCAGCTATTTGAAATTATTGTATTTTCAACTAGCTGGACAGCCTTACTCCACTCCAATTTTATTGTTTTGGGTTTCCTGTTTTTAAAACATTCCGTTATAGATTTTAAATTTCTATGCATTTTTAAAATTTCTATGCATTTTCTATTAATAACACCCCCACTGCACCATGGCATCAGAGTCCTATAGAGAAATGGATTGCAGTGAGAGTCATAGCTGTCAACTTTTCCCTTTTTTGTGGGAAATTCCCTTATTATAGCATTGGGAAACAGCAGGGAGGGTTGACAGCTATGTATATAGCAGTGGGGAACAGCAGGGAGGGTTCACAACTATGGTGAGGGTTGTATAACCCAAAATATGCATAAGCAAGCTTCTATGGTTCAGCTACCTTGAAAGGACCGAGTTGTTCTGTAAGAGATGGAGTTCACTGCAGGGAGCAGATCCCCACAACTTCTGGCTAGCAGACAGACAGCTGTAACTCAAATACTCTACAACACACTGGACAACCCACCCACCCCCCACTTGCTGGCCTCCTATTCAAATATCCTATATTCGGTTTTTACAAGATAAGGAAGGATTCCAATGGGTTCTTCTTCCCACAGCCAAAGGCCAAAGACTTTCAACATAATCTGTCACTCTTGTTCATTGTGGTTGGAGCATGAGCTTTTTGGGGATGGGACTGGCCCACACAGAAGCAGCTCCCACGCTTCAATGGTAAATGTAAGAATCAGGCCTCAGGGGAAACCAGTTCAAAAGTGTTGCCTTATAATGTTAGACAAACATTATCTGCAGTTTCGAGATCAATATTGTTCCACACACAACGCTGAATAATTCTAGACCTTTTTACACACACACCCAACACTTTGCCCTGAAAAAAGTATTCCCCCTGGTGCAACCCCATGTGCTACAAAGTATGTGTATGTGCATATGTGTCACAACAACAAATAGGAAAGATCCACATGGCCAGCTTGCCTACGTAATTGTCTTATTCACAGAGACATCTGAGCCACATAGGAGAGCATAATGGAGAAGTGGTCCCTTGAGTAGAGTGGGGTGGGAGAAGACAGCTTTGTTTGCAGTCCAAAGCACTTGACAGCAGTAGCAACTGTTAGGAGAGTCTGAAGCTAATCACTGTTTGGATACAAACAATCTGCGTTGCCAGAGAATCCAATAAACTTATCCTTATCTAGCCAACTATAGGGATTTTGAAAGGAATCTGAATGCAAATATCTTCCACTATATAGTGTATTTTTCTGCGTAGAAGACCACTTTTTTCCTAAAAAATGGGGGGCGGGTTGTCTCATACACGCTTTTTGGCAGGGCGATCAACAAATTTGAGTGCTATTGCCCCCCAAAAGCTGAACAACTTTGGCAACCCAAAAAGATAGATTTCATTTTGGGTTCAAAAAAATTGGGGTTGCCTTATACATAGGGGCGTCTTATACATGTAAAAATAGGTACTTACTGTCTCCTCTATGCTATGAACTAAGGTTACTTCTCTCTGTGTGTAACTTTTTTACTTCCCTCCTCAATGAGAAAGCTTTCAGATCAATAAAAGCAAAACAGCCCCTGCCCTTGGGCTTATAATCCAGAAAGACACAACACAAAAAGAATCAGATTGGGAGAGAGAAGGAAAAACATAAACTCAGGCACTGCTTCTTAACATTACAAAGTTCCAATAAGGACCCGTTTTGGTGGAAACAGTTCATAGAGAGGAGCCGAAAGGAGCTAGTCTCTCAGCAAAGCTGATAGGGCAGTCCTGCTTCCCCTTTTCTCCATCTTCTGCAATCTGAAGGAAAGGCTGTTAATTTATTTTGCTAATCTCCCCTCAATGTTCAGTCATATGAAGGTCTACTTCCTTCAGATAATGGCACCTATGTAGATTGGTGGTGGCACTCATATATTTTTTAAAGAACGTGTATTTATTATAGCATATCCACAAAACCAAGATAACATTGCAATATGCCAACTACTGACTACAGTGCTGTACTCACTGTATCTGAATCCTCCAACACTGTCTGAAGAAACCCCAATGTATTTATCTTTGTTTTTCTTTGCCTTTTTCCTCTCTTCACGAAGTCTATCATCGTCCTGGGCAAATTCTACCATTTCTTTCACCTTCTGACGTATATTTATACCTTGGTCTTTGCCATTCTCATCTGTGTGAGCGTATATAAAAAAGAAGCAATTTAGTAGAAGCAGTTAACCTCAAGCATTAAGTACCCTGGAAAAAATTAGATATAAAAAGAACACAAAATATTTTAAGGTTATGATATTCCAAAGCAATTCCCTGTAATGAGTGAACAGCACAATTTTTTAGTAACCAAAATTTCATCTTAATCTAAGGGGTAGCATTTGAAAACAATGTCAACTGAGAAAGCTTCTTAAATGCCGCTGATCCTACTAAAATATTAGTTAAAAAAGATTCAAAAACAGAAACACGTTTTCTGCCAATTTTAACCCATTTAAAGCAACCTCCTCTCTCAATCTTTTTGGGAAGACAGTTTTTCTTCAAAATACTAATTGCTATATTTCTGTCTTGCTTCAAAACTGTATTTTAAAAATGCTGTCAGCCCGAGTGCACTACAAACTAAAATTTGCTTCACTTCTCTAAGCCTCTTTCTTATTCAGAACACACACTGGCCTTGCTGCCTTTCCACTGTAAATATTATTTGGTGGGAGGGGAAAAAACCCCAGCTTCAAACAGATGTGTATGTTTTGGAGCTCTAACCTTTTCTTCCCATATGATTAAAGCTATTCCTTTACACACACCACAGGGGACCAGTCTCTAGTGCATATTTTAATATAAACCCGAACACTCATGTTGTGTTGGTTCTGTTGTTATTAGCCAGTCTTTTCTGCAAGTTCTTGTCTTCACTAATTAATACTCTAGGGTCCCACGTCTTGAATTCTGCACTCTTCACACAACCGGCAACAGTCACATTCTAATTAGAGCGGGGAAGCTTCTAAGCTGGTTCAGGTGACTGACAACTCCAACTACTGTTTTAATTTGCTTATAAGATTTTTCTATCGCTCACCTACAAAGTGGTAATTTTCCAGGGATCGCAAATCATAAATGTGTTCTCTGGCACTTGTAACAACACGCTCTGATCCATTCCTTATGAGGTAAGATAGGAGCAGCAGAGACTATAAAAATACAAAGCACCTTATTATTGCATGAACAAAAGCCATCAGTATTTTTAACTGCAATAAAAAGAAACGCCTAAATGCACAAAAATTAGTAAACAAAAGCAGGATTTGTTCCCATTTAAATAAGCCACCTTGAAGATGGTTGCTCCTTAAAGCAAGAACCACTCATAATACAGTGTACAAATTTAAAACTGCATTTACTCACTAAGACAAAAAATGTAGAACATTAAATCATAAGTTATTTGCCTGAAGAATGTTCTCCAGGAGGGGGAAATTATGGTTAAGGCAATTTAAGACGAAGAAGGAGGAAAGAAAAAAAACACCCTGAACTCTACAGAATGAAACAATTTTCTTTTGTGTCTCTCTTTTTTTGCAATTGCCTTATTCCCAAGTGTTTTTCCATTTAAAAGCATTTTTATGGCAATTTATCTATGTAGCTTTCTGCAGGAAATGTGTTGATGTATGAAACTCACTATTTTCAGGTAAATTTAAACAAACTTCAAAACAAAAATAAAGTTGAAAAGTATTTTAATTTTGTGAACTTCCTGCAATTTCCAGGCTTTCCCTTGATTTTGAAATCATACATAAATAAGTCATTTGGATGCCAATAGATGCATGTTTATAAATGGCAATGATCTGAAACTAGTAGATAAATTTCAAGTGTCCTTAAGAATGTTAAATCCTATGTATGATAGCATTAAAAATTAATTTACAGTATATTATGCTGCAGGGAAAACAATTACTATAAGGTAAAACCTACCGGGGGGGGGGGGGGTAACCTTGCCTGAGAATTAAATATGTTCAGTGTACAAAAAGTCAATAAGGCCCTTTTCAATGCTATAGGAAACAGAAAAAAATGTATTGTGATGCATATGCTGAATTTAATTGCAAATGCAGCTGAAAGAACACAAGGGAACAAATACTTTATGGTGAACAAGTAACTGGCTTTCTCTTCAGTTAGTTACAAGATAAAATGTAATTAGCAAAGTTGTGCATTGGGGGGGAGTCCAGTACAATGTGTGAAATGTATTGGTGGTAAGTGTATGTGTTCACTTCCAGATTGCTTCAAATGTAAATTGAGTCGCAAAAGAGACATTCAGAACAAATATCAAAATGAGGGTCTCACAAGTAGGCCAGCAAAAGGGTTATTTCCCAGTTTTAAAAGATCAAATTACAGACAATGCTCTATTTGGTATTTAAAACAGTAATAAAAATAAAAATTGCTACAAGAAATTGCTAGTCTTTGTAGAGAAAAACCAAGAAAATCCTTGTTTTTCAACAGATACTTCTTCTCTAAAAACATACACAGGAAAAATCAACTTGATTAAAATCAAGCTTGTACTAACTACACACAAAGGATCCGGAAACCTGTGAAATTGAGCGTGGATATTATGTTAATGATAGCACAAAACTGAATTTAATTACAATAGGGCACTGTTGTAAAATTAAAACATTCAGTAAGTGCCATATTTAGAACAAAATTAAACCTTGAAGAAGCTCATAAAAAGTAATTTTATTTACATACTTTATAAACTCTCCGCCAGTTCTTTTTGTTGTCTTTCAGCATTCGTGTCCAAAGCATGTTCATAAGTTCTGGAAACTGTTCATACATAAAGGTAGCCCTAAAAACAAAAGTAAGGCAAAAGGAGGAATTAGCTGTTTTCAGGAAAGGTCTGCTAGGACCTGCATTTGACAGCAGGTGGCAGACTTGCTCTAAATTAGAGCTTCATTCCTAAATACAGAGCTACTGACATTTGTACAGAAGTATTTCATATATAGAATTACTCACTAGATTAGCAATGCTGATAAGTTCTCCTCCCCCGCCCCCCACCAACGGAAATAATGAAATAACTACAAGCTCCTTGTTATCTTAGCCCATCATGCCATTCATTTGCCCTTCTAGAGAAAACATTTATGAAGGAGCACCAACTTCCTAATTTTGTATTTCTGAAAAACACTTTGCTAGACCCCTACCTGAAGGAAATCTTATCTCCTACAAGTTGCTTCGTGAAAATAGGTATTAATAAACAGTTGCTTGTGGCCATCATTCCAAGTACCATTAATACTGATCTCTCCATCTCATTTACTCTTCAGAAGTGGTGAAGCAGGAACAATTTTTACATGTATTTCTGCATAAAGATGTACCTTCCTTCACTGCTGAGTCAAATTATCACTTACTTGGCAATCTCTCCCATGAGTTGCCCTGAAGGTCCCCACGGATCATCGTTGGTTGCTTCTCGAACCTTAGACTCGATTTCTGAATAATTCATGACCACATTGGTGCTGCAAAAACAGAATTAAACACATGCATAAAGATTAGCATCAAAACTGAGAAACACATGAAAACTTAATAATGACACTAGTGGGTACCTTAATGAGATACCTCTACAGGGTGGGAAAGAAAACATCTTTAGTGGAGAAGCTACCCCCAGGACACCGCAACACATTTAACTATCTTTAAGAAGGTTTTACTATTCCATTAGCCTTCCAGAATATAGCTTAGAGACTAAGGACTGCATTAGACTTGGAACCATTCCAATAAAAATGGCTTATGGACAAATTAAAAGTAAAACTGAACCACTGAAGACTGGCCATTGTTACTTTGCTTGTATACATAAACACATACAGCTACAGAGATTTGCCACACATCTAGAACTGAATCATATGAAACAACCCTATGTTGAAAACTAAACAATAGGTCTTATTGTAGCAGCTGCCAACAAAATTAAAAGAACTGAAGTAGAGGCACCAAGTATCACAACCTGAAAAAGGTGGGACAACATGGGCAAAATCCATACAAACTCTTGTCTTCACCTAAAGACGGTTTTAAATACCAGCTACAAGGATTAATGAATGCAGGAACCAAAAATGAAAGGTTTAGTATCAACTACATTTAGTACCTTATGGCCAAGACTAAGCCTTTTATTTTTCTTGTATTTCCACATAAATCCTTTTTTTAAAAAAGACTTGGCTAATTAATATGCCTTTAAAATTTGCAAACACACATGTGAAGGCAGATTCGTCCCCACAGAATATTATGCTGCACAGAGTAGGCAACTAGGAGAATGAAAGGGAGAGAATTGCCACATGAGGATTTCAAAATGAGGGTCACTTTGGAGCCGCTGAGTCTGAAATAAGACATATCACCCAACTTGGGAAGGAAGAAAATGAGCACATTTATTCCTCTTCACTAAAAACTGCCAAACTGGCAAGAAACTGAGATGTACTTTCAGATAGCCTTGCTACTAGGAAAGTGGCAATATTTTTTTCCATTTACATTGCACACAGGAATGCATGTACTGTTGTATATAATACACTTTCCCTAGTCCTCTTTAAGCTTCTTCATATATAATGTGCCCTTTATAGACATGTGTGATGGACAAGGGGAAAGAGACTCTGCAGAGTATACAGCTATTTATACTATGATATGAAAAAATATGCTGAAGAGAGCTCTCATGGATTCTCCTACCCAGAGGCAGAGGCTTCAATGAAGCTTCCACCAGTGTCCAAAGAAATTGCTAAGCTATATTTAAGAACCTTTTGCTACTGATCTTGAAATTTTAGTTGATGCAGAGTATATCTAGAAGACCTTAGCAATTACTGGCCAGTCTCCAAGTTTTCAATCCTGCCAAGTTTTCCATTCTTCAACTTATGATATAGCAGGAAGTTGCGGCTCACACCTCCAGACCCTCCTCCATCTATTTTAATAAAGCTTCAGGCTAGTTTTGGGCCTGATATTGGGATTTCTGGATTTTTCAGCAACTTTTGATACTAACGCTCCATTTTTATTTTGGGATCTGGTAGGCAAGCACCTCGTTGTGGTTTTAAGTGAAGTCTTAAATCTATTTTCAGTGGACAAAATTTAAAATGAAATCCAAAATAGGAAAAGAATGCAGTGTGTGCATTAGAAGTGGTTTGGGCCGGTTTGTATCAAGGAGTCCTTACGGAACTATCGCTGCTCCTGGATGCCTGGCATTATGGGGATGATATCAATTGCAATTGACACACCAGATGCCAACATGGAGAGTGAATCCAAACAGGATGGCAGGACAACTCCAGTGGCTCTGGGAAGAGATTATGAATATTTTAACGTTAGCTACGTTTGCTGGAAGAAAATGCTCCTAAGTTCACTTTTATGATCCTCATGAACCACTTGATGCTGGCTGTGGGCCAGTAATAAGTTTTATTCAGGAACATCCAGTATCTAGTCAAGTCCCTTTCAGAAGAACAAGGTACCTTTTACAGATATCCATGTCTTTATAGCTGGGGGTCAACTATTGCACTGTACTTTACACGGGATTGCCCTTGATTTTTTTTGTCTTCAAATTATACCAAATGCTGCCCAATTCCTGCCAGTTGCAGGAAAATGCAATCATTAAACTGCAGCAACTGCAGCAGCAGCAGCAGCAGCAGCAGCAAACAGCCATCTATTAAGTTTCTATTCCTGCATCAAAGTACTTTTTTTTTTTTTACCTAGGAAGGGCTTCACAGCTTCTCAGCCCTGCACTGATTAGTGAATGTATGTTGCTCTGCCAGTACTTCCCATACCCCATGTTAAAATAAGCTAGGATTGTAATGGATAGTGTCGCTCCTGTGAGAGATTAAAATAGTTGCAGGACAGTGAAGACAATTCACTTTGGTGATGGCGTCAAGTTTACAGAAAACATTCCAAAGTGAAATCTGCCAACAGCCCCCCCCCCCGAAACACACAGACACTAGGAAGAAATATGAGATATTTTTTACTGCAGTGGTCTCTGTTGTTATTATTCTAGGGCTGTTTTATTAGGATTGGTCTACTGGTGTTGGAGACTTAATTTCCTGACACTATCATTTGGTTTAATTTTACTGATATTTTAATATGCTTTGTAAGACTGGATTGTAATGACAAGCAGCAAAAGAACTTGATTTTTTTTAGAGAACTTAATAATTTTAACAGCCAGAAATCCTTGAAGCCAAAAGCTAAAATTCAATTTTATCTATTCCATGCCTGAAGAACAGGTAACCTGCATGTATGAATTAAGTCAGTCAACAAATGAAAACCATTATTTGCACCAGAATGTATGTCAAAACAGATCTGTGTGGCTGCAATTAGAACTATTTATTCACTTTACTATCATCCCACCAAAGCACACAGTTCAAGGCTATGGTTCTGCATTCCCCTTTTAATAGAGACACATATTAACCTAATGCTATTTTAAATTCCCATTCATATGGAACTGGTTTTCAAGACAGGCACCTGAGGTTTTATAGTTTTCAGCGCACTAGTTTCTTTGTCTAATGTAAGGAATACCTGTGGATCAAATGGGAAAGGTTCTGTTTTTACAACCTTCCCCAAGCTCTTGTTTGAAGGGCTGGAGGAAAAGACTAAGATGAAGTGTTTCCTACATTTTTCTAGGTTAAATGCTCAAGATTGCAAGTCATGCAGGAAACAAAAGCCACAAACATCCATTAACATGCACCCATATCAGTTCAGTTAGGAGTGATTAAAAAGTTCAGGAGTAAAAGCAATCTGTGGGGAAGTTAAAAGAGCAGATTGGGGAAAGTTAGAACAACACACAACCTAAAACTACTAGTTATAAACAGCACTAAGTAAGGCAGCACACTCTATCTCTGAATCCATCCTGCTATAAAAATATTATTCCCAGCAAAACAGGGAAAAGTACTAATAACCCCTCAAAAGAGATGTAGCATTCCAGAACAAAATCTTCAGCCGCATTTCATTCAGCACCAAATGTAAACCGAGGGGCGGGGGAAGTTTGTGTAGTTTGGCTATGTTCCAGGTCATTTAAAAATAACTATTTCAAAAAAGGTGGAAATCTAGTTTTATTCTTCCTTTCCCATGTTTTCTATGGCCCTCAATCCATGCCCTACCCATGATGCCTGTGACCTTTAGAGCAGCTTTTTTTTTTTTACTTCCAGATGTGAGGGGGAAAAGTGACTGGTTTGATTGCCAAGACTTCCTGTGATTGATATAAATTTGATATCTGAGGACACTTTCAGACACCAGGGGGGAGGGCCTCTCTGGTTAGTTTATCCTGGGCCTCTTCCAAGGAATCTTGCTGGACTTCATAGACAGAATTCTTTACAACGGGCTACACAATAGCTGGATTGACAAATGGACTGAACACGTTATGCTTAAAGCCTGCTATAATCCAAGACACTGTCTGGCAGGGTCCAGCCTGTTATTTTAAAACCTGAGCAATTAGAATATTTGTCACGAACCAAAAAGTCCACATGAATAAAACTAGATGAAACTCATTTCTAACCCCATTACTGTTTCGGCAAAATCAATGTGGTACGTAGCTATAAAAGAAAGCAGAAGTTTAAGGTAGTTTTAATCCTTATTTTCAGCTTCTTCTTTTGTGAAACCTACATGAAATGGGTTCTGTAAAACCAGGAGCAGCTGGCGAATTAGTTACCCAGAATTTGTATGCTACTCTTGAATCTCCTTTGCCTGCTTCTGTTGAAGCTGACAAGAAGACCACAAAGATAATTTGTGCCAAGTTTATGAATAGAACTCTGGTAACAAGAGTGCCCTTCTGTTTAGTTGAAAACTTGTGAAGTAGAGTAGCTAATCTGGAGTAACCAACCTAATTCAAACATCACTATTTAAAGTAAGAGTCGAAACAAAATAGGAAACAAAATAGGAAATTCTTTCCAGTAGCACCTTAGAGACCAACTGAGTTTGTTCTTGGTATGAGCTTTCGTGTGCATGCACACTTCTTCAGTGTGCATTATATGGGGGATACCTGAAGAAGTGTGCATGCACACGAAAGCTCATACCAAGAACAAACTCAGTTGGGGTATCTGAAGAAGTGTGCATGCACACGAAGCTCATACCAAGAACAAACTCAGTTGGGGTATCTGAAGAAGTGTGCATGCACACGAAGCTCATACCAAGAACAAACTCAGTTGGGGTATCTGAAGAAGTGTGCATGCACACGAAGCTCATACCAAGAACAAACTCAGTTGGTCTCTAAGGTGCTACTGGAAAGAATTTCCTATTTTGTTTCCTATTTTGTTTCGACTATGGCAGACCAACACGGCTACCCACCTGTAACTAAAGTAAGAGTGTTTTATTTATTTATTTGTTTGATTTATATCCCAGTCTTCCCCTCGAAGACGCCCCAGGCAGCCCAGTATCCCAGAGTCACATATAAATTTTCCATCAAAGCCCCTTGATTCATGTGCTATGAATGTCTAGTTCTTGCCAGCTTGGATGGTTATCTAATATTTCATAGAATCAGAGTTAGAAGGGACCCCGAGGGTCATCTCTTCCAACTCCCTGCAATGCAGCAATCTCAACTAGATCATACATGACAGGTGGCCATCCAATGTATGCATATAAGCCTCCAAAGGAGGAGAATCCACCACCTCTCATGGTAGTCGGTTCCACTGTGGAACAGCTCATACGGTCAAAGTTCTTTCTGATGTTTAATCAGAATCTCCTTCCTTGTAACCAGAATCCACTGGTTCAGTGTCCTACTCTCCGAAGCAAGAGAAAACAGCCTTGCTCCATCCTCCATGCAACAGCTCTTTAGATATGTGAAGATGGCTATCATATCCCCTCTCAAGTCTCCTCTTCACCAGGGTAAAACATACCCAGCTGCCTCAACCATTCCTCATGAGGCTTGTTTTCCAGACCCTGGATCTTCTTGGTCACCCTCCCCTGCATACATTCCAGCTTGTCAATTTCCTTCTTAATTTGTAGCGCCCAGAACACAGTATTCAAGGTTTCTCTATTAAAGAAAGAAAAAAGACTATTTCCCCCATATAATTCTTTGATTGTCTAGTTAAGTCTGAAGATCATTTATATCATGTAAACGTCTTCCCATTAAAGGTGTTCTCTTCTTTCCAGAAAAATTGGATTATATTCAACATGACTAAGGTAGGTTGGTTAATTTCAATGGGTCCATTCTGAGTAAAAGTTGATTACTACTTATAGTTTTAAGAGTTGCCATACGTGTGTGTGTGTGTGTGTGTGTGTTGGGAAGTATCTCAAAATTCACTTTGTAGCAACTATGTTGAACTGTCTTCAACTATGTTGAAGTGTCTAGGGATTGGCAGGTCTCCCCACTCCAAGAGTTCTGGGTGTGGGGGGGGGGGACGACGACGACGACGACACTTCCAGAATCAGGATATCTTCCTAATCTTCATGATTTCTGACCTGATCATAGCTGTCTCATGACTTGAGGGACATGTATTATTATAAACACAAAATATGCACAGTCCTCAAAGCTCCCAGAGTGGGTCATTTGTGTGGTTTGCTAAAGGTACCTCTAGGCTTCTCTGAGGCAGCTTGACAGAACTTCTACAACACTCTCAAAACAAACACCAAAGTGGAAACAATTACATTAATGCAAGGAAATATATCTATCTATATCTATATCTATATCTATCTATCATCTATCTATCTATCTATATATAAATATATCTATATCTATATATATCTATCTATATATCTATATATAGTTTTGGTTTCCAGCAAAAACAACAACTCTGGGCAGAAAGTTTCAAACACCGTGAGGTGGAAGTTTGACAATGAAGCCTGAGAGCATACACTGTTCTGGGTAACAGGGCTTCCCCTGAAGACTCATGCATGGAGTTTCTCTTCAAGTGTGTGCATAGCCTACTCCACATTTAGGATTTGGATAGGGAAGGCTCTTTCAAAGAATGATTTCAGCTGCCTAAGTGCACTTGAGGCAAGCCTCTCTCAACACGCATGTGAATACAAATACTGTACAATCCAATCACTTTAAAGGACAATGTCCTTAAGGCGGTTTAAAAAAAATATTCCATATAAACAAACAAACAAAGCTCACTTATCCAGAGTTGCCCTCCTATTAATGGAAGGGCTCCCTTTATTTGTGCTAGGACTCTGCTCCAGCAGAGGTCAAAACCAACCTACTGTTCCAGAGAATCCCCATTCTCCCTGGGGAAGCTTTTGAGAGCACACAGATTGTGTTGGGTGAAAATCCTTTCCCTCCAGCAGAGTATCGTGTGAGTTTGTCTGAATCCAATCCACTGACTCTTTAAAAATAACCTCTGAAGCAGTCAGGGAAACAAGCAGTGGAAGTGGGAAGCGTGGTTACAGTTAAGCTTTTTATTGTCCCATGTATACAAAAAAGCAATTATGGTATTGTGCATGCTTAGAAAATATGGCCAACAAGTATATGAAATCAGCAATGAAATATTATTGCTTCTGAAGTTTCTCAGATTTGCTCAAAGCTTATTCATCCATGTGCAAAATAAATACACAGTCAACCCTCACTGCATCCAAGCAATATCCAAACCTGTACAATGTTCCCCAAATCTTGTTCTGTTAGCTCAGGATGACTGTCAGAAATCTAGTGGAAATCTTGAAACTGAGGCTGTAATCCTAAACATGTGTCTCTAGTCTAGAAGCAAGTCTCACTGAACACAGTGACTATAGAGTCATTTTTTGTTAGTCTTCATTCTTTTTATTAAAAGGCTGCATGAAGAATTAACAGCTTCTGGAATATATTTTGCATATCTTTTGCTACCTTGGATTGTAGGCAACATTTATAGTTGAAGTGTGTGCTTATATTTCAGTATTTTCGGGTTTGTTGTACTATGAGTTGCAAATGCTGAACACTATAAAGAGAAAATAGTAATTGCTATTTCACTCAACTATTGTATGAATTAGTACATGAGTCAACCAAAATAGCAGGGAGGAGAAAACATGCATGTTTTGCAATATTAAGATAACATTTGCAACGAAAGGCTGAGAGTCTCATGATTCCCCAAGAACCACTTTCCATCCTTTAATACTTTGGTTATTAAAACTCTTCAAACACAGAAATTGCATTTTTAACAGGTAGAGTACACAAAACATGTTACAGAAATTTTTGTTTTAAATCAAAATCAGCTGTGGGTGTTTTTGTTTTGTTTTTTGTACTTGGTTAGTTTCCATCCATTCAGTTTGATACTGTAACATAGTAGAAGGTTGATGTTATACACAGAGATGATAATATCATGACAACTATATTCAAAGCACATCAGACTCTATCACAAAGGCAATTTCTGTGGCAATGTTATTTTAAAAATGCACTCTATGCAGAGGTGGGCAAAAGGCAGATCAGAGTCTAGGATCTCCTAACAAACCTCAGGGTGATTAGAAGCAGACCAAGGATTTCCATTTCCCAAATATTTTAACAAGGGAAACAAAATGACTCTCAGTGCCACCATTATACTTCTAACAGGGAGGGAGGGAGGGAGGGAGGGAGGGAGAGAGAGAGAGAGATTGTGTTTGAAAAAGAGATTTTGTGTGGAAGACTGAGCTCAGTTCAATTTTGGTACTCAAAATAAAAATTCATAGACGCAGAATTATTTAATTCTAAGTAATGTTGTCTACCTGGCCCAGTTGGTGGATCTCTCTATTCTATTAAAAAACAAAGTGGATGCAGCAAGCCTGAAATCTACCCTCCCTTGCTATATGTATACACATACATTTTTATTTTTGGTTGTGTAATGTATAGCTGCATGGGGTGAAAAAGGGTATATTTCTACAGTCTTTTAAAAACATTTAATGGCTTAAAGTTTATCCTTCTTACAGGGATAAGAAAACCTGATTTTAGATGGTCTATCCTAGCCATAGACTGGTTTATATGCATGGATGGTGTTGCTATCCTCCCACCCAAGTTCTTCTGAATTAGCTGTGTCTGTCAATAAGAGTCTTATTATAAGCAGTTTTCCAGAAATATTTTTTCATTTGCTATAAAAATAACTTATGTAATGCTTCTCCAGCTGAGCCTGAAATGTCTTCAACAGAGCATTTAATCAGTAACACGAGAAACTTGGGCTCAAGAACCCCAGCACTGTTCATAAGCCACTAGAGGCCAGCAAACCATGTGAGAAACATTAACATTGACAAAGAAGGAAAGTTGTGTTGTTTAGCTGTATTCCATCTCCTATGAACTGATTGCCATGGCACCACTTCTGCCAGAGAGTAAGAACAAATTGACCAGTCACTCAAAACTTTAAGATGTTCACATTGAACTTTCCAGGGAAGCTCACACCCAAAAGATTACACACACAAGTTAAGGCTGCAAACCAACAAATAAGAACATTAAAGGGAGTCAGGAACCATTTCTAACAAATAGACCAACAAAACAGCAGATACACAAACATGTACAGATACATTTCTGCTTCATTTCTTTTAAAATAATGTTAATGAAGGAGAATGTGTGCATGCATGTCAAGACTAACAAAACCGGGGGGGGGGAGATAGCCCGGAAGCATTTTCACTGGATGGTAACATCTATGTCTTCCATCTGCATTCAGATTTTTAATTTAACTTTGAGACACAATGACATCATGGGGGCATCATCAATGTGTCTGCTGCATTCATGTATAAAGCATGCACCTGTTTAATCAGAGAGAGGCATAAGCCCTCTCATATCTTATCTTCCTGCACCTGGTTGCTCCAGGAACTTCTCTCTCCTTCTGGCATCGCTAGAGAGGTGAGCTGATCTGATCTGGGTACTGTGACAAGCAGCTAGAGCAGCGGTCTTCAATGCCATATGTATGATGACTGTTCAAATTGCACTTTGGAAAGGAAACCCAGCACTACTGCAAGGAAGACCATCACCCTTCTTCTTCAGGTTCAAGCTGCTGTTTCTAAGGGACTTAGTAGTCCAGCTGCAACAAGAAATCCTTACTACCATCCTGGCTCTAAGTATGGAACTGGTCAGCAGGGAAAGGGTTTATCCTTACACACGTAGTGGGGCTGCCAATGTCCTCCAAATAACTCTGAAGCAAAACACAACCACAGGAAAGATCCACAGGCCTCTCGCCTATTCCAAATTTGATGTCTCATGAGGAGGAACATGATTAGAAAAAAGATAAAGGGCAGAGCCTGGCCAAAAAAGGGAGGCAGAGAATGATCTGGTATGCACTTAACACTTAGCCATGATTTGTTTAGCTTAACTATGGTTTATGGAACCATGGAATGTGCAAAACCAGTCCAGCAAAGCCATGTTTTGCTGTTAGCTTACAAATCATGGTTTGTTATTGCTGTGGTTTGGTGTTATGTCTAAAACCAGCAGTCTTGGTTAACTATTGTTCGTTTGGCTACTGCATCCCAGATACTTGTCGAGCTACAAAGACATGAGGCAGGAGCAGCTGGAAAACCACCCAAACTCTGGAAAAACAAGACACAGTGTGTTTGCATGGTTAAAACAAAGCATGGCTTACTTTTATGTTTACACTGCAACCACTGAGTTTCTCCTTGTGTTTCTGCTGTGTAGGATTTGTATAGAGGAATAAAAACCCAATAAGTGCATATGTGTGAACTCATCCTTCAGCAACACCGAGAAGCCTGCAACTTGGATTTTTAATGTTATTACTAAATCTCCATAAATGCTTCCTAGTAAGCATGCTGTGAAACATTTCTCCATCTGCTTGCTACCAAGCCAAGAAATACCAGACCATTCTACAAGTACCAAAACACCAACAATTATCTCTTCTGGCCAACAATGCCAATTTCAGCCCAGCACTGTAAGAATCAGGTTTTTTTATTTCCATCTTTGGAAGTAAAGGTTCAATAATTTATGTGGCAGATGTGCAAGACAAACTGAAATGAAAGAGATAAGCCAAGAAAAACATCCTGATGTCTACAACTGAGTTATGGCTTGGGGGAGGAAGGAACTATAAAAGCTATTTCCTGCTCCTCACAACTTTTTGTGATTTAAAAAAAGTACCAAGAAAACAAGATAGCCCATTATTCAGAACCCCTCTTTCTAAGCTTTCAGAACAGCTGAAAACTGAGATCATAGGTTTCATTCTGGTCTCAGCCCACAGCGCTAGAAACTCTTCTTTGTTAATGAAGAGCTTCCCTTTCAAGCTGAGTGTTCAGGTTATGAAACCAGTCTCTAAGAGCTTCCACATTTATCAGAATGGTTTAGAGAAGTTTGAAAGATTAAATATGAAGGTGAGGTCTTTTAGATAGCCCTTTGATTAAAGCTATTATTTTTTTGGCAGAGCTCTTTAAAGGCCACAAAGGGCTCGCTTCCTGTATTGTAAGGGAGGAAGTTGCCTCCTGCTGGTAAGGTTTTAAAAGTTATTTGGCGGAGGGGAAAAATCCCATCAGATTGATCTTTCCTATCCATTGTAGGTCATTTTCACCAATGAATAGAGAATGAACATAGGACAAGAATGTGAACTTCGTCCTTTTGGCACTTTAGCTCCTTTAATTCTTTGCCTTTCAAGCCTATATCTTCTCTTTCACTGTTTTGTCACTTTAACCTTAAGTACACCATGAATTATGTTTCAAGGCGTATTCTTGTGGAGCATTCTGCATCAGGTGAACTAACATTTTTTTTTAAAAAAGCAAGAGATCCTGTGGCACCTCAGAGACTAAGTGATTCATTGCAGCAGAACCTTTTCATAGCCAAGGGCCCACACCGAGTCTGTAGTAATTTGCAAGAAAGTGGGACACTGGGTTTTAAAGCATACACTTCACATTACTGGCCCAGTGAAGGGGTTCTGATCAGGTAGGCTGTACCCTGTCTATGTGTCCTTTGCAATGTGTACTCAGCAATTAAAGGGAGGGAGGGAAGACACCAAGGTAAGCCTATGCACTGAGGAAAGCTGAATTCTGCAACCAAATTAAATTACAGAAATTCAGCCTTTTAAAAAATCTAGCCATGAGAGTGCCAAGGAGCCACAAAGAACACTGAAGCTCCACCCGCTGACCTTGTGTTATGTCTTTCCATGTGGCCCAAAGAGTATAGAAGATAACAATCATATCTTCTATTTTGGATTTGTACAGACAACACTGATTATCACAGCAACATTTGTACGTTAAATGCAAGACTAAAGCTAGCAACTTGGTTCTGAAAGAATGGGAAACCATGCTTTCCTGCTATGGGAAGAAGCCAGGATGAACCATCCTTCAGAGGAAGATCAAGTGTCTACTGTCAAACTTAAATTAAAGCACAATTCTTCATTATGTTGAAATTCAGTAAAATTGGGGCTTGCTAAAACTATGTTTAGCAAAAACAAGCAAACATGAAACCATAGTATGATCTATCTCAAACTTTAAACAGTAGTGTGCCTGTTATAGGATGAGGATATAATGCAACTCGCCCCCTCCCCTTTCTCACTTCCAGTAATGCTAACAAAGCTCTATACATTAAGTGTCTTGAACTCCATACCCTAACTGCATTATATTTACAGAATGGTAGGAGAACCAGAAACACGTAAGTGTTTTACAAAAAAGAATATGGCATGAACACTTTTACAAAGTTTGCTGCACACAAAAATGTACGGTAAGGTATACCTCATCTTCATACAGTAAGTTGTTCAATGGACAATCTTAAATGATGAGGATATTGGCCTTTTGATACCTGGTAATGGGCTCCCTTGGTAGTGTTCCATTAGAGATTACACCAAGCTTTGCTAAGAAGATCAAGATCATGTGATTAAGTCCTACTGCCAGGTTATCACCGTAGTAACAGAGCATGCCAAATAAAGTTATGAAAGTAAAAATATTGGGGAGGGATAGTATTAGCTGAATGATTAAAATACAGGAGACATCGCTTTACAATACCAGCAGTTCCAACCTTTGGAGGTAGAGAGCGAGAGAGTAAATAACAATTCCAAAACCTTGAGTATCAGAGGACTTGACTTCAATCTTTTAAAGTTAACTCAATCTGTTAAGCTAGTGGGTGGGGAATTTAGAGCAGTTTAAAGTTCATTGTATATTTGCAACACTTCAATGCTTATGAAATCAACTGTACATTAATCCTTCTTACCTAAGCACTGGTATGCTCCTAACCAGATTAAATTTTAGCAAGGCATTAGCATCAGACATTTTTCAATGTTCCCACTTATGACCAGAACAGAAATTTCAAAGGGTGGCTTTTATGTGTGAATGTTCCTATTCACCAAAGACTGCCCCTTCAGACAGGACTTCATTTTATTTAGCACCCATGTTAGTTTCCAGGCAGTGTTCGAAACTCCCATTGTTCTAGGATCATTTTGCGACAGGGAATTTCATTAATGCGAGAGCAGTTTCTGAGCTCTATGCCCATAACCTAGGTTTAAGGTGCCATTTAGTTCCTAGCTTTCATATCTGTTTCTAACACTGTTTCCATGGTAGTCTTCCTAGTATTTGCAAGCGACATAATCCTCATATAATTGACAAATTTTTATCAAGTACCATTAAAAACTCAAGTGTAGCTAGTTCTCTTCCATGGTCTCCATGTCTGCTCTGGAAATTCTCCAACATCCTGCCATGTGAATATCAATTATTTTCCCACCCCCATATATAGGGATCACCACTATTCTCAACCCTGTTTTATCACTTCTCTAGCCTTCATTTTTATATGTTCAAAGTATATTAAACTGCTTAAGTCTTTGTATGCTGCCTTCCCAAAGTTAAAAGCTTGCTCAAGGTGGCTTACACCATATAAATAATTACATAACTACAAACATAACAAAAGTAGTCAAAAACAATAAACAAAACAAAAAAGTACACAACCAAACTGAACAATTTCCACATAAATCATAAGAACCAAAATAAAGATACAAAAAAGAAGAAAAGCAACAACCCCCCTAAGGAATACCCCAACCCAAAGAGAGCAGTTCTACCGTTTGGGGGTTTCTATAGCCCTCTCCTGGGCCACCAACTCCACAGTGGCAGAACTACCAAGAGAGCCTCTTCTTGCTGATCTTAATACCAGAGAATGGTAGGAATGGAGATGCTCTTCCATTGACAGGAATTGTAATCCAGTCCCCCTTCTTTTTAAGTCTCAAAGTATACAGAACAGGCATCCAATTGGTTTCAAAAATAACTACTCAAACTAGCCTTAGAAAGTAAAAAAAAAAATGTCACTGAGAATTACTACCCGAGAGCAATCATCTACTAAATATACAGCTCTTCGTTTCCCTTTTTTACTTCTAAAAATTGGTAGCAATTCTAGACAAGCGAGGTATGTTGTAAACTGCATACTAATATCTTGCCATAATACACCAACAACATATTTTTCATGATCGACGTTAAAATTTTATCTACAAGAGCAATCAGATTCTTCTGGCTCTGCCCATTATGGAAACAGGAACATGTATGCCCACTCACATCTCCAATAAAACAAAGTGCACGAAATGTGTAGAGGAAGAGTAACTGCAGCAAATATGGAGGTGGAGATCATAAGAGGCAGAGGGGTGGAGCTAGAAGAACAGAAGATGGCAGTGCCTTCAGATGTGATTTGAATGGAGATTTTTTTGCTTTTAGGTAGTAACTAATCATTCAAATGTAGGAGAACTACTGAAATTCTTGCCAAATGACACTTAATAACTAGAGCTTCTTACACTATTATGATGACCGTAATTTAGCTTTTCCACTCTCCAATCTAATTAAGGATAAAGAGACTGTTAACGTAAGAGAGAGACATGGCAAACCGCTCAAAACACTTGCTTTAAATATGAAAAGCAGAGTTATAATTGGCAAGCGTAAGCTCTTTTTTGTAGGGCCCAAGGTTAAAATTAAAGTCTTCTAGCTTTTATTAAAGGGAACACGTTATTTGCTTCCCAGAGCAGAATCTATGAAATGGATCCTAAGTTCCTGCGTATGGGATACTACTTCTGGTTGTGAGCTGGGAGACTGACTAGGTTTTCACCTACTTCCTTTTTCACCATCAGCTCTCTGTGCCCTCCAAAAATCAGCTCTGGGGGTTTGGGAACCACCCAGAACAACAAAGCAAATGACAGTGGGGGCTGCAACAGAAGGGGGAAATCACTGAACATTACCTTCCACCCCCTTCTGCCAGTGGGGACCTTCACTCAACTGGAATCCTTCCAAAAAGGGAAACACAAAAAAGGGAAATGCTTCTGCTATCAACTACTACCAGCAACTGCAGGTGATACAGCACATCCTTAATCAGAACTATCCAGGGTGCTGATAGGTTCTAAATTTATTCATTCTTTAGTAGCCATTTTGGCTCTGGTGTGTAAAAGCAGCCTATTGTAGCTAAGGTCTCATCTTTTAATAGGAAAGGGTAGGATGCGGGGTTTCAAGGAATTCTCCAAGCCAGGGATGGGAACCTCCAGTCCATGGCTCTAATAACGTCCACCAGGCCTCTTAATTTGGGCTGCAAGACATTTTTGTGCAAACTACAGCCACCTTTCAATCCCCTGATGTTATACAATGTCAAGCACAGAGTTCTATTAGTGATCTAAGAACGAAGTGCTAAAATCAGAGCTAAGGGATCTCTTATCTCCAGTCTTAGTGCTAAGTGCCATAGTGCTAAGGCAGGAGATAAGCCTCTGTCTGTTCACAGCACTTCTCTTCTCTCTGGCCACAGCACTAAGATCAGAGGTGCTTGATAAAAGGCAGAAGAGGTTTATCTCCAGTAAAAGCACTGTCAAGAGTGCAGCACTAAGATAAAAAATGAGCCTGTGCCTGCTCCTATGTTGAAATTTGAATCATCTGACATCACAAGACATCAGGTGATGGAGAGTGGGCCAGTTTTAGATGCTAACCAATGCCCATTCATTGAAGACATGTCCACAGGCACAGCAAGGGGCAGGCCTGCTATTCTTAGCCAGATTCAGCCCTTCCTCCAAACATGGAAACTAGGAGTACAGAAATACAAAGCTTTGACCTGGATTCCATTTCTTGGTTATGTCTGGAGTATAGAAAACTGGCTTTTAGTTCATCAGATTTGGAAGTATATACAATATAATCTTCCCTTCCTTCAATTTGTGGTATCTTTTGTATACAGTCGTACCTTGGAAGTTGAACAGAATCCGTTCTGGAAGTCCGTTCGACTTGCAAAGCACGGCTTCTGATTGGCTGCTGGAAGCTCCTGCAGCCAATCAGAAGCCCTGTTGGACGTTCTGTTTCCAAAATAATGTTTCACTTCTGGTTTCTGATTGTTCAGGAGATGGAACATTCTACTCCCAAGGCATTTGGGAGCCGATGTACGACTGTACTGTATGTTCTGATCTTTGAGATAAACTTTGCCCTTTTTATTGTCCAAAAAAAGGCAGTTACCTTACTGCTATGGTAATACATAATTTTTTTATCTTACATCTTATTAATAATGTACTTTTTAATTTGTTAATAATAATTCTGTATTATAAAATGCTTACCAAAAAGCAGTGTAATGAGCTGTTCAGAGTAAGATACAGGTTCACATTTGCTCTGCAGTAACTATACCAGTGGTTGCATTTTCAGGAAGTCTTGAATTTCATTCCAAATCCTTTTATTATTTCAACTAGCTACAAATACAACTAAGCCTGCTAAACAAGCCTCCATCAATAGGCATTGGCAAAGTTGCTTTCTTTAGGAGGCTACACCCTGCTTATCATCAGAACAATGTAAGTCTCCTCCTCTTTCAGATAGCATGTGTAAAACTGGTTGCACTAGATGCTTAAACAACCACAAGAGTCCTAGAATGACAGCTTGTGACAGTTTCACTTGGCATGTTTTTCATTCAACAGCCAACCAAGCAAATTCATGATAAAATAACTTACCAGATGGTAGCCTGTTTTTAGTGTAAGCTTGCCTAGCTTCCAAATTCTACATGTATCTAACCTTTTCAGCTAGACCCACTAGCTAGTCAATAAACTATCAGTGTGATAAGATAAATTCAGTACACTTCTTCTAACAGGAAACTTCTATACATACCACTGTATTGTGAAATCACTCCAACAGTTCTTTGCAACAAATCAGAATCATAATAACCATTACTACATAAAAAGTCCTTGTAGTTACAGCAACGTAACAGTCAATACATCCACTAGCAACCAGCCTCATTACATCAACATCCTCCAAAAGGATGAAGAGGCAGGTCCTCTGGAAAGCTCTCAAGAACTATTCCATGCTCAGATGTTTGAGGATGTTTTCAGGAAGTGGGGGAGCAGCAAACTCATGGGTGCATTTGTAGACATGTGCACATGATCACAGTTATCGCTTATTTCTGGAAGATACTTGAAGAAGAAATCATTATCAGCATGATATATAATCAATATATACCAGTAAAAAAATATACCCTGCATAGAATGCCTGGGGAGCATTGCTAGAGTTTCTTCCTTATCCAGCTGTTATTTCAACTTGTGTTGAACTTGAAGGAATGTTTCACTTTTAAATGCTCCCTTTCATTCACCAACGTATTCATTAGTCAAATGAAGAAATACACTGACTAGTCAATCTCTCCCTTGCCTACAATGTGAAACATATTTTATGCTATAAGATGGAACATAAGAACATAGCCATAATGTTGAAACACCCTCTAGGGTACTATGTGGTTTTAGGGCCGCTCAGTTTTTTGGAAGTCCCAATGTACAGAGGACTCGTGAAGTAACATGAACAAAGAAATGTTAACAATTTACCAGTAC
The DNA here is from genome assembly GCF_009819535.1 of Lacerta agilis. Classification (NCBI taxonomy): domain Eukaryota; kingdom Metazoa; phylum Chordata; class Lepidosauria; order Squamata; family Lacertidae; genus Lacerta; species Lacerta agilis. Next base: position 63,117,935 of record NC_046313.1, read on the forward strand.
TGCACACTAATCTGAAAAAAGGTTGAGGAAAACTTAAGACTCAAGTGATATATTAATAACCCAGAGTAGCATAACAAAGGAGGAAAAGGCTCTGAAATTAAAGAAGAGTAGAGTGGTTTCATGTGAGAATAAAGTCAAACTGTTTATTTAATAGGAACATGCATCGGTATTTTACCAATTCTGAGTTGGTAAACTCAAAATATAAGATATAAATAAGACTGGGGTTTAACAGCAAATTTGAAAATGGTTCTGCACGTTAAAGGCGTGTTGCTAAATTCCCTTTACTTCAATGATTACTTCAAGCAGATGGCCTTTAATGTCACCTCACACATACCGCCACAGTGGTTTTATGCTGTCCTGTTAGGCCATTACTATCAGCATCACCACTATTCTTACTCTCACCTGTCAAATTAAATGTGTGAAGTCCAGAGGCCTGGAACAGATGACTGGTTTCTTAAACGGGCCCCAAGCAAAAAGTGGAGGGATTTATTCTCCCCTTGATGTACGTAAGAAATGTTGAGGCAGTACAAAGCAATTCAGAGGCGTTCACTGTTGGCTGCATAAAACCATCATCATGTAGTTACCAAAAACTACAGGGAGAAGCAGACCATGAAAAATTCTACTCTCTCACCTCAATAATGAAGCTTATTCTTCAATAAAGGGCCAGGGAGAATTAATGCTACCCCTTTAACATCTTCACTTAAAGTGAACAAAGAGGCTCATGCTGCCACATACCAATTAATCTAAACTTAACAGCTAGTGCTTTTCACTAACTCCACAACCCATGCTGCCCTTTAATTTCAGCTAATAGCCTTCATGAAGAAGTCAAACTATTTAGCTTTAATTTAGACAACTTCAGTGATTGCATAGAAGTTAACTGCTAAAAGGAAAAACAACCTTGATTAGAAATCAGAAAGTATGTTGGAAAGGTATGACTAGTAATGAGTCTGTGCCTTACTCATGTGCACTGCCTTGCTTACAATACACAGCAGAAGGCCACATGACTTGAAGGAATTAACAGTTTCCTGGTTCAGGAAAGTTTAACCATGGCTCTGACGCAATCTTAATGCCATGTGACCACCCATGAGTTCAATCTCTCTTTTTTGTTGATTATTCCCAGAACACTTAACAGTAGGAATACATAATTTCTGAGTGCCAGATCCTTGACAAATCTGGTTTTGCCACTGGTCTGGGACAGGAGGTCAGCATTTGGAAGATCACAATAAATGGTAGGCAGGCAGCATTCAGCTTAGTGGGTCACAAAAAAGTCTGACTGATATAACTAGATGATACGACTTCTTGAATGTATATTAAGTGGTTTGCACAGCATTTTAAAACAAGCCACAAGCATTATGATCCTTCTAGGTAGATATCTGATAACCCCACATCAAGATTTTAATAAACTAATGATCTTTCCTTAGATATCACCTATTCCCAGATGATGATGTATTTCACCAGAAGGCATTCAAGGGTAGGTTTTACAAGGGCATTGAGAAAAATACTGCCTGTGGAAAAAAATAGACATTCTTATTTTATCTGCATGTATTGTCTACCATGTTTTTAAAATCTCTTTATAGAGACCTCACTAAGTTCTTTCTCTTGTTTGCACCACAGGAGAGCTGAGCAGACACAACTCGGCTGGAGAACTATCAACACTTTGCATATAAATGCACCATTGTTTGTTTGGGTTTTGTTTTGTTTTTGTTTTTTGAAAGAACCAAAATAGGTCATTGTTCCTCAGCATTATCAGCAGCTGGAGAGGTTAGCTCACACAGCGGAGGGTTAAATGCCGCCTAAATATCATGATCAAACTGTCTCCTTGGTTTAAGACTGATGTCTTATGCTGACCCAAATAAATCTTGAATACCAAGTAATGTTAGATGACCCTGTAAAAAGGAAGTTTTTAGGTAGGTTAAATAGCAGGAGATAAATATGAGGCTGTAATTTTATCATCAGCTGAATAATGTAATCTGACAGATCACTCATCATAACCTTTATATATGCTGTTTCTAGGCCAAGAAACAGAACCTACTCACGGACTAGCTCATAACACCATGCAGACAACTAAGAGACACCTGCTCTCAAAAGAAAATGTGAATGAAGAAAACCATTTGAAATATTGCAATCTTACATCCTTTCTCACTATTGGGGTGACAACCTAACAGTTTGTAATGCGTTGAGCCTCTATTGCAGGGTCACTATAACCAAACTGTTATTACCATTGTACTCCCAACTTTACTGTATGCTTGTGAAACATAGACCACTTATAAAAGCTATCTCTTAACTCCTCGAAAGATTTCATAAGTGTCTCCGAAAATTTTTACATATAACTTGGGAAGACAGGCAAACTAATGCCAGTGTACTGGAAGACTGTAGAAGTTGGAGTTCTTGGTGATATCCAGAAGTCAAAATTAAAGAATCCAAGAACTCTGGCCCAATGAGAGATCAGTTTTTAAGTCTTCAAATAGTTTTATTATTATAGTCTTGAGACAAATTCCAGTTGAAATCAATTCCAGGACAAGGCCCTGTTTCGCTAATTCTTCGTCAGCTGGAATATTAAGAAATCCTACGTTAGAAATAAATCTTATGATATTTATAGGTGATTACATACATTATGCCACTTAGTGAAACCCTTAGTTATACAGTTTATACCAAACTAAATCCATAATTTACAAGTATATGACTGCCACAGGCAGCTTACCTAGATTTTCATGGTCAAAGTGTACCAATGCTCTGTATTCCTAACTTGCTTACATTGTTTCTAGTATTTAAAGGAAAAGTAAGGTGTGGTCCGTTTAGTAATACAAACAGCAGTACTACATCTACAGAAGCTGCATCATGTAGTATCAGTTTAAAGATACAGTACCAAGGCACAGTTTAAAGATACACTACGACATAGACCCAATCATAAGAATGCTGTAAAATCCTGATTATTATTTAAACCCCCCGGCTGTATCGTACTGGAAGAAGCAAAGATCACGAATGTCGATGCAATGATTCAACATAAACTTTGTTGAACTGGTCATGTACGGATGCCTGCTTATCATCTTCCAAAGCAACTACTCTATTCCCAACTTAAGAATGGTAAACGTAATGCCAGAGAACAATAGAGGTTTAAAGATGCTCTCAGGGCAAATTTAAAAAAAAGTTGTATAAACACGAACTGGGAAACACTGGCCTGTGAGCACTCCAGCTGGAGAACAGCCTTCACCAAAGGCGTCATGGACTTTGAAGAAGCATGAATTTCAGATGAAAGGGAGAAACGAGCTAAGAGGAAGGGACATTTGGCAAATCCTCACCATGATCAACTCCCACCCAGAAACCTATGCCCCCCACTGCGAAAGGACATGTAGATCCAGAATTGGCCTCCACAGTCACTTTCGGACAAACTGCTAAGACCATATTCATGGAAGACAATATTACTCAGCTATGAGTGATCACCAAAGAAGAGACAACTGAAATAAATTTGATTATGGCCCAGAAGTAAATGGAAAAGAGGCTAGAGACGACAAGTAAAACTGGCTTCTCAGTGTCCCTGGAAGAAAACTGGGTATCCTCATGCTTGTAGTCATCAACAAGTAATTTGATGAGCTGCCACCAACGTGAACCAAAACAACAATGGTAGTTAGTAATAGGTGACCAAAATAAGAGACATGATTACAAGAAAAAGTACAAGCATATACAGCCCATAATATGAGGAAATGTAAAGAAAAAGTGAGACTGTTAAGTAAAACTTAAACCCACTACTGATTTATAGTGAATAAATCTCAGTGTTCTCAGTATTCATGAATACTATGGTGTCAGATATGTGTGACTCTTCACTACTTCTCGTCCAGAAGTTCTGAATAACCCATTTCCAGGTTTTGTTTAAAAAAGAGACTCTTCCAGGAGGGCAGAAAGGAGATAATATGCAATCATATGTACAATACATGCATGTGTGTGTGTGTGTGTTTGTTTGTATGTATGTGTACAGACAAAACACTAAGAACCTTTTAAGTGCAATATTAATTTTGGCACTATTACAAAAATAAAAGTCTTTGTTTTATTGAAACTTATTACAAATACACCTGTTGTTCAAGACATCTCTATCGACTGCTACATTCAGTTGCATTCAGCTGTGTCACTCAGCTGATGGTAAGGCTTCTGTCAGCAAAACACAGAGGGAGGCAAATGTCAACAATTCTACCCCACCTCTGCAGCCCCCATGTCCTCCATAAATCTGATTTCGAGAGACTTCAAACCTCTGGAGCAGATTTTAAAGCGGGGTGGGCTGCAGTGTGGGGACACTGAAAATTGCTTCCCTCCCCATTCTACTGACCTTACCATCAGCTGAGCAACAACACTGGATACAACTAAACCTACCACTGTTGAATAAAGAATAAAGCAAGTCTGTACATGCCTACTCAGAAATTAGCCCCTGCAAATTCAACGAAACTTGCTTCCAGGTAGGTTTTCGCAGAATTGTAATGCACACATATCTTAATTTTGCCATTTGGAAACCTTCATTTTGTGTGCTGTAAATTTGTTATTATAATCTGGGTTTGAAAACAGTATGTACAGCCTGAGGATGTGGACACGAAACTTGGAAATGTGAAAGCCACCACATGAGTGCTAGAGTCCTTCCTGGCTCATTAAAAAGGCCAGTGGGGACAGGTAAGTGGTCAATGCCTTCTTACAAGAAGTCAGGGTTCCAGCATGCCTAAAGGAGGCAGTTGTTGTTTTTTCTAAAACATAGAAAATAAAAGAATGTTGCTATAATGTAATTATGAAGTAGCAATAAATCTGTATAGTCAGTTAAACTTCATTAGATTGTGAGCCAGTAGTACATCATTATCATATACAGTGTGTGTCATGGTAACTGGAGACAAAATTAGCTATCCTCAACTCATATTTATTTATATCCTGACTCATCCAAGTAAATAATATATTCTTGTAAATACTAACATAACTCAAGTTGATTATAATTTATAGAGAAATAAGCATCTGAAAGATCCATGACGTCTTATCTTGAAACTTCAAGCTAAGCTCCACGGACTGAGAAAATGGCAGCTTTGAATATTCTTTTCACGTGTACATCTATCCCTTGTGTGATTTTATGTTCATGTACGCACATAAACATATTTTAAAATGCTCATCAATTTTTTCACTTGATGCAGAAGATGGAGGAAGCAATTGGCATGTAAGGGTTAGAAGCTGTGTTGCACAAAAGGCTTTACAACCATGGTACAAGAACAATATTCCTGGAAGACTCACAGATTGCCCTTCTGGTTTGGAAGCACTTTGCCAACATCAGGGCTTTGTGTAATCTAATCAAATGCAGCAGTATACAATGTCTAACAACTGTTTCCAAACATTGCTTAAAATGTAATTTCATTTAGCACCCTTAAAGAAAAAAATAATGTATGAGTTTTCACCTGTTTCCCCAAAATGTCAGTGTTTTCCATTTCAGCCATCAGAAGACAAAGGGAAAATAACATTCCACCCTTAAGTTCCTTGGTTTTTCCCAAGCCTTCACAAATCTGCTTCACAACAATGATCTGGAAACACTGTATGCTTGTATTTTGGAAACAAATGATACTGGAGGAAGAACAATCATTTGTTTCCATTGTACCAAGACTCTCCCATTTCAACCATTAAAAACACAGAGTTGTGGCTAAAGCAATGAACCTTGCTATATCTGAGCATGCCAGTGCACTCTACCACAAAGGATCGAGTTCATTTTCTAACCACTTTACTTTCTCCATCAAGTGACCAAAAACACTTGCTAACTTTTTCAACGTCTGCAGGTTTTTAAACAATTTTTAGTGAAAACCAAGATATCCAAGTTACTTGAACTGGTAGACAGCATCATGAGAAACTGTGATGCAAAATGCTTTTTAAAAGTCACAATAATGCCCCTTCAGAAATGGCAGCCACACCTTTATGAAGTGCTGTTACATCCCTGTATTTAGCAGCAGTGTCAGCAGTGTGCAGTGAAACATGAAAAGGTCAAGGGTGGAGGTGGCATGCACAGATAGCATTTAAGAGTACCTGGGAAAGACTCTTGAGTTCCTCCTATCCGAGATAAACCAGTATTTCATAAGTATCTATAATCTAGATTCCAGGGGTTGTAACCAACCAAGGTGTTCTATTAGCTCAAGGACATATGCCTGCACAATGGGACTTCCTCTCCTCTTCCCACATACCCCCAAATCTGTTCCAGGGAGTTGGGGGGAGCCTCAGAACAGATCTGAGAAAGGCATATGAAGTCATTGTACTAATGGGATGAATTTGTTCAATGTAACCCCCAACTTCCATACGTGTTGTAGAATGATGTCTTAATGCAAAGAGGGAGGGCATCAGATCTACCAAGTCCCCACAAATCCATCTACATCTCTGTTGAGATCAGACATTCAAAGACAGGCATAGGCAAACTCGGCCCTCCAGATGTTTTGGGACTACAACTCCCATCATCCCTGACCACTGGTCCTGATAGCTAGGGATGATGGGAGTTGTAGTCCCAAAACATCTGGAGGGCCGAGTTTGCCTATGCCTGCTCTCTAAGAAGATGCACCCCCCATCTGTTATTTTGCATTAGACATGATCATACCAGGAAAAGAATGACTGGATACAGGATCAACCCCCCTCCCCTAATATCCAAAGGCCTTCCATAGAAAGAAATGCCATGCTGTTCTACACTTTTCTACAGAATGCTCACAACATTGTTTTTTTTTTTTTACTTCAGTCTTAATTGTATGTGGATTTAAAATTATTTCTCCATTTGGAACAAGGTCCCTATACCAGCTGAAAATCATTACCTGTGTCATTGCAACAGCTTGGCAAGCAGCTCTTGGCTTATTTTATGGGTATGTCTTTTTCGGGAAAACACGGTAGCAGTGTGATTATGTGCTGCAGAGCCCCACCACTGTTAGGTACCTATGTATCAAAAAACGGCCTATGCTTTTATAGAAATATGAAGTAATATAATATAGCCATCAGTGCTTATAGTGCATTTCCTCATTTTATCTGACCAGCTGACTCAATTCAAACTTGGGAGTTCCACATTACCTGAAATATGAGAAGCTTCTGCTTAGCAACAAACTATATGTTTCCAGTTTACCATCAAACTGTGGTTTTGCCATTACAGTGGTACCTCGGGTTATGAACAGTCCTGCTTACGAACGCTTCAGGTTATGAACTCCACAAACCAGGAAGTAGGTGTCCCGGGTTGCGAACTTTGCCCCGGGATATGAACGCAATCCGCTTCCGGCCGGAACAAATTCAGTTCGTAACCCAAGGTACCACTGTATCCATAAGTGGCAGGGAAAGATGGGAGTCTGAAAGCTAGTGTGTGCTCATGTAATGGTTTGCCATTACTGTACATCTGAACGCATCCACTTTCTTGCAGGTTTTATACTGCTTCAAAAACCTGCAAACCCTATCTGACCAGAGAAGATATCAGAACTAAATAAAGTATTATTATTCTTACCATAAGATACCAGGGCAGGTTACAACATTAAAACACAGTATTAAAAGTGGCTTAAAGCAATTTACAATCACAAAAATAAGGGATTAAAGCCATCATGATACTTTCATACCACTCAACTCCAAAGAAACACGCAGGAAAGGGGGATGCGAGAGGCGAGCCAGGTAAAATCTATAAACTGGGGTGGCAAACCTGTGGTCCTCCAGATGTTACTGGATTAAAATTCCCTGCATCTGTGATTGTTGGCCATGCTTGTTGTGGCTGATGTGAATAACAACCACCACCACCACCACACTAATAATTATTTATACCCCAGCCACTCTGGGCAGCTTCCAACAAAGCATTAAAAATACAATAAAGCATCAGACATTAAAAACTTCCCAAAACATCAGGAAGGTTACAGGCTAGCCATCCCACCTTAAAAGTCTTTTCAGCCAATGCAGAAGCCAAGGCAGCTACAACTACAGTGTAGTCATATGGGCCCAATGATTTGCCGCTCTTGGCACTCAGCTGAAACCGACATGAAAAAGTTGAGCGGGACTCATGCACCTTGTATATGATTTAGCTGAACTGATGAACATTACTCTTATACCCTACTGCCACAATATCGCCCAATCATAGCCTTACCCAACCTGGTGCATAGGGCAGCTTATACATAACTTGCACTGACTGAGGCTGAGGGGATTTATGGTCAAAAACATATGTAGGTCACTAGTTTGAGGAAGGCTGTTCTATAACACTAGGTCTCCCTGAAATCCTTAACAAAATTATTTCTCGTTGTGTTTCAAAGTTATTGTTCTCACCATGACAATGAATAGTTCAGCTTTACAAACAAGTCCACAAAATTTACTAGCCTACATGAAATTTTATTAGCATGATGGGGCTGGCAGAGGAGGCATAGAGAAGTCCATCCCTCCAGTAGCAACCTACTGGGCTAAGAATTTATGTTCTGGAAGGTTTTGTTGCTTAGGACAGACGGAATACCTGATCCACCTTCCATCTACATGGAACTCCTGGTTGCCCAGGGCTACCAGGTAAGTGCTTAAATACAAGGCTGGCACAGTTCACCATAGGTCACTCTCAGACAGATAATACTGGAGTTCATTGTTCTTTGTCAAAGTCACAAATATAACAGGTTATAGCACTGTGTACAAGTTAGAGGAAGATACAGTCGTACCTTGGGTTGCATGCGCTTCGGGTTGCATACTTTTCGGGTTACGAACTCCACTAACCCGGAAGCGCAACCCGAAGCGTTGTGATTCGTGCATGCACAGATGTGTTTTCGATGTCTGCGCATGCGCAGAAGCGGGTTTTTTTTAGTTTGCGCATGCGCAAACCAAATTTTTCAGGTTACATACTTTTCAGGTTATGTACAGCAATCCGGAACCAATTAAATACATAACCCGAGGTACCACTGTATGCCTTATAAAATAATTACACTCTACATAAGCAACAAGCTTATTTTTCTTGATCTAACTAAACTCAACGATTGATTTTTTTTAAAAAAAATAACAGTGATGGTTTAGGGTTAAGTATCACATTATCATTGCTTAACTTTGACCAACAGAGCTTATCAAAGATATTACATATGGATGAGTAATCCTGTCAAACTAAATCGTCTCTCATTGTAATTATATATTGAAAACCAATAACAGAATATTAAAATAACTTTCTCAAAGTGAATTTTGAACCACCACCCACATTCTAATATTTATTAGCTGCATGGACTAAATGCCATCTATTAAATCTACAAACTCAGGTAGGTGAAATATATTTGAGCAAGAGTTTATCACATAAAATGAAGCATCCCCCCCCCCCCCCCGGCTCAGATTTCTGTGAAATGAACCATGGAATCCCATTTTAAAAGATAAAAAGCTTAACAACAGGTGGATTGTTTTCTTCCCAAATCTGTATGCATAAGGCTTAAAGTTAAGGGAAGACAGCATGATTCAGTATCTTGCTCAACAAGTCTAAAAAGGAGGAAATTCTAAACACGCACATTACAAAATACTAACTATAACTGTGCAACCAAAGTGTAGAGTTGGAGTGCACAGAGGTGAGGGAAGAAAGAAAGAAGACTATCATTCTTCAACACAGTTAACAGCGAAGTCACACCAAAATAATCTACTATGAAATCAGTCAAGTAGTATTCAGTATGGACCTGTCACATGAGTCAACCACCATGCAGTGCCCGGATCATTCTTGATCAAGTAGGTTAGAAAGATTTAAGTTATCAACTTGACTAAACTCTGCTTAGCTTAGGATAAATGTTTCTCAGTGTTCCTCGTTACTTGCTGCTGTGCGATTTCAACCAGTTACCGTAATAAAAACTGCTTCAAGCTCATAAAAATCAAAGGTTATGTTTGTTCAAATGTTACAAGTTTAAAATTAACTTGAAAGACTGTAATTTAGCCCAGAAAAGACAAGTACACATAGATGAGAGGGCTGCAAGCAGCAATTACATCTTTAGGCAGACAGTACCTCACTCTAAAAATCGACACACTAGTGGAGTTTTTTTACAGCTCTTGTGGTATGTGGCACTATTTCCATGATGAATTATTTCTAAACTCCGCTGTATGTGAGCTACTCCATTGGAAGAAGGGATAAAATGAAAGATACAAAATCCTCTTGACTATATATAGCAACAGAGCTACATAAGCTGGTTGGTTGGAGCCCCAAACTACTTCATACCATCCTGTGGCAAGCATAATCTTTTCTTTCACTAGTTTTTTTCCTCCACACTGAGAAGTTCTACTCAACTCTGTATTATTAAAACCAAGAATCACCTTGAGCTACAAGTTTTACAAACCCTGTGTTTAATGGACATAATCACAGGGAAGTATGAACAGGATTGCAACCTCAAGGAATTAAGATACATCAACAGTAGCAACTTTTAGTCAGAATTCATACAGGAGTTATGCCAAGCAGAGGGGAATGAGAAGATAAAAGCATTCCCTTAAGCCTAAAAACAGATGGGGGGGATAAGCAACAAGCACACAAACAGAAGTTTTTGCTGCTTTCTTAAACCATCTTTAGATGAAACATTGCCAACTCCCATGCAAGCTGGCCCATGAACTGAGAAAATTACACTGAGATCCTTCAGCAGGTATTCCATCTTTAGAGTTTAGGCGGGTAGCAATCAGTGAGAGGTTGTTTTTTCTGTGAAGGCAGCCATATTGTAGAACTTTCTTCTCAGCATATTTGCCTGGTGGTCAGTTATTACCTTTTTAGACAACACTCAGTTCTGCCATGGTTTTAATTACCTGTACATTTAAGATCCCTTTATTAGGTTTTTTATGTGCTCTGTTTGTTGACTTTACTGGCATTTAATTTTGATATGGAATTTTATTGTTTTTATGATGATCTGCGTAAGTTGATTTGCATATGTTGAAAGGAGGGATATATCCTATAAACAAACATAGGGGCTCCTGGTGGGAGCAACAATTGACAAACACTTAACTAACTGCCATAACCTGCAAGCTAGTTGGGGTAGGAAGTTTTTGTTAGACATTTGTACAGTGCTGAGCACAAGAGTATGTGATCTAACATGTTGATAAATAATGCTGATAATGCAGGAGAGCCAAAGCAAATTGGAAACAGCAATCCCAAGTCTCTAATCTATCACACTGGAGAAAGTTTGGCTGAGGTGTATATAAAGTGGTCCCTGTTCTGCTCACTGAAAGTCCAAGCGGGCAGTATCCACACCAGCAGCAGCCAGCATAAAGCTCTGAAACAGCTTTCAAGGGTGGGAAGGGGGCAGAGCTGGGAAAACCAAGGATCTGTTGGCTCCCAAGACAGACAAGAAAGCTGCAAATTGCAGTGCCAGGGGGCGGGGGAATAATCTGGGTCCATTTGCTGGTGTATGAAAACAACCTGCTTTTGGGGGGCTGGTGCACATGGGGAGGCTGAGGATGACACAGTGACTACACCATCAGTTAAGCCCAGCTGTTGTGAAATATGTAACAGACAGTGTCAATTAAGATATCGAACTTTGCAACAAATCTTAAATACATGGGGGGGCTATGGGTATACTGAGATCATTTCTCAATCAATATATTTTCAGCTTCAAGGTTTCTGTGAACTTATTGAAGAATCCAGTAATGTACATCAGAGGCTCTGTGTGGTTTCAAGGTCAGAGTAGGTCTAAAAATAAGCAGGCCTTTTTAAGCCAAGATTGATGTACATGAAAGCACTGTTGTCTTCACTTAGAACTGATGCTATTCTTTGAACAAATGTTACCTACATTCTGCCCTGAAGTTAGCATAGGGTTCTTTTTATACAACAACAGAGAGCCATTCTGAGCTGTCTTAAACAGTGTTACAGGCTTTGCTTTCTGAAAAGTGACCCAAATCCCAATCACATGTCTTCTGAAAACTTTTTTATGAAGCTTTTGGTGCACTGGTATGCATTGTGTCTTGGATTTCAGAGTGTTATTTTTGCAGCATTCCTATTATAGGTAGGATGAGGAACTTGTAGCCCTCCAAATGTTGCTGGATTCCAGCTCCCATAAACTCTGATTACAGCTCCCATAAACTGATCACTGTCTAGTGACAGAGGCTGATGGGAGTTGGAGTCCAACTACATCTGGACAGCTATAGGTACTGCAATGCTGCTATATGCCAATGGCAGACAACAGCATCTTACCTTCATTTACAACATATTTGCAAACCTGTAAATACAAACTACTACAGGAACAGAAATCAAACCTGTGATATGCATTCTACAATATTACCTAAGAGATGTATGTAAAAATAAATTACTAAATTTGAAAACGCTCACAATATCCCACTATCAATGTAACTGTGTGTACAGAAATGTTAAATACTCTGTTTCACACATTCCTCTGCTCAATTACTATGAAACCAAGGTTTCTTTCTCTTGTGATATATAACACAGCAATTGTCTTGTAATGTTTTCACTGCAAAGAAGTATCTGTAAATCACAATTATTAAAGCACCAACATATTTTGATGGATTAAAACACTGTATATAGTCTCTTTAAATATCAACATTCACAATGAACACTGTAACCACCAAAAGTTCACAAAGTGACATTACATATATGGAAATTTATTTAGCAAATGTTCTTTTCACAGAGGTGTCTAAAAGGAAGCTTTGCTTCTGACTCTACAGAAGTTTCCACTGGGTAGTGCAAGGTAGTGCAAGGTGCTGATAGCAGGAAGAATTCAAGGCATGCTTCCTTTGCCTTTTCTAACATTGATTAAAAGACAATTCCTGAAAGTTAGCGTTCTTGAGAATTACATTAACAATATCATGTTTTGAGAAGCATTACACAAGAGCTGCACTTTTAGGCGGAGTGAGCATGTGTGTTGCTCCCTAACCACAAGCAAGGGTGGTGCAAAATATTGTGTGATTGCCCATCCCACATTTTTTTACTGACAGTTTTGGGACTTACTATGGCTGTTGTGCTTCAAACAGGTTAATTTAAAGGAATGCCATGATCTCAAAATGGTACCTGGTACATATAGTAATTCCCCACCACCACCAACCCTACCCTAGCTAAAATTTCAAGTTTTTACTTCCTGCATGAAGTTCCTTTTCCTCCACCACTTCACTAAGACTTGGTGAGGGGGTGGGGGGAGTAGAATAGTTTAGGTAGCCTAGCTATTTCTAAAAATGGGAATAGGCACTGCCACTCTTCTAAATGCCTATGAAAGTTCAGAGGTTGCTCCAAATCAGCAAGGGCAGGCTCAGAAAGTCATGCGCTTCCAACGAAGGTTGAATATGAGTTGCTCACAGATAACATCTGCAAGTATTATGGCTTAAGAGGAGTGTGGTGCTGGGAAAGGAAAAAAGAGATCCTCTGAAGGAAAAGGAAAAACTGAAAACATATGAAAGCATATGGGCCCTAGTAGAGACGTTAAGTTCTATGGGGAGTCAAAGGGCCAAGATCCCCAAGAAGTAGCAAAAATACCACTCTTGTGTGGAGAGTCAACTACAAAGAGGCCGAAATCCCACTGGAAGGGAAAGACCGGGTCGTGAGCACGGGCAGGTACATGTATCAGTTACAGCCAAGTGAAACCTAAGAAGTTTCGTCGAGAACGACAAACTGCAAAAGAGGGCGAGGAGGAGGAAAGAGCAAGCACAGGGGGAAACACGGGAGGGATTCTGAGTAGGACCGGAGATGGGGAGGGTGGGCAGGATGGCTAGCGGGTGAGACCCTAATACGGGGTGGGAGCAAAGGTGGACGTTACAGAAAACGTGGCTGGGCAGACGGGGGATAATGGGAAGGGAACTGGATCAACGGAACGCGATCGAGGAGTAAGGGTGTAGTAAGAGTTTAGTAAGAGTGGGGGCGGGCGGGCTGAGGGGCAGCCAAACAAGACATACAGATGTTCCCCCGGCACCCCATAATACTCACGCCTTGTCCACCAGCTCCCGGACTTTCCACATATTGAGCATCTTGGCCGTCGTCGTCGTCGTCGTCGTGGCGGCGCGGAGAGCTTCCCCTCCCGGCCTAGGCCCCTACTAGCGCGTCCCCGGTCTCCTCCTCCTCCGCCTCCTCCTCCGCCAGGAGTCCGGCTAGCTGCTTCTCCGCCGCGGCAGCGCCAGGCCCGTCTCGCCTCGCAGCACCTCCTCAGCTTCGCCAACGGCACAGAGACGGCGAGAGAGAGACGCTCGGTCCTTCCCCCCGGAAACCGGCAGCACTGGGCCGCAAGGCCTGCTGGGACAAGAAGTCCGGCCGAAAGGCGGCCGGGAACGCCGGGCCTCGTTGAGAGGGTGGGGCAGAGGGATTCCGCCGCGCAGCGTACTGGGAGTTGTAGTCCGGGGAGAAGCTTCTTAGAGGGCGGTCCCCCGCATGGCTTGCTGGGAATTGAAGTTGTTTCTTTTTGGGATCTTGCCCTAGACTTTAGTTGGATTTACTGGAAGCGGAGAAGTAACGGTGGAGGAGGCGTCTGCAGAGAAGAAGTTGAGCTTCTGTAGGCCAGCGCTTGTCCTGTACAAACCAGTGCGAGAAGAAAGGAGAGTAATCTTTCCTGAATTGTATTTCAGTTTCATAGTTGCTGAATAGTTAATTTATCTGAAGCTCTCTGCTGCAACCATGCTAGCTAGAATCTCAATTCTAAAAACTCATGTATTGTCTCTATTGAGGCATAAAACTGCAGCAACCACACTGATGACAATCTAGACAAACCAGGAGTTTCCCAACAAATGTAAGAATTGCTGGATCAGGCCAGTGGCATATTGAGTCCATCATTCTGTTCTCAAACAGTGGGCAACCAGATACCTGCGGGAAACTTGCAATAGGATGGGAGCACAAGACCACTCTGTCTTTCACTGCTTTCCAGCGACTGATATTCAGAAGCATTGCTGCCTCCAACTGGAGGCAGAGTATAACCATCATGGATAGTAGCCATGTATAGCCTTATCCTCCATTTCTAATCCTCTTTGCAGCCATCCAAGCTGGTGGCCATCACTGGCTCCTGTGGGAATGAGTTTCATAGTTTAGTTATGTGCTGCATGTGTAATAGTTGTGGCGCATGGGGATTATTTCTCTAACCATTACAGGTGCTCACAAACCATCCATAGCTGGGAAATGGTACCATGTATGCAGTCCATACATTGCTGGTTCTATATAAGCAGAGGTAACCTGAAGTTATATGCTTATAAATTGGCTAAGCCAGGTAGGGTGTTCTTTCTGAGTGAGGATCTCTACCAAAGATTGAGCTAGAGAAGGTTGAAAAAATTATATGAAATGTAATCATTTCACCAACCCATATCTTTGGCAATGGAGATGTGACAGGCATATTTCTGGAGTTGTATTTAAAGACTGATGGCACTTCAGGGAACATATTTGAAGAGGGTCCCTATTTGTGCCTTTTATAGGAAATTTTCAGCTTTTAAAATTTTTATTTTAGTAAGCAGAGTATCAGCTTAAAACGTTTCATTTATTGTGTTTTCACTATTTCTCTAAGCTATTTCAGTTGGCCTTTCCCTGTCCTTCAACATTTTGTCTGGACTGATACCAAGAAAAAAGAAGAATGTGAAAATCTACTTGAGGTAGTCATAACACTATCAAGGAAATGATGTTCACAGCTGCAATGCATATATTAGAGAGCTGTGTTGGTATTTACAATGGCACTAATACCGCTAGTTTGTAACACTGAAACTATCTTTGTTCCCAAAGGATTCACACTTCTCATGTTGGATTTCAATACTGCCAGATGAGTCAAGTTTCAGAATCCCCCCAACTAATCAGTGTTAAACTGAGAATACAAATATTTCTGGGATTCAGAGCAACTATTTATTCATTTTCAAAGTACATAGGGTTAGCATCTATTATTTCATTTCACACTGGGAGCAATTCAGGGAAAATAGAGGTAGGTAAATAAAACTTGAAAGAAAAATGTGTGTGTGGGGGGGGGTGTCCTTCTCCATTCCTTCTGTAGTCTCTTTCTGTCAACATTTAAATTTCACTTCCATAACTCTGGTGGACTGTGACTTTAATTTGGAAGTTGTTTAAACATTTCCCCTTGTCGTTGCTATCAGATGAGAAATGTGATGGTCACAAAGATCACCACAAATCAGAATCCTGTTCCTTAAAGGTAAAGCTAAAGCATAACATTGATTGGTTCAAGCAATGCAATAAGGAGGAGGAAGAAGAGGGTGAAATTGATGTTGGCACATGTTACAGCGGGGTGGAAGGGAGAAGCGAACTGTATGGATGTGCTGAACTTCAAAAAGCACTAGGCTATTCAAGAAACGGTTTCAAGAAAATCTAAATAAGTGAGTTCCAGAAGAAAACCAGAGATTAAAACCTGGGCATTTTCAGGATCATATATGTTGTACATGTACAACCTCCTTTTCTTCTCATGAAATCACAAACAAATGGAAGGGAAGGCTATGAAGACTCAGGCATTAAAACTACCAGTATCTCAAGAGAATATTGGCTCATCCTACTTGACAACAACACATTGCATGATTTGTCTTCAGCTATTACACAGCTATTCAGGAGTACTAAGCAGTTTTTATAACTACTCTCTTATGATATAATGAACAGTGTAGAGTTCATACTCATAAATCCTTTCTTTACCTAAGTTTCTCATCCGAACATGACTTCATCTTTTTATACCTCATATTATTCCTGAAACCTTTTCAAAGGAGAACCAGGTAGTCATCATGAAAACCAGGGAGTCATCACGAAAACTGGATCTATTTGTATATTTCCCGGTTTGATGTATGGGATTTCACCTGCTAGAGTTGCATAAGCGTGTTATAGAGTTGATTTTGAGATTTCCCCCTCCCGCCTCATACTCTGTTTCATTCAAGATAATTGCTGATCATAATGTGCCTTAACTACTTCATCCCACATAACAGCCCTCTTGATACTCATACTGAGCACACTGAAGGCTAAGGAATATCTTGCAACATCACTGAATGTTCAAGTCTTGGCTTGCACATCTGATCTCCGAAGCTCTCACCATTCTTTAAAATAATTAAGGATGGGTGTGGTGGGAAAGAAGTTTGGGTAGGTTTTACTAGGTACCTCTGAAGGTAATGACTGGGTTAGTAATGATGAAAAACTACATTGTCCCTTAGAATAAAAATAAAATCAATTAGAATACAGCTCAAACTGCACATTTCTGCTGATTTAACCCTAATGTTCAAGTCAGTATAAACAGATAGTATCTCAACACCCCCCCCCCCACAAATGCTCAGCCTTTGACTGAAAAGGAACCCCATAACTAGATGGGAGATGTCCAGATGTGGTTTAAGGATTGTGCTTCAAAGAGGACACCCTTGGTCAATCTTAGAGTTTGCAATGAGGCATGGAGGGAGAGGAGGCATTCTCTAAAAAGTGTGCTGCATGTAGATCCTCACCTCATCATTACAGGTGATTAAGGAAATATAGCAATACAAACATGCCCCACAGCGACTCAGGCTTGAGTTTATGTAAGTGATACAACTGCCTATCGCTTCCTTATTTGCTTCCCGGTTCAGCCTTGCCTCCACTTCTGTGTCTGGGTTCTTTGGTGTGTATGTATAGCATAGTCTACAGAACACATACATCACCACAGCAACAACTATAAAAAACACAGACACAGATTAAGAGAGATATTCTGCTGCAGACCTACAAACAACCCTGAACTTAAATCAGATGCAACTAGGGCCAGAAGTATTTTTCACGGGGGGGGGGGGAGATAGGGGGAAGGAAGTGACCTATTTGTTCACAATTACTATTGTTTACTTCCATCCCTGCCCCTTTCCCCTTTTGTGTCTTTTTTTTGGGGGGGGAGGTAAGCATGTTTGGAGGGGCTGATTTGTTTGGACTGTATAAACTGCTCTGGGAGCCCTTTTGGCTGAAGAATGGAGTACAAATGCACTAAATAAAACAATAAAATAAATGAACACCAAAAACAGAAATAAGCAACAATATTTTAAAAAGCCAACTTTTAAAAAACAAGATGCAAGGGACTGGATTTTTGGGGAGAACATTTCTATAATCCAGCCCTTGGCTCTTGCGTCATGGTAACTAAAGTTGAGAGAGCATTGCATGAGTAAAGGCCCTAGCAGAGGGGAATTGATCAGTGAAAAATCGCAGAGGTGTGCATGGTAGGGACCGGATTAGAAGACTGGGATCTAGGGGACTATTTTTAAATACCCTTTTTGTAATGGCATTGAACACTCCTTTGGTAACAAATGAAATTATACCATGCTCAGCACTGGTTGTTGACACTCTGTGGTTGAGAACAGGTGATCATTTTGTAAATATAAAAGGGTCATATTCAACATCGCACTCTTCCAGTCATTCCATTGGCACAAGCATTTCCGTTTGCCCAATAAAACGACCCCTCCTCTCCTCCTCCTGTGTGCTATTCTGTGATTAAAATAAATATTAATATTAGCATTAACACTGAAATTATTACAGAAGGGTGGAAATCTCTGTCTGTGGGTCAGAGAAATTTTCCAGAAACTGTAAGAAAAAAGAGCTGAAACTGAAAAGCAGCCACACTCACGGTATAAGCATATTTAAGACTAGTTACTGTGCATGGGTGCAGTAATGGGACAAAGGAAGGTGAAGAGTGTTTGTTGTCAGTCATGCAACGCAGCAAAAAAGGGAGAAAGGCAAGTTCCTTCATGAGACTTAATGCTATGCGATTGGTGATCATCCAGGAAGTGTCCTTCTGTCAAGTCTATGTAGTATGCATGAGTATATGTATAATTTCTGCATGGTGTAAGAAGCCTTTCAAAGGCATAAATAGCTTATTTGGAACCAATGGAATAAGACTTGACTGGTGTGAAACTGAATTGACATCTTAACTAATAGCAGTGCAAGTTGTGTTGGAATGATGTATCATGAAAAGAAATAATACCTTATTCTAAGAAAAGAGTATAGTTCTTTTTAAATAAGGAAATGTGTATGAGTGTGTGGAGGGGGGGTTACAGCTTACTATGACAGTTCAATGCACTGGTAATATATCTGCCTATGGGATATATTAAGTGTTGCACTTAAATTGATTTGACCCTATTAGCACCAACCGCAAACAAGTTCAAGTCAATATTATTATTTAAAAGCAAAGGAGGGACTGATGAGAAGCATAAGAAAGGTCACTAGTAGTTTCATAGCTAAGGTCAAACTGAGGTTTCATTTAAAAGTGTGAATTAAACCACCAGTTTATTTTCAGACTGTACAATTTAACCGAGTCACCAGATTTGCATGCCTGCTTTTTTATGCAGTGCTACATTAAAATAATGTGGTTTGTATAGAGCAGTGAAATCATGCTTATGTTTACTAAGAAGGAAGTCACATTGTGTTAAATGTGCATACCATATATTATATGTGGTACCTATAGTGGAATTCAACAGGAGAATCACCATGGTAAGTTTTGAGCCCCTGTAACATCTCGCCAAATTATGAAGATAATTTTTGCCATTTTCTTTCTTCTACCACCTTCCTGCTATAGTGCACGATAACACATGTGGTAAAATTCTCTGAGCCACTTGGCAGGACATTGTGGAGACTAGCTTACCAAGTGGTTACATTACAGTGATACATTACTCATGAGGTAAATGGTCATCTATATTCAACCAGACTCACTTTAGGTTTTTCAGTCCGTACTGTACTGACATTTCAAGCAGCATCTTCAAATAGCTGGCATTTATTTATTTATTTATTTATTTAAATCTATAATTTGGCCTTCACCTGCATGGATACCAGGACAGGAAGCAACATACAAGAAATGTTAACAAACAAAACTAGTTCTTAAAACACATGTAAATTCATGCAAACAAAGGCAGTTAAAAGCAATTAAACAGGAGAAGGCTAAAACAGTCCCTTAGAATCATAGAATTACAGTCGTACCTCGGCTCCCGAATGCCTTGGGAGTCAAACGTTCAGGCTCCTGAACAATCAAAAACCAGAAGCAAGTGTTCCGGTTTTCAAATGTTCTTTTGGAAGCCAAATGTCCGACAGGGCTTCCGCAGCTTCCGATTGGCTGCAGGAGCTTCCTGCAGCCAATCAGAAGTCGCGCTTTGGAAGTCGAACGTTTCAGAAGTCAAAAGGACTTCCGGAACGGATTCTGTTGGACTTTCAAAGTATGACTGTATAGAGTTAGAAGGAACCACAAGGGTCATCTGCTGCAACCCCCTGCAATACAAGAATATTTTGCCCAATGGGGGGCTTGAACTCATGACCTTGAGATTAAGACTCTCATGCTCTACCAACTGAGCTGTTGTTGAAAATGTGCAAAGCTTGAGTCAATGGGCAGCAAAATGACAACAGTGTCAGCACCCATCACACATACCTGTAGCAGGAGGGTATTCCGCAAACAGTGCTCTGCTACAAAGAAGGCTTTATTCCATGTTAATATTGAATGAGCCTCCCCTAAAAGTGGGTACGAAGTGGAATGCTAATCATATAGTACAGGCATACTGGTATAGGGAAAGGAAGATTATCAGATATATTGGTCCCAAGTTGTACCTTGAATTGGGCTCAGAAGCAAATAGGTAGCCATTAGAGTTTGGGAGTTGGTGTAATATTGATCTCTTCTGGCTGCTCCTGTCAAAATTCTGGCGGCAGCATTCTGCAGGAGTCGCCTTCAATGCACTAAAATGATCCCAATGGGAGTTTACTACAGCATGGACCCCTGTAACAAAGCTATGCCTATCCAGGTATGGTCATAGCTGGCATACCATCTGAAGCTGGAAAACCTTGCTCCTTTTCATTGAGATAATGCTGGATCTAGGAGTACTCCCAGGCTACATACCCATTCCTTCAAGTGAAGTGAATCCTACCCAGAGCAGAATGTACACCTAATTCCAGGACAGAGGAACCACCTACCCCATATGGCCTCCCTCTTGTCAGGATCCAGATTCAGGTTTATTGGCCCTCACCCACCCATTACTAAATCTGTACGGATTCAGAATCTGCACATCCATACCTGACTAGATTTCCATATTGCTAATACATGGGGCTAACACCACATTCTTCCAGTGTGAAATGCCCAACAGAAACACTCATTCCCTTTTTGTCCAAAACATGTATTAAAGGGCAAGCATGGCATGGCAATGCTAAAGTCATTAATATTGCCAATGTTGTGGAGTCCTGATTATCTGAATATTATCTGAATACCCAGGGCAAGGTGCTTAGAATATTTAAGGTTCTGGAGTGATGGAGAACTACATAATTTGAGTGAATTACTGCCTGAAGAAAACTGGTGAGAGTGTATGTTTTAATGCAATTGATTTTATGCTGATGGATCTACTTAAAATGCTTTCGTAGCTGGACTCCTGCAGCCTGCTGCCTTCATTCCAGAGTGTTTTTGTTTTAATGGAGCAAAATGATGCTCAGCCCAGCCTTTTTTTTTTTTGTCTAGCATAATTGCAAGGTTTGCCTTGCCAGAAGACATATACAACAAAAAATCATACCAACGGAAGAAATGTCATGGCCTTTCTGCTCATAAGCCAGCAGCAGTCCCGACGATTTTGTAATAGGTTTAATTCCCTGGCCCCCTCAAACAGAATGGGGTTTGTTACTTCTCACGCTGGCATGGAGTTAATGCAAGCCTTCCGCCTCCAAGACTCGAGACCTCGAGGGAAAAATGTTAATCTCTTAAACTACTTGGTTTGCCAGAGTTTTCTGATGGGGAACCTATTTGCTGCACATCTCTTTTGGTACACTGGGGCATTGGGAGGGGGCTGGGGAAGTGATGATAAATGGTGCTACCTGGAATAAAAGGTTTTGTTATCGAGAAGAAGGAATAAAGTAAGAAGAGGATCAGCAAGGTATGAACTCTAGAGAGGCAGGAGTTGTCAGAAACCTTTCCCCATCAAATGGGCTTCAGAGAGCCACTGCAGACGGGTTTTTAGTAACAGTCAGTCGTAAGAGTGTAGGAAGTTGACGTCCTGTCCCTCGGAGAGCTGAGGTATTGACAAAAGACATGCAAACTTGAAAAACGTACATTTGTGGAAAAATCCATCGTGACAAGAGACTGCACTTAAGTCACCAAATGGACTTCACCCCTGGGACAGAACTCACTTACGGTTGTACATCCAGTGAAGCCATCCATGGGATTAAGCACACAGCCAATAAAAAGAGAAGCATTTGGCAATCAGGTCTTTCAAAAACTATTTGGCTTTTAACACTGAGGGCTTGCTGTCATTGACATGTACTTCCCCGCAAAACCTCAGTGAATCCATCAGAAGTGCTGAGCCATTTGGAGCTGTGCCTGTGCTGAAGCACAAACATATCATTCAAATGTCATTTAAAGGAATCCCTCAAATCTACCTTGTTGTAATCCTGACTAAGCCTTTCAGCCACCGTTTGCATAAATTGCATAGGAAAACTGATTTTGTTGTTGTTTGTGGTGCTGGTGCTGCATGTTTCTACCAGCTAGTTGATTTTAAGGGATTAATGTTGTGGTCACTGGCATGTCTACTCAGGAGTGAAGCCCATTGTGTTCAATGACTTACTTCCATAGAAGTGGGTATTGGTTTACAGCCTAAAGCTGAAACTTCAGATTACTTGGCTTTCCTGTGATCCTTTCCTCTATTTATTTTCTTTAAGCAGGGTTCAGCAAACTTTTTCAGCAGAGGGCCGGTCCACTGTCCCTCAGACCTTGTGGGGGGCCAGACTATAATTTTTTTTGGGGGGGGGATGAACGAATTCCTATGCCCCACAAATAACCCAGAGATGCATTTTAAGTAAAAGCACACATTCTACTCATGTAAAAACACCAGGCAGGCCCCACAAATAACCCAGAGATGCATTTTAAATAAAAGGACACATTCTACTCATGTAAAAAGACGTGGATTCCTGGACCGTCCACAGGCTGGATTTAGAACACGATTGGGCCTGATCCGGCCCTGGGCCTTAGTTTGCCTTAAAATAAGGTAAAGGGACCCCTGACCATTAGGTCCAGTCGTGTCCGACTCTGGGGTTGCGGCGCTCATCTCGCGTTACTGGCCGAGGGAGCCAGCATGCAGTTTCCAGGTCATGTGGCCAGCATGACAAAGCCGCTTCTGGCGAACCAGAGCAGCACACCAAAATGCCATTTACCTTCCCGCTGGAGCGGTACCTATTTATCTAATTGCACTTTGATGTGCTTTTGAACTGCTAGGTGGGCAGGAGCTGGGACCGAGCAACAGGAGCTCACCCCATTGCGGGGATTCAAACTGCCGATAGTTTGCCTACCCATGCTTTCAAGCATGAATCGGCCTGGGGCAGGTAGCATCTGGGACAGAAGAGGTTAGCAACTCTTTCTTCTGCAGTCATTAAATCACACTCCCCGTGCTGCTTTTTTTTTGTATTTTAGAGGAAGGCAATGGGGAAGATACAGAGAACTCATATCCTTCCCAATGGATTGGGAAGAATTCTGAGTTGAAAAAGAACCAGACACAAAACATTTTAAGTGGCTTCATTCCACACACCCTTCCTCTACTTCAGGTTTCAGCTTGCCCAAGCTGATTCAGTTTTTTTAAAAACACACACCAGGGGAAAGAATAATGGAATTCTGTATGATACGTTGTTTGAGCTTGAGTTAAATAGTTTATTTAGGTGCTTGCCAGAGGAGTTCAGAGTCCATCATACTCCTGGGTTGATACTGAATTCTGAATGCAAAGTAGAAAAGTATGACTTTGGTAGAATTATACTAAAATAATATTGAATTTTGTCAGAATTGCACTAAAATAATATCAAAACATAATGAGGCACCTGGTGAAGAAGGCTTTGGCCTGGCAGAGCTAATGCTACAATATATTAGCAGAAATCCCTCCCTGTTTGTGACAGATTGGCTCAGAAAATAAGTGGGATTCTTTCCAGTTCATTGTTGTGAACCAATATAATTTATTTTTATTGTTTTATTTTATTGATTGTGTTTTGCTACTTATTTATAAACCTCTTGGTGATTTATTTTTTTTTTTGAAAAGTGGTTTACAAATCTATTAAATAATCCTTGGAAGCCTGAAACATTGCCACTCTGTGACATTTAGTTTGGTGTCCTAATAAAGGTAGTGACATGCTGTGGATTGGAGTTAGTGTCTGGAGTACGCGAAGGTATTTGAACCGTTATTCACAATTAACAGCACAGGTGGCATCCCAAAATGCGCTACATACTGAGAAAATTGAAACTGCTGCACATTTGTAAGTATGCCCATCTTACTTTGAAATAATGGATAACTAAAACTGGGAATGACTTGCAGAGTGATGGCCATTTTAGTCAGTTGTAGCAAAACCAAGAGTGTCTTGTGGCACTGTGAATACTTATTTATTTTAAAACAAAATAAAAAACAAAAGATTCCTTTTGTTTTGACTATGGCAGACCAACACCTACCTGTAACTTATTTATTTTAGTTATTTCATAAAATTTATACACTGCTTGATTGTTTTTAAGAAAACCACAAAGCAGTTTACAAAAAAAGTTAAAACAATAAAATTATCACTAAGAAAAATTAACAATAATCTGAGATACGGAAAGTCAAAATAACAACAGGCTAAAAACAAAATTCACTGGAATGGGTGTGGGTAGGTCTATAGTTTTTCCTGGGCCAGAATCCATTGGATGCATTTGATGAAGCAGATGCTGGTCCACTGGTCCACAAAAGATTATGCCGTAAGTTTTGTTTGTCTTAAGGTGTCAACTAAATCTCATTGGGTTGGATGCAGACTTAATGGAGCTTACTGTAGACACATTTAAATAAGTATTGATTTCACTGGGTCTTCTTTGAGTATGACTATAGTTGGATATCACTCCTTAACTCTGATTTTTTATTTTTTTAAAGAACCATAAGTTGCATGGTTTGAAACTTTGACCTCCAAGTTGGTTGGCTTGTCTTTTTCCACAGGGCTTTGCTGGAAATTTTTACAGCGCTATCGGTGATGCCAAGTCCTGGATGTAAGAAGAAAGGTTTGGCACCATTGGGCAGTCCATGAGTTCTGTGGTGCCTTTTGGATTCCATACTTAGTAGTCTTCTGGCAGCTTAACAAAGCATTCTCTCCTTCCTTTCCCTTTTTTTTGGGGGGGGGGACCAGAATAATAATAATGATGATAATAAAAGATTGGAACAATAGATGTCTTTAAGTATGGGAACACAAATCCTTTATCAGTCTCCTGGCCATGCACAGTAAACAAAGCTGGATATTTATTTCATTTACAGCTCAGCCTTCAGAGACTGTTGCTGCTGTGTGTGAAATACCCAAAGAGTTGAATCTGTCTACACATTGCAGCACCCAACAGCTGTTTTCTGGCTAATAGCAACAAAGGCCGAGGGTAAACAAATGGCTGGAAAGCCCCAATGATGAGTTCTCATGATCTAGTTCCACCTACAAGCTCATATGGTGTTGTAGATAGGATTTTTAATTAAATAAATGAAATAGAATATTTGGAAATGGGGTTGTTGAAATGTCACTGTAGTTGCCCCACGGTTTTACACCATGCCCTTGGTTCTAAGTAAGTAACTGAATGTACTTTGTTCAAGGAAAAACAAAAGTTTCCTGCAACCAGGGGCGTCGCTGGGGAGGGGCGGTGGGGGCGGGACGCCCCCAGTGACAGGGTGAGCAGCGGCGGGTGGGGGTGTCAAGCGGCGGCCCCTCCCGCCACTCCCAAGCGCCGCCGCTCCCTCCATCACCCCCGGAGCAGCAGCACATGGATGGGGTGCTTCTGCCGCTTTTTTTCGGCGGGGGGGGGGCGACCCGCGAGGGGGGTTGTCACCCCCTCCTCGCTGGTCACCCCCCCCCCGCCGAAAAAACCGCGGGAGGGCGGGCGGGGAAAGCCTGGAAAGGAAGCAGAGCAGGCGTGTTTAAGCGCCGCTCTGCTTCTTTTTCCGCTTTCCGCCGCTTTTTTTCGGCGGGGGGGGGGCCGACCAGCGAGGTGGGGGTCACCCTTGTCACTCCCTCCTCGCTGGTCACCCCCCCCGCCGAAAAAACCGCGGGAGGGCGGGCGGGGAAAGCCTGGAAAGGAAGCAGAGCAGGCGTGTTTAAGCGCCGCTCTGCTTCTTTTTCCGCTTTCCGCCGCTTTTTTTCGGCGGGGGGGGGGGGCCGACCAGCGAGGTGGGGGTCACCCTTGTCACTCCCTCCTCGCTGGTCACCCCCCCCCGCCGAAAAAACCGCGGGGGGGGGGGCGGGAAAAGCCTGGAAAGGAAGCACAGCAGGCGCGTTTAAGCGCCGCTCTGCTTCTTTTTCCGCTTTCCGTCGCTTTTTTTCGGCGGGGGGGGGCGACCAGCGAGGTGGGGGTCACCCGTCACTCCCTCCTCGCTGGTCACCACCACCCCCGCCGAAAAAAACCGCGGAGGGGGGCGGGGAAAGCCTGGAAAGGAAGCAGAGCAGGCGCGTTTAAGCGCCGCTCTACTTCTTTTTCCGCTTTCCGCCGCTTTTTTTCGGCGGGGGGGGGGCGACCAGCGAGGTGGGGGTCACCCGTCACCCCCTCCTCGCTGGTCACCACCACCCCCCCGCCGAAAAAAAGCCTCGGAAAGGGGGAAATCCCCCCTTTCTGTATACACGTGCGTCGTGACGTCATGATGACGTCACGGCGCGCGCGTCGTGCCCCTCCCCCAGGGGGTGCCTCTGCGCTGCCGCCGCCCCCAGCAGCGCAGAGGCTAGCGACGCCACTGCCTGCAACACAATTGTCTTGAAGGGGGGGGGGTGCAACCTTGCTGTCATTTTAAGCATGTCCACATCTCTTGACTTGAGAAATCTCCACCTTGTCTGGGGAAAGTGTGCAGATCAAAAGCTCAGGAACATGGGGTGGGGGTGGGGAGCTACAGTTGGAATTGTATTCAGCACTATGTGAGCGGAATTCTGCTTGTGCAATAGGACTTCCATTTTATCTCCTCACCTGCACACCCCAAAATCTGCTTTGGATGGTCCTCCAAGTCTCTGGAGCTGTTTTTAGGGCATGCAGGGTGGTGGGGCTGGAGGGGATAGGAGAGAGAGAAGGAGTTTTGTTGCATGCCCAGAAGTCTGTTGTGCAAGCAGAGCTTCAGAGTTGGACATAGCCCAAGTACTACTTCTGGTGATGACCTTTCAGAGGGTACAGTTAGCTTCAACCCCTGCAGGGATTCTGGTTAGAGAGTACCTCAGAGTCTGACCTGATATGAAGCAGCTTCCTATGGAAACTATGTAAAAACAAACAAACAAACAAACAAACAAACAAACAAACAAACCCAGCAGGTATGGAATCAAGCAGGCAATCTGGGCTGGGATTGGTGGTTGTCATGGGACTGGGGTCTCATCAGGACTTCTTTTCCAACCATGACCCTACTGCCATCAGAGCTGTGGCAATGCTGCTGCTTGTTGCTGGCGCTGTTGCCCCTACCTCAAGTCACTCAGCCGCACCCATTTTTACTTGGCAGTGGTATTTATTAGGGTTGTCCAGCAGCTTTAGATGAATCCCAAATCCTGAGCCAAAGCAGGGTGCTTCAGAGGCTTTTCTGAGCTTGTCCAAGGCAAAGCACAATCTGTACAAGGTGCCTCAAGTCAAAGCAGAACCTGCCAAAGCACTTGATTTGCGTTTCTGCAAAACAGAAACGCTGCCTACAGGTGCCTGCAAAAAGTGAAACCAAAGTCTCTAAACTTAACATCCTGTACTGTATATAGAAAACACCAGGGTGGGGACTGAGCAAATGAGTGAGGAGTGGAGATTATGTGTTGTGACTAACAGGTCAGGCTGTTAATAAGAGGGAATGATATGTCCAGGCTCTCCAGTCCCAGTGCTTTGTAGGGAGGGATGTTGACAGAAATAAAACATCCTCTTGCTTGGTCTTGGTCTTCTTGCTCTGTGGATGTTCTGTTTCTGAGGAGCAGCAGCATTAAAGATTTGGAGGATTTTGTATACCACGCATCTTTCCAACCCAGCCTCTTATTTATACCTCACTCATTTTCTCCCAAACTGTAACTGCCATGTTTACTTTGTTCCTTTGGATTTAATCTTGCTTATGGTATGCATTTCTGTTTGAGTAAGTGTTGCTTGCTTGCTCTTATTAGAATCAGTGGGTGCCTCCTGCACCTTCCATTTAACATAGTTACGGGAAAGTTCAGGGTGCAATCTTCTTTCATCTGCCTCGAGTGATTTTATTATTTTATTAACTTCTCTGCTGTAGTTTGCCTTATTAATTATTGTGTGTGCTCAAGCATTTACTGTTGTGAGAAGCAAAGCGTTACACAGTGCACATTTTTG
Organism: Lacerta agilis; assembly: GCF_009819535.1. Lineage (NCBI taxonomy): Eukaryota > Metazoa > Chordata > Lepidosauria > Squamata > Lacertidae > Lacerta > Lacerta agilis. Next base: position 63,146,032 of record NC_046313.1, read on the forward strand.
TCATTTTTCATCATCATCATACCCATATTGTTCACAATCCATTATTTTGTCAGATATTGAGAAATGCACACGGTGTTCGCAGCAAACAATAGGGGAGATTTAAAGTTACCACTTGCCGATTGCCATGGGACTTTTGGGGTTTGGGTTTGGGATGGGTTTTTGGAAGACACCTGTGCGTGAATATGTTTTATGTGTGGAGATCAGTGCATGCTGACCAACACACAGTCTTCGCAGCAAGGCTCTATTCCGATGGTATGAGTATCACAATGGCTGGTAGATTCTTATCTGCTGCAACCTTCATATGCCTTCATAGCCATTGTAACATACTGCTTGTTATCCTCCACCTGTTCTGCTGTTGAGGACTTCTTGGATCATTCTTTGTCTAGCACTTCCCCCTTGACCTTACCGCCTTGGGTGACCCTACTGGGAGTACGAGACTCCTGATGGTTTCACTCACAAGGATCATAGGATTGTGCAAGCCCACTCACCACGACAAGGCAATGATCCATCTAGTGAATGTGAAGAAGCAGACAACTATTCTGCCAGCAGAGACTGTATTGAATCTTATCAGAACTGTGAAAACCAGGTGAGAATTGGCAGGAAAGGAACAGTTTTACAGGATGCTAAATTCATGTGTGCCTGGTGCTGATCAGTAATGAGTCACCCTTGCCATGGAATGGAGTTGAACTGACCAGAAACTTTAAGGAATATGTACCTTCAGTGATTGAGAAAAGGCACAAAGGCACAACTAGCTGTAGGCACCAGTAGAGCACTTGCTTTTTCATACCTAAAGGCTTTTGAGCTTTGCATTCTCCTCAGTAAAAGGGATACCTTGCCAGAGGCAATGGCATTCCACTGCAAGGGGAATATATTATTAGAGAACTGATACAGAAACAGAACAGCTGTCTGACAGAGGTGAGCTTGTGCGTATGTGTGCCTGGGAGTGACTGAGCTACATACTCATGTACGGTTAGCAAGGCACAGTGGAAATGTGCATAACTTGTCCAGGTTTCTCCTTACTCCATCCAGCTCTGTACCAACTTGTCACTGTTATGGTTTCATATATACCTCTCAGATAATAGCTCTGTTTTAAAATGCTGGTCAAGTGGTTCCTTGCATGCAGAAACACTCTGCGTTTCAGAGCTAAGAAGCCCAGGTATGGCTTGACAAAGAGCTGCAGCCGAGGGGGGAACACCAATTAACTTGCCATCCCAAGTAATGCTAGGAGGGGAGATTGTCGTCCTCTGTCACAACAGGCCAGATATTACCCTTTTCTTCCCTGTACCAGCAGCCAGGGAGAAAGTGTTGGGAGAGCCCAACTCAGGTTGACTTGGTGGAACTCCACAAATCTGATTGTTTCAGCCACCCACTGAACAGGAAGCAGTGGAACACCAGTCATTTTCCAGCTCCGTGACATCCCATGAATTTACAGAGGGGGCAGATACCTTGGGATGCAAGCCCAGTGCTACTGTAGCAGAAAAGGAAAGAAACTGCTGGACACCTTCCACCCTTTTGATACACCCAGCCTCAGATTAGGACAGTGTCATGTGGTGAAACTTTTCATAGAGCAACAGTTATGGCCGGAGGCGCCATCTTGCGAGGGCAATTTTTTTGGGGGTGTGTGTGTGTGTGACATCGTGTGCGTGAGCCAGGCAGAAGCTTTGGGAAGGAGACACGAGAGGAACATTTAGGGGGCTAGCCTCGGTCCCCCAAGTCCACTGACCGCACGCCACTGGGTTAGGAATATTCTCCCCACCTCCTCAAACTACCTTACCTGTATATCCAGATTTAAAATTTTGAGATGTATAATTGGCCTGTGGAATTCTTACAGCCCATTGTTTTAACTGTTCTCTCTGGCAACATTCCACATTCACCAGCAGGTTCAGGATCTTCAGGAGAATATTTTTCTTCTTCTTCTCACCCTCAAATGGAGTACAATTAACACAGGAAGCAACTGGCAGATATGGAAATGAGTCTGCTGCCGAGAAATCTGCACAAATAGGGTTATTGGAACACCCTTAGAAAGTAGATTATTTTTCAGTCCAGTCACATACTGGTTACCTATGTGATTGTGTGTGAAGAAAAGGATGGAGCAGCATCTCTGAGAGTTCTGTCTGTTCCCAGCTCCACTGTTTGAACTGCACATCACAGTCCAGTGACTGACAACTGCAAAGGCATTAGCTACTAGCCATGGGGAAAAGGACAGGGGGAGAGATAGAACCCACATTGATTTTGTATGATCAGTACCCTAAAAAGTTGTTTACCTGTATCTGTGAAAAATAGTTTGCGCAGCTAGTTTTCTTAGAGAAAACCATGCTGGAGAGAAATTCACAGCTTAATATTTTTCCTTGCTTACACTAAGAGCCTTATATCTTGCCTATGAATAGTGTGTTACAGAGGATCCATCATCAAATCCCCACCCGAGCTCCTTGGAAGACAGGAAGCTGCTTGTACTGAATCAGACCATTTTCTAGCTTAATATTGTCTACACTGATTCAGGCAGGGAATATTTCCAGCCCTACCTAGAGGTGACAGGGACTGACCCATCTGCAAAGCAGATGCTCTAACACAGCCCTTCCATCTCTCCCCCTCCCTTTTTTCATTTCAATGCATCTGTAAGAAAACAAAGGGCCATTTTCTCCCTGCAACTGCAACAGGATGTTTTTCAAGCAGTGGTTTGATGCCAGACACCCAGCTCCTAAGACATGTTGCATTAGCAAACTAGCCTTTGTATTTGTATTTAGTGCACAGAGTGACAGGCTCTGTTTTGTTTTTCTCTTTCCTCTGCCCCCATAACAAAACTTCTTTTAATTTCAGAATTTTTTCTTTCTTTCAGAAAAGAATGATCAAAGGGATGAAGGAGCAACTCTATGAGTGCAGGTTGCAGCATTTGGCAATTTTGAGTTTAGAGGAAAGGTGAGTAAGACGTGACATGATGGTGTCTGGAAAATATTGGGGCTCAATGCCCAATACCCTGTGGGTTCAGCCTGAATGGCCAATAAAATTTAGTTACCAATTGTCAGTAGAACAGAACATTTAGTTAGGCTTTGCATGGCTGGTGTGACAGAATCTCAACCAGCTACTGAGGTGGGGCGGGCACACCAAATATAAAAACAGCACAAGCAATTATACATTTACTGCAAAGGGAAGCAAAGGGACATTTACGTCCGTATATGGCAATCCTTCTACTAGCTTGTACTGGTTTGATCAAGAGGCATAGCGAGTCTCTTATCTTTCCGTCCCTCCTGCTTCCTCAACAGTTACAGCAATAGCTCCGGTGTATGTGTTGTCCTACCCTTCTCTTGCAACACAACCTTCACATTTCTGCCTGCGCTCGTTCACCCTTCTCTCACATATTTCAATTTTATTCTGTAATTTCTTCGGCGATACAAATTTATAAAATCATGCGCAGCATGGAGAAAGCGGATGGGGAAGAGTTTTTCTCCCTCTCTCGTAACAGCAGAACTCGTGGACATGCAGTCAAGCTGAAGGTTGGAAGGTTCAGCAAGGATAGATAAAAAAAGTGCTTCTTCATGCAGCACAAAGTTCCATCTAGAGATGGGAAGGCCCTGGAGTAGGAAGGGTGGGGCGTAGGGGGCAGGGCGCCCCGGGCAGCGGGATCCCGATAGGGTTCCATCTTGGCACGCCCTGCCCCCAGAACACACGCCAGCCCCGCCCCCGCCTGCTTCCCGCCCCTGGTGCCGGAGCATGAAGCTCCGCCACAGCGGGAAGGCCTGGAAAAACCCCGGAAAAAATGTGTGTGGGGGGGAACCAGGTGTTCCCCCCCAAAAGCCATTTCCCACCAGAAAAATAGAAAAAAAATAGTTTGATATACATTGAATATTCCACAAACTATTCCTCTCCCCCCAAATTTTTTTTCCTGCCCCCTCCAGGCCTTCAGCACCCACATTTTGGAGCTCCCTGCCGACTGACACCAGGCAGCTGCTCTCACTGTGCTCTTTCCGGCAATTGCTCAAAACATTTTCGTTAGGGCCAGCCCACCTGAACACAGAGGTTGCATGCGATTTACTTCCTTTTAACCACTGTTGACTTTAATCATCTTTTGAATACTCTTAAATACCTGCTTTAAACTGTTATGTATTGAAGTTCCCACCCTAGGCCACTAGGGGTGTTGTGTATATAGTTTCACTCTGCCCACTGTGGCAGCAGTTCTCACTCAGGTCCACAACATGCAAATGGAGGATTGAGAGTGCCGTTCACTGATTGGGTAGCTAGAGAGAGTTGTTACAGCTGCATGTTACTATATAAGCAGGCTAGCTGAGCCCTGCAGTTCAGTTCAGTTCCAGCCTGGGAATAAAGAGAGCTGCTTGGAGAATCACAGTGTCGTCTGCTATGTCCACCCACTACTTAATATTAACTGTGTTTTATCAATCATTTTAATGTACTGTTGTATATTTTTTGTAAACTGTTTAGAAAGCTCTCTTACCATCATGCGGTTTATAATATATAATAACAAATTCAATTTTAAAAACACACACACACTCATTTTCCTTTCAAACAGAGTTTGAGCCTTAGTGCAACATACAATTCAGGAACTGGATGTTGGTTACTTCTGGCCCTGGCATGCAAAAAAATTGCCTTACGCTTTGCCCTGGCTGTCTTCAAGTAGAGATGGGAAGGCCTGGAAAACCCCTGGAAAAAACAGCTTTTTCCCGTTTTTCCCCAAAGCTGTTTTTTCAGAAGTCCATGAGAAAAATGACAAAGAGGAAGAGGAAGAAGGAATGGAAAATGATAGCAGTAGTTCAGAAAATGAGATAGAATAAACTGCATGTTTATGTTGTGTCTTCTTATTCTTCTTTTTAAAAAGCACTACTCAAAGGGTAGACTTTCTTTGGAGCTTAAATACCAAGATGGATCTTAACTTTATTTGCTGTTGGTGCTAAGGGGCAAATCTGATTATTTTTTATGTTGATGGTTTCTTGCTTTTTTGTTGCTTTTTTGGGGGGGAAAGGGGGGTTGTAGTGCGAGTGGGCCTCTCCGAGGTGAATTAGAGGTTGCTAAGTATAATAAAAGTGGCATCTTGAGAATGTGAGCCTGCTTGCCGTGCCTGGCGCTCCCTTTAAAGATAAACTTTCCCCTCTTACCCTTCTTAAGGGGCTATCTAGCCAAACCAAGATTTACGCTAAGTGGTGTCCTTGCCCAGCTGGGAGGGAGAGTTAAAGATCAAACAGTGACCATTAGAGAAAAGCAGCGAGGCTGGGAAAATTGGGGAGTATACAGACACCCGGAGCCGCTGTTAAATAACATGCATACAGCTGCGTTAACTACCTGACACTTGTGAATTATGCCTGAGGTCCTTAGGGATTGGAGGATGTATATTCAAGCTTAAATCGGGTTGGATAATTATCGGGATACCACGGGGGATTATTATGTATATTAATCCCGCGTTTAGAGATACTAATTGTCAGAGACCGGTGGCTGGTTTTGACCAGGAGGCTGTAACTCTCAGCTGGGGGCAAGCGGCTAGCTGCCCCGGGAAAACTCACTCTGTGTTCGTGCTGGATAGCCGAGAACAACTGTCTTTTACTTTAACCAAGCCTTGTGTGAGTATGTTTAGTTAGTTATATTTTACAACGTTCTTATTTTCTGTTTGTACTCTTTTCTAAGAAACGTGTAACCTTGTTTTAACTTCTTTGCTTTTAAATAAACTTTTGAACTTTAGTTCTGTTGCCTTGTTTTGCCTTTGGTTAATAGTGAAGCTGAGTCCAGCGTCTGACCATTCGGACCCTACCAGGTTCTTGAGTATCCTTTGGCTACACCGTAAAGTGGGCCAAGGTGTGAAGCCTGTGTAATTAAGGTGGAGGTGTGACTCCCTGACACCTCTATCGGCTTCACAGCAAGGGAGTGGTGGCAGCGTACCTGTATGTATTTGGTCATGCTTTTTGGGTTCCCGCAGACCTTCCCCCGCCTAGCTAATAGCTCTACGGGGCTCAGAGGCAGATAATAGCCGAGGGGAGGAGGAGGGGCTGTGAGAAATCCACTACATGTTGGCAAGCGGTGGGATTTCGACTTCGCTGATCAAAGGCAAACTAAGAAACACTAATTGTGTAGGCACGTATTTCTTGTGAAGAGTACAAACGTTTTCTAATTGGATTAGTAAGTTAGGGATGGCAGGAGTGTCAGACCCGACCGAGACTTTGCAGACTCTGGACCGATGGGGGTCGAGAGAAAGTCTCAGTCCCCCGCCTTATGGGACAGAGTTACCAAAGAGACCAACTTCAAAGGGAGCGGAGGCTCCGTTGTTCTCAGATGACGACTCGGAGGGGGAGGAAGCTCACCGTTCCGGAGGGCCTCTAGCAGAAGCCGGGGAAGAGGTGCAGCAGCAATTCCAAACTTGTTGGGAGGAAGAGGTTCGTGCAGCCAAGGTGCACTTAGAGGGAAGATATTCCACAACTTCCGAGCCGACAGTACGCCCTAAGCAGACGGTGTGTGTGCCAGGTCGAGGCTGGGGTTCAGGCAGCCTTATGGACGTCCAGAGAGCGCGTCAGCGTCACCCTGCTGCAGCTGGACCAGCTAGCGTGGGGGAGCGGATTCAGCAGGAGCTGCCGAGATGCTTCAAGGAGGGCCGTGCCAGGGATGTGGATGATTACCGCGAGCCGGGACATCAGCCCAGGGGCCGTGCCAAAGACGTGAGTGACTATCAGGGTTTGAGACCACAGTTTAAAGGGCAGACCACGGATGTGGGGGACTATAGAGAGGCTCGCAGAGCCACTGCCCAGCGGGAAGAGGAGATGGGGCACCCTGTTTATCGAGAGGGTAGCCCTGGGAGAGCATATTCGCCGGATGGACAGAGGGGACCCAGGGGGCTGCCTCAATGGACTGAGCAGGGGGAAGTCTATCTGCCACGCCCAAGGAACCGGCAGGACTACTGGGAAGAACAGGCAGAGCGTCCGGAGGGACGTAGGGCGTATTACCCCCCTCCTCGAGAATACAGCCAGGGAGAGCGTCCCCGGGTTGCCCCAAGACGATCACCAGGCGAGGTGGCGTTGCAAGACATTAATTTGAAGCTCTTTCCTACTTACAAGCCACCCAATGATGTGTTAAGTTTTTTAACACTGTTCGAACTGACTTGCAAAGAAGTGGGTGTGCCTGAGCGTCTGTATATGACTGTTTTGCGATCTTTAGTCACAGCAGAGCTGGCTGATTTGTTGGGCCAGATGCCAGCGCAACAATTCTTAAATTATCGCCTTTATAAAGAGCTTGTGCTTCAACGTTATGGCCGCCAGCCGGAGTGCTATAGACGCGCCTTTCGAAAGGTGGACAAGTCAGCGTCCGCAGAGAACTTTCCTCTTGTTGCAGCAAAAGTTGCGCAGCAGTTTGATTTTTGGTTGTCAGCCGCAGAAGTGGATACCTTTGCGAAGTTAAGACAAACTATGATTTTGGAACAATTTATGCGCTATCTGCCTGCAGAACTGGCTAGCTTAGTGGCAGACCAAAATCCAACTACTTATGAGCAGGCTGCGAAGTATGCAGAATCGTTCCGCTTGAACAGGACTAATTTGGGCAATAAAAGCCAGCCGGCCGGAGGCCGATCTGCTAATTTAGGGTCGGTGGGGAAGGCTGCTTTTCAACCCAGAGAGTGGGAGGAAAAACCTGGAGTGGTGCCTAAGGACTCTGTGTCGGGGGGAGGCGACAAGGCTAAAATCACCCCTGCCTCGGGACTCTGCTTCTATTGCCGGCGCGGGGGGCACGTCAAGGCATTTTGTCCATTTTTGAAAGAAAAGCGGGGCCCCGTAGCTTCATCTACTCCGGCGGTCCGTATGATCCAACCCCCTGAGGAAGACTGGGATGCAGAAATCCAAGCCCAGATGGCAAGGGAGACCACCGACCTGGACGGGAGGGAGCAGGGTTTGAAGCCGCCTGCTGTGGCTCCTAGAAGTATTATGTCTGTTGCCTCTGCTCCTAGTGTGGGACCTGTTGGGACTGGGACAAATGTGGCTGTGGCACCACACATAGATTGGGCGAATATGGAGTATTCTGCACCCATTAGAATTAATCGCATTACAGTTAACTCATTTCGTGACTCTGGAGCTGATATCACCAGCGTGGCAAAGAACTTGGTTCTGCCACAGCAGATCCAGCCAAAGCCTTTGAAAGTGTCCCCATATGGGGTGGACGCTATCTACCGTCCTACTGCGATTGTGCCAGTGTCTTACCAAGGATATGAGGGGGATCATTTCGTAATCCTGCATGATCCTGGGGAATGTAAGACAGCGGCTTTGATTGGGAATGATCTTGGGTACAAAGCCTATCTGCAAACTTTATCAGAGTGTACCCCAAAGACGGAGATTCAACTAGCTGAAATGCCAGAGGGGGAGGAACAGAGCCATTCTTGTCAGCAGCTGGCTGAGAGCCCTCAGGAGGAAGGGGGGCCGCCCTTTCCACCCAGCCAGGCCGCAGTGACTGAGTTTGGGACTCCTGCCGTGCTGGAAGATCTACAAGTGTTTGCAGCTGAGCAGCAATCTGATCCTTCCTTGCAAGATTGTCGGGAGGCAGCAAAGAAACCCTCTCGAGGGGAGAAACGTGTGGGGTTTTCGTATCAGAAAGATCTGTTATATCGACAGTTCTGGCCGAAGAGGAGTGCAGACCAGGACTGTGTTTTGCAATTAGTAGTCCCTATGTCCATGCGTGAGAAAGTCTTAACTCTAGCTCATTCTGATGCTTTAGCTGGACATTTTGGGGTAAAGGGGACTCTTGAACGTGTCTCTCGTTATTTCTATTGGCCTGATGTTCATAAAAGTGTAAAAAATTATGTAAGGTCTTGTGATGTGTGTCAAAGGGTGGGGAATGCTCGAGATGTTAGACCTAACTCCTTGCAGAGTGTCCCTTTGGAGGCCCATGTGTTTGAAAAGTGGGGAATTGATTTATTGGGGCCTTTGCCGAAAGCTAAAGGCGGGAAGATGTACATCTGTTCTGTTTTGGATTATGCTTCTCGTTATTTGTGGGCGGTGCCTCTACCTAATACCTCCGCCCAAAGTTTAGTGAAAGCTTTGATGCAGGCTTTTTGCACTCTGGGTATGCCTAGAGTCATTGTTTCAGACCTGGGTACGAATTTTATGGCAGGACTGACCCAAAAGGTTTTGCAGGTTGCTAAGATTTCCCATCACCCTGCAGTGGCTTTTCAACACCAAGGAAATGGGGCGGTGGAACGGGTACAACGAACCCTGGGCCAGATGTTACGGAAATATGCCTTGGCTCATGGTCCCCATTGGGATCAGAACTTGCCCTTTGTAGTAGCTGCATATAATGACTCTTACCAGAGAAGCCTGGGGTTTGCCCCAAACCAAGTGGTTTTTGGGAGACTTTTGAATTCTCCTCTGTCCATGCTCAGGAGCGAGTGGGAGGGGACCGAAGGAGAAGAAGGCATTAAGTTACCCTCTGTGTCAGAATATTTTGTAAACTTGAGAAAAACTCTGTCTGAGATCTGGGAACTTGCCAAAGAGAATTTAGAAGGGGCACGTGTGACCCAGAAAAGGGATTATGATGTGAAAGCAGTACAAAAGGATTTTGAGGTGGGAGACAAAGTCCTGATCCTGAAACCCGGTCGCCCACATAAACTGGATGTTAAATGGAGTGGACCAGGGGTGGTTACAGCTAAGCTAAGTACTGTGCGCTATTTGGTGGATTGTTCTGAGTTGCACGAGCGCCCAAAGGAGTACCATGCTAATTCCTTAAAACGGTACTTTGAGCCCGGGGTCCCTGTCCTAGCCATTTCAGGGGGTTTAGGGGATACCCCTTCTGCACCTATGGATCTTTTGGAAGAATACAAGCAGGCTGGTGCTATTTCAGATGTTTTACGGTTGCCGGGACTGTCAGAACGGCAAGCTGAGGAGCTGTATGAGGCCCTCAAGCCTTTTGAGAATACTTTTAGCACCAAGCCTGGTCGAACCCATTTGGCGCAGCACCACTTTAATACAGGGGATGCTGCTCCTATTGCCTCTCGTCCCTATAGGGTCAGTGAGGCGCATGCCCGCAGTGTGGAGGCGGAGTTGAAAGAAATGTTAGAACTAGATGTCATAGAGCCTAGTAAGAGTGCGTGGTCGTCTCCTATAGTTTTGGTGCCCAAGGCCGGGGGCGGAATTCGCTTTTGTGCAGATTATAGGAGGTTAAACTTGGTGACTACCCCAGATGTTTTTCCCCTGCCCAGGGTTGATACCTTAATTGAGAAACTGGGAGGGGCCAAGTTCATTTCTGTGTTGGATTTGACCAAAGGATACTGGCAGATCCCTCTGACCCCTGAAGCGGCTGAAAAGTCAGCTTTTACCACTCATGTGGGGCTGTTTCAATTCAAAGTTCTCCCGTTTGGACTCCGAAACGCACCTGCCTGTTTCCAAAGGTTAATTAACTCATTAATTCATGATATGAGTGAGTACTGTTGTGCTTATTTGGATGATCTTGCCATTTATTCCAATTCTTGGCAGGAGCACTTGGAGCATGTACAGAAAGTCTTGTCCAGACTAACGGAAGCCAACCTGACGGTCAAGCTTGCTAAGTGCCAGTTTGCTCAGGGGGAGGTTGTATACTTGGGTTTCAAAGCTGGCTCTGGAAACATCAAGGCTTTAGAAGCTAAGATCCAGAGTGTGCAAGAGTGGCCTCGCCCTCAGACCAAGAAGGACGTGCAGAGTTTCATTGGTGTGGTTAATTACTATAAAAGGTTTATTGTCCATTTTTCCACACTGGCCAGTCCTCTGACTGATTTGTGTAAAAAGTCCTTACCCCTTAAGGTGAATTGGACTGATAAGTGTCAACAGGCTTTCCAGTTGCTAAAGCGAGCCCTAGTGAGCTCTCGTGTGATGCTTGCTCCAGACCAAAGTCGCCCCTTCGTGGTTCAGACTGATGCCAGTCAGACAGGATTGGGGGCTGTTTTAATTCAGCAGGATGAAGCGGGGGAGTGGCGCCCAGTGGTTTATTTGAGCAAAAAGCTGCTTCCTCGAGAACGCAATCTGGCAGTTATTGAGAAGGAATGCCTTGCTTTGGTGTGGGCTTTGACAAAATTGCGCCCATATTTGTGGGGAAATGTCTTTGAGGTCCAAACTGATCATTCACCTCTGTGTTGGTTAGAGAGGGTGAAAAATACAAATCAAAAAACTGTTGAGATGGAATCTGACACTGCAAGACTACCAATTTACTGTGACCCATCTTCCTGGGAAGAAAAATATTGTTGCTGATGCTCTTTCTCGTATGTATCAAGCTGTAGAGTGATGCTGCTAAACTTAAGGGTGCTTGTCACTCACAGCTTGGCCAGATCTACCTCATTGTGTAAATAGTGCTGAAATTTCGGGACTTCACCCCAAATTTCATCTTAGACGGGAGGGTGTAGTGCGAGTGGGCCTCTCCGAGGTGAATTAGAGGTTGCTAAGTATAATAAAAGTGGCATCTTGAGAATGTGAGCCTGCTTGCCGTGCCTGGCGCTCCCTTTAAAGATAAACTTTCCCCTCTTACCCTTCTTAAGGGGCTATCTAGCCAAACCAAGATTTACGCTAAGTGGTGTCCTTGCCCAGCTGGGAGGGAGAGTTAAAGATCAAACAGTGACCATTAGAGAAAAGCAGCGAGGCTGGGAAAATTGGGGAGTATACAGACACCCGGAGCCGCTGTTAAATAACATGCATACAGCTGCGTTAACTACCTGACACTTGTGAATTATGCCTGAGGTCCTTAGGGATTGGAGGATGTATATTCAAGCTTAAATCGGGTTGGATAATTATCGGGATACCACGGGGGATTATTATGTATATTAATCCCGCGTTTAGAGATACTAATTGTCAGAGACCGGTGGCTGGTTTTGACCAGGAGGCTGTAACTCTCAGCTGGGGGCAAGCGGCTAGCTGCCCCGGGAAAACTCACTCTGTGTTCGTGCTGGATAGCCGAGAACAACTGTCTTTTACTTTAACCAAGCCTTGTGTGAGTATGTTTAGTTAGTTATATTTTACAACGTTCTTATTTTCTGTTTGTACTCTTTTCTAAGAAACGTGTAACCTTGTTTTAACTTCTTTGCTTTTAAATAAACTTTTGAACTTTAGTTCTGTTGCCTTGTTTTGCCTTTGGTTAATAGTGAAGCTGAGTCCAGCGTCTGACCATTCGGACCCTACCAGGTTCTTGAGTATCCTTTGGCTACACCGTAAAGTGGGCCAAGGTGTGAAGCCTGTGTAATTAAGGTGGAGGTGTGACTCCCTGACACCTCTATCGGCTTCACAGCAAGGGAGTGGTGGCAGCGTACCTGTATGTATTTGGTCATGCTTTTTGGGTTCCCGCAGACCTTCCCCCGCCTAGCTAATAGCTCTACGGGGCTCAGAGGCAGATAATAGCCGAGGGGAGGAGGAGGGGCTGTGAGAAATCCACTACAGGGGTGGTTACCTGTTTTATTGCAAGCATAATACTTTTATATACACTGCGTTTCACACAATTTGTAAAACTACTCCACACTGAACTTTTTTTCCCAATTTCCCCAAAATTTCCATTTTTTTCCTGGAAAAAAACAGGGGGACGACGATGTTTTTTTCCTCATGGCTTCAAAATTTCCAGAAATTTTCCATCTCTAGTTCCATCCCTCCCACAGAAGTCAGCAGCGATGGCCACCACCTTAGATGGCTTTAAAAGGGGATTGGACAAATTTGTGGAGGATAAGGCTATGCTCTCCCTCCATGGTAGGAGGCACTAATGCTTCTGAATACCAGTTACTGTAAACCACAGGCGGGAGAGTGCTCTTGCACATGGCTCCTGCTTTTTGGTGTATAAACGTTCTGTTTTACAATTTAAAATACTCATTTAAACATCCTTAAAATATCAGTGGCTTCCCTTCTTCTCTTTCCATAGTTCATTTTGCATACCATAAATCCCTGCATATTTTACAAAAACTAAACCATTCAGTATTCCATTATTGCATTCATCAAAACTTATTTACACTGTTGAATTTATCTTAATGCTGCCAAGGTTTTCCGGTGTACACAATTCCAACACCCCCCATATATTCAATAAAGGTTTTCCAATCCTCTCTCTAAACGTATGTTCTCTTATTCTGTATGTTAAGTCTGCAAGCTGAGCATATTCTGTCAGTTTAAGTTGCCATTCGTCTTTAGTTGGGACCTCGCTTGTTTTCCATTTTTGGGCTAACAAAACACAGGCCGTAGTAGTAGCATACATAAATAACCTTTTTTGACACCTGGGAATTTCAGTCTGAATTATCCCCAACAAAAAGGACTCTGGTTTTTTGGGGGAAAGTACTTTTAAACATTTTTTTCCAATTCTTTATGGATTATTTCCCACTACTCTTTTTACCCTTTTACAAGTCCACCACATGTGAAAGAACGTTCCCTCAACCTCTTTGCATCTCCAGCACTTACCTGATCCAGTCTTATACATTTTAGCACTGCTTTTGGGTTTCCCACAGGCATCCGGTTCACCACTGTGAGAACAGGATGCTGGATTAGATAGGAAATTGGCCTAATCCAGCAGGCTATTCCCATGTTCTTAATTTCCTCTCATATATGCATCTTAAACTCATTTTTTTTAAAAAAAAATGTTATTCTTTTCAACAGCAAAGTCAATTTAAAATGAAACTTGACTGTATTCACACAACGTCTCCCACCTGAAGAGAGATGTATATCTGAATTGATTTGCATATTTATTGCATATGTGTTTCCTAGGACGGCCACACTGAGATGCTATATCTCATTTGCAGCATGTTCCTGCTGGTTTGGAGGCTTGTTAAAGGAGGGGGGAAATCTGTTTTCAAAAAAAAAAAGGAGAACGCATTACATGTGGACTGCAAACATAAAAGTGACTCAAGTAGGAAGGGAAAGAGATAGATTGGCAGCCTGGAGTCATAATAAACCATTAAACCGTTTACAGGAGCCTTACCACAGCTTGCTGAGTTTGTTGTTCAATTACTGTTACTGATGAAGAATGCCAATAATTATGATTTGGAGCTCTGTACGACATTTGCATTTGTAAAAATATTTTTTAAAAAATCTGACTGAAAAAAACAATTGAACAACTGTGGAGTGGTAGCTACCTCTACATTTCTGGCACCTAGCTTGGTTTTAGACAAAGAATTATTATTGTAATGAAGAAACATAGAAATGGCAGAGAAGTGCAGCTTGCCAGAATTCTGCATTTCATGTCGGAAGGTTCACACTGTAGCCCGTGATCCTACCTGGGCAGAAGCTTCTGGCTGGCTATACAACGATTGTCTCTGATACTTGCTATAGCCCACAAAAGAGCCAGCCAAGACTCGGGTGGCATGTAACAAGTGAATTTAAAAACGGAAAAACCCACACACTATTTTAGGCTTTGCTTCTGTACTCATTTAAGTGGGATTAAGCATTGATTTCCCCAGTAGTAATGTATGGAAGTGAGTGCTGGACCATAAAGAAGACTGATCGCCGAAGAATTGATGCTTTTGAATTATGATGCTGGAGGAGACTCTTGAGAGTCCCATGGACTGCAAAAAGATCAAACATATCCATCCTTAAAGAAATCAGCCCTGAGTGCTCACTGGAAAGGCAGATCCTGAAGCTGAGGCTCCAGTACTTTGGCCACCTCATGAGAAGAGAAGACTCCCTGGAAAAGACCCTGATGTTGGGAAAGATGGAGGGCACAAGGAGAAGGGGACGACAGAGGATGAGATGGTTGGACAGTGTTCTCGAAGTGACTAGCATGAGTTTGGCCAAACTGCGGGAGGCAGTGGAGGATAGGGGTGCCTGGCGTGCTCTGGTCCATGGGGTCACGAAGAGTCGGACACGACTGAATGACTGAACAACAACAAGCCTTGATTTCTAATGGTTGCACCATTAATGCCCTTGTCTCTTCTCAACTGCCTCCACCCAGTTTATCTCTATTTCCTAGGTGAGGATGGCAATCACTGGACCTTCTCACTTATTTTCCAGGTTCTCTCAGATGCAGTGCCACCCACTGTGTTCATTAAGGTTTACTCCCAGGTAAATGTGCTTTAGGATTGTAGCCTTAATTAGGAAGTTTCTGCTTTCTCTGTGCCTTTGACCTACATTCCACATTAATCCAACCTGCCAACAGGTATTTATATACACGCTTGGCATCAATTCATTTGGACACAGTTTTTATTTTATTTTATTTTAAATAAAGGATGGTGTTAGCATAAGATTTTGGAAGTCATAAATAATATTGCGTTCTTCTGACTATTGTTCTTCTTTGGCAACACATGAAATAATAAGCTTTTTTCTGCATATATATATAAAAAAACCTCAGGTGAAGACAAATGGGGATTAGGAGAAAAAGACAAATTGGAATAATGAAGGAAAAGTCATTATAAGAAAAGAAAAAAAGAGATTGGTAGAATCTTCTAAAATTTAACCTAGAAGAGAGAAACCTGAAGTGAATAACTACATCATGTGGAGTGCAATTCATGTTTACTCAGAAGGAAGTCCCACTAAGTTAAATGAGGCTTCTAAAAAAAACTCAGGCCCTATTACTGCTGCCTACAGTGAAAGGGGTTATCTATAAAAAGGGACCCATACTTCCTCTTCTGGAACAAAATGTGCATACAGATTTACACTAAGATTAGTGAAATATGTTTTGTGTACCAAAAAACAAAAAGATGTCACAAAGGGCCACACGACCCTCATGTCAATGCAGCAGACCAGTGGAAGTGTATCTCAATTCTTGGGGTGAGGAATGGTTAGGTATAGTGCATAGGTGGTGTGAGAAGTAAAATACAGTGTGATTGGAGACAGCCCAGCTTTTTAGGAAACATTTTGATGCTACTATAGCACTCTTCAAACAAAAACCCTCACAAAGTCCATGAAAGTGTGAGGGGTGAGCCAGACCATGGCTGCATGGGCACCATACATTTAAAGCACATGGATTCCACAGAATCCTGGGGACAGGTAATGGTAGCTCTGTGAAGGGTGAACTACAGTTCCCAGAGTTCTTTGGGGGAAAGCCATGTGCTTTAAATGTCAGCTGCTGATATTGACATGCTGCTGTGGCCATGAGTCTCCTGGCATCACTATATTCCACTGAATGTGCAAATACGCACACCTTCCATAGGATCCAGAAACCTGCGCATTCAGGATTCCTGCTCTATAAACAGCTGTATGTGCGCTTCAACTGAACTGACACCAGGCTATTCCCCTGTCATGTGTTCACTGAGCATGTGCCAGACTTTTTTTTTTGAGTCTGTGCTTATGAGGTGACAGGCAAAGGAAGTAACCTCAGCTACACTGAAACTGGTAAAATAAGGCCACTGCACAGAGATTTATCTTACAAGAAACTCCCACCCCTCCTTCTCATAGAGTTGATTTGTTTTACATATATTTCAGTTGTTATCAAAGTTCCATTTACGCAAGCCGCCCTGGGGATTCATGTTGAATAACACAGCATAAGGCCTCTACACAGAGGAAAAGTTCCCTTAATTTCTGAACACTTTCTGGTGTCTTTGACAGGTCCGGATTGGCTGGCACTTCCTGCTTCCCTATTGGTTGATGAGGCCTAAATATAGAAATAGGCCCTCAGCAAACTAGGAATGGCTGAAAAATATGTTAGTTATGAGACTGTAATCTAGAAATCTTGGCGAGTGAGGTTTACTCACCTCACTTAAAAACCATTCAGCTCTGTGAGGGAGGAAGCTGAGTTTGAAACATTTCACAGAATTACATAGGAAACTGACCTAGACCAAGTCATTAAAAGAAAAAAATGAGGTCATTGGTCTATCTAGCTCAGCACTGTTGACGGTGATTGGCAGGGGTCTCCAGAAGTTAAGATGGGAGATTCCTAGCCCTACCTAGAAATGTTGGGGATTAAATTGATGATCTTTTGCATGTAAAGCATGCAAAATTTATACCATCAAATGATCGGCAAGAAGAATTAATAACAATTTAAGACTTTGAAAAAGTTAAAAGTCGCAACAGACTAAAAACCTCACATCAACTTTTTATACATCTAGGTAGGCTTGTCTAAACAAAAACAAAAAAATGTTTTTAGCAGGCAATGAAAAGAGTGCAGTGAAGAAATCTGCCTGAATGGCCACATACGGGGTAAGGCAACCTTGCAAGTAAACTGATACTAACAGCAGCACCTTGAACTTGGTCTGGTAGCAAATTGGCAGCCAGTGTGGAACTTAGACCACAGGTGTGGTATCACAGAGCAATGGCCCTTAACCTAAAACTACAGCTCTGTACCTGTATTATTAAGGGCACAGGAGCCAGTCCCATAATGTCTGCAATGATGCTACTGTGTGCTTGTGCTCCAGCCATCTCTTCCCCAATGTATCCCGAGTCCTGGCCATTGTCTGCCCCTCCAAGCTTAAGGGCATTCCGTTAAAGGAATCCGGGGGTGTGGATCTCGTCCGAAGGGTGAGGCTAGGACCATGCCACGACCCCTTTGGGAACCTAAGGGGAGCTCGAGTTGGTTTGCATAGACGGGGCTCCCCTTAACGGTGGTTTACCCTTACCAGACTTCCTGCGCATTGGGCAGGAGTCAGATATAGTCTGGTCTATCCAATGCCTAAGCCAATTACCGCTCACATTCTGTAACCAATAAAGTTGTGGCCAAAATTTGCCCAATAACATTAACCATACAGGGTATATTCTGTGTCCTGGTGTCTTTAGTCATCTTCGAGGGGGTGTTTGCGGGGTTTCAACACGCCACCAGTCCCAATGATGTCTGCAATGATGCTACTGAGTGCTTGTGCTCCAGCCATCTCTTTCCCAACGCATCCAGTAATGCCTCGGAACTGGATGAAAAGCAGCCTGAACAGGGGCTGCTGCTGACCTGAACCTCTTCTGAAATTCTGGTGGTTTCCTGAGTCCATGCCATCAAAACATGCACTCCACCCAAGCATGTTAAAGGAAGCACACTCAAAAAGCAAAAGCCCTTCCTTGCTTTTCAGTCAGGGCACCCAACCCTCTGTACTTACCTGTATATAGGCTTTACCATTTTGTTGGTTTAAAAAGGGGCGGGTGGGGTGGGGTGGGGGAGGGAAACCTTAACAAAACATTCCTTATTTTCCCGAGGAGTCTATTGCTGCCTCCTTGCCTCTGATAGCACATTTCCTCCTGCTAAGAGAGTGATCAGTGGCTCCCTTGGGCTTCTGGGAGGAAGAAAAGGAGGGGAAGCTGGGGACAGACTCACACCTGCTAATAGATGAATTGTCAAAGCAGGTCACTGGGGAAAATGGATTCCCTCACGGAAATGCAAAGAGTTAAATAATTCCGGGTGTTTCCTTGCATGAATTATAGCCTGCTGGAAAGCGGGTAGAGAGGTCTCTTGGAAGGGGAGGGGAAACCCCCCTCACATTCCAAAGGAGACTGCTTGGTAGTATTAAGAAATATCTCTGTGCCAGCTCGGCTCTCACTAACATGTGTGAGAGAGACTGTGCACGCCATACTGACAGTGCCTTTTCCCAAGTACTGAACAAAAGGATCTTTGGTGTGTGTGTGTGTGTGTGTGTGTGTGAAATAACAACACAGGAGCTGGGGTTGTGAAGCTTCTTCTTCATTGTACATCGCATTCTTGCTGGAAGGGAGGGTCCCCCGAGTGAAAAGTACAGCCTGGCCTTGAGTAAAAAGGGCTAATACACATCAATACACTCCCAGTGTCACTTGCGCTGTTTTCAAGTTGACAGCTAACACTAGGACTCTTGCAGTGTCTCTCCTGTGTCTGGAAGAGATGGGGTGTCAGTTATAGGGGAGGAAGGACAGGCTTGGGCACCCAGGCATGAGCAGAAAGAAAGAGGGATGACATGCTCCTAGTAGCTACTCCTGGGTGTCATCCCAGACCTGACCTTTTGAATGCAAAGCATTTTGTCAGATAGCTGGCAAGAAAGCCAGCTCCCTCGACCCCTGGGAATTCAGAAAAGGAATGGGACTATTCTTTCTCCCCATCCCCCCTTTCTCTCTCACAAACGCACACACTTTCCTTCACATTTATCCCCTTACTTCAGATCATAGAACCACAGAATTCTAGAGTTGGAAGGGACCACAGGGGGCATCTAGTCCAACCTCTTGCAATGCAGGAATCTTTTGCCCAACATGGGGCTCAATCTTAATCTCTTAATCTCATGACCCTGAGATTAAGAGTCTCATGCTCGACCTACTGAGCTATCCCAGGTATGCTTTTCCTGAATAGCAGGGTTTTGTGATTTGGTCCATTAAATTATTTGAATTATTAGTCATTTACTACAAAAAAGGTCTCTAAGTGGCTTAGATTCAGCGTCTAAGTCTTTCTAAGATTCAGAACCAAAGGTACAGCATAAAAACAGAAACAATACCTTACAATGAACACTATTATAATGACCCATAAAAGACCCAGATGTAGACAGCAGAACATTTACCGTGATCCCATCATATACCTGGGGGCAGAGATAAGCTGAAAGGATGTTAATGTTGGTGCCAGGTAGACCTCACTGGGGAAAGCATTCAACGAGTGGGGAGCCACAAGAATAAAGGCCCTCTTCCTTGTTGCTGCCCTCCAAACTCCCTCAAATGGGAGACCCAGAAGAGGACCTCAGAAGAAGATCAAAAGATAAGTTTGGCATTGAGGGTAGGACCTAACATTTGAGGATGCTGGCCTGAAAGAAGGGCCTAAAGAATAGCTTGTTGGAGAAAAGCAAATACCAGTAAATATCCTTCTCTTGAGTTCATAAGTAATGCAAGTGTAATTTTAAACCACCAGAGGGCATTGTTTGTTTATCAACCTAGCCAGCACTTGTTTGTAGCTCTCTAAATTAACTCCACCTCTAAAAGCTGAGCCATTTTGTTTATTGTTCTCTTCCAACTTGCCTGCTATTTTCTCTCTCTCATCTCCATCCAACCAATAAATAGTTTCTGCATGAATACAGCCTTCGAACTCTGCAAACTGTAAGTGATTATTCCAATCTAATTCACTCAAGCTGCAAGGTCTGCCAACATAGCTAGCATTTGGTCACCTCACCCCAACAACCACTTTAGAGCAGCTGCTCAGCTGTGTGCATGTGCGTGTGAAATCCATGTCCACATGCTCTTAAATGACCCACAAGGTTAAGGTAGGGAATTAGTCACTGTAGACATGTGAGGAGCTTGAAAAAATGGAGACTGTGTGTTGAATGAGAGGTGCATTCTGGGGTGTTTCCAGGGAGTCATGCCATTAGAAGAATGCAAGGTAATAAAATGGCTGCAAGCATAGCCGAGACCTGAATTATTAATGTTGATTGTGAGCTACTAGCTGCGATGTATTGACCAGGAGTTCTTTGATATCCTAGCAGCCAGTGTGTACTGGAGAATTCAGCGGACACTTAACTCCACTCTCGACGGCAGAGTCAATCAGCCATGCAGATCTCTTGTTCTAGGAAGCTTGTCAAGAGAGCACCACTGTCACTTCTCCAGTGACACACAGAAGGCACCCGAGTTATAAATTGGGTTTCAACATAGCCGAAGTCAGAAGAGGGTAAAGGAGAACAGCAGTCCTGCATGTTTCAGCAGCCACAAGGAAGTGTGGAGCGAGTTAAGAAGCTGTTAATCAAATCCAGGCCATGGATCTGTGCTCTGTGCTGACACCTAGCGGAGCATCTGGAACATGGCACCAAATGCAAAACAATGGCTTGTTTCATTGACCGGGTGCTGCTACATAAAAAACGGTTTACTCGACCAATCACTTAAAACAACCGTAACAGTTTCCATTGTGCTTAAAAGCTGCAGAAGAAATGACTGTACGAAACAGTAAATTTGGCTCGAACAAAGCCGGGTCTGTTAAAGCTCCAGCTTCTCCCAGATCGGCTGGCAGGAGCATAATCTTTTAGCTCTGGCACAGCTAAAAATGTATCAGAGATTTTGAAGGCTACAGATACTGAACAGTCGCACACAGTAAACACATGGTAGAACCCAGCCAAACTTGAGCACTTTAAAGTCAAATCGATTTCTGTGTGCCACTGTGAAGAAAGGGTGTGTGCTTCAGTCTCCAGCGAAACCAGTGTTGTCTCAAGAATGCCTCACTGGGTGGATCATGCCCATAGCTCAACCTGGCGTCTTCAAGTTGTTGTTGTTTATTCATTTATGAATCACTTCCCAGGAGGCATCTTGATTTGACAATGCAGTGAAACCGCGTATAAAACCATTGCACACATAACAA
Source organism: Lacerta agilis (assembly GCF_009819535.1). NCBI lineage: Eukaryota > Metazoa > Chordata > Lepidosauria > Squamata > Lacertidae > Lacerta > Lacerta agilis. Next base: position 63,167,131 of record NC_046313.1, read on the forward strand.
CTGTTAAAACAGTTCCATATATAAAAACAATTAGATGGGTTAAAAAAAACAACCTATTTCAAATCTCATACAGATACCAGCTATATCAACAGGCTTTGGGGAACCTCAAGGTTTGCAGAAGTATATTCATATTGCTTACTCTTCATCCAATGCATTCCACAAACTAGATTTGAAGCTGCATTCACACATGCACCAGGATCCATGACGACCCTGTAATTTCCTGACAAATACAGCTGTTTGTTGCATTCTCTCTCCCCCCCCCCAATCCAGCTTCAATCCAACCAGAAATCTAGATGTGGAGCAAGCAGTAATGTGAACATTTGAGGAGGAGGCTGCATATGCACAGATTACTGTGCATGCACAAATAACTTTGGGCGGGGTGGGGGTGGTGATGCAGGTGAACGCATCTCCACCCCTTTCTCTGATGTGAACAACCCCTTGCAAATGCAGCCTGAGGGGGAAATGACCTCATTGCATCTTCACTGTCTGGCCTTCTGAGCTGAGGGCAATAGAGTCTTACAAATGAATTTAGAGCATGTGCACTTGCACCTGCCCATCTCCAGGTGTGGAACCTGGTTCACTAGTGACCTTTTGCATTTTTGTCACAGCACATGTGCTTTTGGCAGAAAGGGACACACACATGCGTTTCACATCTGATCCAAGGGGGGAATTCTGATCACAGAGAAACTCCCGAGAAACCAAGCAGGGTTATACGTGCTGCATATAAAGTAATGAGGTAATTCTCTACCAGCAGGGATGTTTGGAAGCTAATAATATCCTAAACCTCCCTTTTGCCAAATACAGATGAAGGAGGCATTATATCTATTTTGACTGGTCTGTTTAGCTCCCTGAATACGGCTAAAATAGATCCTTTCTCAGCAGGAAAGTCAGGCTCCTGCTGCTAACTTAACCTGATCTTGTGTCATATGGTCTTGTTTGCAGCAGATGCAGCACTCCTCTGGATGAGTCACGTAGACAGCAAGGCTGAGACTCCTTACTCATGGTTAAGTTTGCCTGGTGTCCCTCCCCCTGCCCCCCCATTACAGCTATTCACTAGAAGGTAATGCCAGGCTTGACCCAAGGCACCCACAAGATCCATTTAAAGCACATAGGTAAAGGTAAAGGGACCCCTGACTGTTAAGTCCAGTCGCGGACGACTCTGGGGTTGCGGCGCTCATATCACTTTACTGGCCGAGGGAGCCGGTGTTTGTCCGCAGACAGCTTCCAAGACATGTGGCCAGCATGACTAAGCCACTTCTGGAGAACCAGAGCAGCGCACAGAAATACCGCTTACCTTCCCGCCGGAGCAGTATCTATTTATCTACTTGCACTTTGATGTGCTTTCGAACTGCTTGGTTGGCAGGAGCAGGGACCGAGCAACGGGAGCTCACCCTGTCACGAGGATTCGACTTGCTGATCGGCAAGCCCTAGGCTCAGTGGTTTAACCCACAGCTCAGTGGTTTAACCCACAGTGCCACCTGCGCATAGCTTCCCACGAAGAATATTGGGAACTATATTTTACTCTTTGAAATTTCCAGCATCCTACAGTTTCCCCAAAACCCACAATTCGTGGGATTCTTTGTGGGAAGCTATGTACTTTTTATTTGTGAATACATACACACAAACTTACTTAAAAAGCCATAGCCTTTGTCCTTCTAGCTGCATATTATCTACTCTGTCCTCCAAGGTCTGGGATATTGTTCTGCCCCTGGTAATTCCTCATGCCCTAGAAGAAGAGGTGGGAAGATCTCCAATCAGTAGTTGATGATGTGGTAGGGTGAAGATGCTTACTGAACCTCCCAGCAGGTGAGTTGCTGCTATTTACCGGGGGGGGGGGGGGATAGAGGCAAGGCAACAGGGAGGGTGGGGCAGGGCAAACACACCAGCTGGAGCACCAGATTGGCCCTGCTGGTGTGTTTGCACTGTGCTTCCCTCCCTGCCACCCTAGCCCCCTCCTCAATTCAGTAAGTCACATCAACACATCTGACAGGAGGTAACCACCTCCAGCACGCCACACTGTTCTTGCTCCAAACATCTTCTGTGGCCAAGAAGCTCCATAAAAGCTCACATGTTGCATCAGAGAATACATTGGAACCTGAATAAGCCTGTTGAGGATACAGGGTCATCTTAGTACATCTCCTGCACTGAAACAGATCCCTCCCTATTCCTAACCAATATCAGCTGTAAGCAGATCCCACATCTAATGACACAAGGGATCAAGATCTAAAACAGTAATAATTAATTTTGTTATTGATGCTGTGCAATGGACGGAATTAAGTTGTGGGTAATTTGTAAAAGCCTGGGATCATTTGTTGTAATTTTAGAGCAAATTACCTTCCTGGTACACGTCGGTTGACAAAACTGAACAATAAATAAAACAGAAACATAATTTTTTTTTGAGAAGGATTAACAAAATACTTCCAGGAAAAAGAATAGCATTTTATTTTTGGATGCTAACCCAAATTACAGTCTTTAGAAGGCTCTTCTGGTATTTAGCTGGAGTTCCTTTGCACTGGTGTTGCGTTATGTTTTTGGATTTCATTTAGATCTGACCCTGCATAGAATTTGCACCAGAGGGCAAGAAGAAAAGATGGCGCATTGCAGGGAGCTTGTTAGTACTGGAGAAGGTATGAAAGCATAAGGGGAAGTATAGAATTGAGAAAATAAGGCAAGGTTGTTAGAAGTAAATGGACAAGGGGGAATAAGTGCTGTTTCTGCACGTGGAGATCATGAAAAACAACAGGAAGAGGCAGAAGTGGAAGTCACACATGGAAGAGAATGAGGGCTTTCCCACACCTCCGTTTGCCCCATTGCTTTCCAGTTGGGTTTTCTGTAGATTGCCATTTGTTCTGATTTATCACTAAAGTGCAGGTTTAAAGCACCAAGCCATAATAGCTAATAAGAGCACAAGAGGAGAGAGTGTACCAATGAACCATCAATCAATCAATCAATCAATCAATCAATCCTTATTATGGTCAAAGACCAGAAAACAGAAATAACAATAATAGCACGTATAATTCTGCATCAGCACTAGTTAACAAAAAGTACATGCATGCTTCTTAATCTGGAATTTTCAGGAGGTATGATGTAAAACAGAGCCTATATTCCACACTTTTGTCATGATTCCTATGCAAATTCCTAGTTCTTCTCCACTGCTATGTAATTGCCCCTGTTGTCACCTACCCATGTCTGGTAGATAGTAGGTTTGTGTTGCAAACACACAGTTGTCACTTCTGCAGATAAGTTTATTTAAAATTTGGTCACACTACAGATATCTTAATTTAACTGAGTTTTAAAAAAATAAAAAAAAATAAAACTGCCACTGGATGCTAATTAGGAACAGATTTGATTGTTTTAAAAATATTGTGAAGTTTGTGTAATTGGCTGCAACGGTACTGAATTAGCATATACTATCTGTTGCTGCTCTTCTAGGATATAATTGGGCTTTTACTGTGCTTAAAATTGAGATTGATGACTTTAAAAAAGAAACCTTCTCTCCTCCATAAGCCACAGCAGTTCTGTTTAACAGGAGCAGGTGTGTTTCCACCATGTACTGAACAAATAATGACCACGCTAGTCTTAATTAGACACTTTCCCCTATCAGCAATGTCTGGGGCCTTTTAGTTTAAAAATGTGAGGGGGGCAGGCTATGATAGAGGTGCTTAAAATTATGCATGGTGAGAAAGAGGATAGGGAGAATTTTTTTCTCCTTCCTAACACTAGAACAAGGAAATATTGCATACGGTGTAAACCTAAATTATGGAATTCAGTATCACAAAATGTAGTGATGACAACTGACTACTAGTCATGACTGCCACCAGCTTCCTCCATGATCAGAGGCAACGTGCCTCTGAATACTAATTGCTGGGGGGGGGGGACAAGAAACGAAGGCTATTGCCCTTCCGTCACCAGTTGCCAAAATTACTTGTCTGGCCTTAGGTACTGTGCACCTTGGCTTCTGGGGTTAGTGGCTCCATTTCTTGTTCTGCCCCTGGCAACAAAATTCATTTGGCCAGCCCTGTTCTCACCATGTGTGTGTGTGAAATGTGCACTTACAGGACTCTCTAGCTGGTCCTTGGACCATATCCTCCCTCATCAGGCCACACCTCTCACTGGCTCTGCTTTGCACCCCATCCGCCTGGCTAGAATGTGTCCTTGTACTCTGATAATGCCACTTGTTTGCCTAGAGCAGTGGTTCCCAACCTTTTTTTGGGCCATGCCCCACCTAAGCATCTCTAAAATCCTGACACCCCCCCCCCCAGTGACATATAATTCTTATTATTCAAAACATGGAGGAAGCCTAAAAGGCCATTAACTGTTAATAACTCATTCTTGAATTGCCCCCCTTAAAAATAAAATTGCCCCCAGTGGGGCGTGTGCCCCATGTTGGGAACCATGGACCTAGATGGAAGATGGAGAAGGGTGTGTACAAAGGTAAAAGTCCTATCCATTGCTTTGTTTAAGGAAGTTTTTAATGTTTGATGTTTGATCATGTTTTTAATATTCTGTTGGGAGCCACCCAAAGTGGCTGGGGAAACCCAGTCAGATGGGCTGGGTATAAATTATTATTATTATTATTATTATTATTATTATTATTATTATTATTATTATTTGCTTACTTCTGCCTCTCACTGAGAGCCAGTATGGTGTAGTGGTTAGGCAAACACGCAAGACGTAACCGGCTGTGCATTCACATAAACAGTACTTTTCTATATATTCTTATCTCAATATCAAATGTTTATCTTGCACATAAACAACACATAAAGTGCAATAATATAGACGAAAGTCCCAATACATCAGTTCATTCATAAAGACCAAATATCTGCTAGTTTCTGTTCCACATATGTTCATAAAGTGTAGTGGTTAGGAGCAGTGGACTCATAATCTGGTGAACCGGGTTCGCATCCCTGCTCCTCCACATGCAGCTGCTGGGTGACCTTAGACTAGTCACACTTCTCTGAAGTCTCTCAGCCTCACTCACCTCACAGAGTGTTTGTTGTGGGGGAGGAGAGGAAAGGAGATTATTAGCCGCTTTGAGACTCCTTAGGGTAGTGATAAAGTGGGATATCAAATCCAAACTTTTCACCTCATCTACCACTGCCACATGGCCCTCAAAAGGTTGACCAGACGAGATTGTGGCCCTCAGCCTGGAAAAAGTTCCTCACCCTGTGGCAACCTGTACTGAGTTTGAATCTGAATTGTTCAGTCTTGGAGCATCACTCAGGTAGTAGGTGCTACGTACATTTTGGTTTAGATTCATGCTTTTAAAACAAATTAAATTCCGTTAAGCAAACCTTCTAAGTTATTCCTGCCTCTGAGTTCCCTGCCTATTTAAAATTCTGCTCCATGAGCTTACCTGGATTGAAGCACAAAGGTACAGTATCTTCACAGGGATAGCATTTAGTGACTCTAAAGTACAAAATGACACATTCAACCTCCTTTGTATTTATGTTCAGGTACGTTTTGGAACCTTCTGGCACATGTTTTATAAAATTCTTTTTTCTTATACAGAGCTAGGTTTCAAGGTACAGGTAAATGTGTTCAAAAGCTGCCCTCGCACTACTGTCATCATGACCAACCACCTAAGCAGCATGACATTTGTGTGTGCATCCTCACATAGGTTCTGCTGCTAAGGAACTTCAGAACTGGCTCAGGTTTTTGTGGGTTCCAAAGCAAAAGCCATCAGTGAGTTTCTGAACGCTGTCATCCCAAAGGTAAAAAAAAACCCCCTAAAATTCCTGTTTGTGTGCGGTCAGAGATATATAGCCTAAGCGGGGGCTTTTGCACCTCTGGAGTTTCGTTAGAATCTCAGTTAAACTAATAAAAGTTTTTAAACTCTCAGAATAAAAGTTAGAGTAGATACAGCTATTGTAACTTCTGCTTTGCAAGGAGAACATGGCAAGTAGTCCTTGGAATACAAAACTCTGCCATATTATTGTGCCTCTTTCTATAGCTCCTTTCTTTCGCTTTCATCTTTCGCTTGCATTTTCTGCTCCTTTCTCCCTGAGCATAGTGGGAAATGTAGTCTCCTTAAGGCTCATACAGAAACTCCTAAAGAAGGGGTGGCTGACCTTTAGCCTTCCAGATGTCAATGGATACAACTCCCATAATCCCTAATTATCTGACATGCTGACTATGGTTGATGGGACTTGGAGCCTACTGTAACAACATCCGAAGGACCACAGTCTAGCCACCCCTTGTCGGGAGCCAGCCAGCAGTTCAGGGCAGTTGAGCAGACAAAACACCTCAGCTCTGCTGCCCTTTATACTCTGCATGCTGACTGCAGAATCTGGGCATGATGGGGCTTGTGACCCTCACCTCTCTGAGCCTACTCCAGCTAAGGAATCACACACCTTCTCCCAGAGAGCTGAGATGCTATGTCTGCTCAACTGTCCATGTTGACTTGGATGTGCCGGGACTGTGCTTTGGGTTTGACTCTGGACTGTATCCTGACTGCTGGACTTCAGACTTGGCTACTTAGATTAACCCTGAACCTTGCTTCCTGATGTTTGGACTTTGGATTTTGGGTTTTGGACTTCACTTGTATGGTTCAACCCTCGGACTTTGAATTTGGACTTTGCATAACGACTTGTTGCCTGATAGGCCAGGGGTTCAGAACAGGTGTGTGTGCTCAGGTTGCGAGTTTGGTAACACATTAATAAAAATGTAATTAGATCAGATACTGCCAGGCTTAAGCTGTCTTCTAACCTCCAGCATTTGGGAAAGAATAATGGTGTATTTTGCTGCTTCACTGTGATGTTACACAAATCCTCAATACAAAATAAACAAATTCCTTCCAGTAGCACCTTAGAGACCAACTAAGTTTGTTCTTGGTATGAGCTTTCATGTGCATGAAATGTGCATGCACACGAAAGCTCATACCAAGAACAAACTTAGTTGGTCTCTAAGGTGCTACTGGAATGAATTTTTTTATTTTATTTTGTTTTGACTATGGCAGACCAACACAGCTACCTACCTGTAACTTCTTCAATAAAGTAGGTCTGTGTACTGTTAGTTATAGGATATATGCTGTTGCTCTTACTCGGTATAAGGGGCTATTCAGTAACCACAATACTGGCAGGAACGAAAGTTATCTTGGCTGTGCAGTTTTGTTGTTTGTGTAGTTTATCTCTGGGGGTCCGTTTTCCTATTTTGTGTCAAATGACAGTAACTGCAGGTCCCACCATGCCAGTGTGCATGAACAGTTAATCTTTGTCATTGTTGCTTTGTCTAGGCATGTTACTTTTGAGAGCACTAACTTGTGATGATGTTTCAGGAGTTTTATCGCCATATTATTGGGTAGCAGTCAGAAAGCAGCTTAATGCCATTTGAGGGTTTATAGGCTGAATACCTTTCCGCTTAGTTAAATTTCATGATCTAAATTATGGCTGAGATCCAAATAAGAGCCTGGTGGACTGCCTTCTTCTTCTTCTTCTTCTTCTTCTTCTTCTTCTTCTTCTTCTTCTTCTTCTTCTTCTTCTTCTTCTTCTTCTTCGAACCATGCCCTATCACAAACCATGTTGGAAACTTCCATCAATTCCAAAAGCAGCTTGAAATGGTGTGTGTGTGAGTGTGCAATGCTGTTTGAGAAAAACAAACTTAAAGTTTCCTGGGGCTCACAGCCACAGCTTCATGTTGTTTTGGAGCCATATGTGTACCAATGAATGAGTTTTTGGTTTCATATAGCTTCTTGTCTTTGTTTTTAAAGCAAGGTAAGAAGATCCCTGATGCATCAGACCAGTGGCCCATCTAGTCCAGCCTTCTGCTCTCACAGTGGCCAGCCAGATCCCTAGAGGAAGCCCTCTCCTAGCTTCCCTGCATGTCTCCTTTTGGAACCTGCTAGCTTTTGAATTACACTGCTGGGTTTCCTGTCAGAAAAGACTAAGTAGTTTGCATGGTAGAGCCTGCTTAACACATTCCCATGAAAATATTCTGTAAAACTTCCATGGCACAGAACAATGACCTAAGAGTTGGAAACTGCCATGGAGCCGTGCCTGGTTCTGAGCTGGGGATGATACAGTCAATGAAAGTGCAGGGAATAATTTCCCACCCTGGTTTTTTTTTTTTTTTTTTTTTTTAAGTATGTGGTATGCCTTTGTTTCTACCTTTTCCATCTTCCTTTTCTCCCACATAATCATGAATGGGTGCATTAAAGGGTTACGAAAGCCCGACTTGGAGCTTGAGGTTACGATCCATAGCCATGGATCTTCTGGCTCTGAGGGCAAACTACCAGCAAACTGGATGAATCTTGGGCATCAGTGGGAGGGATTTTATTCAATGTCCCTGCTAGGGATTGTGCTAAGCCCCGAGCCATAACCTCCGTGTCAAGGGTCTGGTCTCAGTCTGACCTCACCTTCTCTGCCGTGTATTACAAACCTTTCTTTGTAGTGTGGCGTTCATCTTCCTATCACATGTAAATGTTTCTTGGAACAGTATCCCAGAGTTTGAATTATAAGTACCAGTAGTTGAGAAAGGAAACTGCACAGGAAATCATAGAACCATAGAGTTGGAGGGACCCAAGGATCAGTCCAACCTCAATACAGAACCTTAACCCTGTGATTATCTATATGAGCATGCAAAGCTAAATGTTCTACATTTTGTCTAGTAGCATGGCTTTACATTGATGTTCAAGGCTAACATCAGAGCTTGGTATCCTTGGGCTCAAGGCCCCAGTAGGGCCCACTGCTGTTGCCTCCCCTGCCCCCCTAATTCCCCCCTTCTTGTCTCAACTCCAAGCAATGCCAGTCAACTGGATTGGCTGATTTTTCCCCCCAAAATGGTTAAAATATTCTAAGGGAAAGCTGGATTTTCATGTTTTAAAATAAAAGCAATAGAATCTGAATTCCTTACTTGCGTAAGAGCTCTCAAATCAGAGCTGACGTGAAGTAGGTTACAAGTGGGAGAGAGCTTTAACAAATTTCCTTTAGCGGAACTTGATGCGATCTCCTGACCTGAATTTTTACCCCATTAATTTGCTTTGAAGAACACGTGTGAGCCTAACATAGCAGCAAAATCCTCAAAAGAGCCGAACTATAAATGTTAAAAACAAAAGAAACAGCTAAACAGAGCAAGGGAAACCTCATGTATCATTAAAATAATAATTTTTTTTTTTTTACCTAAATCAGTAAAGATCAAGCAAGGTAGAGGGTTAAAAAAAAAATAGAGAGGAGAAGAAGTGTTGCTATTCAGTGTTAAAAGAAGCAAACCTGGGAGTAAGCCCAATGCTTCTGAAAGGGGCTTTTCATGATACATCCTCATGAAAAACGACAACCCTCCCATAATCCATCAGATATGGTTCTGCAAAGGCATTTAAATGTGGGGTCCTGTCAAGTAAGGCAAAAGCCTAATGATGGATGATCCAAAGGAGTTTATCTTGCTCTGGGAAAAAAAGACTTTGGAACTGACACTTTATGTATTTCCAGGCCAATAACAACAGCTTAAAATAACGCCCTCTCCCTCCCTCAAAGAGGACCTGACAGCACGGGAGAGAGAGGAGGGGGCTGAGAGAGCAGCGATCACAAATGATTCAGTTTCAGGGTCTGAGAACTTTGTTGTGGGCAGCACAGCTCTGAAATGATTTATAATTAACTACAAGATGAAGACTCAAATGCCATGCTTTCATAACAGGGCTATAAAAATAACCGCATTCATGGTGTTTGCAAAATTGGAAACAAATGTCCCAAGGAAAACAAGAGCTCTTTTGCTTTTTTTACCCATGCTTTGGTGAAAGGAAAATACTGGGAGTCCGAACATTAGTACAAAAGATGAGCCAGTATCATCTGTCATGGGAAATTCATCTGGGCAAAAGCAGGATTGCTCCATTACTCCTTTATGACTCTGACAGATGTATAACTACACTGAAATGCCTTACATTAAAAAAGCCATTATATGCCCTTCTTCTTTTTTTCCAAGTTTTGTTCGTTTGCATGTAAAAGGTCTCAGAAAGGAATACAATGCCCCACAGTAAATGTGTATGAAGTATTACCTCACATTTTCTAGAAGGCATTGGAAAGTTAGGATAATTTGAAGATCCAAGTTAAAATCCATAGCCAGCCCCAATATATGATGACAGCCCTGGGAGATTCTTTCCATTGGTAAAACAATAATTTTACTTCAGAACATCAATGTGCATTTTGGTCACAAAAAGTACCTAATTATTGTGGTAAAGTATATTTTATCACCTTCACCATCACCACATTTTTATGAATATGAATGAAGAGCTGATTGACAGTGGAATGGCCAGCCCTGGAAGGTCTCTCCTTCCTTGAAGGTTTTTTAAAGCAGTGGATGGATGGCCATCTATCATGGATGCTTTAGTTGAGATTCCTGCATTGTACGGGGTCAGATTAGATTACCCCCAGTGTCCCTTTCAATTCTACCATTCTGTGATTCTATGATTATAAAATCACCCCCCCTTTTGCTTTCTGACTTAAGGCCTGAGGAAGTGTGGCATAGATCAGGCCTCACAAACTAATGTCTCTCAGTTTTCTTTCTTTATTTATTTATTTGTGTGTGTGTGTGTGTGTGTGTGTGTGTGTGTGTGTAATTTATCTATATAGCACCATCTCATGTAAAATATCAAGGTGGTGTACAACAATATATACAAATACAATAAAACATAAAGTACCACAAATGCAATACAAGGCAATTATTGAAATGACTAGTTAATCCTAAGGAAAAAAAATAAGTGAATAGGCCTGTCGGAATAAAACAGTCCTTAAGAAATACAGTGGTACCTTGGGTTAAAAACTTAAGTCGTTCTGGAGGTTCGTTCTTAACCTGAAACTGTTCTTAACCTGAGGTATCACTTTAGCTAATGGGGCCTCCTGCTGCTGCTGCGCCACCGCTGTGCAATTTCTGTTCTCATCCTAAAGTAAAGTTCTTAACCCGATGTACTATTTCTGGGTTATGGGGGTCCGTAACCTGAAGCGTCTGTAACATGAAGTGCCTGTAACCCGAGGTACCACTGTATCTGAAAGTCAGCAGTGAGAGCACCCGCTGAATCTCCGTTGGAATAGTTTTCCATAGCATAGGGGTGGCAATACTGAATGTCCAACTTTTAATTGTGGCCAGTTGGGTCTCTGTAACATGGGGAACACTTAAATGGTAGATTACACCATGCTGCCTCTTTCTTGTAAGTAATCAAACAGAATCCATAGTACAATGGGACATTTCCCATTTTGATGTGAGAAAGACCCACATTCAAATTCATTTCCCTCCAAACCAGCTTTAATCTGAACTGAGAAAAAGAATGACACAGCTGCATTTTAAGATGACTTCCTTTGCCAGACCTTTCTTAGGCATTACAATTATGTTGTTGTTCAGTCGTTCAGTCGTATCCGACTCTTCGTGACCCCATGGACCAGAGCACACCAGGCACCCCTATCCTCCACTGCCTCCCGCAGTTTGGCCAAACTCATGCTAGTCATTTCGAGAACACTGTCCAACCATCTCATCCTCTGTCGTCCCCTTCTCCTTGTGCCCTCCATCTTTCCCAACACCAGGGTCTTTTCCAGGGAGTCTTCTCTTCTCATGAGGTGGCCAAAGTACTGGAGCCTCAACTTCAGGATCTGTCCTTCCAGTGAGCACTCAGGGCTGATTTCTTTAAGGATGGATAAGTTTGATCTTTTTGCAGTCCATGGGACTCTCAAGAGTCTCCTCCAGCACCATAATTCAAAAGCATCAATTCTTCGGTGATCAGTCTTTTTTATGGTCCAGCTCTCACTTCCATACATTACTACTGGGAAAACCATAGCTTTAACTATATGGACCTTTGTTGGCTAGGTGATGTCTCTGCTTTTTAAGATGCTGTCTAGGTTTGTCATTGCTTTCCTCCCAAGAAGCAGGCGTCTTTTAATTTCGTGACTGCTGTCACCATCTGCAGTGATCATGGAGCCCAAGAAAGTAAAATCTCTCACTGCCTCCATTTCTTCCCCTTCTATTTGCCAGGAGGTGATGGGACCAGTGGCCATGATCTTAGTTTTTTTATGTTGAGCTTCAGACCATATTTTACACTCTCCTCTTTCACCCTCATTAAAAGGATCTTTAATTCCTCCTCACTTTCTGCCATCAAGGTTGTGTCATCAGCATATCTGAGGTTGTTGATATTTCTTCCGGCAATCTTAATTCCGTCTTGGGATTCATCCAGTCCAGCCTTTCGCATGATGAATTCTGCATATAAGTTAAATAAGCAGGGAGACAATATACAGCCTTGTCGTACTCCTTTCCCAATTTTGAACCAATCAGTTGTTCCATATCCAGTTCTAACTGTAGCTTCTTGTCCCACATAGAGATTTCTCAGGAGACGGATGAGGTGATCAGGCACTCCCATTTCTTTAAGAACTTGCAATAGTTTGCTGTGGTCGACACAGTCAAATGTTTTTGTGTAGTCAATGAAGCAGAAGTAGATGTTTTTCTGGAACTCTCTAGCTTTCTCCATAATCCAGCACATGTTCGCAATTTGGTCTCTGGTTCCTCTGCCCCTTCGAAATCCAGCTTGCACTTCTGGGAGTTCTTGGTCCACATACTGCTTAAGCCTGCCTTGTAGAATTTTAAGCATAACCTTGCTAATGTGTGAAATGAGCACAATTGTGTGGTAGTTGGAGCATTCTTTGGCACTGGCCTTCTTTGGGATTGGGATGTAGACTGATCTTCTCCAGTCCTTTGGCCACTGCTGAGTTTTCCAAACTTGCTGGCATATTGAGTGTAGCACCTTAGCAGCAACATCCTTTAAATTTTTAAATAATTCAGCTGGAATATCGTCACTTCCACTGGCCTTGTTATTAGCATCCATATATAAAAATTTAAAATATATACAAATAAACAGCCATGTAATATATATATAACGTCAAGGATTAGCATTTTAAGCTAGTAATGTGTAGCCAGCCTTTGAGGGGTCAGATTACCAGGTTTTAATGAATACACAAATCAGGAATGCAGAACTTACTTCAACAGAGTAAATGGCATACCTAAGACTTTCAGCTGCATTTGTGCTGATTATTTCTGGAGTGGTTGTTCCCTATTCTATCACTCCTCTATAAAAATGTTTCTCTTCTGATCTGGACCCCTACTATGCTCACACTGAGATGGGAAGGAGGAGTTTGGCAGGAACAGGACATCACAAACACGTCAAGTCAAAGCAACTTTTGTTTTCTGTGCCAAAAACCTCAGTGGCATTTACAGACTCTACAATATTTTTTTAAAAAAGAAAACTTCTGCAAGTTAGCACATAGCATCCCTTAATGATAAACAGAAGTAAAAATCCAGTATGTATGTATTTAATTTGATATATATCCCTCTATTCAAAAACTGAGGGCAACGTGCAGCATTTTTGAATATTAAAAACACCAGATGCTTGCTCAAATAATGGACAAATTCCCTTTCCTCTGAAATATATTACCATCCTATTTCAGCAGTGTCAGGTCCCTAAAGAGAACCTGCTGTGCTACCATCTTGGTGTCCATACATCCAATATGAAATGCCTCCATGTTGCTGGTCAAGATAAACTTGCTGTTTCGCAGCTCAGTAAAGCATCCATCAAAGTTAGCAATTGCAGATCAATATTGTTTTCTGCATCATAAGAATCTTCAGAATCCCTCTGTGATTAGAATGTTCCTTTATGATGGGACGTGGAAGTGGAGACGTCTGAAATGTTCACAAGCCATCACACACACGATTTTGGTGCACTGCATGCATGAATGGCTTGGGTGTGCAGGACACCTTTCCCTCAATAGAGTTTTCCGAATTAGGACTTAAGTTCTGGAATTAACTTGAATGAGTTTCTCCGGCAAGAAAAGTAAGCTGGCCCACTGACCAAATAAGAGCACCAGAGAGTGTAGATCATTCTAGGCTCTAAAAAAGAAAAACAGGGGAGAGAAAAGAAGAAAGTTGCTAACTAGGACTAGCCCCTTCATTTGATCATTTCAAACAGTGGATGCAATCCATTAAGCGCAAGTAAATACACCGAGTTTCAGGCCAGTTGTCACGTGGAAATTGATCTCTCATCTCTGACTGTCACAAAAACCTGGGCACTCAAGAGAGGCACAGGAAGAATGAGCAACCCACTGTTTTCTTTCAGAAAGTTATTTATTGAAAAAGTCTCCAGACACAGTAAAAAACAACAAGTTCAGAGTCAACTGTGTCTATAGCAGCCAATAGAGCAAAGTCTAACAGGCTTTAGGATCCGGCAGTGTAACATTTAAATCATTACCAATTTATTATAGGCAAAACATATTTCTAATTCTGTATGCAAAGCTTGCTTTCCTTTTTTGCCATTGCCACTGACAGTTTAGGCCGCTTCTTCTTCTTCTTCTTCTCCCCCTTCCCTCAGCTAGAACATTTTCAAGGGTAGATTTTTGTTGTTGCTGTTTCATTCTCACATCAAGGTCCTTCTGATCCCAAGCTTGCTATTATCCATAAATTAATTTCTGGCACTACAATAAATTGTAGCAAACCCAATAAACTGCAAGCTTACAGTTAATTCTTTGCCATTTTTCTTTTTTAAAACAAGCACTCCATGAGAAAGGAGGAATAAAAAGCAGTAAACGTTTGCTGGAGTGCCAGCCGGGATCAACAGAATGAATTTATGTTTCCAATTGTCTTCCTTCCTCGTCAAAGCTCTTTAATTGCAGTCAACACCCTTTATTAGCTTTGTTGGATTGGGCCAGTTTTAGAGCACCTCGTGCAATCATTCTCAGGGGCCAGCCTACAAACACACTTTCCATTCTCACCCAAATGTGAGCAGATGCTTCAGCCTCAGTTCAGGCAGAGTTTCTGCTGTTTTCAGTTCAAGCATCAAGTCGTGGATATGGTGCCTGCTGCCACATGCAGCCTCTGAGATCAAAGTTTCTAGGGTTAAAAAGGTGGAGGGCTATGAGCTACCGGTAATTTAGCATGACAGACCCTATTGGTTCTAGAAGGTGAGCTATACCTGGGTACAAGAACACCCTTGAGGTCTTCCCTTGGCACCCACAAAACCTCTGAGCCAGTCATCTCAAATCATCCCAGGTGTTGAGGGTGGTTACCTGTCCCTCCCTCCTTCTTCTGAAAAGAACGTAGAGCTGAGGAAGGAAGTTGGAAGAGTGACTCTCTTTCCTGTTTCCTCTTTCAGCTATATGTGCCTTTCAAGGCTCAGATTGATTCTACGGGATCCAATGTTTACCCAGATGGATCCCATGGAAAACTGAAGTGTGCACAAACGTGCTGTCTCTCTTTCTGCTGGTGTGGCACTTGGCTGTGACAAGAAGTGACAAGTGGCAGTGGCATCCATGTGGGAAAGGGGCCCACTGTGAATCATGCTGGATGGGCATAGAAACTTCAAAGGATAGCACCCACAATTTCCTCCTGCTTAGAGGAGACCAGCAGTGACTGCTACTCAACAAGAAATTGCTTCAGAGGCAGCCTGTTGGGGGTGCTGCTGAGATGGCGGACCAGGCTTCTAAGGAGTTTGTTGCAGCCACGGCTGCCGCTGTGACAGCAGGTAATGCATTCCTTGGAGGCTTGTTCTGTTGCTCCTGTGGATCCTGCCACCTGAGGTGGTCATCTCACCTTGCCTCATGGGCTGCCTGGCCCTGCTTTTGCCTGGCCTGCAGCTATTACTGAATCATTGCTCAGAGAGTGACAGTTCTGCAGAATAACAGTTCTGCAGAAAGCCCTTGGCATATTTGTTATTATTATTATTTTTAGGTGATCCAGGTTTTATGTAACTTTGGTTTTCTTACGAGTTGTGTTATTACATTGTACCACTGCTTTGGGATTATTCTCATAAACAGGGGGCTAGGCATTTCTTAAATAAATAAATAAATAAATAAATAAATAAATAAGCAAGCCCCCATGCAGGCCTCACCATAGACTGCCATGAATTAGCCAATAGGATTTAACACCATTAACAACCAAGGCAAAGCCTGTCGCTTGCAGCTCATTCCTCAAGACAAAGGAAAATGTGTATCTAGTCCATTAGGTAACTGAAATGTGAAAATAGCTTCATTTTTCTTGGCACGATAATACAGATTTAGAGCCTCATTTCCATTAAAATTACTGGGTTGAAATGTCCACTTGGAATTCTTATTATGATTGATATGTATTTACAGGGAAAATATACATTCTGAAATCTCTGGTTAAACAGCCTGTCTCTTTTGGAAGAATCCCAGTTTGGAGATTTGTGTTAGAAGATGCAATGTCAGGGGAAAGTAAGAGCAGCTACCACAGGACACCAGTGCCCGCTCACCAGATGACCTTCAAATTTAGTGTGTAGTTGAGGCTGAGATCCCATTTGTTGATTGATGTTAATTCATTTTGGTTATATCAGCATATCAGGAGCACGATAGTAATAAGCTGTAATAGGCTGAGCAAATTTATTAAGGGCCAGTTTAAGGCTTTTGCCAAACTCTTTCTGTATGGCTTTAAATTTCGGTAACTATCTTCCACCATGATCCCACCCCCCACCCCCGTTACGTCATGGGGGAAATTACAATAACCTTTTGTTAATTATATATATATATAACTAAACTGTAGGCTATGTCCATAACAACAAAAAATCTTCAAAACAGGAAACAACCCACATCAAATCAGCTAGAAAAGTGCACACAGTCTAATGCTATCCTTAAATCTGGCAGTCCAGAATAACATAAACAGTGTTCATTTCTGTATGAATTTGTTTCT
Source organism: Lacerta agilis (assembly GCF_009819535.1). Lineage (NCBI taxonomy): Eukaryota > Metazoa > Chordata > Lepidosauria > Squamata > Lacertidae > Lacerta > Lacerta agilis. Next base: position 63,183,790 of record NC_046313.1, read on the forward strand.
CATTGCAACTTTTTCATGATTTCTTATATAATACATCAGCTGTGGAACTACAAGGAACTTTTAACACAGTTCATCAAGAGTTATGCATGGCTGGTCTTTTTACAAATCCAGAGTCCATGTGGAAGCCATTATGGGGTTACTGCAGATCACCATGTGGTGATCATGTAAACTTAATTTTCTCATGCCCTGACATTTCTTAGGATGCAATCCTAAACAGATCTCCTAGGGACAAAACCCTACTGAATAAAGTGGAACTTGCTTCTAAGTAAAAATGCAAAAATGTTCTCTGAGGTGGCAATCCTACTTTCCAGGGAACAAGCCTTCTTGCACTCAATAGATCTTTCATCTGAGCAGACCCATACAGGATTATGCATGGTGAATTCTTTTTGTATACAGTACAGGAATGTGTATGGGACAGGAGAGCTGGCCTGTCTCACAACCTAATTAGAACAGTAAATTCTTTAAGGGTTATTGAGTGCTAGAACATTACCCTTGCATAGTTAGATCTAGCAATAAATATTGTTTCCTCAAAACCTAAACTGGCAGTCCAGCATAAAAACCAGAATGAGCCTGATTAATGGCACAATCCTATTCATCATTACTCAAAAGTAAAGTCCCACTGTGTTCAATAGGGCTTTCCCCCAGGTACATAAGATCATAGCCTAAGTGAATCAAAGTGAGCTAGTCACAGTTGCTCAGCGATGAAGACCCAGGAAAGAAATACATTTAAATAAATGTTATTTTGGAACACATATTCACATAAGGAAAATATCTGGGTGGCAGCCAATGGGTTCTTCGCCCCTCCCATGCCTACTGATTCTCCACAGCGAACCCTCAAAGGTCTGTTCCACACACATTCCAGCTCACCTGCAGTTTGGATCCCGGTTAGCAGTGACCTGGTAGTGGTGGTGGGGGAACCAATTAAAAAGGTTTTAGGAAAGAAGGGTGGGGGAGAATTAAGAAGGAAGGAAAAGATAAGTACTCCTCTCCCACCCACTGATTATTCCATGCAAGTCATTGTCTTCCCTGCAGCTCATCAGTCACATAAGCATTGCAAGGGAACCACGTAGTTGGTACTAATCTACTGTTTCCCTCTTAATTGTAGCTTTGCTCTTGGGTGAAAAGAACTAGGAGGAGAGCAAAAGCAGAATGCCAGAATAGAGTAAGTAGTGATGATGGTCACAACAGCAGCAGCTAGTGTTTCAGTTGCCAAAGCACCTTTCCTTGGAACACACCTGCCCACAATTCATCTCACCTTCTCTTTTTTTGATTGGTGGATCCATGGATGTCCCTGCCTTGTGGCAGTTACAGAGATAGGGATATAAAGGATGTATCAGGCCAAGGAGGAAGAACCTGGAAATCACTGTCGTAGTGTAAGTTGCTTCATCCCAATAACTAGAAAGGCAGTGACAGAATCCCTGGTGATGGGATCCATGCCAGCTAATGTTTCTGAGGAATTTGGACTTCAGGCAGACTTTCCTTAGTGACATGCAGTGCTTGCTCTCTCACTTGAAAGAAGAGCAGTGCTGGCCGAATACCTTGTAATGTTAGCAGGTACTGCGGATGGGTGATTTTAGATACTGCCCAACCCACTTAGATTTTGGAGATGTAGAATATCAAGAGCTGATGCCTGAAGCATCTCAGAAAAAAGGGGTTGAGGGCCCACTTGGCTTTGCTTCAGTTGGATTGGCTTTGTGTCCATGGAGACCGATCCTCATTTGGGAAGGTCCGGGTGCAATATGAGACCATAGAAAAGGCAAGGCTCCACACAGAATGAGGAAAAGCCACTGAGGGTTAAGACCAGGTCAGTGCAGTGGGCTAGATAACAGTAGAATGCACCTAGAAACAACCTCCTAGTTTATAGAATACTACAACAGGAAACATTTGTTTCCCTCCCTGTCAGCAGTTCATTGGTCTCATTTGCTCCCTCACTGGCCTTCCTTCGCATTATTTTGAGTTCAGGCTAAGGCCATAGGTTTCTTTTCACTTCTTTATGTCATAAACAATCAGCTGCTGACATAATGGACATCTATCTCATAGCCATTGACTTTTGCCCTGCACTTGTAGGAACCATTACTGTATCACAACAAGGTTTTATGGATCTGGTGGTCTGGAGAACAGATGGTGGGATTTAATTAGTTCTCAGATTGGGTTCCTTCTTTTAATTCAGGGGTAGCAAACATGCCAGCTGCAGGCCAGGATTTTCCAGTTCTGAGCTTTTTTAGATCTGGCTTGAAGAGTTGGTGTGTGTATATATATATATATATATATATATATATATATATATATATATGAACTGAGTTATTTGCAGCAAATATCTTATATACATAAAAGTAGTCATGTAAGCAATCATCCTTGATTCAAATATTTCTTCTTTTCTCTCTGTGTTAAATATGGCAGTGATTTCCAAAATACATCAATCTGCCAAGTGAGGAAAGACTAAATGTTGTAAAGTCTACATTTTTTGTTGATGTTCTTTCTGTATACTCTTCCTGATGGACTTTTCATGAGACATGATGATGGATTCTTCGCAAGAGGCCCCTGAGAACACTCAAAATACTGACACACCATGTTGTGATGCTAATCTGGAGAAATAGCCTCTTGTAACCTGTACTTTTCTTGGAATGGTTCCTATTTACACTCAAACAAAAATGGCTGTGATGAAATCTAATCCGTGATTCCAATGCAAATAATTTGAATGGAGTTTGAATTTCCTCTATGACAACAACAATAATAATTTACAACATTGTGGAAAAAAGTATATAGGAATTGGCCAATGGTCTCATGGCCATTTGTCAAAGTCTACTACCAGGAAAACTATAACAGGAAAACTGAAATATGAAGTCTTAATGCGAACTGGAAGCCTTACATGAAACTGGTCAGTTTTAGAAGTTTGACAAGTGTCATAAGCTGCTGCTTGGTTTTAATCATGTATTTGAATATATCTGAATGTTACTATTTATTAATAAAAATATTTATATACTGCCTGTTGTGTGGGCATATTGAGGTGGTGTGCAACAATATAATAAAATGTAAATGCAATCAAAATAGTAAAAATTCATAATAATGAGCACGCACACACAGGCTTGGGAGCCTCAATAGCACCCCTCTAGAGGCTTCACCCAGGGCAAAAAACCTGGCTAGACCTACTGTAGCTATGGCAGTACCCTTCCAACAAATACCTTGGCTCCCTAAAGTTGGTGTGCCTGAAGGTGATATGTTTACTACTGGTTTTCACTTCTATCCCCCACTTGCCCCCATCAAGTAATGAACTAGATAGGGAAGCAGATATGTGGCAGTATAGCAAACTGGTTCATCTTTGTAGTTCTGTAAAAATAAAAATTCTAGGCCTGTAACAATGGCTTTTAGTTATGGAGGAGAGCATCTGAAATGGATAATCTGAACAAAGACAAAAGGACCATCACTTTGTTGTATGTGATATCTTACAGAATGAAAGCTCTGGTGGGTGGAGCTTACTTTGTGAGTGAAGGTTTTTAAAAACAGACTAACTCCAATATACTGCATTTCCTTTTCTGTTCTGTTTCCCTCTGTGCTTCTTGGTTTACCAGTCTAAACGATCCAAGACTTGGCGTTTTACTCTAGGATCGACTGTATATGGTGGACAATCAGCTGTGAAGCAGCAGGAAGTCATTAATTCTTCCAGCTTACTGCACCTGCTTTTAACCCCCCCCCATAATAATGTTGTTGTAAATCAATGAACATGGTTTATAATAGCAATGATGCCCTTGAAATCTGTTCATACTGCCATCAGCGAGTGGTTTGCCAGAGCATTTGCTGCCCTTGGCTTCACCTTGGGCTATTAGCTGACAAATCGGTCATTAGCCAATGGTAATGACCAATTTTGTAGGGATGATTGCTTAAATATCGCCCACCTTGAAAAGAGAATTATTGCTCAACTGAGAAACGAACCCGTATTTTCAACTCAGTGGACCTAATGATCTTATCTTATTTCCCATCCTACGGTGCTGTGGGATCATAGACGTGAAGGGCTGCTTCCCTGCCTGCATTCAACGACTTGTCTTCAGAGGGTGGGGGAGGGGAATGTTCTCCATCTTTGTATTAATTCTTGAAGCATCAGTGGATGAAGACAGATGGTAATGAAACCAATGTAGCTGAAAGTGACTGAAATGATAATAGATTCTTTACGATGTCCAGAGATTCTGGACTCTTAGTCTCATCACACACGCACTTCAGTGCCAAAGTCTGCCATCTTAAGCTTAGTATTCCTGTCGCCGCCTTTGGGCTCACTAGAGCAGCAAAACCTAGCAGAGGTTTGCCCAGATGGCTCTTCCTCTCTTGCCAGGTTGGATGCAACAGTAGCCACTCACCGGCATTGCTACTAATATCATGGATCAAGAAGCACAAGGTGGCCAGTGACTTCCCACTAGTCTTAATTTGGTTTCATATGCACTTTTAATTCTGACATCTGTATGGATTGTAAGCTCTCTTGAAGGTCAAAGTTTTGGGGGGAAACGGTGGGACAGAAATAAATAATAATACGTGAAAATTAAAAATGGGATTCCAGAGCTTGACATAAATGTTGGGGTGTATGGGGTGCTAGGGTAGGGGTAGTACCTCTGGTGGGGGACACATCACACTCCTCCTGGGGTAGTTTGTCCACCTTTGGTCACCGTCCTGCACTCAGCTCTCACCTGTGGCTCCTAGAAACTGTCAGCATGCGACAGTGGCCAAACCCCAGGATCGGCTTTGACTGACTGGCGAAACCAGGTGAGGGTAGCTGATGGGTCTCAAACCCTTAGTGGGTTAGGGACTTGCCCTGCATGAGAAGGCAAGCTCTAGCAGATTGAGTGGGCAAGACCTAGGCAGCCCAGGATCTCCATACACTCTTCCCAGACTTGCACCCTGGGGAAGTCACTTCAATGCTGCTAACGCAGTGGGTTGACTTCATTCTTGGAGGTGCACTCCATTGTCTCCCGAGACAGACGGGTGCCAACAACATAAATGTCCTAGTAGCACAGGTTGTATATGTGTGTAAATAAACCATATATAATAAAAATAATAAAAATCCTTCCAGTAGCACCTTAGAGACCAACTAAGTTTGTTCTTGGTATGAGCTTTCCTGTGGTATCTGAAGAAGTGTGCATGCACACGAAAGCTCATACCAAGAACAAACTTAGTTGGTCTCTAAGGTGCTACTGGAAGGAATTTTTTATTTTATTTTGTTTTGACTATGGCAGACCAACATGACTACCTACCTGTAACCATATATAACAAAGATACCACAGTCTCCGCCATGCCTCTTTGTTGTAAAAGGAAACCCAGACCTGGAACCCATGGAATTTCACATCACTCAGAGATTGGGGTGGCATGTAACAATATGTTCTAAACTGAGACTGGAGTATTTCTCAAAAAGCTGCATGAGACCTATTAATTGTGGCTAATGTCATGTGTATTCAGCTTCAGAAGTCAGTGGTGGGAGCATAAATTTGTACATAGCTTACCCCCTCCCCCCCTCTCTCACACACAGAGACACAGACAGACAGACAGACAGACAGACAGACAGACAGACAGCACCCCCTCAGGAGATTCATACAGAGCTGCTCATCAAATGATCAGCCTGATAACTAGGAAAGGGCAGTTTGCTTCTCCCATCAGTGTACTGGGCTGGCTGGAGAGGTTTAAAAAAACAAACAAACAAAAAACAGTGTTATGTCTCTTTATATGTCTTCATTTTTGCCACTGCTGCCCAAATTGGTGGGGTCTGCAGGGGGATGATGAAAAAAAAAAATTGTTTGGTGGCTGGATCTATAGGAGAAAAAAATCCAAATAAATTATATTCTTTCCACACAAGACTGACATACAGCCAGTCTTGTCAGTCACTGGTCACCACCAGCAATGAGAAATTGCTCCCTAGGTGAGCAGGTGGTGACTCAGAGTTTGTGACTTACAGCACAGTCTCTAGGGTAAGGCATTTTTAAAAAACCCACTAGATGGACTCAATTGAGTGCTGATTGAATTCTAGTCATTTATGGAGCCAGTACTTTCACTAGATCTCTCATCCTTTGTGCTGTAGAGAAACTCTGCTGTTTGCATCCCTTTAGGCCACTGAAGACAGTTTAATATTGGCTTTAATTATTGCTGGACATTTTCTTAATTCCGTTGGTGTTTGGGCTATAAACCACACTGGGATTAATGAAATTAATGAAATACGTATATAGATTAAATAAACAGAAGATTGTCATCTATTGCTCTGTGAATGCAGTCTTAGGCTTTGGAAAGAACTCTTTTATCTTCTTTCATTTGCCTTTTCCTTGCCCTGAGGCCAAGTCACAGGAAAAGGTGTGAGGTAAACTCTAATTAGCTGTTGCATTTGTTGCAGAAGCTGCAGCTGCCCTCATAAGAGAAAATAGCCTGGAAACTGCTTGCATGCAGAGTTGAGGGCTAGGTTAAGACTGCTTACCCAGTAAATAAAAATGGGTAGTAGACTGTATTATTTTTTCCATGTCCTTGGGCAGAACTCCACATTGTGTATCTTGATGTGAAATCTGTACTCTACGACTCTTGTACTCATGGAGGATAAGGTCATCAGTGCTACTAGCCACAATGGCTATGCTGTGCCCAAATGGTTGGAGGCAGTGATGCTTCTAAATACAGTGGTACCTCAGGTTACAAACACCCCAGGTTACAAACACTTTGGGTTACAGACTCTGCTAACCCGGAGGTAGTACCTCGGGTTAAGAACTTTACCTCAGGATGAGAACAGAAATCGCACGCCAGTGGTGTGGCGGCAGCGGGAAGCCCCATTAGCTAAAGTGGTACCTCAGGTTAAGAACCGTTTCAGGTTAAGAACGGGCCTCCGGGGCGAATTAAGTTTGTAACCAGAGGTACCACTGTACCAGTTGCTGGAAGCCACACAAAGGGATCTGATTTTGTGCTCAGATCCCGCTTGAAGGTTTCCCATGGGTATCTGGGTTGCCATAGTGAGAACAGGAAGCTAGAATAGATGGGCCATGTTCTTACATTCTTATGATGTGCAGTGATTGCCTCAGGAGTTAGCTGAGTGGACAGGGAGGAGATGGGGATGAGATTCATCAGGAGGAATGCCTTCACTTGTTCCACCTCTTGGGGGGAATATAACATTACACCTCTATTGAGGTGGGATTAACCCCTGACCAAGTTTAGGATTCCAGCAAAGGCCTACTTCTTCCCCACCACATCCCATTTCCACCCACTTCCATCTAGCACTGGCAGCAGCCTGCTGCTGGCACAAGGCTATCTCCGCAGCAGCAAAATTTATTATCTGGTGTAGCTTTGCTCTAATGCCAACACTGGGAGAGTTTGGGAGGAACTCTGTCACACTCAAGCAGGGAAAACCTAAGTACACCATGGCTCTTTATTTCTTATCTCTGTAGCCAACTAGAAAGCTCCGTACTCAAGTGTATGATCATAGACTGAATGTGTAAGGCAGTCTAACAAGCTGCCCAGTGCCTTTCATGATTATATCACAAGTGGTTTCCATCAGCCGACACATCAAACACACACAAAGCATGCCACCAGAGCTGAAACAATGTTGTTGGCAACCACCAGATGGTTCAATTAAAAAAAAAATTTTTTTTTTGAAAGCAAAAGTTTTGCAAAAAAATATGGACCATTCTTTTAGGCTCCCTTGGCTAATCAACAAAGGAAAGCATGGCCTTGTTTTGTTTCTAGAATCAAACAACCACCGTCTTGTCTAACTTCCTGCTCCTTAGTGAGAAGAAAGATAAATGTAAAGCTAAGCAGCCTCTGTGTGAAAATTAGAAATGGACTTGGAGTTGTTACATCATCACAATGTTGTTACACTGGAGCAGCTTGTTGTTAATCCATTTAAACTCAACATATTCCATAGTGCTGTAGTATAATACATATCAAAAAGGATGCAGTCATGTCTGTTTTGATACTGCCATGTCTTGGTGCTACTTGGATAGTCTTACATTACATGGAATTAGTTCCACATTTCTTATTTTGCCATTAGCATATTAATGCACAAAGCTGATAAAACTAAAAGCCTAGATACTCAAGCACTTCTGGTTTCTTCATCACAGAGCCGTGCTTCTTAGCTTTATAAGGCTGCATGAATGGATCAGCACATATTATTTTTATATTATGTCCCCTGAACTATAGCTGATATACTCTCTCTGTTTCCTTGTTGATGGTGGAGGTGGTCTTAAATTGGTTAAAGTGGGTTTAACAATGAAGCACGGTATGTTGTGGTTTTGATTTCAATCACACCTTGTACCTAATAGTGCATCATTTGGGCGTAGGTGTGATTCATTTAACTGAAGCTGGGGGAACGAATTATCTCACTGAATTTCTCCAGGGGAAGGAAAAATTCCCCCAACAGATTATGGGTGGAGAGGGTGCCCCTTTCTGGCCTCCTTTTTCTCCCCCATCAAAGGTGGCAGGAGGGAGAGTGGGGAGTGGGGCTTCAGTGACAGGTAGCATTTTTTGTTTTGTTTGGCTCAAGCAGCAAAACGTCCTGGCCTGGCCCTGGAGCTAACCATTCTCTCTTACCTCTAGTCTCTGTGAAGGTTTTCCTTCTCAGCAGCAATTAGGCTGGTAAAAAGCTACCACACATGCTTTTTTTTTTTTAGGGGAGTTGGTGCTGGAGGGGAAAGGAAGGCATAAGGGATATCATGCACCCAGACATGTGAACTTTAGTTCCATCTAAACATCATGGACTGCTGCCATTGGAAGGTTGGACACTACTGGACTGAAAAAATCACCTGCTCCTTCAGATTCCTTCCACCATGATACCTATGACTTTCAGGTAGTATCTCTTGATCACTGTGGACAGACGAAACTCATTCATGCTAAATTTGCATTGTAGAGTTGTTGTTACTTATCATCCCTCACATGAATAAACTACCAACCCCACAACTACAGTATAGGCTCTGAATGAATTGCATCTTCCCTGTGCACCACAATGGAAATTCTAAAGGATGACCTGGATGTTTAGATGGAAACCAGATTACTGCCTGACATAGCTGACATGTATGTCAGCACTTTATATGGTGCATGCTAATGTGCAGGTGTGCTTGTAGTACTTGCAGCGTTGTAATGGTCACATTCTGCGTGACTGCTGAAACTCTTAATCAGTCCCTCCTGATGAAACATTAATGAACTTTGTAAATGCAGGAAGCAGTGGGAAATAAATGAATTTCAGCTGGGGTTTGAAGAGCTGTCAGTTCCTCTTGCTGCAATGTTTCAGAGGAACGTCCTTTCTGATAAAGCCTCTGAGAAACGTGGAGGAGTTTGGAAGAGGGGTTGGAAAAACAGGATGCCGAATGGCAGGCTTTACTAATGTTTAGCATCTGTAAAGAATTCAGCAACAGCACACAGTGCAAGTGAGGGGAGTGCTAGCAAACAAGGGAAAGTTGTTAATCTGAGAGTGATGGGTGAAAGGGGAGAAATTAGTCGTCCCCCCTACTTTTTTTTTCCAGCTGGAGGCCTGCTAGCATTTTACAGTAGTGCTACAGTGAACAGACTTGATTACAGCAATAATGAACAATGCTACTTTGTGCGGCTGTAGATTTTTTCATCCCAGAACCATAAAGGACTTCACAAACACCATGTAAGTTCTGGACAAGTCGGTAGGGATCTTTCTCAATGGGACATTTATACTCTTAGTAGCTGATATTAGTACAGTGGTACCTCGCTAGACGAATGCCTCGCTAGACGAAAAACTCGCTAGACGAAAGGCATTCGCTAACGAAAGGATGACTCACAAGACGAATTTCCCTATGGGCGCGACTCGCAAGACGAAAAATTCAATGCATTCCTATGGGAATTAAATTCCTATGCATTCCTATGCATTCCTATGGTCGTGCTTCGCAAGACGAATTTTTCGCAATACGAAACGACTCGCAGAACGAATTAATTTCGTCTTGCGAGGCACCACTGTATACAGATTAGTAAACAGAGGTATGGGGGGAATCATAGAACTATTTAACTGTCTTGATTTTTTTTTAAACTGTCTTGATTTTTAAAACAATTTGTAAAAATAAAAAAGTAGCACTACATTTAATGGAATCTTGAAAAAATTATAACTGATTGGTGACATTGGCAAAAGCTGGCATCTAGGTCACTTAACCTATTCAATGCGTCCATGTTCTTCTCTCATTGTGTATTGCCAAGTAATACCTTGTTTAATTTTACCAATCAAACTGCTGCATCCACTGAGATTTTCTGAGAAGTCCAGCTATCTCAAAGGTGTGTTTAGTTATACACCTTTGCTGGTTCTTTTTGGTTCAAAGACTCTGGAATTCCCACAGTAATAGGGTTGCCATACATCTCAAGCAGTTTCCGGCAAAATGTACTGGAAATATCCAGACGTATGGCAGCCCATGTTGGCAGTGCCGTTTTTGCTGCTTTCCCACAAAAATAGCTAAAAAATGGCTTTCTTTCTTTCTTTTTCTTTTGCAATTTTGCCAAAAAATGCAAGATCTTTGGACAAAATGAAACAAACAAACAACTAATCAACTTTGCCCCCCCCAAAGCTCAACAACTATATATTAGATTACTTACCACAAGTACAATGTTCACATGTACCACAGGTACAATGTTCATATTACCTGATTCAGGCATAATTATTTTTGTAGAGATAATTCATACATTCACTTTGAGTATCTCAGTGTTGACGCATCCAGAAATAAAAGACCAAGTGAAATATGCACATGTGTGAAGCAGGCTAAGTCTCCTTGGCAGTCGCTGCATATCACATATCACACCAAATCATAGTTTAGTCCAACGTGCATGACCTACAGCATGCCTCCGAATTATGTGCTTCTGCTCCCCACACCCCTGCCTGGCTAGGAAGAGGACTTCAGAAGCTTTTACTTTTGGTATTAACTGTAGTTTGTTGGGTTATCTGGTACAACAAAGTGTGGTTTAAGACTTAACTGTGTGGTCAGCTTCAGTGAACCATAGTTAGTGTTTACCACATTATGGCTCTGGATGACATGGCAAGGTTTGGCTAACTAAAAATGCTAGTCAAAGCTTCCAAAGTCCTCTTTCTGGCCATGCAGGGAAAGGAAACAGGAAGGGGGAAATGTCTGATTCCTAGACCCTCTGTGGCTTATGTACTCATGCTAAACTGTGGTTTACTGTTATGAACCCAGCCTGTGGCTCACTTTTAGGCTGCAACCCTATGTGTCCTGGAGTAAGGCCATTTAAAAAACAATGGTGTTTAATTCTGAGTAAATATGCATAGGCTTGCACTGTACTTCCTAGTGATAAATCTTGCACTTGTGGCTGGATTAGAGGGATCTATTTGTCTATCAAGAATTGCAGCAGTAATATAATTGGCCTTTATGTTACTGGTCCCCGAAACTCACTTCTGCCACCCTGTTGCCCTACCCACAATCCCTGCCAAAGCCATTAGTGGGTTGTGCAATGTGATTCCAAGATCATAGTTATTTATTTAGGCCAGATTTCTACTCTTCTCTGCGGTGATCGGAATCTTTGGAATTCCACAAAACTCTTCCTTAGGAAATTTAATCCATTCAGTAATCTGCTCAAACCTTTATTTCCAGGACATAAAACATGCATCCAGGAAGTTAAACATATTCTCAAAATCTTTGCTGAACTGGGATATAAAACATTGTTGGCTGCAATGGTAGGAATGTGAGAGTAATTTTGGAGTTTATTTATTTTATTTATCTCTCCTTGGATCATTATGGCCGGATCATTGCAACAGAAAGGCATTCAAAACATCCTGATCTCTAGCAAACGATATAACCCGAGCCTATAAAATTCAAGGACTATACAATTAAAGTAAGTAAACAGGCATGAAAAATACAGAATTTTCCAAAGCTAAAAACAAACATGGTCCTGATCCGATGAACAGCTGTACTGATGCAGTATATCGAAGGAAAAGGCAGGAAGCGTTTTATTTGCTCTGTCCGAAGGATTCAAAGTTTCCTGATTTCTTGGGTGGGCACAACCTTATAACATTAGCCAAACTAGACTAGATAATGTAGCGTACAGCTGTGGTCTTGTTTTTTTCTACCTAAGCAATGATACTCCTCAGAACGAACACAGTGGGTGGGCAGGAGAGGGTTATCTCTTCCTTCCGCAGGACATAGGAAGCTGTCTTATCCTAATCAAACATTGCTCCATCCAGCTTAGTATTAACTACACCTATTGGCAACAGCTGCTGTCCAAGGTTTCAAGCAACAGTCTCCCCCAGCCCTACCTGGAGATGTTGGGGATTGAACCCGAGACCTTCTGACTTCAAAACAGATGCTCTGCTGCTGAGCTACAGCTGTTCCCCAAAGCATGGTTGGAAAAACGCACATCCTAAACATGGCTAGGAGACTTTTCTCCTAAGGCTCCCTAGCTGTACAGGGAAGGGGTGTTGTTCCAATCATGCTGGGTAAGGAGAACCTCCCCTCTTCACTTCCTGTGCTCCCCATCAGGATTTGTCCTCCTCCACATGCTTGCAATTTAGGAAGAAAAGACAAGGTATATAGATGCATGTGTGCCTCTAGCCCCCAGTTGCCTCAGTAACAAATGGGATTGATATTCTCCTCTGTGTACCACCAGCCTGTCCTGGGAATATGCTTTAGCTATGACAGTGGGAAAGAAAGCTGCGTTTTTGGAAGGGACTGTCAGTGACACCTTGAGCTGAAGTAGACAAGGAAGACAAGTCCCATTGATTTCAATAGAAAATTCCAAGGAAATGTGCTTGGGATGACTGCCTAAAGCTACGTCTAATGATTTTTAAATTGGCCACCTTCAGTTAAATGCATTATAAGTTGTTACAAAGTGCTTCCTTGGTGATTGGAGAGGGAAGTGAATTTACACACCTCTGTTTTGCAAACCGGAGGGAGTTGTGGAAAAGGATTGAAGGACAGCTCCCCCTCCCCTGCCGCCTATGTGCTTGAAGAATTGGACTCACAGGGTAGAGAGGAAAAAATCAGGAAGAGAACTTGGGTCCTCTTTTGCAGCTTCCATTGGGTATCCATTGGGTATTATGCTCTTCAGTTATTTCAGAAGCTTCCTTAATATTATCCCTTTTTGGATTCAGTAACGGTTCAGTCCTCAGCAGGCATTCTTGGAATAAATGAATCTTCTTCTTATTCCTATTATTATTTATTAAATTTATATACCACCCCTTCATCCGTGGATCACAATATCTGAGGTTTACAATATAAAACCACAAAAATACATACCGTAGCAAGTAGGCTTAGGAATGCAGTGTTAATTTATTTCATTTTATTTAATCGTTAAATTTATATTCCTCCCTCCCAAAGGTGCCCAATTTTATGTGAATAAGATTGCAGTTAGAAACAAACATACTTAGAAGTGTTACAAACCTATAAAAACAATAAAACACAATAACACATCTGATGCAAGTTTAAGAACAGGAAACGTAAGTCAGGGAAGTGTGAAAAAACACGCCCTCTTTTTTTTATATGGTAGGGCAAACTGCTACTATGAATGCATGGGGAATCATGCTATACAGAATAAAAAGAAGAAGGGAAGAAGAAGAAGAAGAAGAAGAAGAAGAAGAAGAAGAAGAAGAAGAAGAAGAAGAAGAAATTTAGGATTTCTCACCCCAAAGGCTCGGAGAGCACAACCAATGAAAAAAGGGCATTAAGAAAAGATGAGTCTCTTCTCCTTTAAGGAGGCACATGACTTGATGTGATGAATCTGCTGATCTTTTAAGCTTCCCTTGGGTTGCCTGGGATTTATTTATTTATTTATTTAACCCCCACCCCCACCCCCTCACCCCCCTGCCTGCCTCTGGCTTTAATCTTGCTCACAATTAGGCAAGTTATGTCTCATGAATCAGATGCATATTTAACAGTGCACAGGACTCTAAGCATAGCAAATGCAATTTTGGTTACATTGCACTTTTGACAAATAGAAGTGTGTTTGGCTTTGCAACTACACAGAACTCACTATTTCCTCCAGGGTTCCATTTGTGATGGAACCAGTATTACCAGAACTGGGAAGGTCTCCATCCACATTTCGAGCTCTTCCAGAACAGAGGTCTTTCAATCTGGCATTTAAATAAATAAAATAAAAATAAAATAAAATAAAATAAAATACTCATTGCTTTTTCTGAAGCCATACTCTGAAATGGAATATTTGGACCCAGCACCGACATAGGAGAAATGCATGTGCAAATTAGGAATGCAGGGTGTCAGTTAGGATATGGTTGGGGATGAGGTGACTTGAGACATCTCCAGCTCTGTGAAGGGAAACAGCTTTATTATAGATTCCCACACTGTAAGTCAGCTCATCAAATGAATGGCAGACCTTTTCGTAATAAGCCGAATAATCACATCTGTTTCTCTAGCATGAGAAAACTTAGAAAGCTATTCAAATTCCTTAAATTTCCTTTGTTGGCACTGCATACTTACATTTTTATCAGCCTCCGTGCAAGAAAGATGTTTGCATGTAATGGACCCCACATCTGTAAATATATATGCAATTGCAAACACTATCTGTATTTGTTTAAATGCATCTGTGTGCAGAGGTATATAAAGATAATATGTGAGTCATAGAAGCCCTTTCCTGGTATTCAGTATCTACAAGAGTGGGGGCATCCTGTCACCCCCCCTCCCTCCTGCAGCAACATGTCCTGATCTTCTTTTTTGCAGCCCTTCATGAGTTGGAGGCTTCCCATAGGCATCTGGTTGGCTGCTCTGAAGAGGATGTTAAACTACACGGGCTTTTGGCCTGATCCAGCAGGCTCTTGTAGTCTTATGGAGGGTGAACTCCTGTAATTGTGGAAATTCCCTGGGCAGATTAGAACAGGGATTGTGCAATATTCTAAATCACACGGGGAGTCTCTCAATGAGCACAGGAGGCTCCCTGCTTCAGAAGATCACACTCCAGCATAAGCATTGAACACCTGAATAGGTCTGTTTTACCAGCCAAATCCTAATCACATTTATCAGGAAGTAAAGCCCTATTCATTTATTTTTTACTTCCATGTACAATTGCTTAGGATTGTAGCCATCCTGAGTAGTCTTATATAGTAAAACTGCCACTACATTTAGAATGCATATCTGCCTTCATCCTGGGATTGCAAACAGAGGATTCAGGTGAGGGTGCAGCAAAATTATTTAATTAATGTTGGTGGTACAGTACTAAGGGGATTAACCAGGTTATGGGAAAGTGCATTATCTGTTGAAGTGTTTACAGTTCCAAATAGTCCCGTTGCTCTTTCTTTCTTTCTTTCTTTCTTTCTTTCTTTCTTTCTTTCTTTCTTTCTTTCTTTCTTTCTTGTGATAAATAGATTAGGCACCAGAGGGCAGGCTTTCCTGTGCCTGAATCCCGTAGCCTGGATCCACAGCTATTGTTATGTTTATGCAAATAGCCTTTGACATAATAGCTTTGAAACAGTTGAAAATTGGATTGTGCCTTGAGGCCAAACATTCAGACCACCACCTTGGCTATATTCATCTGCCAGAGTAAATTGGGTTCAGTGTAGGCTCCACGTGCTGTATTTCAGAGCGAGATTACAGGGTGGCAATAACTTTTGTCCAGGAAAGACAAACGCAGGTTTCTGGCAGGAACAGTGGAAACACTTAGCCTCCCACCATCTGATGAGATATAGATTGCACAGAGAATTTCTTTAGACTTCCAAGGACAAATTTTCAAAGTGGGATCTCCATTTCTAGCTTTTGCCTGCATCTCAATCAAATTAAGGTTGAAACTCCTGAAATAAATACCTAGTAACGAATTGAAGCTATTCAAAGAGTGAATTTACTACCCAGCACAAATCCATATCTCTTTACCTGATAGTGCCAGTAGGATTGAAGGTGCTATTGAAGGGTTAACTGTTTGCCTTTCTAAAGTCTTGCCTTTTTTAAGGCTACAGATCTGTCTGCCACAAGACAAATTATGCAGCATATAAGTGGTAAGAGTAAGCCAATCATTAAATCTCACAGTCCATTCTGCCTGTCATCATGAAAAACTGAATGAAAGGAAAAGGAAGAGAAACAGCATCATCTAGGGCTGGAGTGGCCTGATGTGACTGCAAGGCCTCAAGAGAGATGTTTAATTTTGTTTTCATTCCAACCAGAGCTTTATGGCTCTTTTTGTTTTAGTACTCAGGAGTGGTCAATGACGTGGTGCCCTCCAAATGTTGCTGGTGTATTACTCCAATCGTCCCTTGCCATTGGTCATGCCAGCTGGGACTGATGGGAGCTGGAATCCAAGAATTGTTGTTGTTGTTGGCACCTGTCCATCTCAGGGGACAATGGAGGAGTGTGCCTTTGAGCGTGAAGTCAAACTGTTGGAAGGTTGCATTGCCTGCTATGGCTGTAGAAACCAATAGAGGAGAGGCATGTTTTGTTGCAGCTGGGGCAGATGTAGGCGTCTGGTTATGCTGCTGCAGATGCACCATGGCATTTCTTCTCTCTGTGCTCCTCCCAGCAGTCATTTCTCTTTTGGTCTCTGCTATGGATATGCAACCTGACTGCCTGTCTCTAGGCACTGCAGTTGTTTGCAAGAGATTTCCAAATGGCAGGGTTTATGTTGCCAGCCTTCATGCCACATTTGCAGACCTCTTTGTAATGCAGAGTTGGTCTACCAACAGACCTGGTGCCTGAGGCCAACACACAAGCCTGGTAGACCTCCATCTTGGTATTGGAAATTAGCGTCACATTCTCCCATACCCTTTTGGAGAGGTGAGCGACTATTGTAGCTGCCTTGCCAATACGCTTGTCCAGGTCAGCTTTGATGGACAGGCTGCTGGTTATGGTGGAACCCAGGTAGACAAAATTGTCTACCAACTCAAGCATGTGTTCATCAGTGCTGATGTGTGAGGTGCTGGCAAGGAGGTTGGCTACCCTTGGGTAAGTTGTTTTACTGACTGAAAGGCTGAATGTTACGAAGGTGGACCAGAAAAACATCTTGCTTGACAGCGGGTGTTTCATACAGAAATGCTCCAAAGATTGCAACATACAAAATTTAAAGATAAAGGTAAAGGGACCCCTGACCATTAGGTCCAGTCATGGACGACTGTGGGGTTGTGGCGCTCATCTCGCTTTACTGGCCGAGGGAGCCAGTGTACAGTTTCCAGGTCATGTGGCCAGCATGACTAAGCCGCTTCTGGCAAACCAGAGCAGTGCACGGAAACGCCGTTTACATTCCCGCCGGAGCGGTATCTATTTATCTACTTGCACTTTGACGTGCTTTCAAACTGCTAGTTTGGCAGGAGCAGGGACCGAGCAATGGGAGCTCACCCCGTTGTGGGGATTTGAACCTCCGACCTTCTGATTGGCAAGCCCTAGGCTCTGTGGTTTAACCCACAGTGCCACCCGCATCCCATACAAAATTTAGGGACCTCTTAATCATGATGCCATGTCTATTGTTAATTTGTAATAGAAGTAGGCCTGATCTAGAAGCCCTTAGCCATCACATAGATGCCTGGCGTGCTCTGGTCCATGGGGTCATGAAGAGTGGGTGTGGGAGAGAGTTTGGTTAATTGTGGTGTGGATAGTTAGCACTGAGGGAGAAGCACTTGACTTTCACTCAGATAAACTCTCTATTGTTTTATGCATACCAGGGCTGCTCCTTAAAAAAATAAATAAATGAAAATGGATTCCAGGAATAAGCCTTGTGGAAATCTGGTTTGTTTTTGACAGTCCTTTCCTCAGGCATATACTGTACTGGAATTTGATTCTGATTTCACATGCAGTGATATACTTCATTGATTACTGTTACCACCTCAGGTGAGCTGCATTGTTCCTGGGTCAGACAGAAACAATATGGTTGTTCCATCTGGTTACATAGGATGTTTTCTCCAGACGCTTAAAAACAACCTAAATCACAGTGGGCTGAAATAGGTATCCTGAATATTTATCGCATCTCACAGCTCCTTTGTATGTTACGCAGCAGCAAATACTATATATTCCATCCCATGTACAGAATCCAATCTCCTATATACCGTGTTTCTCATAAAATAAGACACCGTCTTATATTTTTTCCCCCCTCAACAAAACACAGTATGGCTTATTTTCAGGGGATGACTTATTTTAACCGCGTTGCATCGGTACGCTGCATAGCCACGCCTCTCCAGGCTGTTTTAATGGGAGGTGCCGCGTCACTATGGCTTATTTTCGGGGTATGGCTTATTTTCGGGGAACGGCTTATATTTCGCAAATGCATAGAAATCCTGCTATGGCTTATTTTATGGCCATGTCTTATTTTAGGAGAAACACGGTATCACATCCTCTATCCTTATATATTGTATCCACACTGCCTACAACTTCCTAAATATGTCACATGTACTCTCACAGTCAGTTCCAATTCCCTATATCAGTATGCATATCTATCCATCTGTCTGCCTGTCTGTATAATGATTCCCCAGCAGCTAACACAATTTTTTAAAATATTAAAACAACAATACAATAACAACACACAAAAACAACATAAAACAAGCGTAGCAAAAAAGCCAATAGCCAGATTATACATAGAATATTTAAGGCCTAATTCAGGAGTAGCTGATTTAGTGCCCTCCAGAAACTGCTGCACTTCATTTCCTATCAACCTTAGCCAGCAGGGCCAATGGTTAAGAATAATGGGAGTTGTAGTCCACCAACACCTGGTGGACTAGGAGGGCACTATGTTGATCTGGTCTCTGAGAGCTATCAGAGTTGGAGCCAGGAGAGTCTCTCTGGGGTGGCACAATTGAAGAGGCTCTATATCAACTGATCCCTGCCTCAGTGCCTCACATCTGAAAGTGGAGGTGGAATGGGACCTGCAGGCTAGCTTCTGAGGCCAACCTAAGTAGTCAGGTACGATGCTGGCAGGACTTAACATTTATAAAAATGTACATTATCTATAACATGGTCCTTATTTTTTTCCCTCAGCTCCAGATTCAAAACTGAAGCCTTTGATTTGGGATTGTTGGGTTTTGGGGTTGTTTATTTTTTTGGAAGGCTTTGTAAATGACAACTGTTTTTGTTCTCCCTACCCCTTTCACTTTCTTCTCCGTTTCTTTTACAATTAATTAGCTAATAATTTTGCTACTGATCTAGTCCTCATTTTAAAAAATAAAAAAGCCGAATCCCTGCCTTAGATCTGGTCAGAACAAAGGTGGGAGAATTTATGTCTTAATTTTAGTTCATTACGGCAGAGAGAGCATCTCCTCCCATCACTCTCGCGCTCCCCCCTCCTTCCTCCCTGCCATCCTTTGGAGTATCAGTTATCACCGTGCCCCTAAACTCTTCACACTCGGCAGCGGCACTGGAAGAGCCATCACTGCCCTTTATCTTCCGCTGCCTCATTAAGAGAAATGAACCTGAGTCTGAGAGAAATGACACAAGGGAAATAAAAATGTAATCCCTCGGTGCCACCTATAATGAATTGTTATGAAAACCATGAAAATATCTGTCTGCGGATATTGTTCTTTGATTTGAAGTCGGTGTTGTAAGCAGTAATTTTTGTCATTAAAGCTGTTAATCTGTTCGGTGCTCCTCATAAGTTTTTATGAAGAAAAACAGCCCTGCTGCCTACATGCTCATCGCAGGGAGCTCCTGAGCAACGCACCACGAAGCGGAGTGCATTTGAATAATTAGTTTTAATTATGGCTGAGGTCGCTGTCTGTTTCGCCTGCAAAGTTACAGCGCTTGTGGCGGCTTGTCCACAACAGCTCCATGTTGGGCTGATGGACCCACTTAGCTTGTCACAGTGTTATCCCCCCCCCTCACCACCTCTGACAAATGCCAGCTTTGTGGTGGGTACAGCATGACACAACTAAGAACCAAGGCAATTCTGACTGTTCCGGAAAGAGAAGGGGCCATATTTGAGAGGCAGGTCATATTCTCTGGTGGCTTCCTGACAGCTGCAGAGTTAAGAGGACACTGAAAGGAGAGCAAAGGGAGCAGGAAGGTCTCCCAAGAGAGCTGGCACATTCTCAAATATACCTAGAGCTTTCATGATCTTGCTGGCTTTAGGACACAAAAAGTATTTCTTCACGCAATACGGAAACAGTGTGAGGAACTCGCTATTATGACAGAGAACTGAAGCACCATCATACATGGAGACTGAGGCCTATCAGTCACCATCAACCATGCTAGGCCAATGTGCAAAGATTAGGAATTAACTGTAGGGACTGGATTAAATAGAAAGTGTTGTATGAACCTCACTGAGGCATCTGTGGTGCAGTTAAGTGATTGTAGACTCCGGACTCATTTTTTTAATATATTTTTTTAGGGGAAGGGCTCTATAGTTATGTCTGTCACTTTACACATAACACACCTAACTTTAGTTACTTCAGACTGTGGTAAGCCAGCCCTGCTGCATTCTGGGAGCCCTCCACATTTTGCTGCACCCAGGGCAGGACTCCCCTAATGAACCCCATCAGTGGACTTCTGCTTCCAGAACTGGGCTTTACCCATTTCTTCCCCTGTGTGCCCCCCCAAACTGGCCTGGGAGGGTATCAGGAGAACCCTCTCTTCCAAAACACCATGCAGGGGGAAGAGAGGAGAAGTTCCATCTGGCAAAGTGCAGTGTTTGTGCAAACGGAACATTTGTCCTAGTGTGATACTGAACTCCATGTAATTCCAACAAAACACACAATGTGCCCCATTATGTTGCTTCAAAAGATGCAACTTTTTTGGGGGGGGGGTGCTAGCAAAAAGATTGAATCAAATTTTGAGTAGGGGTGCCTTATGTTTTGAATTCATTATAGAGACTCTGAAGGGGCATCTTCCCCTCACCCCTTTTAATGGCAGGTTGAGGTCCAGCAGTGCAGATGTGAGAACTTCTCCCTGCATCATCATCATCATCATCATCATCATCATTTTCTAACTGCCCTTCATCCAAGGATTACAGGGCCATTTACAATGTAAAATTTGTGATTTTGTCATTCAATTTTATTTATTTCCCTATCTTCCACCTTTCCTCTGTCTTGGAACTCAAGGCAGTATAAATGTGGTTCTCATGCAGTTGCACATCCAGATGCTGACCAGATCTAGACCTGCCTAGCTTTGGTAAGGTGGTGGTTTCATGTGCCTTCAGACCAAGGCTGCGTACACACTATGCCTTTTAAAGCACATCCGAAGCACGTTCCACTCCTCCTCAAAGAATTCTGGGCACTGTAGTTTATCGCTCACAGAAATACAATTCCCAGCAACCCTTAACAAACTACAGTGCCCAGCATTCTTTGAGGCAGAAAATGAGCTTCCAGTGTTCTTTACAGGTGTGGGTGTGGGTGGGTGTACACAATCTGTATCTGGTCTGAAGCATCACTGAAGGAGAGTGGATCCAACCATGGGGGGGGGGGCGGGGGGCTGTAACATATACATTCATCTTGAATAGTAAATAAGTAAATAAATTTCTATTCCACTCTACATCCCAAAGGAGCCCAGGGTAGCAAACGACAAAGCAGCAAAACAACACGATTTAAAAATAAATCTCTGAATGAACAGAGATTATTGATATTTTACATGAACAGTGTTGGGCTTCAGCATAAATCCTTGTAAGAATGAGTGGCAGATACAATCGAAGAAACAGCGGGTGGATGCATAAGAGAGACGAGGCTACATTGACTTTTAACATTTTCTTTAGGAAAGTGGAATTCTATGTAGGGCAGATTTCTCTGTCCTTCTCCTGAGTCACCTGCATGCAAAACAGCAAGCATGTAAGCCCCCTGCCCCCCCCTGCTCTTCACATCCAGGAACATTGTTAAGTTATAGTGATTTTCTGAGTCGAGGACAAGATGATTGGTGAAAGAGAGGTTTTGAAGGCACCATTAACATGGTAGGCTGAGCCCGTTGACAATAAGTCAATGATTGTTTCTGACGTGACTCTTAAGAGTAGCAAAAGGACATCTGTAGGATGACTCATATTAATGGAAGAGGAGTATGTATGACTTGAGATTTAGGACAGATGTCAAGTTCAGGAAAGTGTAGTGTAAGGAAGATCATTTTTATCATCAGAGTAGCAGGAGACAACTTGTCAGATTGATGTTGACTCCCTTCTTTTTATTGTTTTGGCAGTTCTGTTGGCAAAGGAAGAAAGAGCAGAGGGAGAGGAGAGATACCAAGCGGCAACCTTGACCAAAATACTCTGTAGGTAAGGTGAATGACCTCCCATGAAATATGGCTAATCTGCGACCACAGCAGGGCAGAGGGAAAGGGATTGGGGGTGGGCGAGTGGGAGGAGAAAACTTTGACATCAAAAGGAAGTGTTAAGTGCAGGTATCATGGATTTCTAATGCTGCAGTTCTGTACACACTTACATGAGGGTAAGCCCCATTGAACACAATAAACATACATAGGATTGCAATTCAACACTTTCGTTTTGTTTGTTTGTGTTTTACTTGTTTTGGGGTGTGTTTTGCCTGCTTTAGGGAGAGGTTTCTGAGCATCGCCTGCTTTTCATCTGTGGAATGGATATCTTGTGATGCCCACAGCTGCCCCCTCATTCTGGAAGGTTGGGCACCCCGGTTTTAAACTTGCGAGTTTTGGCTGCTCCTTTATTCTCACTATTTATCTATATATGATATTCAAAAGCGATCTTTGGTGCTGTTTACTCTCATGGCTACTTGATATTTAGTTGCCTAGATTTGCTGCAAGTCGAAATCAATTTAAACTGTGTGTATTCCAATACAAAAGTTATTAACAGCAGGCTTAAAATAGCTACCATGTTAAGTTCAAAGTGCTGGTTCTGGTGTATTAAGCCCTATACAGCTTGGGACCTGAAATACCACCACACCCCTTAAATACCCCTGCTGCAGGTCTGTTCTTTACAGTGTATGTAGGTATTGGTAGTTAATGTTGCGGCACCTACCCTATGGAATTCCCTCCCACTGAGTATTAGGAAGGCACCGTCACTGTTCTCTTGCCTCCTCTTTCAACAAACCTTGGAGATCTTTCCTGATCTGCATCTGTGCTGGAATTGTTGTTAATACGTTTTTTTTTTTAAAAATTGTTTTACCACTTTTTTGCTGCCCTGGGCTCCTTTGGGAGGAGGATAATTTTTTAAATAAAATAAAATAAAAATCAGATATTTTCAGAGGTGGTAATTTAAAAAAATATTTTTTTCAGTGACGATTATGCTGTGTCATCATTCATGGTGGGACCGTTTTGTAGAATTGCCAGTCTAATTCACATTTCTGTAATTTCTGTAACATTTCTCCCCATCCTTGGGGATTTGGCCCCGGATTAGGGAAGGGATGGACCACATGATTTGCAGGCAGGAAAATCCCAGGTTCTATCCCTGGCATCTCCAGGAGGATTTGGGAAAGGCTCCTTCCTGGAGAACCACTGCAACTCACTGTTGACAATACTACACTAGAATAGGCAAACAAAGGAATCAGGACAGGTAGGATAACATGCAGATAGAAGTCCTTCCCCGTAGAGGTGCTTCTGCCACCTTCATTGTCCAGCTGTCCTCATATGCTGAAGGTATACCTCTCTGCCCTTTGACACTTGAGAGAGATATTTTCAGGACCTGCTCTGGCTGTGATTGTAATTTGTTTTAAACGCTATATTCTATATTGCTGTAACCTGCCCCAGAACCTTCTGGTGAAGAGAGCATAATAAATCTAATAATAATCAAACTAGTAATAAAATTATCATCCTGATGCTTCATGGAACATATACCACAAGTTTCCATGTTTCTCAAACAGAGGAGAACTTGCAGATTAGTTGAGAAGAACGTTATGGATAATGTAGCAAGTCAGCTAGGGCTACCCACCTTTCTACAGTGGTAGAATTTTTTTGGTGATTGGTTGGATCTCTATTGTGGAAAATCCCAGCACTTGTATCTTTTTTTTAAAATCTCAATCCAAGATTAAACCAGTCCAAAAATGTTAAGAGTTTCTCTTAAATGGCTTTTTTGGAAAGAGAAATATGGAAATAATCCATTACACTCAACCTCATCTCCAGCTGTTCAAATAGCAGAGGACCATAAACTGGATGAAGAGCCTGCAGATCTGACTGCTGACACTGTTGGGCTCAGAGAGACACGGCCCTCATTATGGCCTAGAAGTGTGAGAAGCTTCTGTGGAAGGGAACAAATCTTTTTTTTCTCTCTCAAGAGCTGCTGTTCTGGGGCTGCTTGATCTAATGCTTGGAAAACATTTGGTTTGTTATAACATGCTTCTAGCACAACAGAACGGAATCTCTTGGCGAGGAGTGGTTGGTTGTGGCAGCAGCTGGATCTGTCACCTGAGGCTGCTACCTGAGGCAACCACCTTACCTCATAGGCGAGCTGGCCCTGTATACTAGGGTAGAGTGTGAATTAAAATATGCATTACATGCACACTTTTACCCTAGTATATACATCATCACATCTTAGTGAAAAACTACAAAGATGCCTAATATTAGGGAAAACTGCTTGCAAAAATAATGCCTAGGAATAACGTGTGCATGAGGAGAAATTTCCATGAAAACCGATTAATTTTTTATGGGCACTTTTAAAAACAAGATTTTGCAAATTCATCTGGAAATGTGGAGATTGGAAAAATGAGAAGAAGAAAGAAACTGAAATTGGCAAATTTGCCCTTCTCTATTCCAAGCAACTAGCATTCAGAGGCATACTGCCTCCCACAGTGGAAGTGGAATGTAGGCATTATGACTAGTAGACTTTGATAGCCTTATTTTACCTTTCCCTTCCATCTTTACCTGTGTGCAGGATTGCAAGCAATAAAAAGAGCCTCCAGTTGCCAGGTTTATCTATGGAATTTCTGTAGTTCGAACTGCCAGCAGAGGTAGAATGTTGTCTCTCTGTAGGAGGAGCTGGAAGTGAATTGGAGCTGAACTCTGCTGAATCCAGAAGGATAGGACCCTTTCATGGGAGGATCCTCTCTTCTTCTCTGAGGTGAAACATAAAGGCAGGGCTGAGCTGTTTGTGCTGTGATTTGCTTCAGAACTCTCTGTGTTCAGTTCAGCCTTGAAACAGAAGCTATGGGATGAAACATATCTTCAGAACCCATTTGGTGTTACTGTGCAACTAAAAGGTCAGCTTGTGTCAGCAAACAGCACTGTTTGGTTCTTGAAGCAATGTCGTTCTCTCTTTGCCCTCTGTTGCTGTAGCTTCTGGACTCCTTTTTTTTTTAAGGATGTCTGCATTCAATGACACTATGTCTAGCTCTCATCAAAACAAGTCTAATGAAAAAGCAAACCCCGCAGTCCATCGTCCGGTTCACACGTCCTTTAGGATTTGCTAATATTGCAATGAGTCAAGCCATAACTCCAGTGCCTTAGTTGTAGTGTTTTATGGCTGTGCTGACCTGGTGATGTCACACAGGCATCGGAGATGAGGTGTGGGGTTAGCAGCATGCCATCTCCTAGGAAACGGCAAAGTTACATGGGAGATGGGAACGTATGGCCCGAAACCAGCAGCGGGGAGCTGGGAGGAGAAAGGAGCTGTGTAGGAGTTCTCAAGGCAGGATTTCAGTGGCCCATGGAGGAAATGTGGCTTATTAGTCTGCTTGCCAAACTTTTAACCTGACCTCCCCCTTTACCCCAAACCAAATATATCCACATTCTCTTTAACAGACAGGATGTAGTTGCCAGTAAGCTCTGACATTGCAGTGACCCACACTGTGCAGAAATATCAACAAATCAGCACAGGGGAAAGTCCATGGTGAGGCAGCAGAAAGTGACTATGTAAATTCCTTTCAACTAGGACCGCCACTTTTTCCATCTAGGGACTTCCTTGGATCCTGCAGTCTAATCAAAATAACCCTTTGATTACGGCTAAGTAATTCTTTAGATTACTGATCAAGAGATCAGTTATGTTAGCATTTTGATGATACTAGTGGAATTAAGATAACCTCATGTAAGAAAGTGTATCCAGCAGATTGTGACTACTGAACAGCATTCCTTTGGATATGTTTCTGTGCTGCTAGCTTTTCAAATTGGCTTTGAGGAAGCAGCTGATGTGACTTTTCTGGACAGAGATATTGTTAGGTAAATTATTTCATTTTACAGTATTTAGGGCAATCATTGGATGTCTTACTTGTGGCCACTAAATGCATTTCCAATTTTAGCTGTGGTCCCAAATTCACCTACTAGTGTTGTTGATGTACCTCTGAGTAAACACACCTGGCATCACACTGTTCATGTACAGCTACCAGAAGTCAGTCAGACTCTAAGTAGATCAGGTTTATGGGAGAAAAGTAGCTTGGGAGTGATGCCATCTTAACAGCAAAAGGTGTTGCCACCAAAGGGCTCTGTTGGGTTGAACATAGAGATGGAAGGAGGAACATGGAAAGCAGGGCTTGGATGCACCATAACGGAAAGAAAAGTTAATATCTGCCATTTATAGATATTAAACCTAAGCTAAATAGTGATCAGACCTTTTTGGCTTTATGGGTCAAAACTGTTCTCCTGTAGTGGAGCAATTACTGGTAAGTCAGGTTTTTTGACCAAATTGTGCATTTTGGGTTAAAAGCATCAAACTTGCCATGGACACCATCAGTTTATTTTTATACCACTTTTTGGCCAGGGCCCCCAAAGGAGTGAACAGATTAATACAAAAGAAAATACAATAAAGCAGCAGTAAATACAAATAAAAAGCACAATACAGCGAATCAATAAAAAACATAAAAGAGCAACAACCCAAGCACACCATGAATCACGCTTTATACATTCACGAGTTGCATTTGTGCTCTCACCACAAACACAGCTACCATCCAGAAACAACTGACAATACAATAGGCTTCTCCCTGCAAACAGCAAAATTCTTATACTTGCCCTCCAGGGCAGGGCTAGCTGACTCAGCCTTCTGGCTCCTCAACAGGTTGCAGATCTTCAGGTAAAGGAACAGGAGCAGGTCCAGTATAGGGTGGCCTAAAGTTGGTATTCACTTCCCACCCAGCAATAGTCCTATTACTGCTACCTATTACTGCTGAATGGCATGCAGTGATAATGCCTAAACATTTCCTGACATGGACCCACCCTCATGTCTATTTCTGTTTCAAAATAAATGAGTTTTAATTTTACACCGTTTACTTATAAACAAATATTCTCTGCATCAATAGAATGTTCCCACTGGTAGTGGTAGGTCCCAATTGAATTAGATAACAAATATAAAATGGATATACCCAGACAATAAATGCAAAACAAGAAAACAAACACAAAACATATTTCACAATGTTGTATGTGATGGGAATTAGTAAGAGGACATATTAATTATATTTAATCCTCTACAGACCCACACATGTGGGTTAGCAAATAAAAGAAAAACAGCTGGTGCTTGGTTTTTTTTTTAAATGTAGGGCTTGCACATAAAGGGCCCCAGTAGCAAATCTTAAATCCCATCATTAGGCAGATTAAATGAGGCACAGGAACAGGTTTTTAAACCTTATTTTAATACATTCCAGCTCCTTGAGGTAGCTGGCCTGCTTTACCCCACCTGCAGAGAAATAGATCACACACTGAAGTAAGTTTAAAATATACTTTACTTACAGTCATGCACTGCCCTTAGCAACGATAAATTGCAGGTAAAATATTCTTAGTTGAAAACTATAGTAAAGGCATGCTCAGACACATGTCTGTGGCACAGACATATGTTGAGGCATGTCTTCCTCCATCATGTGCAGCATGAGAGAGAGAGAGAGAAGTGACAGGAAACAAACCCTACTCCCCCCCCCTCTCAGCAGAAGAGGGGATATGACATTACTGAGCCTACCCTAGCAATCAGAACTCCGTGGTCCTTAATTCCTTCACATACTGTACTAACTAGCATAGTTAGGTTTGACTGTGTCTTCCACAGTAGGAACTCCTATAACATCACTTTTAAATAAACATTTCATAAAATTAAATATTCATATACAATTATTTAGTGTAGGTCAATCTCTGTGTGTGCTAAGTTTCATAGCGCATGATTTTTCGGCTGAACCAATCCACTATTGAACTCCATCTGAAAGACTATAGGCAGCTAGAGCAGATGCTAGAACCAGGATGTAGGTTGTTGGTGTGTGAGGTCACTGCTATCAACATGATATAACTGTTGTCAAGAATGATGGTGTATAAGATGCTTAAGATACAGCTGTCTCACCAATGAAGAACCTTTAGACTAACTAGGCATGAAAAGAAATAAGTACTTGCACAGGGAAGAGATGCAAAGGCAGTTTTAGTGACCTCCATTGGAGTTCCAGCTGCAGAATATGTGAAAATACACTTTGGACTGGAAAGAAAAAGGTTGTCCTAGAAGCTCTATGACAAGAGATGATAAATAACATGTTAAATATAGATCCAGGTAATTTGTTGCAGATAAAAGCCACACTTGCTTATTGAAGACATGTAAAGAAAAATGATGTTCTTTGTTGGGATTTTGGGGTCAGAGGAAATCTGGTACGGAGGGGGGGGGGGGAGGATCGCCCCACAAAATGTGGTTGGGAATATCTGTTAGAAATTATACAAATACAAAAGAGAACATACTGTGGTGATGGTAAAGAAGTCCCTAGTTGAAATCCTGAAGTCTTCAGCTATGAACCTTGTAAGTGGCATTTGCTGACCATTTGAAATATGGGAACAGTGACCTTTCTTACAGTGTTGTTCTAAGATTAGGTAAAGGTAAAGGGAGCTTTAGGTCCAGTCGCGGATGACTCTGGGGTTGCAGCGCTCATCTCGCTTTACTGGCCAAGAGAGCCAGCGTTTGTCCGCAGACAGCTTCCGGGTCTTGTGGCCAGCACGACTAAGCTGTTTCTGACGAACCAGAGCAGCGCACGGAAACGCTGTTTACCTTCCCGCTGGAGCGGTACTTATTTATCTATTTGCACTTTGATGTGCTTTCAAACTGCTAAGTTGGCAGGAGCAGGGAATGAGCAAAGGGAGCTCACCCTATAGTGGGGATCTGAACCACGATCTTTTGATGGGCAAGCCCTAGGCTCTGTGGTTTAGACCACAGCGCCACCCTATAGCCCTACTGAAGCATTCAGAAGAATGTGTGAGTGCTCACACAAGGGAGTGGGTGCCTTCATGTATGTCAGGTGCACCCACACCACTTCTGACCTTCCTAGAAGGTCTGAAGGGGGCTTGTTTAGCAGAATAAGAACAACAACAATATTTTTTTAATTTATATCCTGCCCATATGTTGCCCTAGCCACATAAAGGATACCATGACCTTGTTTGAATGTAATGTTAAACCATTGTTGGGGCTTGTGGAGATTGAAGGCATTTGTCTCTCTTTTAAAATTGCTCTGTGGCTTGTTGTTACCTTGAACTGAGACAAACTGTGGTTTGTTTTAACCATGGTTTGTCTGAACAAGCCAACTTTGAACAATGGTTTATATCAGGGTAGCTAATCCTCAGTTTGGGAGCCTGATCCACACACACTTACCACAGTATTTTTTTCTGTCCCCATATGAAGCAACTTATTTTGGTGAGAGTAGTAAAAATTAAAACAAATAAAGTAGATGTAGCACTAGGGTGTGTGGAGCCCAATGCCTTTATGGAGATGGAAAATAGCCCCCCAGTCATCGGTTTGAACATCTGATGAGCGGAGAGGGGGCAACAACCCGACTCCTCAGCTGACCTGCATGGGTAAACTGAGGACTTCTGGGCAAAAGAAGGAGTAGCAATCCATGGTTTATGTTCTTGACTTGTTAGATACAAATGTAAGTGACTGAAGCTGTGCTGGTGGAGGAGAGGGAAGGAGGAAGCATTTGAGAACTGAGGCATGCAGAGTTTTGTTCCCATAGCACTAAATGATGGGTTGAATAGTGGTCTTGTTGGGTCACTACAACAGAGTTGAAAATTGCATCCCACAATGCTTGTCAGTGTGCATTATGTGTAAAGAGTGCTAAACTTTCTTGTCCAACCTAGAGAATGCTAGAGATGCCCAAGTCCGCAGTGGGATTTAAGCACATAATTAAAGAGTTTTATTCCCTACAGAATTGCACATTTTGTGATTAGTCTACAATCTGTCTGAAGTGCCTGGAAATATTTGCAGTGATAACCAAATTCACTTTCCTTATTGCTGCATAATAGGTACCTTTTATACTCTGCCTGATTAAACACCAGCCCTTTAGCAAATTGAGTACTGTGTCAACTACTTATTTATCTGGCACTTTTTCTAATAAGCTGTAGATCTTTAGTACGTTTAACCTCACTACAGCCCTGTGAGGCAGACAGCTACTATTTACACAGCAGGAAGGAAGGCTCCACAGTGAATCTATTGCCCCGTTCACACCTGAGGCAGTGCCACAGGCTGTTGGGCTTGGCACCACTCATGCAGAGGTGCTATTAGTGAGAACTGGCCCCACTGTGAAGGGTGGACAGGACATGTGATATATTTAATAATAACAGCTATCTTTCGGGCCACCGTGCTCTTGTAAAATTCTTACAAATGGCACCTCAATTTATTTATTTGAAAGCATTTTAATCCCACCCTTCTTCCCCGCCACCCCCAAGCTTCTGCAGTGGCAGACATATACTAGCTCTTAGTTACACAGATATTGTAATGAGCCAGCTGGAATTGAGCAATTTGGAAAGGGAGGAGCCAAATGTTGCTAGTGTTTCAGCAGAACTGATGAAAAGTTTCTGCAGTCTCTTTTCCTCTCCCATAGCTTGATGGAATGGCTGTGGCAGATGGTGGCTGAGAGAGGAGGAGCCTGATAGAGCTGGGCTTTGGTAGAGTTGATGGAGAGGCCTTGCTGTGACTGTGAACCCTGCAAACACTTCCATGAGTTTCTGTGGCAGGCACCATAAATGTGAACTCAGCTTGTGGCAGAAGCGGAAAGGGAATTGAGCTTAGCCAAAATCCAAACACCTCGCACTAAGTTTTTTTTTCATTTAAAGCCTTGTTTAGATTTTTGTGCATTGTGAATTGCCCACAAATGTTCACTGCAGAGCTCACCAGCAGCCACAGTCTACCTTGCATCAACTCTATTTGCAGGGTCTTAAGTAAAATAAATAAATAAACAGATTGTTGTTGTTGTTCAGTCGTTCAGTCGTGTCTGACTCTTCGTGACCCCATGGACCAGAGCACGCCAGGCACGTCTATCCTTCACTGCCTCTCACAGTGGACAGATGGACAGGTCATAGTGGAGAGTTTGGACCAAACGTGATCCACCTGGAGAAGGAACTGGCAAGCCACTCCAGTATCCCTGCCAAGAAAACTCCATGGACAAAGACAACCCCCTTCATGGATCACTGCCTTGTCGTGGCGAAGGGGCTTGAATTACTCAGGGAAGCTATGGACAGGTCAAGATAAACAGATTAGTATGGAAGAAATGTTCCAACCAGCAATGAGTACAGTATATGCAAGTAACATTGCAGCACTTCATGTGGATGCTGTTTTAAGGTAGCAACGTAAGATAGGGCCAAGAAAAAAATGTAAAGCATTTAGAGACTGCTTAACATTTAAACATCTGAGAGCAGTGTATAAAAAATAAGCAATATCATTAAAACAAAAATATAGCCTGAAACCAATAACGCTGCAGAAGAAAAAGCATCTAAAAGTATATAAAAACAAATAAAGAACAGGGATTTGGGGGATTCAGACACATAAAATGGGGTTCAATCTTATCGGCCATGGAAAGCCTGAGCAAAAAGACAAGTCCAGATGATCCTAAGTGGTCTTACAGGTCTATATAGGGGCAGCTGGTCTTTCAGATGACCTGGTCCCAAGTTGTTAAGGGCTTTATATGTTAGCAAGAAGACCTGGAGCTGATTGGCAGCCAGTGCAGTTCCCTCAGCACAGCTGTAATGTATCTATGTGTCCAGGTTCTCCACTCAGCAACCTGGTTGCAGCATTCTGCATCGACTGCAGCTTCCAGACCAGTCCCAAGGGAAGCCCACAAAGAAGTTGGACAAACGTGCTGTCTCAGGTGTCTTTGCTATTACACATCACAGAAAAGATAGATGATGCCACATCTGGGCCATAATACATCTGGCAAATCTGAAGAAATAAACATTAAGAACTTCCAAGGAAAGGTATTTCTCACTCTTTTTTCTCATCTCGCTAATTAGGGGCTAATGAACCACAGACTTGTTACCTAGAAGGAATATTGTTTGCATTGATTATATATCTAAAATAAATGATAAGGTGTTGAAACACATTCACCTTGGGACACAAGCATTCCATGCAAGGAAGCTTTTGAATATATTAAATGTTAAGAGGCCGTGCCTGTGTAGTAGTTCTGAAAGTTGCAAGAAACCAAATGAAAGTGAAACCTATTCCTTCATTTCCACAATAACATTGCTGCCATTTATCATTCGTTCTTCTGTTCTTATGTACTGTCGAAGCTCAATTAGTGCTGCTTCCTTCCAAGTAGGGATGGGGTGGAATTTTACTGATCTGCACTTCCTGTAATAAAACGCAAACCAAAATAATTATCCTTCGAAATTCATCTTTTCCTGAATGCTGCAATGCATTTCTTCAACCAGAAACTAAACAAAAGTGCCTATGTTAGAGGAAAGTGGCCATATATTAGTGAAAACAACACATATAAATACATGATATTAGGGTACATCCTTGCATAAATGTGTTTGTTGGGCACAACTGCATAGAAAAGCGCAGTGCTTCTTTTCTCGCAGTGCTTTTTTCTGGGGGGAAGCAGGGGTATGCATACGCCTAAACATTTTTTTGAATCTACGTTTGGCCTCAATATTTCAATATGAGTAGGAAAATGACAGTACCCCTAAACATTTTTTTTAATAGAAAGAAAGCACTGGAAAAAGTGTGTATTACCCAAACCACATGCTAAAATGCTCAAGAATTGTTCTGATAACTTTCCCCCTCTAAATTGGTGCAGAGATGTAGCAAACTGGAATTAAGATTAAAAATATGAGAATCTGGAAGAAAATGAAATTTGACAGATTCACCCATCTCTGCTTCCAGGTATACTTACAGACTATAATCTAGATCCAGCTCTCTGAACATAGCCGAGGCTGTATTTGAATACTAGTGCTGTGTACCTAGATGCTATCATTGTAAACCTCCACAGCTGCTCTTGGAAACCACAGCAAGTTGAAACTGATGACACTTACCATTAACCAGCCCTGCCTGCTTTGTCTCTGCTACAAGGCTGTGACTGCCAGGAACTGAGCAAGCTGCCTGCTTCTCTGTTACTTCTTAATGACAGCTGTGCTAAATGTAGGTTAAAAGCAAAAACACTGAGGTGCATCTTATTGCTGTGCTTCAAGGCAGAACAGCAAATTTCAGCCTTTCTCCTAACCCTGCTAATTCCAATCTAGGCAACTCCTGCTTAGATTGTTAATTAGGAGTTAATTAAGCAATTTTATTTATTTATTCCAGTCTGTCCTACCCCCAAGTTAGTGATATTAGAATCAAAATTCAACGAAACCCATTTAAACCCCAATTAAAAGTGCAGAATCAGAAGTAAAAATTATCCTGTAGTTGCTTTATTCCAGCTGTAAAAAGCAGACCAGATTTATTTATTTATTTATTTTTAACATTTTGTATCTTCCCCGGAAAATATTGGCCTTTGGCAAATCTCCTCAGGCAGCGAGTTTTAACGCTATTGGGCTGCCTCAATTTGACATTGAACACAACCTTCTAGTGATTATTGGAACGGTCAACAAGAACTAACAGTACAGGAA
Organism: Lacerta agilis; assembly: GCF_009819535.1. Lineage (NCBI taxonomy): Eukaryota > Metazoa > Chordata > Lepidosauria > Squamata > Lacertidae > Lacerta > Lacerta agilis. The sequence goes on from NC_046313.1 coordinate 63,217,302, forward strand.
GAAGCTGGTACCTGACTCTATCTGACAAAGAGTATCAGTCAGTATTGGATCTTTAGTGGTTGGTATTGGATAAAATCTGACAGCTGGAGAGCTCAGTTGGTTAGAGCATGCTGCCGACAACATCAAGGTTGCAGGTTCGATCAGCTGCATCTTCCTGCATTGCAGGGGATGGGACTAGATCAGGCATGTTCAACTGGTTGACAGTGATCTACAGGTAGATCCCCGGGTGATCGTTGTCGATCGCGGACTCCTTATCTTTTTCTTTAAAAAAAAATCATTTTTATTATTTTTCCAATAAAAACAGCCAATTAACATATCCATCAAATCATAGTAATCCAATTAAAAACAATAAACTAAAATAAAAACAGCCAAATTACAATCAAATTATAAATTATTAATTTTTGGGGGGGCTCCCCATAATCTGGACCTTGAAGTATATCTCCAACATCTTCGTCCTGCTTTGTTCTTGTTATTCTCATATTTTCCACATTCCGATTTTAATACTTTATAGTTCTCCGTCCCTGGCTATGTGATTCCCAATCATGTCAGAAATCATAAATCTTTTCATCCATAAAGTACAGCTTTATTTGTAAATATTTTTTTCCCCACTGTCTGTTTGTCAGCGCAGCTTTTCCTTACTTCATTCCTGTCTTCCAATCTGGGTTGTTGTCCAAGTTTATCCTTTGTTGTTTAATGACGCAGCAACCGCCAAGTTAGTTCAATCCGGGCTGTTATCCAAACCTTAAAATTTATTGACACATTCGTTTCCACGTTGTTTGTTGAGCATACTGTTTGCAATATTGCAATGTAAATGAACTGTATTCCACAGATATAAGTCATTAGGTGATCAATCAGCTTTTCCGGAGACCACACAGTCGTCCCCCTCCGGAACCTTTTTTTTCCAGCACGGAAAACTGATCGCGGGCTCCTTATCGATCGTGGGATGGAAAATACTTGGGAATGAATGTGTCTGCCCCCCCCCCCCCGGGCCCCTCGCTCTTCCCATCCGTTGTGTGTTGTGCTGGGTCGTTTTGCGTTTGCTGTTGACAGTTGGGGATACGATGATTGGCTTGTGCGCTGCATGGTCTTTTTAGCAGTGGATTTTTAGATGACCAATTTATGCCATTCCCCCTTCAAAGAAGCTCAGCAACTCTGGGCAATGGTTCCCCAAAAAAGCTCAACAACTCTTGGCAATCCTCCCCTTCCACCCCCCCACCCCACGCATGCTCTTCCTCCCTCCAATGACAATGGGTAGATCACTGCCATTTTTCTTATACTGGGAGTAGATTGCAGTCTCTTGGGAGTTGGACGTGCCTGGACTAGATGATCCTCAGCATCTCTTCCAGCTTTATGATTCTTTAAGATATCTATGAGATGCAGCAGAGTATTTGATAAACTTTGCACTAATCCCACCTACTAATGGCTAAGCTTCAGGAAACATCTCACTGAAAACAATATAGATGGCAGTGTTTAAAATCTGAAATGCTTTGTATACATTCAAGATCATAGCTCTACTTTATGAATTGTGGGATCTTGAAGTGAGGGCTGCAAATATTTAGTAAAATGTAGTTTGCCAAATTGCCTCTTGGGAGGAGGATGAGATGTAGACCTGAGAGCCTCTTTGACAGGAGTTATTCTCTTTCCTTGATGATAGGTTCTGGTCTCTCCCATTTCACCAGGCAGTGTTTAACTATCACGCCCAGTCTGAACTGGAAATCACAGTGTTTGACTGGGAAGTTCTTTTCCCAGTGAGCTGGTTGTGATTAGGGATGAAAGCAGTAAGAAGACAAGATGGCCAGTCTGCCCCTCCCAGCTCAGCGCTTTGCATATGGAAGGTCCCAGGTTCAAACCCTGGTGTCGATGTGCAAGACTCTTGACTGAAACCCTAGAGTTGCAGTCAGTATAGACCATGGTGGGGAACCTCAGACACAGGGGCTAATGTGGCTCTCTCTGTTTGGCCCTTGGGACTCTTTCCAGGCCACACCCTGAACACCCCCCTGGAATCTTTTTGTCTGGTTAGGGTGCATCCTTAAACTCTGACAATGCCCCTTTGCTTTCCTGGATGGAGGGTAGAGAGTGGTGCCTGAGCATGTGCAGAAAGCAGTCCACTGAACAAAGGTCATTGCTCTGCCCGCAGTTGCCTCTGGCCCCACCTGCCACTAGCATATGGCCCCCAGAAGGTTGCCTAGAAGGGAATGTGGTTCTTGGGCTGAAAGAGTTTTGCTATCATTGTGGAAGTGAGCTCATGTTGGAGCCCACAAACTAGAACAAAAGCATTCATTAAAAAAAATGAAATGGTTGTTATGTTTTCAACAAATATTTCTCATAAACAGCTGTAGCAACCATCCAGTGGAGCCCTTCTGTGGCCATGCCTAGGCTAAAATACTTCCCTGCCTAGAGAGGCCCACTTGACCACTTGAGGTGGTCTTCTAACATTTCACACACACAAAAAAAAGGGACTTTGGGCCCTGTCAAGTTTTTAGTTGTTTTATGCTCTCTGGAATATATTTTGGTCTAAATAAATAAAACAACCCCCCACTCTCGTTTTTCTTTCTTAAAGCTTTTATATCATGTTTGTATTTTTATGCTTGTTACGAACATTCACACTGTAAACTGCTCTGAGTGCTTTTTTAAGGCAGAAAGTTTGGGGTATACATTTTGTAAAAAATAAATAAATGGATGAATCCCATGTCTCCTTGGGAACGAGCTCATCTTACCCATTGAATTTCTCCTTCTCGGAGTTTCTTGAATGACACCCTATTTGTTAAATGATCCTGGTGTACAATTTTGGTGTTATCTGGCCTACTTCAAAAGGCATTGTGCGAGTTGGAAGCTGCAGTCAATTGATATCCGGGCCTTGACGTACATCATTATGAGGCCTAACAAAAGAGTGCAATCCAGGTCCTGAAGCTACTCCTCTCTCCCTGCACCAAGCTTTGCATCAGATGTGTTGTGCGGAGGTTAAGAACCTATGATTATCAAGTGCAGGACAAGGGTCCCACCTGTTCCATCATTTCCCTAATGTATGTGTGCAGCCTGCCCTGAGAGGATTCCAGCCAATTAAATTATGCTGCTAGGTACTAAGTACAATGTGCAGCACATGGTGGTGTAAAATTATGGAATTTGAGGGATTGTTAATGAGCTCAGGTGCTATACAAAAGAACATTTTGGGGTGTTCTTTCCCCCTCCACCCCGCTTTTGCCTATAAAATTATATGACTTGGAATCAGGGCTTTTATATAACCCAAACACAACCATTCTAGTTAAAGAAGGGGAGGGAGGAATGAAAGGGGCATAACACAGCAGTAACAATGCCCGGGCCCAGTAAAATTAAATGCAGGTTTCTTCATAAATCCTTGGCTCCAGCAGATGTGTAACACATGTTGGAAATCCAGAATATGTCACTGGGACTTGAAACATAGGCATGAACCTGTTCCCAAAGACGAAATAGCTGTTCACAGCGAGGGGCTGACCCTGCTCTTTATGCAGAGATCAAGCCTCTGCACAGCCCATTGTGCATCTGCCATGTGTTTATGCTCCAGGATTGGGGACCAGGGCGACTGAAGGAAGGACCAAATGAAAGAAAATAACAAATTGCACACATCACAAAGGCGGCAGTTGCATGCCTGGGGCAAAAAATGATTTGGGCAAAAGGTGACTTAACTACCACAACCATCAAGAGCCCAATTAAGCTGGGTCACTGGGAGTGCGCCAGCTTTCTCATCTGTATTTTTAGGGACTTGCGGTCCCTTGCCCTCTAGCAAAAAATATTGTCACCCACTCCATAACTGTTGCATAATGGCAGATGGCACAATCTACTTCAAAATATGGTTGTGTGTTCCCTGCCCTCTTGCTCCTTTTGTTGAGTGGGGACCTGCCCCCCTCAACCTGCCCTAAGCAGCCTGCAAACACACCATACATTTAAAGGACATGGTTTCCCCCCATAGAGTCCTAGGAATTGTAGTTTCCACCCACCAACAGCTACAATTCCCAGCACCCTTAACAAACTACAGTTTCCAGGATTCTTGGGGGGAAGTAACGTGCTTTAAATGTATGGTGTTTACACAACCAAAGGTTCATGGAGCATGGCAGGGTAGTGCTGAGGGGGTGGGGGCAGTGCAGACACACCAGTGGCACCAGTCTGGCACTCCTGCTGTTGTGCCTGATTTGACCTCATCCACCTCTGCACCATCCTGGGATGCAGCGGCAGTCCTGTTGGCAGGAAGCCAGATCTGCAGTGCTGTTCTGCTGCTCCTGGGGGTAAACAGAAGGGAAATGCCAATTTATTCCTACTTATACACAGTATTGTACAGCCTGTTGACTTGCATTGTTTGTAAACCCAGCCCCGGATTGTGAACACTTGCATCTCTCTTTTACCTTATTAAGGATATAGGAATTTGCAATTCTCAGCTATGATTATGGTCAGGGGTCGTCTCATGTGAGCATTTCTAGGTAGGCATTTCTAAGCACATTTCCTTCTGAGAAACAGCATGAGGAAGGAGCTCCATTAGCTAATATGGCTTTAAAGTGTTTTTGTGGCTTTGAAACTCACCAATCATGACACTGTCAGCGCCTGAGCAATTGACAAAGTAAAGCTGGCTGTCAGAGCTTAGACACAGTTTCCTTAAACTGGAAAATTTTAAATGTTCCCAGTGGCCCAGCTATTTGTCCTTTCACATGACTACTAGTCAATACGATGCCGGGGATATATATTAAGGCAAAAAAGGGGGCAAAAAAGGGAGACAAGAGGCATTATTATTAATAAATGAATGGAGCTATTTGTTATTTATTATTTAAACCCTTGATACCAGCAGACCTGAGTGATACATGAAATATAGGCCAGTAATTTATTTATTAAGGAAAATAATGATTTCTTTGGGTGCATGGTGTAGCCCTCTGTGACCCAAAGCAGCGGGAGGTTTATCAAATCCAAATACGATAGCGTGTACTTTTAGAGCTTTTCAGAGTGCTGTAAATGACAAGCTTTTTAACATAAGTACGCTAAGCAAATTATTTATAGAAGTAATCTGGGAATATTTTAGGGTTTTTTATTATCACTTCTGAAAGCTATGCTGTGTTATTGATCTTGGTATTTTAATAGAATCGAAAAGTGAGGGCACATATATGCCTCTCTAATCCAAACCAGCATTGATGGCATCCAGTATATCTCACAAGAGGAATCCTTGGAACTAAAGAAGGGAGGTTAAAAATTGGATAGCATATTATGGCCCGTAGTTTAAGGTAATGAATTTTGGTCATTATGGTGTTTCTTAACTTAAAGTGTCAGAAAACATCCTATACTTTCTTTTTTTATCCTAACCTTTCCGCTCACGGTTCTTCTGAATCTTTATTTCTTGCATTAGTATAATGCAATTTGCATTGTATTTATGAAGGCTTCATCCCAAGGAAGGTGTAATCATCATTATCCCTTCCTACATGCTATTAAAGTAGCACATTTCTCTTTAAAATTGGATTGCTTTCTTAGTTGAACCTAAAAAAAAGAAAAGAAATTCCATGTGAATAGCTGCTGTTTGGGCTGTTTTCATATTTGTCTTTGAGGTCTGCTTCTGACATTACTGTGTTTGCTTGATGGCATGCATGTGGGGATTCTTTGCTGGAGCCTCCCGCGTGCAGGACTAAGTCAACTGCACACGGGATTCCAGTTGCCGGGGATCTGCGGCCAGCACCTCACAGGCGTTCCTGCACGGGCGCCGGCCAAGCCTGCGAACGGGATGGCCGATAATTCCGGAGCTTCAACTCACACCGCGCCGTTGTCTGCCAGGCTAAATCTGAAGGGTGCGTGAGTAGTTCGGATAAAAAAGTGCCTCGTAAAAGTACCTGTGAGCACTTGCGACCTCCTAAGTTGTTCCCTTAAGTAATGTACCCAAATAAAAGATGGCCAAAACTACGGCCAGGCAAAAGCGCCAATAGACTACGAAAAATTAAATTAAGACGAAATAAAGACAGACAACCACTGTTCCTTTAGATGGCTTTGGCTGACCCGCATAGGCTATTACTTTTCTCTATGCCTCGACTGTTCTAAAACTACCTAGGCTAGCTGACTCTAAACCGCCAATTCTCCCGCAAGTTCTAGGCTAACTAAAACTAAAGCTAGCTAAGCCTAAACCGCCAATTCTTCCGCAAGCTAACCTCTCTACCTCCTGCACGCGCTTCCAACCCAACCAACCCAACCAACCCGTTCCCCAAAACCCCAACTATCTACATCTGAATCATCCAAACCCTAACTCTGACTGTCCGCCTAAAACAGGGAGCCGCAGCCTTTTATTGACAACCAAGAAGCAACGTCATGATCAATATTTGTACCAATCAGAACGCTGTTGCTGCCCTTAAAAAAAGGCGGGAAGCAGATTAACTGATCATTAACAAGTTCAAACCTTTGGAACCAAAAAGTCTAAGCGGAGGGATCTCAGTGGCAAGACGCCTACTGAGCCCTGCTTTCGCTTTCACTTCTACTCGGAAGAACACGTTAAATAGTACACATAATTGACATTAACTTAATACAAATAATCGCGGGTTCAAAGGTACCCACAGAGTGTATTCCCACACATGCACACACGAGTTACAGTGGTGCCCCGCTAGACGAAATTAATTCGTTCTACGAGTGTCTTCGTAGAGCGAATTTTTCGTCTAGCGAAGCGGCAATGGAGCGCGGAGGTTTCCGCAACGGAAAAAAAAAAAAATTCCGTCTTGCGAGGCAGCCCCATTGACTTTTTCGTCTTGCGGGGCTGCCTTCCGCTAGCGAATGCCTTTCGTCTAGCGAGTTTTCGTCTAGCGAGGCATTCATCTAGCGGGGCACCACTGTACTTCTCTGAGGGAAACTGAAACATTGAGAGGTGCAGTGCTGTGCCTTAAGAACAGGGGCTGTAACCTAGCAGTCCCTGGTTCGCATGTCAGATCAGACATGCAATTACTGGCTGGGAGATATATATATATATATATATATATATATATATCTCCCAGCCAGTAATTGCATGCACACGAAAGCTTATACCAAGAACAAACTTAGTTGGTCTCTAAGGTGCTACTGGACAATTTTTTAATTTTTAAAAATATATTTCGACTGCGTCAGACCAACACGGCTACCTGCCTGGCTGGGAGTTGGTGAATCATTCTCTGTTTCAGTCCTTCATCTGTACTATGGGGATAAGACTGGCCTACCTTGCAAGGCTGATTTAAGGTTACTGAGGTTGCAAAGTAGTAAGGACAAAAGAGATCGGTTGAATATGCCTTGTATTGATCAGCTGCACTGGATGCCTTTGGGAGAAGAGGAAGCATGGGTGGAGTAGATGGGAAGGGGAAATTTTCTTTTAAGACAATATAAAATCCATAACATATGGTATTCTTATTTGCGGTTGCCAAAGCAGCAGGCGGCGGGTGCAGCGGGGGGAGAATTATACATTGAAAATAATGTTGGAAAGAAAACAAAACATGACATGTTAGGAGGCGGGAAAGGCCATCTGGTTTCCAAGGCTGTGTCTTTATAGCAGGCCTTAATCCCATTTTCCTGCTTTTTCGCCATGTGCTTGCTTGTGATGAAATGTGGCCCTCCTTAACAAGTGCCACTGCATTGCTGGTTATCTCAACTGGCGACTCCTAATTAAATCAGAAAGGAGCTTTTTATATATGTCAGGAGAGATTTTCCTACACCTTTATTTCTCGGTGAAAACCCCCTTTGCTCCTTCATAGCTTGTGGCAGGGCTGATGCTTTTCTGTGCACACTATGTTTCTGGCAGTCCTGAGTGGTTCCCTCCTCTCCTTTACTCTTGTCATTCCCCCTTCCTCCTTTTGCCTTTCCCCTCATTGGAGATTTTTATCCATTTTATTTTTTCAAAAAAGAAAAAGGAGGGGAGGAGGAAATGCAAATGACACAGGAGACCCGGTACAGTTAATATGCTTGTTCTCAGAGGAGAGAAGCACTTGTGTTAAAATATAAATTGTGTATTGCTTTTTCTATTATGCTTATTTCCTTCGTAATGGACAATAGGTGGTTTCGAAAGGATAATCACATTGTGACAGACTAAATGAGCCTCTTTAGAGTGCTAGGAAGCAAATATGCAAATGCAAAATTGTTTTAGGGAATAATCTTTCCAGCGATTGAGGCTGGAGATTCTGCAAAATCACTCTTCCAATCCCCAAGGACGAGTTGCACTGTGCTGAGGCCTGGAGCCCCATAGGAATTAACCTCTCACCCCAACTCCATGAACATATGCATGAGTGTGATGTATATACATTTGACTAATATATATCCCATATATTTGCCCCAATGATTGCTTCCAGATACACTCTCTAGGGCCAATTCTGAAGTAATACAATTAAGGCCTCTGGAGGACCAAAAGGCAAGGAATAAATAGAAATAAATTAATTTTCTCTCTCCCTCTTTTGAGGGTTAGGATGGTTGTATACATAAATTGTAGGGCAGCTCCAAAAAACATACGTGAGTAGACCCCAAGAGATTCTAGAAAATAGTGTATTAAAAAGGTCCTGCTTTGCTTTTAACCAATTCTTACGAGCACAGGAAACTGCCTTACACTAAGTTCATCTATTGGCCTACCAATCACTTCATTTGTCTACACTGGTTCTCCAGGGTTCCAGATAGAAGCCTTTCCCAGCTCTACCAGGAAATACCTGTGATTGAACCTGGGATGTAAAGTGTGTACTCTACCACCGACCTACAGCCCTTCACTTTAAAAGGGAGTTGGAAGACTCCTCAACATTCTCCTCTATGGTAGTTAAGCCAGCCCTCTTCTCTTTCCCCTTCCCCAAGGTAAGGCTTTCATTTTTGTTTGGGGAAGGTTTGTGAGGTGTTCTTGTGCTCCTATCAGTTCTTGGAAGTTTCTGATGCTTGTTAAATTAATCTATGTATAGAGTAATGTATAGGATAATTGCGGTTTAACACTCAATCCCTCTTCCCAGGGAGCTCTGGGAACTGCACCCTTAATAACAATAATTCCCAGGATTCTTTGGAAGAAGCCATGACTGCTTACAGTGGTATGATACTGTTTTAAATGTATAGTGCAGATGGCCTCTTAGAGTGACAGGGCTACTGTCCACTCAAGTTCTGCTGGTGCAGTTTCTTCTGTCGCAGTGTCCCTGCAATACCACACCTGCAAAATCATGTATTTATAACTCCTTGGAATTGCGGTACTGTATCCATCAATAGTTGAGTACAATATGGCTTCCTATAACATAATATGTGTATGAAAATTAAAGGCACTCTTGCATTATCAGGCCACTGTTGCTATATGGAAACTGCTTTCTGGGTAGGAAATCACATGCAGCCAGCATTGACAACAATCAATATAATATTAATAATCACAAATGACCATCTGCTTGCAAATGCCAGTGAACCGATCCTTATCTGGAATGTTTTTTCTAGATTTGTTTTAAAATGGAGATCTTCAAAACTGCAAAAATGTATCATGAGATTTTCTATTGATTTCTCATCTGGATTTGCAGAGCACAGAATGGTATAACTTGTGACATTTCATATCTATAACTTGCGGTATTTTGTTATACTAGGTGAAAGTGTCATCATTGACCTGGTATAACAAAATACGTAGGTTGAAGCCAGGGTGCTTCTAATTCGCAGTTGATTCACTGACATTTAACTATTGCACTTTATCAGAAGCGAAATAATGTGAAGATATTTGGTAAAAGAAATAAATTCATCTTCCATGTATGATCATCTAACTTTAAAAAAAAGCTGCAGTGAACTCGTTTCTGAAAATTCTTCTCATAATTCTTCATTTTGAATAGCAATAGATGTCAGATTCCTCCTCCCCATTTCCATGGAAGCATTCAGTGTCCTAGGTCCAGTGTTACCAGTGCCTGCCAGAGATGGAATAGGAAATGACTTTGTCCTCCTTCAGACAGCACTTTATTTCACCTTTTCGACTTATCCTTACTTGTTAATTTTATCCGATGTGCTTAGAACAGGCCAAGTCTATTTCTTTAAAAACAAAAAACAAAACCAAACAGCTGAGGGAGAGGAGAATCTAGATTTGGACCATAGTGTGGGAGAGGGTTAACCTTTTCCCCACACACTGCCTCCTTTGGGAGCAAATACCATTGTTTAGCTATGCACTGCATGAAGAAATACTTTATCTGTCCTGAATCTTCAAACATTCAGCTTCACTGGATGTGCACGAGTTCCAGTGGTGTGTGTGTGTGTGTGTGTGTGTGTGTGAGAGAGAGAGAGAGAGAGAGAGAGAGAGAACAGTTTATCTTTCCACTTTCTCCTTGCCATGCATAATGTTCTAGAATTCTATCATGTCACCTCTTATTTGTCTCCCCCCCCCCCCCAAACTAAAAAGTCCCAAGTGCCACAACCTTTCCTCATACAGTGGTACCTCAGGTTACAGACACTTCAGGTTACAGACTTCGCTAACCCAGAAATAGTACCTCGGGTTAAGAACTTTGCTTCAGGATGAGAACAGAAATTGCACGACAGCGACGCAGCGGCAGCAGGAGGCCCCATTAGCTAAAGTGGTACCTCAGGTTAAGAACGGACCTCCAGAACGAATTAAGTGCTTAACCCGAGGTACCATTCTATAAAGCGACTCATAGGAGTACCTCATAGGAGGTACTCTTGGAATGTATTTCAGAATACTTTTTAACTGTGCATTTCCTCTCATACCACATATATACGATACATGTAAACTATCAAGAAGTGTTGTAATATTAAAAGGAGTACAAAATCTCTTCAATAGCTAAGTTCTGATCCGCACGTTAGCTCAAGAGGAACGGATCGGGTCATTTTGTAGGGGAACCTGCAAAGATCCAACCCCTCAAACATCCCTAACAGAAGCTTTTACTCCAGCTGATTAATACATATATGTACAAATTCCCAGATATGGGTTATAACCTCAGGGAGTTTGTGCACACTCTGATAGTAATCTGTAGGGCTATAAATGCCAGGTAACACCATTGTTTTCCCCACAGCAACTCCTAGCTCTGAATTAACCATCAAACAGCTTTTCATACGCTATTTAATGTTTTATTATAAGTATTTTAATAGTACTCTTCAATCATATTCTTAGGGTGTTTCACAAAAAGAATAAAATGGTAAAAATCCCAAGCACACCTGTCTGACAGTATATGTATGCAGCCCACTCAGGCAGCGTAGTGTAGAGAATCATAGAATTGTAGAATTGGAAGGGACACCAAGGGTCATCTAGTCCAACCCCCTGCAAAGTAGAAATCTCAAGCATCCATGACAGATGGCCTACCTCTTGTGGGAGTCTGTTCCACTAACAAACAGCTCTTACTGTCATAATCCCCACCCCCCACGATGTTTAGTCGGAATCTCCTTTCTTGTAACTTGAAGCCATTGATTTGAGTCCTACCATCCAGAGCAGGAGAAAACAAGTTTCCTTCTTCCTTTGATATATTTGAAGATGCTATCTTATCTCCTCTCAGTATATTCTTTTCCAGGCTACACATTACCCAGCTCCTTCGAGCGCTCCTTGTAAGGTTTAGTTTCCAGCCCCTTGATCATCTTGGTTGTCCTCCTCAACACAGGTTCCAGCTTGTCAATATCCTTCTTAAATTCTGGAGCCCAGAATTGCACACAGTAGTCCAGGTGTGGTCTGACCAAGGCAAAATACAGTGGTCCTATTATTTCAATTGATCTGGACACTATACTTCTGTTGATGCAGCCTAGAATAGCACTAGCTTCTTCTTTTTTTTGCTGTTGCTGCATCACACTGTTGACTCATGTCCACTAAGACCCCTAGATCCTTTTCACATGTACCTGTACTACTAGTAAGCCAGGTGTTCTCCATCTTATATTTGTGCAGTTGCATTTGTCCCTATTAAAATTCAAGAATATCATGTACATATACACAAGGTATGAGCCCTCTGTTCATAGTCAATATTCCTGTCAGCCTTTCAACAGAGAATGGTTGAGTATTTTCAGTCAGAATGAATGCAGGTTCCCACCCAGCTCACAGTAGCCACCAGTTATCCATACAGTTGCAGCCTTAGGTTTTCTCCTTCTGCAACTTTAAAAAAAGTATTTTGTAAAGACAAAATAAAGTTACTGATTGCTAGGATTTTGACATGCACTTGTTTGCATCTTTCCCCTGAATATATTTAGGATTTTAAGTGCGTAACTGGTGGCTTAACTCATTCTTTCTCTGTTGTTTTCCTGTTCAAAATTTCTGCTTTTCTCCATAAGGGGAAAAGATTCTGGGTAGGGAGGCAGTAGACTGAAAGGATTGAACAGCCCTTTCCTCTACCATTTCTCTGCTTTAACTCATAGCTCATGTTTGCTGCTGCTGCTGCTGTTACTATGAAGAACCATAGCTCGGTGACAGAACATCTGTTTTGCACGTGGAAGGTCTTTGGTTCAATCTCTGGCATCTCCAGGTCATGCTGTGAGAGATGCCCACCTGAAACTCTCAAGAGCCACTGTTGTTCCCTGCAGACAACATTGAGTTACATGAACTCACAGTCTGGCTCAATATAAGGCAGTTGCCCGTATTCTTATATAGGCAGAGGGGTGTGTGTGTGTGTTGGGGAGGGAGATACAGATGACTGGGTGTCATGTCTACTTTAGACTTTTGCGTACCAGTCACATCAGGTTTATGCTTCCGATTTGGTTGGTGCCAGTGCATTTTTATTTAGTCTTGATAATGAACGGAACAGTCAGGTGCAAGATTTTAGGTTTCAGTGCAGATGAATTGTTCACAGCACATGCCGAGCAGCCAGAACGCCAGCAACTCTCAGTGACAGAATGCATTACTCACTGCTGCACAAGCTCTTGGAGTTTGCCACAGAAAGATGTTTGCAGTTACCTGAAAGTCATGTTATTAGAGTCTGCTGTTGCATTAACTCACTGATGTGCAATCAAGTCAGATACCGGCGGTGAGTGCCTATTAGGGCCAAACTGGATGTGAAGGCAGCAGTTCCCTGTGTTTAAAAAATGTGGAACTTCCTCAACCACATGTAAAGAAAGAAAGAAAGTCAAGGGTCTGGTTTTAAGAGCACAAAAGGGCAAGGAATGCAGAATGCTTCACACTGCCTGCTTTCAGCTCACCCCTCTCTGGTTCCTCTCCTCAAGTGTTTTTCTCTTCACCCAGATGCCAGGCATGACCCCTGGCTGAAAGACAGGGATGTGAATGCTGCTGAGTAATGAGGCGCTCACCTGAATGAGCCCCTTTTGCTCTTTAATCAGTTTTAAGTGGATTTAAGCCCAAATGCGTTCATCTCAATCTCTTATGAAGGGGGCTTCCAGGGATGATTCATCTGCACCAGCTACTGATTGGTTTCTAGGCTCGATTCTTTAAAGTTCTAAATGGTTTGACACTTGGGTTTCTCAAGAACAGCCTTCTCCTGAATGTTCCTCCCCTTGTGTGCTGCTCAACATTAGGGATCCTGCTCTGTGACCCTGCACTATTGGAAATACAGCAGGTATCTGCAAGGTGTAGGGCCTTTTCAGTTGTGAGAGCCAATGTGGTGTTGTGGTTAAGAGCAGTGGACTTGTAATCTGGTGAATCGGGTTTGGGTCCCTGCTCCTCCACATGCAGCTGCTGGGTGACCTTGGGCTAATCACAATTCTTTGAGGTCTCTCAGCCCCACTCACCTCACCGAGTGTTTGTTGTAGGGGAGGAAGAGAAAGGAGATGAGATTGTTAGCCGCTTTGAGACTCCTTAGGGTAGTGATAAAGTGGGATATCAAATCCAAACTCTTCTTCTTGTGATGGCAACTCTGTAGAATGCTGCCCGTTGGGAACCCCACCTTGACCCCATTTTTAAGTGTCATTCAATGCCTGGTCAAAGCTAGGCTTTTCTGAGAGGTCTTTCAAAGTGTCTGACTACTTTTTGCTGCTGCTTCAACTAGTGTTGTGTAAAGTTTGTACCTCATTTTGCTGTCTACTTGTTATTGCCACCTTCTTTCGCAACTATTTTTAATTGCTATTTCATTGCCGGCTGCCTTAGTTTTTCACAAGAAAAGAAAACAGAATGTAATTTTTAAAATGATAAAATAATTAACAAAATCACCTATTTAATTCCACTGTGTAAACATGTGGACATTAGCTTGCCAATTTTTCAATGTCCGCGTGTATGACATTTGGTCAGTGCCTGCCAGTATTATGGCATAGTTAAAGGGAGGCTCAGACACTTCTGCATCAGAAATGGAGGTCTCTTGGGACAGCAAGACTCTGTGAATATTTTCCTGGACTACCTGAAAAGGCAGGCTTGATGGAAACCCAGATATTGACAGAGGTACTGGGAGCAGTACCAACATCACCACGGCTCATGAGCCCTGCGTCCTGTGCCACTTCCATAAGGAGGGGACATGCTGGAATACTGTAGATGATTTTCATGCCTGAGAATGCTTCAGACCAACACTGGAGCAGGGCTTCCTGCTGTCTCCATTCTGGCCCGGGCCCTATGAGATAAACTTATATCCAGCTCCCAGAGGAGCTATCCAAGGTACTGACCTTAGACTGATTCCATGATCTTCCCCATCATCATCTGCCAGCCAGGCCATAAAGTCCTGTAACCCATTCACTGCTCAAACATCAGGTACTTCACAGTCTTCATCATCCCCATCAGTAAAGATTGGGTTTTGTCAGGGGCAACAAAATTAACACCTGAAGCCTTATTCATAAGAGTTTCACAATCAGTGATGCTTTTTGGAGATTGAAAAATACATGCTCTCCTATCACTGAGCTCCCCCATTATCTTTTACAGAAGGAGATTCCCTGTTATTTCAAAAGATAAATTATCAAATTTTGTTGCTACTTTGGCTAGTTGTGTGGTTCAAATAGGAAACTCCTGAATGGTGTAAGGCAGTTCTGCTCACTGCGAGCCAACCAAAAGCTTTTATACTGAGGATATTAAAGGCAAAAGGAAAATGTGGGTTGTTGAGACCAGGAAATTAGGTGTGGCTGGAACAGTCCCATATGAAGACCAGATGTCACCAGTGGGCTACACTTTCTTAGTACGTTTTTAAAATAACCCAAGTGGACATAAACATATTAAAATTGGTGCACATATCAGCATTACTGCTTTAATTAGAAAGAAGCAAACAGAAACAAGGGGCCATAAGTGATTCAAGGATGCCTGCTACTCTCTTGCTTTAATTATTTATTGGAGTCAATAAAATTAAATATTTTCATCGCAATCCTGAACAGGATCTGAAGTAATTACTCTGTCAAATTCATCAAAAATTCCCTCATCAAAATAAAAACCTTGATGTCACTGAATAATTTATAATACAAATACAGGGAAATTGTAAAGTATTATAAATAGAAATCTGCAGGGTAAGTGAACATGAATTAGTTAGGGGTTGTGTTTCTGAAAGAGGCTGTCATAAGCTGTATACATTTTTAATAAGTTGTTTTTTGAGGCCTATTCCACTCCCCCCCCCCAAAAAAAACACTGTATACCAACAACTTAAGAACAGAAATAATGGTGATTTAGGAGCACAGCTGTTTATGATACCAGATGAACTGAATGAAAATTGATGCTCAGAGATACAAGCAACACCTTGAATTAATGATATTTGCTACTGAATGAATGCTTGTGGCTCAATACAAATCATTTACTGGCACAGCAAAATACATTCAATAACCTCCCATCTACTATGAATGAGTAATATCTCCCCACGGGTTGGTCTTCTACTGTGGAAGCACCATGAAAAGAAAAAGGCAGCAGTATTTATTGCCCAGTATATGGATAAAAATGCTATTGCAGTTCCAATGGGGTATGTGCGAGGTGCTTTGAGCCAAGCAGTCTGACAAGCAGGAGAAAAACGAAGTCAGCCTCCAAAAGTAGTATATCCCTGCATAAGACAAACAGACCACCTTGGTAGAAGAGTTCTCTGCTCTTGACAGGTATCTTGGTTGTTGGACTGGATACTAAACCATGGGTTTCAGACCACAAGAAAGTGAACAGCTTCCACAAAGTGCAGTTGAGCTGTCATAATCACTGTAAATCATCAAGCACAGCCACCACCTCACGTGGACTGCAAGAATGGCATTGTAAGCACGACCAGATTGATGGATCTCAGTAGATCTGCATTGCTTGCTGGCTTAACAGAATGGAAACAATGCACTTTTTCTCCAGTTTTCGGTCCAGAGGGGACAAAAACAAAATCTGGATAGATTTCCCCTCTTTTATAATCTGTACCATTTTTCTTAAATGATCTTTAAGCCAGTGTTGTGTAGTGCTTAAGAGCGGTAGACTCATAATCTGGTGAACTGGGTTCGTGTCTCCACTCCTCCACATGGAGCTGCTGGGTGACCTTAGGCTAGTCACACTTCTTTGAAGTCTCTCAGCCCCACTCACCTCACAGAGTGTTTGTTGTGGGGGAGGAAGGGAAAGGAGAATGTTAGCCGCTTTGAGACTCCTTTGGGTAGTGATAAAGCGGGATATCAAATCCACACTCCTCCTCCTCCTCCTCCTCCTCCTCCTCCTCCTCCTCCTCCTCCTCCTCCTTTCCAGTCGATGCTTTCTCCAGTTTTTTCTAGCATGTCGATTCTGATAGACATGTCAGTTTTGTTTACATCTAGAAGAGCCTGGGCAAATGTTGATCTTTTAGGAACCGAAAGCTTGCACTAAAAATAAAATAAAACCAGTACATGTAACATATCCGTACAATGATTTTCAAGCTGCTAACAAGACATGATGGCTGCTATATACTGCCACCAGGATCAGAGGCAGAATGAAGACCTCTGAATGCCAGTCGCTAGGGAACAGCAGCACAAGAGGACTATTGCCCTCTCATGTCTTCCTTGGGGGCTTCCCATATGCATCTGGTTGGCCTCTTCAGAAACAGGATGCTGCACTAGAAAAAGACCAGCCTTTGGTCTGATCCAGCAAGACTTTTCTTATGTACTTAATTCAAAAAAGTAGAATAAGATGTAGTGTCCTAGACACATTTACTGGGGAGCATATCCCATTAAACTCAGTGGGGCTTACTTCTGAGAAGACATATAGAGGTTTGTACTGTTAAGGTTATTTTTGAGTCATGGGGACGTCTCAGTTCCATTTACAGCAGAGTAATCCTTGTGATGTACCTAGCATGTGGACAAGTAAATAAGCCAGACATTCCCGCAAATACTTTCAGTGCTGCTGGAAGTGTTCTTGTTGAACCTAATCTCTTTAAAACAGATATTGAGTTGCATTACCCCTGTGTTTGTGCAGTAGTTTGGAGTCAAGTGTTTTATCAGCTCTGGCATTTTGCAAAAAGCTGTAACGGAATATAACGTTCAAACTCAATTACAATAGAATAGAGCCAAGCAATGTGTTCACCAATAAGGGCATATCAAAAACAGATCACGAGAGTCATATATTCCGGCAGCACAATCACATATCTCTGTGTAGATGCTCTCCAGATTTCAAAACACACACACATGCAAGACAGTGCACTGCTGTGTTTGTGTCAACTCATTATTTGAATGTACTGTTTGACAATGAAATTAATTATTTTGTGTACTAGAACACTGATATCCTTCCCTTTTAAGAAGATACAGATTACTCCATTGGTAGAACTGACCCAGACTGTCAGCCAGGAGCTCCCCAGTTCATATATACGGAATATACGGAAAATAACTCCGATCTTGTAAGGATCAAATCAAATCAAACTTTATTCACGTAGCCAACAGGCCATTGCGACTAAAAATACAGATAAAACAGATAAAAATACTGGGGAAAGACCAGTCAGGTACACAAATATATAAAAATACTAATAAATCATATGAAACCCCCAGGCTAAAAGGCCGTTCAAAGGTGGCCTCGTTCGAGTTGTCTGTCAAATTGTGGCCCTTAGTCTCATTGCCCTCTCAATAAATCTGGCGACCTTCTCTGTTGTCTGGATGTTCTGGTCCGCTAACAAATAAAACATTGCGGCCGCTGATGAACGACCTGGGATGGAAAGTAGGAGGGGAGTAATGATCTCGCTCCTCAGGTCTTTGTACAGGGGGCAGGTCAGAAGAACATGTGACACTGTCTCCAAGTTTCCGTCTCCACATGGGCAGAGTCGTTTCTCCCTGGGGAGTTTCTGATATCGGCCTTCGAGCACGGCAGAGGGTAGTACGTCCAATCTTGCCAACGTAAAAGCGCGTCTATACTTTGGGATATTTAAATTATGCAGATAAGATGCCGGGGCATCGAAGTGCGAGGGGGGCAGGTGGGCAAACCATGCACAAAATTTCTTTGTTTTGGCCAAGTTGTTTTGTTGCTCAATATCCATCAGGCGCTGATCGATTAAGCTTTTTGCTTTAGAGGGGCCCAACATTAACAAATGCTGAGCATGTAGACCGCATGAGAGAAGTTTGAGTCTCACCATTTTGAACCATGCGCTTTCGTGGGCATCCCGTATCACCTGGGGCAAGAGTCCTGTTGGATTTTGGTTTAAGCGGAGCCAATAATTAAGCGTTCTTTTCCAGATCTGTGTTTCTTGTAAGGATTATACTGGGATAATGCAGGAAAAGTGCTTTTAACTCTGAAATGCTCCAAATGAATGCTAAGTATAAGTGGGTTTTTTCCTATTACTACTGGCTGTTGTTGTTTTTTACACAAAAACCACATGGTTATAATATGTAATATGGTCTTTCTTTCTTTCATAATTGTAATATGTCTTTCTTTCCATTAAGAGCACCATAGGTAGAATTACTGTGGCTGTTGTGACTTTTCAGTTCCTTTCAATTCCTTCTTTTCTGTCGGCTGAGTGCTTGACAACCTTCCTTTCCAACTTTCTCACTGGCATTCAATAGTAGATCACTCTTGGCCATCCTCTAGAGATACATCACTGGGATGTATGGATTTGGAATTCAATTCATATTTTGCTATTGATAACTCAACCCTTTTCATGATGGAGAGCTTCTCATTTACATCTTAAATGCTGATCGTCATCAATCTGGTGTGAAAATGAAACAACGTCTATATGATATTTCCAGATTATTTTGGGGGCATTCATGATCCACTTCCTTGAAAGCATTTCTACTTTATCCCCTTGATTTTCCCTCTCTTTGGGTTTGGAGTCTTTAAAGGTTTCCTCTTCTGTTGCTTGTGGTTTCATTGAAATGTGATTCTTATCATTTTGTCCCCTTCCATCTGTTTCATTTTCTACTCGACAAGGACCTCATAGATTTCTTTTGGAAGTCAGATGGGACAACAAAGAAAAAAGAAGAACCCCACAATTCTTTTTTAAAACTATGAATAGCCCCCTTCCCCCAACATTTTTTATTTTTTAAAATAAAGTTCTGGTTCATCTGCAGCTGAATTTATTGGAATGTGTGGCTCAAAAGTTCAGCAAGTGAGTGAAATTCTCAAAGATCAGAGGCCCTCTGCTGTTTCTACTGTCTCCCCTATTTCAATCCCACAATAGAGAGACATCTTTGGGAAGTATCAAGGTCAGCCGTGGGGCTATTATTATATTGAATGGAAAGGAAATTATTTTGTAGTTGTATCCAACTTCTCATCTTTATCCTGAGCCCAATGGTTTCTTTGTAGTCCCTGGAAGCCTAGGTGCCACCTCTGGCCCTTTGTAAATGTTGTGACTTGGTTATTTTAACATTTTCCTAACTTGTGTAAAAAGAAAGAAAAAAAAACTGGTCAGGAAATTCACCCTAATTTTTAACTCTATTAATCATTTTTCCTGTCAAAGTTTAAGAGGGGAAATGTATGTCACCAAGACACACACACACACACACACACACACACACACATATATAATTTGTTCTCATGTAAGAAGCGATAGGAGGATAGAGACAGGAAATAGAAAGCGAAAAGGAAAATACCTTTCCTTTTGGCTTGATTTGCTGCTCCGTGCATAATTATTGCTCCGGGATACTGCCCTGGACACCAGAGTAAATGCCATCCAAAACACTCTTACTCGGAAGCAAATCAAATCAAATTTAGTCAGTCTTGGAGCCAAAGGACTTCATAGGAGACGGTCCTAACCCACCCTGAATCTTCTAACATTCAGCTTCGTTGGATATCCACTGGGAGAAAAACCCAGTTTCTCCATGCCATGTATAATTTTATAAACTTCAATCATGTTACGTCTTACTCACCTTTTCTCTAAACTAAAAAGTCCCAAAGTCATTTTTGGTTGCCTTTTTCTCAACTTTTTCCTTTTTTTTTTTTTTTATAAGATTTTATTATTTTCCAATAAGACAAAGAGAAAACAAAATACAACATCAACACAAAACATAAGAAACAATAAAAAACAAAATCAACATTGAACATAATCAACAATAAACATAATCAACATTCGAAACAATAACAGCAATAAAAACATAAAAAGAACATATACAAACCTTAACCAATATCTATCTTTATATATTTCTTGTTTCTAACTTCTCTATTTGGGGACTTCCCCCATTCCCTCCACTGTCTTCAAAAAAAACAAATACTTCTTCAAGGTAGCTTTATATATTGTTCAATTCACATTTACCCAAATTTTAATATACTTAGCTTTTACTTAGTCAAATATCTCAATAACTATATATCTTATCTTAACGACCTATCTTAACATATTTTGACACATACATCTTTCACATAACAACAATTCCTCTTACCATTTATATCTAACACATATCTACCAAAGCCGATGTTCTGTTTAATTCTGCTCAAATATTCAGTTTAACTGATTTAACTAAATAGTCTTTAAATTTTTTCCACTCCTGCGACGCCTTCCCCTCCCTCTGGTCCCGGACTCTGACGGTCAGTTCTGCGAGTTCCATGTATTCCATCATCTTCATCTGCCATTCCTCCACCGTTGGTGTCTCTTCACCTTTCCATGTTCTTGCCAATAGAATTCTGGCTGCTGTTGTGGCATACATAAAAAACACTCTATCCTGACTGGGTATCTCTTCATTGGTTATGCTCAGAAGAAATGCCTCTGGTTTCTTACAAAAGGTAACTTTCATTACCTTCTTAAGCTCATTATAAATCTTATCCCAGAAAGCACTTACCGCTGGGCACAACCACCACATATGAAAAAAGGTACCTTTCGCATGTTTGCATTTCCAACATACATCTGACATTTTGGTATTCATCTTAGCAATCTTAACTGGTGTCAAATACCATCTATAAACCATTTTCATTATGTTTTCTCTTAAACCATGACAAGCAGTAAATTTGATACCTTTTTGCCACAATCTCTCCCAGTCATCCATCATAATATTATGTCCTACATCTTTTGCCCAATCTATCATTGAGGATTTAACCAGTTCATCTTTTGTATGCCACTCTAGCAGAAGATTATACATTTTGGAAAGGTTTTTGAAGTTCGATTCTATCAGTTCTGTTTCCAGTTTTGATTTTTCTACTTGAAAACCAACTTTTTTGTCCATTTTAAATATTTCATAAACCTGATAATAGTGCAGCCAGTCGGGGACCTGGCTCTTTACTTGATCATAGCTTTTTAGCTTAAAAGAGTCCCCTTCCTGCTGCAATATGTCCATATATCTTAACCAGTTTGCAGACATATTCGGTCTCTTATATGCCTTGGCCTCCACTGGAGAGATCCATCTAGGAGTCTTTCTCTCAAACAAGTCTTTGTATCTAGTCCAAACCTGATATAGGGATTTTCTAACAATATGAGACTTAAAAGTTCTGTGGATTTTAACCTTGTCATACCAAAGGTATGCATGCCAGCCAAACATATTATCATGTCCCTCCAAGTCCAACACATCAACGTTCTCTAATTTAAACCAATCCTTTAACCAGCAAAAGGCCGCAGCTTCAAAATAAAGCCTTAAGTCCGGCAGGGCAAAGCCTCCTCTGTCTTTAGAGTCTGTTAAAATCTTAAATTTTATTCTTGGCTTTTTGCCCTGCCATACAAATTTCGATAGGTCCTTTTGCCATTTCTTAAAACAGTCTAGTTTGTCCAAGATTGGTATGGCTTGGAATAAAAACAGCATCCTTGGTAGGACATTCATTTTGACCACTGCTATTCTTCCCATTAACGACAATTTAAGTCTTGTCCAAATCTCCATATCTTTTTTTATCTCCATCCACAATTTTTCATAGTTATCCTTATACAGGTTCAAGTTCTTATTTGTGAGATTGATACCTAGATATTTTACAGATTTAACAAAATTGAGGCCTGTGGCTTCTTGAATTCTTTGGATCTGTTCTGCACTCAAATTTTTACCTAAAACTTTGGTTTTCTGCTTATTTAATTTGAAGCCAGCTACAAGTCCAAATTGTTCAATTAATTCCAAGGCTCTGGGGACACTGCTTTCTGGTTCTTGCAGGGATAGCATCAAATCGTCTGCGAAGGCACGTAATTTGTATTCCTTCTCTCCCACTTTAATTCCTTTTATCTGTTTATCTTTCCGAATCATATTTAGAAGGACTTCCAGGACCGTAATAAAAAGTAAAGGGGAGATAGGGCACCCTTGTCTTGTTCCTTTCTCTACTTCGATCTCCTCCGATATCACACTGTTTACAATGACTTTTGCTCTTTGTTCTGTGTAAATGGCCTTAATGCCATTTAGAAATTTTTCTCCAACTCCCATCTTTTCCAAATTCTTTTTCATAAATATCCAAGATACTTTATCAAAAGCTTTCTCTGCATCAACAAACAATAATGCTGCATCTGTATTTATGTCTCTCTCCAGTTTTTCTAAAATGTCCACGATAATTCTCGTATTATTACTTATTTGTCTTCCTGGCAAGAAACCTGCTTGGTCTCTATGTATATGGTCTTTCAGCACTCTTTTCAACCTTGTAGCCAAAACATTTGCAAAAATTTTATAGTCCACATTCAAAAGGGATATTGGACGGTAATTTTTCATTAGAGTCTTATCAGTATCTGGTTTTAAAATCAGTGTGATAAAGGCTTCTTTCCACGTCTCTGGTGCCCTATCTCCTTCTATTATTCTATTGCAAATTTCTCTTAACGGCTGTGATAGCCAGTCTTTCAATGTCTTATAATATTTTGCTGTTAATCCATCCGGTCCTGGAGCCTTCCCCAGTTGCATGTTGTTTATTGCATCTTCTATTTCTTGTGTCGTTATTGGGTGGTTGAGAGTTGTTAATTTTTCCTCTGGGACTTTTTGCAATCCGTTCTTTTCCAGAAATCGGTCTATCTCTACTTCATCTATCTTCTCCTCCTTGTACAGTTGCTTATAGAATCTCTGAAAGCACCATCTGATTTCCTCCGGTTTCTCTACATTTTTTCCATTTACTACCAATTTACTGATGACATTTGCCTTTTGTCTTTTCTTTAATTGCCAAGCTAGTAGTTTTCCACATTTATTTGCAGATTCAAATGTTCTTTGTTTCATCATTTTCACTTTCCATTCGATATCTTGATTCATGATATTCGCATATTGGGATTGCAAGTATTTAATTTCTTTTTGGATTTTGACACATCTGGGATGTCCTCTTAGTTCTTTTTCCTTTCCTTTGATTAATTTCAACAGTCTCTCCATTTCTGCACTTTGTTGTTTCTTCTTTTTTGCCTTTTCACTAATGAGGAATCCTCTCATTACCGCTTTACTTGCATCCCAAGCAATCCTTTTCTCCACTTCTGAGTTCCAATTAATTTGAAAATATTCTTTCATCTTTTTCGCCGCTCTTTCTACTAGCTTGGTATCTCTCATCAATGCATCATCCATTCTCCACCTGAAAGAATCCTTGGAAATCATTTTTAGGTTTACCTGCACCGGATTGTGGTCTGAAAGCGTTTTAGGACCGATTTCTGCTTTTTGTAATTTTGGAGCCAATTCATTCGAGATCCAGATATAATCTATCCTCGACCATGACTGCTGAGGTTCGCTGAAGTACGTTGCCTCTGTTTCTGTGGGGTTTTTTAATCTCCAAGAGTCCACCAAATTCAGATTGTCCACCATTTCAAAAAAAGTCTTTGGGAGTTTCCCATCATTTGTTAGTTTTGTTCTTTGAGATCTATCCATTAGTGTGGAAACTGCCCCATTAAAATCTCCAAGGCAAACTACCTTATAGTCCAAATAATCCAGCAGCAAGTCATGTATTTTTTTGTAGAAAATCGACTTTCCATCATTTGGTGCATAAAGTCCCAGAATCAAAAATTTTTCGCCTTGTACGTTGATTTCAATTGCGATGTATCTCCCTTCTTCATCTTTAAATAGCTGTCTTGGGCTATATTTCTCCTTTGCATAAATCACTACTCCTCTCTTCTTGACCTTGTCCGATGATATGAACTCTTGGCCTAATTTTTTGTTCTGTAGTAGTCTTCTGTGACGCCGGACTATGTGGGTTTCCTGTAAACATATTATGTCCAAATTCTTCTTTTCTATGCTATAAAATACTCTGCGTCTCTTTGGTCTCTGATTCAATCCCCGAACATTCCAAGTCATTAACTTGAGCGCCATTTCTTTGTTTATTCCTCTCCTCCAGTTGCCTGTCCTTTCTTATCTTGTTCTGGATCTTGGCTTGGCCCTGGTAATCCCGGCGGTGGTGGGAATACTTCTGGAAACTTGTAAAGCTGTGCTGGGTCCAATGGAGTTCCTTTGAAGAATTCCAGATGCTTGTCCACAAACTTTTGCTTTTCCGCCAGGGACCTTATTCTTATCTTTTTCCCTTCAAACGTAAATGCCAGGCCTTCTGGAAATTCCCAACTGAAGGAGATTTTTCTTCTTCTTAACTCCGTCACCAGGTCGTTATAAGGAGCTCTTTTATCTAAAAAGAATCTGGGGATATCCTTATAAAAAATTACTTTGTTCTGCTGTACCACCAGGTTGTTTCTGTAATGTAAATCCAGGAAATAGTCTCTGTCGTGTCTATCATGCAGCACAATCAAACAGTCACTGACTGTTTTAGTGCTTTTCTTTCCTCTGGAGCCTCTTGGTCCGAATCTGAAGGCCTTCACTATGCGTGCTGAGACGTTTACCTCTTCTAACTCCCAAAAAGTTGAAAATAGTTCCACGATATAGGCTTTTAGGTCTTCCCCCTCCAATTCTGGAAGACCCCTTAGACGGATGTTTCCTTCTCTCTGATGTAGTTGCAGAAAAGCAAGGGACTCTTCCACAGTTCTCTGTCGTGTTCCAATATTTTCTATCTGCTCCAAATCTAGATTGTCCAATTTTTCCTCCACCTTTTTTATTTTTTCTCTGACCACTTTAATTTCCTCAGAGTCCTTTTTTAACGTAGTCACCTCCTGCCCAATTTTATTAATTTCGTCTCTGTTCTTTCTTACATTTTCCTCAATTTGACCAATCGATTTTTCTAATGTCTGGGTGGAGGTTTTAATATCGGCCTTAATATCCACTTGGAGTTTTTCTATTGCAGAGTTAACTGTTGTATTCACTGATGCACCAATAGTATTCACCGATTCTTGTGTTTGCTTCAACCCTTCGGTGACACTTTTCAAACCTGCTGCAATTTCTGCCACACTTGCAACCAGTTTCTCCATTTGTTCCTGAAGAGTTAAGGAAACAGAGCCTTTCCTTTTTTCAGAGCCAGTTCCTTTAGATCTAGTTTCCATTCCCTGTGGGCTCTGCAACTGTAATCTCAAGGTCACTCCAGTTGCTGTAGTAACTATCTCAGACATTCACAGCAGAAGACCAACAGTCCCAAAAGTAAACACCAGGTGGCCTGCAGCTAGCTTCTGAGAGCAAAGAGGCTGCTGAGCCAGGAGTCCACAACAGTCCATTAATCCAGCTTTTAGGCAAAGAGTTCAGATTTTTCAAAATTGTAAGTTCCTTAAAGCCAAGAAGAGTCTATTTTAAATAGCCCAAGCCAGTAACTGTTTCTCACTTGCAATGTAACCACCAAGTCTTTAAAATAGCTTGTATCTGGCTGTAAAAGAGTCAAAGTATCTCCACTGGTAAACAGTCACTGTAACACTAGAGTCCCAACAAAGAAAAAATGGCAACAATATATTGCAGCCCGCTACTGACCCGGAATCCTAGTCCAGAGGGGGAGCGGTGTCTTCTTTTGCCATATCAACTATTTTTAAGTCTTTAAACAACCTTTAAACAACTTTTAAGTAACTTTTAAAAAGTTTGGCAGAGTTCGCAAAACTTTCCCGTTAGCCGCGGCTTTGATCTTTTAGCGCTACCAAGCTCGCGCAAACAGTTCAAAGGGAACAGGCTTCCTTTTGAAGTTTCCTCTGCAAGCAGTGCTCTTTAAACTTGTAAAATAATCCAGTATTTTAACTTACAGAGTTTCTTTGGAAGTTTCTATGTAGGAAGTGCCGGGTGCTCAGGTCTGGCGGGATCGCTGCTTTGATCCTCCGCAGGCAGTCGCTTCTTCAGTCCCGTGCTGGGGCTCCGCTCGCCCGATTCTCCCCCTTACGAGGGTAAATCAGGAGCGGAGACAGCACGTCTGGGACCCACGAAGCCGTCGGTCCACGGGACGCTCTTCCCGTGGCTTTAAGGGACCCGTGGCGCAGGCACGGAGCTCCCTATCGCCTAACGGAGGACGGAGCCGTCGGACTCCCGTCCGCCATTGACTCGGCACCTAACCGGAAGTCTCTTTCTCAACTTTTTCCAACTCTACAATATCCTTTTTTGACGTGAGGTGACCAGAACTGTACACAGTATTCCACATGTGTTTGCACCACAGATTTGTATAATGGCATTACGATACTGGCAATTTTATTTTCAGTTCCTTTCCTAACAATTCCTAGTATGGAATTTGCCTTTTTCACAGCTGCTGTGCACTGGGTCGGCATCTTCATTGAGTTATGCATTATAACCCCAAGGTCTTTTCCTGGTCTCTCACCACCAGTTCAGACAACGTGTGCATATATGTGAAATTAGGATTGCTTTACAAAAAAAAAGCATTATGTAAGTTGTGGGGAGGAGACAAGGGTACTAATTCAGATCCTCCCTGCCCTCAGAATGACAGATTTGGTGGCTTCCCACTGGCTGCTCCTATTGAGGATCACTTTCCAGCCTTCACCGTGCAAAATTTCCTCTTTATTTGGAAATGCCAGGGATCGAACCTACAAAACATACCCTCTACCACTGACTCATGGCCGCTCCCATGTAAAGTCAACTCAAATCTGACTTCTTCTAATTCCTTAGTAAAGTTTTCCTAATACTCTCCAGCCAAAATGTAGAGGAAATCTGTAACAGATGGCCAGAGGTTTGGAATAACAAGTGGTTTTATGCATGCTTGGTTAACCTTTAGTTACCTGGTGCAACAACTGAGGTTCAGATAAACAGGAGACCCCAATAGTACTGTTTGCCACAATGCCATCTCTCATTCCTGGTCCAAGGTGTGCTTCCTCCTTTTGAGGTTTCCATCAGTGACAGTGTGATAGATTATTCCAGTCCTCTTATGCACTCCATCATCATGCTTAAGAATCACTCTTGTAAGCCATCTTCCTCTCTAGTTAAAATAGCATCTGCTAACTAACACACTGGTCATTAATCAAGAGTAGCAATAGATTTCACCAAGATTACAGTTCTACATGCCGTTTTAAAAGGGTGCTGGTGCTGGGGAACCTGCGCCATTTTATTTGTACTCCAAGAGTGATGTTCTTTTATTAATACATTTCTTAAAAGGATTATATGGAACATCCATGGTGAGATGATATAAAAACACTGCAGAGAAACACTTAAAGAGAAATGCTACTTTACTTTTTCTGTTTTATAAGACGGAGAATCTATTCTCTGTCATCTTTCAATGGGTTTCTCTTGAACAATACGCCAAAATTAGCAATAAACACTAAGCTGTCATGTAATAGACACCATATTTTACGCTGCCTATGGGGAATCACTTTTAAAAGTCTATAACCTACAGTAGTCTTTTTATATGAGCGACTGAGTCATATAAAAATAAGAATTGATAAAAAAGTAATAAGCCTGGATTCATATCATGAAATGAGTGGACACTAAATTAAAGGATTGTATTAAAACCTTCTGTGATGCAGACAATTAAAAAGAGCAGGCTCAAGTGATTTGGATATCAGTTCCTGACATGAAACAAAGAGTGCATCCCTGTGTTACTTTGTGACTGGACCTATCCTATCAGCTGTTCTACTGACACCACTGTTTGCAAGCTGTGCCCCTTGTAAAAGGAGATAGGTGTGTCCTCTTGGCGCCAGTGCTAGGATCTCGTCACATAATCTATGCATCAGCTGCCATCAGTTCGGTCACATTCCTGCTGTGCCCCAACTCATTCTTGGTGCAAGGGTTTATCTGTTCTGATGAGGTGTTCCATGGGATCACAGGGGTCATCAGAGCAACCCTGAAACTCCATTACAGGTGCAATACTGAGCCTTTGATTTTGAGCAGTTAATGACTTTGGGGGGCTTTTCAATGACCAGCTCTACTGCTCTTTCCCACCTGCTATGCTTAGGAGACTTCTTTTGCTATAAGCAGGATAAGCAAATGCTTGTGCCATGACAGCTAAGATGCCCTTGTGGGTTGTGACTGCCTGAAAGCAAGGAGATGCTCCTTCTTACACTGATGTGACATAGGGGTGTTCTAACGCAGAAGTTACTATCTAGGGGTTGCATCCCACAGCCATCAACACACCTGTATAATAAATGAATGACAGGATATTCCTTTCACCAAGTCAATATTATGTGCCATTAGCAAATCACTGTGGTGTGCTTTGCTGTTGAACAATGAACTTTCCCCCTTCCTTATCAGTGGTTTATTAAGATTTTCCATTATCTATAAATCATACCAGAAATGAAAGTGATGAATTGTAACTAAAAGTAGAACAAAAACTAAACTTCCCTTTTTTTAAAGAAAACAAATGCAATGTACCTTTGGGTGGTACAAAGCTCTTGGGAAGGAAAGCGTCTTCTAATAATCAAATTATGTTCCTGCTGTTGTTGCAGTGTTGGGCTTCTGAATAATGGAAAACTCAATCTTTTGTTTTCAGTCAGATAAGTAAGGTGATAAGGAACAAAAATGCAAAACGGGGCAGGCAGTGGAGTAAGTTATATTTATTTATAGGGAGTGGGTGGTGCTGTGGCCTAAACCACTGAGCCTCTTGGGCTTGCTGATCGGAAGGTCAGTGGTTCGAATCCCCATGATGGGGTGAGCTCCCATTACTCTGTCTCAGCTTCTGTCAACCTAGCAGTTCGAAAGCATACCAGTACAAGTAAGATAAATAGGTACCGCTGCAGCGGGAAGCTAAATGGCATTTCCATGTGCTCTGGCTTCCTTCACTGTGTTCTGTTGCATCAGAAGCTGTTTAGTCATACCAGCCACATGACCCAGAAAGCTTTCTGTGGACAAATGCTGGCTCCCTTGGCCTGATGTGAGATGAGCGCTGCACTCCATAGTCGCCTTTGACTGGACTTAACCATCCAAGGGTGCTTTACCTTTACCTTTTTACCTATATTTATTTATATCCCACCTATTCCCCAGACTGGCACTCAAGAAGGCTTACAGATAAAATGGAAAAAACAACAACAATTGGCTTAATTAATTATTATTTTTCTGCTGTTTGGTTTCTTGTAATATTCTTGTTTGTTTGATTTGTATCATGCTCTGAAACTCTAATAAACATTGAAATAAAAAAATGGTGATGGCCACTAATTTGAATGGCTTTAAAAGAGGTTTAAACAAATTCAGGGAGGACAAGGGTGTCATTGGCCATGAACGCAATTTGTATTTTCATTTATATTTTGATACAGCTATCATTATTATTGCCATTCTTACACCACTTAATGTGTAAAATATTTCTAAGTGGTATACAATAATGTAAAACATTCAAATATTAAAAAAACACCCTGCAGATCTCTTGATACAAATCACTTTTATCCATTGACTGAGTACATATTGTACTTCATACACTTTATTATGAAAGCATAAAGTGCTCCTTCACGTTCTTTCTGAGTTTGCAGCCCTCTTTGTATGATGGAGAGGTGGGTATACGCTACCCCTTCTGCCATGTACCACAAACCAGATGCTTTACGGAGAGGAAGTATGGTGATAAGTCTGATTTACACAAGCTTCTCTTCTTCTTCTTCTTTGGTTGAGGGGCCGGAATTCAGCCTCCATGCTTATGAAATCCCATGTGAAGTGCGTGCCTCTGATGCTTACTGTGCATTGTTGAATGTATGCTTGTGCACAAGTTATGCAAAGAGGATCATCAGCTAGATGAGAGTTGTGATACCACATGGACATCATCCCAAGCCTGGTTCACAAAGTTTTCTGCTGAGTAATCTCTATATAAGGGCTGTTTGATTCTCAAATTTGCATGCTGTGGGTTAAACCACTGAGTTTAGGGCTTGCCAATCAGAAGGTCGGCAGTTCGAATCCCCGTGATGGGGTGAGCTCCCGTTGCTCGGTGCCTGCTCCTGCCAAAGTAGCAGTTCGAAAGCACGCAGTGCAAGTAGATAAATAGGTACCGCTCTGGCGGGAATGTAAACGGCGTTTCCGTGCGCTGCTCTGGTTCGCCAGAAGCGGCTTAGTCATGCTGGCCACATGACCCGGAAGCTGTCTGCGGACAAACGCCGGCTCCCCCGGCCAGTAAAGCGAGATGAGTGCCGCAACCCCAGATTTGTCTGCGACTGGACCTAATGGTTAGGGGTCCATTTACCTTTAAGTAGAATGTCATTTGTAACCTATGGCTTACAATGCTTACTTGCATTCGTGTTTGTCCACCCACTTCTTGCTTTTATTCTCTTGCACAAATACATGTACCCATACTCACACTACATTCATGATGATGTTCTACGCTTAGTGGCAATGCAACTTCTGTGTGCAGAGGGGAGGACTGAGTGAACTGTTCCTCAAACTAGGAGTATTGTAAGGAATGCAGACATCTTATTCTCTCACTGATTCCAAGAGTAACCTGTAATCTCAAATAGTATTGCAAGGTGGATTAAAGGTTTCTGGAAATGAATGGTTCCCTTCCTCACTGAACAAATGCCTCTTCAGTATGGGAAAGTGAAGCTCAACCCTGTTGGAATCTATGTAGGTTTGGAAAAACCAAAGTGCACCAGCTGGAGGGCTTGAACCCACTCTCACAGCAACCTTTTATCATGCAAGCCTTTGTTTTCCCTGCTTAGCCTCCTCGGGTGCTTGGGGTCAGTGGCGCAAGCAAGTTGTAAATGACACAACATACAAATCAGTTGAGCCTGACATTGTGCTGGGGCATTCATTACAAGCTGTAAAGGAACACAAGCAAGAGAGCTCTCAGTTCTCTGGCCCAATTTTCCATCGCAATAACCCAATTAATTGGTGTGTGTTTGTTTTACAAAACTCTAAGCTACAATAAACCACGCAGATACACAGGCTGCAGAAAGCCTCGTAATTAGGACAAGGTGTACAAATTAAACCACTCTTTTAAAACTTCAAACCAGCTAACTTCTGACATACTGTACGGCTGGGGCTTCTGGGACCAAACCCAATTAACATCTTAGTATTTTATAAGCATCGTTTTAATTGCATTTGTATGCAATCTTCTCTCCAAATGCCTTTCAAGGTGCTAGCTCTTGTTCCAATTTTATTACTTCAGTGATTTAAATCCACTTTCTCTGCGCTTCCTGTTAATAATGACTGGTGCTCCTTCAAATGATAGGCCAACATAAACCACTCTCTCTAAAGAATTATACATGAAAACTATTACATTTAACTTTATTATTACCCTTAAAAAAGAAATCTCACCCCATCTTTGTTGGAACATAACACCTTGAAGCATTTTTTATCTAACTGTCAGATCTGAAAAGTGCTGCAAAGAAATGTTGTACTTTCATCACTTTGCTATGGTTCTTTTTTCTGGCCTACATATGGCACACTCTGCCTTACGTATTGCTAGAGACAGACTTTTGCCCATGAACGTTTAGTGACTGGTCAAGAATAATGGGGGTTTAAAAGGGGCGTGTGTGATTGAACGATCCCAGAAGCTCTTTGCCCTTTTTAGATGGACACAGTATAGGGATATACCCTTTCATAGGCAAGAATTGTATTTACGACGAGTGTCTAGGGGAGGGCATTTCTAAGGGCAGGTGGGATTCAGCTAACTAGTTCTGCTAGCAGAAACCTGCACAAGGATTGCTGCTGGCACAGTGGAACTCCTTCCCCCTACACCCCTGAAACTGGCTCTAGGGAGAAACCCAAGAAGTCCACTCTCCTTTTCGGGTGGGCAGCATTGTGGCCAGGCATCAGGGCCCCTGCAGTGATCCGGTGGGGGCAGAGATTGACGCCCCTACTTGTTTCCATCTGGGCTGTAGTACTGGCGCTAGGTGGTCCCCCACCCAGGGGTGGCCCCACTGTCCAATCGGCACCGGCAGGAGGCATGGCCGCAGGAAACTTAAAACTGCAGTGTGACCAGGGAGAACTCCTCTTGCACCCTTTTGCCAGAGGGGAAGAGCGGGGAGGATGTTCCACCAGACAAGCTGAAAAGCTTGTGCTGCTGGGCGGTTCCCATAGCGCTACACTGAATTCCTCCCTATATGTTGCTGTACTCTTATTTAGCAGGAAATAAGATGGACGCGGGTGGCGCTGTGGTCGAACCCACAGAGCCTAGGGCTTGCCGATCAGAAGGTCAGTGGTTCAAATCCCTGTGATGGTTGTCAGGTCCTGTTGTTTGGCCCCAGCTCCTGCCCACCTAGCAGTTTGAAAGCACAAAGTGCAAGTAGATAAATAGGTACCACTCCGGCGGGAAGGTAAATGGTGTTTCCGTGCGCTGCTCTGGTTCGCCAGAAGCGGCTTAGTCATGCTGGCCACATGACCCAGAAGCTGTCTGCGGACAAACGCCGGCTCCCTTGGCCTATAGAGCTAGATGAGCGCGCAACCCCAGAGTCGTCCACAACTGAACGGTTAGGGGTACCTTTACCTTTTTACTAAGATGGAAAGACCTGGTTATTCCCTTTGACTGTGCTAACTCCTGTAACCAGCAGAAAACCGCTTATCTGCTTGTTAACACAGATGGGGAATGCTGAAAAAGCAGTTTTCTTTGCTGTTGCAATGGCAATTTCAGCTTGTGGTAGTTTGTTACAAGGGTAATTAGATGTTTTCTGCTGCATAATCTGCTGGTCTGTAACTATTTTCTCACTCATTGCACATAAGAGTCTGAGCACACTGTTATTTACTAGTTCATTTGGCCTGTGGTCTAGACTAGTGGGGTTTTAAAAGAAAATATATTCAGGGGATGCTTTCCAAAAAGCTTGGGAACACAAGAGCCTGCTGGCTCAGGTCAATGGCCCATCTAGTCCAGCATCCTGTTCTCACAGTTGTTACCTAGATACCTGTGAGAAGCCTGAAAGCAGGACCTGTGACAGTGGAGGTAGAACATAGCCATCATGGCTTGTGGCCATTGATAACCGTATCATGAAAATGAAGCTTGCCTGCCCAGTGATGGATCTGGGTTTTGTGAGGCCTGCAGACAAGATGCCAACAGGGTGCCGGAGTGCTGCCACTTCCTCCCTTATTGGCTGTTTTAGTTGCCTATTTGCTTGCCTGTTCCTCTAGGACCAATCAGAAAGGAGAGCTACAACTCTGAACTACTCCCCTGTTATTGGTCTTAACTTCAATGGGAAATGGGTCTGCTGATCTGTTCAGATATGTATTTTCCTCAAGGGAAACAATGCTTATAAGATGCTGGTAATTCAAACCAAATGTTCACATCCACACATATTGATGTTTCTGTGTGCACAAAAGTAGGGATGGGGGAGAAATTGATTCATATTTTAACGAGAACCAAACTAATTCACGCTTTTTGAACATACCAAAATGAAGCTAGTCTTCAGAATTCACACTTCTCTCAATTTTGCAGTGCAGTTCTCCAACAAAAATGATTGCAACATTGCATAAACTAGAGTGTGCACAAAAGGCATGTATTAATAGTATACAATTGTATTCTGGTAGGGGAAGCTGCTTTCAAACAGTGCATATTAGGCAAAATTGCATACAAAATGTGAATACTGGAAATCTGTACTAAAATGCTGACAAATTTTCATGAGGACTTTTTTTTAAAAAAATAATAGACTGATGTAGAATGTACCGAATTGAATTTAAAGTGGGGAAAAATTAGAAAACGTAAGAAATTGATTTGCCCATCCCTATAGAGGCTGTGGAAGTACTTCTCTTTCCAGACATCTCTTTCATTAATCTAAAAACACAAGACAGTGTTGGGGAAAAGTTGGGAGCCCTTAGAAAAAAGCTGAATCTCAGAAGAGAGAGGGGACAAACATCCTCAAAGTATTTACTGCTGCTGATACATCACACTGACGAATCTTTCACCAGTCATTCTGGGATTTCCATTTCTAAAAAAAAAACACATATCACATAAATAATTTTAAAAGATTCTTTGTTTTGAAAATGTTTGGCAACCTCAAAAGCTTCTTGCTTCGTATGAGCAAACACATTTATTATCAGATTCTTGTATAAAGACAAGCCTTAGTGAACATTAAGGGTTAATCTCTTATATATTGTGCTCTGGGCCTAATCTTGAAAGGAAGCACTGCACTTGAAGAAAGAGGGCCTAATTCTGAATACTGAAACCAGAGAACTATTCCAGATTTCAGGGTTGTTTCAGGGTCTCCCAAGAGGTCCATGTGCACTAGGCTTGACATAAGCAGTGGGGGACTTGGTGGGAGTTTGCCCTTTGTCCTCCTCATCTGAACCAGACAGAACTGAAATCCAGTCTCATAGATTATGGCACATATCCAGAAAGCTTCTCTTTGCAGTAATATTATTTCAATATTGTTATTATTAGCAGTAGTTGCAACAGCGTACAGCCACAGCTACATGTCTCTCCAATGGTTTGACTTCATCCCCAAAGGCACACTCCTCCATTGTCTCCCAAGGCGAACAGATGCCAACAACAATATGCCTGGTTATCACTATAGCAAAAATGTGGTGTTTTGTGTCTCATTTGTTAAGTTTTTATTTTAAAAGTAAATTTAGTGGTTAATTAAAGATAAATAAGTTCCATAAAGTTTTAGTTCCTTTAGTTTGTTTGCTAAATAATTTCCTTTATGAGTGAATATTCAACCAATGTTCGCTTAAAAAAATTCTCTGGGTGCAAACGCTATTGACAAGTGCTGTGAACACCTTATATGCTACCTTTCAGGACAAAGGCCTTCCAAGGAACCTTACAAAAGAGTACTATTTTCACACATGTGTTCCACGTCAGCTAAAGACTTAAACATTTAAAACACATCACTGTGTGTGGTGTGTGTTGGGGATGCAGAGCATAGAATTCTCATACCTCTGGCACACCCCGAAACCAGGGAGAAGATTAGGCCAGGGATAGTGAATTTTCCTCCCATAGATTCCTATGGGAGAAAAATTGCAACAGACAAACGAAAAGAACACCCCAAAACGATACAGAACAAACAAACAAACGGAAATACCTCTAATCTCTACCCTACCAGTGTAAGCCAAGATGGCTCTGCCTTTGGTGGTTCATCTGACTTCTCTCTCTGGCCAAATCGGATTGGCCTACACATTGTTAATTAAATAAAAGCACTGGGCAAATTCACAGTGGAGGAATAGATCTTGTAACCACCTCTGTGCTCAGAGGCAGAAGGCAGTGAATACCAGATTCACAGGGGAGGGCTGTTGCCTTCATGCCCCGCTTGTAAGCTTCTCAGAAGCAGCTGGCTGGCGGCTGTTGGGAACAGAATGCTAGACTACATGAACCTTAGATCTGAACCAGCAGGACTCCTCTTCTGTTCTTAAAAGGAAGTAGCTCGGGAATCTTTCTCATCCAATTAACAAAACCATGCATACGGAGTGCATGATGAGGCTTTCCCGCCAATGTGGTATTCATGCGCTTTCATATAGCGAAATGAAAAAGGAAGAAAGAGAGGCTATAGGAATACTTCTGCTAGTCCTGAGATGATAAAATGACGAACGTGTTTATGTTAGCCGTAACAGAAATGTTGTCAACCGGGCTCACAATATTTCCTTCCCTGCCCCTGCCTCACAGAACGCAGCTTATGGGGAATGTATACTAATGTTACTCATTTAGGATTTCTGTTATCTGGATACAAATATTGGGTCTTAAAAATGCAAAAGGCTCCTCCTGGAATATTTTGAACCTTTCCTCTTGATTGAATGTCTTGTCAAACAAAAGTGGCAGCAGCTCTCTTGGAGCTGTCTGAAGCTATGCAGATATGATTTCTATCATTTCTTTATTATGTGTAGTCCATAATAAGCACGAGCGTGTATAAATCATCGGCAGCTGGCACTTCGGATGCAATGCTCAAAGGAGAGAGAGAGAGAGAGAGAGAGAGAGAGAGGAAGACATTTCTCTCTTCCAGTGTCTAGAAATTTCAGATATTATACAGCCTGTCTTCCAACTGCCTTGCAAAGTTCTCTTCCATGCAATCCTTCCTTGGAAAGAATAAGGCTTTTATATCTGCCTTGCGACAGAGTCACTGGTAAGATAAGAACTGCAGAGCCGCCACATAGCTACCTTGGTGAGTCGGTGAAGTTGCTTTCCAATGATTTCTGTGATGAATTCGCACAAAGGAAGTGGAGTTATGCACCTGATACTCTCATATAGGTACAATATTTTCTCTCTTCGCTTGGCTCAGTCTTGTATTCGATAGCGTATTGAGACACTCAATGTGTATACAGAACTGTTTATCTATATCGCTGTTCTGTGCCTTGCACCTCTCCTATAATGTGTCAGACACTTTCCAACACATACAGAGAAATACTCTTATGAGTCCAGATGGAGGTCATGATCCCAAGGCACACCCATAGTTTCTCCATGCATGCACTTCAGACTTGGGGAAGGAAGCATTGCAGCTCTTCACCTTCGGTAGCAATTCCCAGTTCAAAGCAAGCTTGTGGACCAATATGGTTCACAACCACAGCCATCAACACCTGAAAGCTGGCCTTCAAGGATCTGTATGTAGGGTCTACTCCTCATAGGTGATTCCGAATTTGGACATCTGAGATGACTGCAGTACATAGAATCTTATACACTTTGTATAGTCTTTGTACATTTAGGAGAGATTTTCCACTCATGCAAAATACCATGGATGATCGCTCATAGGATATGGGGAAATATTCTATGACTCAGTCCCTGCTCTCCTTAGTAATGCACAATATACCAATGAATAGTCAGCTGCAATAGTAACCTGGAGCATCACAAGGTTTTCCACGCTGGATTTATTTCCTAGCACAGCAAGGCTTAGGATAATGTTGTAAGTCAGTACTTTCAGTTTAACACCTCTCATTTATAGGGGCTGTTTTGTTCTGTTTTCTCTTGTAGTTTGCAGTGTTGTTGCTGAGAAAATGATTGAGAAATCATTGATGACATGTTTTGTAAAAACACTTTAGGTGGGTGAGAATGTACACAAGCTTTCAACTTTCTCAGCCTTATCTTATATGTAAGGGTTCCGCTACTCAGCCAGGAATAATGTGATCTAAGGCAGGCCATTGTGCTTTTGCAGCGGCTGGGATGTGTGAGTTCGTTAGAGGAGCCGAATTCCTCTTTGCATGCCAGCTGCATGCAGAGAAAAAGTACCCTGACAGAGACCTTGGGGCCATTCCTTTAGCTCTGCTTCTAAGACGCCTGGTTCTCCTGCCAACACTCTTGCTGCCATCATATTGAGAATAATGTCTGTGGTGTGGAGCCTTCTCTCTCTGAGTAGAGCTTCCCACAAGATTTAGAGAATCCAGGGAGGCAAGAGAAGCCTCCACACATCAAGGAGGCTTACTGATGCAGGCACGCAACACAGCAATGGCAAGGGTGAGGAGAGAAGATTTAGCAGAGGGGTCAGCAACCTTAGGCCTTAGGCTGCCTATCCCTGATTTAGCATGATTTTATAGGGTGAAGCTAAATGTTCACTCAAGGGTCCATTTCAACATGCCTTCCTTGCATGTGTGAGTAATGTGTAGAGAGCTTAAAACCAAGAAGGAAATAAAGGAAGTAAAGTGGGTTGATCTGTCCACTTTTGCCTCTGGCCTCACCCACCCAGGCACGTGGCCCCTAGAAGACTGTCTATATGGGCTGAGAGGGTTTCCCCTCATAAGAATCCCTATTCTAATGGAAACATTGTTGATGGAATTTGTCTGAATTCTTTGCAGGTTGAATTTTGACCAACCACAACGTGTGGCTATACACACATGCTTTTAATAGCTCAAGAAGTTGCATTACTGGGATCAGGAAGGTGAAAACAGGTGTTTTAAAAATATGATAAAGCTTTGATGGGTGATAATAAAAAAACCTTCTTAATTTTGATTCTTCTGTTGAAACATAGCAAACTACGTTGAAGGGTACTATTTTCTATTGCATGAGCAGATAACAAATATGACAAATGGTGACATTTTGAGTGATCTCATTTAGCAGATTCTGTTTCTTTGTTTCCAGCCACATCGAACAGGTTAAGGCACATATGTTGGCTCTGGGTTGATGATAGTGGAAACCCGAGCTCCATTAATTCCCAACTGATGTAAACCCACACAGTTCTCATTGAAAGGAACAAAGAGTCTTGTGGAACCTGAAAGTCTAACAAGCTCTGCTATGACATGCACTTTGTAGAATGGAGTCCATTGGGGTCACAGCTAAAGGACTTGCTCTGAGTATTCACTCAACCCACTGTCTTTGCTGGTGTCATGCACTGGTATCAGGCACCAAACCTGGCTCAAGAATTTGAAGGAAAGCATCTGGAAATGATGTCCTTAGTGGGATGCCCTCAGCACTGACCAGAAAGCATAGGGCAGTCCCCAGCACTGACCAAATCCCCCTGCCCACCAACACTTGGGCTGCCTGCTAATGACGTTGCTGCAGTCATTCACCTCCTCATGCTCCCTTGTCTGCTTACTTGCAAGTGGTGGTGTCAAGAGTGGGCCCAAGAGTGGAGGTGTCTTGGTGGGGCAAGAGTTGAACCACCATTTTACCTCTGAAGGTCACATGATAGGTGTCATATTTTATATCCAACAGCACAGGAAGTGTTAATTTGTTTATTAGTGTTGCTCCTTAGTTGAACCTGCACTAGGGATAGGGCAGAAATTTGATTCAGTCCACAGTTAAAGGGGAGTTTACCCAATTCTCTTTTTCCAAAACAAGATGCAAACCAAAAGACTTATCCTTCAAAATCGGCACTTATCTGAATTTTGCAATGCAGTTCCCCAGTCAAGTAGTCAGATTTTAAATAGCCATCTGATGTGGCAATGTGGAGAACTGAATTTAGGAAACGAGAAACTGACAGAAATTGGAAATGACACTTGCCCACCCCTAGCCTGTACTCAGTCACAAGTGCATGGGAGAAGTCAATGCTGATGTGAGGGTCCCAAATGGTAGTGAGTGATGGTGGGCGAAGACTAGGTGGCAGTTCAGGTGAGCCCTTAAGACTCATGTGGGTCCTGGCAAACGCCCCAGTACGCTGGGTCTGTGAGGCACCTTGCATTAGTATAGAAATAGTTCCTTTTCACCCCTGGCCCCGGCCTGGTGGAACGCTCTGTTGCAAGAGACCAGGGCCCTGCGGGATTTGACATCTTTCCGCAGGAAAGAAGGAGTTGTTCCGCCATGCCTTTGGTCTGGGCCCAGTCTGACCCCTTCTTTCTATGGGACTCTGTTCGTAAGTAGCCTCCTTGGCTCTCTCTATCGGCCCATATGGGACGAGCATGAGTGGCCGGGCCTGGTGAACTTTTAATTCCTTACCCCTACGGCTATGATTCGTGGGTTCCCACTTAATTTTATTTTGATTTTAAATGTGATTCAAGTTGTATTTTAAACTAATTGTTTGATTTTGTGTTTTTAATAAATATTATTATTATTATTATTATTATTATTATTATTATTATTATTATTATTAATCTTCAAAGGTCAGAGGATCCTTTCTGATTCTGTTTCTAAAGGGAGGGAAAAACAACTGAGCAAGAGAATAAAAGGGAAGTAAAACAGCCCAGCAGTATCAATTTTCTCCACCTATCTGCCTGTTCAAGGAAAAAATGTTGGCTCATGAGGGGAGGATGCATGAGCCGCAGCTGGTGACAAAGAGAGGGCTTCTTTGGCCATGAGTAGTTGCCAGAGCTGATAGCTGTTGCACGGCATGGAGGTTTTTGTATGTGTGGGCCCTTGTTTAGATGATTGTATGTGGGCCAGATCTCTGCACTGTGTAACAGCTGAAGAGAGAACGAAGGATGGACATTTTCTTTCTCAGCTATCACCAGATGGCACACAATAGGGAAGAACACACCTGGTCTATGCAACACAGCCTAGCCATTCAACAGAGGGTCTTTATGGACCCTGAAAGACTAATATAATGTTTAATACATGGTCTTTGTTGTCATAGGTAGTTTCTCCCTGAGACTTCCTGACTGAGGCTTCCTGTTCCGCATAGTTGCCTTACAATAATTGGCACATTTTCTGTGTATCTCTTATGACTTGTTGCGTAATCTGGTGTTTAAAAGGGGTAACCCGTCTACTATTTATTTACTCCCAGCTACATGATTTGTTTATACAAGGGAAGGGGAACCTTTCCAGACATTGTTAAGACTATAATCCAAGACCATTGACCAATGCAGACCGGGGATGAAGGGAGATGGAATCCAGCAACATTGGAGGCCACAGATTCTCTATCCCTGGTTTATCCAATGGAGATTAATCTCTATGTCACGCAGCCTTAACAGGATGGGTATTTTTCAACCTGCCAAACTTATGATACCACTGTCATAAGTAATCATGCTACTGGCATGATTATATCTACTCAACCAGAGTCTGAAAATATCTACCGTATTGGCCCGAATATAAGCCGCACCCGAATATAAGCGGCATCTTAAAAATTGGAGGGGGGAAAAGAAAAAAAGAAAAAATACCCAAATATAAGCCACTCCCTTCCTCGCTGCTCCTGACTGCATACTGGGCAGGGGTGTGTGAGAGCTGTGCTGTGTTGCCGGCGGCCTTTCCCCTTCCTCGCTCTCTCCCTTCCCGGCCTTGAGGGAGAGGACAGGGGAATAGGCACGGGGCAGGTGTCGCTTTGCCACGCTCCTGGCACTGTTTGCCCCACGCTCCTGCCTGCATACTGTAAGACCATGATTATAAGCTGCACTTTACCTTTTCACGGTTGGGATTTGGGGAAAAAGTGAGGCTTATATTCAGGCCAATACACTAATTCAAATGCATCAGATTTTCCTTAAACATTTAAGGCTTTCACTAGAGGAAATAGTGGGCTCCTTAAATTCAGTGGGACAAAAAAAACAACAACACACATTACAGGGTGCATGTGATTGCATTCAACTATGATCACTACTAAACCCTGTGAACTTGGGTCTTTAGGAGCAGTGTGACTATTAAAGGAAACAGATATATTATGGTACAGAGAATCAGGCAGCTTAGCTTGCAAATATATGTCTGCCTTAAGATTCTCTAATAATTAGATAGGAACTGCTGTAGGCTTTACAGTTTGAGATAGGGCAAGTCTGGTTTGCAAGACTTCCCAGGAGTAAAATCCATAAACAAAATGATTTTGTTTAGAGAACTGTTTCATTAAATGCAACTATTAATTGCTGCGAAAATTGGGGAAGTGTGCAAATATTTATGACATGGCAAGCTGAAAATACAAATACGACCAAGCAAGGGTGTTCGTGGCTCAATGCAGAAGCTCAGCAAGGCTGTACAGTAAGGAGTTTTAGACTTAGCACAGCTACAAGGATAATTCATGATGAATTATTGATCCAATGAATGTTGCCATTTTTTGGTCCTGTAAGCAAATTGCCTGCAATAAGCACGTGAAATTTTCAAGTGAATTAATTATGGACTAGAACCAGCCTCCATTATGGACCTGATTGACTAGTGTTAAACCCTTGTTTCGAGTTCGTTTTGGAGTGAATATGGCTGAGCTGATTTCAGTGATCAAGCCAGGTCAACACCATTCACCATCTTCGTAACCGCTTTCTTGTCTTCTTCTTTTCTTTTCAATATTTGCATCATCAAAGACAGGATGATATTTTGAGGATAATTAGTGGAGAGAAATCAATCGATAGGCTAAGTAGCACAGATAAATTATTAGCTCATAAATTGTGAGTTCATGGTGGGGAAATATCCTACAGTGCAGCCCTCTGCATGACTATTCAGAGGGAAGTTCCATTCATTTCAGGGAGGCTTTCTTGTAGGCAAGTGTATACCTGAGAGTAAGCCCCATTGAACGTAGTGGGTATTACTTCTGAGTTAACGTACACAGTGTTGCACTGCAAATGTAATATTGAACTCCAGACATGCATCGGCACGGCGCCATTGTTATAAGCAATCGATTCCTTTATACAAGTGGCAGCTCTGATTAAAAATCCACAGTTATAACCTGCAGTTAACAAACAGATTAAACATATTGACATATCAGTGTCAGCCGACTATTAAGTCATAAAAGAAATACGTTTGACTGGAGTTTGCAGGGCTAGCAATGCCTCATCAGTTGAAGATGCTACTATAATCAGTTATACCGTGCGAATGTGACCTACTGTGTTTGTAGTCAAAGGGGGGAAAGCAGATCCACATGATTTTTTTTATTTCTCCAAATTTTTATTTATTTATTTTGCTGTTCTAATGTGGTCATATTACCCACAGTGGTTCACAACAATTTAAATATCACAATCCATTGTGAAACAACGGCAGATTGAACTGGCAGATTAAAAAGCCTGAAACATCACGACAAAAGCCGGCCAGAAAACGAAAGTTTCCCTCTGCAAAGTCTCTGCAATTATTGGTGCAGTTTTCTAAATCCAGAATGTAACCATTAGGAGATAAAGGGAGAACAAGATGCTCAGGTATATTGTCCAGTAAAAAGTCTGCTTTTCAGACTGTTCCTGGAAAACATTCTCATATTCAGGGGCTTTAATTTATAGTTGCCTATTGAGCAAGCATTCCTGGCTTTTCTTGCTAGATGGCGCTGCTTTCTAACAAAAGTTAGTTTCGAGATTGCCTTGTGTGGTAAAAGCTCTGTACGCCAAGGCCGCTGCCGAAGATGAAAGAATTTTAGTTAGATCAGCTTGAATACTAACACTAAGTTATTGGGGTTGTTATTATTTAGCTGACTTTCTGTCCTGCTCCTCAAGACTTGGGGTGAGTATCAAAATACTTAAAGCTGACCGTAATAACAGAGCGCGATCTCTGCCAGAATTAAACATCTTGAAAGTGCCCCTGATCTCAGTTGGAGTCATTTATGCCCATCTCTCTCTCTCTCTCTCTCTCTCTCTCTCTCTCTCTCTCTCCACACACACACACACACACACACACACACACACTTCTAACCAATGAGGTGTAAAAGTGGCCAGCTTGTTCCCGTAATAACCAATTATATCAAAATTATCCTCTGCTTGCATAACCAGCTCTATTGATGCCCAGCCCAAATATTCAAGTTCAGTGTTTGGTGGACCTTTCGGGGCAGGGAATCCCTCAGTGATTGGGAACTGAATACACTTTGCTTTGAATGTTTGTTATGTATGTTTTGTATGCTTCCTGGCTCTTGAATGGTATAGCTTTTTTTTCTCCTTCTAAAAAAATGTTTAGGGGTACTCTCATTTTCCTACTCATATTGAAATACTGCCCCCAATGAGGTCAAACATAGATTCACAAAGTGTTTAGGGGTATGCGTACCCCTGCTCCCACCCCCCAGAAAAAAAGCACTAGCTATAGCCAAGAGTGCTCTCTTGCATGTGTGCGTTTTATGCAGGGGCGGCACCAGAGAGAGGCAGCGGCAGCCCCACCTGGTTATTTTTATTTCAGAACTCTTAACATGTGGGACACAACTCGACCACCTAGAAATATACGCTGCCTCTTCTTTGCTCTCTCCTCCTCCCCCGATTCATTTCCCCCTGGTGTCACCACTGGTTTTATGGAAGCGGTGGTTTCAAGTAGGGAGATGGAGGCTGAGGTGAACTCTGGCTCGTCATAGAAACTAAGAGCACAAAAGACGGCAAAAACCAAAACACAAAACTCCCCGCTGCAAACTTGACAAAACTGAGATATAAGAAGTGTGGGCTTCCTTGTTCCTACTGTTGCTGGAATTCTCACACATGTTGTGGAATAAAGCGATCAACTCTGCCTTCATGTTTATTGATTTCTGCAAGTTTCCCTGAGTGAAAGCACTTCTTTGATGAATTGCAAAACTGGACAGGTTTCTTATGAATACACACACACACACACACACACGCACACACACAGTAGTAATAGTAGTAAATGTTTGGATAACACTTTCAAGAGTTCAAAGCACCTAATATGCATTCACTGTTCAGCCAGATGCATGTTATCTGCTGGTTTTCATTCACACATATAAGCGTAAGCCAAGTCTGACTTCCTTTGTCATCTTACGCTGACTTCTAAGCTCTTTGTTTTCGACATGTTTTGGGTTTCTTTACCCAACATCTACCAGGAGTGTCATAAGCAAAATAGCAGATGGCATGGTGGGGCCGCTCTGCTCACCTGACTTCCCTTCAGCTCAGTTGCTGCTCCATGCCAGGATGGGAGGGGCAAGGTTGGCACAGTGCTATTGTGCTGGCAGGAGCACCAGATTGGCTTGCTGCCACCTTGCCCCTCCCTCTCTCCATCCTAGTATGCAGCTGAGACAGCTGGAGGAAGGCCAGGTGAGTGGTGTAGCTCCACCATGCCACTCACTAATGCAAAAGTATTACCCCTGACCCTCATCAATAGGGTGGGGGGGTGTTGCTCTTGTTTTACTTCAAAAAGATGTAAAG
This sequence comes from Lacerta agilis, assembly GCF_009819535.1. Lineage (NCBI taxonomy): Eukaryota > Metazoa > Chordata > Lepidosauria > Squamata > Lacertidae > Lacerta > Lacerta agilis. The sequence continues at coordinate 63,261,840 of NC_046313.1, forward strand.
GGTTGTAGAATCCTAGAATTGCAGAGCTGGAAGGTACCCTGAGGGTCATCTAGTTCAACCCAATGGAACGCAAGAATCTCAACTGGATCATACATGACAGATGACCATCCAACCTCTGCTAAAAAACTTCCAAGGAAGGAGAGTCCACCACCTCTTGTGGGAATCTGTTCCGCTGTCAAACAGCTCTTCCTGTCAGCATGTTCTTCCTGATGTTATATATATATTCAATATCTTTTGTAAAAGGAAATCTTAATACCAAATACCTCTTTGGTCAATGGGACAACACTTTATTGTTTCGCAAGCCATTTGATCCTAGGGGATCCTTTTGCATGCCTTTTAAGGTCTGCAAATGGGTCACGTGGCTCTGTTGCCATTCTTCTAATCTAATGCGCTGCCTTCCATATTTGTGAATCTCTGCATTTGATCTTCACAAGAACTATAATGTTTGCATTGTTTTCAGGTCATTGCATTTCCCCAGAACCAACTGGTTGTTGTTGTTGTTTTTAAGCCATGTTTTGGGGTTGTGTGTGTTTCCCCCTCACAGCTTTCCTTGCCCCCCCTGTTATTGTGTTTATTTGTGTAGAATGTTTACACAACCACTGCTGGGGGCTGCAACCCCATCTTCAAATGTTCATTGAAAGGATGAAAAATGTGCCTTCTTTCCCATATCGGTAAACAAATGGGGGGTAATGCAAGGAAACATATTGACCCAGTGGTTATTTCCATGGAATAGATGGCATAGGCAGTTTCATGATAATAATCTCAGTTTGGAAACGTTGACCTATCTGGTCAGTGGAAACATTCCCCTCTTCTAAAGTTATGACAGAACAAGTTTAGCATCCTCCTGTTAGCCACTAGTTCCTGAATCATCAGTCTCTGGCTTCTGGACTGATCGTATCCATGTCCCTTTCTAATAGGAAAGGAGAGATTACGAAGAGGAGGGTAGTTCATTTGATTTGTAATCAGTCAACCTATCACAATTTTGTTTCATCTCACTTTTTTGGGAGGGTGGGGGTTCAATGGAGAGGAAAACAATTACAAAGAACAGGAGCAAGCGAACTCAAGGGCTGCACAGACAGCAGCAACCAAAAGTCTCTATTCTCCTTTCCTCCCTCTGTCTTTTCTTCTGTGACCAAGATGCCCGAGTGTTGCTGGTGTGCTGACTTCTTCCTTGAAAGGGCAGCAGGGGAGGAAAAAGAAGAAGAAGAAGAGATTAAGGTCATCAAGATAATACAAATAATATTCAAACTGGAAGCAGAGTTTTGTGGGGGGGGGGTATATAGAAGGTCTGTTTTTCCAATAGTATAAGTCATCAGGCTACAGGAGGATGTAATTTGCAGATTAGGGAAATGAACAAAGAGGATAAAATTAATTTTATAACAGGGAGGAAGAAAGTTCGTTTGAAGGGGACAAAGTAAAAAATGGGTGGGAAAGCTCTCATAAAAGGGTTCTGGTTGATACAATCTGATGGCAGATTTAAAGTAAGCTGGAAATATCAGCAAATAAAAAGAAGTATTTTTCTCTCCCTCTTTATCCTTTGTGGTATAAGCTGGTGTGTCTCCAAAGTTTGATAGTCCCGGCAGTCAGTTCCCAGAGTGTGGGTGGAGATGGTGCAGAGGAAGGAACAGGAATGTCAGGCGCTGGTGCAGGGCCAGTCCTTTCCTCTCTGTATAGAGGAGGCAGGCCTCACTCTATCAGTCTGTAAATCAGGCAAGGGAGAAAGAACAACCCTTTTTAAAAAAGCCTCAAATCCTGTCTGAAGTACTGCACTCATTAAGCTTAGTTATTTTCTCCTACCTTTCTCTGGCTTCCAAAGTCAGGCACCCAATGCCTGATAAACGTCATTACTCACGTTGTAAGATAACATATTTTATGTGATGCTGGAAGAACCCAGATGTGCTTTGGCTGCACACATAAAGTACATTTCCTCCCCACAAAATCCTGGGAACTGTAGTTTTAAAAGGGTGCTGGGAATCATAGCTCTGTGAGGGGGTACACTACAGTTCCCGGGATTCTTTGGGGGGACCCATGGCCTTTTAATGTATGGTGTGCATGTAGCCTTTGAACGTCTTGTGACTTTTTCTGGAATCTGTTTGCATTGTGATTCCAACATAGTCACTCTCTTTGCACCGATCATAATGGTATAATCAGGGTTCATGCCTTTTCCTAGTCATATTTTCTGTAAATAGAAATATCAGTCTTGCGGCCTTTTCTTGCAGGGCTAATGCTCTAATCCAGGGGAGGATAACTTTTGGCCCCCCAGATGTTGCTGAATGGTATCTCCCATCTTCTCAGGTGGTTGGCCATGATGGTTGGAGCTGACGGGAGGCACTCTGGACGACTACAAACTGCCCCCCTCTGTTGTTACCAATTTATCATTTTGTAGTGCAATATCTATACATGTCTACTCAGAAGTAGACTTATCTGGGGTCTAGGCCCACGTAAGTGAGTATAAGATTGCAGCCTTCCTTGTCCCTTTCTTTACCTTTCCCAACTTTTTGATATTCTTTGTAAGAAGAACCAACCAGAACAGATCAGGTTCTGAGAACTGACTTTCTGACTGTTTCCAAGATATAAGTTCTGGCTGTTGCATGCAGAAGCAGCCCTTAGAGTATTTATACAATCAAACACCCCCACTAATAACGGCTGCAAGGCTGGAATGTTTAAAATTTATACACTGCACACAGATGTTAGCATCCGTGGAAACTGGTATTACAACTCCTGCTTTGGAGCCTGGGGTACTAATAATCAAAATATGTCAAATCTCGTGGAAGTTGTTGGGAAAGGGACAAGTATTTATTAGAAAAGGAGAAAGAAAAGAGAAAGAAACCTATATATTAGCCATTCAGGGGAGAACTACAAAAAACCAAAGGAAGTTGCTTGGCTGGTCAACTGTTCCAGGTGCAGTAGCCACCATGGTGCCCTCCATATGTTGTTGGATGACAACTCCCATCAGTACCAGCAACCATGGCCAAAGGCAAAAGAAGAGTCCTGCTGGATCATGCCAATGACTAGTCCAGCAACTCTTCTCACTGTGACCAATCAGATGCCTTTTGGGAAGCCCACAAGCAGGACGTGAACACAACATCACCCTGCCCACTTGTGATCACCAGCAACTGATGTTCAGAGGCCTTCTGTCTCTTACTGTGTCTGACTGTGAAGGCGCAGAATGTAGCCCCGTGGCTAGTCACCATTGATAGCCTTATCATCTGTTAACTTGTCAAAACTACTTTTGAAGCCATCAAAGTTGGTGGCCATCACTAAGTTCTGTAGTTTAACTACACGTGGTGTGAAGAATGTGCAAAAGGAACAATTGCATACAATAACCAGAAACATACACAATGACTACTAGGCTCTACCTCTGTAGCTGGAGGCAGCCATGCTTCTGAATATCAGTTGCTGGAAACCACAAGAGGGGAGAGTGCTCTTGTGCTCAAATCTTGTTTGCAGGTTTTCCATAGGTCAGCCACTATGAGAAGAGGATGCTGGACTAGATGGGTCATGGACCTGATACAAAAGGGCTCTTACGTTCTTATGGAACTGTTTTCTTCCATACAGGGTAAAAAGGTAAAGGACCCCTGGACAGTTAAGTCCAGTCAAAGGTGATTATGGGGTTGCGGCTCTCATCTCGCTTCAGGCTGAGGGAGCTAGTGTTTTTCTGCAGGCAGCTTTCCGGGTCATGTGGCCAGCATGACTAAACCACTTCTGGCACAAAGGAACACCGTGACGGAAACCAGAGCACACGGAAATGCTGTTTACCTTCCCGCTGGAGTGGTATCTATTTATCTACTTGCACTTTGACGTTGGCAGGAGCAAGGACCGAGCAACGGGAGCTCACCCTGTTGCGGGGATTCGAACCGCCGACCTTTCGATCGGCAAGCCCTAGGCTCAGTGGTTTAGACCACAGCGCCACCCGCGTCCAATAAAGACTTTACCAAGTCTCTATTTTTCCACTTCATTTAACATCAGTTCATGTTGCATTAAATTCTCCTGAACTGAACTGTAGCTTGTGTATTACCCTGCTGAAGATTTTTATGCAAAGGAGGAGATAACCCCATTTCCATGCTAAAGTTGCCTTAGCATCCCAGGTGATTTGATCTCGCATACCAGTGTTATATACATGACAGAGCAGAGTCTGCAGGAGCTGAGTCAGTCTTGTTGTGTGCCTCCGGTCAATCTGTGCTTTCTTTAACAGGAATAACATTTGAAATCTTCAAAGATTGTAGAGATTCCACCACTGAGAGATTATCTTTGAAGATGTCAAACACTAGGGTAGACAGGCTAGTTTCTGAGACAACCATTGGCTCTGCTTTCTCTTAGAGAAGAGGGGCCATGGATGCTCGTTTACTTTTGTATTGGATTTCAGTACAACTAATGTTCCCTCCATGCTCCTACCACAGGATTGCCATTTTATCATGTGGCTGGCCTGGCTTGACAACAGCACCTGGTATGCTCAAGCAAATACCAAGTTTACAGGGGCTGACACTCCTTGCAGACATCCTTCCTTTTAAAACTGTTCTCTCTTTACCTAGAACAGTGTAATACAAACGGAAACAATGGCTGTAGCTGCCAACCATCTTCATTTTCCCAGAATGCATCTGGGCCTTCCTTTGGTTGTAGCTGCCAATCATCTTCATTTTCCCAGAATGCATCTGGGCCTTCCTTTGGTTTGCAGCATACCCAGCACACCAGTACAAAAGTTAGGAAGGAAGGAAGACAGGAAGGCTCCAGGGTAGCACAGTGCCCACCTTGGACCTTGCCCAGGCTCTCCTCAACCCTGGCACCCCCTCTGTGGCTGCCACATAGTATCTGGAGAATATAGACACTACAAAATGAGGGTTGGAGTAAGTATACTCATTAAATTTGGTAGATGCTTTGACACCAAACTCATCTGGTTTGAAGGTTTGCCTGTGAGTATTTGAGAACTGGACTTTGTGGGTCAGAGCTTACTTTTATAATGAGTGTCTGTTTTATAGAGATTCAAGAGCACTTACATTTTGTGTGAAGTCCACTGTTCCCCGAGTCCACAGTTTGTGGGGTCACAGCAACCATTACAGCTTCAATCCAACCATTCCTGCTTTCCATAAAGATTGGCTTGAAACGAGGCAGGTGTAACTGCTGCTGTTCTTTCTCACTTTTGGAAGGAGAAGGGAGCTAGCTGCCTGAGGCAGGTCTAATAACTGCCTGTCATGGTATGGCAAATCCTGATCATGTGCTGTTTTACGTCGGTTACATTTGTCATGGTTCATCTCAGTTGTAACGCCTGTCGGGCAATTACACAAGTTTGGCTGGCTAAAAACCCACAAACTAAATATGGGATAAATTCCATTCCATCCCAATCTGACAGAGTTTATGAAAATATCATTCTGGTACAGATCATTTGTAACCTGGGAATGCAACAAACATTTGTATAACATAGATGCATGGGTTATCTATGGGTGTATGTGCACTGTTATGTGTCTACTCAGTGGCAAATCTGGCTTTCCGTTTGTTTCGATTTATACAGGAATTTGTATCTCACCTTTCTAGTGCTTGGGAGCAGTGCCTTTTTTTCTGGGGGCACTCAAGGGTACGCATTACCAGCACACACCCCCCCCCCCCTAGAAAAAAAACACTGGTTAAAAGTATGGCACTTACTGGTTTTTTTATATAAAGAATTTATTGGTTTTTGCAAAACAAAGAACAACATAACACATACACCAACACAAACCCAAACACAAACCCAACAATCAAACCATAATAAAAACAAATACAAATCACACCAATAATTCTTTTTCTTGTTTACACAAAAAAAAACTTTTCTTGTTCGAATCAATACTAGGTGACTTCCCCCGTTTTCTCTCCTTTGGTTCCAATTCTAATTTTACTTTAGTAACTTCTCATCTCTAAAATAAATCATTCAAAAATCAAAACTAAACATACTTCTTAAAATCTAGTTTTTACTCCAAAATAATCTATCACTTCTTAGCTTGAATCAAATCTATTCCAAATATAACATCATAATAATTAGTAATATAACTACATAACACAACATATTACTTCTTATATCAGATCATACATCTTCTTTTTTCACTTAGACTGCTGCTAATAAAAAAATTCAGATATCTCTTCTCTAGTTCAAAAACTTAAAATCTTAACACACCGGCTTCAGGGTACCATAATAAACCATCCTAATTTTATTTAATGTATTTCACCCTATCCCTTTTCTAACCATTTTCTTTCGTCATCTCGGGGTCTCCCCCCAGACATTTCTCCATCTTACACCAAAACCATTTTTCAGAATGTCCTCTTTTCTTATAAGTCCACAGTTCCAGACACAGTCTATAACAGTCCTTACAGGGAGCATCAGGGTATACAGATCATCACCTTCCAGCATCTCCGCTTCAAAATTCCGTCCATCTTCTAATTGTAGATATATAAATCTTTTCCACATCATTCCTGGGCTCTCACCCCAGAAATTGGATATAAATTGTCTTCTAATCCTGGGTCTCTCACCCCAACAGGATTTTTCATCTTCTCGGAGTTGCCAAAGCATTGTACTTTGTACTTCAATAATTCCCTTAAGTTCCCAAGGTTTTCTTCCATTTTAACAATGTTCTGAATAGTCTTTCCTGTGGGATATAAATTGTCATCCTGATTCAGCAAAATTAATTTCTGGTTCAGCAATTCTAAGTTCAAAAAAATAATCCTTTGTTCGTGAGTCAGTCCAGAGTCTAAAACCAGCTTGAAAACGAAACCCAACATGGTAGAAGTGGGCATAGGGTATCAGATTTCAGTATTTTTCCATCTTAGTCACAGTACTTTTCCATCTCAGTTACAAGTCTCCGCAGCCATTTTCCCTGGAGTCAGGGCGAAAAGATTACATTCTATCCACTTCAGGAAGAAATATTTCCACCAACTTAAGTCCCCCAAAAGGGGTCTGACCAATCTCACTTGTCAAATTCAGAACATTGTATCCACCACTGCAACAGCAGTCGCCGTCAAAAGCAGTTACTTTCTCTCCACACAAAGGGAAAAAAACGGGCTTCCTTTCCATCGTAGCTCCCGGAGCGCCAAATGTCAAAAATAAGTCCAATTGTTAACGTACTCACGGCCAACGGGCTTCTTCTGTTTTCCTTCTGACAGGTAGAACGATCTTCCTCATTGCGAGCGGCGGCCGCCGCTTCGCCGGTCCGGTTGGGGCATGCCTCCACAGCCCGGCGCCGTGGTCCCTTCACCCCCACTCCCCCTTTACAGGGGGAACGGGAGAAGGGTTTGGTGCCATAGCGGACTCGCTGGAGAGCCCATGCCGCGGGACGCTCGACCCGCGGTTTAGCGGAGCCCCGCTTTGCGGTAGCGGGGCTCCTACCCCCGGGCCGGCCTGAGTAGCTTCGCTGCCGAAGCGACCCACGACCGCCCGCGATGGCGTCCTCGCCGGAAGTAAAAGTATGGCACTTACTGTAACAACTTCATGGCGACTGGCACATTTTTTTTCTAGAAGAAAAGCACTGCTTAGGAGTCACGCAGGGTTGCTAACAACCACTACAAAATACAATACTTTCCAAAATATACAATATATTAAGAAAAGAAACTGGTGCAGCAGGTTCAAGCAGGCACGGGACAAAACCAGTTCTCTTATTTGCTAAATCAGAAGCCCATCTAAACTTTCAGGACAGGTGTAATATGATGCTGTATGTGGCCATTCACCCATTTATTTACTATTGCCTTTGGACACTGGTGGCACTGTGGGTTAAACCACAGAGCCTAGGGCTTGTTGATCAGAAGGTTGGCGGTTCAAAACCCCGCGATGGGGTGAGCTCCTGTTGCTCTGTCCCTGCTCCTGCCCACCTAGCAGTTTGAAAGCACGTCAAAGTTCAAGTAGATAAATAGGTACCACTTCAGCGGGAAGGTAAACGGCGTTTCCGTGTGCTGCTCTGGTTCGCCAGAAGCGGCTTAGTCATGCTGGCCACATGACCTGGAAGCTGTACGCCAGCTCCCTCGGCCAGTAACACGAGATGAGTGCCGCAACCCCAGAGTTGTCCGTGACTGGACCTAATGGTCAGGGGTCCCTTGACCTTGGACCCAACACAGTTTCAAGGTAGTGCCAGCGTACCTTTTATTGTGATAATCCCGTCAGGTGACTAATTATGGCATGTGTCATAGTGGATGGGCCTGACCTCCTCAGGAATGGATCCAGTTGGCATACCAGCCTAAGCTGGACAAAAGCACTCTCAGCTGCAGCTGCCACCTGAGCATCCACATTAGATTTCAACACCAGGGACAAGAAAGGTACGCAGACCCTGAATTCTAAATTTTATTGCATAATTGGTCTGAATAATAGAAATGCTTGTGCATAGCATATCAATAACAAGGGTTTATTTGAGGGAGGGAGGGAGGGAGGGAGAAGTGTTCTGAATACTTTGCTTTATTGAAAACTTCCACCAGTGCTTCTGTTGCTTTAGTTAATCAAATTCTTCTATTGCTGCAGTGGGAGTTTAACGCATTCTTGTAACTTCCTGTCTTAGTCCCAAAGGTTTAAACATTATTTCATAATTAGCCTTTACAGTTATGCTATATGTTCAGAAAGGAGGGGAGAAAGGAGGAAAGTAGCTTCCCTTCCCCTCCTTCTTTCTTTCTTTTTTTTACAGGTGGAATGATTGTTTCTATCTGGGGATTAAAAAAGAAAAAAGAAATGTATGCATGTATGTCAGAGAGAAAGAGCAAGCATTGATCTGCTCATATATTTTTTTAAAAATAAAAAAGTTCTTCTTCCGTTAACATAACAAACACCAGCTCATGAGCATTGTTGGGATCCTATTTGGGCACATGCTAGGCTGAAGGTAGAAAACACCATATGAGATTAGCTGGGGGCAAGATGCTCCTGTCCATGGTTGGCTCATTCACAGCATAACCCAGCCCTAAGGATCCTTCTACAACAGCAGCAGCAGCAGCATAAGGGGCGGGGTCAGAAAGAGTGACAGCAGGGCCCTCTTGGTGTCCGCAGGGCTGCGCTCACTGGAATGGAGATGGGTGAGGTAACAATGAGGTCAGGGGAATTCTGTATTGGTTTCCTATTTAGTGTTTGTGCAGAAAGTGGGTTTTACAGTCACTTGGTGTGGTCAGACAAACTGCATCTCTCCCACTCTCACTCATATATAGAATAGGGTACAGGGAACAACACCTTGAGCATAGCACCATTTTGTACAAATAGACTAATTGAAATTAGCACTGCCAAATCTGTGATTGGCTGAATAAAATGTGACACAAATGTGCATTTTAATTTTGTAAAAAATCATGCTGTGTGTGTTTAAAGTTGTTTTGGTTTAGTGTATTTTTTAAAGCTTTTTTTTTTAAAAAAAACCTTTCAAAAATTGGAGCAAACTTAGACTGGGATAATTTCCCAGCAACATTCTGAAAAGAAAATATATTTATAGAAGAATACAGGATTCCTTGTGTGTGAGCGTGTGTTTGTGTGTTACAGGTTCGGCAAATAGTAAAAATGTAGACTTGCCTTACAATAGCCCTATTAGGAGCCCATTTCCCAAATGTTTTGCTTAGAAGAAAGTTATCTGCTTTGGCTCTGCCTATAGCCGAAGTCTTTGTAGGAACATTTTCTGAGGGGCAAGAAAGAACATGGGAATCAAATGGTTAATTTCTGCCTTCGGCACCAGGAAAAAAGAAAATACATGCAAGCAAGGAAAAATATTAGTCTATGTCTTTTGAAAGCCTCTGAAAAGATTTGTCTGAAGCGTGTATTTTAATGGGAGCCATACAGGTGTTTTCTGAGCTGTGGAGCGCCTGCAAGCAGGGCCTGGGGGCAAACCCAGGAATATGGTATAATGTAACAAGAAACCTTCCTCCACCACTCTGCATGCTTCAGTAGGAAAATGCAAATCAACTCATTTCCTCTTTTGAGGAGGACTTTAGATAAGGGGTCCTGGGGCAAAGTAACCCCTTGCGCATTCCTTCTTCCATCAGCCATTCTCCTGCTTTGCCTAGAATGTGCTGTGGGGGTAACAGCAGGCACTGAGATGAGGGAGCAGATGCATACTAATGAGATGGGGGTATAAGAAAGAAGAGCCGTGTGTGTGTGTGTGTGTGTGTGCACGCACGCACACACACACGTCTATGTGTGTAAAAGGGGAGCTGCTCTTTTTTTCCAATTCTAAGCATGTTCAGAATCAGGTTGTCCAAAAGATTTGTTAGGAGCCAATTGTGCAATGCTCTCACTCACTGACAGTATCCCTGCATGCGCACATTGAATTAATCTCAACTGAAAATCGCTGCAACCTGAAAATAAGTCATCTCGCTCCCCTACCTCTGTGAAAAATGCAACAGACCCCTGTACTGCTAAAGAGGCATGCTTATCACCGAGTCAGTTTCTGCTTCCTGATTCATTCCACACCTCCACCCATTTTTGTTGTTTTATTTTATTTCGTGCGAGGTTAAAATACTGCGTTTTGTTTTCTCATTTGTCTGGAAAAGCAAAATACTCCCATATTCATGTTAAGCTTTTTAGTGATGGTTTAGTGACAATAATCAATGCTAGTCATCATTATTACTGTTTATTTCCCAGTTTTTCAGGGGACTTAGAAATGATTTTCATATGCCACAGAGTTTTCATCCTCTTTACTTGTTTGAAAGGCGGTTCCCCCTATTCAACTACTAACTACTGCTTAGTGCAGACATAACCAACATAGTGTCCCCAGATGGTGCTGGATTACAATTACCATCAGCTCCAGCCAGCATGGCCAATGGTCAGGGATGATGTGAGTTATACTCCACACCATTTGGCGCACACAACATTAGCCTAGGGCTTGCCAATCAGAAGGTTCGCAGTTCGAATCCCTGCAACAGGGTGAGCTCCTGTTGCTCGGTCCCTGCTCCTGCCAACCTAGCCGTTCGAAAGCACGTCAAAGTGCAAGTAGATAAGTAGGTACCGCTCTGGTGGGAAGGTAAACGGTGTTTCTGTGTGCTGCTCTGGTTTGCCAGAAGCGGCTTAGTCATGCTGGTCACATGACCCGGAAGCTGTACGCTGGCTCCCTTGGCTAATAAAGTGAGATGAGCACCCCAACCCCAGAGTCGTCCACGACTGGACCTAATGGTCAGGGGTCCCTTTACCTTTACCTAACTTAGTACTATGCAGTTTAAGGTGAATACAGACATTATCATTAGGATTGTTGCTGATATATCCACCAAGCCCAATGGAAGCTAAGTTCAAATGAACATTAAGAGAGGCAGTGAAATTATTGTTCATCATCTTCATCATCATTGAAATATGTTGCTATAATTAAAGGTACAGTCAATGCTTTAAAGAGAATCAGGCAATTGACTAACACCACAATCATATGCATGGAGCTACTCAGAAGTAAGTCCGACTGTGTTAAATGGGACTTACCCCCTAGCATGTATGTTTAGAATTGTAGGCTTAAAATCTCTAGGGCTCTGAGGCGGCAATCCTATACCCTCTTACTTGGCATTAAATCCCATAAAACCCACGAGACTTACTTCTCAGTAGGCACAAAATGGATTATACTGTGACTCTTTTAAGGAATTATTAGCCAGTTAATCACCTGCCTTTAAACTGATTGATAAATTGACTGGTTATGTTTACATATGCCCCAAAACTTCAGTACAGGTACAATTTTTGACATACTGAAGGAAATCTAAGACAAAATTCAATAAACACACACTACTTCTCAGCATTAGGAGGAAATAACGGATTAATTTGATCAAAGCTTGCAGCCCTTGTCTTCACATACTATGGTTAAATTTCTATGGCCCTTCAGTGCCACGAAATGGTTATTCAAAAGCAAAACTTACACCTGATAGGAAGTGATACCCTGCTTATACCACTCTTGGACTACTGGAAGCTACTGAAATTGCCACACTGCTGGACAAATTCTGTGCCCTATGATGACACAAAATTAAACCACAGTCACGGCTTTTCCATGGGTGCTCACTGTACAGTGTGGTGTAGTGGGTAAGAGTGGTAGACTCATAATCTGGGGAACCAGGTTCATGTCTCCACTCCTCCACATGCAGCTGCTGGGTGACCTTGGGCTAGTCACACTTCTTTGAAGTCTCTCAGCCCCACTCACCTCACAGAGTGTTTGTTGTGGGGGAGGAAGGGAAAGGAGAATGTTAGCTGCTTTGAGACTCCTTCGGGTAGTGAAAAGCGGGATATCAAATCCAAAATCATCTTCTTCTTCTTCTTCTACATGTCCAGCTCATCATGATGATTCTGCGCAAGAGGCTAGAGTCCACAGATGTGGTGCCTGCAAGGCCCAAACTAGGATCCCATCCCCAACCTGATTATTACCCAGTAGTGGTGGCTTAGTGAGTGTGCTCAACCTCCCTCTTTCATAGAATCATAGAGTTGGAAGGGACCTTGAGGATCATCTAGTTCAACCCCCTGCAACCTTGGTGTTATCAGCACCATACTCTAACCAATTGAGCTATCCAGGTGCTTTGTTTGACTGCTGCTTAGCAGACATGGACTTCATTGTGCAAACCCACACAGACAATGAGTAATAAAACAACTCAGTTGATCTGGATAACCAGAGGTAGGTATTTCAGCAGCTACTGAAGCCACTTCTGAAAAGGCATGAAACAAGCTAGAGTCTCTATAGCCCCAGTGCAGTGTTTTCATTGCTCAGCCTCAGCATCTTTATTGCAGGGGTAGGGATGGGGAATGTGCTATTTTTGCCTACATGCCATATATTCCTTTGATGCCGTCTTCTTCGTACCTTTACCAGTTGTGGCCAGTGTTGTCCAGCAGTCAAGCATCCCAGGAAGGCAGCAGAACCCAAGATGAAGGCGCCAGATGAGAGTGGAAGGGAATGGTCCGGCAACAATAATTCTGCTTCCTCGTTGTTCTCCTCTCGAAGTGACTGGTGCCGTCATGGAAATTGAAATCTCTAACCCTCAGACCAGAAACCTAACTTCACAGACTTACTTGGTATGTAAAAATATTCCATTTAAATCAGCAGTAAAGCTAACATGAAAGTGCCAATAAATAATATATGCAAAGAGTTTTTTTATCAATATATAAAGAAAATGTGGAGTTGTGAAGCTGTTGAAAACAAGCATTAGGAGATGTAATGAAGCAGGAATTAGAACAGCACAGTTCCTCTGGCCATTATAAATGAGAACACCGGGTACCTTGAGAACAGGAAAACTGATGAGTACAGTCTGTTCAGGAGAGAAGGAGGGAAATTTCCCCCAGGAACACATTTCAAATTACTTATTTATGAACTGATGAACTGGGAGACCACCTATAGAGAGATAGGAGCAAGCAGTCTGCTGCAGACAGCTACAGAACTCCGAACTAATTGTGCTGCTGTTTTCTGTTATAACTCCTGCTATCCAGCTGGGCTTTGGAGGCAGGAAATTTAGGCACCAAGTCAAAGTCGCGCTTTCCCTCCTTCTCACCGGCATAAATATATATATACATGGATATGTTAATCTGGCAGAACCACTGGTCAAGGGCCTGGGAAACAGCTACTGCCTTTGTCTCACAAAGTGGAAGGGGGGGGGAAAGGGTGCAGCGGTGGCATAGCTGTCAACCTTCCCTTTTTTTGAAGGAAATTCCGCTATCAGTACTATAGTCTATAGTATAGTGCTGATAGGGGAATTTCCCGCAATAAAAGGGAAGGTTGACAGCTATGAGCGGTGGGCTAAGGCGGAAGAGGACTTTCAAAGGAGAGGCTCTGAAATGGCAAGAAGTTCTCCTGGAAATGTGCAAGTGTGAAAGACGTCATGCAGCTTCTTGTAAACGTATACCACATATATGGGTGTAGACCAGCCTTCCCAAATGGGCACCCTCCACATGTCATTGGGCTGCAGCTTCCATAATTCTGACCATTGGCCATGCTGCCTGGGGCTGATGGCAGCTGGAGTCCAAAATGTCTGGAAGGCTGGTGTAGACCGTGAGACTAGCTTCTGATCCCTTATTGACCTAGAGATGGCAAGAAGAGTCCCGTATTTGAAACGGAATGCTGCTGAACACATTGTGATGACGGAACCAGTTCTCTGTTTATTAACAATTATCCCTTTCCATTCATAAGTCTTTGTCTCCAACTCGGTATTTATGAGAGTGACTGGATGTAATTGTTTTGTCACTGAAAGCTCACAGCAATATTTTCTTCGCTGTAATAATTGCACAGTACCATTGTCAGATAAGTCTCTGTAATCACTCTTTTACAGTTGTGGAATTGGGGAGGGGAGTGTTGGCCATCTTGCTTCAAACTGTTGATATTTGACCTCTGACACCCAGCGAATGAGACCAAGATTCAACCCACTGAGCCTTGTGTATGAGGCTGGGCTGATATACACAGGGAAGTGTTGCATAGGCAAGAGCTTTCCCATTGCTTTCAGTGGAGGATAGCACCTCTGCGTTCATCAGTCAGTAGAGCATGGTGGGTGGGTTGGGTTTGAAGCCTCACACTGGGAGAAAGATTCTTGTATTCCAACTCTACAATGCTATTATTCCAGAGGGGTCAGGTTGCCCCCAAGATTGAGGGGGTCCGGGGCGCATTGTGTGTGTGTGTGTGTGTGTGTGTACCTGTGATATCACAGGCATGTTGCATGCTTGTGACATCACATGCAGAATGTGCGCAAAGTCATGTCCTCTGGAGGAGGCCAAGTGCTGTGCTGGAGCCGAGCGCTGAAGCTGCGATGCATGTTGCGTGTGATGTTGTGTGTGCGCAATACACAACTGGCCCCCTCAGCATTGAGGGGGATGGGACCCCTTCAAACAAATACCGAGTTGGCGCCCTTGCTCCAATATTAAAGTCAACAGGGAACTGAGTCAATGGAGCAGGAGTTCTTCATTTCCTTCAGTGTGGGCAGCTTGCTGGGATGGCTGTAAAGAATGGGAGATGCTTCTTGATCTAATCCATCATGTTTGGAATGATGTGAAGGGGCAGCCACACCAAGGGCCTGGTCCAGAATGGAAACAATACATTGCAATGCTTCAGCTCAACTGATGAGTCTGCGAAGGACTTCAAGAATCAGAACCCTCCTAGGATTATACAGCAAGTGAGAATGCTATAAAAATATCAGTAACTTGCTCTTCTATTGCCTAGTTAACAAAGCTATACTTTCTACTGCACCTTAAGCCTCCACTTTCACTCCAGCTGCAGCAACTGAACTTGGGGACTGTAGTTCGGAGAATAGACACTCAAGGTCTGGATTTGGATATGACTCCCTACAGCCCTGACATGCCCCAGTCAGAAGAATTACATTAATATGCGATTTCCTTTGGCTTATCAATCACAAAATAGTTAAATGTGGAATCAGCTACAAGTGGAATCCAAAGGATAGGCAAGGAACTATATATATTTTGTCTGATTATACAGTCGTACCTTGGAAGCCGAACACCTTGGCCCCCAGACAAATTGGCTCCCAAACGATTCAACCTTGGAAGTGAGTGTTCCGGTTTTCGAACGATTTTCAGAAGCCAAACGTCTAGTGCAGCTTCTGCGGCTTCCAGAAGCTCTGCTTTGGTTTTTGAATGGTTCCGGGAGTTCAACAGACTCCTGGAACACAATCTATTCAAAAACCAAGGTACCACTGTATCATACCCTGGGCTTGTATGATGAAGGGCTGGTTATAAATATATTCATTGAATGAGTCAATCGTAGTTAAAGTTCTTGCATTACATTCCCTCTAGCTCCATACAGTGGAACCTCGGGTTGCGGACATAATCCATGACGGAGGCACGTCCGCACCCTGCAGCATTCACATCCTGAAGCGCCGTGTCTGCGCAGGCGCTGGCGCAATTTTGGCGCTTCTGCGCAGGCACGAGTGGCAAAAAACCCCGTAGGTAACTCGTTCTGGTACTTCCGGGTTTCCCGCAGTCCGCAACCCGAAAACACTTAACCTGAAGCGTCTGTAACATGACGTATGACTGTATAGGGAAGAGGTCACATTTTCTATAAAAAGATGGAAGACCAGGAGATTCAGGAGTCTTCTGCCTTTGTAAATTATGCTCACGCAGGACAATCATATTTGTATTGTGGTGGCCAATACAGATCATTTGTGGCTAACTTTGGAGTGCACAACAACTTTGATGTTTCAGGTATCTGAATTGGGACACAAAAGAATCAACACCCATCTAAGAACACGTCTCTGCATTAGTTAGCAATTCAGAATGATTTCCAAAAGCAATCCGTAAGTCTCCAATGATATCTGTCTGACAACTACTTAATCTCACGGAGAACTGGTGTTAAACGACCTGTCATCAATACTGCTTCATGGTGCTATGTCTTGAAAGAAGGGGATGGGGGCTTCAATCACTTGGAATAAATTATAACTTTTTTAGAAGACTGTCGGCTGATAGCATTACTATACTGAACGGAATATGACAGTTACCATGTAGACAGGGTGGCACAATGAAAACTGCCAGCTACTAGTAGATTCCATACCACTTTTGGGCTGCTGAGCTATCAAATTAATGTCAAAGTAATTGTCACTTGTGAATATAACTGCCAGCATAACCAAATTTGGATTTTTTAAAAATAAAAAAAATAAAAGGGGAAAAACACTGCAGTTGATCAGACTCACAAACTGTTCTGTTCATTTTTTAAAAGTTTCACTGAGTCCATTAAATACTCATTTCTTTCAGAGAAATTGTTTTCTTTAAGTTTAAGCAGTGTAGAAAGTTTGAAGGCTTGGATTTAGAACCAATACCTTGTGTGTGTGCGTGCGCATGCCAATCATTTAATAATTACTAGTTTCCTTGTTACACAGTTATTTATGTATCAAAACATTTACATCCCGACTTCCCATTGGAAAATAAATTAATCAGAAGCCAGCCAGTGATCATTAAAATCCAGCACAAATATCAAAGCCAGAACGTAATCAGAACAAATTAAATCCACAACAATCTATCAAAATGACACCAGCAAATGAATACGCATTTACTCCAGAGCCATCATACAGTTAATGGAAGAACACCCTTTCAGCAAACCAGGGCTTCCCATCTACAAGTTCAATGAATGTAGAAGGGATGAAGTGGGATCTCAGCCACAAGTTGTGCTCGTTCCACGTTGCTGCTGATCATATACCTTGTTGCCTTTGCTTTTGGCAATAGTGTAAATGGGAACTATACTGTATACGGACCATATCTCTCTACTCTGAAGTAGTGATAACATCTCAAAATTTAGAGGAGTAATGATAATATTTCAAATTTAATGGACTCAGAGCGTCATTAATATTATGAGTGGGCATATTTGGGCGAGTCTCTGTTTAATTCAGGCACAATCACATCATGTTTTAATGTCTCCCTGAAACTGATGAATGAGATTTGGAATTGGGCGCCATCAATATGCAGTGACAATCAACCATGTTTCTCCTTTATATCCCCCCCCCCCAAGTAATGTTTCCCAGCTTAGTACCCTCCAGATGTTTTGGAGTACAATTCTCATCAGCCTCCGCCAGCATGGCCATTGAGCAGGATGGCCAAACTTCTGGGGAAGGACAGCAGGTTGGGGGAAGGCTGCCCTAGAAGACCAGATTCACAGGCTGAGAGTGCTTTTTGACCCAGCATTGTAGCTAGAGGCTTAAATGGCATCATTAGCATGGAGTAACAGCGGTGGATTCAGGAGAGCACAACCAGTTCAGTTGTACTGGACGCGGAGCCTCGGGGCTGCAACTTTGACTTACTACGGAGTGTGAGAGGCACTGGATTTTGGCACTGCTTAAATTTGAGACCCCAAGATCCACCACTGGGAGTACCGTTCACCAGCTGAGCTTGGTGTGCAAGCTATTGTTAGAGAAAGCTTGCCTATGGTTTTCCATGTGTTTTCCATGTTCCTGCCCTAAATAATATTTGTCTATTTGTCTAACCTGAATGACTTTACAAGCGGGTTAGGCAAATTAATTGAAGGTAAGGCTACCAATGGCTCCTAACCTCAGGGCCAGCTTCCTCCCATGGGGCAGCACTCCTGCGGGTGCCCCACCCACCACTGCCCATGCTAGAGAAGTGAAGAGAAGTGGTGGTGCTGACTTCTGATGAGAGCTCGGCGTGGCGGGCGTGGCACCTCAGGCAGTGAAATGAGCCAGGTCCCTCCTGACCAATCCTGATGGGTTTTCAACCTCCGCAGTTGGAGGCAGTATGTTTCTGAATACCAGTTGATGGAAACAATGGGGGAAGTTGCTCTTGCACTCAGGTCAGGCTTGTGGGCTTCCTGTGGGCTTCTGTGATGGGCCACTGGCCTGATCCAGTAGGCCTCTTCACAAGAGATTAAAATGTCTGTAAAAATGAGTCACCAGCCTTTAAATTCTGTGATGCGTCCAGCTGAAATCAACAGAATTGTTGTGACAGACTTTGGTAGTTTATGAGAAGGCTTATGGATCCACAGTGAAGAACAGATGGATCCCAATAGGAAAATCAACACTGCTGTGTAATATATATGGACAACATGAGGAATGGATAAGCCAATGGGTCAAGCAATTAATTGACAGTGTGCTTGATGATACAATGGATGGGTGAGTGGATAGATCAATGGATGGATTAATTGACGCCCCCCAATTTGTTTTATAAATATCCCATGAAACCATGCTGCAATAGTCTCTTGGAAAAATGACCATAGCAAGAATACAGTCAACTTGTATCTGTGACTGAGAGACTGGAGTGTATCTCAATGAAGAATAAAACGTCTTCCGCTAATAGCAATTGAAAAAATAAGCAGGAAAAAGTTGCATAGAAAAAATGCAATTCGTAAAGTTAAAATGGCATTACATTTGAAGGATAATTATTGTGCATACAGCAAAATGCTGCTGCTGCTGAGTCAAGGAGAGCACGGGATTCCTGAAAGGTCTTCTGTGAGATCAGGCATTTGCTCATCTTGGCAAACCAGGGCCTCAGTAGCTTTACCCTCCAACTTTGTACATTGCAGGCATGAAGTGCTATGATGACTAGGCTCCCTAGGACTATTAAATGTGCACTCTTCTTTTAGTAGCATTTTTAATAGCTGTTAAGGAAGACTCCTGGGAATTTTTGGCAGGGGGGAAAATGCTTGGAAGCTTAATTTCTATATGAACGTACCCTGCAGGCCAACAATGCAAGATCTGAATGAATTTCTTTCTCATGCATTGCAAATGGGATTACAATGAAAGCTAGAAGGGAGTTCGTTCATAGATAAAATTGTATATATTCTTGCAGTTCAATGTGGATACAGTTGAGAGGCAATGTGGTTGTCGTGGTTAGAGTATCGGGCTTCAGCAAGGAAGATCTATGGCCAAATCTTCCGTCAACCACTAAGGTCACTGGCTGCCTTTGAGCCAGGATAACTAATTTGTCCTGAGGATAAAGAGTGGGGGGACCCATATACAGACCCACAGCTCTAAGCTTAATTTCTATATGAACGTACCCTGCAGGCCAACAATGCAAGATCTGAATGAATTTCTTTCTCATGCATTGCAAATGGGATTACAATGAAAGCTAGAAGGGAGTTCGTTCATAGATAAAATTGTATATATTCTTGCAGTTCAATGTGGATACAGTTGAGAGGCAATGTGGTTGTCGTGGTTAGAGTATCGGGCTTCAGCAAGGAAGATCTATGGCCAAATCTTCCGTCAACCACTAAGGTCACTGGCTGCCTTTGAGCCAGGATAACTAATTTGTCCTGAGGATAAAGAGTGGGGGGACCCATATACAGACCCACAGCTCTAAGCTCAGTGGTGGAAAAGTGTTTGTGTGATCAATGTGGACAATATTGATAAATGCAAAATACTTTGGCTTCAGAAGGACATGGAACAGTCCTGCCCACAGGCAGCTGACTTACTAGAAGTATTGTGTTTGGTTGGCATATTCTATATTATACTGATGGTAAAGGATTATTGCCATGCTTTTCCTGAAGCCATCACAAAACCCCCAAAACCAAACCCCTCACTAAAATTTATGTTTCTGGTATCAGAAATGTTCAGACTTGAACCTCCAGACTGTCTGTTTAAATGCATTATGGATATTATCAGTAATGTATCAAGGTGTCTTCATGCAGGATGGCAGAAATTCCTTCAGTACTTATTGCTATAAAGCATTCCCCCCAGTTTTTATTTATATGCACATTAGCAGAGTAGTCTTGGAACTGTAGCCAGCAATTGGAATTGGAAGAATATGCGTATATAAATATACATACATATATTTCTCTAGCCAGTGGCTGGGGTGCTTGAAAGGAAGCAGTAGCTCCATTTAAACCATCAGCATCTGGATAAATTGGAAATAATTCTCTATTTAGAAAGCAAGATGTAAGCCACTTGGCAGTCTGGGTCCCAGCATAGCAGGGTTATGCTAAAGAGACTTTTAAAATTTCATTTTCTATGCCTATGGGACCGAAGACATAAAATTTAACTTCATACTTCTGCTATTAAACATAGTCCTAAGAGGGAGAAAGGCTCATTTTTAAACTTCCTCAAGTGCAATGTGGAACAAAAATTCACACACATGAATAGTAACTGATTCACAATAAAGTGCTTTGCACTGTGTGATGCCAACCACCACCTGCTAATGATTGGTTGAAGCATCAACAACCGACTCAGGCTGCAATCCTATACCCACATAGCCCAAGTGAATTAAATGGGGCTTACTTCTGAGTAGACATGTATAGGATTAGTCAAGGTCAGGGGTCACCAATGTGGAGTGCTCTTGTTGCTTTTAGACTACATTTCCCATCATCCCTGACCATTTATCATGCTGGGTGGTGCTGGTGGGAACTGTAGTCTAACAACATGCAGAGGCGCCATATTGATTACCTGTGGTCTAGACTTGCTTTGGAGCAAATGCCCCATCTTCAGCTGTGCCCATAACACCATGAGGATAATCTTTATTTTGTTTACTTTCTTATCTTAAAATAAATAAGAGGTGGCCGCTTGGTGTGTATTCTTCCTTGTAAAAATTTTCAAGCACTGCAACTTCTTACAAGCTGTTCAAGTGCTATTTTGTGCCTCCAATAGCCCCAACGCTGTCTAGAAGGATGCCTGTGGAGTTCTGAAGAGCTCTGGGGAGGGGAGTTGCTTGATTTTGGTCAAATAACAGCAATGTAAGTTTTAAAAACTTTAAATAAATCCTGTGCTGCTTTTCAGTGCTCTTACATTTTAGACAGCCTCACTTCTTGCAAAGCCGACGACTATAGGAAAACACAGAATTATAAGCAGCAGAACCAAAAGAGAACAACTGGGAGACACAAGGCTTTGTGGGACCCTGATAACTCAGGGTTTTTATTGACGTACCACTTTGACAGGGAAAGACCCTTGAATCACTTAATTTGCTTCATTATTTGGCCAACGTAATAGCAGCTAGGGCCACCAGTGACTGATAGTTTTATGCCGCATGAAAATTTCTAAT
This sequence comes from Lacerta agilis, assembly GCF_009819535.1. Lineage (NCBI taxonomy): Eukaryota > Metazoa > Chordata > Lepidosauria > Squamata > Lacertidae > Lacerta > Lacerta agilis. The sequence goes on from NC_046313.1 coordinate 63,283,171, forward strand.
CTCCTTTTAAATCCATCCAAGCAAGGGACTGTCCACTACGCCATGTGGTAGCAAATTCCATTGCATTTCTTCAGATCTTCCATAACATTTTAGAAGATATGTTTGAAATGCTGCTGAGTTTTTCTGTCCTCATTTTGCTGCTTTGAACTTGGTTCAAAACATTTCAGTTTCTCCAGGCAGGATCTGTTCCATACAACTAATTCAAATTATAATTTCTGTTCTTTTTCTTTTACACAGGTGGTTGGCCACTGTGAGTAACAGGATGCTGGACTAGACAGGCCTGTGTAGGATGATGCAGCTGGGTTCCCCCTTTTACGTTCTTTGCATAGCAAAAACAATACAATTAGCATACCCTCCAGCATTTCTCTGATGAAAATAGGGATGTCCTAAGGAAAAGCGGGACATTCTGGGATCGAATCAGAAACTGAGACAGCTTCTTTCAATCTGGGACTGTCCCTGGAAAATAGGGACACTTGGAGGGTCTGCACCTATTAGCCATGTGCTCAGAGTAAATTGTAAGGGGAGCTAAAAACCATATGACATTTTAAAAGGGATATACGTCAAGACTCTCTTCGGTTCATACCTCTGCTTATTACCTTTGTGTAAAGCCAGACAATTAGATTGTCACCTTTCCTACTGTTCTCCTTTATCTTTTTTAACCTATGAGAAGCTGAAATGTCAACACAGAGGCTGAATTTACTCGCACCCTTCCTTAGGCAGGATATGAACCGCTGGTGCATTTGTCCTTCCATTTGCAAAGCAAAAGCCAAACAGAAAAGCGAACTAGAATCCTGTCTGTTAAATTTGTTTAACCTGAAAGACAATCTGCAGCGCAGCCAGAAGGGAGAGAAGTCATTTCTGAGCAAACATGCAGCCTAGCCGATATGACCACAGGCTTTCCCCTCCAGTCCCCTCCCTCACCCCAAGGGGCGGAGGGGAAGAACGTTGAACAAATAACAACGATATGGTGTGCATTAGCATTCTTGCCTCGAAGAAAACTTCCCCAGCGGAGTCCCATGTGCCACTACGGCACTTTGAACATTCCCATTGCTCTTATGCCTCAGACAAATTAAATCTGTTTTTATTCTATATCCATATTTTACCATGCTGTTCAGCACTTAAAAAAATAAAAATAAAATGATACTATCTGCAATGTCTTGCAGTTTTAGCAGGCAGTATATGTTGTGTCACAATATGTGACATTCCTGTGTGATGATTCTTCCTTCAAACAACTCATGGCTTGCGTTGCTGCAGGATGAGAGACCTCTTGCAGCTGCTGCAAGTCCAGGAAAAACTGCTATGGCAGCATTATAGCCAAGCCTCCAAAAAGCAATCCCATTCACACCACTGAGAAAGGGCTGTCCCCATGCACATGCTCATAACTTTGACATTTCCTGGCCAAAGGAACACAGCTGCTTTAGGGGCAGCTGACTGCAGCCACTGACTTTTTCTAAATTCAGGCAGAGCCTGGCATTAGTGCAGAAAGGAAAACCCTCCACTCACTCCCAAAACATGTGATTGAAGGTGCGGACCATGGGTTGCAAATTCACTCTTAAGAAGGTTGGACCAAACTGCAACTATTCCACTATAAATAGTATGTGTGGAAGCCTCCTTAGTTGAATACCAGTCATAGAAATTACATGTGACTAGCTGTTTCCAAAGGTCTGGGCAAACAGGTGTGTCTTCAGCTGCTGGAAAAGAACATCAGTGATGGAGCCACATGCACTTCCGGGGCAGGGATCATTTCAGAGATTTGGTGGCATCACAGACAAGGCTGTACCTCATGCCCCTGGCCTAGTGGCACACCTCAGCTGGGATCAGACCCGCCAGGAGTGCTCCACTTCTATGATCTTCAGCACAGACAGGTTGATATAGGGATATTTATCAGTGATACTAAAAAGTGTGAGGTGAATTCCAATATATAGTAAATCTAGGTGTGCTTGAGATAGCTTTTTTCTCCTATGATGCTGATCAAACAATTGGCACAATAGTGGGGATAGTTCTGATGTCCTTAGAAAAACAGAGGAAGTTACTATCACGTTAAGTACGTTTTAAAGCAATATTCTTATTAATAGAAAGCACACAGAGATGTTTTATGTTATGCAGAGATTAGTTCATCTCTCTGCATTTTGTGAGAAAGTAGAAATATAAAAAAGCTTAGGGAGAATGCAAAATAGTTTTGTATATCTACTGTTCGGAATTCTTCTATACTATAGTATGGAAAATATAAGAACTGTATGTTATAGCCCAATACAATGTATAGCCCTGAGTTAATGTGCCATTACTTTACACATGAGTAAGATGTGACTAGGGCTTGTATTTTGATTGGATGGCTGAATTTGATTCAGTATCTAGGTACGGTTTACAAAAGGCAGAGATAACCCCTCCTGCAAAGGATCCATTGCAGCAAATGAAAACTTGCAGAATACCTGTGCCCTTTTTAGAGCTCTGAGACCCATTCCCTTTTAGATTCCTGCTTCAGTAAAAGTCAGAACAGAAAGCCATTTTGGAAACTGGGCTGAAAAATACTGGAAAACTGATCGTAGTTTCAAACAACACCCCAAAGAAAGTGATAATTGCAGTTTTGACACATTATTGCCGCAAATTTGTATTAACTGAAACATGTAAATGAACACCAGATGCTTTAATATTGTAAACATTTTTTGCTATAAAATTGCCTTCTTCTCGTATCCAGCTTCTTCAGAAGCACCTATAGTTGTGAGGTGTTTGTTTGTTTTTTAAGTACTTTTTACTTGGAATAGGGAATGTGAAACATTATGAATTTTGTACCAGAGGAATTGGCTTTCCGTTTAAGGCAGCTGACTGATGATGAAGTTTGGGGAGAAAAATAAACAAAGGTGTCAAATGAAAATTGTTATAAACATTCAAGCGCAGTAGCCTAAAGGACAATAAGTCTGTCAATGGCTACTAGCCATAATTGAGGCTGAGCTCTGCCTTTGTGGACCAGGGAGGCAATACTGCGCTTCCATGGCTGGAGACAGTATGATGCAGAATAACAGTTGGTGGAAACCGTGAGAGAGAGAGAGAAAGAGAGAGAGAGAGAGAGAGAGATGTTGTGTTCAGGTCCTGCTTGCAGCTTTCCCATAGGCACTTGGTTGGCCACTGTGAAAACAGGATGCTGGACTAGATGAGCCATTGGCCTGATCCAGCCGGCTCTTCTTTTCTTCATCATTCAGGTTTGTGGTCAATTTGGGGAGCATTTAAATAGTCAGGGTTTAGTGGCTAGGGTTGTGTTTTAGAAAGAGCAAGCCGGCAGAGGTTGACACTTCCAGCTGCATTCTTTGTGCATTAGAATGCATAGCTCACTTTGTACCCTGACTCTCAAATCATCATTCGGATACAGCTTTTACTGCCTTAGGAAACTGATCATTGTTCTTTAGGAATGCTCTAGCATAAACTGTCACAGCAGTCTGTAGAAATGCTTGTCAGTCTCATAGCATTTCATTTTTTTGAAGCTGTCATTTCTGTCACAGGATCCTGTCATTTCAATGACATCTGTTTGCTCCTCTCTTAGGAAAGCAGAGAGAGGGCTACAAAGTTGCCGTTCGGGGAAGTCTGGGGTCTTGATCTTTTAAAAGCATTTGACTAGCCATGCCTTTGCTTCAAAGGAAAGTCAGATCCAGTGCACCCCACAAAAACCTCCGCTATGCTGCTATTGCTTTTAGCTGCTATTATTTTGGTGGTACGAGCTTTAAACTTGCTTTAATCAAGAACATAGCCCTGTCCCAACAAAGGTACCCTCCAGATGTTTTGGTCTGCAACTCCTGCCAGCCCCAATGAACATGGACAACGGTCAGAGATTATGGGAATTGTCACCCAAAATATCTAAAGGGCACCACACTGGGAGAGGATGATCAAGTCCAGGAATAGAGAAGCTTTGGCCTTCTAGATGGTGTTGGACTACAGCTCCCATCATCCCTTACCAATGACCACGCTGGCCGGGGCTCATCCAAGTTGGCATCCAAAAACATCTGGAGTGCCACAGGTTCTCCACTTGTGATCTAAGTACTTTAGGGCCAAATGATTTCAACGGACAAGTTAAGCATATATTTTCCTTCATTGCTGTATTTATTTATTTTTTTGGAACTTGCTTAAAACATTTTTGTTTAGGCAAGTCTCTCCAGACATGTAGATGCTGTTATGTTTCAATTGCTTTTTAGTTTACTTTTTAAAATGTTTTTAATCACTTGTTTTTAAACATTTTTATTGATAATTTTAATGTTTATTGTAAACTGCTTAGAGGTTTTGTTACAAACAAGCAGTATATGCATTCTGTCAAATAAATAAAATAAAATAGATAAAAATAAATAAATAAATAAAAGGACAGGGAAGAAGACAGAAATGGAACACTATAAATTTTATTGATTTTTGCAACAGTAATGCTTTATATCAAAATATCAAACCTGTTTTTACAAAAATATAATTAGAGGAAGTTGGGATCGATCATAGGAATTATAATATATGAAAAAAATATTAAAGTAGATGTTAGATACACAATGCACAATTAGATATTAAAGTATACTGTGTTATATACATCCAATGACCAAATCACTATTATGCAACAGTAAAATTTATGTAAGTATATGGTCAACGTGTCACACTGTGTTTTCTTGTTTTAGTAAGATCTATTAACGTCATTTTGGAAATAAGATATGTGTTCTATTGAAAAGTAAGTAAATTAACAGAAATGAAAAGTGCTTAACTTTGGCTGATTTGTGCCTCAAGTAACTAGTTAATGTATGGACATGGTATGAGATTTCAATATTGGTGATGCTTTTAATAATAGAGAAGGACTGGATCAAAGATATTACCTGACCCTCACTACTTCCAAATTGTGGTTGTGAAATAGCTAGAAGCACTAGATTCTCTAGGTATAAAGTCATATCATGTTTCCATGCAGGAGTCTCTAAAACCCACACTAAAATATAAGGGAAGGCTGTGCCCATGTTAAAAAGCTTTCCATTTTGGTCATTTGTGGATATAATCTCACAAGGACTTATTCCTACTGGGTCTGCAGTTCATTTTTAATAACTGGTAAGATGTTGCATTCATAATAAGATTTCAGCAACTTTATGGCTGCAACCTGTGCTTCTACAGGTTTGCAAGAAATGCTGCATAGAGCTCTAGCCATACTTTTCTGCATTGGGGAATGTTCTGCATAGGCAATGGTTCCCAATTCTCATATAGCTGACCATGCACTGGTATTTTAAGTTCTTTTGTCATTCTCCCGAGCCTCTTGGCAGCCTTTGGTACCACTGACCATGCTATCCTCCTGGACTAGCTGGCTTGGTTGACATTTAGAATACTGTATACTACTACAGTGGTTGTAGTTCCTCCTATTCAGTTGTGTCCAGAAGGTGGCCCTTAGGGACTGGTGTTTTGACACCTCAACTTATGGCCTATGCTGTCCCACCGGGTCCTTTACTGTCCCTGCTGTTATTGAATATCTACATTAAACCTCTGGGGCAGGTCATTTGGAGTTTTTTAATGAAGTGCCACAAGTAGGTTGATGAAACTCGCCTCTGTTGCTCCTTGCCATCTAATAGCAAGAAAGCACACTGTTCATTACTTTTCTTTCTGGTTGCATGTAGTATATTCTTAACTAACATTTGGTATGTCCACTATTTATCATTTGATTCTTTGGCTAGATTTAAGGGGAGCCAGGCATCTTTTTATTTTTAGAAAAATCACTTGATTGAAATTCTGCTGTTCCCCTTTCTGGTTTTCAGTACTCCACTTCCCATAATGTTGCTTTGGGGTGTTTTCTTTTTTCTTTTTACCTTTGAGAACTCTGTCTCAAGACATCTGCGTTAGACAGAAGACTGATAGGATAATGATGATAGCATGTTAAATGCTATCTATGTAAATCACCTCCATCAATGGATACAAGATGCCGCTACATTACACCTCTTTTTTGACATACATTTTCATATTTTAAAGGGGGAGAATATCGAACTATTATTAAGCTATTTTAGAAATACCTTTGCATTACCCAGCATGTTGCTATTGTGCATAAGGCCATATTAAATTTTGGGATGATGTACAACATAATTTTCCTTTAAAGAGCGCTTTTAACTTCTAAGCATCTCTTTTGTAGCACTGGCTGAGCATTTTGTTTATGCTAACTGGGGATGTGAGCGGGCTGAGATTGTTGGGAGTAATTCATTACTGTCCTTCTATATATCTTGATGGAGGCAGATTTGAAAGCGCACCCTATTGACTCACAAAAGCCATACCCTTAAATTCAACTGCGTGCTCTAAGGTCACTGAATGAAAAACAGCAACCATATATGAACCCCTTGGCTTCCGTGAACATAGAAAAACTGACGGTCATTTACGTCTACAGCTTTGTAGCTTACTTTCTACCTGACACTTCTCCTACATGACCCTCTTGTTACTTGAGACCTTAGGATTAACCTGAAGTTGCTGTAACCTTAAACTTGCCTCCTAAGATTAGGCAACATTTTTAGTCACTGCCGTGAACTGGGTACATGCACTCTTCTGGTCAGCCCATGCAGAATATCTCATGCTAAGGAAGGCTCCTCTAGGGCCTTACTAGAGTGAGGCAAGGAGGGAGGTGGCACAGAGCAAGGGAAGAATGGTGGCACTGACAGCATAAGAAGAGGGAGAGAGGCCACAGGAAGAGATGAAGAGCAGGAGTGAGATGGTTGTGCCAGTGACTCACGCAGCAGCCTCTCTTGTGCTTGCAATAATGATGCCTCAATAAGTAGCTCCTACCAGCAGTAGAGTCTTCTTGATAGGACATTCTAATGTTCTGGAGCTCTCTTCCAAGAGAGGTGTGAACAGCTTCCTCCCTACTTACTGGCTTTCCTGATGTCGACGAAAACTTTGCCTTTTTCATAAATCCTTTGGAAACGGAGTCTGGTCGTTAAGTTCTGTGCTCTGCTTGGTTTGCTAGCCTTTTAGTAAGGGTGCCGTTTTAGCAATCGTTTTATTGTTTTGTATATGTTGTTTTTAAAATTGGAAATTTGCTAGTTTTTTTAAAAAACAAATTAAAACGAATAGGCCCTAATTTGTGCTCAGAAGAGACGACGCAGCTGGCCCTAAAGATAAAATTTTAAATGTCATGATGAATTACACCACTGACAACTTACTGTCCTTAAACGACGTGTAAATTTTGCTGCCTCACTTTGCCTATTGACAGGGGTAGCTGTGAGGTAAAAGAAATAAATAAATCCTCCTGCAAACCTGTTTTACCCCACTGTCCTCTTCACAGTGAAGAATAACTGCCCGGCATTTGGTGAATTTGCGCTGAGAATAACATCAGAAAGTAGGCAGGGATTGAATAATAACGCTTAAAGTCAGCAATGGAGGCAATATAACACTCTTGTCACTGCAGCCTGAGCCTTGCCACCACCCTGCTATACCCTGTCCAGGCAAGCTATAGTGATCCTGTGGCAGCTCTCTGATTTTGTCCCACCACAACAGCCACTATTGTTCCCAGCACTTCAGAAGGGGAATAGCAGGGAAGATTAGCCACCACTGGTGAGCACTTCAAGAGCCTCCTGGATTCCTTGTGAGTAGGGATGGAGCCTTCATTCTAAACAATCAGAACTGGGCTGCTGTCCAAGAGGCAAGTTTATTTATGTGGTTTGGATCTAGGGCAACTGTCAGGGGAGCGGGAATGTTGATGCACTTCCTTTCAAGGTTCTCCTTGAGTGCTCAAGGATCCATTTCTGCTCAGTGTTGCTGGGGATAAGCCGTGTCAACTGCTGTGCTTTTCCTTCTTTTAGTTTGCTGCACCCACCTACCTTCATGTGAAAAATTCCCAGCTGACTGCTACTGAAGAGATAATGTGCAAAGAGGCAATTTCCATTATCCCATTTGTATAAGATTCTCATTTCTGTCATATTAGCTGGCTGGCACAATTTAATTTAGCTGCAGGTGGACACGTGAACTTTTTGAATTAGGAGAATCGAAGGTGCCTGAATTTGTCACTGGTCTCAGCACCAGCACTTCCTCATGTACCATGGGTCAATGGGTGATGAATTAGGCTTTGGGAGAACCTAGACTTTATTTTTTAGCAACCCATTTTGTAGATATCATCTGTTATCAGATTCTTAGGTTAGAAAGGATCAAAATGTGAGTCCCACTGTAAGTATAGTACTGGGCTCTTTAAAAACTTCTTGTTAATGGCAAAGGTTTAAACTTAATCCCCCCCCCAAATAACAAATGACAACCTAAATAAGTCAGTGATGATTTAGTGTCCAGAGACTATGGAGCAGAAAATGTGGGTGAAGCTAATTAACCTAGCCCCCCACCCAATTATAAAATGCTGCCACCTTCTGAACATGCTGTGCTAGATAACTGCTTTGGCATCCAGTCTGTATGTCACATCCTAAATGGAAACGAATGGACTCAATATACTATTTTAGCCAGCCCAATGCAGAATATGTAAAGACCACTCTCAGTAGATGGCATATCCAGTTGGCTGCAGATTTCTTATCTTCCTAGTAACAATGATGACAAAGTAAGGATGCCACTGAGGCCAGAGGGGAGCTTCAATGGGAAAGAGGCTCATTGGTCTGTTATTTAATGCACTTATATCCCAAGGCAACATAGATGGGGTTCTCCACTGAGGCACTGACTAGAGCTAGACCTGCTTGACTTTAACAAGGTGGCATCAGCAGACCATGCCATGGGACGAGCCACTACCACTTAAATGGCAATACAAGGAGTTCAGGGCAAGATTGTCTGAATGTATATTGAAGGGTGTAATGTTTTCCTCTAGCCACCCATTGCCTAACTTTCTATCATAGAAGATTTTCACAGGGGATGAAAAGGTCACAAAATGTGCCCCCAGATCTGGTTTCATCTCCAAACCCAACTTCTAAGCTTTCACACTGAAGCCTAATTAATCATTGGCTGTAATAGGGAATTGATGAATTGCATTGTTGCTCTTTTACTAGTGTAAATCTTTGATTTAATGATTGTGGTCCTTTGATTTATTGTGCACTAGGTCCGTAATCACTATTTATGGCATGTGGATAATTTTATGTACTGCTTAGTATGTAATATCTTCTTACATATGTATTTATTTGCAAATCTATAACTAGATAGATAGATGATAGATACTTTAGATAGATAGATAGATAGATAGATAGATAGATAGATATAGATAGATACTTATCAACAAATGCTGTGTATTGCTTTATAATTCTACAACAGGGGATTTCCCACTTCTACACACCGAGAGCTGCATTTCCCCCCTGAATTTTAGAACTATTCCTAGGTATTGTATTTCTGGAGAATCAAACACTGTCCATTATATTGATAAAATGAGAGAGCTTGGCATTCTGTGCAACGATGCCTTCCCTTGCAAGACAAAGAAGAATCTGGTCCCCATCTCCAATCAAAGGACAAAGACCAAGTTTGCAAGAGATCAGCTCGATTCTTACTCTATGGTGTGTGTTTAAAACCCACGTTCTCTTTTGGCATTGCCAGCTGACCAGCCTTTTCTGCCTTTCCATGAACCAAAGGATTGCACCCTAAATTATGAACAAAATCAACGTGTACTCGATATTATAAACCCTTGTCTGTTTTTTTTAATATTAATATAAAAAGGGAAACATAAATACAATATTCTGAAACAAGCATACAGGAGTATATTGTGGAGCTACCACAGCTGAGGAAGCTGTGGGTTTGAAGCTGATAAAGAATAAAACAGGAAAAGATTAATAGTTCTTCAAACAGGATACTTAAGAGATTGATAACCAAAAAACAACTTATCTGGATGCTGGAAGTGTCATATACACGAATTCTCACAAATCAACTTTTTTCATTAACTCTATAATAATAATAATAATTCCTGTCATTTCAGTGAAAAGAAATTTTATGGCATCACTTTTGGACCACCTTGATATAGAGAAACAGAAACCAAGAAACAGAGAGCAAAGACTTTGGCAGAATGTATCTCATAACATGTAAGACATACATAGACCCAATAATGTACAATGCTAATTAAAAGCAATTCTACAGAAATTTGGAGACAGAGGCAAAATGCTACTACAAAAGCTGCAAGAAGCAGGCAAGTAATAATAATAATAAGAATGATGATGATGATGAAAAAATGATCAGGATCTCTTGAAAAGTGACCTGGTCCAGACTGATGGGTCATAATGCCGTAAATATAAATGGTTTCTTTTCACAGCCATTAGAAGTAATATTATAAATGACTTGGAATTGGAAATCAATGATATGGAAGAAAAGGTTGGGAGAAGGACAGCTCAAAAAGATGTAAGTTGGAAAGCCCCTGGAAAGAATAAAATATAGTATAATTGGTGGAAACATTTTGAAAGTACACATAAAAATTTATTGGTATCATTCAATCACATTTCTTTATGACATGGTGTCACATACGTGCTCTATGTGCCCTGAGGTTATTAATAACTAGGGGCAGTATAGAAATTTATTGAAAGAATAAATAAATATAAATCTGGCAATCCATGTTTCCCTATCACCTGCTTACCAGTTATATACAACACCTTAAATTCAGTGATATGTTATAAGGACAATGGGTGGCATTCAACTAAGTTTTGCTCAAAGTAGACAAATTGCAATTAATGGTCCAAACTTAGTCATGTTCATTAAGAAAGGAAGATCTGAAGGAGATAGAAGATGACACACATGTTCAAAGTGCAAAAAACAGGCATCACTATTCTATAATTACTTGGAACATCTGAACACCCAATTCTCTAAGGAGCCAAGGCTGATCAAAATTTTACCTCTCTAAAGCTGCATGAGAAATGCCCTGTGTTAACAGAGGGAAAGTGAATGTAAACCTCATCAGTGAAGTGGTTCTTTAGCTTTCCTGAAGCTACTTGAGAGATCTGTGCGCCCTGAAGGAAAGACTGGTGAGAAGTTCAGGTCAGCAGGGATTCTGCTGGAGCGGGCTGCCCTGTTTTGCCCAGTACACAATTATCTTGCCAGACACTGTGAGGTTGCAAAAATTCATTCACTGCTAACGGCATATGCAGAGCCAACTAAATGGTTCAGAACCGTTCAGTTCCTACAGAACTATAGTGTTCTTGAGATTAATGATTAATGATTACACCATGTGTTGTGATAGAATTATTAGCATGGATAAACAACAGATTACAATAGACCAATAGAAAAACTTCTGTTACAGTCATTGTAATACAGTGGTACCTCCGGTTACAGATGCTTCAGGTTACAGACGCTTCAGGTTACAGACTCCACTAACCCAGGAATAGTACCTCGGGTTAAGAACTTTCCTTCAGGATGAGAACAGAAATTGTGTGGCGGCGGTGCAGTAGGACCCATTAGCTAAAGTGGTACCTCTGGTTAAGAACAGTTTAAGGTTAAGAATGGACCTCCAGAATGAATTAAGTTCTTAACCTGAGGCACCATTGTACTTTTCACACATCAACAGGGAGCAAGGTGTGTGTCAGGAAATCATCATGAAAATGGGGGAAAAAACCAGCCTTGGAAATATAGCATTTCTGGAAACTCAAGACACTTTATAACAGCTACCAGACTTGCTCATTGGTGATATCCTGAAGCAAAACTTAGAGTGTACATGTGCTATTGTAACTATGAACTACCAATGTACATGGCAAAAACCCTAGAGTTGCCAGGAATTGAACCTTGTACCTGCTGCATGCTGAACTATGGGTTCTCCTCCCTAGAAACACCTTCTTGATGGGCAGGATATACCTTTCTAACCAGCTAAGCAGGGAATTACTAATGAGCAATTAACACATAGCATATTTCATATTTAAAATATCCCATTTTTTCCCCTTAGTCAGGGATCAGATACCCATGTAAAAAGGTTTCTGGTAGCAGATTCCTGATCCTGCCTCAATAAACATCAGGAGTGCTAACAAAAAACGGAAAGAGAGTTTCTAATATGAATTATGCTACTCTTGTTATTTTTTGGTACGGTCCAGAATCATGCCACCTACTGACTTGTTCAGAAGAAAATGTGTAAATTTACTCGGAGAAAGCTGCCAATATGAGATGAATTGGAATAGGAATCTTCTGTTGGTGTGTATTGATGAAGCTCAAGGATTGGAGATTTTCTTGCATTCCTTTTACATTGTTCTTCAAAGCCTGTCAGTTCAATGTGAATCCGATCTCATGGATTATTACATAGGAGTCTGACTGTCTGCAGTCTTTTTGAATTAGAAACTAATTGTGGGATAAGAGCTATGTATAATTTAAAAGCTATGGATTTGTTGTCTTGCTTTCAAAAGGCTCCTTCTCCTGTCCCTGTTGCCGACCATGAATTATAGTGCAGAAGGGCTGCGACAGGCAATTGTTCTAGGTTCCTGTACCAAGCTGGGCAAGAGAAAGCAAAAGTAGAGCTTGTTTGCTGATGGCAACCACAACGTTGCTTAGGCCAGGGATAGGCAGTGTGGTGAACCTCCTGGTGTTGTTGGACTCCAGCTCTCATCATCCCCAGACAGAGTGGCCAATGGTCAGGGATGATGGGAGTGGTAGCTCAGCAACAGATAACCTTTCCTTTCGCCGTGGAATGACAGAAATTTAAAAATAAAGTTTTTGCCAAAATGTAAGTAGGGAAGTAGTTTCTGGCTGGAAAAAAACACCAAATCGTTTCAAGACCACGTGTGGCTAGGCAAGAGAGGAGAGCCATGGCTTCAAAACAGGTGTGCCACTGCTGGCAAGTGTTACTGATGGGGCATTTCTTTAGAAATGCAAAGCAGTTTTCACAAACCCTGCAGCAGTTACCCCACTTTACCTCCCAAGCTATTCCAGAGTGCTCCTCAGCACTCTTGAACCAATATCTGAGCGTATATAGGGCTGCATAGAGAAGGGAGAATCAGTAAATATTGCTTCCCTCCTTCCATTCACAAAAGCCCTTGGAACAAAGATCTTTCTGTGCACAAAGGGAAACCACTGGGCCCAACCCTTTGCATTTTCTAGCCAGTGTAGAATGTCTAAGACACTCAGCAAAACCATATTTGTGCTGTTTCATTATTATATGTATGGAATGTTCTCCCCAGGGAGGCGCATCTGGCACCAACCTTCTCATCATTTCAGCACCTGGTAAATAAGGTTTTATGTTCCTGGGCATTTGGGCAGCATCAGTAATATTATAGTATATTGTTAAGTCTGTTTTTAATATGTTTTTGTATGTATATATTTTATTATTGCACTTCTCCTTGCTTGTAAATTGTTTCATGATCTTTTAGTGGGATAGTGAAACTTAATAAGAAACCTAAGGTGGTGCCACTTTGTTTCTGGGCACCGGAATTGAAGGGGGTCACATGAGTGTTTAAAGCCCTGAATGTCTGAAATATCTGAAAGACCCCATTCCTGTCAACCTTATTGAGTGTTAAGATCTGCAGAGGGGGCTGTCTTGGTAGTTCAGAAGTACCCTCAGAAATACCAGGAATGTTGGCTTGGAGGTTTTCTCTGGGGGCAGTCCCTAAATTGTGAAACTTGCTCCCCACAGCGATGCATCTGGCATCTTCGTGGTATGGCTTTCACCATATGCTGAAGCCACAACTCTGACTCTGGCCTTTGCTGAAATCATACTGTTCTGTTCTATTTAGTTTGATATGTTTTTGATAATGGTCACTATTTTCATAACTATATGCTGTACTGTTGTAACCTGCTCTTGAACCTTATGAGGAAGGGTGGATATAATATCTCATAAATAAATAGAACAAAACCTATATCTAAACTGATTGAGTCAGGGGACCAGCAGGGGCTATGACTAGCCAACATAAGAAGAGCCTGTTGAATCAGGCCATTGGCCCATCTTGTCTACCATCTTGTTCTTACTTTGCCAACTAGATGCCCTTGGGAAGCCTGAAAGTGGGATATGAGTACAACACCATTCTGCCCACCTGCGATTCCCAGCAACTGACTGTCAAGGTAGAACACCTGCTGCTGTCCATCTCTACTTTTTTGGATGGCCACGTGTCCTACTTTACAGTGGAAGGTCTTTGGCAGGAAGGAGTCCTCTATTTGAAGGGCTGCCTGGTCCAGATCTGGTTTAAAGAACCACAAGAATGGACAGTAGGGGCCTTGAAGCTTCCCATCAAAAGTTAGCATCCCCACTATGATGAGCAGTACTATATTTCTGTTCAAATTATTATTTCAAAATGTGCATCTGTACAAATTTGACACTGGATCCATGCCCTCTTTTTGGGCGATGCGTTTCTTTCTGCATAAGTGGTCACCTGACACACAGTTGTACTTCTACGAGCCCCCCTTGGGACCTGATTATACCCTAAGTGGGAAATCCAAAGCATGAGCCACCACAAGCTCTGCTTCTTTCAGCCTAAATTGACTCTTAATATGCTTTGCTCTGTTAAAACAGTGCATTATTCCATATTAGAATTGACCAAGGGGCCCAATCCTCAGTTACTGAGAGCTGTCACAGTCCAGCTATCTGTGATGGTGCAGCTCATAGAGGAATCTTCCTGGAAGGATAAATCGAATTAGCTTTAACTTCTCGTTTCCCCACCTCTTCTTTCAGTGAAATAATATTGACTCTCTATTGGAAGCAGACAGTGGGGCCTCCTCATTGTTAACATTTTCAGTTTCAGTTCACCCATTCCTACAAACTAACCAATTCCTGCTGTTCTGTATTATTTATTTTGTTGCACTGAATACCAAGAGTTATAGCCAACATTCTTCACATATTGATATACATTACGAGAGTTGAGAGGGAAACCATTCATCTGCCTTGCCTCTCTCTAAGCCTGGATTTCCTTGATTGCAAAATGAGATAAAAACCTCCTATCTTGCCTCTAAATACTCTGGGAAGGAATGCTCTCTCTCCCTCTCTCATCCCTTCCTTCCCTAAAGCATGAAACACACTTCACTCTCCCCACCCCCAACTTCCTGTTGATGGGCTGGCAACATCCTCACTTGTTTTCTTGGCAGGCTGGAAGTATTACAGCTGAAGATTCAGGAACCTTTGAGGCCTCTTGGGGGATATCATTCCATCCCCTTTGCTTCTAGGTCAGGAAGGTAGAGATTGATCCATTGAGTTCATTCCCCTTGATGTGAGGATGTCCCCCCACTGATTAACAACACTGGGCCAAGCTTGGCGTGCACAATGGCTCCATCAGGAAACTCTGGCAAAGCATCTTATATTCTTTCATTTATATTTATGGGGAAGAGGTGGATGTTATGCATTGTCCCCCAAAAAGAGGATAAGGAGGGGCGGGGTGGGCGAGTGGGGGAGGGAGGAATGCTTATTGCTGAGCCAGAAAGTCAATTTTGCATTGAACACAAAGCCTATCAGCCATTGTGGCTGACAGGACAGCTGCAAAAGCAATGGATACATAAAGTGAAAGAAAGGGAAAAGGAGTGAGAGAAGCTCTTGCTGCAAGAAAAACATAATAAATCCATGAGCTACATGTAGCCCTGGGCGTTTTATGACCAGGAGCAAGCATGAGGGAATGACTCGAACTTAACTAAAGTCGTTAATTACCTGGCTACGATCAAAAGCCTAAGTAAAGGGAGTATATTTATGATGCACCTTAGAGGAGACGCTTCAACTTTCTGCATTTTTTTTTATTAATTGGTTTGATTAAATAGATTTAAAGAGCCTAGGCAGGGATTCCTAAATCATACCCCATATTGATCTAACGAAATACTCGATAAATTTTCTAATATGGTTCCTTTCCTTTCTGAGGTCTGGAGGGAAATGTTGCTCTTGGCAATAACTCAGCGCTGAGCCCTCTGTTGTGACATGTGGATTGCAGAGAGAATGCTGCGCAGGGTGGGTGGCGGGGAGAGCCTCTGCTGTGATTTGCAGGAGCACACAGCATGCTTAACACTTGTTTTCCATGCTCTGCCTCTTAAGTGGGGCTAGGCAAAATACATAGAGGAGGGAGTAGCCAAAGCCTGGACAAATGGTCTACTGGCAAAGCCGGTCCTATTTTGAGGCAGGGTGAGGCTGTGTCCCCAGGTGGGAAATGCTGAAGGGCAGGGAATGGAGAGAGCTGTGCATGCAACAAGGTGTGCCCTGTGCCCTCTAAGCTGGTTTGCTGCCTTCTGGTGTAGTGGAGGACATGCCAAAGTATGATTCCATTGCCAGTCTGATGAGTTTGTGAGGAGCGGGGAAAGCAGCAAAATGTCTTTTTTTCTAGCTCCACCTGGATGTTAGATTATCAGTCCAATCTTCTATCATGTTTTCTGTGACTTGCACATCTGAACTGACATGAGTGTTTTATTGGAAGAGCTCATCCCAGTGTAGTCCTTGTGTATCATCATCCACCATCATTTGGCAGGCAACAGACATGCAGGAATTCTCTATAGAAGATGAACAATATATTTATCAAAATGTACAGATCACCCAAGTGGGTTAATTGGATGTTATTTTCAAGTTGGTGCAAAACGTGCACAACTGTGGGCATGTCCCACCAACCAACATAGAAATTGAAGAGTTAAAAAAAGAAATCAGTCTAGCTGTGAATAAATTGCATGTGGCTCCAAATAGAACCTTGCTGCTGAACCAGATGAAGGAGGAAAAGATGAAAAGCATAGTTCAAAGTATCCTTCGAGCAGACTTCTTCCTTATCTCATCTCTCCCTATAGTGGTGTGAGATTGAATCAGCCACAACTTATGTGGGAAGTCTGTGGGATAGCTGTGCAATTCAAGGTAACTCTGGTGTTCCAGCCCTTGAGGGGGTTTTCCCTGCCCACTTATTGTGTTGAATAAAGGACAACTTCCTTTGTTAGCTAGCTGGTGTTGATGGTCAAAGAGTAATGCTCATTTTGGGGGTAGCAGTTTGAAGTTTACTATTTCCAAAGCTCAGAGAACACAAGGCATCACAACTTCCACTGTATTCCTCAAACATGCTCCTGTTTCTCCCCACAATGATCACAGTGAACAGCCACAGCTTTTATGCATGGGATGGAGCTGTTCCACCCAGAGCCCCACAAATCCATTCACTCTGAAGTAAAGCCCATTGAATTCAGTGGAGTTTACTCTCAAGTAAACAAGATAAGCATTGCAGCCTAAGCTTCCCACCTGGTAAATTGGCTTCCACTCAAGTGGCTGACTGGCGAGAATCCTGCAAATTTCTAACTTTGAAAAGGCACTTATTACATTTTTTATTTTTCTGATTTGGGGGGAAAGGAGGGAGGAATTCAACTCAGTCATAGGGGAGCAGGAGGAAGAGAGAGAAAGAAGTTGGTGTTGATCTGCACCTGCCTGCTCTAAGCTTGGCTGATTGACAGCTGTGGGCCCGCCGCCTAGCCACCTTGTCTAATGCCACATCTTGCCACACTAATGCAGCTGTTTTGTTGGTGAGTTCTCACCTGCATGCTCTCTGATCATTTTACCTTCATACTGCTCAGCTCCCATCTCTTATCTGAGATGGATACTCAAGGCTTTACAGATAACTGGAAACAGATTTATGGGATGACTTTTGTGCCCCATCTGGCTCTATGCCCCGAGCAGAGGTCGCTTTCACCAGCCCCTAGGTACACCTCTGCTGGATTTTGCTTAGGAATTCTTGGAAAGTAATCTCTATCCATCCATGCATCCATTTATCCATCCATTCCATATGATTAATAGTTTGTCTGATATATATATATATATATATATATATATATATATATATATATATATATATATTCCCAGGTAAAATGACATCTGTTTGGAAACTTTAAAAGCTACCTAGTTAAACTGCAGGGCAAGATGAAACAGTAACCTGATTCAAAATAAGACAGAGCAGCATGCTCATATGAGCACATTCTTTTGTGGTGTAATGCAAAGCATTGGAGAACACAACAATACTTTTGTTAATTTTAGATCCTAGCTAGACATTGCCGAAAAACAGGGTAGGAAGTCACAGGAGTGACACATGAATTTTCTTTCCCCCTTGTTGTGGGAAGTGAAATGCACAGGTCTTTTTTGAGTTGCAAACAATGAGGTCTAAAAGTCATCTGCAGCTCATAGATCTAAGATTCCCAAATCCCACTTTGCACATGATTGGATTGGAATGGAATGGGGAAAACATCAGAGTGTAAGAAGATGACTGCTGGATCAGGCCAAAGGTCCATCTAGTCCAACATCCTGTTCTCACAGTAGCCAACCAGATGTTTATGGGAAGTTCAAAAACAGAACTTGAGTGCAATAGTACTCTCCCCTCTTGTGATCACCAGCAACTAGTGTTCAGGGCTTACTGCCTCTGACAGTGGAGGTGGAACATAGCCATCATGGTTAGTAGCCATTGATAGTCTTATTCACCATGCATTTGCCCAAACCTGTTCTAAAGTTGGTAGAAAAGAAGAACCAGGATTTACCCATTATTTTCCTTTCATTATGGACAAACCAACAGTCTGATAAATGAAGCCTATTTAGCAAAGAGAAATTGTTCTTTGTCAGATATCCCCCCCCCAACAGAGAGCAGGATTAGAATTAATCAGTACTGTTTTTGACAGTCAAGCCTGTTTTTACTGCAAGATGCAGATTACATGGCAAGAACTCTGCTTATATGCTTCAGCTAAATTACTCCTTATTTAGAGGAAAGTGAGAGCAAAGGGATCTAATTGCCCTGCATTTTCATGTAAGTAGTGCAAGAAAATGATATATATTTTCTTCTTCTGGTAAGGCATAGGCTTGCGGAAGTAGCAAAGGGGGAAGTCTTGAAAATAATTTGTGGCTAATGTGCAGCAACCTCTGAGCATATAACAACACCTGATAGCTTTTGAAGGCTATAACCATGCCAAAGGGTACCTGGCAAAGAACAGATAAGTTGTCCTCTTCCTGTGCATTGGAGGAAATGTTATATCTGCACTGTTGGAGGTAAAATACTTCTGAATACCAGCTGATGGAATACAGAGGAAGGGTGAGCACTACTGAACTCAGATCCTGCTTATTGGCATCTGGTTGGCCCTTATGAGAAAAGGATGCTGTAGTAGATGGGCCACTGGCTTGACCCAGTAGGATCTTCTTTACTTAAATGGAAATAGCCAAGTGCCATGTGATCTACCCAAAGATGCAGCAATCTGGGAGTCCTGAGGAATTTCCATGCTCAGCCTGTGAAAGAAGACTAGAACACCACTTGAATCATCTAGCTTCTGCAAGCTTGCCTTCCTGCTGTTCACTAATGAGAGAAGCAAAACAAATGGCACACTTTAGCCTTCATCTGAATCAAAGCTTTACTTCTAGAAAACAAACGGCCGACGGAAATTAAAGGAATTAGCTGGAGGATTGCATTTCTCATTAGTATAAGATATTTATTTTATTTTGTTGGAGTTTTTTTACAATTTTTTTAAAAAAAAGTTGTTTAAGGAAAATGCAGAGGGAAGCACAATTCTTCCAGTCACCATTTTTGTTTTCAGTGGGGCTGTATTTAAACAGTTCCGTCAACAAATGCAAGGGATTTGGGGACGGTTAGTGAGATCTGGTCTCCGCTTCTCCAGTTCCACTTGCTCGTCATGCCAGATGACAGCATCATTTAAGATGAGCTATACTTGGGGCTGTGTATATTCACTGTCCCCAAACATCCAGACTGTGTGGCAGAGAGAGCCCCAGAACCTGCTCTTGGAATAAATCATGTACTGTAAATTGCAGCCATATTGACAAAATTAGAATAATTTATTCTTCCAAGACTCGTGTTAGTCAGAAAAAAAATAGGAGTGGCAGAGTGCAAAGGGAGAGAAAGACGTTTGGGGCGATCTGCAGTAGGAGTGGTGAGTGGGAAGAGGGAAATGTCTGGACATTAGAATTCATCTGCTGATGGGTCATTGCTGTCGTGAGCGTATAAACAGCTGGTATGAAACATCTTCATTGGCTGTCAGCCTGATTCAGTGCCCAGCGCTGGTGTGGCCTTCACCTTTAAAGTCTTGAATAGTTTGGGTCTTGTTGTCGCTGTATCAGCTCCCCATAGTTCTCCTATTGAAATCATGCTCTGGGTACTATCCTGAGGGAGCAATATGCGGCTAAGAACTGGAAACCAAATGAGAAGGAAAGTGGCACAGTTTATGCAGATCTAGAGGAAGGGGTGAAAGAGGGATGTAGAAGAGGGATTGGGGCCTCGGGAGAAGAAAGGCAGGCAAGGCAGTTTGGGTGCTGGGAGGCATTTAATAAGGAAATTTAAATAATTTCAACCACAGATAATATATTTTGGCCACTTCAAGTCACATTGATTGGTCACACTATGATATCAACTACCCAACAAAGCAGGGTTGTATTAGTGAAGAATGCTTCCTCTTGGATCTTCCTTGTGCTACTTTGGTCATATCACTGCCACCAACTTTTATTGAAACAACAGCTGGGCAGGGGCGGGAACTCATGTTTCCATAGTTTCCTCTTTCTCCTTGGATTTTCCATCGTAAGACACTTGTATCACAAGGTAAAATACAAATTGCTTCTCTTGAACAAAGTCAATGGAATTGTTTATATAGTACGTTCTATGGGAGATTTAAGCTGTCGTGAATTTGTGTGTCCTTTATTCTACTCACAATGTCATGAGACCATCTCATTAGCATGAGGAGGTCATCCCAGATCTCTAATACACTTCCAAGCATATCAAATCACTTCCATACAATTTAAGACACAGTGGGCAACTTTGCAATTAGTTATGCATCATATTTTTATATTATTTTGTGAAGGCAGTAAGAAAACTCTCTAAAGTTGTTTCCATTGCTCCACTTACCTACCTGCCTGTCAACAACAAATTCATGCAGAAAGAAAATTAAAGGCATTATTCCCTCTCCCGAAAACAAGCCTCTCCTTAACTTCATTTCTGAAAACCACATCTCTAAATGTTTACTACCTAATATATTTTTGAATGTTTTAACTGATATAAGGCATTTGTACAATAACATTAACATCTGGGCTAACCCTAACTCCCCTACCAAGTTTCGGCCTGATGTTAATTAAAACAGGCAACTTATAAACCTCAGGAAATGGCAGCTGACCCTAACTATGAATGTAATGCTATAATAATATGCAGTAAAAATACAGCATCGTAGAACTGCTACCCAAACCACTCCGGGAATGATACTCTTTATTTCCAGAATAAATTCTTTTTGCTCAAGGAAGCTAGATTGTAACTCCATTCCTTTTTCACCACCATCATGGTACCTTGGTAGCTTTAGCTTTTCAATTCAGTAGGTGGCACTCTCTTCTATGTTGCTATGAAAACAAATATCCATTTGCTACATTAGAAGTCTATTGTATTCCCTAGTCAATATCTTCTGGAGAAAGCCTTAACAAAACTAAAGCTAATTCAGGTTCTATTCACTAAAGTTTTCTTTCAACATCTGACCGTGGACAATTTGGGTTCTCATTTTGTAAAACCATACCAAGATGTTCTTTGAAAATTTGGAATTCATTGACTTTAATCAGCTTTGACTGATGTACCCAACCATGACTCTCTGGACAGAACAAGTCCTGCTGCAGTTTTGTACTCTCTGATAAACTCCTGTTTGGATTACTGCAGTGTGTTATACATGGGACTAGGTACCTTTGAAAGCAGCCCAGAAACTGGGACTAGATTTATCCAGTAATATTGCACCAATGCTTTATCATCTTCATTGTCTTCCAGTCCATGTCCTATCTCTATTCAGAGTGTTGGTCATAGTCTTGAAAACCTTACATGGATGGTGCCAGGTTACCTGAAAGACTGCATCCTCCCACATTTACCTCCCTGGATTATCTTCTCTGGCTCCAGGTCCGAAATAAGGAGGGACAGAGAAGGCCAACAGTAGTGGTATCTCTGCTGTGGAATGTTCTCCTTAGAGATACTTACCTGGTATCCACATTGCAACAATTCTGGTGCCAGACTACCTTTCCTTTACTGCTCTTAAATTCCTTCCAGTAGCACCTTAGAGACCAGCTAAGTTTGTTCTTGGTATGAGCTTTGGTGTGCATGCACACTTAAAGCTCATACCAAGAACAAACTTAGTTTGTCACTAAGGTGCTACTGGAAGGAATTTTTTATTTTTGTTTTGACTATGGCAGATCAACACAGCTACCTACCTGTAACTGCTCTTAAATTGTATGTGTGCATGTGTTTAGATCTGTTATCATCTGCCACTGATTTTATCCTGGTTTTATTCTACTGTCGGTTATGTTATGTTTTAGATTTTATGTCCTATTTTTATACTTTATCATCTTAATTCTTAATTGCAAACTACACCAGAGGACTTTTCTTAGTGGACCATATTTAATATTGTAAATCTCTCTCTCTCTCTCTCTCTCTCTCTCTCTCTCTCTCTCTCACACACACACACACACACACACACACACACAATTCTCTAAGGCTGAAGGTGAGTGGTTATTTGCGCACCTAGAACCTTAGAAGCAATATTCATTTTGTGCCTGTGAAGGGTCTGGAAAGTAAAATTCATAATTCTTCTATTTGTGTGCAAGATGGTTACGTCGATAAGGACCCTCCATGGATATGATTTCAAATGACAGCATTTTCCATTTCACTGTTGTATTAATTGCACATGGTGTCCATTTATTCAAAACATTCCTCCAGTTTTAGTACAAGGAGAATAAACCCTTTCAACTGGATTGTCTCATGCAAGATTGGTGACTTCTCACAAAGCGCAAGGCGAGATGGCATTGCTTTTTATACAGCTGCAACAATGTAGAAACAAATGAAGAACTACGTGACTTTTTACACGCTGAGCAGTAAGCTGATCAGTGTCAGCGTTGTTATCAGGAAAACAGGAAGTGCAGCAGGAAATACTTAATTAAAGTGTTATTCCCTGCTATAGGGCATTAGATCTGCTAGACTGGGCTTTGGCAAGACAGTGGCTCTTTCTTCTAAATCAGGTCTTCTAGTCTGTGTAGATCAGCGGTCATCAGAAAAAAGACCTACACAGATCTCTTATGAGCAATTGGCTCTGAGTGCTGATTATATACAAGCATTACATGTAGAAGCATCCAAAATAGCAGAAAGACCATTCCCCTTGTTCGCTCCACTATGCGTTATTTATGTTCTTGATGGTGCAAGAAAAGGAATATGCAAGCAAAACTGACAGGTTGAAAATGCCTTAAAAACAATTCAACTTATGAAATAATTGTTTTTAATAACAAGGCGCCATGGGGAATCCATGTTTTCCTTGGAAGCAGGACCTCTATCTAAAGAAGCTAGTATGGTGTAGTGGCTAGGGTCCTGTGGAGACCATGGTTGAAACCTCCACTCAGCCATGAAGTTCATTGGGTGGCCTTCGTCTAGTCTTCATTACTTACCCTAACCCAAGTGCAGATGGAGAGAACCATGTATGTCACCTTGAGTTCCTTGGGGGAAAGTTGGGCTATAAATGTAATAGGTAAGCAAGCAAGCTTTAAATAGACCTAAACAGTTCAATAGATATTGCTTTTCCTAGCAGTGGATGTACAGTGATGGTGAACTCTTCAACAGCAACACTATATCAGTGGCCCTGCTCCATTAGGTTCCTCTCTGGCCACCTGCAGCTCCCTGCATTCCCCCCCCCCCAAATCTAATCCACAAGGCTTCCCAACTCTCCAGCGCAGATTGTGAGGCTGTTCAGAGGGCTGCAGGGGGCAAGAGAGGAAGGTGAAATCCCAGTACACAATTGGAAGTCTATTCAATCATGCATGGGCAGTGTATACAATCCCAAGTCAATAAATTTTGCTGTATCTGATTATATATTGCTGAAGCCAATGCCCAAAAATAAAAGGATGCCCAGCAGCACCAGATAACTTAGTCACTACTGCCATTGGGGCTATAAATTAGTGGCAGTAGAGAAAAAGGTGACAGGAGATTTTGAAACTTTTTATCACCCAACAAGACTTCTGAAGCAAATAGGTCAGCCTTAGTGAAATTTGAGGTGCTAACAGAAGACACTTGGCATGTTCATCTCCAAAACCTGGGATTGAAATATTCTCTTCACTTTTATTTACTTGGTTGAGTCAGTGTAGTTAGATGAAGGATGCAGCAACAGCAGCAACAACAATAGTCTTTCCGCTACTGCCCACTGGGATTATTCCCTCTCACAATTTGTAGGTAGCTGAATATTAGGAAGTATGTTTCTCCCTTCTTGAAGATACTTAATGCAATCAACTGCAAGTAGAAAATCCTGTCAACAGGCACAGTACATTTCCTAAGCAAGGAGAGTGGCACAGCTGGTGGAGCATTCAAAGAACCCTGAATAATATATTGCTAGGGAAATGTTGGGGTGATTTGAGTTAATTATGGTGATGTTTATATAGTTATTTATACCCCGCCTTTCTTCCTGATGGGACTCAAGGCAACTTACAGATAAAAATAAGAACTGCTAAAAGCATAGGGGGAAGCCAATCTTAAAAACAATTAAACATTCTTAGAATTTTAAAGATTTGTCTGCCTGCCTGCCTGCCTACCTACCTACCTGATATATTAAAACTATACAAATAATTACAATGAAAACAGCATGGCTGAGTTTATTTTCCCTAAGGGAGAAGGGAGATGCTTATTGGACAACTTTGCTCAGGATAGACATGGCATTGTCCCATGCTAAAGCAGTGTAGGGGAGAGCCAGGCCCTGTTTGTCACCTGGTGAAAGCCTCTCTTGCAGGGAAATGAGAGGTCACTACAGATGCCTGGCCTGGCAGAATGATGTCTTGACCAGAGGTCTCTGGCCAGTGAAGAGCTTGGTCAAGGAGAGTCTAGCTCAAAATGAATTGACCACCAATGAATTGATACTGATGCAGATTCAGGGTTCCACCCTCTCCCTGGCTGAAAAGCACAAGTTATGAAGGAGTATCATTTGAATATTCTTTATATAGGAGCTATCCCAGGTGGATGTAAACCAAGCACTTGGGAAGAGGAATATTTGACCCATTATAGATAGAAATATCCTGGAAGCATACCTAAAATGAATATTTCAGGCCTTTCTATATGACACACACACAAAAAAAAGAATCTCTAAATTGGCGGGCGGGGAAGCCATGGTCTCTTTATGGAAGGTCTGAAAATACAAAGACAATGCTAGAGAACTAAGTTAGTTGTATTTAAAATAAAATAAAATAAAATAGTGAGATTGAGTAGATGCATTTTATGGTCTGTGAGAAGCTGACGCATCGCTGATATGCAATCACCAAAGGCAGGGTTATGATGGATGCCCCCACAGACCTTCCTTCTGTTTATGGCATGGGAAAGGTCAATTTTTGTCCTGTACAATGTGTCACTGCTAAAAATATGACTCCAATAATTTATAGCAAATTGCTCTGCTAATTTACCACAAACTATAAATAACGCTGCTTGAAAACAGCACAATACGCTCCTGCAATAAACAAGGAAACTATTTGCTTGATTCAAACCATATTGATGATAACATGTTAATTGGCACGGCCTAGTCTTTGAATTGTGTATTCTCAGGAATGTGCTTTTCCACTTTCAGCCAGCATTCATGTGCCATTTTGGGTGCAGTTAGATAAACCTACTGGCAAAGTTACACTTCTTAGGTGATGAGAAAGCATTGACACAAGCTAGATCTGAGCCTTCAGCTATGTCCATGCTGTGTAGGATGCCAACAGCATTCTGGAACCCTCAAGCTTCCTTTTGAAGCAAGCTTCTGTATCCTAATGCTGCAAGGGGGAAAGGACCTGAATACTTTACAACAAGGAATCCACAAAGTGAAAAAAGAAGTGAGCCAATTGACTATGACAATCAATATTTCAGATCTCATCGTTTCTAAATATATATATTTTGATACACCAGCTAACAACAAACAAACAAACAAACAAACAATTTACCATTTATATGCTGCACATCTAACTGGGTTCCCCCTGCCACTCTGGGCAGCTCCCAACAGAATATTAAAAACACAATAAAACATTTTAAACTTCCCTATACAGGGCTGCCTTCAAATGTCTTCTAGGTCAGATAGCTGTTTATTTCCTTGACATCTGACGGGAGGGTGTTCCACAGGGCAGGTGTGACTACCGAGAAGGCCCTCTCTTTGGTTCCCTGTAACTTCACTTCTTGCAGTGAGGGAACTGCCAGAAGGCCCTTGGAGCTAGACCTCAGTGTCCGGGCTGAAAGATGGAGGTGGAGATGCTCCTTCAAGTATTAAAAAGAAGAAGCAAGGCTTGATTAGGGGCTTATATCCCTAGGATTGTTATACTTCGATAACAATAACCTCCACACAAACAATTAAATAATTTTGCCACATAGAGATAATGTTATCAGGACTTTCTCAAACCATAGAGAACTTGTCTCACTTTCCAACATACTACACTTTTCATTTTTGAACCTGAATAATTAGAGGGGTGCATCAGATTTGGGTGGATTCCAAATCAAGAACTGAAATGAGCTACTTTGGACAGATTTGGCACTTATTCAAGTCAAAACAGGATCTCTGCAAAATGCCCTAATCCAAAGTGAGCACCTCCGAAGTGATTTGGTGATTCAGATTTGGTGATTCAGACAACAACAACTATGCAGATACCGTGTCTGCAAAAACTGAAACATTTCTCCCCTGGGTGTCAAACAACAAAAATGTGGGGATACTTGGGCATAACAACAACAAAGATTCTGCACATTCAAGTATTTCTGTCCACACATCCACCTCTGTCAAATCAGCTTTACACTCCGTTTCTCTGAACTGTGGTGCCAATTCAGCAGAACACAAGCTTGAAGCTGCCCACCTACATTCACCATAACTCCCACACCTAGTCTTTCAATATTTTCTTGAGGCACTTCCACAATTTTGCCAATAAAACCACAGGGAAAAAAAAAAGAAATTCCCTTTAATCCCCTCCCCATTTTAATGCAACCTAGCACAAAAGCCCCCAAGCTCTATCCATTCAGGTGTGTGCGCGCACGCTACGATGTTTGCAAATTCCATTCTGTTCTGCCAAACCTGTAGTCTTTTAGAATTTCCCTAAGGTAGTGAATGAGGGCGGAACAAATTTTTCTTTTCTTTTCTGAATTGGGATTTGGATTCACACCTAAACCAAATTGGCCATCCTACAAAGCAAGCTGTTTTCTGCAGCACCAGATCAGGATCCGATCTGAATCTTGTGGTCGGTGCACATTTCTTTATCTTAGTGGTCCCTTAGGGATGGAAACACCGAGTATAAATATTTCAATTAACAATAAACAAACTTTTCTGAAAGGTCCAGTTATACCTTTTCTATTCCATCCTCTTTATAACTTCACCATGCCCTGTTCCCCTTGCCTTTCTGTGATCACCCTGTTCTGTGCAATATTTAGCAAAAAAACCAAAAACACCTGTAGCTGGAACTAATTGTAAAGAAAATATGCAGTGTGTTCACCTTCCATAGCCTCTCACCCTCCAAAGTCCATGTCCATTCTATGCAAAGTTTATGGCAATGACACATGAAAGCTACTTCCTTTCAGGGCATCTACCACCATCAACTCAGTAACCATCACCTATGATAAGGTTCCGATCTCCGGTTGCTCTCCGATGACTGGATATTCCAATGTCTGCTAGGAGCACCTACCTATGTGTGTTGAAAAATGTTGTGAGAGTGACCAAGCCTTTTTGTCAATGGCTTAAAGCTTAGATAAGCTCAGAGTGTTTAAATTGGCAATTCTAATAGCTACCCGAATCCAATTCAATTCACTGCGGCTTGACTTGTAAAGCAATTGGTGATACAGCGTTAATGCCAACTAATCTGATAAAAATTGACACAGTGACAGTGCTTGGCCGTTAGTACAGACAGCCCTTTATGTTATTGTAAATCCATTGCAGTTTTACAAGTTATCAGGGCGAGTTCATGAAAGGGCAGAAAATTTCCCCTCGCTACACAGCCAGATAAGGTGACTGAGCCTGCGAGGCAACCTGCAGTCTCCTGCCACGTTTCTGCCAAACAAGCCACTGAATTCAAGAGCATTAAAAGGCAAAATTCATCACAACTAATTTCTATTTGCCGTCTATTAGGCTACATTGTTTTGTCCTCAACGTCAGGTTAAATAATGAACCTCTTGGAATAGAGTAAATTAACCTCCACTTTATGTTCATGTCATTGTCAAATGGAAACATCACTTGTACAAATGAAAAAGATTCATTAGTAACACTAATGCATAAGCTGCACTCTAGTAAAAGATAAGAGCGATTGAGGTCCTGTCATAATGCAGTGTCGAACTGCCGGCTTGTTATTTATGAAGCCTGCCATAATCTTTGGAGATTATTTTCAGCAATGGTAATTAGCACACAATGCATCAAGAACAATTATGGAACAATGTCTTTGCTTGACAGGTACGCCACACAGCTGCGGGCGGGCTGTGATCCATGAGAAATTCAATCAAATCTGCATGCTGCCAGGAGTTTATTAATATTTCTCCTTTCTGAAGCAGCTTGAAAGGCAGCTATGCTTGACCGGCCACCCAAAAATACTTAGCAACGTGACATGAGCATGTTCCTTGTTAACATGTACCTGTTAGCACCAAGACTTCCCAGGCACTTAGACCAGATGAGAAAATGTCAGTTCATTTGCAGCTTGTAACACCAAGGGGGCAAGTCTGCTCATTTCTACATTTCCATTTTCTCTCTCTTATTCAGATAGTATGAATATCGTTAAATTAAAACGTCAGGTATAGGCAAGAAATGCTGATCTGGCTTAAATCAATGACATCATCTCTGAAGGATGACCTGTGCTGCCCATGCGGACATCTGCCTCATTGAATACCTGGCCTAGCTATTAAATTAGGATGAGCAATATCCATTGAGTTCCATATGTCCTTAAGTCCAACTGACAGTAACTTCACGACACTATGCACCATACTAAGCACTCTGAGCGCATATAGAAAAAATTCTCAGCCTTACAGCTGTGGGACACTATCCATGGGAGAATCATCAAAGCCCATGCATTGGGGATCAACTCCTGTTATTTCTGTGCTGTGAGAACCACAGCATCCTCTTCCCCAGAGTGGCCAACAAGAACTTCTAAGAAGCCCAGAAGAAGGACATCAAGGCACTAGCCCTCTCCTATTCTGGCTGCCCAGCAGCTGAATGCCTTTTTGTGATGTGAAATGTGTCTTGGAGTGAATTTCATAGCAAGTTCAGTCCCAAGCAGTAAACTTCTTCCTCCAGAGATGGTTCTGTCTCTCCCCACCCCTCCTCTAGTTGCCAACATTCTGTTACTTTGGAGGGACAAAGAAACATAACCCAGGAAGGGCCTGTGCAGACAACAGCAGACTTGATTCTTCATGGCTGGACCTGAGAACAACTAGGCAGGTGCCTATAGGGTCTCTTGGGTTGTATTCAACATGACTGAGGTTCCACCAGTGCAAAGATTTCCTTTCTGCGACGGAAACTTCTTCCCCACTTCTCCTCATGCATGGCCCCCCCAATCTGTTATGGGGTTCCCCCCTCCAACCTTTCCAAGCAGATATGGGAATGGCAGATTTGAAGGACCACAGGTTTCACATCCCTGCAGTAGCAGGCAGGCCTCTGCAGAGCTTGTCTGAGGCTTGGGGGTGGGAGTGTTGATAGAATAAACTCAAACAAAAAAGCAGCTGGTCCCTGGTGGGGCACGCCAACCAGCCGAACCCTCCAAGACCTGGGGCAATGTGCCTGCCTGCTTCCTCCCCCTGCACAGGACTAGTAGCAGCTATGTCTTTGCATGAGTTTATGCATGGGCAATTTGTGTCTGTGTTCAGAGAGTGAAGAAGTGCATTGTGTTCCCCAGAGATTCTCGCAGTATACAACCATCACTATCTCCATCATAATAACATGCATTTAAAGCCTAGAAAGGCGCAGCACCAGTGATACAGTCATATTACATTACTAATCCTCATGGTGGAAACAGCAACTTCTCCAGTTGTACAATTCAGGAGGTTTGAAATTCCAAGCCATTATCATGACTAAAGCCTGGGCTGTGGGGTGGAAGGAGTGAGTTTAGTTCAGGTTTTCAATCTTGTTTTAATTTACTTTTTAATATAAAAAAGTCAATGTTAAGCAAATCATAGAAACTAAACATAGTACATACTATGGACTCAGCATGGTTGGCGCCAATTTGCATGTACATGTTCATATAGATTTGTATCATTGACATAACATTTACGCAAATAAGCTGCATATGAGGGTTATGTCGCATTTCTTTTGTGACGCCACTTGAGCCAGAAAACCTCTCTTTTGGATTTTTCAATTATGTGGAGAAACTGACGAATGGGTGTGATATCAGAAATTCTGCAAAAATCCACTGCAAATTCAGATTTGCAACCCTGCTCTTCAAAACCATAATATTAAGATTGGAAACCATGGCATTTAAGCATGAAATACATTAGAGGACTTCTGTGTGCATGCCTTCTGTTTTCTGAGCTTTTCAGCTGCTTTCCTGTTTTGTTTTCAAAGTTTTCTAGCCCCTGTCAGGAGACTGTGGCTTGTCCGTGTTAATGAACACTGCCATTCGATTGAGATGTCAGTAAGGGCCCTGCAAGGCACACAATAGTGACTGAGAGAATATATGCGGCCCAATGGACTCTGGTAATACGTTGCCTGCTCTTGTCATACAGCCTCATTAAGATAGTTTGCCTGGAGCTCCAAGAAATGGGAGACAGAAATTTGCTGCACCATCCTATGTGCAAGGTTAGCATGGTTGGAAGCCTGGAAAGTGGCTCTATCTGAGCAATCCGTTGGCACCCTCCTGCTTTTACCTTCCATTTGCTAGTGGTTTCACTAATGGTGCAGCAGGAGGTACATCACCTTCAGTTTTGCCACTGCACAAATTTAGACCAAAATGCTGTGTATCTGAAGATAATTGCACTTAGGAGGCCCTGCTTCCAATGAGCAGGGGGTCTTTATCCTGATATTATTCCAAGTTGTCTCTGGCGATTGTTCCTCTCCTCACACAGTTCTTCCAGTTGTGCTATGGGAAGAGCAAAACAAACAAGGAAACAAATAAGTGTTGTCGATGAGAGTCATTTTGTATTTGCGTTCTTGATTTGCGTACTTAATAGTGATGTATTCCTCTGGAAGCTAGAGCTCGGGTGGACTTGTCTCTATCTTCCCGCTGCTCTGTCCCAAATTCCCCTTTGCAAATTGTGACGCTATTTCCCAACTATTCTTTGATGGTTCTCATTCTCTCTGAATATCTCCAGGTATTTGACACTCAACAGACAGCTGATATCTTGGAATATTTGTAGTCTGCAGCCACATTCAGTACGTGAATGTATTGTTTGCTGATTTGAAAAATGGTACATCATAGCGTTTTTTCAGATTTTCTGCATTCAGGGAACATTTTCTAGAGCTGGGTGAAATGACCTCTAGCTCACTCCACAAATTAATTCAACTTGGGGATTCAAAAAGCCCAGTTACCCTCTTTCCACAAACCTCCATGCTTCTGTCCCTACTGCCATATCCTGCTCTTCCCTCTTTCCCCCTTAAGAAGCAACTTACCTTAGGAATGACTCCCAAGTGGTGGGAGGCAGGACAGAAAGTCAGGAGGCCAGGAGAACCTTGAATATAACCTCTATGGTGCCTGGCAGAAATATGTTCTGTAGGTCATTTCCCACCAGGTATTGTGGACATTATCTTGGGAAAGGAAGAGGGAATAATGCAGATGAATGGAAGAGGGAGACCTCACAGGGTCTTTCCTCAGCTGCAAAGCTTGCCTTATTTTCCACAGAGGATCATGGAGCACACAACCAAACCCTGTAATCCCTGGCAGTAGATAATGCCTGGCAGGAACATCATTTGTAGCTGATAAATGGCCCTGGCAGGTCTTCCCTGGTCCACTTTCTTGCCCACCACTTCCTGTTACCTCTTTTACAAAAGGTAAGCCTTTTTTTTGCTTCATAAAAATAGAGCACTGGCAGGGAAGTGGTGGAGGTTTGGTGTGAGCCTATCTCAGTTTGGCTCCAGATCATACTGGATTGGTCCCAGCTTGAAATGAGAGCATCTGCTTTGCATGTAGAACATCCCTCCATAGCATGCAGATAGAGATGGGTATATTGCAATGTTGTTTTTGTGAGCACAAGGATATATTTCAAAAAAACCAAACAGAAACTGCACCATAAAAAGTGAGCATGGCATGGCACAGAGATGTCCCCAGGTCCACTAGCTCCACCTCATATGGAATGAGACTGGAACCCAGAAGCACACCTGCCCCAACTGGAGCCCAACTTGCTTGGATTTCTGCTCAGGTAGAACTCTGATCCATTTCTCTTTGTAGAGACAAAATGGGATAAACCCATGTATGCCACCCTATGCTCCTTAGATGAAAAGGAACATGATAAATAACTTAACAACCCGTTACGACTGCAACCTATTTCATTCTGCTGTAGGTTCCTTTAATTAGTTAAGCTTCAGTCTTGCAGACAGTTTCATGAATGTGAATCTTGTTAATTGCAGTGTGCATTAAGTACTGGGTGGGGTGTAACTTTGTGAAGAATTTCAGCCATAAATTCATCACAATGGAAACATAAAATAGAAAACAACACTTAACACATTGCAAGTATGAGAAGACAGAACTCGTCCTGTCCACTAAAAGACTGAGCCTGCTTTGACTTGGAACATGTTCCTTCTAATACAGAGCCCATTCAGCTAAACCTTGACCAAAATCCATTTAATGCCTATTCAAGAAATCTGTTTTCCAGTTACAATTCAGGCCCCCATTGCTGATTTGAGGAACCAAACTAATTTCATGTGGTTCTCCCAACACCCCTCATGACATTTATGACATATTTTTCTGTTTAGAAGGAATGATCTTTTCCAGATGCCAGCTGATCTGAAACTACCTAATGAGATTTCCACAGATGTAGAGAGGTTTTTTTAAAAAATGGTATTTTATATATTTTTTCCACAAAGGATGATGCTCTCCAACACAAATATTTCTGTTCCAAAAAACATTACAAATATACTTGGATGAGTGCTGAATTAATGAACACTTGTTCGATGAGAAAAAGAGAGGTGCAGTGTTGTCAGTTCTTTTACTCTTTTTTGGTTTCATAATCACAATGTGCAATTATACTTACGCTAGAATACAGTCACTGAAGTCCATGGGACTTCTTTCCAAGCAAGCAAGCTTTAAATTTGGGCTGTTAGTATACTTAAACACTGTTAGAAAGGCAGTTTTAAGAGATAAAATGAACATTATTCATTTTATTCAATATATATCTCTACAACTCCATAGTTATCTGTCCAATAAGACTATGATTTCAAAATGCCTTTCACTAATTATTATCAACAATATAATGTAAATTGTGATTTCTTAGTGGAAACAGAAAAGTCACACCACATGTAGTGATTCTTTTCTTTCCCCTCTAAATGTGTGTATGTGTGTTTGTGTAGGGGAAGGAAATAAATTTATTTGGGTGGTGGATTTTTGTGTGTGTTATTTGGGGATTGCAATAAACATTATGAATTTTTAATATCCAGGTGAGTGATTAGATTCTTCATCCCTATGCAATTCTTGCCCCCAGATATTTCCATCACTGTCCTAACTGCTGTTCTGCCTCAGTTTCCCAAAGACACAAACTCCCTCAGTTCAGGGCTCCAGCTCCTTTTCAGGATGCAGAAATGTTGCATCAGCTAGCGATACCCTTCTGATAATGCAAAGTAGCACATTAAATCAAATGGATTCTAACACATGAAAGCTTAGACCATATAGGCTGTGCTCAGATATAATGACAAACCATGCTTTAGCATGTCAAGAACAAGTCAAGGTGAACCTCTGCCTCATGTACTTCCCTCTCCCCTCTCCTCTTCTGGCACAGCTGTAGCAAGGAAGTCAGAAGCTTAGCTTCTATTTTTGATTAGCCAAAGTTTGGGCTACATAAAAACTCTAAACCAGGGGTATGAAACCTGTGGCCCTCCAGATGTTTCTAGACTACAACTGCAATCACCCTTGACCCTTGATCATGTTGACTAGGGCTGATGGGAGTAGGAATCTAACAACATCTAGAGAGCTACAGGTTCCCTACCCTAAGCAATGGCTATGGTTTGTTTCATAACCTACTGTTTGAAGTTGGCTTGCTTTAAACAAACCATACTTAAGGTTTGTTGTATTTGGATGAAATGACAATGGGCAGTCAATTAAAAATGGAATCTGAAGCTTCTGAACTCCTCCATTCATGCAGCACTGCAGGATGAGGGGGGAGCATGTAAATGCAAAGGGGGCCAGGCTTATTCCCATAAAAGTAAACCATGGTTTACTGTGACATCCAAGGGAAAAGACAAACCTTTTTTCTGTAGCAAACTGACCCTAGCTAGTCCTCTGGAAGTTGTTCACATTAAGTGTGTGGAGCTCCCATATACCACCTGACAAACGATTTTCTGTGCTTGATTAATTTTAATGTGCTGAATAATAGATGGGATGTTGCATAGGCTCCAGATAACCCTTTAAGCGTACCCTACGTCAGGCTTTACATAACTATTGAGTTCAAATAACTTTGATTTTCCTCTGCATGCATATTCTGTTCCTTAGTAAGTTGACCTCTTCCCACACCCAGTTACACTTGGGGGGCGGGAAATGCTGTAGAGTCTGGAAATATTTAAACGATATCCTTCTCACTGTTGTCAGAGCAGAACACCCACAACTGAGCATGTGAGGCCAGGCCCGCTCCAGCTCTGAGATCAGCTTCACAGATGTCTGTCACCTGTTTCTAAGGAAATGTGCAAGTGTTTGGGAAAGTGCAGAGCCTCATTGTTGTTGTGGGAATCTGAAACCACTCTGAACTCTGCCCTGACGTTGCTTGTCAAAAATATTTAAAAAGAAATAGCAACATTCTTTCGTCAGTCATTAGCCAGGGCTCTGCCCTGTAAAATGCCAAAATGACTGGCAAGGATTTGAGTGGCCGGAGAGGCAGCTCAGATCCTAGAAGGCCTTTTCAAGTACCACGAGGAATTTGACAGCCAACCCTCTGTTTAGGTTAACTGGTTTTCCCAAAGATACTTAACTTTGGGGATGGGAAGGTTATTTGTTTGCAGGGGTTATGACTTTAATACTGTAGTTCTCCATTTGCGAGAATACTTTCAGTCAATTCAGCAGAATCATTCAAGTTTGGCCTGACTTGCATATGATTTCCTTTTCCTCTAGTATATTTTCAATAACTCCTCATTTGCTGTGTTGATAAAAGTGAGGTTTGTGTTCTGTTTATTTTTCACGATGCTCTTTAGAGGGTGGAAAGGTGCAGCAGAAATCCTAGCGCAAACATACAACTGACAAAGCTGTTCCTGAGATGTACCACTTAAGGCTGTAGAGGGAGGGGGTATGTAGGGTGGGTGGGTGGTGCAAATTTGAGTGCTTCCCCCACCAGCAAGGCTATTGGGACATCTAAAAAAGTGTGCCAGGGAATGACCAAACACTTCTTCCTGACATGCAAGTTTCTACAGGTTCGGAGTTCACACAAGCAAGTCCTCATTCTGAAGTGTACAACCTAGGAAAAGCTTTCGCCAGGTTACAACTCCATAAACTGATCCTTTCTGAACTTCAGCTTACATTGGTACCTCGGGTTACAAACGCATCGGTTACAAATGCTTCAGGTTACAGACTCCGCTAACCTGGAAGTAGTACCTTGGGTTAAGAACTTTACCTCAGGATGAGAACAGAAATAGCGCAGTGGCGGCGCGGTGGCAGTGGGAGGCCCCATTGGCTAAAGTGGTACCTCAGGTTAAGAACGGTTTCGGGTTAAGAACGGACCTCCGGAACGAATTAAGTTCATAACTAGAGGTACCACTGTACAGGCAAATGCTACGCTAAACATGTTGCGATGCTCATGCAATGGGCCATGACATGATTTACTACCATGTACATAAATATTTTGGAAAAGAAAATATATCACAGAAAACTGAATCTTTGACCTGGTCCGGTTTTTATGGATGAGTGCCAGGATTGTGTCAGAAATCCATTACTGAGCCAGTCTGTGACGATTTATCCTTCCAAATGTGTCACGCTTTCATTATGCTCACTGTTATTTCCCCCCACCATGCACACAGGGAACTGTGTTACTGCAAATAAAAGGGGTGGACTGTTTTTAATATTAATCATTTACACAGCACTTTTATGGCCAAATTCCAAACAGATTTATTCAGCAGTAAGTCTCGCTCAGTTCCATGGAACTTCCTTTCTAGTAGCTATGCATAGGAACCTAGGAAGCTGCCTTATACTGAGACAGACCATTGGTCCACCCAGATCAGTACTGTCTACACTGATTGGCAGCAGCTCTCCAAGGTTTCACTCTTCACCAGTTCTACTTGGAGATTTCATGGATTGAACCTGGGACATCTTGCATGCAAAGCACGTGCTCTGCCACTGAGCTATTGCCCTTTGGATCACAGCCTTAGGCAACCCTACACATATTTACCAAGAGGGAAGTCCTCACTGAGGGAAAGCTTCGTTCCCACTGTTCCCTCCCCCCATGGCCAATCTGGCAGAGTAAAATGGCCACTTTGGGCAGCAGTTGCTAGGATGGCATGGAATAGTGGTGAGGTGTTGAAGGATAGATCTTGGACTATGTACACAATATACATATAAAGCACATCCCAAGCACATTTCCCGCCTCAAAGAATTCTGGGCTTTGTAGTTTGTTAAGGGTTACTGGGAATTGCAACTCTGGGAAGGGTAAATAACAGTGCCTGCAATTCTTTGAGGGAAAGTGTATTTAGTGTGTACATAGCCTATGTGTTCAACTAGGCCTGCCCTGTACAGTGGTACCTCGGGTTACACACACTTTGGGTTACAAACTCCGCTAACCAGGAAGTAGTTGCTCCAGGTTAAGAACTTTGCCCCAGGATAAGAACTGAAATCGCGCGCCAGCGATGCAGCGGCAGTGGGAGGCCCCATTAGCGAAAGCATGCCTCAGGTTAAGAACAATTTCAGGTTAAGAACGGACCTCTGGAATGAATTAAGTTCTTAACCAGAGGTACCACTGTACAGTGGTGCCCCGCTAGACGAATGCCTCGCTAGATGAAAAACTTGCTAGACGAAGGCATTTGTCTAGCGGAAGGCTGCCCCGCAAGACGAATTTGTCAATGGGGCTGCCTCGCAAGACATTTTTTTTTTTTGTCTAGCGAAAACCGCGATTTGCATTGGTGCTTCGCTAGACGAAAAAATCGCTAGACGAAAATACTCGCAGAATGAATTATTTTCATCTAGCGAGGCACCACTGTATTCCCTAAACTGGCTGGTTGCTGTCCTCTGGTACACTGGGCAATGCTGTCCCATTACCAGTGCCAAAGGAAGATTTAACTGCCAGTGTGGTTGGTTTCTAGTGGCAAGGAGTAGGGTGCTTCAGTCATGGAGCCAACAAGGCTCACATGTTTCCTCCTTCAGCAGTGTGATGGATAGAGACTAGTCTGCTGGGCTCTCAGGACAGGGCTCTCTGCTTGAAGGCATTTCTTCCCCACTTCATGGTTCTGGAAGGTGATGGATGTGTTAGCTGTGGTTGTGCATAATTTCTGCCATCTTCTGTGGCCCTTGCAGGTTCTTCTCCCACTCCTTGTTCTTTATGTTGTGGAGTGGTGAAGTCACTGTGGAGAAGATCAATCTCTATAGCACAGTGAGGCATCCTGAGCAAGGGGCATGGGCTTGGCAGATGAGCAGAAGAAGCTGGTAGTCAGATATGCCTACATTAGACTTCATGAAAATAAATAATGCTAGCTTCTCGCAGCCCATTACCCACCTAGATTTTTGGGCTTTAAAGGAACCTTCTGACGCTGAACCAGGAAAAAAGAAAACACGAGCAAGGAAGTTGGAAATTAGCCTCTTTGGCGCAAAGCCAAGTTCACAGCTCTGGTAAAGATGACTAAGATTCTACCATTGTTCTACAAGGGCAGCAAATTGGTGCTATGGGGAATTCTTTAATGCCCTGATTCCCCCTATAATGCTAGAATGTAGCATCATTTTAGTATCATAAATTCTATTAAGCAAGACTCTTGCTTAAAGTTGTGGGGGATTAGAAGCCAACTGAAGGCATTTCTTCAAAAAGAAGTCATGTGAAGCTGGATTGGAAGGAACTTGTCCTCAGAAACTAACCGACTTATTTATTTCATGCAAAAGAATGGAGCAGAATGTTGATCTTGCTAGCGAACTGTTGTATTGTTGGTCCTATGAACCAGTATAGCAAGTCTGCCCTGCACATTTTATACCTCACCAAGCCGAAAACAATTCTCCAGCCCTACACTGTGGTCTGCTTGGTGTTTGACAAACCTTTCTGAATCCCCAAGCAATCAACAATACTAGGAGATTATTATATTATTTCTCGGGTAAAATTCTGTAAGCGTCCAGTGAGCTCTGCTCAGCTTAGGAAGTAAGAGGTTAGGTGAACCTGTTGTCAAGGACTGTCAAGGCAGAAAGCAATAGATTTATTTAAGAGATGTACTGTATGTTGAAAGATCCAGGCCAGAGAGGTCTAGATAAACAAGGCTTTGCAGAATTCTGAAAGGGTGGCGGTATCCAATGTGCTGCCTTCCAGATGTTGCCCATCAGTGTGGCTAATGGAGAGGCATGATGGGAATGGTAGTCCAGCAACATCTGGTGGATGCCATGTCGGCTACCCCTGTTTTAAAATGCTTCCTTATATCCACGGATGTGTTACATTCATGCACGCATACATGTTCTCAGAACCTGGATTGAGAAGAAAAACTTTAGTCTCTTTTCGCCAAAATGGAAAGGAAACTGAAGGCAATAAATAAGGGAAATCATTATGTACTAGTTTAAAGCAAGATTTTTTCCATCCAGCAATTTTCAGAAGCATCTGGAAAAAATCTTATTATGGATGAGGCATGCCATGATATCTACAACGAATATTTCTGCTGCACACCACTCTCCATGCTCCGTCAAGTGCTACACACATTTAGATGCTTATAAAGCATCAAGTAAATATAAAAGTTCCCATGATTTATATAAAAACAAGATTGATAACGGGCTTTAAGTGCTCACATTTCTCTTTGTTTATTCATATTTTCTTGTGCATGTGAATATCTGTGGATTGACTTTGCTTTGTTGCAGTCATCTCCTGAAAAAGCACTATGAATTGAACTAAAAAAGAAGTCTGTTTAATTATTATTTTTCGCAGCCATGGGATAGGAAGATAGTTCCTCTTACGGATCACTGATTGCTTAAAGAACAGGAAGCGCTATGTAGACATGCCTCCATCATGAGCTGAGAGAGTTCCGGCTTCCCGGCCCCAATCCCTTGCCTACGAGGTCCTTAGTGGGCTTGCTGACTGGATAAACCTGGCACCATATGGACATCATGTCCTTTATGTTCCTGATACTACACTTAAATGAGAACGTTTTGTGCAAATCTTTTGTAGGCAGCTGTGACAGCCCTTTGGGACTAAAAAGTAGGGCAGGAGAACTCTACACAACAAAATAAATGTAGGAGTAAATGGAAATGGACAGTTCTTACAATGGAACTTCCAGAAATAGGCAACCAAAATGACCAAGGAATTGGAACACCAAAGCATTTGGAGTTACTGCGTGTAGGAACAAAAATAATGTCAGAAAGGGTGTACATCGTAAAGGTTTATAAAATTATGCATATTGTGAAGAAAGTGGGCAGAACTAGTGTTGTTCATTTATTTGCAGATTTATAAATCACTTCACAGCTACCAAAGCAACGCACAAGAAGATAAAAATAAGATAAATCATGGATTCAAAAACTAAAAGCTATAAAATCATTTCTACCATTGTAGAATTAATAGTCCAAAATATGACTTCGTGGAAAGCCTTCTTAAACAAAAGTGTCTTCAGTAGTTACATATTCTTTCTCCCCACCCCAAGACAACAGAATTCAAGGTCACCCAATGAAATTGACTGGCAGTAGATTCAAACACCCTAGCTCAGGGGTCTGCAACCTTTAAGACCAAAAGAGCCACTTGGACCCATTTCCGAAGGGAAAAAAAAACCTGGGAGCTGCAAAACCATTGCGACATTTAAAACAAATATAACACTGCATTTTATTTTTAAAAATCCGATTTAAATTTAAAAAAATCCGATTTAAATAAAAAAATCCGATTTAAATAAAAAAAATCCATATTTTTTATAAAAAAAATCATTCATTTTTATCCACCCTGGGGACCACTACCAGGTCACAGCCTGATCCAAGGTGGGTTGCAACAGCATACAAATATTTGATTTGTTGTTGTTTTTTTTAAAAAATGAGTCCTCAACTGCACACTTGTGTTAAATGTTTGTCCCATGTCTTATTGAAGACTGCTGGCTTTTACAATAATCTTAGTGTCTTTTACCCTTAATATTCCAGACCAGAGGCTATGTTCACCTCTTCCAACCTCCTCTCTTGCTAAATAAAGCACAGAATTGCACCAGAGAAGCCTGTGATGTTTGTGCTGACTTGCATACAGGTGGCTGTAGTAGTTCGTAGTGTTCAAACCTTTTTAGGGGAGTTCCCTGCCCCCTTAATGACAATGGCGATAGATTTTGCACATGAACACAGATCCAAGTTAGGACTCCTCTCTTCCACGCCAACAGGTGCTTTGTCAAGGCTCCCCTAACACACACTCAGGACAGAGGAAAAACTGCAAAACGTCCCGGCCTTGCTCCGGGGCGGAGAGAGACGCGCGCCCGCGAGAGCGCGGTCTGAGGCTGCGAGCGGAACCAGGAGCGAAGGAGGCAGCGGCAGGGAAACAGGCGCCGCTTCCTCGACCATTTTTAAAAAGAGGGCTTCCCCCCTCGCCCGCCACCCGCCGCCCCTGGCCCAGCCCGCAGCTGCCTACCTCGTCATCGCCTCGACGCAGCAGCCAGCAGCCTTCCGAGAGGAACCGCAGCCAGCCCTCCCCCGCGGTCCCACGACCCAGCCGAGGAGTCCTGGCCTCCAGTGCCCGTGCGGGGGCGCGTCTGAAGGCCCCCTTCCTGCCCCCATCCCGTCCCGTCTCCCAGCTGCCTCTGGATGCCGCGGGGTCCCACATACCCGCCGACCCCGGAGCTCCCCTGTCCGCCCCAAGGCCGCCTCCCACGCTAGGAAGACTCCCGGAGCTGGGCAGGGTTGGTCCTGCCAGGCAAGCTCGGGGGGCAGCCTCTCCCATGGGCGCCTGCTTCGGAGGCGGAGGCGGGGTCTTCAAAGTTCCCCCTCCCGCTCGCCCAGCTCCATCTCTTCCCGAAGGAGCGTGCGCGGCCTCAGGCGCGCTCCCCGCCAGAGCCCTCGGCTGAGCTGCACCACCTCTACTGCGTCCCCACCGCCTCCGAGCCCCGCTGCCCCACTGTTCAAGGCCAGGTGATCCTGGGTACGCCCCTGAGCAGCGCCCTCAGCCTCCGGAGGGCGGGCCGCTGGCCAGCTGGAGGGCGGTTGCTGCCAGCTGAGAAGTGGGCGGGCGTATCCGCCCCGGAGCCCCGGAAGCCGTGTAAAAGAGCCGCATGCGGCTCCGGAGCCGCAGGTTGCTGACCCCCGCCCTAGCTAAAGCACCTTATCAGACAATATTGAGCTAATTTATGGTGTGTAGACCACTCCAGGGAATTCCTTTAGACATGATTGCTGGTTCCAGGTTCAGAAGTGTATACCTCTGAACGCCGCTTGCTGGGAAGTGGCAAGAGCAGTTGAAGAATATTGTCCTCCTGTCCTAATTGTGGGCTTACCAGCAGCATGAGATTGGCCACTGCAAGAAACTGGAGGCTGGACTAGATGGATCTTTGGCCTGATGCAGCAGACTAGCCTAACAACTCCTATTGCAAGGATCACTTGGATAATTTATGTGAAGAGCCCTGAATTCTCTCTGAAAAAGAGGGAGAAATTAGGTCTGGGGAATAGAAAGTT
This sequence comes from Lacerta agilis, assembly GCF_009819535.1. NCBI lineage: Eukaryota > Metazoa > Chordata > Lepidosauria > Squamata > Lacertidae > Lacerta > Lacerta agilis. Next base: position 63,324,815 of record NC_046313.1, read on the forward strand.
TTCTTGAGTTCCTAGGGAAGGTGTGAGGCAAATAGGATTACACCCAATGTAGAAGTGGGTGATGATGATGATGATTACAATATACAAAGCTGATCAAATATGTCTTAGCATAAGCTTGTATAATCCAATATGTTCATATCTGCTTTTGAGGTATTATCATATCCATTCATGAGCTGCTATGTGCTATGGCTTTGTGTGTCTATTAAAAGGCAAAGTGTTTCTGAGAGGGAAGGTGGATTGCAAGGGATCTTGCTAATGAAAATCGATAGCATAAAAATCATAATCAGCAGATGCAAATATTTATGCAGCTGAAATTATTAGGGGACTTGCCCAATCATCTTGATGTTGCTAAGCAACTCCAAAACCACCTTGATTGATTTCCAGTGGCCGCCACCCTGGAGGCTTGTCTCTGGAAGCAGGTCATTTATAGTTATGATAATTAATTTTGGTCCTGTAGGTTTACAACTTAGCAGTATATCTTAGTGACTTCTTGGGTGGTATAAAGTTTATAATAGATCCATGTTTTGATTCTAGCCGGGATTCAAGAGGACCCTGAGTAATTGCAGGCTAGTCCGTTCCAAGGTCTTATGCCACTCAGAAGATCCATGCTGTTCCCAGCATTAGTGTGGCACCTTTTAACATGCTTGCTTTAGATAAAGCTGGATGCTAAGTTTATACTTTATTTTCCTGTATCCTATCCTCTCCCACTTCCTACCTCCTTTGTTTTGAAGCCTCATAAGTGTGAATGTTGGAATTTGATGGGTTATTGTAGAACACCCCAAGCTATATCTCTCCTGAGATTCACTGCTTATGCTGTGCGCTTCAAGGTTGGGGCAAACAAGGAATCAGGAGAGGACAGGTGGACTCCAAGGTTACTTGGAGACTGTCTGCTAGTAGTTTAGAAAATCCCAGAGTAAGAGCCTAAGATCTGTGGTTTTCTTGGCAGGCATGGACATAGCTCAGTGGCAGAGTGTCTGCCTTCCATGCGTAAGGTCCCAGGTTCAATCCCCAGAATGGAACAGCTTCGGTCAGTGCTGACAGGGAAATCTCAAGCCTGTTATCTCAGAGGGTCCCTTCCCCCCATGCACAGGGACATAACATGAAGCTTTGCCCCTCTCATAAGTCTCTTAGACCCACAGACATATTGAAGCATACATTATATTTCCCACACTGTTGGAAAAAATAGATCATTTGGTGTCTGGATGCCTGTGCCTAAGGCATGGGGAAAGAGGTTATAGAAGAGAAATGCAATAGCAGCACCTCTTTTAATCCCAAGGCTATAGCTCTTGTTCGACCTCTAAGGCTATATAACAACCCATTTATTGCTTTCATTTTGGGTTTAACACAGGGGGAGGAAAAACTATGCTTACCTGGCAGTGCATGTACACAAAGTCCTCAGCCATTCTTGTGCCATGCTCCTTCTTTACAAAAAGCCCATCTAAATACCAGTCATAGAAGGAGAATGGAACATAGCATGACATTCAGGAAGACACACGTTTTCCTTCTGTATGCCTTTCCCCTATACTCTGGGGGGAAGGAGGACCTTTTACTGTGGCCTCCACGCACCCCTCTTCTCTTCTCTATTCCCTTTGCTTTTCAGAAGCCAGAGCAGTGAATTTTCCATTCTCTGGAGGACCCACCAAACGAAACGGGACAGACAAAGGCAGCATTGCTATTAATCTTAAACTTTTATCTCCTATTAGTGTGTCAATAAGCAAACCTTTTCTTCTGCCACCCTTTGATATACTGGACGTGTGTCAGAGGAAAAACACGGGCCATCCATATCTTATCTTATATTAAGGAGAGTCGTTGAGAAACATACCTTCATTACTGCGACAGTCATGTCAAAAAGAATCGACTTATTGTCAGCGCATCTAACCTAACAATGTTAATGGACCCTTCAGGCATCTCCTCCTCCTCATTTGTTTCTTACATGCCTATCAAAGAGACAATGCAAGGTAGTTACCAAGCTCTGGGGAGTGGTGTGTGTATGTGTTAAGAGAGTCCATGACAGCTCTTTGGGCTGCTCATAATGAAGTGAGATGAGTGTGTGGGAGGAGGGAAAGAGAAGCATTTTGACAGTACTTAAGGCCCAGAATGGTACTTTCAGCCATCTTGGCAGCTCTCTTGACTCCATGGTTCTTATTGGTCCAAGTGTTTTATCTGGAGTGAGATCATCATCATCTCTTCTAACGTTCCATTGCATAGCTGTGAAGGTAAACCATTTTTACAAATGCTCAGTTATAGACGCCTTAAGTTATAGATTCCTTAAGAATGGACAATGGTTGTCTGAAAATGGTCTTCCCACCTTTCTCCAATATTCACAAGTTTGGCTTTCCTAATTCTTCAAATAAGTACTTAATTAGCTGCCCGTGCCACACAGTACTCATTCCCTGTTATTTCCTTGCCAAAGTACCCAAAATAATGCAACCCAGCCTCCAGTAGAAATAATTTCTAGAAATACCGTAAGAAGAAAAACCAAAGGTACTGCTACCACTGCTGAATTGTCTGACACACGTGAAACTGTAAAGTTCCAAGCACTTGCTCAGTGATTTGGTGATGGCAGCAGTATAAGGCCTAGCTATATATTATGTGAGGATCTGTGATGTTATTGTAATAATAATAGTAGTAGTAGTAGTAATAATAATAATAATAATAATAATAATAATAATAATAATAATAATTTATTTAAACCCCACCCATCTGACTGAGTTTCCCCAACCACTCTGGGTGGCTCCCAACTGAATATTAAAACATGATAAAACATCAAACATTAAAAGTCCCCTAAACAGGGCTGCCTTCAGATGTCTTCTAAAAGTTAGATAGTTGTTTATTTCCTTCACATCTGATGTGAGGGCATTCCACAGGGCGGGTGTCACTATCAAGAAGGCCCTCTGCCTGGTTCCCTGTAACCTCACTTCTCGCAGTTAGGGAACCGCCAGAAGGCCCTCGACGCTGGACCTCAGTGTGTGCAACATTTTTCTATCTCTGCTGCATTTCATTGTCTGCTGCTTCCAGGGGGTGAGGGTCGCTGAATGCAATGACCTCACATTTTAGTAAATGTTACCTGGGAACCACACAAGGCAGATAAGGTTTAACGGCAGCTGTGCATTCTCCATGCGTAACATCTAGCTACGCCTTAAAACTCTTTTCTGCTAGAGAACGTGTTTTCTGGTTCCATTAGAGAGGTGTTCTTGACTATTCCTACACGTTTTCAAATTCAGCTGCTTTAGCCATGCTGCATTAGTTTTTATGGAATGCACATTCTCATCCACACTGGAATGTGATTCTGACACACATCTCAATGTGTAGGCAAATCAGTGTGGTGTAGACTTGAGGGCCAAAAAATATGTAGAGCAGTTTGTGCTTGCAGGAAGCACATGGGAATTTGGTGGGTGAGGTGAGGCCAGTGGCTGCTATCAGTATATAAGTAAGAAAACAATATGGAAGAGTTAAATGTAACAATGACATAAATATCAGAATAGCATAAATATTATCATTAACTTAATTTATTTTACTCTTCACTGTAAGGAAAAATATTTCATATAACAGTTTCTCTTCAAATTCTGTTTACTAAGTCACAGGGGCAAATCATCCATTCATTCTACCATCACCCCATTTTTCCTCCTGTGTGTATGTTTTTATCAGCCATATCACAGCTCAAAGAGAATCACATCATTGGCATCAACTTTAATTTTTGTATTATCAAAACGATCATGAAAACATGAGGAGATAATTGAAGCACATATATATATATATATATATATATATATATATATATATATATATATATATGCCTGAGTGTAAGTCTTTGACAAACTTGTATGGCAGACTGAACAATGAATCCCAAGTTTGGTAAAAATAGCCAAGGGCGCAGCAAAGTTTGTCATCTTGCAAAAATTAGTGACAACCGAGCCCTATTGAATTACTTTCAAAAATTGTCCTTCAAAATCTTTCCCTCAGATTTGCTCACAATATTATCCTGCCACAGGTTCTTTGCTTATCCACAACTTACAGTCTCTAAGATGGTCATTTTCTATATCAGCCTGCTCCTACCTGGTACCCTCCAGATGTTTTAGACTACAGTTCCCAGTATTGGCTGCTGCTGCTGGGACTTATGGTCCAAAATATCCAGAGGGCACAAGATTGGGGAGTGATGTTTATTTATTAACACCTTTCTATGCAAACACATTAAGCCACTTGATTGTTTATTATTTGGAGTATTGTTAAAATAATCATAATCATCACATATACATTCTAGAAACAAAGATAACCCAAACCCATACCAGGGAAAAGAAATTTCCCTGGAGACCCCTGAAAATACATTATGAAACCTGTACTCCTGTACATACACCTCTACTTAAACAGTATAATCTGTAAAACACATTCTTATCAAGTGATCCACAAGCTAGTGTGAACCTTTCAAACTAGTCTTTGGTTTTCTGGAGTATTTGTGAGTGAAACAAAGCTCACCATCCTCCAGTAAAGTGTCATTGTGCTTTGTTCCTCTCGTTTAGGAGAATTTATGCCCCATCTACTAACCCAAGTTCTCAAGGTAGTTTACAATATATTTTAAACACAACAAAATAGACAATGATAGTTTCTTATGGATATGACATTCAGACGAGCAGGTTCTTCAAGCCATTGGGTTCACTCAGATTTTCAAGCTATTGGTTATGTTGAATGTAATTCTTCAATGTAGAGATGGGGAGCCTCAGGCCTGGGGGCTGTTCTTATGTGTGAATTGAGGTGGTTTTTTTTAAAATCACTTCTTGCTTTGAAATCCACATCCATCAGCATGGGCCTTATCATTCCCTGATTTCTATTCAAATGCATTTTAGAGTGCAAATGAAATGAAGTCATAATAATAAAAATAATGCTATACATGTGCATGGTGGAGAAAGGGTATTCTGAATATGGATTTTGTGTCAAGGTATGAGAGAGAGAAGGAGAGATCACCTTAGTGACCCAGGTTTAACTATAAAGCATATTTTTCAAATGAGCAAACTTCTTAAATAACATGGAAGGGGCCCTTTTTACCCTTAATGTGCGGAAAATGATACAAGTTACTTTGCAAAGGAAAAAGTGTGCTAATGTGCCAACAGCAATTGAATTCCACTGGCCTTCTATTCATTAAACTTCCATTGCTCTGCACATAATTCATCTCAGCTCAGTTATGCTCCTCTAGGGTCTGCTACTAAAATAAAGAAGTAATCACTTCTATGTCGCCAAATAAGGTGCACTTGGCTCCAGACATGCACTTACAACTATTGACAAAGAAAAGCCGACACACGGTGCCAAAAAACAAACGAGGATTCTCACCCCACCCCCTTCCAAATTGGCTATTGGAAGGCAGATCCAATGTGCTGCTCTTCAAAGGTTCCATTTTCTTAAGTCTTCATGGTTACAACTCACAGGGACCTTGGATATTTACTGTACTAAAATTCCCAGGGAGTGTTCTGCAAATTAATAGGTTCTGACTGCTTAGGCTAAGTTGTGCTCTTGTAGTTCAGTGGAAGACCACATATAGTTTGCAAGAGAAATGTTCCAGGTAAGCCTGGAGAATACTCCTTTCTGAAACCCTTGAGAATCATTGCCAATCAGCGTAGACAATATTATCCTAGATGGGCCAGTGGTTTGAATCACCATAAGGCTGCTTTCTTATGCCCTTAACATTTGAAAACATTAAGCAAGCATGGACTTAGCATGTTGTCTTACTCAGCTATAAATATGCAAAGGTGGAGGGGGAAAGACAACACTTTCTTACCAACAAGAAAAAGAGCAAGTTGTGTCGTGATCATTTGAAATGATAGGCAAGAAGTGATACAGCATGGCTTTCCATCTTCTTCTTACAGCAGGGATGAAGAGCTTCAGGCTGGGCGTCCATAAAGTCCCCCAACCAACGCCCCCACCCAGGGTCTTTCTATCTGGCCTTCCAGACCACATCCACCATGCAGGCTACACTCTTTCCCCAGGCCACCCCCCCCCCCCGCCTCTGCTTTCCACCCTTCTTGAGCATTTTGTCTGTCTGACATTAGTTCTTGAATCCTGACAAAATGCCTTGCTTGACAGGATGGAGAATAGAGAGGTGTTTGGCTCCTGGCATGTGGCCCTTGGGCTGAAAGGCAATGTGGCCCTCAGGCTGAAAAAAGTTGTTATTTCCTTTAAATAAAACAACAACAACAACAACAACAACAACAACAACAACAACAACAATCCAGTCATATCCTTGGGAGTCGAACAGAATCCATTCCAGAAGTCCGTTCGACTTCCAAAACGTTCGAAAACCAAAGTGTGGCTTCTGATTGGCTGCAGGAAGCTCCTGCAGCCAACCGGAATCCCCATCGGACATTCAGCTTCCAAAAATAGAACACTCACTTCCGGGTTTGTGGCGTTTGGGAGCCAAAATGTTCAAGAACTAAGCTGTTTGAAAACCAAGGAACAGCTGTAATCAAAATTTAAAGGTGCTCAGCACAAAAGCCCCTGGTCCTATTTATCTGTGATTTGGCAGGATTTATCTGTTCTAGAGGGCCTATCACACTTTGAACTTTCATTCACCTCTACCAAAAGGAAAATATTTTTGAGATTTTTTCTTAAAAATATAAAGCGGTATAGAAATGAAATGAAAAATAAAAATAAAAGATGCTGTAGCCATTGTTTGATTTCCCAGTAGTGAATGGGGGCCAGAAAGGGAGGAAGGAAGACAAAGATAATTCAGATCAAGTATCTGAAAATGTTTTCCAAAGCACCAAATGGGGGTCTGAGCCATATCTACTTACTACAGCTAAAGCTAAAATACATTACCATTTTTATGCTTCTTAATTTCAAATTTGATTATTGTTCACTAGTATTTCCTAATTTGTTAATTTCATCATACAGTAATGACTGTAAACTCATGATATTATTTATGGGGTGCAGGATGTATTTGTAAATAGGAATTTGAAAAATTTAACTAGTGGTTTTAATGGAACTGGAACCAGACCAGTGGCATTAAACAAGAATGACTCGCTTTGACCACATCTAGTTGACCACTGTGGGAAAAAGGATGCTGAAATAGATAGCTTTGGGAGCTAATTCAGCAGGGTTTTTCTTATGTTCCTATGACCCAGAAGATCATGAGTACAGGGAGGTTCACACAGAGCTCCTGTATCTGCAGAGTTCCCTTTTAATTTCCAAGGAGAATTTTCTTGTATAGAGGAGCATGCATGTAGTTCAGCTTTAGGATGCAACATTTTGTGCACATACTGGAACTTCCATATCTGTGACAAGTTTCTTGTTCAGACTGACAGTCACTTAGAAGCTCCATGACAATATCTGCATCTTAGGCAATCCCAGTTTTAGATCCTATAATTTTATCTGTTGGTTCACTTGAAACTAAGTTTTGTTGAACTCCATAGGGCTTAATCCCAAAGAAGCAGGAATAGAACTGCAACCACAATGTGAATTCTACAAAGGGGCTGAGTTCTCCTCTAAACTCCAAACACGAGAATGTTTGCATTGGGAAGTGTCAACCTTTAAAATTTCAACTTCACAAAGAACCAAACAAATAGAGCTTTCACTTCATTTCCCTTCAGCCCTGGTCTAGAAAAGATATGTCAGAGGAGAACCACCTTTGCAATAATATTTCCAAGACCCTTAATGGTAGCATATAACTGATATCTAGCACCATTAATGGATACATTTTTTAAATGCCCCATTCATACAGAGCGGCTCAATGAAAATATTATTCCATTAATGGTTTGCAACTGCAGTAGAGCTCCAGTGGCAGAAAATTGCTCACCAGGGATATGAAATTGCGCAGACAAGCCCACATGAAAAATGCAAGCTTACTCATTAAAATTGCTGTTATTTTAATATGTGCTTGCTGCTGTCACTCAGGTATTGGCATCCCACCTCAGCCCCCCATGCCAAACCTGCAAGGGAGGCCATGCACTTTTCTTGCAGCCTGAAGCTTTGGGGCTCAAGAGAATTTCTGAAGGTAGATTTATTGGAAGAGATCAGGTTACAGAATACCTCACTTTAGGCTTCCCCTTGAAATTAATGATGCTATTAGGGATACTGAGGCTCCTTATAGCTGTCATTTTAAATTATGGACCATTTTTGCTTTGATACAACACCATAAGAGCCTTTCTCTTTAAGAAGCAGTGGTATGGGAAGAAAGGTGTCTGATTCAAAACCCGAGAACAGTGTTCAAAAGGGCAGATATTTTCTTTTCCAAAAGATTAGACTTGACTGGAGTTAATAGCAACATATGTGTTTCTGTCCTCAGAGAATTCTGCCACTTTCTGAATCTAGTTCTGTAAGGCAACAGGAAGAGGATATCAAAACACCCACAGAGTGACTAGGAATAATGGTTAATTATCGTGTCATAGAGTGAGATACCTGCTTTAAAAGATTGTTAACCAATCTTTTCACCAATGGGAAACAGGACTGAACAGTAAGACCCTGTGGGCAACATCCTCCTTTCCTCTTCCTGCCAAAATGAGGAAAGCTGTTTCCATGGAAAGCAAAACAAGACGTGGAAAAAAAACAGGTATACACACAGAGGTTCTTGAAAGGAATGTTCGTCCACAGCGATTCAGAAAACCTTTGAAATCGCTGGTTTCTGGCAGGCCCCAACTTGGACTGTACTTATGTGGACTACTCAAAGGACAGGCAGACATGACACCGGTGGCAGTGCTAGCTAACAGACAAATGGTTTGTTTTTGGCCTGCATACCGGTATGTCCTTAATATGGTTGCCCAATCATCCTCAAGTCACAATGCTCCTGTGAGGTAGGTTAGGTTGTGAGACAGTGGCCGGCCAACAGTGAGCTTTGTCGCTGAGTAGGAGCACCCTGATCTTCTTGGTCCAAGTCCAACACTCTAACATCTCTACATTTCACTAGCTTAATCGTAAAGGCCAAACTACATGTTATGACAGATATGCGGTGGTGGTTGGAGAATGACATCTCCCTGTTCTCCTTGATATCTCCCCTTTCTCCTTGAAACATTTAATTCTATTTTTCCAAGGCATAATGTTGTTTCTTCCCCATCCACTCTCTCTCCGATACCGGCTGTCACTGGTGGGTGGGGAAGCAATGTCGTGTCTACAGACATGGAAACTATTGTGGCGAGTAAGAAAAAAAGGGTGAAGAGGCACAAGATGATAACATCACATCATGGGTAGCTGAAATAAATCACATGTTGGAGGGGGAGGAGAAAAGAGAAAATGCAATGCAAGGAATACTTGACATAACAATGTCATATCAAACTAAGAGATTAAAGGTTTCCCCCTGTATTTTGTTGTTCAGTCTGTCCTGGGCTCCACTCTTTCTGAATTCTAGTCTAGCTCTGAGAACTTAGTTTTTAGCTTCAGTTCATTTGCATCTCTTCCCACTATGCACGACCACCATAGTTTCAATTGTCCCAACCTCCCCTGCTCCAAGGCAGGTAGGAATCAGCAGCTCTTGACTCTTGTGGAGACAGTCACTGGGCAGATCCACCATTTTATTGCCAGACAGAAGTAAGAAAACACAGAGGCAGGGGGAGAAGATAGCTCAGATAACCTCTCCCTACTGGTTGCTGTACCCATCTAGATTCAGGGTAGTTGCTTGGTTGGTTGTCTCTGACTTCTCTCTGGCTTCCACAACTCCTCCTTATAAGCCATTGGGAGGAGTCTGAAAGCTTGCAGCATCTCACCAGCCCCATCTGCCGCCCATCTGAGCTGATTGCTGGTCAGGCTACTGTAGAGTAAGGAGTTGGTCTTGTGGCTCCTTCCTTGCATTTCCCACAACGAACTAACCAATGAATTACGAAAAGGAAGCTGTGGGAAATTCATATAAGAAGTCCTCCTATGTATTATGGTGAGAAGGGAAAAGCTTGATGGGAGTCTATGATAGCATGCTGTTTGCCTTTTAGCCTTCAACTTTGATGCAAGCTTCCATTTTCCATGCCTAAGAAAAAGAATTTGAAACCCAGCAAAATGGCTAATTTCTTTTGAAATATTCTGAGGGCCAACACCCATATTTTTAGAATTGTTCTTTGCGCTCATGCGTGCATGCGCACACACGCACACACACATATACAGGGTGAGTCCTTTAAAAGAGGCCCCATGGATACAGAGTATGCATGTTCCACGGGGCCTCTTTAAAAAAAAAAAAACTCACCCTGTATATAACATCTGTATCTGAAGAAGTGTGCATGCACACGAAAGCTCATACCGAGAACAAACTTAGTTGGTCTCTAAGTAAGGTGCTACTGGAAGGAATTTTTTATTTTATTTTGTTTTGACTATGGCAGACCAACACGGCTACCTACCTGGACCTGTATATAACAGGCAGTGTAATCACTACATACTGTATTCACTTGAATCTAATGCGCACCCTAATTTTTGTGATGTAATTTGGCCAAAAAAGGTGTGCATTACATTAGAGTAAATATATCATTTATATATAATATGCCACAAATGCAGATAAACATTTAAAGATACATGCCCATGAATTGTTGCATGGTCTTTATTGCCTTCTGGTTGCAGGTATAAGGGTTTTTTTGTTTTTTAAAAACAATTAATCACTTGAAATTATCTCCAAGATATTATTATTATTATTATTATTATTATTATTATTATTATTATTATTATTATTAGCATTACTACTACTACTACTACTACTACCGCCACCACTACTACTATTTTATTTGTTTATATCACACCTTTTTCATTGATAGGAACTCAAAAAAATTTCTGAAATAAAAGAAGCAGGTCTTCATAGTGAAAACTGATTACCGGTACATTCTTGCTGTCTTTCTCCCCCTCTTTCAGGATATCCATTTCTCAAAAATAACTATTAAAAGAGAAAAGGAAAAAAGTAAGCAAATGGTAGAAAACCTCTTCTTAGTGTTCCCAGTTGTGACCTACAAAAGTCCCATCTCTAATCTCTTGCAGGAGAAACTCATAGCTTTTTGTGATGTTTAGGGATTTACAGAGTTGGAGGCAGTGAAAGCATTTATTGCTCTAATGGCAGTACAAAAATTGTCTGTACTTTGAGAAGTTGTATGGCAAAATTGCTCCAAACAACTAATGCTCTGTCCCTCTGCACAATGAGCAATTAAAATGAAGTAAGCTGTAAAACTTGGGCAATCCATTTTAAAATAACTGTTTCATTTCCAAAATTGTTAAACTAACACGTATGAAATATATATTGGGTTGTATCCAGCAGCATCACTCAGATGATGGTAAGTCTTTTGTTGGCAGAATGGGGAGGGAAGCAAGTTTTGGCAATTTACCTTCCCCCCCAGCACCCTCATGCCCCTAAATCTGCTCTTTTTGGGGATCCTCTTTTTGGGAATTGTCAAAATTTAGAGAGGTGCAAAGGGAAGGGGAAATTGATGAAAATTGCTTCTCTCCCTAGTCTGCCAATGGAACCCTTACCACGTGCTGAGCAACACTGGTGGATGTTCAACCCATTTCTCCTTCAACAGTTGCTTTAATAAATAGCCAGGAGCCAAGTCTCATGACAACTAAGGATTAGGTATGGGAAAATCATTTTCCATTTACATCATGTTCTCATGTTTTCAGTCTAAAGTTCTGTTCTCCACATTTCCACATCAGTTTGAAATATTTCATTTAAAAGTCCTCTTGAAAATACACAAGCATTTTAGTACATCTAGCACTAATATACACAGGATGGTATGCAGTTTTCCTTAAGATGCACATTTTTGCAAAGCAATTTCTCCTAATAGAATTTTTTTTTTTGTTACATAGGTGTCACTAACACCTGGATTTTTATGCACATTTTCCCCCAGTTACATGTATTTCTGTACACATTACTTGGCTGAAGAACTGCATTCACATTCCTTGAAGTGTGAAATTCAAAGTTTGAAGGTGCTCCATTTCTCAGAATGGCTCAAACTAGGTAGATTCATCTTTAAATGTGGACTGAATCAGATTTCTCCCTCATTCCTACTGAGGATGCAATCCACAAAAGCACCTCTTGAAGACCTCTTTTTGGATATTCTGTTAGGTGGAATAACCTAAAATCCAGCATGTAAAATGTGGTAAATATCCCCTTTCAATAGGGATGGAGCCACCATTTACCTACATGCTAGTCCTCAAGGGAAAGCAGAAGATCCATTTATCTTGAGGATCCCTTACTTTTTTGAGCACGTGTGCATGTTACATATAACACTTTAAATATAACAGGATCTTGGCAACAAAAGGGAGCTTCCTTAATGGTTTTTATGATGAGTACACATTATCTGTTCAAGCTTAAGAAAGCAGGTGCAAGATTGGCATTTCTAATTCTGTTATGTAACAAAATCAATGCTTCATGGGCTCTCTTGGTGCCTATGGCTGCAATCCTACACCCACTTATCTAGGAGTAAGCTCCATTGCACTCAGTGGGACTTATTTCTAAGTAGATGCATATGGGATTGCACTGTCCATTACTAGGCTTTTTCATTATTATTTTTTAAAGAGACATGCTATGTAGAGTCTTTATCTATATGAATAATCGAGGCCTCTTTTGAAATACAGTTTGCTTAATAAGGTTTAATTTTTTTAATTTTCTGGTGGGGGAGGATGAAATCACAATGCTATTTCCACCCCATCACTTAAACACATACCATGATTTGCTGCTTTCTCTTGGTCAAGGGCTGATTCTGTAGCTCTGGAAAGTTCCCAAACAAATTAAGCTTCTTTATTGAAAGCAAATGGAGAAAGGGGGGAGGGGAAGAGCAGGAGGGAGCATCTCTTGCTGAGCAGAAGCTGCATAATTGGATTAAAATCTCTCTGTGTGTACAGTATGGGGATCTGAGGACCCCTGCTGCCCTTTTGATTCCTATGGAGATGGCAGGCAGAATGCAAGAGCATCGCTGATGGAAACGGGAGCCAGAGGTATGTAGCACAATGTGATTTGCCATCCAAAGCCTGAGGATTTACCCAGTCGCGGCTTCCCCCGAGGAATAGCAAGCGCCTTTCAGCAGCTGTGGAAGGGTGACCAGCAGTGCTCATTAGAAGCTGGTCTCTTCTGGTACTGAATGCAAATTAAGGAGCCGTGTTTGTGGTTCATTAGCAGTCAAGTGGTTTGTCCAAAATACATCTTGTAGTTTTAGGGGTGCGGGGAAGAGAAGATCCATGGCCTGAGATTCCTTATGCATTTCAAATCACTTGCCCCTGCTAGCCTTTGATCTCCCTGTAATTTAAAATAAATGTGGGCTTCACGTCCCTTTAAAGTTGCCAATCTTTTTTCTGTGTGAAGGATTTGTGACAACAAGCCAAAATGTTTTTATTTGTGTTTGTTTTAATTTAAATTGCCCAAAAGCTAGAAATTAAACAAACATGTGAGTCATCTAACTGGCAAAAAGTAACACATTAATATAAGATATTAATATAATATAAAATTTATAAAAATTATATATTCAACAATAAACTTGACCTATCAGTATTTATCATTATAGTTGCAAACTGTTCACCAATAAGACTTTTAAGGTTTCCCCCCTTAAAGGTCCAGAAGAAATTTAACGGGGTTTCATTGTCGGAATTGGGGGGTTGAAAGGCCAGCTGACTTAGCCCCAGCTGGAGCGTCTCCCCTCAGCCTTGCCGCTGCGGAGATCCATCGACCTCTACTCCGACATCCATCAGTGACTCAAGCTTGCAGGCTTGAGCACACTTTACTCAGCAGTGTAAACTGCACAACAGAAGAGGCTTGAGGCTGTAGACACATACTAAACTACACATTTAGTTTAAGTTCATAGAAATCTAGTGCAAAGTTTGCTTTGGACAGTTAAAAAAATAAAACCCACAGCCACATAGGCTCAAGATAGACAGAGGACTGATTAATGAGTTAATCAGGATCTTTTGGATAGTGGAGCAACTCCCATCAGCCCCAGTCAGACTGTGGTGCAACTCTATAATACCCTTTTTGAGATAAGGCAACCAGAACTGTCCACAGTGTTCCAAATATGGCCACATCATAGTTTTGTATAATGGCATTATGATATCAGGAGTTTTGTTTCCAATTCCTTTCCTAACAATCCCTAGCATGGAACTTGCTCTTTTCACTGCTTTTGCACGCTGGTTTGACATCTTCATCCAACTATTCACTACAAACCCAGGATGTCACTCCTCGTCAGTCATTGCCTGTTCATTCCGTATGAGCATATATGTGAAAATATTATTATTATTATTTTGCCACAACATGCATCACTTCACACTTACATTGGCCATTTTACTACCCATTCACTCAGTTTGGAAGGTTCTTCTGGATCTCTTTTTATTTTAATGACCGTGAAGAATTTACTATCATCAGCAAATGTGGCCACCTAACTCCTAACTCTAGATAATTTATCAATAAGTTAAAAAGCACAGGTCCCAAGACGAATCCTTGGCAAACTCGACTTTCTGCTTCTCTCCATTCAAACGACTGTCCATTTATTCCTACTCTTTGCTTCCTGTTACTTAACCAGTTCCTGATCCACAAGAGGACCTCTAAGCTTACCTCTTTGGTGATATACTTTGCTGAAAGCTTTTTCAAAACCCAAGTACAGAATACAGGTGGGTAGCCGTGTTGGTCTGCCATAGTCAAAACAAAATCGAAAATTCTTTCTAGTAGCACCTTAGAGACCAACTGAGTTTGTTCCTGGTATGAGCTTTCGTGTGCATGCACACTTCTTCAGATACAGAATCTGAAGAAGTGTGCATGCACACGAAAGCTCATACCAGGAACAAACTCAGTTGGTCTCTAAGGTGCTACTAGAAAGAATTTTCGATTTTGTTTCAAGTACAGAATGTCACCCAGATCACCTCTATCTATATGCTTGCTAACACTCTCAAATAGCTCTAATAGGTTTATGGGAACGGCCGTGCCCTTGCAGAAGCCATGTTGGTTTTGCTTTAGCAATGCTGTTTCTTTACGGTTGGCTATTTTATCTTTAACAATACCTTCCACCAGTTTTCAAAAAGGTAAAGGTACCCTTGACTGTTAGGTCAAGTCGCAGACGACTCTGGGGTTGTGCGCTCAGGATTAATATAACCAGTCTGTAATTTCCAGGATCCCACCCCTACTCCTGGATCCTGGGGGCAGGCAGGCAGGCAGGGGGAATGCAATGCTTTCTTATAAGAACAGCAATTTCACATCTTTGAGTTCTTTGACCTGGAGATTTGTCATTTTTTATTTTGTCTATTGGGCCTAGAACTCAGAGAATTTCAGAAACTGGGCACAATCCACCAAGTGCTGCCACTGAAGCATTATTTAAATGGCCTGATGTTACATGGAAACATTGCTGTGGGGATAACCAACTTCTGGGATAACCAGTAATTCTGGAGTGCCTGCTCCCACTGGTTATGATGGGTCCGCTGGTTATGAGGTTTAGCTGAAGGTCGTGAGAAGTTGTTCGTTACAAAGGTTTCTGAAGGTTTCTGAAGGTTCCGAAGAGGAAAGGATAAGCAGAGCAAAAAGGTGCGGCCAAAAGTGAAGAAGCGGCCAAATAAAAATAAAAATAAGAAATAAGAGACTGCAGTCAATGGTGGAGTTGCGCTCTCCCAACTGCTACTCTGTGCGTTGGTTTCTCTTTCGCTTTCTCTCTGTGCTTGTCTTGCATCACTTGTTCTCTCTTTGCTTGTCTCGCGCACTCTACACAACGCTACAGAGAGTAGGGGCCATTTATTGATAAACTGAACAACGTCATAGCATTAACATAAACCAATCATAACATTGCATTTGGCTGTGTTTCCGGGCGGGAAACTGCTTCCGGCCGTTACTAAAAGGCTTCCTGGCGCGCTTTGTTGCAAGCGCGGAGTGATCCAGGCAGCAGTTGCTAGCCGGATCTCCTTTTCTTCCGTGCATTGCGCGGAAGGTTTTTGTGAGGCAGAAAAGCGCGGGAAGTCCCAAAAACGTATTCCCACACATTGCGTTGGCGGATCTGGCCAACTTGCTTCAAATTGTCGCTGTAGCGATAGAAAACAGGCTGTGGTGGGTCCTAGTGGAAGTTACTGAATAGAAACAAGCTGTCAGAGGGATGGTTGGCTACTTGCATAGGATGCTTTTATTTTAATATGAATTAAGCATCTGGAGTCAAGCCAGAAGCAGACTGTGTCACCTTTTTGACACTGCAAGCCACTTGTGAATGGCTTTGTGTCATTGTTGCTGTTTCTCAGCTTCCCTTTCCCCCACCCCACCCCACCCCACCCGAATCACCATACACACACACACACACACACACACGTTCCTTGGTAATATATACTGTATGTGCTAAATAGGATTAGCACTTCCATAGTCTGTTGCAGGCTTCTTCTCTCCCCGCCCCCTCACACCCGCCAGCACACACTTCACCTGTCTTCCATCCTCAAGCCCCAGATCCTTCAGTGGCCTGACACAAGCCTTATGTAGAGTTTAGCTTTCTCACTGTAGGGCAGCTGGTAATGGGAGCTTGGCTGAAAAGAAGCCTTTCAGGCTCATTGCTTTGGAAGAATAGACGGGTGTCTGCTCTGCAGCTTTCCTTTTTTGATAGGAAGGGATAATCCCTTCCATAAGTCAGGGTTGTGTCAAAGCTGCAGAGAGAAAGAGAGATCAGGGAGCTCTCCCATGATACAGAAATAGACCAGCTTTCCAGCCTAGGACAATCTGGGTTTTTGACAGCTATACCACTTTGGGGTTGGCATTTATTACTGCCCAACTAATTTTAATTCTTCCTATTGAGGCTTGTTTCCCCACTCTCCCTCCCCCCAAGGCACACTAAAAATATCTTCTTGAAAAGTGTTTCTAGTTAAAAAAGAAAGGGAAAAGAAAATGAAATTTTGAATCCTAATCTATCTTTCTGGACAGAGTCGGCCTCCCTATATGTCTTATTTGTTCTCAGAACATCCGGAGGAGCAATCGATTCTCTTTTGGTTTTATTACTTATTTATAGCAAAATGTTGATGCTCTTACTAGCTAATTTAAGAATCTATTTTGCCCCCCCCCCATGAAATGGCCCTATGAATGTCATGCTGTGAGAGATAGAAAACAAAGATAAAGACGTTGGTAGCTGCTGGCTAGGTAGATAAATAGCCTTGTGATGTATGGTGTGTGGCATGTTCATTCAATGCATGGAACGGTGGGTTTGACCATTTAAAACATTGTTCAAAGGGTTTCATTCTCCCACTGCTTGCTACCCATCTCCATTCTCCAAGGGCAAGAGAATTCAAACAATTCAGCAGGGGCCAAAGTAGGTTGACAGTGGACACAGCTCTCTTGGTATTGGATACCAATACCTCTGGATGTTTCCTCCTGCCTTCAACTGCTTATAAACTGAAGACACTTGCAGAGAATTGATGACACCTGTGTCTTTCTCCACCATGTTCTGCCACTGAGATGGGTATCAGATTGCCTTATTCAAGTAAGGCTTTTGTAACTTTAGCAAAGCCTAGCTCATTAGTTTCATACCATTGATGGAAAATTAACAAAACTGCATGCAAGAAAGGGCAACATACATAAGTGTGCTGTGGATTTCTTGTTTCATGTGCTGTTAATTTTATCCTGTTAAAATTTCAGTAGCTCCTGGGTTACCTATTTAATACCGTATCTCACAAACCTAATAGGCTATTGCCTTCCACATAAAATGGTTAATGCTGAAATGTATTAATGAGTATAAAGAAATCCCAGGTCTTCCTCCATATATTGCTCTCGGAGCATTGTTTCAGCAAGAGTTTGGTTTGGAACTCTTGGGTAGCTGGTAGTGCATGTCAGGCTTGTAGCATAAAGGACTTTGTCAGGGCTGTCAATCTAAGACGGGCTCAAGCTTTAGTTAGAAATTTTGAGCAGTGGCCTTTGTCATTTCAGGAGTCCCTGCATCCATCCCTGCTGAGGATGGCTCCCTGCTAAGCTATGCTGGAGACTGAATTATCCATTTAAATACTGAAAGTCACTTCTTCAGAAGCTGAATGAAACTGATATAATGAATGAAACTTGTATTCTGGAAACCCATCTCCCGCCTGTCCCTTGTATGGTTTGTGTGCCTTCAATAAGTGTTTAACATGGAGAAGTTACAGATTTTTCATTATCATGGGGAAGACATTACCTGGTCAATTTGTGATGTGTTTGCAGGCTGAAATAAGAGTTTGGGAACTAAAGACTAGGGCTTGGGACCTAGAAGAATAGGCTTGGTGGAAGTCCATTGTCTTAGGGTTCCAGTAAGAAAGTCCCACTGAACGCAGTGAGACTTGATTGCCAGCAAACATGCGGAGAGTCAGGCTGTTATGTTATGTTCCAGTCAAATTACCTTCTGTTAAAAGTAAAAATCAACATTACGATGGACAGGGCTTTCGCTATTAATTATTAGAATCTTAACATATACAAACATGTTTTCAGCAGCCATTTCATTTATGTATATGCAACTGGTGTGTATGAAAGAAACTTCTCCCAAATGCAGAAGTGGGGCACCAAGATGGGGTCAATTCAAACATGTATCGTTCAGAAACCCTGTACAGTACATGAAACAGGACAGTAGATCTCTGTGTTGCCCCTTTTCTGTCTTTTGCACTGTAGTTTATTAAATTTATATTATGTGCTTTCTTTCAAAAGGAATAATACTTTTCTATCAAGCAGAAGAAAGATCATAGAAGTCTGGGACATTGCACACATGCAATATAAAGCCCTTTCCACATTTGAATCACATGCTCATGCTTTTGGAGGCATATATGTTTATTGTTGTTCAATCACATGACCAGTCTTTGAAGGTAGCAGGTGTATAATCTGACCCATACACATTTGCCCAAGCCCCTGACTGAGCTTAGTTATCAGTCCAGATCCTAATCCAATATGTACTCCACACTGGATCACAATGTCTGCATTGTTAATAATCTGTTAAACTATGCTTTCACGGGAAACAAAATAAATAACATCATATGAGCTTATAGATCACAAGGAGGTTAAGATTTTTCCATTAAACCTTGGGAATGCAAGGGTATTAATTCTTCACTTAAATCTAAGCATCTATAATTTGTTTAGAATACTGTATTATTTGATAGGTCTTGTTTTATTTGCAGACAAATGGAGAAGGACAATCATCATTACTTGGTCATATATTTAAAAGACCCTTGTGGTCATTATGCTTTGGTCAAGTTAGTATACTCCTAAGTGATCTATGGAAAATGAATAGTGATGCCTGCTTCCTTAAAAAAAAAAAAACTAAAAAAACCAACATCTCTGAGTTATTATTCTAGAACTATATGAAATTCATGTGTATCCAATATTTAATCTGCCAGTTTCTCAAAAACTAATTGGTATGTAGCAGAATAATGCAAACCAGCCAACATTCTGTTTTGTACTTGGAAATATGGAATAAGCAAGGCCTATGTTTGAGAAAGGGTGGGAGTGGGAAAATCTTGGATCCTCTCAGCCAAGGGGGTTGGCATGCCAAGATGATCACTGTCAGCAATGCTCCTGGAAGATTTCTTGCCCCATTGTTGTGGGATGTGATTAAATTACACCATTTTCATTTTTTCCATCCCTCACTCTCACCACTTAAAATGGTTTGTCCCATGCAATCAAGCATGATCTTCAAGTTTCAGTTTGACTTTAAAAAAACAAAAAACCCAAAAACTCTTAAATCAATAAAAGTATTTTGTGGGATGGGGATAAAGGGAAGAAATTAAATGGGGATCTATAGTAATTCACTTAAATTTTTCTGTAGAATCCAGCAGAGTTTTACTGCAAATAGGCCACAATGAAATTCATACCATATCTCTGAATTGGGTGCAACCCCCCCCCATCTTTTTCTCTTCGTGTATATGTGGAAAGTACCATGATGTTAGTTCCATCTGTCCATAGATGAGTTTGGAAGGCTGCATTGAAAAAGTGCTGTAGAGAAACAGGGTGAATGGGAGGACAAGACCATCTCTGCTCTCTGCAAAACACTACAAGAAAACCAAATAAAACTGACCACAGATTTTGTACTTTCAGCTGAAAATGGGTCAGGAAAGGATCCTGTGGGACCTTGGCTAGCATAGCTTCACCCTGCCTCAAAGCACTCTATTTTGGTACCAGCTACTACCAGACAAGATGACTGCTGGTGCTAGCTTCCTACCTCCTCAGGCAGAGGTTGTGCCTCCATCACAGAGAACAGCGGAGAGGGACCCACAGTTTGTCCTAACACGCATACACCTCCAGCCATCAACTTTGGGGTGGGGTTCGGATTACTTCCAGAGCTGCACTCTTTATTTAGACTTTTAAAAATTCAAAACATAAATTAATTCCTGCTATTGCTTCCACATTGTTGCCTTCCTCTAGTCAGTGGCGTAGGAAGGGCAGGGCGCCCCGGTTCCAGGGGAGGGGGGTGACACTTCCCGGCCCCTCCCGCCACTCCTCCGCCACCTGGCACCCCGTCCATGCTTCTTTATGGATGGCCGGGGCAGCCCCACAAGCCGCCGCTCGCTTGCCAGCAAGCAGCGGGAGCAGCAGCTTGGCCTGAATGCACTACGTATGCCCGGAAATTCTGGGCATGCATAGTGCAGCCGACATGTGTCGTGACGTCACGATGCACACAGCGTGACGACCCACCCCCATGGGGGTGCCTCCGCTCCGCCGCCCCGGGCTGCGGAGAGGCTTCCTCCACCACTGCATCTAGTATTACACTGATCCAGTTTTTCTTGTTTTTGTTTTTTAAATTGCGCCCTTCTATCACAAAGCTCAGGGCAGGTAGGTTAGCATACCTTCCAGGGTTTCCCTTATGAAAATAGGGACATCTTAGTCCATATCAACAACAATACTTTTATCATTTATACCCACCCTGGTAGCTCTGCTCTGCTCTCTGCCAAACCTAAGCTTACAAGGCAGCGATGGAAAGGATTTTTCTTTATTTCAACTAATGACTGGGTGGCCAAGCGCACTGTGCAGTAAAGAGCCAGCAGAGCAAGACCAGTTAAAAATGAACAGTCAAAATACAGTAGCATAATAATGATTCCTAACAAAAAGTCTGTGTACTTAAAGCTATGGTTTTCCCAGTAGTAATGTACAGAAGTGAGAGCTGGACCATAAAGAAGACTGATCACCGAAGAATTGATGCTTTTGAATTATGGTGCTGGAGGAGACTCTTGAGAGTCCCATGGACTGCAAAAAGATCAAACTTATCCATTCTTAAAGAAATCAGCCCCGAGTGCTCACTAGAAGGACAGATCCTGAAGTTGAGGCTCCAGTACTTTGGCCACCTCATGAGAAGAGAAGACTCCCTGGAAAAGACCCTGATGTTGGGAAAGATGGAGGGCACAAGGAGAAGGGGACGACAGAGGATGAGATGGTTGGACAGTGTTCTTGAAGCTACTAACATGAGTTTGGCCAAACTGCGAGAGGCAGTGAAGGATAGGCGTGCCTGGCGTGCTCTGGTCCATGGGGTCACGAAGAGTCGGACACGACTGAACGACTGAACAACAACAAAAACAACAAGGAGTGCAGAGGGGAAGGAGAGGGAGTGAACACGACTGAACGACTGAACAACAACAACAACAACAAAATAAAATTAAACAATTAACCATTCAACCAGCATGCTAATTCAACTAGTAAGCATAAAGCCAACCATAAAGTCAAGTAAAAAATATCCAGTAACTTCACATCCAAAAGTAGCCTCAGAGTTGTCATTAGTACCTAGCAACACCCACTACCCTCCAGTCTTTTATGTCTCAACCCCAAAGGGTTCATGAGTTCTTCTGGAACCACCTTCATTATGAATGTTATTGAAATTGGAGGAGGGTGGGGAAAGGCAAGTGGGATCAGCCATCCCCTAATGCTGAATGCATGGCTGGCAGGAGTGTATGGAGATAGCGCCAGCCCACATGGACCCATTACCATATTTTTCCGTGTATAACACGCCCCCGTGCACAAGACGGCCCCTATTTTGGGGGACTCCAGATTAAGAAAATGGGGGAAGATTGCCCAGAGTTGTTGAGCTTTTTATGGGGGGATTGCCAAAAATCACTCACCTGCCAATTTTAAACATTCTTTTTAAATAAAAAAAACCTCGTTTTATACACGGAAAAGTATGGTAATCAGTTGCAGGGCAATTTTACAAAATTAAAACATCAACACCAATAGCACCAGTTAATAAAAACCACCAGTAGATTAAAAAACACAGAGCAATTCGCAATATTTTAATGTGTAGGATAGTTAGTCTGAGTGCTGCTTACCTTGCATGTTTAGACCACCCCCCAGAAATAAATTCACACATGACTCAGATATTTGGTTTGGTTTTTGGCAGAATTTAGCCCACAACTTTATTGATTATAATCAAGTGAGTGGTTGCATAGGCTCTGGTTCGACTAGCTCCCTGCACCTTGCAGGCAGCGCTGACCCAGAGGTCCATCGTAGGTCAGCCAAGGGTGAACACCAGGGACAGCGGAAAGCGGGAACCACACTAGTCAGCCAGCCTGATGCCCCCCGGACTCGGGCACGGGCACAACCCCTCTCAGGGTTGACCAAACCATTGAGTCCCTGGATTTCTTTACCGGAATACCCTTCACATAGGGATGGCGAGAGCGTTCTTCCACCCCTATCACTTGAACCAGAACCTATCCACAACCTTACAAGTTGTTGTTTTTTAAATAAGAATTTATTGGTATTTCCACATAAAAAATAACAAATAAAAAACAACAAATAAAAACAATCATTCAACATATAAAACAAATACAACAAACAATACTAATAACAATAAAATAAAAACTGATACATACCTCAACCACACAGGAACACAGGAATCTATTAATTATATTCTTATTTCAAATCTTATTTGGGGGGACTTCCCCCATTCTCTCTTCTGCGTTCTATTTCTGATCTACTTTAGTAACTTTGTAACTAATTTAACAATCATTCACCATACTTCTTAATCTTCAAATAAACATCTTATACAACTTATATCATTCAACTTATTATTATCACATAAAATCATATTTCAAATCTTAACTTCTTACATCCTTTTTTCTCTTAACTTAGTAAAACTATTGCTGTTATTACTTCTAATTCCTACCTTAAAGATATTATAATCAAAACATTATCATAAAAAACCTAAATATTTCTTCCCTTCTCCAAATTGCTTGTTTCCCTCTGACGTCGGAGTACCATGGTTAGCCTTCCTAATAAATCTCATAAGTTCCTTTACCCCACCCCCTCCTCACCATCCTCCCTCTTCCCATCTTGATCTCCCACCAGTCTCCCCCCCAGCATATTCCCAGTCCAAATCTTTCTTCCCTCACACCAATTTCTTCTTTCAAGATGTAACATTTTCCTTGTTCCAGAATGTCACCTTTTCCTTGGTACCTAAAGACCAGAACATTGTTACCAAGTATCTTTGCTGAACTCTTCCAAACAATTTGTACATTGTCTCCAAATGGCTCTAATCCATTCTTCAAATCCAATTTTACATCCCAGAGTTGATGTTCCTGCATTTCTGGGCTCTCACCCCAGAAAGCCGTTATAAAGTCATTGTCATCAGCCTCAGACCTCTCACGTCCACGAGACCCTTCTTCTTGTTGAACCTGTGTCTTCTCTGCTTCAGATGATATCTCTGGAAGATGATTCTCTCTAATTGTATCTCTAAATGTGTCTGTGATTTCTCTAGTTGTTATTTTAAGTTCCTCAGCAAAGTTCTTGAAGGCACTTCGAATCCCAGAAAATGTTTCAGTGACACTCTGTTGCAAAAGTTCCAATTGCAGTAAGATTTTTTTCTGGCCTGATGACATTGCTGGGTCTGGAAGAGCCGTGGGAGCCAGACAAAGATAAGCAGGAGTGGGCAAGAAATAACAAAGTCTCAGTACTTTTCCATCCTCATTGGTCAGATTTCAGCTGCCATTTCCCCCCTTCCATCAGAGGGTAAACTTTCTTTCACTATAATCCTCTGTTAATCAAAGGAAATAATTCAAAATTCTCAGTCCCGTCCCAAAAAGGGATTTCTTAAGCAGTCAGAATCAGAATCAACGTAAAACTTCAAAGCAATCCAATATAGCAACAGCCAAATCCGGTGTTACTTTGATCTTGCCGCAAAGGAGAGAAATGGACTTCCTCTTTTTAAGTCTCTCTCCGTAAGCCAATTAGTCCAAATTAGGTCCAAATTACAGTCCTTACTTACAGTTCTCTTCTTTTTCCAGCCGAATTTAGGAAGAACGGAGTGCTCTCCGCTGGCGGCCGGCTGCCGCTTGGTTTCCCCCGGTTGGGGACAGCTTCCTCAGCTCCGCGCCGGAGCCCGTTCACTCGAGCCTCCCTTTTACAAGGGAAGCTCGAGAACGGGACGGCACAAATGAGCCAGCACGAAAGCCCCAGCCACGGGACGCTCTTCCCGTGGGTTACCGGAGCCCGCAGCATGGTTGCGGGGCTCCTACCTTCGGGGGAACCGGAGCTGTCTCGGAGCCGAAACAGTTCCCAACCACCAGCAATGGCGCTTGCGCCGGAAGTCATTACAAGTTGTGACGATTTGCTACTTGGCAGGCGAAACCCCAAGTGGCAACAGCCAATCAGCCAAGTGGGGAAAATACCTGCTGTGCCCCCGTCCCAATGACAGGTGACACACGACGGCATAGCAAGGTCAAGCACAAGCCCTAAATATAGCGAAAGGTGGGCGGTTGTTCCAATGCACTAGCTCCAAGAGTAAGCTCAGGCGCACGTGCATGATCTTAAATGGGTCCCTCGATGTCCTTTACTTGCATCCCATTGGCCTGATTGCTCCCAGCATCGAGGGACCTACCAATAGGGTGTTGTGGCTATCCAAACGATCCCACCCACAACACAGGGTCTGGTTGTCAGGTCGCACCACAACACGTGCCCTCTGTGAGGGAGGACCCGATCTGTGAGTGGCACTTCACTGCCTCCTCTCTCTCTCATGCACACACACACATATAAATGTTGTTAGAGTAATTTTTTTATTTTTATTTTACTTAATAATAATAATAATGAATTTATTTATTTTGGGCTTATTTATTTTGTTGTGGCCATTTTTTCCTCATGATCTGGAAGTTTTATTTTAATTTGAATAAAAGGCATGTGATAATTTCATGTCAAGGGACTGCATTTTCCTGTGCTTGCAATCAATATTCCAATCTAGAAACGTTTGTTTTAAAGCGAAACTGTCGGTTTCTTCTGCTTGTGCATGAAAAATTGTCACCGGCGGAGTGGCTGCCTGCTTAGAAGCGGTGAGCTTGAGGTAATTAGCTGGCAGAGTGCAGCTAGAGATCCACTGCAGGCAGCTGGTCCATGGGACTGAATGTCAGACCCTGTTTATCATCTACACTGCTAGGCCCAATTTGGCACCAGTGGTGGCGGCTACTCAGGGGAAAAGACTAGGCCTGAGCCAGCATGGATGATTAATTATCTTTCACATAAGCAGTGGTCCTCTGAGGTCAGAAATGAGGCCTCGGGGCAGTGAATATATGTAGTTTCCTTTATTGTGCCTGAGTTTTGTGGTTGCTTAAAGGAAATCAGTATTATTAGTCTCCTGCAGTTTGGCTAACCCTTGTGCTTAAGAAAAGACTAGAAGAACTGAATTCCTTTGGGGGGGGGGTAGGAATTCTGGGACAATGTTTGTGTGTGTGTCAAATGTAAAATCGACATATCCATATCTAGCTAGCTAGCTAGCTACTGAGAGGTTTAGAATTTGAAGGCCATTTTCAGCTGACTAGGCCTATGTTCAGAAAGCGCTATTATGTGCTTGCAACAGTTCCCTCCTCTCCCGCCCTGCTTTGACACATACGTATCCTTCTCTCAAGCACTGCCAAGTACTCCATTACAAGTGGCTTTATAGATTCAGAGGACCACTATTATCCTCTTCAAAACGTGGCACATGTGGAGGGAAGGGAAAGTAGCAGGAAGCACTCTGATTCGGGGCAACTACCATTAATTCTACGTCTCATCTCCATCCTGCAAACTTAATGCCCTCAATGTCAGGCTTCTTGACAGAGGATAGATGAGGCCGCACTTTTGCCTTCTGAAAATGCAATACTTTAATAACCTCATTGTGACCCTACACAACGTTCAGCCTATCTAGGCTTAGCTGCATGTGGAAATGCATGCATGAGCAGGTGCCGCAAGCAGCTGTTGAGAGCTTCCATTGAACTCACAGAGAGAAAGGCCAGTGTACAATCTCACCCTTTTCTATCCCCACATTGATTCCCAGTTACACCACGTGAATAGAACTTCCGGCTTATAGCCAATGCAGCACTAAGTAAGCATTCTATCAGTGCAAGGATTCTCTCTTGTGCAACAGGTCTCCGCCCCACTTCTCCCCTCATGCACACTCCGTACCCAGTGGCATAGCAAGGTCATGTGGTACCCGGTACGGAAAATTTCTTGCCACCCCCCTACACACATTGAAATTTGGTTTGACTTTATTTCAAAAAAAATTGCGCAGCCAGAGTTGTTGAGCTGTTTTTGCAGAGATCGTGCCTACCTGCCACCCTACAGCTGAGGGTGAGCCGGTGGGTGTACCGTTTGGGCAGCAGGAAGCCTGCGCGTGCCAAAGCCACAGCATGTCTCACAGACGTTCAGTGCCGCACAGCATTTTGTCACCCCTCCCCCCAGAGGTGACACCCGGGGTAGACCGCACCCACCTTGCTCTGCCTCTGTCCACAGCCTCTCCAGAACTGGGTGTAGAATCCTTGCCATACCTTTGCTTTCGCCAGAAAGTTCACTGGCCCTGAGCTTTTCAGCCTGGGAATGTGTATGCAGCTGCCATTGGATAGATGGACCATGGATTAATTTATTCACAATCTTACATTACTTTACAATATGAAATATCACGGGATTTCAAAAATTTGGGAAGTTTCACTTTTTGTTCTGGATGTGTTCCCCCGTCCCTTGCCCCCTGCTGCTGCTGGACTCCAACTCCCATCAGCCCCAGCCAGCATGGCCAATGGTCAGGGATGATCTGGGAGTTGTAATCCCTCCAGCACCATGCTAGAGGGACATAGGTTAGTTGCAATTGTTCATCAGTTGTAGTCACTAATGCATTCCAGGCATGAGCCCTGTGGCTCTGAAAACCAGTCCTGAAGCTCGGCTTCTACGGTACAGTGCTGGGTGCACTTTAGAAAGCAACTTTGCAGTAGGCTACTTCAGAATGACCCTTTATTTCCTAGCAAATGGTCCTTACAACAACAGTATTCATTGATTTCAGCAGGGCTAATGTCAGCCAATTGCCTGACGAGGTGGTAGTTTCCGCCCAAAGTTTACTTATCTCCCTCTCTTTTCTTTCTTTCTTTCTTTTTTAAAATACTTGTTTTTCCTGTCATTCTGTATCAAAGCAAGAAAATACTTGCAAGTCGGTGCAAAGAAAAACAAAGGAGCCACTCCATGAATAGGGCACGTGCATCTGAAAGGAAATGCAGGACTGCTGGTGTGGCTCTACAGAATCATTTCCACTCAATAATAGTAAAAGAGAGAGAGAACCTTTCACAGGAAGATCTGTGACCTTGGCTCTCCAGAACTGGTTAACCTGTTGTGTATATTTCACAGATGAATTCTGCCCCACGATTTCTACTTTGCTCTACCCTGTGACAGAGAGATACGCGCAGCATCTGCTGTTCATATTCCTTCCCAGGCTCCAAAAGCCAATCTCGTGGTGCCAAGGGAAGCAGTAAAGAAGAAAAGAAAAGAAATTATGCAAAAGAGCTGAGAACAGATTTACTTTCCCAGCTGCTCTTCTCCCACCCTAATCAAGGGCCTGCCTGAGAAAAGCCTGTCTAGATTGCATTTTTGTCAACTGGATATTTTCTGAGCATAGCCCACCGATCTTTGGAATTTTCCACATTTGGGAAGCCTGCAGCAGCTCATAATGAATCGCTTTTTAAGAGTCTAAGAGTCAATCTTTAAAGCATCTCAGAGGCAGTTCTAGGACTCACCACTTGCTCCCCTGCTCTCCCTGTGTCCTGGGCTGATGCAGTTTGCGATCAGCAGAAGAGAGGCTGAGCTGCACTGCTTCTCGACATAAAGGAGGCTGGCTCCTTTTAAAATTTTCCTGACTCCCTTTAAAATTATTTTATTCTCCTTTTCTTTCCCTTTTTTGTCTCCGTAACAGCACATGTTTAGCACCATTTCATCTTGACGTTGGGGAATACCCATCAGGTGTGAGTGATCGTGGAATTTTGTTGGGGGTGGGATTTGTACAGGCTGCAATATTGAAAGCATTTACTCGCGATTGATTCACTGGATTACTTGAGAATAAGGGGGCAGCCAGAGCAACATTCATGTGTTGCATTTAAATAAACAGAACTTGGTTTGTTTTTTTTTAAACCATAATTCCAGGGTGGTTCTCACATTCCCTTGACATACCTCCAGAATAGAGAACAAACCACATCAGCTCTGGAGCTGTCTTAGCTTATTATTCTCCCATTGGAGTAAATGAGCAGGAAGCTATACTTTTAAATAATGATAAAGAGGACCCCATAAAACAGGAGAAAACAAAGGGAAAAACCATGAGTTCCACCTTCCACCCTGGCAGCATGAGCATGATAGGGTGTAGGGAAAGGATGTTCACCCACTGTTGGTTCTTCCACCATGCTTTTGTAGATCTGTAATTATCTAAAACCTTGTGTGACAAAAAGAGATGTGCAGTAAAGAGATCATGGGATATGTGTCATGGTAGCAAGTTGTGCAGAAAATTGTCCATCACATGTACACTACAGCCATAGGCTGGCACAAAGTAAGGCATGTTTTGCCCACTGAAATCAATGATTAATTTCTGTATTACACTGTGGCTGTGTGTGCACCATGCATTCAAAGGACATACAACCCAGGAACTGCAGTTTATCTGTCACAGAGCTCCAATCTCCAGCACCCTTAACCAACTACAATTTCCAGGTTTCTTTGTGAGGGGGGATGTTTTTTTAAATGCACTTTAAAAATGTATCGTGTATATGTAGCCTGTGTTGTAAGTGTTACAATTGCCAAACAAACACCGGTATCCCCATTTCAGTTCCTATTTTGTAGTTTAACTCTTGAAGCCAGAGGAACACAAGAAGCTGCCTTATACCAGGCTAGACTGTTTGTACCTAGGGGATCTACTCTGACTGGCGATGGCTTCCCAGGGCCTAAGGCAGAGATCAGTCACATCAGCAGCTACACTAGGGTCCTTCTGTGTGCAAGGGGATGAAACCTGGCCCTTCCCTTTGTCGCGGATTGCTCCACGGCATTGTAGCAGAGAAGTGCAAAAGACACAGGTTCTTTAGTGCAGTATTCTTTTATTGTGAGCTATATACACACAGACAGTTCATACAAAGACAAGTAGGACAACTTCACTATCACTCTCTCTGACTCCACTCTACACCACCACACCCTGTTTAACAGGTTCCCCTTTAATACAAAACATCTGCCGGCACACTCTTGCTGAGTCACTCTGACACAGTAAGGTTTGCAGGTCTATTGCATCAGCTTCTTTTACTTTACAAGCAAGCTCAAGACTGTAGACTTACTAGGCTACACAACATTCTATGTATCCCAACACCCTTGTGCTGGGTTGCGATTTTGTGAAATGATGTGGCCTTATTTTTAACCAATTCCGTTTGCATGCATTTGATAAAACATCAGGAATGCTGAATGGGCACTTGGAAGAGTAAATAAAGTAATTATTTTGTTTTGTTTATTAAATTATCATGCAGCCCATGATATAAAGTTATTTGGGTGGCTTACAATAAAAAAAACTAAGAAAACAATTTGGAAAAAATAAAGACACAAAAACATAAAATCCAGAGCCACAAAAATGCAACTGAAACACAGCTGGGCACACACACACACACATACCAAAGTTAAAACACAGATTTTAGTGACATGTTAGCTTTTTTACAATCTGATGCTTCAGTCAGGCTACTTCTGCCAGTAGAGATCAGCTCTAGCAATAGTTGTGCTATTATTTATCCATGTTCCATTAGCATGTGTGGAAGGCAAGAGAGGCTTAGTGTCATTTTGAATTGGTCATCTCAGATTTTAGAAAAGTGGGATATGCTGGCATACTCAGGAGTGGAAAGTGTCAGGAGCAGTGAGTGGTATGGGAATTCAACAGGAACCAGTTTGTTTTGTGAGTTCAGTGTGCACATTCGGAGCTTGTTTTAAATTGTAGTTTTCCAGTCAATCTTTAAAAAACAACAGGGCACAATAAAATGAAACTTTCTTGTGGTTTGTGCAGTTTTTAGTCTATTTTTAATCAGTGGAATCTTTTCAGTCATTGCTACCCAGTTAATCTTAAAGCTAGAAAATGCATATCATTCTCTTTAGCAACAAAAGGAAATGGAAAAAGTTAAAGGTTAAAGTTCCTAGCACAATATTTCATATGGTTATTTATTGAAGTCTTAGTCCTTGAAGAAGTGGATGCAATTATTATGCCTACCTGCGTTTGCTGTTTTCATTCAATAGCATTGGTTCTATTTCCAAATGGTTGGGCAATCTTCCCCAACCTGGTGCCCTCCAGATGTTTTGGACTAGAACTCCCATCAGCCCCAGCCAGCAAAGGCAGTGGCCAGGAATGTTGGGAGTTGTGGCCCAAAACATGTGAAGGGCATCAGCTTTGGGAAGTTTATACTAGGGCAGTAGCACTCTATGTCCCCATGCTCCGCCCAACATTTTTTTAATGACAACATCAGTAGTCATGTCATTCCATGGGAGGGAGTGCTGCACCTCTAACAATACTGTCACAATTTTCTAGCAAACCAGAACTTCCAAAATAATTAATGGAGTCTGAAAGGAGAATTTTCTTTCTTTCTGGATTTCCCACAGAAATCAGAAATGAGCAATGAGCAACAAACTCTGGCAGTGGCAGCTGTGTGTCAATTAATCTGGCAAACTAGTTTGCATACTATTGTCATAGTTAATGTAGTTTAGATTGAAGAACGTCTGCTGGTTAAAGGACACACATACATACACATAATGAAATTACTGAAACTATTCCCTAGAGAAGCATTATTTCATGGAGAGAAGCCTTTAGCTTTATTGTGATGTCACCTTTAGTCACATCACTGCAGTGCTGAGTCAGTGCTTTAGCGAAGTCATCATTTTTCAATTGGTGGTGGTCATGTGTCCCACCTGTTCAGCAGCTAGTACGAGCATGATAGTAAGGACAGTTTATATCTAGTATAGGGAACATATCCTAAGTGACTAACTGTGGATTTTGACCCCATGCCAGGGTCCTATCCAAGTCTATTAGAGCTGTCTTCCAATATCTGAAGGATTGTCACGTGGAAGATGGAGCTTCCATGTGAATATATTTTCTGCTTCTCCAGAGGTTAGGACCCATAACATTGGATTCAAATTGCAGGAAAGGAAATTGAACATTAGAAAGAACATGCTGATGGTAAAAACTGTTCAACAGTGGAATGGACTGTCTCGAAAGGTGGTGGACTCCCCTTCAATGGAGATTTTTAAGCAGAGGTTGGATGGCCATCTGCCAGAGATTGCAGGGGGTTGCGCTAGATGAGTCTTGGGGTCCTTTCCACTCTATGATTCTATGAAAAACCACCACAGCATTTTGCTGATAGAGCATAAAAATCTGATGCTTTCCGTAAATGTCCTTCCATTTGACTGAATGCCACCCAGGACACATGCTGATAGCAGAGGAGTCTGCTTCGTTGTGTACATTTTTTATTAAGCTAACAGCTGATGAATTTTAGCAGACAGTGTTTAGGGAGAGCTGCAATTACAGCTGCGATGCTGACACAAAGTTCACCTACTTTTGAAAACAAGCTTGGAAGGGTTTGGAAGCTAATGAGCTGCAGCTCAAGGGGTGAACTTGCCTTCCCTTCTTTAGGTGGATTTCATCTGAGAGCATCTCATGGCCTTCTGCTTTTCCTCTTTGCTCTCCAGTGACTCACCGTGTTGACATTTGCCTTCACCTCTCCAGGACTCATTCCTATTAGCTCCAGTTGGAAAGCTGTCAACAGTTTCCATCTGTTTTCTCAACATTAAAAGTACAGATTTCTCCTTCCCCTCCCCTTCAAACAAATTTTTCCCTTGGAACAAATGAGTATAGATGAGAAAAACTTTCATTCCATTCAATGTAAATCTTCACATTTATGCTATACATGCACTATGGGGAATGTAAGGTAAGGAAAGACAATGCTTTGCAGCACTTTGCCTCCATTATCCTCAAAGCAATCCCTTTCAGAAATGTCACTATACATATTCCCATTTTGGGGATGGTAAGAAAAAAACAACTGAGATTGACTTTCCTAAGGCTATACACTGAGAGAGATATGGCAATTTTGCTTCAAAGATATCACTTTACTGTAGGAAAATTGCATGTACACCACCATAACAAGTGATAAACACATACCTATCTTTTCCACTGTGTGTAAATACTATGAAGTAAATGCATTGCACTTCAATGAATGCAGGCTGTGGACGCACTATTTTTTCTTCACCAGAGCATTCTCTTTGTAGGGCAATCATTGTGTGTTAAGTGGTCTCCCAGTCCTTGGTTAAACTGATTTATAAAACCCATGTCATGTTTCTCAGCTCTGGCTCGAACCCTCCCTCTGTTCACTGGGATCACACTGGTTCTCAGAAAGTACTTGCTTGCAGTTTTATTTTATGTCTTTGAAATCATGTATCCTAGGAAAAGTATGGCTCTGTCATCTTGGCACTGTGCTACTAAGTTATTTTTGAATCATACTCTCCTTAGCAGATTTGCGCATATATATGTATGCACAATATTATATTCACACACATCACCAGTGCAAGAATTGACAGAAAGCAAGCAAGGGCAGAACACAATTGTGTTTTGTCCTAGTTCACATATCTTGATAACAGCTTGCTTGTTAGTTAGGATCTCCTTCCCTCAACCTCTGTCAAAGTGATGGAAGGTGACAAGGATATATATATATATATATTAAAACAAAGGTCCATTTTGATTTTGAGGTGCCAAGCTGAACCTGCTGCTCAGTCAGTGACTACTACTACTGTATTTTGACCTTCAGATTGAGTGGATTTGATAGGAGCATTACAGAGAGGAGCATAAATATAGAACATTCATGATGTCATGTCATTTTAAAGAGTTGCTCATCTGACCCTAAATTCTACCCGCTGTGCTGCTTTAGTTTGAGATCAGACAGTAAAATCCAATGATTTCTTTTTCATCTTCCAACCCCTCCTAAACACGAAAAGACATTTGAAAACAGTCTCATCAAAAACCCAACACCAACGCTCTCACACATGTTCCCAGTTTGAAATGTGCCATGTGTGGAAAACTCCATAATGAGCAGATAAAATTTGTTTGTGTATGACTTGTATGTGTCATAAATCTGATGAAAGCCTGTCAGAACAAACTCTGTCTTACCAAATATATAGACATGACCCACTGGACAAGATTTCTGCTCTGCTTTGAGATACTGGCTCTTCCGATTTGTTCACAGATATGCAGGAAAGTTTGCTCTGAATCCACTCCTCCTCCATTTCCGACCTCTTAAACATAGGGACTCATTTGTACTGATTTGTAACTGCTGGCACCAATATGCGACACCTTGAGTGGGTGTGTGAATGGTGGAGATGACAGTCATGTAAGCAATGAACATCCACACTGTATTTAAGGTGAAGCAGATATTGGTAACAATCACCAGGATCATATATAATGCAGTAAAGCTGTCTACCTGAAATACAAACAAAAGCCCTTTCCTGAGGCACTGTAGGATAATCACTCACAGTGACAGCATCCTCAGCCAAACACAGGCAGCCGGAGAGACTTCATCTGGAATACATGGGGCTTTGCTTGTCTTCATTTGCATCTCAGGATGTGTGTCACTTTCCCCCTTTATCCTAAAACTTTGTACGGAATGTGCAGCATCCTTGTTGTCATCGGATAATTTTGAAATTACACAGAGCAAGCAAACCTCAGAGCATGTTGTTTTGAGGCAACATTTTGACTGCATCTTTCCAGCCCAAGAGCTTCTCACTGTGTATTTGACAGAACGGGGAACTTAAGCTTTTGTTGGAGAGAGCTGGGAAGCATTGCAGGGCAAGTTACATCTTCACTCCAACTAAAAGAGCGTTTGAGCACTGAGGTCTGGCAGGAGTGGATCTAAAA
Organism: Lacerta agilis; assembly: GCF_009819535.1. Classification (NCBI taxonomy): domain Eukaryota; kingdom Metazoa; phylum Chordata; class Lepidosauria; order Squamata; family Lacertidae; genus Lacerta; species Lacerta agilis. The sequence goes on from NC_046313.1 coordinate 63,358,804, forward strand.
CTGGCCATTGATAAGCAAAAGAGACACATCACCATACCGGGAGCAACCCCCAAGTCTGCAAATGTGTTTTTTAATGTGTTTTTGTTTTTTAAAGATCCTAAAGGCTGGTGGGGAACCTCAGGCTCAGAGCTAAAACGAATAGAGCCCTCAAGACTACCGCCATGTCATAGCTTCTCAGCCATACCTCCTCTCTCCAGATCTCCCCTCTCAGCCCTGCTTTGTATCATCATCATCATCATCATGAATATATTTATACACCACCTTTTTTCCTGATGGGACTCAACGTGGCTTACAGATAAAAACAAGAATTGCTAAAAACGCAAAAAAAACAATAATTAAAAAACAATTAAACACGGATAGAATGATATATGTATATAAAATATGTTTAAAAGATACAAATAATTATCATAAAAAACAGCATGGCACTAGCTGTTTCATTCAAAGCAGCCAGTTCCACAAAGGTTGTTGGAAGCTTGCTGGCGGAAGGACAACCAGGAGAGAGCCAGTCTTTCTTCTCCACGGAGGGAGTTCTAGAGTCTGGGAGTAGCCACCAAGAAGGCCCTCTCCTGCTTCCTCCCCCAAAAGGGCCTCCCCCAAAGAGCTCAGAACCTCATACAAGTATGTATGAGGGAATATGATCTTTCTGTTTGGGGCCTAAGCTGTGTAAGGCTAGTACCTTCCTTGAGAATTTTTTGCCTGGCTCAAATAATTTGTCCTTGAACTCTAATGATACCTCTTGCTCATCTGGATGGAGGATAGAGAAGAATGTGATTCATACTCCAAATTTTGCAATGCAGTTCTCCAGCCAAGTAATATGTACAAAAGTGCATACACCAGAATGAAGTGTGCATCAAAATGCATATGTTATTGAAAGTAACATACAAAAATGTACTATATTAGAAAAGACTTGCTTTGCAAAAAAGATTTATGTTGGGCAAGACTTTGTACAATAGGATATATTTGCATTACAATGCTGGTTGTCAGGAGAACATTTGAGAACTTTTTAAAGATGACAAACATATGTGAAAATGTGGAGAACTGAACTTAAGATGAGGAAACGGAGAGAAACCATAATTCACAGAATTATCCATCCCTAGTTCAAAACAATACATTTGTACTTTGCCTCCTAGATGTACCATTCCCAAGAGATGGTAATGGCTTCTGCATATCAGGGGAAACAGGCTAGGTAAATGTGTGTTTGTTTGTGTGTGTGTTTGTTTGTGTGTGTGTGTGTGTGTGTGTGTGTAGGTTGGTAGGTTGATAGAGAAATAGAAAGAGAGGTCAGATTAGGGAGACACTGAAGCAAGAGAGCAGAGTTCTGGTGCAAAACTTTGGTATGATGGGTGGGCTGAGCCTGACAGGAAGCAAGCGGCAGACCTAGGACCTAATAATGGGAGGCCACAAACACAGCCTGACTCCATTTCGTCTCTTCCAGGATCCTTTAAGAAAGTTGGTGTCCCTAAAAGGACCTTTGGATGAAGGTATTGGAGGTGAAAGTATTTTCTCTGCTTAAAATTTACCTCTCAGGTGACTTTTTGATCTGTAAAAGGGAGAGCAGGCCTCCTTCTCAAAAGTTTTAAAGTTCATGGGATGTGGACATTGGGGTTGTGGGGTGAGTGCCAATCTCAGTTACTGCCTCAGCTGTCTGGTGTCAGCAGTGGGGGGGGGGGACTTAGAGATGATAACCCCAGTCCCAAAGCTACATTATGCATTTTGAGTGTATGTACAAAGAGGTACAAAGACCTGAGATCCATTTGTGACCTGCATTTTTACTCAAAGTCTCAAACGATGTTCTCCCTGCCAAGTGCCTTCAGTGTTGGAACCCTAGAGAGGTGTTCTAAAGTTGTGAGGTGCTGAAATTCCTGTGGAAGACTTAAGGATTATGATGATTTTTTGAGAAACTAAATTGATTGTGTTCTCGTTAATATTGTTTCACCCCACCCAAATTGATTCCAACAGCAGGAGCGTTTGCCTTGAAAAGATTTTCCCAAGGTCACTCAGTGAGTTCATCTGTCTTGCAGTAGCTGAATCCCAAGGGAACTTTGTTCAAGTCTTCCTCAGCAACCACGTTCCCCCCCTCATAAACGTCTCTTTTCATCATTGAAGTGTGTGGGTGGGGATGGGGGCAGGGGGGAATCGCAAGGAAATGGAATACTATTTGGTTTGGAATATACCACAAAAATGTCCACCCCCTTAATTCTCAGTCCAGCCCATTCTTCCCTCTGCATTCCTGAAGGAATAGATTATACGTGTAGTTGAGAGCTGATTTATTTGGGATGGGGTGGCAGGAATCAGAATCATAGGGTTAGAAGAGATTATTTGTAGAATGAAGGAAAGGATCCTAAAATATAAGACTCTGCACTTGGGCAGGAAGAACCAGCTGCACAAATATAAGATGGGGGACACCTGGATTACCTGTAGTACACGTGAAAGGGATTTAGGGGTTTTAGTAGTCCAGAAGCTTAACATTTCAACCGTGTGATGCAGCAGCAGCAAAAAAGAAAAAAAAAGAAAAGGCTAAATGCTATTCTAGACTGCATGAACAGAAGTATAGTGTCCTGATCAAAGGAAGTCATAGTCACACTCTATTACACCTGGAGTATTGTGGACAGTTCTGGGCACCACAATTTAAGAAGGATATTGACAAACTGGAAGGTGTGCTGAGGACGATGATCAAGATGATCAAGGGTGTGAAAATGTCTGGGTGAATTGGGTATGTTTAGCCTGGATAATAAGAGACTTGAGAGATGATAGCGGTATTCACATATCTAAAGGGCTGCAGGGTGGAGCAAGCTTGTTTTCTCCAGCTCCAGAGGCTGGGACCCAAACCAATGGATTCAAGTTACAAGAAAGGAGATTCTGACTAAACATCAGGAAGAACTGTTCAACAGTGGAACAGACTCCCATGAGAGGTTGTGGACTCTCCTTCCTTGGTGATTTTTAAGGAGAGGTTGGATGACCATCTTTCATGTATGAACTAGTTGAGATTCCTGCATTGTAGGGGGTTGGACTAGATGACCCTCTGGGTCCCTTCCAACTCTACAATTCTGTGATTCTATTAACCTGGGACCTTTTGCATGCAAAGCAAAAACTCTACCACGATGGCCCTTCCACCATTATTACAAATCTGTGTTGTTGATCACTTTGAAATGATCAAATGAAAGTTTGAAGTCTTTTACAGTTGCATGTTGAAGAGCTTCCATTTCCACCCCACTGGCTACAATGGGGCTTCTTCTGAGTAAATGCAGAGGGGATTGTGCTGCAATCCTATGCACACCTAACTTCCATCTAAATTCCTTTGAACTCAAGGAAATTTACTTCCAAGTAGACATCTCTAGGACTGCACTGCACAGGACTTATTTGAAGTAAATGTATTCTGGAGCAATGTGCATGCATCACTAATTTCACTTGTAAACTGAAGGACATGAATATGTGTTACAATGGCTAGTTTTTTTGATTCACTAATTGGCAGCTGCTCCTTCTCAAAGTCAGCAGAACAACATGTTTGCCATATACACGTGAATTTTTTTTTTAAGCTCTCACATCTTTTGATCAAAAACCTGGCTAGCAGAAAGTCCTTTTGTATTAGCTCTCTATAATTATGATCACATCCTTTATTCAGCAGAAAGGCTGGGATGCCCTTTCATGCTTATACAAATACTGCCTTCTGGGATTCATTTAAAGTCTCCCGATGCGCTACTGGTCACCTGTCAGTTATACACCTGAAGGGTGTGGGAGGCTATGGAGCCATGTCAGCTGAAAAGGAGCCTGACTTCAAGCATTTAAAATGAATATTGACAAAAGGGGCAGGAAAATCAAAAGGTAGGAAATTGCTGACTAAGGCCAACCTTAGTGACTATGATACGAAATGGCATCATTAAGGGAAAGAGAGCACAGGGGGAGGGGGGGGAGAAGGTTGCAGTTATGCAACCTTCTCTTAACAGCTAGCCAGAGAGATCAGGTGAAAAGAGAACCCTAAATCTGGAACATGATTACTAAATCCACATATTTTGAAACCAGGGTAAAATTCCCCAATGGGAGTACTTTTGTGATATGAAAAGGGGGATTCAATCAGATGATGTCTTTTTGTGCTCTCATTGAAAGGGAATTAGACCTTTCCTTGTGCAGAAAAAACAACAACCCAAAAGATGACAAGGCTGCCACAACTCTCCTGTGCAGAAAGGAAAACATTTGAGCCTTGATAAGTTCATAAAATGATACATGGTGTGGAGAAAGTGGACAGATGGAAGCAGAACCCAGGACCATCAAACACAGCTGAAGGTTGGAAGATTCAGTGCAAACAAAAGTGCATAGTTCTTCACACTTCTTCACACAGTGCATAGTTCTTCGCCCAGCAGAACTGTGGGATTTGCTCTCACAAGAGGCAGCGAGGACCACTTCTCCTTATATAGACCCGGACCCTGTGCTCATATTCCGAGGCCCTTCTTCGTGTGTCTTCATGTGAGAAGTCCAGAGGGAGGCAACACAAAAACAGACCTACTTGTGAGCTTCCCATAGACAACTGTTTCACCACTATGAGAATAGAATGCAGGACCACATATGAATTTGGTCTGACCAGAGTGACTCTTCTTTATGTTCTTATGATACATTTCCCCCCAATCCAACTCACTGCCTGAAGAGGAATGAGTGTAGGCTTGGTCTTCCTAGCATTCCTGTGTTGCTGAGAAAACAATCGGGATCGGCAGAACATTTGGCCTATGTGCTTTGGATTTATGTTCATTCTGTCACTGCCTAGATGTGCAGTGATGGTAGACTTGAGTCATGTGTACTGGGTAGGCAAAAGAGGCAGGCCCATGCTTGCTGTCTTCTATGCTTCAAGCTGGATCAGGGGAGAGCTACTATTTGATCCAGCCTGTACACTGGGAGTGGCGCACTGCTGGTGGGCAAGCCCCGGATGGGCTTGCTCAGGGCTCGCCCACCGGCAGCGTGCCGCTACGGAGCGCTGCCCGCTGCTGGCGGGCCCTGAACAATCTGTGGAGTGAGGTCGCCCCGCCTGGAGCTCACCTGCCGGCGCCGCACTTCTCCCAGCACGCATGCGCAGCGTGCGTCCGACACATGCGTCGTATGCACACTGCACATGCATGTTGGGAGCAAAACCATGCCCCCGGGTGCTTCCAGCTTTGCCGCCCCGGGTAGTCAGGCGGCTTCCTCCGCACCTGGCAGAGCCTCCACAGAAGATCTTAACTGGTACTGGGGAGGTGCCTACACAGGAGGAGACATTCCCTGTGATAATCAATACCTGAGCTAAATAGGGATTGAAAGGTGAGAACTGGTACTTGGATATTGAGCCTAGAAATGAACAGGATATTAGGTGATGTATCAGAGTATTGGTTAAACAGGTGGATCACTGTAGTCTGCACTAACTAAATTTCTATCTTCAGAGGCAGCCCCACATAGAGCACATTACAATGGTCCAATATGGAAGTCATCAAAGCGTAAATGGCAACAGCCATTCATTAGAAATGCACCTAATGAACTGAGCTCTGTTGCCTGCACAAGCTCATAACATAATAAATATGTTAATCTCTTAAAATGCCACAGAGGCTGTTGTTATTGATGCTAGTTAAGGACAGTGTATGTATGTACAGAAGTGGCACCTTAGGAAGAAAAGTGAAACAACTCAGAGCTTTGCAATGAGAAATTCCTACGTTCGTGTGGCACATCTCTCTCATAGAGGAATGCAGGTAACCCTTGTACCTGCAGGACTCTGCAGCATCTATATTCCACAAGAAAGGGGTTTTGGCACCAAAATCAAGGCTATTTTTATAGCATCCCTTCAAAGATTTTAAAACGAGGCTATTTCTTGGTTCTCACATCGATTCTAGGAACACTACTTTAGAATTTTGCCACTAACATGGGCAGCTGGATATTCCAGAATCCCAGAGAATCAATAACTGGGAGCGATTTTGATCTCCATCTCATATAGCAGAACTGAATGAGCTCTCAAGCTGATAAATAGCTACCCTCCTATTTAAGCTTGTTGGCCCCTCAAACATCTTGTCATGTGAGTGCCCTGCTACCCCACTCCTGGGCAAAAATATTAGAAGATTTCTAGTGCTCTCCTTAAACTCATCCATTGCTTACCTTGCTTTCCCCATTCCTTGTCTCTCTCTGAAATGATACTTTGTCTTCCCATTCTTTCTCTTAATCTGGTATTTCTGACCACATGGAATCATGCAATTGTAGAGTTGGAAGGGATCCCAAGGGTCATTTAGTCCAACGCCCTGCAGGAATCTCAACTAAAACATCCATGAATGAAGACCATCCAACCTTTACTTAAAAACCTCCAAGGAAGGAGACTGCCAACCTCCCGACATGCAGTCTTTAAATTTAGATTATTAGCTCCTTGGGTCAGGAACTTATATTCAGCTTATGTTATCCTGGAAAGCATTATGAACACTGATGCTGCTATATACTGTAAATCATAGGATTGTAAAGCTGGAGTGGTTCCTGTAGGTAGGCCTACTAAATCACCTGCTTGTTCAGTGCCGGAAATCTATTGCTGGCGCATCCCCAAGAGATGGCTTTCTCATCTCTAACTGAGGACCTACAGCATCTTCAATTATTAGACACATTGTTTGCAAGACACACTTCGGGTATGTGTAGAATTCTCAATATACCCATAGCACCTTAGAGACCAACTAAGTTTGTTCTTGGTATGAGCTTTCGTGTGCATGCACACGAAAGCTCATACCAAGAACAAACTTAGTTGGTCTCTAAGGTGCTACTGGAAGGAATTTTTTTTTTTTGACTATGGCAGACCAACACGGCTACCTACCTGTAACTGAATCAATATACCCATGTTTGACCTGGTGATTTCTGACATTGTGGTTGCATTATTTGGAGGCAGAAATTGCATCAGCAGCTCCATGATCCACACATAAGAACAGGAAAGTATACTTCTCCGCATTTCCATCTCCTCCAGGACAAACCTTTAAAAAGATTTTATGGGCTGTTGCAAAATTCACAGCATTGGCAAACTAAATTATTACAAGGCAGATGCACTGCGTTCTCCACCCCCCCCCTTTTAAAGCAAAAGTACATTGCAACTAGTAGATACCCCTTAGTTCCCTGAAGCATTTCCTTCCCAAAGGCCATATAGTGTTTATTTTGATAGAATGCCATGCCAGTTTCAGAAAAAACTTCTTTCTTATTTTTAATGCAGTAGGTTTCTTCTGCATATGCTCCTAAGTGAATGTGTGGGTTGTTTCTGGCATGCTTTAAACCTTCATGCATTTTTAATGATTTACAAGGCAGGGAAAAAATTCCTCTCATTTGCTTTCCCCTCTCCCTTTAAAAGAAGAAAACAAAATAAATTAAATGACTTAATACATATCAAGTGGAATTGTTGGATTGTGGTGACGGTTTTATAATTCCAGGTTGGAGAGTTTCTCCCCCACCCCCCATTTAATTATGCACAATAACCCTTGCGGTCTATAATATAATAACCAAAAGCAGGCACCAATTTTGGCATGAGCTGGCTGGTTATTATAAGGGGAGCCAGGATTGTACTTTATGTTTGAAATGAAATATTTGCAACTGATGTGAAGATTGTGTGTGTGTGTGTGTGTGTGTGTGTGTGTGTTTCTTTGTTAAGATCACACAGAAGGCTTCCTTTGAAAAATAATGAACTTTATGCTAACTTCCTTTTTAGAAAAATTGTAGGGCCATCGACTTTGCTAATATTGAAATGACAAAGCATAAAGTATAATGGTCAGAAACTGGTCACATTTTCTCTTGCATAGCAATGACATTCAGTACTGCCTTCTACTGTTCACTTGTTACCACGTCTAGCACTGCAGCTGGTAAAAGAAGAACATGCTCTGTTTATTTCTGTGAGCAGTCAGGAGATGTTGCTTGTTCATAGGTCCCATAATAGCCACAGTAATAATTTGATCAATCTGTTGCTGTTGCACTGACCTGGAGTCCTCCATACTGTTTTACTTGCTCAAGGGTAAAAGTGATTACCTGATGAAAGGTTGTTTGTCATGCATATTGACTTATTACTTAGATAATGATATCCCTTAGATGTCAGACTTTGGATCAGCTGCCGTTATTGTCTTGATGTTAGAATGACAAGGGGAGGTCATGTTGTCTGCAGTCCCCATCACTTGGAATAATGCCCATTGTGAAAAAGAATGGCCCAGAGGTCACAATTCTGGAACAATCATGCATTTATGAACAATCTGACGGGTTTCCTTTCTTATAGAACTACGTCTGTATTTAAGATAAGCCACAGGATAAATACCGGCAAATTGAAAAATGGGATGTCGATATCTAGTGCAAATTCAGATTATGTTCCAAATCATGCTGAAATGTTTCATTTCTTATTATTTACATTATTTATATCCAGTATGTCCAACATAACATAAAAATTCTCAGATCATCTAACAAGGTGATAAACAAAATACATCAAAAAGTAAAAAATAATAAAATAAAGCTTACCCCAAAAAAAGCATAGCAACCAATGCAACAAACAACAATAGCAATAGCCCGTTCGTTAGACAGTAAGATCAAAAACATTTCTAAGCTTAAAAACATTAGATCCCATTTTTGCTTGGTGCCAGGCAGTTCTCCTTGGGGAAGGCATTCTAAAGGCAAGGAGCCAGAATCGAAAAGTTGGTCTCTCCAGTTGGCACCGGCCACACTTTAGATTTCAGGAAACCCAGACAAAGATCTTAATGGATGGGCAGATGGATGCTGGAGAAGAGTGCCCAACAGATATCAGACTAGTGATATCATAGCAGCAGAGGGGGAGGCAATGTGTGGCACCATGCTGGCAAGCAGCAGCTTTGGAGAAAGGCCCTGGTTGCCATCAGGTGGGGGCCCATTGGTGGCCCCTTGCTGAGGGCCCACTGAAGACGGTGCTGCCCTCCACCTGACTTAGCTGGGAAAGACAGAAAGACCTGGGAGTCATCATCAGCATACTGAAATGTCAGCGTTTTTATTGGCATGGACATATTTAATATTTTAAAGGATGAAGTAGAGGATGCTTCTTGTAGCTCGTTTAGCATAGTGATGTAAGAATGTGATCAGAGAGCCAGGAAGCCCCTGGTTCAAATCTCAGTTAAACTATGAACTTACTAGGTGGCCTTTGTCAGGAGACTATTTCTCAGCCTCTTCCTTCCCTCTGTTCACCTGCAGTGCATGGAGGAGAACACTGTACTACCTTTCAGAACTGTTGTGAGACGTGCAGAGCTTAGAATGCTTGCAATACACCATTTGTTTATATGCTCAATATCCCTATTCTTTAGTTGCCTGCCTCATATATATACAGCTAAAGCACACTTCTAGGGTGAGTCTGATTTTGGAGAGATGCTGAAATGATGACATTGCTATAATTTGAACCTTAAAAATCTTGTCAGAGTCCAGTTATACAGTTTCCCCAAGTCTGCTATTTGGTTTGCCACAGTGATGGCTTTGAGGCACTGCAGGTTAGAGCTGGGGTAAATCGGTTCACAACTCCAGATTGGTTGTTGTTTGTTTGTTTGTTTGTTTGTTTGTTTGTTTATAGAAATATTTCTTTAACACTGTATCTTTAAAAAAAATTAGGTGGTGCACAATGTTAAAACATAAAATGACATTTTAAAAATACAGATAATCATTAAGTTGACTAGCTAACAACAACAACAATAAGGCTCCCAAGTCCTGTTGACATAAAAAGGTCTTCAAGGATGCTTGCAAGTAAAATGTGAGGATGCCTGTTGAGTCTCTGCTGGAAGAGTATGCAGAGGATAACTAACAGCATTCCTCCAAGGAATCCTGGGTCTTAATTGGTCAATGCTTTGTATATCAACACCAGAACCTTGAACCTGGCCTGGCAGCATATATTCAGCCAGTCTAGATGTTTTATGAGAGGTGTTACATACTGTTGGCCATCTGCCATCATCAGCCATCTACCTAACTATCTAGCCTTACGTAGAGTGTACCACATTAATCCAGTCTTGAGGTCAACCACTGCATGGAATACTGTTACCAAGTGATCATGATCCAGATATGGCTGTAGCTGGCATACCACATGAACCTGTAAAGTGATTTCCCAGAGGTCAGTTGGGCCTCCAAAGTTACATACCTGCTCCTTTAAAGGGAGGGCCACTTTGTTGTAGCTGTCAACTTTCCCCCCTTTTTAAGGGAAATTCCCTTATTCCGAATAGGATTCCTCGCAAGAAAAGGGAAAAGTTGACAGCTATGCACTTTGTCCAGAACAGGCAGCTGGTCTATCTTCCGGACAGGCCAGTGGAAGTAAACCCCAAATTCTCATTTTGCACCACACATACATTTTAGCAAACCAAAAGTATCCATTTCAGCTTTAAAATCTGTAAAGATCAAGGACAGCAACGAGGGAGATTTATGCCAAATTAGCCTATTACTGCTTGTGATTTGGAACACTTGGTCTTGATTCAGTGTTACATTCACCCATCTGCTGGTCGCTTTTGTCTGTTATCTCTTGCTTCTGATTACCCAGGATTTGCTTTATTTGTCTACTTTCGAATATGTATTTGGTCATCCTACTTCTGAGCTACTTCAAACAGAACTAGATTGTCTTATGTAGATAAGATCTTATAAGATATGGAGTAGGATTTCTCGCAACAAACAATTGACTTAACAAAGAGCAAGCCTTCAGAAAAGCATCTAGTTTCTTAATTTCCATTTTGATTCTAAGGTCACAGGTGACAGTGGTCTTTCATCCCCCCCCCCCTTATGCATCCATAATGTGCCAACAGACGTTTATTAGCTGTAGACATTAAGTAGGGCTAATTCTTCTTCATAGTTTTAAACATTGTTATTTATGAAGCAATAAATAGGTTTTAATACTGAGGTTCAGTTTCTTCACTGGGCATCAGAATATCTGCTGTACATTATGAAAAATAATATCCAGAAACAATTCATGCCAGAAAAAATATTCAATAAAAAGTAATAAGGGTTGCTTTTTGAAAAAAATAAAATAAACTTATTACTGTGGATCTATTTCTTTTTGTTCCAATCTGGTGTCCAGGAAAATATATTGGATACAATTGGAAAATTAATGTTAGGTTTTTGTTTTTGTTTTTAAAAAGAATAACTCTCAAACTTGCCCAAAAAAGTCAATCCTATTCAGAAAATGCCCCATTAAGATCAGTGGGACTTATTCCCAGATAAATGAGTATAGGATACCTTCTCCCAAGTTTTGGGAGGGTGGGGATAGGATTAAGCATGTGTTCAAGCAGACATACAGAAAGTTTCCTCGGAAGCGACTTGCAAGGGTGGATGTATTGTTCAGAAGAGCAAGGGTTTATTGCATGAAATACATCCTTTTTGAACAATAGCAAACTGGTATACAGTATGGAGGGAGAGGACTAATGCCTACTGTCTCCACCCTGACCTCCTTGTGTAAGGGAGTTGTGTTGGCCCCTAAGAAAAAAAATCCAAATCCTGTATTAAAGGTAAAGGTAAAGGGACCCTTGACCATTAGGTCCAGTCGCGGACGACTCTGGGGTTGCGACGCTCATCTCACTTTGTAGGCCAAGGGAGCCGTCATTTGTCCACAGACAGCATGACCAAACCGCTTCTGGCAAACTAGAGCAGCGCACAGAAACGCTGTTTACCTTCCCGCCGGGGCGGTACCTATTTATCTACTTGCACTTTGACATGCTTTTGAACTGCTAGGTGGGCAGGAGATGGGACTGAGCAACGGGAGCTCACCCCATCGCGGGTATTCGAACCGCCAACCTTCTGATCGGCAAGCCCTAGGCTCTGTGGTTTAACCCACAGCGCCACCCGTGCCCTGTAATAGGCTGGCCCAAATATCACAAAATAGTTCACAAGTTTTGAGTTCTCCATACTCAGCGCGGGAGGGAGGGGGCGGAGAGGCGGCCCACCGGGGGCACCGAGGGATTGTCGCACCAGGGCGGCCGATCCCTTTAAAACGGCCCTGTTAGTAGGAATCCCCATTGTAAAGTGAATTATTTCAAATTGGACTAGACGAACCTTTGGGTCTCTTTCAACTTGACAGTTTTATGAAATCAGCTCCATGGTTTCTATGAAATGAATGTGGATATTGAATATTGGCAATGTACTTGACCCCTGCATTTTCTATCTATGCCACTGACATTGTATTTACTGCAAAAATAAAATAAAAAAGTTTTCTAGATAGTTAAGAAACATTAGAATCAAGTTAATATTGGAAGCTACTGAGTCACACAATTCCATTTAGCCCAGTATTGTCTACACTGGCTGGCAGTGATTCTCCAGGGTTTCAGGCTGGGAATCCTTCCCAGCCCTACCTGGAGATATCAGGGATTGAACATGGGACCTTCTGCATGCAGCCAAATGCTCTACCACTGAAATACTGCCCTTCCCTTAACTTAACAACTCTAGCACCCTACACAACAGAGAGATTTAATCATTTGCTCAGCTCTCCCAGTTACCTTTTCCCTACCCCATGTGCTGCTATCCTGCCAGTAGCACACATCATTTGCTTCCCTTCATCTCAGGAAACTAAATCTTGGGGCATATTCATTTTTCAGCAGACAGAACAGCAGGCTTGCAATCCTCAGCCCACACGTCCTTCTTGTGTGCCATTGGGGAAAAGAGTGCAAATCAAACAAAATTACTTTTCTTTTTACATTGAAATGCCATTCAAGCTGGAACAATGCTGCATTTTAATAAACATGCTGCAGGATATGTCAATGTGCTCTCATGACAGTACAAGGGGGGGGGGAAAGTATTTTAGGTGTTTCGCACTTTATAACTCTTTGACACACCCACAGTAAATAATGGCAAACTCACCTGCCATTTGATGGGGATTTTTCTGCAAGCTGACACAAAAAAGGACAATAAGCATCTGTATACCCATTCTGGCTTTAGTAGGCTTCTCTGCAAATAAATGTGAGATTTGGCTTCTTTCAAGCACTGCCACTGTATTATGAAATAAGAAAGCACTCGTTTCTTATTGACACAGCTACCTGCGCATTTTAATAGAGCTCTGCTAAATCTGTGTTCATCTGTGAATATTTCAGGTGAGGGAACTTCTTTGTGTGGGCTGCGAAGGGGGTGTGTGTCAATACTGTCTTTCTTTTCTTTGTGCACTGGAAGTACTCTCCTAAAAGCACCCCACTTCTTTTGCAAGGTTTCCAATACCCATATCAGGAAGCAGCTTACCTGGTGGGGCAGAGCTGCTGCGAGTGCTGCCTTAACTTCTGGCAAATAGGTTGCTGTTGCTTAGTGGGAGGGAGAGGTGGGAGGTAGGAGAGACAAGGAGGCAATGAGGTCAACACACTGCAAATGTACCAGTGGAGCCAGTCCAGTACTCCTGTTCTCTAGAGGCTGGAGTCTTCAGGCCAAGGAACTGAACGAGGCTCTCTAGTCCTCTCTGTCCACTCTCGGGACACATACATCCCTCCTTCAGCCATAATCTTCACTGACCCTGCACTCTCCTTGTGTGCTTTTGCCTGAGTAGAATGTGCCCTTGAACCATGAAAATGAGTCTTGCTTGTCCAGATGGACAACGGAGAGTTTGTGTTGTACACTCACCTTTAAGTTTTGCGTGGCTAGAATGTAACCTACTGAACAAAGCAGGGGTGACCTTCCAGAAGTCCTTGGACTTCAACTCCCATCAGCCCCTGCCTGCATGACCATTCTCCAAGAATAGCAGAAACTGCAGTTCTGTAACATCTGGAGTACCACAGGTTCCCCATTCCTGGTACAGTACAGAGTTATATGTAACCCACTGGCCTGAAGTCCCCGGAAGCCTGCCCACCATAGGTTCCCCACTGTGATGACAGAAAATGCTTTACATCCAGATTTTTATCTACAGACACTTGGTTGCTGCCTTACTTGTTGGAAGTGTTCAGGGGTGGAAATATTGGCAAAGGGGTGTGGACAATAGAAAGAAACAGCGACTGCATTGACACATACTGTGCTACTTACTAAAGAGCTGTGGCATCAGGTATGGGGCAAGTGGCTGTGGTTTGGGAGAAAAGGCCTCGCAGGCCAAATCAGAACCCCTGCCCAAATCTTTCCAAAGCCACTTTGAAAAGATAGGAGCAAAAGGTATTCTTATTTCTTTTGGGGAAGAGAAGGGCCATAGAGCACCAGCTTTGCATGCAGAAGGACCCAAGTTGAATCGCTGGTATCTCCAGGAAGGGCAGGGAGAGATCCCTATCTGAAACCCTGGAGAACTTCTGCCAGTGTAGACAACACTGAGCTAGATGCATCCGCTCCTTTACCCAATATAATATAATTCTCATTCAGCAAAGTCCTCAGAATGCCAGCCTCTCCACTTCACTTCCATAAACCACATATGCAGAAAGCTCTCTACTTTGCCTTTAGAACTTAGAAGGCTTACTTTTCTCTTTCCATCTGAATAGCAAATAAAACGTGTCTCGCTTGCCTGACAGGTGGCCTGCCTGTCAGAGACATTCTCTGGCATTAACACAGCTTTAATCCTGTCCCAGATGAATTGCTTTTCTCCAGGAAGTGCAAGGTCCTTGCTTGTAACCTGCAAGGCATCTCTGTCTGGAGTGCTGGTGCCAGTTTGTGAACAAGCCACAGCAATGACAGAAGAAAAGCAATGGGAAGCTTTAGTCATGCTCTCCTACTGTATGAAGGTTTGCTCTTGTTTATTCCCCCCTCCCCACACTGCTCTTCCAGCAGTTGGGTTGGAGACTGACTTAACCATGAATATTAGCTGAGAATACGGGTTACCATCAATATGCACTATTTATTTGGGAGCTCCCAGTCTATCTATTCATGTATTGAAATTTGAACAATATCCTCTCCCAAAAAGTGTGTAGGCTCCTTCCCTGATCATGAATGCGTCACCCCTTCTCTCTAGAGTTGTATTGTGCCCCCATTGGAGTTATGGGCATCTCTTGATATGGGTAAGAAGAGTGCAAGCCCCGAATCTCTTTCTGAGATCCCAAAATGGCAGAGCTGCTTCTTATGATTTCACTCTTTTGTTTCTTCAGAGACTACTACAACACAGTCAGTGTGGCATTCTGTAGCGGCAGCACTGCCGCAGCTGGGCAGGTGGGAGCAGGAACAGAAAGGAGGAGGAAGTGGTAAGCTACAAGTACAAAGGAGCAGAAAAAGACAGTTGCTGTTGCCACAATGTGAAGAAGCTGCTCTCCTGGCCTCAGCCCTGCTCCTCTACAGCCCTGCTGGCAGAACTCCCATGTGGTATTGGCGAGTTGGAAACAGCTCAGCCTTAAAACCAGATTCTTCCTCAAGGAGCCCATATAGTTTAGAAACTGAGTGGAGGACTGACTGTTGGAAACTCAGTCTTCAAACCAGTTGTTATTTTTGTGTGTGGTGTTTTTTGGATTTACCCAGAGAACTTTTGTTATTGGGCAGTATGCAAATATTGAATACAAACAAACCAATTCTGCTCAGCTCTGAAACTCACGGCACGGCTCTGGGCGAGTCATTATTTTACAGGGGTGGTTAAACCACTCTCTTCATTCCTTCAAGGAAGTTTAAGTATAAAGGCAACAAAATAATAACTGAAGTGGGAGAGTTGGCTTGCCCTTACATTGGACAAGCCAACTTTCTTGGAAAGTCCTTGAGTTTACTCTGAGAATTCTTCAAGAACACTCAGGAAAATGGATTTCCTTATGAGGTGAGCCAGAGGAAACTGGCCCACCACTAATAAAAACTTTGAGTAATTGCAGTGCTTTACCTAAATGCTTAGTATTCTTTATATATGTGTTTCCTTTTGAAGACATTTACATGAAGCACTTGGAATATTCTAAGACACTATATGCATGCTAGAGATATTGGGTGTTGTCCATCTAAGTAATATTGAGAGTAGACCCATTGTATATAATCTCCCAATGGATAAACAGTGTGACATCAGTGTCAATCAGCCCCCATGAGGCCTCTGTGGCTTTTTGTCAGGAGTTCAAAACTAACACCTGATTTTCATATTTACTGAAGGAAGTCCTCTGATCGCAGCTGAGGCCTTGGCCCAAGAATCTGATTCATGGTATACTCAGAGTAAACTGAATGGACAGTATTCAACTACTAAGGATTTCTGCTTGCACAACGGTACTTCCGCCCCTCTCATCCCCTTCTGTGTGCACCCCAGCTTCCTGGTATTTTCTCCAGAGGGTTGGGGGCGGGGAGACTGTTAGAAGCAATTTAAGGAGTGCTTCTATTTGCCTCTTGGCAAATAGAAGGGGAAGAAATGGAAGCAGTGAGAGATTTCACTTTTTTGGGTTCCACGATCACTGCAGATGGTGACAGCAGTCACGAAATTAGCAGACGCCTGCTTCTTGGGAGAAAAGCAATGACAAACCTAGACGGCATCTTAAAAAGCAAAGACATCACCTTGCCGACAAAGGTCTGTATAGTTAAAGCTATGGTTTTCCCAGTAGTAATGTACGGAAGTGAGAGCTGGACCATAAAGAAGGCTGATCGCCGAAGAATTGATGCTTTTGAATTATGGTGCTGGAGGAGACTCTTGAGAGTCCCATGGACTGCAAGAAGATCAAACCTATCCATTCTCAAAGAAATCAGCCCCGAGTGCTCACTAGAAGGACAGATCCTGAAGTTGAGGCTCCAGTACTTTGGCCACCTCATGAGAAGAGAAGACTCCCTGGAAAAGACCCTGATGTTGGGAAAGATGGAGGGCACAAGGAGAAGGGGACGACAGAGGATGAGATGGTTGGACAGTGTTCTTGAAGCTACTAACATGAGTTTGGCCAAACTGCGAGAGGCAGTGAAGGATAGGCGTGCCTGGCGTGCTCTGGTCCATGGGGTCACGAAGAGTCGGACACGACTGAACGACTGAACAACAACAAAAACAACAAGGAGTGCAGAGGGGAAGGAGAGGGAGAGAACATGCCATTGCCCAAGAAGGAATAACTGCATTGACAGAACAAGAGACTTAGTGCTACGTTGGATTCCACCAATTGAGTATATGCTGAGTTTGGCTAATGTTGGATATCACCAATTGCGATTATGATAGTGATGGTGGTGATAATGATGCATGAATAATGCTAAGCCGAGGAGAGCTGCACTATCCAAATTTGAGAAATAACCACACCACATAACACCATGAAGATGAAGCATTCTTTTCACAAGGCACCTGTTTACTATTAAAATGTTTTGTGCTGACGTTTCAGAACCAGGATGCAGATAAAGTGGTCACTGTGGCACAGGTAATGCAAAGAAGGACAAGGCTGAATGGTCTGCTGAGGAGAGGGTTACTACAGCAGGCTACACCCTTCTCCAGCACTATGCTGTGCTGTGTGCTACTACAGCTTTTTTCATGTTATGTGGCCCCCTCCAACATTAGGCTATGATTAACAAAATAAAAAGTTCACAAAATAGCATGTATAAATATGAAACCTCTTGGTCTCCTTTGTTTCCCTGCCTTTTCTCCATTGCAATGGGTAGGAATGGTGCATATATTAGTGTTGGACCAAGGAGTATCCCAGGGAGATGAGCAAGAGTGTTTGTGCACATGTGCTCATAAGGAGTAAGCAGTATGATGCCAGCACAAGGACACATACCTGCTCTACCATTTGAGCTTCCTGCTAAAATATTTTATTAAACACTGGATCAGGGCCTCACCTCTGATCAGATGGCTTTTTTCAGTGAATATGAAAATCAGGTGTTAGTTCTGGACTCGAGACGGGGACTGGCTGCCCCTGACTTCACATTGTTTATCCAATGGTGAGAGAAATGTCCTTCGGTTATGAGAGGTTATTTTCTGCTCTCTGCAAAAGTGGCTGACTTTGCTGCACACATGGAAGTTTTAATCATTACTCTCAAGCAGCCCTGGGAGAGTTCCCCCTCCCCCCTGAACATGGAAACAAGGTCTACATTACTCGTTAAGTGGGTCAAATTTCAAGAAAGTCAGGAAAACATCTTGAAAACAGCAAAAATGTAATTTACAAAGAAAACAATCCAAGCATTACTGCCAAAGAGTTTTCCAACAGGAAGGAAGAAAGAATTTCATTTTTTCCCCCACACACAGAATGAATGTACTGTACATTTAATTTGTGGTTTTGGGAGCACAGGAAACATCCCCTGGCCCGGCAGCGTTGAATGCAATGAAGTCAGTGTGTGATGTCGAGAAATGTCTCACCTTTGTTATAATTCTTGATGGCTCATGCTGATTACATCTTCTTTTATTTCTAGTTCTATAAATTGGTGCCTGGCAGAAGGCTTGGCTTTGCTGCTCACTCATTTACTGCAAGGTAGCAGAGAATTTGGCCAAACTGCGGGAGGCGGTGAAGGATAGGCGTGCCTGGCATGCTCTGGTCCATGGGGTCACGAAGAGTCGGACACGACTGAACGACTGAACAACAACAACAAGCAGAGAATTAAGTCTCAGTGCTAGAAATAGGAGCATCAGATCAATAACAAAATGCTGATGGGGACAGTGGGGATCTTCAAGCCTGTGGGATATTTTCTCCTCCTAAGCTATGGCCCCCACAGGTCTTTCTCTGTGCCTAGGTTGAGTGCTTTTGCCCAACTGGAATGCATTCCTGAACTTTGATCATTCTCATACTTGCCAAGATGTAGTATAGAGAGATGGGTGTAGGATGCATGTGTATGTAGAAATCTCTGACCTGCACCTGGCTACAGTTCGGCCCATTGTAGGTTAAAAGTCACAGATGTTGCCCTGCCCACTTTACCTCTGTCCATGTGGTTCCAGCTGTGGGGACTGAGGCTGCGGGCCTGACAATATCTACTGAAAAGTAAGTTCCACTGAATTCAGCGAGGGCATCTCCATGCTGACCTTTTGTTCTGCTCTTTCCAGGCACCGGTCCTCATGCCTTGTCTAGAGTTTCCCTCATGAAAACCTGCTCTTTAAAGCTGAAGCACAACAAACGGCAATTCGGTTTTCCTGCAGATTGGCACTTGATTCAGTTCAGCTTTAAAGAGCGGGTTTTCATGAGGAACGCTCATGAAAGCTCAAGCAAGCAAGCAAACAAACAAAAGCACTTGAGATGGAGCTTTAAAGTGTTCAACATTCCTGGAAAACACAGAGGAAAAGCAAGTGTGGAATCAGACCTGAGACTTACTCCCAGGTTGAGTGGGGTTAGGATTGTAGCTTCATTGCGTGGGTCAGGGTGCTAGGTGCTTTAATCCAGCTCCAGAAAACATCACTCAGCACTATCCTGCTAACATGGTACTCAGTCCAGAAGTAGGTACCAGACTGCTAGCAAATGCACAGCATCCTTAGTCTACCAGGCTATGTATGTATAGCAATAAATATGACACCCCCCCAAAAAACCCTGCTAAACACATATTATTGAAAACAAAGATGTTTTTTAGCTAAATATCTTTGGGCTAGATTGGAATGGCACATTAAACTCAGAGATCCACCTTCGCACCCTGCTGATATGGAGCTACTGGGGCACAGCCCTCCCACTAAAAATGGCAAGCAGTTTTTGTTTTTGTTTAATCATCCTCACAGTCTCAAAGCCACAGACTTTTTTCTGTGCCACAATCTTATATTTCCTTGAATGTATGGAGGCATAGCTGTCAATCTCCTGCTCTCTGGCCAATCACCTCTCTGCACCACTCAGACAATCCCAATCCAGCACATAGTAATGGCAACGAGGTCCCTCCCAGGCATTCCTAAGCAGAAAAAGCATGTGACTGTTTGGGCTGCCAGAAAGTCAGCCCTGGTAGGAATGCTCTTACTTCAGCTGTTGTTATGAAGCCTGTCCAGCACAGCCACTATAGCAGATATGGGAGGAGTCGGGACAGTTGTGAATACTGTACTTTTCCATGTATAAGACTAGGTTTTTTTCTTTAAAAATCATGTTAAAAAGTTGGGGTCGTCTTATACATGGGTAGTGCATAGGGTGGACGTTTGATTGGTGGCTGCCGTGGCTGTCAGCAGCTATTGGGCGTGTTATAGGTTGCAATGGCTGGTGTTGATTGGCTGGCGCTGCGATAATTGGGCAGGCGATTGGCAGCTTCTGCCGGTGAGTGGACAGGTGAGAGGCGGATTTTTGGACTCGTGCGGGTGAGCGATTTTTGGCAAAACCCCCAAAAGCTCAACAACTGTGTGCCGTCTCCCCCCATTTTCTTAAATTTGAGTCCCCAAAAATAGAGGGTGTCTTATACATGGGGGCGTCTTATAGACGGAAAAGTACGGTATATCTGTTGCCGTGAATATGCAATTATGCACAGAAGCAATGTGAGATGCTGGAAGCATTTCGTGGTAGAAGAAGTCACAGAAATAAGTGATAGATGGAGTGGGAATAGTTTGATTGACAGTGGGAAGCAGGCAATGGTTACCAAATACCTGCATATGCAAATATTTTAATACAGAGGAGGAGTGATCATGGCTTTACTACACTGAAGTGTAGGTCACAACATTAAATGGGAATAGTATTCATTATTCCCTGAAGAAGAAGAGTTTGGATTTGATATCCCACTTTATCACTACCCTAAGGAGTCTCAAAGCAGCTAACATTCTCCTTTCCCTTCCTCCCCCACAACAAACACTCTGTGAGGTGAGTGGGGCTGAGAGACTTCAAAGAAGTGTGACTAGCCCAAGGTCACCCAGCAGCTGCATGTGGAGGAGCGGAGACACGAACCCGGTTCACCAGATTACAGGACTACCGCTCTTAACCACTACACCAAACTGGCTCCCTGAAAACCAGCTTTACCCAACATGGTGCCTCCCAGACGTTTTTGGGCC
Source organism: Lacerta agilis (assembly GCF_009819535.1). Taxonomy (NCBI): domain Eukaryota; kingdom Metazoa; phylum Chordata; class Lepidosauria; order Squamata; family Lacertidae; genus Lacerta; species Lacerta agilis. Next base: position 63,379,475 of record NC_046313.1, read on the forward strand.
ACAACTTCCCAAATTCCTAACTGTTGACCTTGCTGACTGGGGTTGATGGGCACTGGAGGTCAACATCTTTGAGAGGGCTGCCCTTAGCTATCAACTTCCTTGCTGATGCAGTTGAGAGGTGTGAGATTTTGGGCTTTTTTTGTACACTAGCATCATTTGTAGGCCAACAAATGGGAGTTTGCTCATAGGGTACTATTTGGAAAGTCTGGAAAGGAGGGCTGCACCTAGAATAATGTGCATGGTAATAGGATAATAACACAAGGACTACGCCCTTAGATTACAGTCATCAGATATTTGGCCAGTGTGCATTGCTAAACAAGTACTTAATTCCACATTGCTGAAGTCAATGGGAAAATAGAGAGCACATTAGGAATTAACTGATGGAGAAGACTAATGAATGAGAGAAATAACTTGACATGTCTCCAGATACATTCTCAGAAAAACCATGGATGGTGATCTCCCTCTTTTGGCTGTTTGGTTTCCATAATCCTTCATCTGTGCTGCTATGCAACTTAATCCAGTAGTGATTACAAACTGCTTTGATACCCTTGGCTGTAAGAGGCTTTAAGAGGACAATGTATTATTGTTGTTAGGTATTTTCAAGGACAAAGCTGGCAAAGAAATAAGTGTGGAATGCTGGACTCGGTAGCACTAGGCTGAGTGTACAGCAAGCATATTGCTCTTATTAACGTAGCTCCTTTTGGCCTTTTTTTTTTGCTGCTTTTACAACAGCTGTGCTCCATCTTTGAGGCATATTTGTCTTTATCTTTCACTGTTTTGTCATCATTGGCAGATGGCAGAAGGAATCTTAGGTGGGGTTGTTCTTTTAGCAAATTAAACAATGACCCAAGGTTTACTCATTCCTTCCCCTCATGATTTCAGATTTCCATTTCTTCAGCTTGGTTGAGACAAGACCTCTTTGCTCAGAAACACAAGGCGATGGAGCATGGGGTCAACTGGAGCTGTGTGGCGGCCAATTCACATGAGCACATGGACTGGTGTGGGTTGAGTCAATCTTTATTCAAGCTGGTGGTTTGATTATTTTGTCACTCGCTCAGTTTATCCATCAAGAAGTGTTTAGTTTTATAAATTTTAAACTCAGGTGTGAGCCTGCTCCTAGATGTTCATACTTAAGAACCAGTACTCAATTGGAAGTGTCAGTGGCTACCAATTTAAGGAAGAATTAAAAATGCTAATATTGACCTACGGAGCCCCAAATTTCTGCATCTGGATACCTACCCCATTTGAATTTGCCTGATTATTGATATATTCTCCAGAGACTCGAAGTGGAGTGGGTGACTCAATTGTGGTGCCATGAGTTGGGGATGAGGCTACTGAGGTCTATCAGCCATGCTGGCTGTGTACTGAATACCAATTGTTGGGAATCACAAGCAAAGAGAGTGCTGTTGCCCTCAGGTCCTGCTTGTGGGCTTTCCACAGACACTTGGTTGGCCACTGCAAACTCCATGAGCCTTTAGTCTGATGCAGACAAGCTCTTATTACACTCACCTTTTTCTAGCTGTTCATCAGCACCCTCCTTTTAAAGGCACCTTCCCTGTGAAAACACTTAATGGGATTCAGAATCTCTGGAGTATATTTTCTGTTGCTTATTTGAAATGACTTTCAGTGCATTATGTTTTGTGTCCTGCTGTCACCACCGTTTTTATTATTTTGGATTTAATCCTTTGTGCGTGCCCTTTTATTGTATCCAAAGTATGTTGTCTCCCGGATCAAGACTGAGGTGGGATATAATAATAATAATAATAATAATATTTATTGTTTGTACCCCGCCCATCTGGCTGGATTTCCCCAGCCACTCTGGGCGGCTTCCAACAGAAACCAAATACAACAATATCAAACATTAAAAACTTCCCTAAAAAGGGCTGCCTTCAGGTTTTTTCTGAATGTCAGGTAGTTGTTTATTTCCCTGACCTGTGATGGGAGGGCGTTCCACAGGGCGGGCGCCACTACCGAGAAGGCCCTCTGCCTGGTTCCCTGTAGTTTTGCTTCTCGCAGTGAGGGAACCGACAGAAGGCCCTCGGCGCTGGATCTCAGTGTCCGGGCTGAATGATGGGGGTGGAGACGCTCCTTCAGGTATACAGGACCGAGGCCGTTTAGGGCTTTAAAGGTCAGCACCAACACTTTGAATTGTGCTCGGAAACGTACTGGGAGCCAATGCAGATCTCTCAGGACCGGTGTTATGTGGTCTCGGCGGCCACTCCCAGTCACCAGTCTAGCTGCCGCATTTTGGATTAATTGCAGTTTCCGGGTCACCTTCAAAGGCAGCCCCACATAGAGCGCATTGCAGTAGTCCAAGCGGGAGATAACCAGAGCATGCACCACTTTGGTGAGACAGTCCGCGGGCAGGTAGGGTCTCAGCCTGCGTACCAGGTGGAGCTGGTAGACAGCTGCCCTGGATACAGAATTAACCTGCGCTTCCATGGACAGCTGTGAGTCCAAAATGACTCCCAGGCTGCGCACCTGGTCCTTCAGGGGCACAGTTACCCCATTCAGGACCAGGGAATCCTCCACACCTGCCCTCCTCCTGTCCCCCAAGAACAGTACTTCTGTCTTGTCAGGATTCAACCTCAATCTGTTAGCCGCCATCCATCCTCCAACCGCCTCCAGGCACTCACACAGGACCTTCACGGCCTTCACTGGTTCTGATTTGAAAGAGAGGTAGAGCTGGGTATCATCCGCATACTGATGAACACCCAGCCCAAACCCCCTGATGATCTCTCCCAGCGGCTTCATATAGATATTAAAAAGCATGGGGGAGAGGACAGAACCCTGAGGCACCCCACAAGTGAGAGCCCAGGGGTCTGAACACTCATCCCCCACCACCACTTTCTGAACACGGCCCAGGAGGAAGGAGCGGAACCACTGTATAACAGTGCCTCCAGCTCCCAACCCCTCTAGCCGGTCTAGAAGGATGTTATGGTCGATGGTGTCAAAGGCCGCTGAGAGATCCAGCAGAACTAGGAAACAGCTCTCACCTTTGTCCCTAGCCTGCCGGAGATCATCGACCAGCGCGACCAAGGCGGTTTCAGTCCCATGGTGAGGCCTGAATCCCGATTGGAAGGGATCCAAATGGTCCGCTTCTTCCAGGCGTGCCTGGAGTTGTTCAGCAACCACCCTCTCAATCACCTTGCCCAAGAATGGTAGATTTGAGACTGGGCGATAGTTGGCCATATTGGCCGGGTCTAAAGATGTTTTTTTAAGAAGCGGTTTAATGACCGCCTCTTTCAGCGGGGCTGGGAAGGCTCCCTCACAGAGGGAAGCATTCACCACCCCGCGCAGCCCATCGCCCAGCCCCTCCCGGCTAGCTTTTATAAGCCAGGATGGGCAAGGATCAAGGAGACAGGTGGTTGGTTTCACTCGTCCAAGCAGCCTGTCCACATCCTCGGAGGTATATTAAAGAAAAGCAAATATATTAGCACAAGCCCACTGATTCAGATGCATGCCCTCCATGGAGCCTTCTGGGGCTAAGCCTTCTCCCCAGGGGCAAATCATGGGCAGATCACAGGGTCAAGTAGCATCAGCCCACTGCTCCTTGGTGTGGACTCCTTTGGCTACCACCACAAAGGAATAGCATGGGAGGGCAGGAGAGCTAAGAAGGGCATGAGTAGGGCTGCTTTGTGTGGTGCAGAGGCCTTTGGTAGCCTGCAGTAGTCAATGCAATTGTCCACTAAAAATCACAGTGGTTTGCTGGCATCCCCACAGCATCACAATTTGCTCTTTCTAGCACAAAAACCTCTTCCATAGGAATCCACTTGCGCTTTGTGTATACGTAAACTATGCCTCCTAAAATACCCTGTTTGTGTAGGGTCCACTGATGACCAAGTTAATATTTTGATGATCTCTAAGTAATCCCAGGTGGAAGGAATGGACTACCAATTTCGATCACTCACACACAAAGTCAGTGAATCCATCATTATTAATCATGCTGTCAGTTTTAATACCGGGGACATTACCTCACTCAACACTCATAGAAAGGAGCTGCCAAAAACGATGATGTCATCATCAACAGGCACATCTAACCACGGCTGCTGATTGCTAGAGCTAAGTACAAGTTAATAAATCCCTTGGTACCTGGATATGCAGTGGAGTTTTATTACAATGCAGGCAATCTGTGATACTGCTTTAATTAAAGGGCCTGAATGGTGGGGGAAGTAAACCCAGGGCAACTTTTCCCTATTTAGGAAAACTGTAAAATATAATTGTCCCAATACATTTCAGATCAGCATCCTTCAGCTGCCATGTAAAATCAGTTTTTATTTTGCCACCATGCTTCTTGTAACAAAAAATTTTTATACCAGCACTTTCACATTTGAGCCCACTCCCCAAAACACTTGGAAGAATAAAAAAACCCCAAAAACCTCTGTTTGGATTTTATAGATTTATCCACTAAAGTCAAATTCAGGCATTGAATGCCTTCCTCAGAAATATTGCAGTGTCTTTTTTAAAAAATAAATCATCAGCATTATTGATTTGGACAGAAATGATTATATTTTTGACCTGGGCTGAAGTTTCCATTGAGCAGAGATTGAATGTGAACACAGAAGACCAGATGGATTGTTCCAGCTGTCTTAAATGAGATGGTGGTGCTCTCTTTCCTTCATGAAACCCTGAAGTCTAACCCTGAGAACTGCTTCCTGATTGTCAATAGCCACTGCTTGGGCCAGGTTCTTCAGAGAGTTTTGGCAAGCTTGGAAGAAACTGTTTCAATCTGGCTTCAGGCTTGCTTTGGCACCAACATAGCTTTGGACATTCTTATTAATAACCTGCATTGGGAGAGAGTTGGGAGGAGTGTGGCTCTGCTAATTCTCTCTGAGATCTCTCAGTGGCTTCTGATACCATTAACTATGGCAGGTGTGAGGAACCTCTGGTTCATGGACCAATCTTGGCACACCAAGGGGTTCCAGTTTGGCCCTTGTGGCCATTTTAATATGCTCACCTGTCAGTCATGTGGCATCACCTTATGAGGGGAAGTTGATGGGCACAGTGATTCCCCTGCCCATCAATTGATGGGTGAAGAGTGATCCTGCTTGGTCACTATTTCCCTCCACTTGTGCTGGCCAACTTTGATAAGTGAACATGATATAAAGATGCCAGGCAATCAACAGGTGGTCCCAGTCACCTGTCAGAGTTAGCACATGGGGGTTGGGGGAGAGATAGATCTGGCCATAGGATCCAATTGCCAAGGAGCTGGAGACAGAGTGATATGATGGCTCTGCTCCTACCTGCAGGTTTGCCTCCAGAAACAGGCATTTGGAGACTCCTGCTCAGCCCCTCGGCAGTTGCACTCTAGAGGCCCCCAGAATCCCCTTCCATTCACAGTGCTATTGGACATCTATATGAATCTCTGGGTGTGGTCACCAGGAGGTTTGCACCTAGCTGCCATCAGTATGTGGAGGACGCCCAGCTCTGCCCCTCTATATCATCTAAACCAGATGTAGCTGTCTTAGTGTTGAGTCAATCCCCCGAAGCAGCGCTGGACTGGATGACAGCCAGCAAACTGAAGCTGAATGATGGAGGTGCTTATGGTAAATGACCTGCTCCAGATGGAGATATACTACTGCTGAAGGTTTGTCATCATTCCCTACTCCACCCAAAAGAAAATCACAGGCACAATACCCACACCTCACAAAAAAGCAAAACCCAGGCAATACTCCTTCCCAAAGAAAAGGCCCAACACATACACAAATCTAAGAAAACACTTAGCCTTCTACACCGGCCAATAGGCAAAACAACCCTTGTCCCCCGAATTTACCAGGCAGCAGCAGGGGCGCCTTCTTTTCCATTTCTGAAGAGTTTTAGAGGACTTACAGTTACTCTGATCCCTTCTTTCTTTTCCTATGATAAGAAAGTGGACGCAGAGACATTCCTCAGTGAGATATCTACAATACACTCGGCTTTCCTGCCAGCCCAACTCTGCCAGTGGTGGGTTGTTTTTTTTAAGTCCTAAAACCTCATTTCAAAATAAAATAATATAATATTTGGGGAGAAAAGGGGGCTTGGTGGGCACCAAAGGGGTACCTGAGGGCTCTATGGCACCCACAGGCACCAGGTTGGGAACCGCAGCTCTATTGTATCTGCTGTGCCAGGGATGTTTACAAGCTTTGTTTTGTGTTCCTTAACTGGAAGTGAATTTTAGAATGACAGCAGTCTGTTATAGTCCTTTTTTTTGAGCTTGTGTATCTGTGCAGATTCATATCCTGCTGTCTTAACCCACACTGCCTGTTTGTCCTCCTCTTCCCCTCTCTCCTCCCCCCCCCACCACTTCGCAAGCTCCCTGTTTCTTTATTTGTTTGGTGCATATTCTTTAAATATTAGATTATGTTTTCTCTGGGGCAGGGTGTGCCTTTGTGTACTTCATCTTCACGCTGCCTGCTCTCATGAGGCCCTGAGGCCTGCTTGGGGTCCTTAGGTGCCACTGCAGTTGGAATAATGAATGAATAATGGATGGGAATTTTGCCTCCTGGGCCTATCTCCAAATATAACTGTAAAACGAGACAAACAAGGTATTCACAGGGTTGCCAGATTCCCATGTCGGCATCATCATAACTGCTCCTGGGCTTATAGAGTTCTTTGCATGAAAGCGTAATTGAAGGAGGACTAGTGTAAGCTAACAGAAAGCTTTGAACACAGGGGCAGACCTAGGGATTTTCACACCGGGGAAAACTTTCAAACGCAGCTTGCATGAACTCAGATCCATTTACCTTTCAAATGTTTATAAATAATATTGCTCTCTATTTGTGCTATTACAGACTTTTTTGAGGGAAGGGAAAGCTTCATGTCTTCACCATATCCTATCACCTCTCCTTAGCTCTTTGACGTTGTCATCGCTCAAGTAGTCTTCACAGCATCAAAAGATGATGACATGAAAACACAGGTCCAGAAGGGAAGAGGGCATAACTGCAAGGTAGAATTAGCTGTGATTTAGGAACAGCAACAACAGCAACACCCATTACCTAATAACAGCACAAGGAATTCAGAAATTCATTGGCTAATGAGGTGGCTTTTGGATAAGCTGCTTCAGCTTCCAAGGCTTTTCAAAAAGAAGCTCTCACTTCTTAAAACACCTCTTTTACACAGGGATGAATGAATGTAGTAATATGAACAAAGAATTGTTGTTTTTTGCCACACATTGTATAGGTTGGAGCTTTGCTATTCATGATCTCAACAAGTGGAAATGCCAAGCATGTCATAATTGTATATATTTTCAGATAATGGTGGCTCATTCCCTTATCTTCTGAAAGAATTTGGGCAACTTACGTGATTTCTAGACATGCCAAACAAGAAAATTTGTGACGGGTCAAATTTCTTCACATTCTTGATGTGATGCAGTACAGTGCTCTGGGCTTGTGAGAGCACAGAGCATATTTCCCTTCCAGCTTCATTTTGCTGTAACTATTCTATTTCTTTTAAAGTGAAGGGTATGGAATGTGTGAATATATGTAATCGAATGCATGATGTCAGAGTCACTAAACAATATCCTGTTGACAATTCCCATTCTGCATAGAATATTGTCCTGGCACAGCTGCAAAACTTCAACGAATATAGCTTTAATAATAAAAAAGGTGAATAACATGCAATCAATAACATATTAAGTCTAAATTAAATCCTTACACCAGGCATGTAATATAAAGTATGACCAATGTTTCTTTAATCAAATGGACTATTCCTAAGTTTAACCACAGGGACAGGAGGCAGGTTTGAGATGCAGGTTATGTATAATTGCTGCAAAAGTTGTTTGCAATTTGTTTGTTGTCTGCTTGACTAGGTGAGAATCACCCTCATTTCATTACTATGCAAGCAAAGGAGAAGCTGTGCTTAGGTGGAGAGAAGGATGGCACAAAAAAGAAAGGGGGGGGGAGTGAACACTAAAATCAGCTGGTCTGGATGCAGCCATAGTCAAAGGCTGTATAAATGATGATTAACCAGTGTGTTGCCCTGTGCTTACCTCTTGCCCCTCTAGCCTTTAGGTTTGCATATATTCAGTCCTATTTGGTATTTGTGGCCCATTGTTAAATCCATTTCAGCTGCATTCCTATACCCACTTATCTGGGAGTAATAGCTCCCAGTAGTAGAGCATCTGCATAACTGCCAAGGGCCCCAGGAAAAGTGGGACATCCTGGTTTTTCACGTGAGATTGCAGAGGCCATTTTTGGTGCCTCCACAAAAGGAGGTTTATACTTAACAGGAAGTACGTGCGCTACAATATTCATGTATGTGAAAATACCATCAAAAGGAGAGCAAGTCGGAAGTAATCAGTCTTACTGTGAAATTCGATCTAGAATAAATCTACCCACAGACAGAATCTGAAGTGGAAAACAAATTCAGGTGCCTTTGTCTCACGGCTCAAGGTTTACAACATTTCTCAGGAGAAAAGATGGTCTTTTGTTAGTGTGCTAATTCATTTAAATGTGTGTACATCTTTTTGTGACCAGTGTTTATTTCCTCCCCCCATTCAGATTCATAATATACACATTCCTCACATAGAATTTGACAGAGTATTAAATTTAAACTCTCTGACAATTAGCACATGCTATTAATAAAATAACTGATAATGTTTGAGTACATTAAAAAAACAGAATTGAAAGATCCATTATACCTTCTCCAAAAGGCGATAAGCTGATTCTCCTTTTCAATCAATAAACTCTTTTTCCACATCTCTTCCCTTAATTTAACATAATGTGTTAGTTTAATGAGACTCATATTGTTCTTAACCATTCTTCAATAGACAAAGTGTTTGCAAATTTAGCTCTGAATACTAAATACCAGACTAATTCCTTGGGAACAAATTGGAAACCAACCACAATTCCTAATACACTTGACATCATAATAGAATATCCTACTTTCCCACTTATTACATTTACCACATTTCTTATACAAATCTTATGCCCCCAAAATCACCACAAACCATTTAACATTGGTCACAAAATATGTGTGCATTTATCATGGTCCGTTTCCTGACTTGAAAACTGGCCTGAAAACATTCCCAAATGTTTGGATCTGTTTAGAACTGGGCAAGAAGCAAGCTCAGTTGGCTCCAGGCATCCTAGAGTTACCAAAAGCCTCTCTTTGCTGGAATTTACATTGACTGTACAACATTGGTTGGGAACATTTTTTCATCTGAAGGCCTCATTCTCGCATGGCAACCTTCCAGGGGCCACATCTCAGTGTTGGGTGTGGCCAGAGGCCAAAGTGTGTGTCTTACCTTTGTATATTGTGTTCTAGACACTCCAAGTGTTCCTATTTTCCAGGAGCAGTCCCAGATTTACAGAAGCCACCCCGCTTTCTGATTTGATCTCTGAACGCCCCACTTTTCCTTAGGACATCCTTATTTTCATTGGAGAAATGTTGGAGAGTATGGAGTTATGTCACCCCCAAGCCAAGGAGATAAGTAACTATACAACCTTTTGAAGACACCTGAAAGTAGCCCTGTATAGGGATGTTCGTTAATGTTTAATGGGAGGCATACTACTACTACTACTACTACTACTACTACTGAATAGGAAGTCCTTATTTTCACTGGAGAAATGTTGGAGGGTATGGAGTTATGTGACCCCCAAGCCAAGGAGATAAGTAACTATACAATCTGTAGAAGACATCTGAAGGCAGCCCTGTATAGGGAAGTTTTATAATGTTTAATGTTTTGTTATGTTGCAAGTTGTCCAGAATACTGGAGCAACCCAGTCAGATGGGTGGGATTTATTTATTTATTTATTTATTTAGTTGTTGTTTGTTGTTGTTGTTGCTGCTGCTGCTGCTGTTGAATAGGATGCCACTATTTCTAGTGGAGAAATGTTGGAGGGTATGGTATTCCAGCTATATAAAAGCCAGAGGTTTTTAAACTCTCTCTCTCTCTCTCTCTCTCTCTCTCCCACACACACACACACACACACATAAGGAAACAAGAGGCATTATCGCTCTTCATTGATGTATTTCATCCAGGCCAAAGCACTCAAGGAGGGCCTGGAGCAAGGCTGGTTAGAGGTGAGACTTATGTGACTTAGGAAGAGTTTTGAGGACTGAATAGAGCATTGGTCCCCCAACCCTGAGGTTTCCCACCCTACTGTAGACAAGCCAATCCCAGTGATTCAAACATATTTTACTTTAGCATGTGGATCTTGGGACACTTTTATATATTTCCACTTATAAAGGGGGGGGAAAACCATGAACCCATAATTATCATAACAGGGTCTAATGAACAATACTGTAACATCGGGAGGAATTCAACAACAGCACTGTTACAGATGTTCCATCAGTGAAACCATTTCTAGTTGCTCAGTGGAGAATCTCCTGTCTCCTCTCTCCTTATGCTGTTCTGGGGGTTCTCCTAATGTCCCCAGAGCCAATTTGTGGAGGGAAGGGGATAGATTACGTTCCATCCACCCACCCCTCCCCCTTGCATAAGGAACAGTGAGTCAGGGAGTAACATAAACATTTGCTAACTCAGAAGCATGTCAGCACTAATAGGAGTTGCACATGTAAATTCCCTTAGGTGTAAAGTTGGGGAGGAATCTACCTCATGAAATGACATGCCAACAAGCTACTAGTGCCAAGAGCACAGCTGAAGAATGTCCTGCCTAAAACAATCTGAAAGAAAAGTTTGAAACGATATCCTATGGCAAGGCAAGGAAAACTAACATCTTTGCAGCCTGTTTGCTTTTGGTTTAGTTAGCATGCTAGTGATTTGGCTGAATTAATACAAAAAGGGTAAATGACAATTTAATGAAAGAAAAGACCCCCACCCAGGTCAAACAGTGCTTGGCACTGTTGCTCAAAACATATTATGAAAGCTCATTTTATTGAAACAAAACCCATATGCTTCAGTTTTGAAATGTTTCTAGCTCTCAGTTTTTGCATGCTGAAAGCTACTATTCTTCCTTAATTATTATTTTTGCACGAGACAATGACAGCTATGTATTTTCTCTCAAGTGCATAGAAAATTGTGAGGACTGTGCAAAAGTTCAAAGCTTTAACACTTCAGCTAACCACAGGGGGGCTCTGCGCTTCAGAAGGTCTCTGGGCCTGCAAGCACTCTTTTTCTGTTACCTTCAGCACCTTAGAAATTAAGGCTGTTTAGTCAAATTAAGAAATATCGGTTCTCCAGAATCCAGATGTGCTGCTGCCATGCTTCAAATCCTCATGGAGGTCCCAAATCAAGATACAACCTAAAAGAAGCTTAAATGGATGAACTACCAGCCTCCCTACTCTGAATCATAGAATTGTAGAGTTGGAAGGGATCATGAAGGTCATCTAGTCCAGGCCCCTGCAAGGCAGGAATCTTTTGTCCAACATGGGGCTCAGACCTATGACCATAAGATTAAGAGTCTCACAAATCGGGTTCTACCATGAGTAAGAGCACGTGTTGCGATCGGGACCTGGCAAGACACATTCCCTTCCTGTGGGGGTGGGGCCGGTAGCCGGCCTTAGTAGCTAAATGGTCAGTTAGGAGTTGCTGGGCAAAAGTTAATGTTGCAACTTGTGATGGACAGCTTAGCGTCCTATTTAAGCCTCAGCACGTAGGGCGTTCCTTCTCTTGGCTTCGGCTGCTGATCACATCAGATTGCTTCGCTGAGACTGCTTCACGGTTGTATTGTTCCTGGCCTTCTTATCCCGTTCAGCCCTCATTCCTACCAGTCATCCCTTAATTATTCTAATTGCTTAATTCCTTCCCCGTATTTCCCGTTCTTTCCCCCCCTGCTTTCTACCCCCCCACCCCCTCCCCCATCCCTTTAGAAGTCCCTGCGGGCTATCGGCGTTTGCCGCTTTTGGCCGTAGGATTGCTCCTGGGTGGCGATAGCGGGCTGGTGGCCGGGGAGGCTTGGATCCTCCGCCGGTGGCGGGCCGCCCCTGCGGCCTCCTCACGAGGAGGCTTATCGGCGTGAGCCTTCGCCTGGCCTTTTGTTTTGTCCCCCCCCCCACTCGAGCGCAGAGGTGACCGTGCTTCCCAGGCCGCCCAGGCAGGGGACTGCCCCTGTTCTGCCTCGGCGCGCCGGCCTCCCCGGTGCCGTGCCTTTCGCCGGTGCTGCGGCCCTTGCTGGGGCTGCAGCCTTTGGCGCTCGCCGTTGCTGCATCTTCCTGGCACGGCAGCCCTCTCCCGACTGAGGCTCACGGCGGCTGGCAGGCTTGCCGCGTTCGCCCGGCCTGTAGTTCCCCCCCCAAAAGCACTTTAAACTTACCGGGTCGAGGAGAGGTCCGGCGGCGTCGGGGACAGCTGCGGTGAGCTGCATCCTCGCAGCGGGTCGGCCCTCTCCCTCCCCGCTCGCGCTACCCGCGGCCGGCTCATAGCTCGGCCGCGGCGGCTCCGCGCGCTTTCCCGCGCCGAGAGCCGACTTCTCCGGCAGCGTGTACCGGGGGGACTTCCCTGAAGGGTTGCCCCGGGCTGCCTTTCGTCGGCGGCCTCCTAGGTCGTCGGCTACTGCCCGCCGCCGCGTTTGTCTTTTCGGCCACATTGAGGGCTCCTGCTGCCTTGGGAGGCGCGGGGTGCTGCCCGCCTAGCTGCGCGGTTAAAGCCCGCGGATTTCGAGCGCGGGCTGGCCCCGTTTTTGCAGGAGCGCCATTTTATTCCTGCTCCTTCCCCAGTGCCTTACTTGCGTGTGCAGCGGCCTCTAGGGGCTGTTGCCAGTATTGCAACTGATTAGGCCTTGTTGCATTAAGCCTAGTGAGTCTGCAGTGCGCTGCCACCTGGTGGTGGTAAGTGGAACTGCAGGCTTTTGAATTTAATTTAATTCTTGCTGCTTCAATTTTGTTTCATTGATTTATTTCCAACTGGAATCACTGTATTAAAATTTTGCACCTCATTGCATTCAGGATGGCGGCTAAGGACGTGGAAGCAAAGAGGATAATCCGTGGCACGTCGCAAGCTTTGCGCACACGCACGGATAGCGGGACACTGGGACGCGTGGAAGCTTTTATGGCTTCCTTAGCCAGTGATCCCGCGGCTTTGGCCCGTTTCGAGACAGGCATGGAGGGGCTCATGCGCAGCTCAACCCCGCAGAGCACCTCCCAGGCTGACATACCCCAGCCTGATAGGGTATTATCCCTTTCTGCCTCCTCGTCGGGTGAGGGTGATGATGATTTTGTTCCCCCTTCGGGGATTCTGTCATCTGCCGTGCTGGCCCCGCAACTTACGGCCACGGCTGTGGCCTCAACGCCTATCTTAGAACAGGGGGTTGCGGAGCAAGAGACCATAGTACCCAGCCGCCCCACGGCCAAGGGCACCAAACAGCCACGCAAGTACAAGAAGCGTGCTGGAGCGGCTGCTTCCTCACAACTCTCTTTTACTCCAGTTGCTGTAGATCCGGCTCTCCAAGACCAAGCAGCCGCCGCCCAGACAGCAGCCTTGAGTTTTTCCCAGCCCGGCGTCCCAGCTCCCAGAAAGTGCCAACGGAAGTCGGTCACGGGCAGACGTAGAGGTCAGAGGAAGGGCGCCCAGCCAGGCCCGAGTGCGAGTGTCGCCGCCGCTGCAGCCTTCGTCCCTGCACCACCGGCTCCAGTGGTTGTGCAGCAAGAGCCGGTTTCGGATTCCTCACCCGATGACAGCTTACCCATCCGTTCCAAGCCGCCTTCAGGAGGGAAGCGTCGTCGCAAGCGGTGCTGCGGGCATCACGCCAAGAAAGGGCGCCACGCAGATTCCTCCTCTACGTCAGGTACTTCCTCCTCCAGTTCTGATGATGAGGGGGGGAGCGCGATGAGGCTCTATTGGGGTTTTGGTGAGACGGCCTCGGGCCTCCCCAGCTGGGCACTGCAGCGAAGGGCTAACTCCCACAGGGCCAGGTATGGGGCCCCGCTAGAATATCAAGGGGGCTTCCCGGTCCCAGATCCTGTCGGTTCGACTAACAAGGCCAAGGACATCATCCCAGGGTGCCACCTTTCCTCCAGAGTGAGGAATAGGATTCTTGAAGGTCGCTTTGTCGACATATTCAAGCTGGCCCCACCGGATGATGGTCGCCCGGATCTCGAGGGATCAGCCGCTTCTTCAAAGAAGCGGGTGGGCGCAGGGAAATCCGAGCAGACTTTCGAGCGTTGGCTCGATTGTTTTCAGGTATTTGCCAGCGTGATTTCTGCTGCTTATCCCCGTAGAGCCCTTCATCTTTGGGTTTACCAGTCCATCGTTCGGATGGCATACGCAATGGCTGGCGAGGCGGCAGCCATTGCGTACGATAAAAAATTCAGGACCCGGGCTCATAGGATCACTTCGGCCCGATGGGACCGTATGGACATCAATGTGTGGTCCACTTACGTGGCACCGCATATCCAGAGGAAGGCCACGGAGCAACAAAGATATAAGCAAACCAACCAGAAAGTGGCCCGCAGGTTCTGCTGTTGGAATTTCAACAAAGGGACCTGCCAACGTTCCCCCTGCCAGTATCCTCACATATGTGAGAGGTGCGGGGGGCCACACACGGCACCGTCTTGCTTTCGACCGGGGCGGCCCTTTAAAGGGGGAAAGGGTGGCGCCCAGCAGTCCACAAAATCCATCCCCCAACCTTCAACCAGTTCCGCCAAGTGATGCGCTTGGTGAATTGGCCCATACCCCGGTTCGCCTCCAGCCCCTGTTGAAATGGTTATCCCTTTATCCTAATAAAGAGGCAGCAGCTTACCTGCGGGAAGGTTTTTCCCATGGGTTCCGGATTCCTGTATCCTCCGACCCAGTGGCTCGCAATGCTGCGGCCCAGAAGTCGGTGAAGGAGATGTCTGATGTAGCAAGGAGGAAAATTGGGAAAGAGATTGCGCTGGGCCGTATGGCCGGCCCTTTTGCGGTTCCCCCATTCCCTAAGCTGCACCTTTCCCCATTGGGAATAATTCCTAAAAAGGCCCCAGGCGAATTTCGCCTGATTCATAATCTTTCGCATCCTAGGGGCACATCTGTTAACAGCATGATTCCTTCGGAACTATGCACAGTAAAATACGCGTCACTTGACCACGCCATCAAGTTGATTAGGAAATTTGGCCCAGGGGCCCTGTTGGCGAAATGCGACATTGAGTCTGCATTTCGCCTTTTGCCCATTCACCCTCAGGACTTTTGGCTCCTAGGGTTTCAATTCGAAGGTGCCTTTTACGTAGATAAGGCAATGCCCATGGGCTGCTCCGTAGCCTGTGCGGCATTTGAGGCGTTCAGCACCTTTTTAGACTGGGCGCTGCGCTTCAAGACGGGTCTCCCGGGTGTGACCCATTACCTGGATGACTTTCTTCTGTCATCAGGACCAGATACGGGCGACTGCGCGGCTCTCTTACGAGCCTTTGCGTCGCTCACTGAGGAACTGGGCGTCCCGTTGGCAGCGGCAAAGACTGAGGGCCCGACTACCCGGCTGGTCTATTTGGGTATCCTTCTAGACACAGTCGCCCAGACGTCTAGCCTGCCAGCCGATAAACTCGCCTCCCTCAAAGGGGTGATAGAGGGGGTCCTTCCTCTTCACAAATTGACCTTGAGACAGCTGCAGTCCCTTTTAGGTCACCTGAACTTTGCCTGTCGCGTGGTGTCCCCTGGACGCCCCTTTTGTTCCCGGTTGGCGAGACTTACGGCAAGGGCAAAGGCCCCACATCATTTCATTCGTCTTCCCCAGGAGGTGAAGGAGGACCTTAGGAATTGGTTGATATTCCTTCAGGAATACAACGGGATATCCTTGTGGCAGGAAGTTTTGAACCTACGCAACGATTTCCAGGTCCATTCAGATGCTGCGGGTTCGCTGGGCTTTGGTGTATACTGGAAGGGCCGTTGGTGCGCGCAGCGCTGGCCAGAGGGCTGGTTGGGGGAGAGCATCACGCGGGACTTGACCTTTCTCGAGTTTTTTCCCATAGCCGTGGCTGTACACATATGGGTTCAGGAGTTCAGAGATCGGCGAGTTTGTTTCTGGACCGATAACCAGGCGGTGGTGAGCGTGCTGGCAAAGCAGTCGTCGCGTTCCCCCAGGGTTTCCGCCCTCCTTAGGGTTTTTGTATTGCATTGCCTTCGGAACAATATAGTTTTTTCAGCCCGATTTGTTCCGGGCATTTCAAATGACATTGCCGACGCTCTGTCCCGTTTTCAGGTGGAACGGTTCAGATCCTTGGCCCCGGAGGCGCGGGAGCTTCCGGACTGTTTTCCAGACCGTCTGTGGAGCCTTGGCAGCACGTAGTCCTGCAGGGCGTAGCGGCGTCGGTTGCCCCCTCTACTCTCAGGTCGTACAAGAAGGCCTGGGCTGATTTTGTTGCTTTTTTAGGCCAAGCGGGGTCGCCTTTGCAGGAGTCACCTCCCACGGCGGCCCAAGTTTTGGAGTACCTGGCTATGCTCTTCCAGCAGGGCCGGGCTCCGAGAACTCTCAGGATTCAGGCTGCTGCCATTTCCTTTTTTGGAAAAACCCTCTTTAATACTGACCCCTGTGCGTCCTTTTTGGTTCGCCAGGCGATGAAAGGTTGGGGCCGGTTGGGCCCGCCTCGGGTCCCGACGAGGCTCCCCATTTCTTTTGACCTGCTGACCAGAATGCGCTCGCAATTGAGACGCATTTGTTGGTCAAAGCAGGAAGCCCGGTTGTTCACGGTAGCTTTTTCCCTGTCCTATTTTGGCGCCTTAAGGGTGGGGGAGGTGGTCTTTGAGTCCACTCAGTCTGGCCCAAGGGGCTTGTTGATGTCTGATGTGACGCTGTCGACATCAGAAGTCACCCTAAAAATCAGATATTCCAAGACTGACCAGTCGGGTAGGGGGACCCTCATTCGTTTGCCAGCTACAGGGCATCATGGCCCTTGCCCTGTGCGAGATACACGTAAGTATTTGGCAACCCGGCCATCCGGGGAGGGCCCATTCTTGGTGCATGAGGGGGCCCTTCCGTTGACCAGGCAACAATTCACCAGGGTGATGCGCAAGGCCATTGCGGCCTGCGGGCACCAGGCAGATGCTTACGCCCCTCATTCCTTCCGCATAGGCGCCGCCACGACAGCCGCACACTGGGGTTTGTCAGCAGATAGGATTAAGGAAATAGGGAGATGGAGGTCCACTGCTTACAAGGGATATGTGAGACCTCAGCCATGACGTTCCTTGATGCTGCCTGTTTTCTGTTTGCAGGTCCCGTACCCATCCGAGTGTGGATCGTCGGGCACAGCATTGTGCACTGGGCCGGCGCCAGGGCTTGGGAAACGGGGCTTGCTGTTAATCTTGGACTTTTCCCAAATTTACGTGTTACGTGGTTGGGTAAGAGGGGCATGCTCTGGGATGAGCTTGTCCCACTGGTTAGAAACCGAGTTTTTTGGGTGGGTCCCCCGGATATCCTGGTGATTCAATTGGGGGAGAATGACTTACCCCGAACAGGTTGCCGTGTTATGCGCTTCCTGATTCGCAGAGATTTAAAAATTTTGGGGGCCAGCCTGCCTGACACAGTGTTGATCTGGTCACATTTGCTGCAGCGAGCTGCCTGGCGGGGAGCTTGCTCCTTAGCAGCGGTTAATAATGCACGGAGACGAATCAATGGCGTTGCGGTGAATACAGTGCGAGCCTTGGGGGGTACTGATATTCCGCACCCCGGCATCACCTTCCGGGCCACCTCCCTGTTTCGAGGGGATGGGGTTCACTTGTCCCCTGAGGGGAATGACTTATGGCTGGGGGCGATAGCTCGTGGCATTAGGGTTTGGCTTGAAGGGTGAGTGGTTTTGGCGGGAGCCAGTTGGCTCTGGTGGCGGTTAGGCATTGGTTCCTGTGTGGATTGCTGGATTGGGCGCTGCCCATCCAGAATCATGTGATGCTGGGAATTCCGCTAAAGGAATCCGGCGACTCTTATGCTTTGTCCGATGCCCCCGGTAGGGGTTAGGGCCATAAGCCGAGTCCCCGGGACCATTGAGGAAGAGGGACGCGTTGCTGTCCCCCCGTCCTTAACTCTCCTCAGCGGCATTCTCCCAATCGCTGGTTTTAGGCCAGCCTCTGTCCCGGTGTGACAGTAGTCTGAACCAATGCCTACGCAACCACTCACCGAATTTGTATTTAAATAAAGTTGTGGCCCTAAATTATTTGCCAAAAACCCAAACCAAAAATATGTCTCCTGTGTCAAGTCAATGGGGGGTGGATTGAGGTCCTCGATACGCAAATCGGGTTCTACCATGAGTAAGAGCACGTGTTGCGATCGGGACCTGGCAAGACACATTCCCTTCCTGTGGTGGTGGGGCCGGTAGCCGGCCTTAGTAGCTAAATGGTCAGTTAGGAGTTGCTGGGCAAAAGTTAATGTTGCAACTTGTGATGGACAGCTTAGCGTCCTATTTAAGCCTCAGCACGTAGGGCGTTCCTTCTCTTGGCTTCGGCTGCTGATCACCCGTCCCGCCCCCCCTTTTTTCTTAGGCCTCTGCGTTGACTTTGCTCTGCCTGTCATGGGGTCGTCTGCTTTGCAGGGGCCCAGTAGGAATTTGTCCATCTGGCCGATTGGCTGTGCCTTTTGGTTTTGCCTACTGCAGTAGCAACTTGTCACAACTTGTAAGGTTGGCGGTTAGGCATTGGTTCCTGTGTGGATTGCTGGATTGGGCGCTGCCCATCCAGAATCATGTGATGCTGGGAATTCCGCTAAAGGAATCCGGCGACTCTTATGCTTTGTCCGATGCCCCCGGTAGGGGTTAGGGCCATAAGCCGAGTCCCCGGGACCATTGAGGAAGAGGGACGCGTTGCTGTCCCCCCGTCCTTAACTCTCCTCAGCGGCATTCTCCCAATCGCTGGTTTTAGGCCAGCCTCTGTCCCGGTGTGACAGTAGTCTGAACCAATGCCTACGCAACCACTCACCGAATTTGTATTTAAATAAAGTTGTGGCCCTAAATTATTTGCCAAAAACCCAAACCAAAAATATGTCTCCTGTGT
This sequence comes from Lacerta agilis, assembly GCF_009819535.1. Classification (NCBI taxonomy): domain Eukaryota; kingdom Metazoa; phylum Chordata; class Lepidosauria; order Squamata; family Lacertidae; genus Lacerta; species Lacerta agilis. The sequence goes on from NC_046313.1 coordinate 63,398,298, forward strand.
CAAGTCAATGGGGGGTGGATTGAGGTCCTCGATACGCAAATTACCGACTGAGCTCTCCCTCTCTCAAGTGGTGTAAATGTCCCAGCTTCAGGAAGATTTGCAGGAAGCCCAATTTTTCAAACTTTGCAATTAGTGAGATTCATTTGACATCAACATGAAACTGAGCCTTTAGTGTCATTGTTCCAGTCCTGGGGAGTGTTCTTTCAATAGGGATTCAGCACGCACCTTCTGTCATCTTTAAACAGTTGCTGAAAACTTTGCTTCGCTGCCAGACTCATGTTTTGTAGACCGTTAAGAGAAACAATTTCATTAATAGATAGCTGGTGATCCATTTTAAATTTTTATATGCTTTTTTTTTAGTTGGTGTGTGTAACAGCTTTGGTGTTTTTAAATATAAAATTGTGGTGTAGAAGTATTTTTAAAATAAATAAATAAACATGAATAAACATAGAGTTTAGCAAAAGTAGTATGAAGTAACTACTTATTCCTCATGCAAACTCTTATGTGGAAATATTTTGCTCTTCCCCTGATTAGGATTGTTTTAGAGAATGTTTGGGATTTAAAACACACACACACACACACCCACACACACCCACACACACCCCTACTGAACAGGAGCACTATGTAAGTACATTAATTTTATTTATTATTATTGTCCATTTCATTTCTATACCGCTTTATATTTTTAAGAAAAAATCTCAATCTTTGAAGATTAGTTTGGAAAGTGTTGCTTTTTATAGTGATAATGAATGATAAAACAGAGATGTGAAATACTGAAAAAGAAGAAACAAGGGCAACAGCCTGATGTGATGGTTTATCATTTCTGGAGCCGATACCCCAAACCAGGCCGCTCTGAGTGCGTTATTGTGAATAATACGAGAGCCACGACGAGATCTAGACCACGTTCTCAGGAATCACTCTCCACTGCCTCATCTTGCACTGGAAATGCAGGGTCACCTGGGATTTCATGGTTCCAGCCTCTCAGCAGCTCTTACGAAAGGAAACAGGAAGAAACTGCTGGTGGGTTGGGAAACAGCACCTGTCAGAGTGAGCTGACTCATGCATACCACTTGCACTACTTCTCCTTTGTTAAATGACTAATCTAAAATAAATAAATAAATAAGAAATTTAAAATCCTGTATTATCAACAAGGAATAGGGTGAGGAGAGGGAGAGAACATTCAATTGTGCAAATAGAAATCCTTCCACTTACGGCACTATTGTCTTTGTGGCACACTGGATTCCACCTATAGCAGTGATGGCCAAACTTTGCCCTCCAGCTGTTTTGGGATTACAATTCCCATCATCCCTGACCACTGCTCCTGTTAGCTAGGGATGAGGGGAGTTGTAGTCCAAAAACAGCTGGAGGGCCATGGTTGGCCATCACTGACCTATTGGGTAAGGGTAAAGGTAAAGGTAAAGGGATCCCTGACAATTAAGTCCAGTTGTGAACAACTCTGGGGTTGTGGCGCTCATCTCGCTTTACAGGCCGAGGGAGCCGGCATTTGTCCGCTTCTGCAGACAGTTTTTCCGGGTCATGTGGCCAGCATGAGTTTAGCCGCTTCTGGCAAAACCAGTGCATTGCACAGAAACGCCGTTTACCTTACCATTTACTTCCCACCGGAGCAGTACCTATTTATCTACTTGCACTGTGTGCTTTCAAACTGCTAGGTTGGCAGGAGCAGGGACCGAGCAATGGGAGCTCACCCCGTTGTGGGGATTCGAACCGCTGACCTTTCATCGTGGGGATTCGAACCGCTGACCCCAACTCTCTCTCTCCCCCCCCCCACACACAGACCCATCCTATTCTTCTGACTGTAATTGGTTTTAAACTGATGTTAATATTCTATATTTAAATGCTGCAACCTGCCCTGGGACTTTATGGTGAAGGGTGGGTAATTAATATAATATAATATAATATAATATAATATAATATAATATAATATAATTAATATACACTGTAATGAAATTATTTAATCCTATTTTAGGAAGACCATTCCAAAACTTCACTCACTTGGTGATGAAACCCCTTCTTGACAATAAAAGTTGGAAGAAATTTTTCAGAACCAATTGCTGTTGTTTCTCTTCCTTTCCTCTCTATTACCTGATCCACAAAGAATGAATGTTAGCCCTTACAATGAGAGAAAGGACATTGGCAGGTAAATAAATGTACTTAAGTAACATGTAATCTAAGTACAATAAGGTGTAAAGTTAATTCAACATAGGTGTTTAAAGTATGATTTCTTTCTTTCTTTCTTTCTTTCTTTTCTTTCTTTCAATCTTTTTGTCTTTGCTCTCTTTTTTTGTCTGTGCTGAGATCTGCTTCCTTGTATAAATGCCATGTCAAAGGCCATGAAAACAAAAGAATCCCCTAATCAAGTGTTGGGAAATAAAGTAATGAGCCCAAGTGACTGAAAGAAGCTGTAATATAGCTAAATCAATACTTATTTATGAGGAAAAAGCAACCAATATCTTAGCAGCTGGAATTCTATTGAATAATCAATATCTGATTGCAGTTGGACCTTGCGAGAGACAGAGGCCTCATTTGCACTGTGCATTTAAGGCAGTATCATACCACTTTAAACAGCTATGACTTCCCCCAAAGAATCTTGGGAACTGCAGTTTGTTAAGGGTGCTGAGAATGGTTAGGGGACCACTATTCCCTTTGTTGTTGTTCAGTCGTTCAGTCGTGTCCGACTCTTCGTGACCCCATGGACCAGAGCATGCCAGGCACGCCTATCCTTCACTGCCTCTCGCAGTTTGGCCAAACTCATGTTAGTAGCTTCGAGAACACTGTCCAACCATCTCATCCTCTGTCGTCCCCTTCTCCTTGTGCCCTCAATCTTTCCCAACATCAGGGTCTTTTCCAGGGAGTCTTCTCTTCTCATGAGGTGGCCAAAGTACTGGAGCCTCAACTTCAGGATCTGTCCTTCTAGTGAGCATTCAGGGCTGATTTCTTTGAGAATGGATAGGTTTGATCTTCTTGCAGTCCATGGGACTCTCAAGAGTCTCCTCCAGCACCATAATTCAAAAGCATCAATTCTTCGGCGATCAGCCTTCTTGATGGTCCAGCTCTCACTTCCGTACATTACTACTGGGAAGACCATAGCTTTAACTATACGGACCTTTGTCGGCAAGGTGATGTCTTTGCTTTTTAAGATGCTGTCTAGGTTTTTCATTGCTTTTCTCCCAAGAAGCAGGCGTCTTCTAATTTCGTGACTGCTGTCACCATCTGCAGTGATCATGGAACCCAAGAAAGTGAAATCTCTCACTGCCTCCATTTCTTCCCCTTCTATTTGCCAGGAGGTGATGGGACCAGTGGCCATGATCTTAGTTTTTTTGATGTTGAGCTTCAGACCATATCTTGCGCTTTCCTCTTTCACCCTCATTAAAAGGTTCTTTAATTCCTCCTCTATTCCCTTTACAGAACTACAATTCCCATCATAGCTTTACAATGAATTCGCCTTTGTGGAAAATGGGCTGCAATCCTATGCCCACTTACTTGGGAGTCAGCCCCATTGTATTTAATTGGTCTTACTTCTCTGAGCAGATATGTATAGGATTGCACTGTTATTTTTATTTTTATTTACCACTAAAAGCTGGTTAACTTAATTGGGATATTGAAGAACAGGTGCAAAATCCATTCTAGGCTTCCTTTTCTTCCATCATTCATTAGTAACTCTTTGTCATCTGTGATGGGAGCTTGTGTGTCTCTGTGTGACGGGGTGGGGGGGGGCGTTGCACTTCTTTGAACTTTATTTAGAATTGATTTGCTACATTTGTTGGGCTGTTACTGACAAACTGTGCGCAACTGTTCCCTGTTAAGAAGTCCCTCAACTGAACAGAGGAAAGAGATACTGTATATATCACGGCAATGTTAATTAAGTGAGTAATATTGCCCTACTCATGTAATACAAAGCAATAGGACACACACACACAATAGTGTGTGTGTTTCTTTGTAGATAGTTTCAAAATTGCAACAGTATTTTAATTTCTAAAAACCTTTGAAGTTTATAAAACTGTTAGTTTTGAAAAATCCATTCTCTGTCTGTTTGTATCTCTCTCTCTCTCTCTCTCACACACACACACACACACACACACACACACTTCCCCTCAAAGCTTCTTTAAAGCTTCTGTTCAACAAACTTTACAAACTTCTATTTCCTGAGTTAGATTAATGACAACAGTATCAACTGTCCTGGCCTTCAGAAGCCTAAATTTTTAGCAAAAGTATAGCAAAATATTCAAAAACAAGGGGCCTAGAAAATTCCCTTAATTGCAGATGTTTACAGGTATGCTGCGCCTTTCCAGTACAGTGGTACCTTGATTTTCAAACTTAATCTGTTCCAGAAGTCTGTTCCAAAACCAAAGCATTCCAAAACCAAGGCGCGCTTTCCCATTGAAAGTAATGCAAAACGAATTAATCCGTTCCAGACTTTAAAAAACAACCCCTAAAACAGTAATTTAACATGAATTTCACTAACAAGACCATTGATTCATAAAATGAAAGCAACAATCAATGTACTGTACTGTAAAATAAATAAGACAGTACTGTAGATAATAAAAATAAGAATTATTATTTTTTCTTACCTTCACTGATGATAGTCATTGTTTGGATGGGGGGGGGGGCTTTATCCATTTCTGCACTCACACAATCAGTCAGTCAGTCAGTAGCTGATCTGGGTTCCACACAGTCACAAAAACAAATTAATCAAAAAAGCCTCAAAAACAAAAACACATAATAAATAGTGCCAAAAAACAACAACACAAAAAACAAAAGTGCCAAACTTAATCAGTTCCAGAAGTCCATTTGACTTCCAAAATGTTCAAGACCCAAGGCACAGTTTCTGATTGGTGCAGGTGCCCCGGAAATAATAGCTGACAACCTCATCGGATGTTCGGCTTTTGAAAAACGTTCGAAAATTGGAACACTTACTTCCGGGTTTTCGGAGTTTGAGAACCAAGACATTTGAAAACCAAGGTACCACTGTACTACTACTTCTTCTTCTTCTTCTTCTTCTTCTTCTTCTTCTTCTTCTTCTTCTTCTTCTTCTGCAATCTACTAGTGAAAGAAAGGCCAGACACCTTATGGTTACTACGTATTCTAGTGCTTAGCTGTCTCAGTTCGGGCCCTGCATTGAAAGCAGCCCAACACAATTTTGCTTCCTGAATAAGTGGACAGAAACAATCAGTGAATGGGGCATAGAACAATTACATCATCATTTTATATTTATAATTATTTATATTTTCCAGGGGTCCTTGAAACCACTATGCTGCTGCAAATTCTGGCTTTGAATGAGTGGGAACGAGGGATGGATAGTTCAGTCTATTTCGTTCCATGTGAGTGTTGCATGCATACAGTCACAAGTCTGTTCTGCCCTGTTTTCTGCAGATTTCACAAAAAAGTCACAGGAAATTCGTACATATTATGTATGCACTTCTGCTCCAAATTCGGGTTTTGTATGCATTTCCTCCAAATATATATATATTTTTGAATGCTTTTCTATGTACTTCCTTTCCCCAAATACACTTTCCCTCCCCCCAAAATCTACACCATTTTGTATGCATTTTTGGAAACGGAAGTGCATCATGGAATTTTAGAGATGCATGCAATACAACTGCTAACTGCAATCCAGTACACATATACAGTGGTACCTCGGGTTGCAGATGCTTCAGGTTACAGACGCTTCAGGTTACAGACTCCGCTAACCCAGAAATAGTACCTTGGGTTAAGAACTTTGCTTCAGGATGAGAACAGAAATCGCACGGCAGTGGCGTGGTGGCAGTGGAAGACCCCATTAGCTAAAGTGGTACCTCAGGTTAAGAACAGTTTCAGGTTAAGAACGGACCTCCGGAACGAATTATGTTCTTAACCCGAGGTACCACTGTACTGTAAATCTGGGAACTGCAGATTAGGTTGATTTGCTTTAAAATGCGGACTGAACAAAGTTATTCTCCATCCTTTGTGAGGATCCAGCACACAATACTTCATTTTCCAGGACCAGAAATTTCTTCCCTTGGCCAGCAGCAACACAAGACTGGGCTGCTATTCTTTTCCAGCAGCTTAATGAACAGCTGTTTAACTTAATGGCCAATATGTGAAGTCTCTCTCTAGTAATGGAATTAGAAGCAGACAAATAGTTGCTCCTGAAGAATGAATGATGGGCCTTTAGAAAAGGACATCTGAAGGTCAAGGATTCAATTCTGGTTTATATAGCAGGATGTTTTATTATCCACATGACTGATGTCATTATTTTTTAAAAAATTTAAATAGCTGCTTTGTTTTTCAATTGTTTCTTGGTAAGAGATAATAAGTGGCTTTGAACTCCGCACAACGGTATTGCTTGTTGTCGATTTTTATTTTTATCCTGGTGGTAATCTTGGTAGGGTTCCAGGGTGGGTGTCCGTAGGAACTGCAGTTGAATTCATTCGGTTTGCTGGATAAGCCAATGCACCTCTGGAGCTGCACACCAGCAACTTTGAAATATTGGATTAAATAAAATAAAACTTACCCACAATTCCTCTTGTCCCACTGTTTCCCCCTGTGAAATATGCTCTTTAGCACTCAATCGGATAAAACAGTAATTGGGTTTGTTCTGATCTAGAGCTAACAAGCAGGTCTCCCTTGGGAATGGAGTGGGGCAAGGGGGAAACCACTCAGATCTGTGCCTAGAAAGTGTGGGTGAGGCGGAAAACTGCTCTGACCTGTGCTTTTTAGGCGCGGGACAAGCGGAAGTGTGGATGAGCCCTTACAATACTGTAGTTGGCATTTACTCAGAGTAGTCCCATGGAAAGTAAGGAACATGACTAAGGCTGCAGTCACTATAGCCACTTCTTACCTGAGAGTAAGCCCCATTGAACTCAATGGGACTTATGTTTGAAAACAGGTGTATAGGATTGCGTTGTACATTAAGGCTACTAATTTCAATGGGTCTACAGTGAGTAAAACTTTGCTGACTACCACCCACTGATCTTGAAAATCCTGAGGAGTTTCATTCTGAATAAGAAATAGCTGGTGATTTTTAATAATTTTAACTTGGTTCCTAGTAGCTGAGTCTGGTTATCTTTGGCCAAAAAAACCAATTTGAATCCCATTTGAGGAGTATGCAATATATTAGCTTTACATGGCGATTTCAGTCAAGGAGGCTTGCAACGATTAAAATCCATGCCATGAAATAGAATAAAAACACAATAAAAACAAATGCATTGAAAATACATTAAAATATTGGGTCCACTTTTATTTCCTGTTTCCGAGTGCAGACATAAAATTCTGATTGTCCCGGTCCATTTAGAACACAGGAAAGACCCTAGGAGATCTAAATGACAACTCCATTATTATGTAGGCTTGTACGAGGCTTCACAAAATTTTCTCCACTTCACATTGTAGGGGAAAGTTATTTTTCAGTGGGTTGAGGGGGGTGCACACACTTTAATATATTATGTTCACAGAGCAATGATTTGCAGGCCAAGTACTATCCAGTGGGATTAACCTTAGGAGTGGCCTGTAGTATGAGTCAGTAGAGATTCTCATGGGAATCACAGCTGCGTTAGGGTTCTGGAAACAGCGCAGGGTCTGGACAGTTGGACAGCCCTTCAAGAGTATAAATGCTTCTTTGTTTTATCCTTATGATCATCTCCTGATTGCTGGGAGGAGCCCCTTCAGTCTTTCTCATCAGATTCCTTCCCACAGTAGTAATATTATCTTTCCAAGGAATATTAGTAAGTGAGAAACAAATGTAAACAGCATATTTAACTAGTAACCAAGGGCTGTTTTATTAATTGCTGTGCTCTTATTTTCAGGAGCAGCAGGGATAAAGGATGCAGAAGGAGTCCAGTTGAAATGTGGGCCTTATTCTACTCAGGAGGAGGAAGAAGAAGAAGAGTTTGGATTTGATATCCCGCTTTATCACTACCCGAAGGCGTCCCAAAGCGGCTAACATTCTCCTTTCCCTTCCTCCCCCACAACAAACACTTTGTGAGGTGAGTGGGGCTGAGAGACTTCAAAGAAGTGTGAGTAGCCCAAGGTCACCCAGCAGCTGCATGTGGAGGAGAAGGGACGCGAATCCGGTTCACCAGATTACAAGTCTACCGCTCTTAACCACTACACCACACACAGGGGAGTTCTTAGGTTGGAACTAGGCATCAGAGCAGGTACTGGGCTGTCACCCAAATAGCCTCTTTCCCCTCTCTTCCCATAATGTATAGCTTGGGACTCTCCGAATTATCATGATGCAGATTTCCCAGAAGAACCCTGCTGGCTCAGGTGAAAGGCCCATTTATCCCAGAATCTCTTCTCACAGTTGCCTACCAGATGCCCCCAGCACTCTTCACACTTGTATTTTCCTGCAACTGGCATTTAGTGGCGTACTGCCGCCGACAATGGAGGTGGAACAGAACCATTGTGGCTAGTAGCCATTGGTAGCCTTTTCTTCCATGGGTTTGTCTTAACCCTCTTTTAAAGCCACCCAAATTGGCGGCCATCGTTGCCTTTTGAGAGAGCAAATCCCATAGTTTAAACAACATGCTCCATGCACTCAAATAATGGCTACACACACACCCCATCAATTTAAAGCACATTGCGCACCCCTTCAAAACAATCCTGTGAACTGTAGTTTGTTAAGGGGGCTGGGAGTTTTATTTGTGTGAGGAAGAAGCTACAGTTCCCAGCATCTTTGCGAGCGAAGTAATGTGTTTTTAGATGTGCTTTAAATGGATGGTGTGTATGCAGCCAGTTCATTCACTGTTAACATATAGGATGGTATTCTGCTCTGTGGGTTTACACAATGGCACTGCATGATACATTGATAGGCATTGTGTTATATGGCAAACACCCACTTCCCAAACAGTTGATAGTAGTAGAAAGAGAGCCCCTACTTCCATCAAGATTCCTCGCAGATTTAAAATGTGACACACACTTATACAGCTTGCCGATTCAGGGGCACAACTTGTTTTTGCAGCCTGTGGAAATGTTGTCTAACTCCCAGACTAAAAATTAAGAGCTGTGGGATAACAACTATGCCATGAAAATGTCCTAGCTTATTAAAGACTTGAAGATGATAGCATGCTTTTAATGTTTCACATAAGTCATTTGGGATTTGAAGAACTTTCAGCGCTTGCAAAGAAGTCAGAATAAATGCTTACATGGGTAAAGGGGGGGAGGAGGGAGACAACAATGCTGAATTAAATTTTCTGAGCATGGCATTCCTACATGTTGCTCCGTTCCAAACTGGGTACGGTGGGGGGGACAACATCAGCTTTGTTCATGAGCAGACGCTTTTGACATTTTTTCCCCCTTCTTGAAGCCTGTGAATTATTAATGAACTAATTTCTCTTTATAGTTCAATCTTTGGAGATTTAAAATGCTCACTCAAATGCATCGAGAAGGGAAATGCTTCAGCTCCAATCAGCTCCTGTCTTCAGGAGAGATGTTGGCCTTGAGGTATCTTGGAGTCTTTGAAAACCATCTTTTATTCAACCGGGAATTTTTGATGGCTTGGAGGTGTAGTCTGTTAATTCTACCTAATGCCCTGTTTATGTTCGGGCCATTTTTCAATCATTATGAGTTCTTGCCCTCTTATTATTATTTTTTAAAACTTTGCTCATGAGCTAAATGCATTTCCTTTTCCTTTTCCCCAACCCTTTAAGTCACCAAAATTTAAACTAACATTATATTTCAGAATGTTTGAGATACCTTGGATCCTGGCCTGAGAACCACTGTCTTTTGGCTGCTTTCTCTCTCTCTCTCTCTCTCTCTCTCTCTCTCTCTTTTTTTTTGATCAAATCAGAGACATCACAGCAAACTATAGTTTGAGCAGTCATTTTAGCCAGAAATTAAATTCCACACATTATAGGACCAAGAAAGTAATGGCAGGGGGAAGAGGGAGCAAGTTCCCATCATTCCTGGCCCTTGGTCATGCCGGATGGGGCTGAAGCTGGGCAAAGCTAGACATTTGTGCCCACTGAAGAAATATTAACTGTACATTAGTCAGGAGATGAAGGGATGGGGTGGCACTGTGGGTTAAACCACAGAGCCTAGGGCTTGCCGATCAGAAGGTCGGCGGTTTGAATCCCCACGATGGGGTGATCTCCCGTTGCTCGGCCCCTGTTCCTGCCAATCTAGCAGTTCGAAAGCATGTCAAAGTGCAAGTAGATAAATAGGTACCGCTCTGGCGGGAAGGTAAACGCCGTTTCCGTGAGCTGCTCTGGTTCACCAGAAGCGGCTTAGTCATGCCGGCCACATGACCCGGAAGCTGTACGCTGGCTCCTTTGGTCAGTAAAGTGAGATGAGCGCCGCAACCCCAGTCGCCCACGGCTGGACCTAATGGTCAGGGGTCGCTTTACCTTTACCTTTAGTAAGGAAATACAAAGAAGAGCCAATGGCCAACCATTTTGATACCCTTGAACATTTCTGATCCTGTTCTCCGTACCACATGTGGATGAGTATGCCGAAGTTCACCTATTCCACAATATTTATATAGACATTATGTGGAATCCAATGTAGTGTTAAGACAATTGTTCAATCAGTGCAAATATTTCTGCTTGCACAACAGAACACTCTCCCCCTCCCCCTAATTCTGTTCTAGGGGTTCTCCCAACCCTTTGGAGCAGGGTGAGTGTGGGGTGTGTGCGGGGTGGGGGGTGGGGAGAGAATGTCCCATTGCACAAGTGGAAATCCTTGCTCCGATGGAACTTGTTAGTAGAATATCGCCCAAAAGATTTATATAAAACCATTCTTGTTTTTTTATATATATATTAATACTTTCCTTAAAAAAAAAAAAACTAACCTCTGGGATTAACACTGCCACAATCATAATGATCTGTTTGCTTACTGCTGCTGCTGTTTTTAATGGCTTTAGCGCTGAGCTGACATTTTTAGGAAGAATGATCTCTGCAACTCTTCACAATATGGGTTGAAAGCTACAAAACCACATTTTACCAAAGACCTCATGCTTGCCTCGTGTGCATGAAATTAAAGCACTATACAATGCAGCAACGTGTTTGATCTTTTCTTTCCCTTGCTTGAAAAACATGCAAAAAAAAAAAAAAAAAAAGCTAAGCCAGAATTAAATACAAGCCACTGGAGGGTATGGAAATATGCATGCATTCAAATTTGAAAATGTTCCTAAATGAAGCTATATGATAAAATTGTATTTCTTTATCAGAAACATTTAAATAGGAAGAACTACAAGAGGCAATAGCCTCATTAAGAAAACTAACTTGGATGGAGGCAGAATTTCCACTAACGGCGGGGGAAGGGGTTCAGTAAGAAACAAATCTGGGATATATTTTATAATAGATGCATTGCTTATTCCTTATTATGGAGGCTATTTACATGAAAAGCATCAGTTCAAATCACCTTTTCCCTTTTCCCTGGCTTTACTTAGTGCAACTCAACAAGGCCCAAAAAGGGGGGGGGTGCCCCACCATTTACTTTAGAGTATGTAGCAGAAGAATCTGAACTAAAGCCATGCAAATACCTGTAAAATTAGCACAATAAAGATATTACTCAGAGAAAGGGAATTGTTTCTAGATAGGATCGGTATATGAATTTTCCCTGAGGCATCAACAGCTCTTTAACACAAAGAAAATATACAGAAACAGAAAACGGGAATGAGTTACATACCCACCACCATGAAAAACCAGAATGCTTTTTTCCTGGGATAAAACTATTTCTTAATTTAAAAATTATTGATGATAGCTTAGAAATCCACATACTTTTGCTTGAGAAACTATCAGGGAAAAGGGTTGAGAGTAGGGAAGCATATTCACCATCATAGAAACAGAAATGATTTAAAAAAAAAATCTGTCTTAAATCACCTCAGTCCACCATCACCACCCCTTTTGAGGCTATGATGAAAGGTTCTGACTGTCATGCAAATGTTCCAGGTTCAGAGATACTTTGCTGTGGAGGCACTTGTGTGGCAAGGCCCCGCGACCACCCTAAGGTGCAAATAACTAGACAACACACAGCATATTGGGTTTTTGGGATAAAATTAGGCCACAACTTTATTGGTTACAGATGTGAAAGGTTTGGCCATAGGGACTGAGGTAAGCAACTTCATATGTCACTCCCGTCCGTCCACTGGGAGTGTTTCTAAGGGTGAGGCCAACGGGGGGAGACGCCCTATGACCTACGTTAATTCGGAGCATTCCCCCAAGCGGTCCCATTTGGAGGAATGGTATGGCCCTAGCCCTTGTCTGGGCATCGGCCAGGAGCCACTCCTCCTGGATCCTTTTAACAGGATACCCTTACCCATGGAGGGGCAAGCAGAGGCTACAACCTTTCCTCCAACCAAGACTAGTCTTAACCCAATGCCTACCCACCTTACAAAATTGTGGCGATTGCTATGAGGTAAGTGAAAACCCAAATGGTGGAGCCAATTTGCCAGATGGGAAAAATTCCTTTCCGGCCCCCAAATCCGGCGACCGACATTGTCCATAGCAAGGTTGCATCATTGGGAAAAAACCTAATCTGGGCGGGATTAGGGCGGGAGAACTGGCATGGCAAGAGAGAGGCTGAAAGGCCCTGCTGGCCAGGTGTTTCTCCTTCCCCTGGGCGCAGTGCCAAGCTCTGCTACTGGTCAGTTGGCACCACACCTAGGTGAATGCCCCCTAGATTCCTGCCGCCATTGGTCAGTTTGGCGACAGGAGTACAATCTGGCTGGCAATAGGCTGGTTGACAGGTGAGACGCTGTGCCAGCCCACAAAGCTGTGCCAGCCCCCAAAGCTGCCCGCCCAAGGAGGGCAAACAGACTTTTAAAAAGAACCTTGCTAAGGTAGCAGAGCCTATTGAGAAGATGAGTAACTCACGCCATTTGAGAACCAACCCTGTATATTAATTGTTCATAGGGGTGAGGGGAATCTGTTGTCAGCCTATTAATTTCCCTATAATTAATATACATAATTAAAATATGTATACACATCATTTCATGTAACTGCAACAGTGCACATAGCATACATTCAGTTTCTGGTTTAGTCAGCCCACCATAAAAGATAAAATACAGAGATAATGTCCATGTCACATTCCTGTCAACATGTTCCTTCCCACCACAGAAGAAATGAATCTTTGAGGTCCATATTTTTCAGCTGCCTAACGTGTTAATTTCTCCATTAAACTGATTTTCCATATTTGTCTGTACCAGTCCTCCATTAAGTCATTACTCATTACTTCCCAGTGTTTTATTTGCCAGTTCTTTATTATCACGAATTTAGAAATATAAAACACAAATCTTTTGCAGGAGTGCGATGGAGAGGGAATGAATGGTGTGTGCCCATGCATGTACACACACAACTCTGGAACTTTTTTTTACTAGCAGAGAAGTGTTGATGAGCACCAGGACAATTGACAGATCTTCCATGCCCTGATTATTACATGCAGCGCTTTCAAGTTTTTATATTCCTTGTGACATATCAGCGTATGATTGAAAACCTTGATAATGTCATGTTCCAAGTTGGGGCAGGTGGGCTTCTAAACATGTTCAGCCAAATGTGCCTAGAAGCCCTCTTAAGATCTTCCTTCCTATGTGGCGAGGTTGGAGGTGGAATGGTTGGGACACTGAAAGTGGGCCTGCTCCCTTTACACATTTTATGGCCACTCACAAACTTTTGAATAGGACTTAAATATGTGAGGCACTTTAAGGCTGTTTGGAAGTCATCTTCACCTGCTTTAGTTGTTACTGTTTGAAATATGGTATAACATTTCTTACATAAAGCAAGAAGGAACCTTGCTTCCTGACCATTTATAAGTAACACCAAAACCTAAGAACAGGCACCACTGCTGCCTGTCTCCTTCTGCTTCAACAACAAAATATTCGTTTCACTTCCTTGGGCAATTTTAAGGCCCAAGATGCACCTTAATATTATTATTTTAAGAAAAAGGAAGTAAGGAAGGTGGTTCTGGAGTTGTTGATGATGCCGTTAATTTACCTCCTTTTAGTGGTGTATTTGTACTTTCAGGACAAAGAAAAGGAGGGAAGCAGGAGAAGGACAAAATTCATAATGTGAGAGAGCTTCATTTTGGGATAAGGAGAGTATCAATATGAACATAGTAAATTTATTAAGAGTGATGTTCAAATAAGTTTTACTCAAGGTAAAACAACTGAAATTAATCAAAATGACCAAGTTAGGTCCATTAATTTCAGTGAGTCTACTCTGAGTAAAACATAGCTGAATACTACCCATAGTCTCTGCTGTTTTTGCTACAACAAACTAATATGGCTACCTTCCTGGAACTTATTGCTACAGAAAACATTAAAAAAAAGTATGTCATTAAAAAAAAACCAACCACAACCAAAATGAGGAAAAACATGTCTCTGGAAAAGCAAACGATTACTCTTTAAACAATGTGAGGCCAACAGTAAAAAGTCCCATTACTAGATTATGTGTATTTCTTTAATGGCTGTTTCTAGTCTCGGAGGTAACAAAGTTGTCATGTGATGCAGTAGGTTGCCATGGCAATAATCTGTAATTGTGCAGAAAATCCACTGAACTAGTATGCAAGTCCTTAGTGTATTGGATGGAAAGAGGAATCAAGCCTGTATAAGCCACGGATTGATGTTGTGAAGCTGCACTGAGATAAGTTAGTCCTGTTAAGCCATAGCACATTTTATGTAGTTACCTTCCTCTATTCTTCTGGTTTTATGGTTCCCACACCTCTCTGTCTTTCTCGCTCTTTGGAGGAGAACTGCATTGTTTCTCTTTTAAATTTTTTCCAGAAGTAAAAGAATCATTGGGGGGGGGGGGAACACAAGCACATTAGAATAAAGAGAAAGAAATGCCTTTTGGACTTGAACTGGTTGGCATCCTCATTGGCAGAAGGCACATGCTCTGGCTTCCAAAATGGTCTGTTTACACACACAGATGAGGCACACGCATGTAATTTTGGCCCCACTTCAGCGCCAGATTAATGGCACTTAAAGTTGAAATCATATACTGTACCCACTTATCTAGGAGTAAGCCTCATTTGATTCAGTGGGCCTTAATTCAGAATATACAGGCACAGGTTTGCACTGAAGATCCGTTGTGATGATCGGTGGGTTTACGTCCACTTAGCTCTCTGTTGTACTGTGGCAAATGCCTTGGGGGGGGGGAATCCAAAGTGAAGTTTACTTAAAGTAGGTGGTGTTGAACATTGCTAGCCATGTTGGGTGCTGTTCTAGTGGTTGTAACTTGGCAACCACATACACTCATGTAAACATACCCATTTGGTGGCCTGCCAAGCACAGCATCTCTAACTCAAACCAGACCCATGGTGAAGAAAACGAGAATGTGGAGGCCACAATTCAGCACAGAGTTATTTGTGTTTTATACCCAGTGAAGTCAATAGGCATGAGTACACTCAACTTTGTGTTGAATATTCCTGCATAGATTTTCATGCACTGGAGCTCATTTCATCAGAAGTTGAATCTCTGTTAGGTTATGACCACAATATAGGTTGGTCTTAATTATTTGAAAGTAGGGTTGCTTTATTTATTTTTAAAGAAGCAGTTTCTTTGATTCTGTGCAGTGGATTACCTCTATTAGTAGGAGGTTGGACTGGATGTAGTACCTGTCAGCTCCAGGATTCTAGGGATCATGCAAGCCCAGTTGCCATAACATATCAGTTATCAACACTGATCAACATTGTACATGTTAGAGAGAGAGAGAGAGAGATCTGACATCACATTCCCCCTTCCCATGACCTCTGAAGCTTCAAATGCCCTGGCTCCACTGACATGGGAGCTCTGACTTCAGTAGGACAAAAAAATGTGTGTGGTTTTTTTAAAATTATTTGGAGGCATGTTGAGGAAGACCAGGAAACATCTGAGGAAGACCAGGAAACTGCTTGCATCTGAAGGATGGTTTTAAAGGAATATTCAACAAATTCATGCCGAATCCATGGTCACTAGCCACAATGGCTTTGCTCTGCCTTCACCGAATGCCAGCTACAGGAATGGAGAACGGTGTAGCACCCAGGTCCTGCTTGGGAGCTTTGGTTGGCCACCTGTGGAAACAGGATGATGGACAGGATGCGCCACTGGGATTTAGACATGCTCCAGAGCAAGTGTAAATCTTGCCCTCCCTTTTAAAATGGTTTAAGAATGTTAAAACTAGACAGCAGTGGGAGGAATGCAAGGTTGTTCCTCCACCGTTGCTACTGCCCTGTTGGCAAGAGCCTGCCAGGGCACTGGATGTGGCAATAGAACTGCATTCAGTTTCACCACCACCACCCCCTTAGGTCTGTAGCCCAAGAGCTCATCAATGAACGTCACGGCAATAAAAATGCCTTGCCTGAATCCCTGCTGTGAAGGAAGTTAAAATTCAGATAACAGTTAATGTTTAATACCATGAAGTGAGTTGATTTTAAAAATTATGCATTAGGACAGGATGTTGTCATATTTTAAACATCACTATGTATTTATTTCCTTTGATTTATTACCCCCTCAACTTGATCCCAGGGCCGGTTACAGCCAAACACTGTAGCCAGTCAGCCCCAATTGAAACATAAATAATATTCTTTTAGAAATCATAACACAGAAGCTGATACACTCAAATAGCAACTGGTCATTTACAGTGGCGTAGCAAGGGCGGGCGGGGTGTAGGGGATGGGGCGCCCTGGGTTCCAGGGGAGGGGGGTGACATTTGGGCCAGGCTGGCCCCGCCCTGCCGCCCGTCCTGGGCTCGTCCTCCAGCGCCGCTATGGAGCTGCCACATGCGATCAGCGGCTCATGGGCCGCCACCGCTCCTCCCGCAATGACCTTACGAGCCACTGAGTGATCAGAGGCTCGTGGGGCTGCTGAGCGCGAGTGGGGGGGCTTAAGGCCGTGCTGCTTTTCGCGCGCCGCAGCCCCACGAGCTGCCGATCGCTCAGCAGCTCGCAAGGTCGTCGCGGGAGCAGCGTCGGCAGCCCGCGCATGTGCTGAATTTCACGCATGCACACTCTGTCCTGACGTTGCGTCGTGACGTCACGGCGCCCCGCCCCTGGGGGTGCCTCCATTCGCCGCCCCGGGTAGCGAGGAGGCTTCCTCCGTGCCTGGTCATTTATCTGCCCTCTTCCAAAAGACTGGGCAAAGAGGTGCATCTTTAAAGCAGCACTGAAAACCAAGCCAAGCCAAGCCAGGGGCACTTCTGCAGGACAGGGTAGTGTTGAACTTCCATCAGCCCCAGCCAACATCAGGGATTATGGAAGTTGGGGGTCCAGTAACACCTGGAAGGCCACAGTTCCCCATTCCTGCATTAAGAGAAGCATATTGGTTGCAAATACGGACTGGTAATGAAATAAATTGCAGAGTCCCCTTCCTTCCTTAGAGAGAAGTCCTACAGTCCTAGGGCATGTCTATATGTGAATGATGCTGTACATCCACTTTATTGAAGCTAAGAAATTCTGGGTTTCATCTTTGCCTGGATAGGAGACTGCCCAGGAATCCTTTGTGTCTGCTGCCTTAAATTCCACAATGGAAGCAAGGTGGCATATAAACGTTAGCAAACATGAATGAAAAATATTTATTCGTTTGTTTATATTCCATATACATATAAAACAAAACTTAAAGTGGTTTTTACAAAAAGATTTTTAAAAATCAAGAAAAAATTACAAACGATACTTTATAACATAATAAAGTTAAGATAATAAAACAGATTAAAATTCACCTCAGCATGCTAAGCCTCTGGGCAGGCTTGCCTAAAAAAGAATGATTTTAGCAGGCGCAAAAAAGAGTACGGTGAAGATGCCTGTTTGACATCAAATATGCGAAGCTGTAACACACTGAGTTATAATATTAACCTATCTAGCCCAGTACTGACTGGCAGCAGCACTTGCTGCAGGAGATGCAACGGAGCATCTTTTAGAATACAGGTTATTAAGGTTCTCTTGGGGCATCTGCTTCGCAGGACTGCTGTTAGTATAAAACAAGGGAGGGAGCACGACCCTGAGCTCCTTTGAGGAATAAAAATATAACAAATATAACAAAGAATACCTGAATAAAGGAAGAGATGGCTGAAATGCTTTGACAGAAATGGGTGGGGAAACTGACATGGAGTCTGGTCCACATTATTTCTGGCCCCAGTACAAGGGGGGTGGGAATCATTCATTAGTTTCAATTGTACAAAATGAGAGAGATGAACATATGGTAATCAGATAATCCAAGGAACTAAGGCTTCAGCAAAATGTTTATATAATGTATTTTTGAAAATCTGTTGGGTAAAGCTAAAGTAATGCAGTGACATACTTCTGAATAGCTATCTCCATGTGTTATGTTTGTGGATATGTCCCATTCTCTGTAACATCTGGTTTTAACAAGTTGAGTTAAGTCCCCCTCGAAACCTCTAAGTTCTATATGCTTTAGTTTAACTCCGTTTTTAATGAAAGCAAAAATCACATTTACAAGCAATAGTTGAAGCCATGGAGACAACTTCTGTTCTCAGTCAGCAACAGGGGTGGAAGCCTGCAAAATAGTTTCTGAGCTGCCTTCCTCTTAGTTCCAACATAACCAGTGGTTGCCAACCATTACCTTACCAGTTCACTCTGGATAGCTGACCTAAGTATTGTGGGGCAAGTCAGGGAGAGTCTTCCTTTGGGCCCTTACCTGGCCAATCCCCTGGCAACGCCTCCCCAGGCGGGATTGGGCGATTGACTGAGGTAGGCAGAGACCTCCAGGTATCCAGCCTGGGGAGGATGAAGCCAGCCTACTACCAGGAGCTGCACTGGGATTCGGGGGGGGGGGGGCTGCGCATGACCACGTAAAAGGCGACCCCCATTTGATGTGGAGCATGGTCATTGTGGGGCAAGTCAGGGAGAGTCTTCCTTTGGAGCCTTCCCTAATTACAAACTCATTGCATAAAAATGTGCGCTCTCTCTTTGTTTCCGTTCATATTCGTGAAAATATCACGCATTAACCTTTAAGCCTGAAAAGTCGTATGCCCCAATAACTCTCTGTCACTGTTGCCTTAACTCTAAATACATTGAGGGTGTGTTTACACCACAGTGTCATTTCATTCTTATAACAGTTTAACTGCTATGATTTTCCCAGTAAATCCTGGGAATTCTGTCACAGATCCTGAAAATGGCTGAAAATTCTGTCACAGATCCCTACAGCTCTTTACAGAAAATAGCTCCTAGATAGTGCAAATGACAATTAAAATGAGTTTAAATCCATAATATGCACTCTGATCTCAGTGGACCTAACTTCATTCATGTTCACAGCATTGGGTGTGTACAGTGTAGATTAATATTTCTTTGCCATTTCTTTGCCACTGTTGATTCCATCAATGGTGTCTCTGAAAATTTTTACACATCACCTGGGAAGACAGGCGAACTAATGCCAGTGTACTGGAAGAAGCAAAGATCACCAATGATTCTTCAACATCAACCTTGTTGAACTGGTCATGTTGTGCGGATGCCTGATTATTGTCTTCCAAAGCAACTACTCTATTCGGAACTTTAAAATGGAAAGTGTAATGCTGGTGGTCAACAAAAGAGGTTGAAAGACTCTCTCAAGGCAAATCATAAAAAATGTAGTATAAACACTGACAACTGGGAAAAACACTGGCCTGCGAGTGCTCTAATTGGAGAACAGCCTTTACCAAACGTGTCATGGGCTTTGAAAACACTCAAACTCAGGACGAAAGGGAGAAACGTGTTAAGAGGAAGGCATGCTTGGCAAACCCTCACCATGATCAACTCCAACCCAGACAATTTTACTTGGTGATGAGTGATCGCCAAATAAGAAAGAATAATATTTCTTTGGACTTTGGAGTGTTGGACCCTATGTAGCTGCTGCAGGCAGCCTGCAAAACAACAGCCACCACTGATCCCAACCTTACCAGTCACACTGGCACAGAAAATGTGTATGCCACTGTCGGATAAGGAATGACTGCTATTCTTTCAAAGAGCTCTGGGGCTTTAATGGGTTCTTAATTAATTATGTACCCTCCCCTTCTCTCTCACCTACCTTAATGAGTAGGATTTTAGCTCTACTTTTCACCAAGTGAGTTTGCTAGAGTTGGATTGTTGCACATCATGTGGAATGCCTGTGTGACTTAGAATCAATCCATAACTTCTGCAGCCAACCAGAGATCATTGAAAGTACTTCAGGATAGCATCTTCTCGACATAAGTCCCATCATGGGTTTTATGCAGACTGAGACCCAACACTCAAGACCGAGACTCAACGTGAGCCCTGCCCACTACTCTTTTCCTATTACTGGGATGTTGCAGTAAGAAGAAGCAATGGTAGGTGACATGGGACTGCCTCCACTGGACACTGCACATAGGCATGCATGACAAATGCCATGACAAATTCGTGGAGCAAGCTTTTTGCATACACGTCCCAGGTTCGATCCACAGCATCTCCAGGTAGATCTGGCAAAGACTCAGGTCTGGAAGTCTGGAGAGCCATTGCCAGTGTTAATTAAGGAAGCCAGTCTAGACAATGCTGAACTAGGTGAACAAACTTAGTATAAGGCAGTTTCCTATACTCTTGTGGGGAAAGTGATGGAAGCTGATATGTGTCTTTTTTAGTTATTTGCCTATTGTTTTTGTTTTGGGAAATGGGATGAGCATGTCATGAAGAGTTTACATCTTCCTCCTTGACTTCTGCAACAACCTAGCATTTTTAGAATCTGGTCTATAGAAGCAATGCTAGAATGTTATCAACTGTTTACTTTTTGGTTGGCAGATAATGGAGAATAAAAGTTGTGTGGAAAAGGACACCATTAGCAGCCTATGTTATTCCTTATCATTTTAAGATATACAAGATTAAATATGAAGCAGAATTAGGCCAAGGGCCAGGGAAGGATCTCTCTCCCCCCCCCCCTCTTTTGCTTTGTAAATTCTCTTACTTTTGTGACCTTCTTTGCTGTCGCTGCATGCACAGAAATGGTCTGGGGTTGTTTTGTTTTTAGTTACCATCAGGATTTTTTTTTGTAGCTGCTCCTCTATGAAACAGGTCCAAGAATGTGCCAGAGATTATTAGTATGTGAGACGCTACACATAGAATACCAACTGTTTGTAAGTACGCACAGCGGTTCCTCTTAAACTTTTCTGTGTTGCCATTTGTAATTATATAACATTGCCACAATACCCCCAATGCTTAGAATAGAGGCTACCAAGGGAATAGTGTGAATACCGCACTACAATTATTTAGCTCGAAAGGCAATTGAAAAGGGGTTGAGTGTGACTGCAGCAGAGAGGAAAAGCTCGATTTTAATGACTTCTATTAATGTGATTTTAAACATTGTTTCCAGTACAGTAACGTCACATGCACTGTTTCCTTGAAGGTAATATTGAAAATAGGAGCTGTTTGAATGTTTTCCAAGGTTCAGATACAATAAACAATCCAATGACTCTCCACTGCAACACAAGCTAATGAAGTGCATCAGATTTGCCCCCTACTTGTGACAGTCTCCCAACCCCTCCACCCATATATTGCCAAGTTTAGCTCAAGGACTTCAGTTAGTGGTGTGCTGCAGAATATTGGAATGACTGCGCCAACATTTGACATATGATAAACACCTCAATTCCTCCCAACTGCCACCACTGCTGCCACTGGGCCAGCAGTAAAGCCAACTTAGTTGTGAGAGGGAAGAAGGGTGGGTGGGTGCAGAAAAGGCAAGGAATGAGGGGGTGATCATATTAAAAACCGAGACGGTGAAGAACTCACAGAATTGTAAACACCTCATTGGGGAGATAAGCATCATTAGTCACCAAGGTCTGTATCCAACCCAGGAATTACGAAATTATGTTCAACAACTAATTGTCCTGCTATGGTGAAGCATCTGGATTGTAGTCCCAATGTTTGTACCGATCAGACCCCATTTCACGACATTGCTCGAGGACCTAAAGTAGCCATAGGAGACGTTTTAAATAAAAACAGAACCAAATAATTCCCAGCAGACCTTCAGTGACTTAGCCAGCCCAAATCCAGATATCTGCTCTAAATTTTATTTATTTATTAAAATTATATTGGGCTGCCATAAGTACCAGGATTTCAAAAGCGGAATTGACATCCGAGGGGCTGCGCTTTGTCCTGGATCTTAGGCAAGTCAAGTAAAAAAAAAAACCCGCACGGTTTTGGCATTTTTTGTGAAAGAAACAAAGCTCAACAACTACTTTTGGGGTGTCCTGGTTTTTACTTTTTGAAATATAGCAACCCTGATTTGTAGCCCACCCTTACTCCTAAAAAAGCCCAGGGTACCAAACCTCCTAGCAATAAAACCAATGTCCAAAAAAACCCCAACAACACAATTCCAGTAGATGCAGACAGGGAAAGAGCTCTGTGTAAAAGGCTTGTTGGCAAAGGAAGGTCTTCAGTAGGTGCTAAAAAGACAACAGAGATGGCGCCTGTCCAGTGTTCAATGGGACAGAATTCCAAGGGGAATTCCAAATTTTGAGATAACTGCCAGCAATACACTTCATTTCTTTCTTTCTGTTAAAAGTCTCCCCTGCCTTTCTGTGCAAAGCTCCCAAGAGTGACTTACGAAAAGTAATCCAAGTAAAACAAGCAATTAAGAATAAAACCGACAATTCAAAACAGTAGTATAGGCATACCAGTCAAATGAACTGACCCCAGCCCTTCCTAAAGACAACTTTTCAAAGAATGGTGCTAATGTATCCCATATTTTAAGACATGCACACACTTGATATTTTGGATTAGATGAACACTTGTTAAAATGCTGCCACAACGGTGCCCCTCTTGGAGAGCTGAGGCTGTTGTTCAGCCTTTGCCAACCTTTTGCCTTGGACTACAACTCCCATCGGCCCTAGCCAGCAGACCCAAACATCTGGAGGGTGCCAGGTTTGTAAAAGCTGCTGTCATTAAACATTTCATCTGATTTTTTTTAAAAGGAACTTTGTTACATAGAAGTGGGCTTTGTGCATAGATTGTAGGGAAAATGACTACAAAATGTTTGCTGTCCCCCTTCTCTCTACCCTCCTTGTTTGCATTTCTGCCATCATTTCAGGCAAACAGGCCATTTGCATAAATGTCTAGGCACATGAAAATATCCACTCTCATATCTTCCCTGTCCGAGCTGGCAGGACTTAATTGTTGTTTCCAATCAATCCCAGTTCCACTCCAGTGGGACCATTCAGGTGTTCTTGAAGTGAAACAATGAGGCTGATTGTGCCTGTGTTAGTTGGAAGAAAGCATAATTGACCAATTCTATGTTTATGCATATGTTTAGGACTGGTGTCTTTTTAACATTAGGGATCCTTTCTGCCCTGGTAGCAGGCTGCAATACAGTAGCATAGCACCTGCTGTTTCCTGCCCTTATCTCACCAAGTTCCTATTTTTATTTCACCTACACAGATTTTTAATGGGGACTCCACAGAGAAAGCAACTCAGGGGCAAAATCTGTGCCACATGTTTAACCTCTTTACTTACTGCATCAATATTGGCTGGGATCTGGAGTCCCTCGGAGCAGGACCTCCCTCACATAAGAACATAAGGAGAGCCTGCTGGATCAGGCCGATGGTTCATCTTGTCCAGCATCCTGATCTCACAGTGGCCAGCCAGATGCTTGTGGGAAACGCAAAACCAAAACCCACATCCAAGAGCACTCTCCCTCCTATGGTTTAGAGCAACTGTTATTCAGAGGCATGCTGCCTCCAAGAGTGGAGGTAGACCACCGTCATGGTGGCTGGTAGCCACAAATAGCCTTACCCTACATGAATTTGTTTAATCTTCTTATAAAGCCATTCCATAGTTTACATGGAACTTCTAGCAGAGAAAACAGGAGGACGGTGGTCTTCAATGATTCTGCTTTCCCCCTGCAGAGGTAAACATCCAAAGGCTTCCTTGCTTCAGACAGCCATGCTGACTCATGGATGGCAAGGGCAGGGCTGAGGGAGATGTGCCATGAAGACAGGGCCAAGAACCTGCTGGCTCTACCTCCACAGTTGAAGGCTTCTGAAAACCAGTTGCTGGAAACCGCAGGAGGGCAGAGTGCTCTTGTGCTCAGGTCCCGCTTGCAGGTTTGCCACAGGCATGTGGGTAGCCACTGTGAGAACAGGATGCTGTGGGAACAGGGGACATTAGCCTGATCCAATAGGCTCAACTTATGTGCTTATATTCTTATCCTCCTACACTCTCTCCGTGCTTTCCCCCTTCATATGAGTAACTGATGAGGAGAGCTGGACTCACATTCTAAACGCCTTGGCCATTTTCTCTACTGACCTCCCATACGCCATTGGATAATTCATTCTTCTTTGGTGCAACTGCAGTTCCTGAATAATGAAACTCTCCAAATCCAAATGACACAAGTTAAATACAGGTATGCAAATATGATTGTTTTCATAGTATTTATACCAACCACAGAATTTTGAGCCTTTTAATACAGAAGTGTCATCACTCTGAAAGATTATCCATTAAGAATAAAGAAACAATACTATTTGATTATCAGTGTTTAATTTGCCAATTTATCATTCACGGATCATGCAGTAAGGTTTTTTTTTAATGATTAAATCTTTCCATCCTCATTTGATTTTATTAGGATTAGCTGAAAGTTGAAAATATGTCTACTCAGAAGTAAGTCCCATTGAGGTCAGTGGAACTTACTCCCGGGTAAATGGGTACAGGATTGCAGGCGGAGATATTGAATGTGTAGGGGAAGTCACAATTAACTGTGTGAATGGCCAGACATCATCAAAACAAAGACATTTCAAATATTATTCTGGTATGTTTGCACTGAGCATTTGTCAAACAATTGACTTGTAAAAAGCAAAACTTGACCACTAGTAATTGACAGTCAGATGGAAAGGCCTAAATTCCTTGAATAAATCATTCATTAAAGATCGTTTGCTCAGCTGCAGGCTGGCTTCTTCTACTGCTTCCAGCATTTTTCACTGAGCACCAATCACATTAGCTCAGCATAAAGCATTAGCTTGTGGAAAAACTAAGTTCATGGCATAGCAACAGATCCATCTCCACAATATTTAAACAATAAATAAAGTGCACCTGCTAAGATGGCTCGAACTGGGAAAGCAGCCTGACTGATGGATGGAGGCTAATCCTGCAGTGCAGAACAGATCAGGTGCTCTTCGTTGCATGAGATGTGATGCTGAAGTAGCCAAAGAACTAAACAGTGCACTAATGTGTCACACAACTGCAACGTGTCATATATGAAACATTCTACAACTTGTCATTGTTCGTGCTTGTAGCATCTTCAGGATCTTTGTCCAAATCTTAGAATCATGGAATTGTAGAGTTGGAAGTGACCCCGAGGATCATTTAGTCCAACCCCATCTCAGCTGAAGCATCTATGACAGATGGCCATCCAACTTCTGCCTAAAAACCTCCGAAGAAGGAGAGTCCACCACCTCTCATAGGAGTCCACTGCACAATCAAACAGCTCTTACTGCCAGAAAGTTCTTCTTGATGTTGGAATCTCATTTCTTGTAACTCGAAGCCATTGGTTCAGGTCCTACCCTCCAGAGCAGGAGAAAACAAGCTTGCTTCATCTTCCATGTGACAGCCCTTTAGATCAGGGGTCCCTCAATGGGCCAGATTGTTTGCGATTTCTGGCGTCTCCGTCTGTGCAGATGCAATTTCTGGCGCCGCAAAAGTGAGTCCCCGTGCCGCGCCAGTTTAGCACACAGGGACTCACAAAGTGGGTGGCTCGGTTCAGGGGCGGCTTGTGGGCTGGTTAAATGACCGCTGTGGGCCGCTTGTTGCTGACCCCTGCTTTAGATATTTGAAGATGGTTATCAAATTGCCTCTCAGTTTCCTCTTAGCCAAGCTAAACATACCCAACTTCCTTAACAGTTCCTTTCCTTTTAGGAAGAAGTGTGAGGCACTGCCCTGTATCTTTTTTGGGGGAGGGGAGCAGTTGTTAGTTAAGAGTTTGTCTAATGCTCTCCAATGATCCTGAGCTAACTAAATATGTTGATTGGCTTTTCTAATATGGCTTAATTATATTTTCTCTTATTCATAGGTAATGCCAGGAGGCGGTTTACTCACCGTAACAATTACCTGCTTTCCCTGTTATTCTACGAGAAAGCCATGTTGCTCCTTCTACAAAAGGTTCTCATTGTATGAAGCAAGAAGGAGGGGGGGGGCAATGCTTCTGATCATGACTCTTGACTTTTATCTTGCTTCCTTTTTATTTTGCAAATTTATGAACTGTTTCACAGCCAGAAGCTACTGAAGTAGTGTATAATAAGATAAAATACAAAGATACTCAATAAACTAAAAACAGTAAAAAACCATTTCCACAAATGTACAGTTCATGTTCCATATAATGACAGGGTCACACTTCAGAGAAAGCCTTCTCAAGCAAAAACTATTTCAGGAACTGCGTAAACATCAAGGTGCTTGTCTCATTTCAGTTGGTAAGTGATGTTGTTATATACAGTTATTGAAGCACATTTGTGTGCATGAAAGGGTTAACCTGACCCCTGAGTTCAATTTACCAGAATGGGTGTGGCTTAGCAGTACTAAGCAGCCTCTGCTCCCCACCTTCTCAGTCTTTTTCTCTTTATGCTTCCTGAAACAAGCAAGAAGCCATGCGGTCACGGCTTCCTAGACGATAACTGAATCTCCTCCAAAAGGAAGATTTTACAGCCTGCATCTTTGCTAATGCAAATATTCCATGGTCCTTTTGTAAGTAAGCCAAGTCCATTTCTTTTAAAGTCACTTGGAACCTTTTTCATCTTCATTTTAATGGATGGAGATTTATTTGCTGTAACTTCTGAAAACTCTGTAAGTAAAATATTCACTTATTTGCAAAGCTAAGTGCCTGTGATTTATTCTAGCCTAAGTGTTTTTGAGGGGAATGCTTATTT
Organism: Lacerta agilis; assembly: GCF_009819535.1. Lineage (NCBI taxonomy): Eukaryota > Metazoa > Chordata > Lepidosauria > Squamata > Lacertidae > Lacerta > Lacerta agilis. The sequence continues at coordinate 63,425,051 of NC_046313.1, forward strand.
AAAGGTGGATGAGGGAGATGCAGATCTAACCAAGTTTTAATGTGCTTAAAGCAATCACCATTGTGCTAACTCTGCTTCAAAAGGGTAAGGATCTATCTCCCAAACCTTCCTCTCCAACAAGTGATTTAAGAGGGCTGGAGCTACAGTGCTAAAAGCCTGGTTTCTAAGTGCACCAGTGAGGTATGTGACACTTCCAGCAGTGCCCCATTTAAGGAACAGGGATACATGGAGCAGGACAGCCCTTTAGGTAACCTGAACCTGAGAAATGAGGCCTTTTGCTTTTTTGGATAATCACTTTTCTTCAGGCTGACAGGGGAAAAGAAAATACTACATGGCCTACATAGTAGCATTTTAACTTAAACACTAATGTTTCTTGTGGGTATGTAGCATTTTGGAAGCAATGAGATCTACTACTGAGGCATTTGGAGCCAGTTTATCAACCTGTGAGCCTCATGTACTAACTCTGTTCCCAAAGAACGGAACATTAATCTAGAATGCAAGAAGAATTCCACCATTTCAAAAGAGATTCTGCCTCCCCTCCTTTTAGGCCTATGCTACTGGACTGAAGGGAAAAAAGACTTGACATTTACCATTATTAATAAGTTGGGCAGAGACATCGACTCAGCCTCTGAAGCTGCAGGAGGAAAAGAGCAAGAAGTTCACTGGTCTCTCTGCAGTCCTCCTGAAGGAGAAAGGAGTTGAACCCTGACTTCTGGGACTGAATGCCCCAAGAGAAATGTCAAGTTGAAGACCTTTCACTGTTGCAGACTCCTAACAGTGCCTTCTATTGTGTGACGCTACAAAGGTGCCTGAGACCCACACTGATACTTACACAAAAGAGAATGAATGTTTGGTTCATCCTTGAAGTTTAGGGCTCTGCCAGCAACGAGAAAGGTAATGGCTCTGTCATGTTGTACACAGAACTGACATCATGAACACTGCAGAGGAATCTTCTTGAACGGTGAACCTCACGTGCTTGCGGAAACACAGCTACCTTACATTTTATTTAAGTTGTATATATCTAGAACATTTCTGTGCAATGTTTGCCCAGTTAAGAACATGGCTCATCATTTTGAAACAGGTCCAGGTATGTGTACTTTTAAAAATTATTTATGATTTCTCCGCACCCTTTGCATATCATCATTTTGTGAGAGATGTTGTGCAAAAGATGAACTTCCACAGCTACCAGCAAAAGTGCCCTCGCTGAGGAGTGACTAGTTTGGCTGCTGATTTGAGGCAATTGTGCAAACGTTGGCAATTTCAATTAGGGTGATTAATCTCTTGGTTGCTGGCACTGTTTCTTACGCTGAGATTTTTCACATGTGCTTTTCATATAGCCTGCAGATAAACATAAATGTCCATGACGATTCTTTACGTGTGTTTATAGACGTTCCCCCGCCCTCCTAATGGGAAGCCATGGGACTGACTGCAGATGTTCACAAATGCAGAGATTGTGACTGATGGGGGATTTGGCATGGAAATCTCACAATGTGGCCTCCACTCAACTGCTGCTGACCTCCTCCTATACCTTTCAAGAGTTTCGTTGCAAGGCGAAGAAAGGGATGGTGGGCAGCCTTTAGCCCAGTGTTGCTCCTGTTCAATTCACAGTGCCTGTCTTCGATCTCTTATAACACAGAGGACAGACAACCCAACCCAACTGCTAGGACTGGAGGGATCTGTTTATTTCACTTTTACATGGGCTTGTTTGCTGTCATTTCAACATTTATCTGTGATTTATTTATTTTTTAAAACACAAAATATCACTTTTAAAACAAAGGTGCCATTGCACTCATGGGCAACATGTTGGTGGCCCAGGAATGCTATTGATGATGAGCTATTGTCCAGAAGACGTTGCCTCATATAATTACCATATTTTTCCATCTAAAAGAAACCCCCATGTATAAGATGCCCCCTATTTTTGGGGACTCAGATTTAAGAAAATGGGGGGAGATGGTCCCGTGTATAAGACACCCCCCAGATCCTGAAGTTGAGGCTCCAGTACTTTGGCCACCTCATGAGAAGAGAAAACTCCCTGGAAAAGACCCTGATGTTGGGAAAGATGGAGGGCACAAGGAGAAGGGGACAACAGAGGATGAGATGGTTGGACAGTGTTCTCGAAGCGACTGGCATGAGTTTGGCCAAACTGTGGGAGGCAGGGGAGGATAGGGGGGCCTGGCGTGCTCTGGTCCATGGGGTCACGAAGAGTCGGACACGACTGAACGACTGAACAACAACAACAATTTTTGACATTATTTTTAGGGGGGAAACCTAGTCTTATACACGGAAAAATACGATATATTGCAAAATGTAAATTAGCTTTTGGGGTTACATTGCACCTGATCTTGTTACCCACTGAACATCTCTTGAAGGGGACCTCAGACCCTGATAAGTTTGGGTAGGTTCATACGTGCAAAGGCAGTCCTCAAAATATAGGGGTCTTTATAAACTTGTGCCGTCTTCAATTTCCAGCTGTCACTCCTTAAGCAAAACCATAGCGATGGACCCAATTCATAGTCATCAAATAGCCAAACTCACACAATTATTAAACAAGGCTTTAGGGCCTCTTGTAATTCCACAGCCCCATAACCCAAAAGCATTGCTTATATTAATTTCACTTTTGAACATACAGCCAGGATGTATAAGTCAAACACTTGACAGTGTAGATGATATGAAATTCCTGCAAAGTGAGTTAACAATCATTCATAACATAATCTCTTCAACCAATTAGAAAAAGAGGTTTTAGCTTCAGGGAAACATTTGCTTATACCTTGGGGGTGGGGGAATGAGGCGGTTAAGAAACTGTTTCATTGAAGCTATTATGGAATTTAATGTGGTTTTGTTTAAATTGTAATGTTCTAAAGAAATATACAGACCCAAATGGAGTGGAATGCTAGAGCAGCTTTGTGTATCAGATGAAATCTGACCAGCGGTTTGTCTAGTGTGGTATTCTGCTTTTCCCAGCAGCCTATTTCAAAATGCGAAGGATGAGGTATAATCACAGGAGCCAGGAATCCTTACCTGAGGTCCCTTTCCAAGATGCTGCGTTTGGGCAAGTCACAGCAGCAATGCATGCTACTCATACCTCAAAGCTCTCAACCTTCCTTTTTTTTTTTTTGCATTGGGAAACGGCCATAGCTGTCAACTTTCCCTTTTTTTGCAAAGGGGAATGGCGCTGGAATAAGGGAATTTCCTGCAAAAAAGGGAAAGTTGACAGCTATGCTTATACCTGGAGGCAAAGGTTCTCACAAACTGCACATCCATGTGAGTGCAAACTGGTCGTGAAGCCATTGCCGGCTCATGGGGCACCACGGTTTAAATCCCTCCTCAGCCATGAAGTTTGCTGGGTGACCTTGGGCCAATCACTGCCTCTCAGCCTAATCCACCACATAGGGTCATTCCAAGGATAAAATGGGGAGGAGATCCCTGTAAGGCACCCTGGGTTCCTTGGATTGGAAATAATAATAATTATTTATTATTTATACCCCACCCATCCGGCTGGGTTTCCCCAGCCACTCTGAGTGGCTCCCAACAGAATATTAAAAATACAATTCAACTTCAAACATTAAAAACTTCCCTCAAAAGGGCTGCCTTCAGATGTCTTCTAAAAGTCAGATAGTTGTTTATTTCTTTGACATCTGAAGTGAGGGTGTTCCACAGGGCGGGTGCCACTACTGCCTGGTTCCCTGTAGCTTTGCTTCTCGCAGTGAGGGAACCGCCAGAAGGCCCTCAGAGCTGGACCTCAGTGTCTGGGTTGAATGATGGGGGTGGAGACGCTCCTTCAGGTATACTGGGCCGAGGCGTTTGGGGTTTTAAAGGTCAGCACCAACAATTTGGATTGTGCTCGGAAACATACTGGGAGCCAATGAAGATCCTTTAGGACCGGTGGTATATGGTCCCAGCGGCCATTCCCAGTCACCAGTCTAGCTGCCGCATTCAGGATTAGTTGAAAAATAAATACAGATAAAGTAAAAATGTGGCAAAGCAGGCCACTTGGTTTTGTGCATTCTAATTCTTTAATCAAAAATCAGAAGCAGAAGCAGCAGAATGAAAGCCCATTTCTGGTCAAAGCAAAGAGACTTTTCTATTTCTTAAGGAACCAAATTTATTTACCAATTAGGCAAGTCTTAGGAAGTATTAAATGAAAAACAAATGAACAAATGAAAAATACAATACACAAGCCAGCCACTCATGTTAGGCGATATGCAGAAGAAGTGGGAGGCCATTCCTAATCATCCTTCTCTGAACCGTCCACTTTGAACACCCACTAGCTATTTCATGACTCTTTTTATTATTCCAAGTCCCACACTGTAGCCACAGATGTTATTAATCTATTAAAATAAAATTCACAATTGATACTTGGACTCTCATGTCTGACATTGCCCTCTCAGATGCTTCAGCGTATGAGGTAATGTGTTTAAGATCCAGGGCATTTTTTTCATATTCATCTGTATTGGTTATTTCAGATTCTCCTGGCAAAGACATTCCCCGAACTCTGGACAATGCAAAACAACCAGGCAAGCGTTATACTGGAAAAACTGACTTAGTGTGCTCAGTCTCATTGAGTGCCTGTTTCATACATTAAATGGCTTTAATCATATAAACTTTTACTATGCAGCTTGGCAACAGGAACATAGAGGAACTGCATGTTACCAGTTTAATGCACTTAGAACTTTAAATGGCTTCCAATATATTTAGTCATGGCAATTCAAATGAGAATGCTCATATTTTAGGGAAGGCTTAGCAAAAAGAGATGATGTCATGCGAGTCAGCAGTACATTAAAATTACAAAGGAAAACATAATCACACATGAATCATGCGGCAAAGAGAAGTGTCCAAATTGGCATTCCAGCCTTCAGTGGAAATTGCGGAGATTTACAAAGTGCAAAGGATCGCTTTGCTCCTGAACATATCGTGACCAAGTGAGACTTCAAATATGTATTTAAAACATTTCTGCCCCACCTTTCCTTATAAAGGCTTAAGGGAGCGATTGTTGAGGAATCGCAAACAAATAAAACAAAACTTAAATATTTTTTGCAGCAGAATATGTAAACGATAAAAGGTTGCCACTGAAACAAGTAGACCTCTTCCAGCGATAAAATCAGATCTTAAACCCTTTCACACCCCAAAAACCCTCCTAAAAAGAAAACAGTGGTGGCTGGGGGCCACTGGGATTGGTAGGGCAGAAGGCAGAGAGACCAACAACCAGTAGAACCAGAGCCAATCAGAAGGAGGTCCAAATAATTCTAGTTTTGTCCTCATGCTCCTCCTTGCTGAATTCAACAAAGGCAACACCAAGGGTAAGGAGGAGGAAGCTGGCAGTTAGGGTCACCCCATGGACAGGTTGTAAGTAAGAAAGCAGGAAGGTGGAGGCAGACTGAAGTTGGTGGGAAGTTCTCAATTTGGCTCAACAATTTCGGTGGTCTTCCTAAAAAAGTCTCAACAACTTTCAAGATGTCCTGATTTTTACTTTTCAATTATGGCAACCCTAAAAATGAAGGTTTCAAGCATCCTAGGAGGAGACAAGATGAGCCTCCCTCAAGAGGGAGTTCCAGAGTCTGAGTGAAGCCATTGAAAAGGCCTTCTTGCTGGTCCACCTAGATATATTTCTGGAGACATTATGACACACAGGAGGGCCTATGATAATGCTCTTAATAGGACAACGGGTTCAGATAATCTTCAGATAATCTGATCCCAAGCCGTAAGGTAGAGATGGGGAAACTATGGCCCAACAGGCGCTGATTCTGTTGGACTACAGCTCCCATCAGCCCTGATAATTGGCCATGCTGGCAGGGGATGCTGGGAATTGGAGCCCACTACCTGAAGGGTCATGGGTTCCCTATTTCTGCTGCTTTGAACTGTGTTGCAAATAAAAGCCAGTACAGTTGTTTCAATAAGAGAGTTACCTTCTCCTGATGTACAGCTCCAGTTAACAACCTAGCCCACCACAGACTGGATCAATTGCAGTTTCCGGACACTCTTTAAAGGAAACCTTACCCACAGCATATTACAATAGTTTAGACATGATGTAACCAAGTTGTGTGTCATTCTGGCCAGGTCTGCAGTCCGCAGAAGTGGGTACAGTTGACTCTTCAGCCTCAGTTGGACATAGGTGCTCCTGACCACATCTAAAAATTGACACCCAGGGTCAAGACTAGTTCCAGAACCCACAATTTTCAAGTAGAATGCTACCGCATCTCCCTATCAGCTCTGGGTTTGTTTGTTTTAAAAAAAATGTATTTTTATTAAAGATTTTCTTGGTCTACAAAAGTATGTGCAATGTCTCTCTCTCTCTCTCTCTTCCCCCCCCCAAGTAACATTTTTTTACAGATCAGTTATGTTTGTTGAGACATTAGGAAGAAAAGGGGAAGAGAGGTGGAGGGGGGAGAGGTGAATGGGGGTGGGGTAGGGTGGCAATGTTTCTATTTTACTTAATGTTTGTGGGGTTTTGTGTAAGCGTTGCTTGTGCAGGTTCTTTGCTATTCACTTGTGTTCCTTTGGTGATGAGAGAGGTTGGGGTTGGCCTAGGGTGTGGTTGTTCAATTGTGATTGTGTTATGTACTGAGTTGAATAGGATCCAAACTGCAGCAGTCTGATTGGTCCTAGAACAATAGGATTGAGATGGCAGCAGTCTGACTGGTCCCAGAACAATAGGATTGAGATTGCAGCAGTCTGATTGGTCCCAGAACAATAGGATTGAGATTGCAGCAGTCTGATTGGTCTGCAGGAGCCACCCAATCCAGCTCCAGGTGGAAGTGAATCCGCACTCTGATTGGCATACAGGAGTATCCCGGAATTAGCCAATCACGTGGGGCGGCCCATTGTGTAAATAGTGTATATAAAGCAAACGTTTTGGGGAAACTACAGTCCTCACTACTATGAGCTGAATAAAGAGCATGAAAGTCACACTGGACTCCGAGTATCCTTCACTGGCGACGAGGATGGGATCCTGCTGAGCTGACTGCCACACACAGCACCGCAGCAATGCCACCTGCCGCACAGCTGCCTCGCACCGTGTATCCAGGCTTCAGCTCCGGGTCCCAAGGAACTCAAGATGGCAACGGACAGCAGCTTCTCGCCGTTCAACCCAGCATCAGGAGACTGGGAAGGATACGCCACCCGTTTCACCTTTCTTCTAGAAGCTAAAGGGGTCACCAATGATGCCAAGAAGAGGGCGATATTCTTCAGCGTCTGCGGAGAGGAGACATTCGAAATCGCCCGGGCTCTCCTTGCGCCTGATGATGTCGCTACCGTTCCTTACAAAACAATAGTGGAACGGCTGAAGGGGCACTTCTCGCCACAGCCCTCGGTGGTGGCTCGTCGAAATGCCTTCTATGCAAAGCGGCAAGCCCCTGGGGAAACCATAACAGGGTTTGTGACCTCCCTCCGCCAAGCCGCTCGGTTCTGCAACTTCTCAGAGTTGGAGAACATGCTGCGTGACCGCCTCGTCGGTGGCCTGAGGGACGAGAAGCTGCAACGATGCCTCTACGCCAAGAAGGACCTAACGTTCCAGGTCGCTCTGGAGGAGGCCCTGGCAACAGAAGCTGCCGAGAGGTCGATGCAAGAGGCACGGCCGAGCGCGCCGTCCCAACCAAGGGTCCACCACGAGGACCTCATTGACGACTCAGGATCCGACAGGGAGGAGGTGCACAGAGTACAGTGGCGCACTCAAGCGGTACACACACCACAGCTGCCTCGACCAGAAGGAGGGAACTGCGCAAGCTGCGGGGAGAATCATGAGAGGAGGACCTGCCGTTTCCGCAATGCCGAGTGCAGGCAGTGCAGAAAATCAGGCCACATCGCCCGGGTGTGTCGGGCTCGGCCCATCCGACGCCAGGCATCAGATGACCGCCCCAAGAGCCCCAGGTCCCGGGCCCCAACGCACCAAGGCAACTCGACAGAGACCACGGACTACCAGGAATACCAGTTGCCCCACCCCAACATAGAGAAAATTTATGTAGAGGTACAGATAGAGGGGGCCCCGTGCTGCATGGAGCTGGACACAGGTTCAACCCTATCCATAATCTCGGCACGGACTTTAAGGAAACTGTGCCCTAGTGGGGGTCCGAAACTCAGGCCGGCCCCATTCACCCTCCGGGACTTCCAGAAACGTAAGGTCCCCACAATGGGGGTGGGGACCTTCAGGGTGCAATATCGAGGGCGGACGCGGCAACTGGACTTGCTCGTGGTCAAGGGCTCCTACGTTAGCTTACTGGGATTGGCATGGTTTGGACCACTGGGGCTAGCCGTCACCGGGGTGAACCGCACTAGCTTACAAGTGGATGTGGACGCCATATGCAAGGAGTTTCCGGCAGTTTTCGATGTGGTGATCTTTGTTTTCATGTGTGAGTGGGGTGGGTGGGTGTTTTGGGTCAGGTTAGCCATATTGATTTGTATGCTGTTAGTGGATTTTTGTCATTGTCTTGTTGGGCTGTGTATGTGATGAAGGGGAGCCATACCGGGGTGAAGGCGTCTTCTTCTATTTGCCCCAGTGTCACTTTTAGTTTATTGGTTCATTTTTCTAGTAAGGCTGTTTCCCATACTATTTGGTACCATTGGTCCATGCTTACTCCTGACAAGTCTCTCAAGTGTCTGGCTATGATGCTTCTGGCTGCTGAGAGTAGGAGGGTTATGAGTTCTTTGTGGTGTAGATGGACATTATTGTCTTGGAAGATGTTTAGTAGGGCCAGTTCTAGGGTGATTTCTAATACTTATTTTACATATTTCTCGTATAACTGTTGTCCAGAATAGTTGGATTTTGGGGCACTCTCACCACATGTGAAGGTATGTGCCTGTGGAGGTGCACCCTCTCCAGCATTTTGGTGAGGTTCCTGGGTGTATTAGCGCTAGTTTTCTTGGTGTTAGGTACCTACCAGCTCTGTTGACCTGGATCACATGTGTCCTGTCTGGATTAAGCTTCAAGTTGTATATCCACATCCAGGTACTCCTCAGAGCAAGATGAAAAGGAAACATGGAGTTGAGTATAATCCACATCTTGATGACAAAACCCCAATGATCCCTCCAATAGGTCTCATGTAAATGTTAAACAGGATGGAGGACAAGACAGAACCTTATGGGTAGGAGGGCTAACTGCCAAAGTGTCCACCAAGAGTTTCCAGGAAAGACTAGAGTAATCATAACACTACACTGAGTCTCCAAATCTCATCCCAGTCCAGAAGGATATCAAGGTCGATGCTCTCAAAAACCACAGAGAAAGGTCCATTAGAACCAACACAGAAGCATTCCACTGCCCTACTCCTGGTTTAGATTATCTATTGGGCAGCAATGGGGAAACTGTGTCCTTCCAGATGTTTTTGGTATTCAACTCCTGTCAGCCCCTGATATGTGGTGAATGGTCAGGGATGTTGAAAGTTGTAGTCCAGCAACATCTTGGAGACCACAGGTTTTGTATCCTGTATGTAGATTATCATAATATATCTTAGTGATGTCATAGTCCCCCCCCCCTTAACATTAACCTGTTTTTCCTACAGATCTTCCATGGCCCGCTATGCCCATAATCTGTCTCTACAAAAAGTTCATAAACTAAAAACCACTATTATTCCATTGTCACCACCACAGGAATTTATATAATTTCAGTTCTGAGAAAAATGTATCACAAAACACAATAAAATATTATAATATATGAGTTTGTTTTTCATTTTAAAAATTATCCAACCACATTTAACTAAAAGGATTCTGTTCTTCATTTATTCTCCCAATCCTACACTGAACACAAATGTAGGCTGAGTTTTATTTACAGTATCTGGTGCCTAAATTAAAATGTTAAAGAATGCCATAAAAAGTTTTTTTTTGTGTTTTTTTTTAGTGAAAGACTTCACTCTTGTGGCTAGGGAATTGATGTCAGTCGGAAAATGATTTCCCAGTGGTTTGGTTTTGTAGCAAAAGTCTTCAACTTTTATGTATATAGTCTTTGAAGTTAGAAATTGTTGTTAGACTATCAAATATTGTTTGAGGTGTCACTCATTTTTTCTTTTTGTTAGGGGAATGGGATCTTAGCAGAGAATTATTGAGGCAGAAAATGAGCATGTGAGTGACACCGAAAAGAAAGGTGTTTATAGGGCATATACAAGGTGAATTGTTGTGGAACTTAAAACTGTCAATAAAATCTTGGTTAATTCTCTAAGCGTCTGGTTTCTTTTTGAAAAAAGGTGGGGTTAAGTCTCTAAGGATATCTGCTTGCATGTGTCATTTGCTGTGTGGATTTTTTTTTAAATAAAAAAAAATCTTCCTCCTTGTGTAACCAGATTCTCTGGTTTGTGTAAGTCACACCCAAATGAACAGTTGATCAGCTGCTAGTAAGGCTTTCCCTCAGAATGGCTGCACTGACATTTCTATCCAGCATAATCTCCATAATCTCATCTCCAGTTCCCATTAGTGTGGACGTCCCTGCACTTGTGGTTTACTCCTGAATGATGGGAGAGAAATTGAAGGCGATCCTGCCATATCCGGACTTTCCAAAATGATGCATGAACCAAAACACAGCTATCCTTCAAAATCTGCATTGCACCAAATATTGCAATGCAGTTCTTGGCTAATATAGAATGTGTATATGAGTGAAAATACCATACAGAAATGCATTCTGATAGAAATTGTTTTGCAAAAATGAGAGTATTAGACAAAGTTGCTTTCAAAAAATTGAATATTAGGAGAAAATCGCACTAAAGTGCCAATGAATTTTCATTAGGGCGTTTTTGTTTTAATCAAACTCAAGTGGAAACATGGACAACTAAATCTGGAGAAACTGAGAGAAACAAAAACTGGTAGGTTCACCCAATCCTAATGGACAAATAGTGACTGAGTCATAGTGGAGAGTGAACTCAGGTCCACAAGGGCAATGGATGTGCTTGCCATTGAGATGGCAAGTCAAGCAGAGCACAGCATGGGGATGAACTCTTGTGTGAACTCACCCTATTGCATCAGGTGAACTGTTCTACAACACACACATAACACAGAGTAAGATGAGGGGATTCTGGACTGTAACCTGGCAGATTGCAAGCTCTCCCCAGTGTAAAGGTTCCCTGCATGTAATAAAATAGCACTTCAGAAACACAGAGACTGAACCTATCTCCCTAATGTGCTATTTTTCTTTATCAAGTAGGGAGTTTTGTTTTGTTATTCATAAATATGTTAAGTTAAAATGGTACAGCTCAAGAACTCTTCCGACTTACTCTACCATCTCATTTCACTTAATTTGTAGAGCAGTTCTCCTCAAAGACTATTTTTCATTCAGAACAACAGGTCAGAAGTACAACCAGTACAGCACAGCTGACAAAGGCAATGGGGTTCAAGTAGTTCTGAAGCCATTTAGGGACTGGGAATGAATCTGACTAGCATATATAGCCCAGTCCCAAACACAATACATGGAACGAGTCCCACTGCAATAAAGTAATATAGATCCATCCTTTCTCAGGAGAACTGCAGATGAAATTGTAATTCCAGATCCTGATGTTCAGCGTAGAATTATTTTGGAGATGGCCCCAGAGAAAGAACAAGACAAAGGACCCAGGCATTGGAGTAATATCTGTTATTGGATTATGATCATTAAGAGACAAACCAACTTTTCTCACTTAGTGCTTCTCACTTGAGGCTTGACAATTTTCTCTAAGAATCAAAGAGGAAGTTTACTGACACCAAGAGACAAAGGTGGATCAGTGGTGGAGAACCCATGGCACTCCAAATGTTGCTGGTCGGCTATGGCTCCCATTGTCCCTCACCATTGGTCCTGATGGCTGGGGCTGATGGGAGCTGGAGTCCCATAACAGCTGGAGGGTCACAGGTTACTCATCCCTAGCATAAACCACCAGGGTGACATGTGGAGCAGGTGCTCACTCTGAGATGTCTATGGCGCTCCCTCTCCCCAGACCCAGGCATACACATATACACTGGAATCAGGAAGGAAGCCCATGGTTTCCGGAGCATCCAAACTCACATAGAATTTGGCCTGGAGATGTAGCGTTGCCGACATTGCCATGGGCTAAAGTCCTAGTGGCATTCTGGGTTATTGAAGGGCAGAGTTGAAGCTGCCTTAAAATGCATTATGAGCCATTTTTCTCATGGTGATATTTCTTCCTCTTTGGGCAGCACATATACTAAAACTGGAATGATACAGAGAAGATTAGCAGTAAGGACATGGTCAGGTTTTCAATATTTTTACATCTCAACTAGATCAGAGGACAGACAATAAAAAGGGATGGGTGCCTTGAGATTATCCCCCTTTTCCTTTTCTGGAGGCAGCAGAAGAGCGTTGGGTACTGAACAACCTGCTTGTCTTGGGTGCAGATGGCTTTAATTGTCATTCCCAGATGTTCTGCCTCCTGAAGGTCACATTCACCTTGTGTAAATCTGGCTGAACCCTTCCAAGGAAGAGAGATCAAATATATGTGCATTCTATGCTAAGAAATGCAGCGAAGCATACAAATAGGACTGCACAAGACACAAATTGATTTTAAAACACACACACACTATTGTTGTTGGAGAACAGTTTGTAGAGCTTCTTAATCAACATTTGCTGAAAGGATATTATTATTAGTAGTAGTAGCAGTAGTAGTAGTAGTAGTATTTATTCCCTGGAAAGAAAATTTAAAATTTGGTAAAAATGAGTTTCTAGTTTTGTTCAATTTATAGATGCCAAAAATCTCCCACCCCCCATTTTCATAATGCCACTGTGCCACTGTGAAATTGGTCCCTATTGTTCCCATTTTACAGATGGAGAATTGAGAGTGCTAGTTGGCTTTCCATGGCCACACGGTGCATTATTATTATTTTCCACAGGATCCTTCACAACATAAAAATACTGTAACAAATATATTTCTTCTGTGATTTAAGTTCATTTGTGATTATAACTCTCCAATAATGAAATCTTTTAGCTTTGACGACTTTCTGTATCACATTTGGGGACAAATAAACAAAAAGTGTGCATAAACGGCAGTATGAATTTTACTGGAGAAATTACTAAAAATTCTAAACACGATTAAGGAAGAATTAAGGTGCCATTAACCAACTGCACAGAGTAATTCTGGACTAGGAAAAGTTACAGACTGAGATATAGTACTTTGTAAACAGAGCCCATAAAAGGGATTGAAATTTTCTACAGATAATATTTATTCTATTTACCTTTCTGGTACCCTGAAATATTTTATCATTCTTACACTGAAAGTTCAGAAATTTACTTTTTTTTAAAAAATAATAATGCCTGCATTGTTTATGATGGCTAATTGCTAATCTAGGAGACTTTGGTAAAGTGTTTAAAACTATTTCAGGCTTCCCCCAACTTGAAGTCATTTCTGGTTAGCTATACCTCAACAAAGATGAGAATTTGGGACTCTGTGTGACAAAGTGAGAAGCCATAATGGCTTAAGGGTTTTTATGACAGTCCCGGCATTTTCGGAGCAGTTGGCAATTATGTGACTGTATGCCAGGAAGACCACAAGAAGATTGTTTTAGCTTTTCAGGAGGTTCTTATTCAACTTTCTTATTTAAGCAGCATTCTTCTCTCTGGCAGCATAAAGCACACTCACAGTACATACTTTCCCACAAAGAATTCTGGGCAGTGCAGTTTACCCCTCAAAGAGTTACAGTTCCCACCAACCCTTAACAAACCACAGTGCCCAGAATTCTTTGAGGGGAAATTGTGCTTGAAAAGGATAGTCAATATGTAGCCAGTCCTGTCAATCCTCATACCCATCTGCTCTTATGAGCTTTTTCTTGCTGTCCTCAGTTCCTAGATTCCATTTTCTCAGACTTTGATCATAGCACACACATCCCATCAGACGCCTGATGCTCAGTGTCCTACCTCCTCTTCTCCCATCCCTCAGGCATCCTAAGTTCAACTCCTTTCCTCTTAGCATTTTTATCTCCCGGGACTTCCTTCCACTTGGCTGTCTAGTTCTCTTAATGCCTTATAGAAATTCTGAACCTATGGCATCTGTATCCCTGTGCGGTTTTGCCCACCCAATTTTCTTTACACTCCATTCACCAAAGTTGGCCTGTTGGCAAATATTACTTTATCTACACTTATCTGGCCTACTCCTCTTTAGGAATCTTCAGAAGCATGCCAAGAGAAACTGTAGTTATAGTTGCCATTACTAATTTAACCCTAATTCACATATTAAATGATCCTGGTCTTTCGATTTCCCTAGCATATAAAGTCTACAACCATTGCTGTAGGGAGGGGGAAAGGGCGCTAGAGGAAGACGCCAAGGCACAAAGAATTGAATAAACCCACAACAAAACTGTTCTGCTGCAGTGTTAAAAGAAAGAGAAGATATTTAGTGGGGGTAGGGGGACTGCAGAAGAAACAGATGTGCCTGCCAGAAGTTAAATACACATCTGTTAAGGATGCTCTTCTCATATGCAGGGTCAGAAAAATATGTACAAATGTAGCACCTCACTGATTGACAGAGAATCCTCAGTTCTGGTACTGTGAATCTTGTTTTCTTGACAGCACTTTGTTTTAAGGCTAGAGGCAGAAAAAATGTCTTATGCATGTCCTTAAACTGGAAGGCCCTTTGTTCAGGATACTTATACCATTTGCAGATAATGATGTGCATAGCAGTTTCAGCTGTCTGCATATGCATTTTTATGTTTTTTTATGACAGCTCTGCGTACTGAACTAAAAGGCCATTTAGAGCTGTCAGGAGCTGACAAGCATTACCCTTTACATTTACAATTCTGTTAGCATGCATTGTCAGGTGGGCTCACCATTCCACCGACATATGATTTCCTTTGAAACCCATGTATGACTTTAATTTAATACAGCAGTCTACCCCAAAAAGGAACCTTATTAAGATTTCCTTTTCCATTTATCTTTCACTTCTCTTTCCCCCCACCCTCTTTTATGTGTTTCTCTTCCCTCCACCCCCTTACTTCTCTCTCTCTCTCTCTCTCTCTCTCTCTCTCTCTCTCTCTCTCTTTCAAAAAACAATGTTCCTGGTAAGAGATACAAGGAGAAAAAGAAAGAGGAGCCCTTCCACACAACTAACTCCCTGCCTTGGAACATGGAAAAGAGCACCAGAGTTGTGGCATGATGTGGAATTGATTTTAGTCTCTTTGCTATTATTATGCTATATCTATATAGGGAACCATCCTCTCTATATAAGTATGTGTGTGAGGGGTGTAATTGCAAAATGTGCAATACTAATATTATATACATTATCTAATCATAACCCATAACAAGAAAAAAAATGTACGTTGCTTTAATACCTGAGGTTAGCGTAGGATGTTACCAGGAAGAGTTGAAATATTTAAAGCCTAAGAAGCATCAGGTTTACATTACCGGATGATGTTACTATATTTGTGTTACATAAATATGTGAAAATCGTCGTTTAAAAAATTTTTTCATTTTCCACAAACAGATAGGTACATATTCGTATTTGTAACAAAACAAAGCACAAATAACAATTATAGAAAGGGGGGGGGGGAGAGAAAGAACAATCCTGATAATCTTGTCAGGGAAACAATACCCTGCTGCCATAAATTACCTGTCTCTAAGGTGCTACTGGAAGGAATGTTTTTATTTTTTAGTTTGTTTTGACTATGGCAGACCAACACGGCTACCTACCTGTAACTTTTAAAAAGTAATCTTTCTAGATTTGCCCCTTACCCAGCTGTATCATATAGATTCTAATCCTTAGAAACCACACATGGTTGTAGAAAGCCCTCTGAAAGATTCTGAAGCCTGATTTCCAAGAATGTAGTCTGACATTTCAACCATTACACCACACTGGCCCCCAGGTTGTCTCCAAGCCAGGAATTACTTCAGGTGCCTTCAGACCATCAGCAAAGATGTTGGTTATGATCGATCACATCAATTATATATTTGCACTACATTTGTAAAAGTCACGCACGGTCTCCATAATTTGACACCCACCAAGAACAGTTCAGCTGTGACATCTTTGTTTTCAGCTTGGTTAAATCCTGAAAGTTGCTCAAATAGAATACGACCCCATTTGCTCATTGGTACTGTTCACATTAGATATTTTATTCACAGCTCGCCTAGTAAGTTAGTAGGCAAAGCAAGCAAATAACAAAGTGAACCGGCAGAACAGCTTTGTCCAAAACCACAGAGGAGGTCAGGAGCAGAACTGAAAATAGACCCCTACATCACTGGACCCCTAGTCCAGCAGTCTAGACAGCGTGATATAACATTCAAGTGGCACTGAAGGAGCAGCATGCACATAACCCTTCTGATGTTATTATTGATTTATTGGTTAAACTTGTTTTTTACAAGGCACAGGGAAAGTTGCATCCCCAAGGAGCCTGAAAATAACACAGTGAGGTCTAAATCCTGCTTCTTTGGAAAAGCAGGGAGATTGTCCAGTTGATTCTAAGAACTACTTTTAATCAAATTAGCCTGCTTGATGTTTCAGAAGCACAACTTAAAAGAGGAAGCAAAGGCTTCAGACATCACAAGAAAAAAACAACAACAGGAAGATGTGCAGTGCATCGTGTTTTTGCTTTGTTGTACTTTTGGTATAATGTCAGTTGGAGTAGGGATGATAAATCCGTTCATGTATGGAAATCTTGATCATTTCCATTTTGTTAGCTCCCTCCTGGACAATAACAGTGGAAGGATAAAAAGTGGGATCACAAGTCACTCTGCTTATCAGCCCTTTAATGCTCAGAGGCCAGAGCCATTCTCAAAGACCCAAATGAAAGGATTTGTTAGATAACCCCAAGAACACTACCAATAATGATGCTGAAAAGTTCTCCTTTGAAGACATTATGGTCAGTGTGATGAGCTCCATTACCTCAATACACCTATTCCATGTGTACAGCCATGTTAATTAGGGTGCCCTCTGTAGCTTAAGAGTATGTAGGGCCAAAGGGTGGATACATGTATGATCAGCTGATGCCAACTGAAAGTGATCAAGTGAGAATACAAATACTCTGACTTATCTCAAAATTAGGATGCAGTTTATCCTATGCTCTGTCTTATCTCAAGCAGCCATAATATCCAGTGGCCCAGGAGCCCCCAAATTTCTGAACACTTAATAACTTTTTCTTATTCCCAAACTAGATTTATCTATGGCTGATTGCAGTCATTAGTTCTTGGGCCCACCATCAAGACTTTTACATAAATATTCCTCTTTATCTATCTTATTCCTCTCTCACCTCCTTAATGTATTGGTAGCAATTATAGTCTTTTTCCTCAGCTTCTTTTTTTCCTAAGCTAAACAGGACATATTCGCCATATTATTGCTAAAAAAATTTTTGCAATTAATGGATTGTTCATTCCCCTTTGAATGCAGGTGGCTGGAATTGGATATGCTTTATTCCCACTGAGGACATTTTTGGAGCTTCTTTATTTGCAGATGCTCATGGGGTAGCGCATCTTATGGGCAGCTACAAAACAGAGGCACTTTTATACAATGACTTGTCATATGTATTTTAGTCTACTGTAGTGCAATTAATTCCATCCCTATCATTGTTGTTGTTCAGTCGTTCAGTCGTGTCCGACTCTTCGTGACCCCATGGACCAGAGCACACCAGGCACCCCTATCTTTCACTGCCTCCCGCAGTTTGGCCAAACTCATGCCAGTCGCTTCAAGAACACTGTCCAACCATCTCATCCACTGTCGTCCCCTTCTCCTTGTGCCCTCTATCTTTCCCAACATCAGGGTCTTTTCCAGGGAGTCTTCTCTTCTCATGAGGTAGCCAAAGTACTGGAGTCTCAGCTTCAGGGTCTGCCCTTCCAGTGAGCACTCGGGGCTGATTTCTTTAAGGATGGATAAGTTTGATCTTTTTGCAGTCCATGGGACTCTTAAGAGTCTCCTCCAGCACCATAATTCAAAAGCATCAATTCTTCGGCGATCAGCCTTCTTTATGGTCCAGCTCTCACTTCCATACATTACTACTGGGAAAACCATAGCTTTAACTATACGGACCTATCATAGCCATCCATAAATTTGTTGCCTTCAGTCTGCATCTTTATTCATCCTTCAGTGCTTTAACTAAACCTCCCAGTTCACATCAGTTGCTTTCATAATTATATGTTTCCACTTCTTCTTTTCAACCCTTTAATGATTGCTCATGTAGATCAGGGGTGGCCAACTTCCAAGAGACTGCGATCTACTCACAGAGTTAAACGCTGACGGTGATCTACCCCCTTTTGGGGGGTTCAGGTCAAGGTTGTTGAGCTTTTTTTTAGGAAGGAAAGCCATCCATGTTTTGGGGGGTTCGGTTCAAAGTTGAGCTCTGTTTAGGAAGGAAATCCCTGTTTTGGGGGCTTCAGGGCAAAGATGTAGAGCTTCTTTTTAGGGGAGCCAAAGTTGCTGAGTTTCTTTGGGGGGGAGCCAGTGATCTACCAGTGATCTACCACAGATGTCTAGTGATCTACCAGTAGATCACGATCTACCTGTTGGACATGCCTGATGTAGATCAAACATTGAACCCTATGAGAACTTGCACTCAGATTGTGTAGGATTTGTTGCAAGGACCAAAGTTCTGGCCTAAGGGGATAAAATACTTTGGCAACACACCAGTTCTACTTTCTGGCTTTAATATACCACCAATGCTGCACACACATACTTCTGCAGCATAGCTCTGCCACACACAGGCCACTGGAGCTGAATGGGCTATCTTCCAGCAACCTTGTTCAACACTTGTCTGGGTTTTCTTCACCCATACATGGCATACAGGTCACTGCAGAACATGAAAGCAGACAGATACCTGATGACATTTCAAGAGGAAGGCTTCAAGTCACTAATTAAAGGGGTTCTGAGAGGTATACGGAACAAGTCTCTTATGTAAGATCATGAAAGAACATTTGCTAGATAATACTTACAGAAGCATGCACTGTTGCCTGATCTCGTGCTGCTAGCTGTCTCAAATTTATCCCCATGGCCTATTAAAAAAGAATCAAAAGGTAAGAGTCAATGGGATCAATTGTTTTATATGTCCGAGGCAGATAAATCAAGAACGTGGGAGGTGGTGTTCATGACCCATCCTGTGTGCTCAGAGTTATTCTACCCTCTGAAATGCCATGATAAATCTGTAGTATTAGAGGGTTTGTGTTTGGAAAGAGTTAGGGAATGCCCAATTGTTACCCATCACAGATTGCTTAACAAGAGCAAAGCTTTGGCTGTAGGTCTTAGTTCAGCGAATTATGTCATTCGTGTTCACAGAATGGAGTGCTTACATTACAGATTCTAAATTAAAGCTGGTGGTTGGAAATTAAAAGCAGAGAGGACAGATGTGCCTAGAGAAGAAATTTATATTCACATCCTTTGAAACAGCTAATTGTTCTGCCAGGACTTGAAATCAGTTTTTCCTGTGTAGGCCTCTGTTGCACCACACCTCCTTAAACCACAGTGAATGATGTGAATTAAAAAGTTACTAGATATTTCCTTCTTTTTCTATTTCCCAAAAAAGTTACTAGATATTTCATTCTTTTTCTGTGTCCCCCCAAAAATGTTTGATGAAAATCATTTCCAGGCAGCCAAAACTGGAATAAAGAAATACAGGGAAAACAATATTCCCTCCAGGTTAAGGGACGGGAGACCGATGGACCATTTCCAGCTCTGGGTCCTATCCATTTATTGATGCAGATAGGACTCTTCATTCATATGCATTAACTCATGCTTACAGGAGCCATTTTTCCATGGACAGCACTGGTGATGTCCACAGTCTCTACTTGCATGGGCATCTAGATGTGGACATTACTGTTGTTAAAAGTAACAGAATGTCAGAAGTGACAATCAGCCACTTTTGTCTTGGTTCATGGTTTATATCTATATGTTGTTACATATGCTTGTTACAAGCTGTTATTAAAAAAAATTAGAAATAATAAAAAGGAAGTAATGTTATGACACTGTCACACAAATTCCGTACTGTGCAATCATTAATGGAATATGAGACTATACCACTGCATTTGTCTGT
Source organism: Lacerta agilis (assembly GCF_009819535.1). NCBI lineage: Eukaryota > Metazoa > Chordata > Lepidosauria > Squamata > Lacertidae > Lacerta > Lacerta agilis. The sequence goes on from NC_046313.1 coordinate 63,444,947, forward strand.
CATGACAAGGTGTTGAATTTGAACTTTGCAAACTTATACAATTCTTTAAGCTTATGAGCATTCAGGATTGTCACATGGTCAGTTTGCAAATGGATTGCCACGTTCTTGGTTTTTTGTTTCTCTGTCCATGACAGGAAAGATTTATTTCCCTTACTCATCTGTTGCATGAGAAATTCCTCTGTTTTGTTTTGAGTATCAAATTTTTCATGCATTCACCTTGACTCTGATTCTCTGATGTATCTCCTGGAAAACCACTTGCGACACACTAAGCTTATTAACATATTCAAACCACTGCCACATTAGCTTACCAGAGAACATTTCTGCACCTAGTGAGAAAAATGCCACCTTACAGTGAGGTCTATTGCAGATAAGATATTATAAATGGCGACCAAAGCCAGGGGTAGGCTTAAATCCAAATTCTATCTGACCTTGAACATTATGTTTTTTCAACACTCAAGATTTCATTTTTTAAAAAAAGAGAAACAATACTATTTTTTCCTTTAAAAGCCCAACCAAGACTTGACACACAAACTTTATGGTTCCCTGAAAGCAAAAAATAAATAAATCAAGCACTTAAAATGCTTTTTAGAAAATATCACAAGACAAACCACACACATTCTAGTATAACATAACCAAATGTATATCAAATAAATGTACACTCAACACCCTTACAGTGAGCTATAAACCATTTTGAGTTCCCCCCATCAAGCGCTATATAAATTTTATGAAATAAATTACTTAACAACATACTGATCAGTTTCTTGCAAATGACATACCCATGCTTTTCCATTTCCAATGCTGGGTCAGAGTTCCAGAGTAGGGCTGCTATCCCAGAAGCCATCTTGTTCTCATGCCAATGGAGGTTCTGCACAGGCATCTTACCTAGCTATCTTCCCTTGCGCAGTTATGTCCTTGGCCCTAGCAGCATAAGGTCTGAAAAGTACCATACAGAGCCATTGAAAGCTATGGCTGAGGTGCCATATATCCATACTTTTGATATTTTGTTCCTCAAGGCTCAGCCTGTTGGTCTGGATTAGGGTGCTTTGTAGGGAAAGCTTCCTGGGAGTGCCTGTTTCTTCTGACAGTTTCAGCTACTCCATTTCTCTCTCTCCATTTTTCCTGCAAGCAAGAAGCACAGAACCTTCCTGAAAGTCCCATCTTGCTTACCCATTGCTACATCATCAATCACAAAAGTAGTAATGGGAGTTCTTGGGTATCTAAATGGAGGTGGGGACAGGTCAACCAAAAAACACATATAAAAGCAGGAGCTGTATCACCCTGTGGTCTTTGATTGCATTAGAAATATCTCCAGTTTTATATTGGCTTTGCCTGCTTTTAAATCCACATAAACAGCGGTTAAGCTAGCAACCTTCATTCCACAGCTCGGGGTACCCCACTGCTTTTCAAGCTATTATTTTAATAAGGCCTATTTTACAATTAAGGAACCATGGGCTTTAAATTACATGTAAAATAAAACATGGAAATTGAAGCATTAAGTGGGTAGCTGCCTTTGGAGGTTCAGCAGCCGTGCTTTGTATTATATTAAAGTTGCTGCTTGCTATAAAAGTCAGAAGATGGGGGGGGGAAAGGCTACAGTTTTACAGAACGAAGGAATGTGTACCACATTCACCCACCTTCTCCAGTCCTCTAGGAATGGCCTGCAGCAGTAGGTGTTCCCAGGGCTGCTGACTGATCATTACAATTCCCGTGTACATTGATGGGATCTAGCAAGAACCTTTTAAAAAGTCTACATGACCCAATGTAGGTGCCTCTCATGTGCCCCCTATTAGTCCTTTAATAGCTCATGAGGCTGGCTGCCTTGGCACCAACTCCTCCACTATCTCATAAAATGCAGCGTTTTAGGTTACAGTCGTTGTCGCTGACGTGGTCTGTTGTGATATGAGCAGCAGTTCTTTCTCCAGATGGTTGTAAAGGTTAATGAGGAATTTATGCCGTGCTCGATACATATTAAACTGTATCTCTCAGTGGAAGCATCTACCACGGACATAAATTTACTTCTTGAACATATATAGCTCTATGGGTAACTACGAAGGAATGCCAAGCTGTTACGAAGAACATCACCCAAGTTTGCTACTTGCGTGCACAAGTACAGAGTTTAAGGCAGAGGAAAACATAGCCTCGGAGCCCTCTGTGGAACCAGCAAATGCTAATTTCCTTACAACACTATCCTAGGCATGCTTACACCCAGGTAAACTTTGTATAGGATCACAGCCTTAATGCCTTTTAAATCAGGCTATCCATTATTTCATTCTGTATGGACTGATCAGACTTGGAGGAAGAAGCAACAAAAGTGACACAGATGCTCTATTTAAAAATAGACGGCTGCAATATTTGCTGAAGACAAGTTTATTCATGGGACAGCAGCCATAGAGTTGTTACAGCTCACATCTAGCCAATAATAGTTTCATAAATGTTTTTACTTTTAATTATTTAGGAATCAGTATCCTGCTTTTTCTTTGCTCAGCATGGTTTACAAAGCATAAGCATAATAATAATAATAATAATAATAATAATAATAATAATAATAATAATAATTGCAACTATGGTAGGTCAGATACATGAACATCGAAAGCGCCAGTGAAACAGATGTATCTTATGTACCTTATGGTAGGCAAAGAGGGAATAAAACCTCATAATCTCAACAGGTACTCAGAGGTTATTCTGTAGGTTTAGGGTATGTGCAGTAAAGGCCCTTCTCCATCTGCCCCCCACCCAGTACTCCAAATAGGTCAAAAGGTGGGGTACAAATAAATACCTCAAGGGCATCCAGAGAATCTCCTGGGCAAGAAGACTGTCTAGTGATGCTATTAAGCAGTTTCCTCATGTAATGGCGTATTTCCAAAAGAAGGCAAATTCATTGTGGGTGGATTGTTCTATCTGAATATGCAATACATTGTTCATTTGAGCAGGTGGTCCAGTGAAATAATCTTCCAGGAGAAGAGAAGAGCAAGCTTTGCTTTGCTTTTGGAAATACATTTTCATTGTTAATAAGTATCTCAAAATACTGAGCATCAATACCTATCTAAGCAGTGATACCTACGCAGCAATGTGGAAACCTGTTGTTCAAGGTTGTGGTCAAGAAGGCTAGCTGTATACTCCATCAGAACATAAACACCCTCTTTTCACAGGAGGTCCAGGTCTTCCTTTCATAAAATAGACTCTGCGAAAACTTCACAATGTTTCCTCAGCCCTTCCAAATACCAAGGAACTGTTTTGAATCTCCTTTGTCATCCTGCGACTAACATTCATCCAGTTCCCTACTGAGTCAAAACCTTGCCCACTCCTCCTAAGAACTGTGGCAGTGTGGTAGTGATGACACGGGACTTTTATCTCAACTTAGTTGTAAACGGATCAAAGTGAGATGCAATGGAAGCAGCTTAAGACTTTCCTGATGCTAGCACGGCACTGCACATTGTGCTGACTTGCTGCAAGGGAAGAGGGAAGCCTTTGAAACTTCTTCTCCACTGGAAGCTGGACAGCGTGTCTCCACAGCATGCTTCTGTGATGCTCTGGCTGTGTTTCTCTGCTAGGGTGTTTCACTCAAGGAGATGGGAAAAGACTGCCTCAATTTAACCTTTACTCAGATGAGGCAAGAGTGTAGCAGCCGAGAAAGGAGAAAGACATCTGCTGTTTTACAATAATGCCGCTCAAGTAGTTAGGAGATCCTGTGGCAAATAATCTTCCCCACCAAAATGCAAAGGTGATTGTTAATGCTACATATTCCTTGCTGTGCTGTCCTTCAGTCTGTAATTGTCTCTTCCAGGCTGTACTTCTTAATTCTCCAGGACAGGTTTCCTCTTTATCTCATGCCGTTTATTGAATCATATGGATCTGCTAAGTCAGCTTTATAGCTATTTCGCCCCCCCCCCACCCTCCCATTTGTGTTTCTGCTACTTAGTAGGTCTATCTCATAACACTGAAAGATGTGTGCATGATATGTGGGTATAATCTTGCCACAAATTGTTCTGTCTTTCATTATTATTATTATTATTATTACTGAGGTTTGCTTTTATAATTATTCAAATCAAACTTCACATAATAATAATAATAATAATAATAATAATAATAATAATAATAGCAGTAATATAAACTGTAAAACTCTAAATACTTTAGTTCCCCAAAACTTTAAAATGTTGAGTACTCAATGTATTCATCAACTTAATATTTCCAAGTTTCCCCAGGCAAAAATCACTTTGGTTAGGTACAAACAACTAAAGAAATAGAACAATATTTAAAAATAAAATCTAAGAAAAAGTAATTGAAATAGCACACAGAATCTGATCCCTTTGTGGAAATTCACCTTTAGGTATTATATTTTCATATGGTAATCCTTTCAGTAAGAAATATTTTGCAGGCTACAGTGATGACAAAAATAATAGGATGAGAATAAATTATTACACCACCAACAGGGATAGCACTGTAACAAACTAAGCCAAAGTAATAAAACCCTTCAGTACAAGATGCCTTCTCCCACCACAATGCAAATGAGGAACAGATATGAAACAGACAGCACGGTGGTTTGTTCACATGTTATGCTTGTGGGAAGGACTTTTGTGATTAGGGCTGAGCTGAAGCCACTCAATTTTTTTCTTAAACATTCTTGGCAGTGGTTAACAATGCCTAGTGTTTCAATGATTTTTCACAGTACTTTATGAAAATGCTCACCAGTTGATTGAATACATGGTTTTACTTATTTAATAGAATTTTAGATCACTTTGTTGAGAAAAATGGCTCTCAAAGTGGTTTACAACTGTATATAATACAGATCCATGAAATTCAACAATGAAATAATTAAACATTCAAAATATCCATTGCCATGCAAGGTGCACAGACCAGATTACCATACAAGAAAACATTAACCATGCCAGCTTAAAAACAACATCCAATTGACAGATCTTAATTAACCCCAAAAGACTATGAGTCAACTTTAAAATTAACAAGGAATAGGCATGCCTGATTTCATTTGGAATTGAATTCAATAGTTGGCCACACACAAAAATTGATTTTAGAGGCAGGCATTTCAAGAGGTACAGGAGGTACAAGAAGGTTGATATAGGTGAAAGTGATCCTTATAGTAACCATTTAGGGCTGTAAAAGCCATTGGCAGAGCTTTGAATTGGGCCCAGAAACACTCTGGCAGCCAGTGTAACTGCCATAGATTTTGTGTAACATGTTGCAACTGCCTGGCCCACTGAGTAGCCTGGTGGCCATATTCTGTACTAGTTGATACTTAAAAACTGTCTTCAAAGGCAACATCACATAGAATGTATTACAGTAGCCTATCCTGGAGGTTACTAGTGTAAGAATAACTATAGCAAGGTCCAGACTATCCTGACAGGGTTGTAGCATCTCTGGCAACTGCTGCCAGCCGAGCTTCCTTAGGTCATAGCTGTCAACTTTCCCTTTTTTTGCAATGGGAAACGGCGCTGGAATAAGGGAATTTCCTGCAAACAAAGGGAAAGGTTGACAGCTATGCCTTAGGCAGCTCTATGCCTAAGAGCAAACCCAAGTTGCATCTTGGTCCTTCATCTATGACTGGTTGAACACTTTCAGTTCAGAGGAGTTAGTTTCTCCTCCCACAGCATCTCCATCTTGTCTGAATAAAGGCTCAGCTGGTTCACCTTCATCCAGACCAATGCAGCCTCTAAGCACCGATTCAGAGGATGAGCAGATGGAAAAGTGAATTAGAGCTCATTGATAACTGCTGCACCCAAACCTCTTGAGTACTTTCCCCAGTGGCTTCAAGTTGATGTTAAAATCTCAGTGTGAATGTTGACATTCCACAAGACAATCAGCCTAGAGATTCTGACTATCATGTCCGACACTACCTCTGAGAGCTAACTGGGTGCTCAATTCCATCTCGGATTCCAACACCCAGCCAGCCAGACTGACTGTTTGACAAGGTATCCGTTGCTTTCCCCCAAGTCTAGGCTGGTGCTGTACCATGAAACCTGGAGAGACAGATGAGAAAGAGGCAAACCCCACCCCTTCTACAAGAAGGCTAGCAATAACTGATCCCTGAACTTTGGCCAGACTGGCAACAGCACTTGCATGCTTGAGGGGGACTGTAAGTTAACCCTCTAGGCTGCCAGAGCTGGAAGAACCAAACAAGTATGGAACCACACAGTTGTCTTGTTTGCCTTTCTCTCCAATATCTCCACCCACTGTCCTCTGCCCTGTAAATGGTGGTGGCCACTTCCCTCTAGCACCCACTCCTTCTTCTCAAACACATTACAGTAGACTAGGAATGGGCAAATTTATCACTTTTGATTTATCAGTTTCTTATTTTTCCATTCTTAAGTTTAGTTCTCCACATTTCCGCAGCTGGTTTGCTGGATTATTTTTTTAAAAGTCTTCAGAGTTTTAGTGCAAATTTCTCCTAAAATACACATTTGTATATGTAATTCTCGTCATGTGTTGCACTCATTTATGCATTTTATGCACACCTTATACTAGGATATGCATTTTGGAACACAATGCTTGGGGGGGGGGGAACTGCTCTGCAATTTTCAGAGAAGTGCAAAATTGTGTAAACATGTAGGTCTTTATAAGGAGCCTGAAAGAGTCCAGGGCACTAGCCCAAACTCCTATTCAACAGCCTAGGAAAGCAAACTCTACCACACTCCATAAAAAACCCCTGTAGCTACCTCTGTCATGACTGTAAGCTGAATAAGGTTTCCAAATGGCTGGTTTTCTCTTATGTAATATAGTGTACCAGGCTTGGGGCCCGCTAGGCCTCCAAAACAGCTAGGCATTCCCCCTGCAGTGTTAAAGAAATCATAATGAATCCCGCTGGTGCTGTTGGCCTGTACTGCGGAGTTGTTCAGTACCAACCTGGTTGTTAAATCACAATAATGTAATAAAACACCATATTTGAAAATTTTACATTTCCCCACAAACCTCTTTCCTCATTCCCCCTCCCCCGATTCCAATCCGCCCCCCCTCCTCAATGTCATCATTCCTTCTCTTTCTTTCAGCATGGCATTGTTCTTAAAGCCTCACACTCTGATTTGCTCTTTTCATTTACGCTGGAGAAGTTGTTCGATTGCTGGTAGTAGAATACATTGCCATTAGCTTCAATCAGCATGCCTACCGAGAATACCACGTGCCAGTGTCCACTAACAGCTTGAATGTCTTTTATATCGTAAGTGCTCTCCCCCTTCCTCCCTATCCTCTCTCTCTCCACCACCCACCCCCACCCCATAATTCCTCTTACAATTCACAAACTCACCATTTACCAAATAGCTTTTCTGGAAATGTCAGTTCTGGAAACTGACAGCTGCCTCACTTCTCCACACATTTGGCTTCTTTTCATTAGCTGGGCACTGAGCATTCCCTGCAGCAGGCATGGTTGTGCTGTTTTTCTCCATGGTATAATGGTTGTGATGCAACAAGGGCACCGTCAAATCATACGCGTGACTAAAATTATGACATGGGGAAGATTCACCATTGATGATTGATACTCAAATGAGCAGGGAGTGTGTTCCTTATAAGAGACCAAAAGAATCCAGAACTCCTTTATATGTTATTCAAGAGTCTGTACTGTTTACAAATTCCTTATGCACAACTGTAGATTTCACAAAAGGTGTATAATTCCAATGAAGTTGTGAAAAGAGACTCTCCTTCATTAATTCCTCTTACAGCTGACCTGATCCAAAGGATTACGTATCTTAATTGCAAAACAAACTCATCATTTAAAACCCAGCTTGCTCTATTCCTTCCCCTCTCTGCCCCTCAAATGCCACACTGAATTTTAACAAACCAATAGCGGAAAACACATAGAATGGGAAAAAAACATCTGAAGAATCTCCAAGGTAAACGAAATCAAGAGCTGTCCCCAATAAAGAAGGTCATGAAGGGACAAAGTGTAGTACACAGGAAGAGCCCTGCTGGATCAGGCCAAAGGCCCATCTAGTCCAGCATGCAGTTCTCACAGATGCCCATGGGAAGCCCACAAGCAGGACCTGAGGGCAACAGCATTATTCTCACAATGATTCCAAGCAACTGATATACCGAGGCAAGCTGCCTCTGACATTGGAGGTAGAAGATAGCCGTTGTGGCAAATAGCAGTCGATAGCCCAGTTGACAGTAGGTCACCACCAATACCTTGAATTGAGCCTGGAAAGCTACAAGGACCCAGTGTCATGCAGAAGCAGCTCAGTGGGTGGGGTGGAGCCACTACACTAGCTTCCTGGCAGGTAGATCACTGTCAGGCTTTGGGGACTCAGCTTCCTCCGTCCCTTTGGCCGTAGATAAGCAGGACAAAGCGAAAAGAATCACTTACCATTTAAAGAGTCTTTAGTGAACACAGCAAAAGAACAAAGCAGCTATTCTCAGAATGAAGGTGTTCCCAATTAAGGTTTCCACCCACTTCCCCCCAGTCACTTCCATGCCTTTCAACCTGATCTTGCAACCACTGCATTTTTTGTGTAGCCACCTTATCTGCTCCACGTGACCTTGGACTGATAGCCTGGACACTTTCCAGCGAGAGACAGTCTGTTAGCTCTCTCTCTTCCAGTTCTTCACTTTGCTGTTCACCCCCCCCCCCCCGTTTGTCCCAACTTTTGTGTTCAGAATGTGGTATGCCCCTCTGCAAACCACTGTTCCAAATCTATACTGCTCCACTGCTCCTGGGCAGCTTCAGGATACTGGTCAGGAGCAGGGGGAGGGGGAGGCTCCCACCATTCCTCATCAGAGCAGCACTCCTCAGCCTGGTCTCTGACAGTCACTGTTACTTACCAGAAGAGGGGAGGGGCAAAGTCGCAGGAAGTATGGTATGGTGCAAGTGCACTGGCAGGAACACTGGTTTGGCTCTGCCACTGTGTTTACACCACACCTCATGCCTCCCGCTCTCCCTTCTGGGAAGCAACAGTCATTCACCTATAGGGAAGCCAGTGTAGGAACTCTTGCTCCACCTGGTGAGCTGCTTGTGGTGTACCATGCAACCAAAGACCCACCTTTCAGGCTCCCTAGCTTTCAAAGATGAGAAATGGTAATTCTGTCTATAATAGTCTAAGGCATCCAGGGAATTTGGAAGTAGACCAAAGCTTCATCCAAACATCTTTTTTCAAATATTTAACATTACTCTGCTTTAACCCCCTTCTAAAAACCTAGGGTGTTCCCCCCCCCCAGACAGTGTTGGAGACTGTAGGGCCTATCAGAAGCCCTGCAAAACCTATCCAAGGACACAAGCAACTACCAGAAAGACCAGTATGAAGCTGCAGAATTTCCCCCAAAAAATATACATATACATGCAAGGATATATACCACTCATCCTCCTCTTAATTGTTTTAAAGTAAGAAAGGAACAACTCCCTATCCCCTCCCACATAAGGCATTATGGGAAATGTTAATCCCAATTACTTCCCCCACAAAAAGCCCCTGAACCTATTTGTCTGCAATTAAGCAGGTTTAATCTACTCTGGAGGGGCTCATGTTGCTGAAATGGGAAAACATTATAGCTGGTTTAGTTAGGATTCACCATTAGAGTGAATGGGAAAACACAGGGCTTCATTGGAGTAGCTCAGGACAGGAAAAAGTGATAGCTTTTCAGTTTTAGATTCCTCATTATTAGTGAATGGTGAAACAGAGAGCTTCATTTTAACAGAGTAGCCCAGGAGCTGGATTACAGATGGAAGCTGAGAGCGCCCAGAAACAGACTGGAATTTTAAAAAGTGCACAGATACATCTTGAGGCCTGTGCACACCTCTAGAATGTACTCCTTCTTAAAGAGGAATTTGTATCCCAGCTTCCTTCTCACTTTAGTAAGATCAGAACATGAATACAGTTAAGGTTTTTTTCCCCAAAGAGACGTATATGTGATATATATGAATATATCCATTGATATAGACCACACACTCCACAATTTTCATATATATAATATAATTTAACTATGTTCCTATGCGGCATTTTCCTGGGAATGTCAATACAATGGTACTTACTTCTAAGTAGACATGCATAGAATTGTGGTATAAGAGTACTTCCTAGAATATCTACAGAATGTGGTAAGAGGAATCAATTAAGAAAAAACTATTTCCCCATATTGAATGTGGATGGCATGCATGCAGTTTGAATTGTGATGGAAATGCCAAGTAAACTGTTTAGCAACGGACCACAGGAACTCACAATAATATAAAGAAAACTTTTAATATTGCCTTAATATAGGAAATTAGCATGCAAGGTGACTCACAAAAATATGTTAGCACAAATTTTAAAATAACAATCAAAATACAAACAAATGTTGGAAGTTCATGACTTAATTGTTAAAGACGCAGCGAAAAGCCTATTTGAGAAAATGCATGCATGCCTCTTGCAGACTTAAATGGATTTTCAACTAAGTTCTACATATTGATTGAAAAGCTCTGAAGCACAGTTCCAAGAATACCTACTCCAGAGAACAGCATCTATGTGTGATATGACACTACCCATAGATCCGTAGAAGGCTCCTGGCAATAAAATGCCCAATCTATTATTACAAGTTTAGTGCTGGCCCAAGACATTTTGCTGTCTGAAACAAAGTCCCAATTGTGCACCATCCTCTGCCAGGACCAACGCTTTTGAAAGAACCCTTTGGAAAGCCCTGCCAGTTCCTGGGCCACATTTACACCATATGTTTAAAACGCTCTTATGCCACTTTAACAGCCATGGCTCCCCTCAGAAATCCTGCGAGATGTACTTTCTTAAGGATGCTGAGAGTTGTTCAGAGTCTCCTCTTCCCCTCACACAGCTACAATTCCCAAAGTTCCCTGGGAAGAGGGAGTGCCTGTTAAACCACCCTGGGAACTGAAACTCTGTGCCAGGAACTGGGGTCTCCAAACAATTCTCAGCTTCTTTAACAAACTACACTCTGCTGTTTTCCTTTTCATGGCTGTTTAACTGTTTGCCGCAGGTATGTTGCAAGAGCTGCTCTGCTTTCATCTATCTCCAGCCCCTAATACTACTACCTGATGCAGGTTAATAATAATAATAATAATAATAATAATAATAATAATAATAATAATAATAATAATAATAATGTATTTATACCCCACCCATATAGCTGGGCTGCCCTATCCTAAGTTTCTAACTGCTGTGAGCCACTCTTCTTTAAGCTAGACTGCCAACCATTGTGCACTGCTTTCTTCTACCAGTTGGAACACTCTGGAAAGGTATCCAAATTGACCTCAAATTCTGTTCTGAATTATTATTATTTTTAAACTGCCCTGTGCTGTCCTGCCCCTATTTCGTCTCTGTTCTCCTTTCGTTCTGCCTGTTTATGCTTATTATTGGGAAGCAAGCAGAATTATTTAACATTCCCTGCTACTATATTTTTCACACATTGAAATAAAAAAAGAGGTGGGTTCCCCCCCTCTAATGTTTACTAAGATATAGAGGTGCCCCTGAGCTAGTGATAAGAAGAGGAAAATGTATTATGAGTGTTCTCTCCCCACCCTCATTTATCACACACACACGCTTCTGCTAGTGATCTCAAACCTACCTAGACGGACCAATTTCCTCTAGGGATCTGTCTACTGCATCCGCCTCAGGCTTTTCCAGAAGAGAGACTGCTAATTGGGAAAAATTATGTTGCTCTACGTGTGGTGATTTTGTGATGCAGACTGTTGTCTGCAGGGAAGTCATCTGAGGCCCTTCAGACTCACGGCAAAGATACAAAACCTCAGTAAATACTTGGCTCTGCTTGCAGCGTATCGCTGGTGCTCATATGGTGGCAGATGCTAATGTTTTGGGTTTATGGGATACTGCTGAACTCCTGATTTCAAGCTAACAAACAAGTTATGCTCTCGGAATTGAGTGCATTAAATTTGGTAATGAAAATCCAGCCTTTTTAAAAAAAAAATAGAAGAAAACTGTTGTGTAGTTAATAGTCCATCAAGAGAATAGGAATTGGAGCAAGAGGAAATAATAAACGTTCAATCCAAACCTGGTTGCTGTTCTTTTTCAAGGAAGGAATGCTGCTCTGGCATATAACATGTTCATATATTTAATCACACAGTAAAATGTTTAATTTTAAAAAAGAAGAAGCTGTATCTAATTAGTTTCAGTTAGTTGCTGGATTATTCAGAAGAAGAGATTCTATGTATGCAGGGACTTCCTGTTTGTGTGTAGGTATGAGACAGGAAGCCATGATGTGAGCACGGATGAACGCTTCTGTTTTCACAAAATCTCCCTTCTCAAGGTGAGGGCACATGCAGCTCCACAGATTTTATGGGTTTCAGTTTACCCAATAGGACTTGCTGCTGAAAAGCAGGAGTTTATTGGCTTTCAGGGCTTAAGTGGAACCTACCAGTCTCCCTGAGAGGAGAGGTCAGTATTGACTCTCTTGGTTACTTGGGACTGAGCAGGAGTTTGAAACTAGTTTTCCCAATATACTGGGGGACATTCCTGAGGTTATCCTGAGTCTGCCGCTATCACATCCATCCCTCTCCAGGCGCCACATGCCAGCAGTGGCTTGAGCTAAAGGAGCATGTGGCCACCCCACATTCTCTCATGCATGCACAAGGTAAAAAAAGGTAAAGGACCCCTGGATGGTTAAGTCCAGTCAAAGGTGACTATGGGGTTGTGGCGCTCATCTCGCATTCTAGCAGTTTGAAAGCATGCCAGTGCAAGTAGATAAATAGGTATCACTGTGGCGAGAAGGTAAACATGCATGCACACTCAGAGGCAGACACACCAATACACATATAGGCGCACAGCACCTATGCTCCTCATTTAATCTTTCTTCTGATCTCACCCTTTCTCCACTCATTAAAAGATTGATCTGGTTACTAGGAAGGGGGTGATCTGCATCCTCTTCAGGGCAGAGGAATCCATTCACCTCTGCCACCAAAATTGGTGGGGTTTGGGGGGGGGCAGAAGAATTGGCTCGGGCGTATGTAAATTGGGACCATGAAGAAAGGTTAGTCACTACTGCTGTATGCACAACACATGCATGGTCCTACTTTTAAGTAGACGTGTGTTAGATTGCACTGCCACACACTTGCACATTATTACATCTGCAGAAACTCAAAAGCAAACCCCAAACTGAGCTAAACATGTCTGGCATCCACTGTGGGATTTCACATAACCTTTTGAGCCCATGGCAAAGGAGGAAAAAGTCAACTTGGGTTCACCAAAAACGTGACTACCAAAGGCTTGGAACATCTGAACAAGACCATAATTGTCCCTCAGTCTTAATCACATTCATCCTACCCTTTCTGATCAGTTTCTTCTGCAGGGGAATGCTAGAAAAATCAATGCAGACATAGCAGTTTATGCATCTTGAATTTTCACTTATTATTTATGCAGGCACACTATCTGATTCATAAATACATAAAGTGAGCCAAGACTGGGATTTATCACTAAGAGGGTCTAAGCAATGCTCCGTGTGCTCAGCCAGCAACTATTATAAGCTATTTCCCTCTCCCTTGTTTGTCTTAAGATTCAGAAGTGTTACTCAAATTCATTTCTTAAACCTCCTGGGTTGGGGCAGGGGGAGAGAAGGATGGGCACCACAGATTTATGTCCCTTTAATACAATCAATTCTAAACATCTCTTTAGACAAATAACTTTAAAAGCAGTGCCTCCAGAAACACCTCTATTAATTTTCAAGTTCAGTATATTTTTCTGTACATTTTTTTTTCAAAGGAAGAAATAAAGAAAGAAGACCTCACTTTAACTTGGCTCAGAAAGAAATTCCGAGAGGGAACATTTTGAAATAAAATCCCAGAAGTGTACAATCCCTCAAATAATTAAACTGGGAGAAAGTCCCCTGAGGGCAGACCAACAAAATTTAGTAAAAAATAATTGCTGTGCAGAGTCCTTGCTGTATTTGAGCTGAGTATAAGCAGACGCACGTACACACACACACACACACACACACACACACACCCTACTGAGAGCAGGAACATTCCAGCTTGAAACAGGCAAACAACAGAGCCATGTAACTACCTGGCCACACTGCTGGACTAGTTGCTGGCATGCAACCCAGAATTTTATACTCCAGCCAATATAAAATAACAACCGGGCTATTTACAAGGCTCTGCCAAATATTAACCTTATATCCAATTCGCTTCAAAACTTTCAAAGTCTCTAATGTGAACCATACAAGATCCTCGTTACTTTATAGGATTCCGTAAAGGCCGCATTATGAGCTAGTTATAGGTTTTAAAACATTGCGTGTTTATGTAAACATAATGATGTGGGGCGTTTTATGCCAGGCAAACCCAGCAATTAATTCATTTGTAAAACTCCATCTCCCCAGCACCACCTGAAAGAAAGAAAGAAATTAATTTGCTGAAGAAAACAGGTTCAAGTTTACCCTTAAGTCGGGGGGGGGGGGCAAATGGCTTTAGCATGTGGGCTTGTGGTTTTAATGAGTTAGGATTTCAAAATGCTTTCTGCCCGCTGAGGATTATTAATGAAAAAAGGTCTGAGAATGAGGGAAACAGATATTGATGAGGAGGACTCATTAAAATTGTTACAAAGATAAAACAAACATTCATTACAAGGTTAAAAGGAAATTTCAAGGTGAGATTCCTGGAATGATCACAATGCATTCTGCGTGAGATTAAATGGCCTGCACTTTGGGAAAGGTAAAAGGAATCCCCAATATCTGAACCTCAAAAATTAACCTCTTGTTCATTATGATCACTGAATTATTTCTGTGTTGGTGTCAATAAAATAACACAAAGAACAGCACATTTACCTGAATTTTCGTTTACCCCAAGGCTGAAATAAGTATTTTGCAATTATCTAAAATTGGGCAAGGTTGGCCATTTTGTCTATCGTGCTTGAAATGACAAAATTTGAAATAAAAATGCAAATGTTCAGTTTGAGTGGGATTTCCCCCCAAGAAGGGTCCTCCCTTATGACAAGACATTGTTTCAATGTCCAAGTGGGACAGGACTGAAACATTGTCAGAAAGCCCCACCTTCGAAAAGGATAGAATGTGCTGGAGGGGGGGCGGCGGACCTGAGCAAAGCCTTTTCTAGAGATGCCTACACATTGTGACGTGATTATTACATGCTATCTCTATGGATCAACTGATGTTTTGAGCAATGTTTTAAATTATTGTGAATTTCTGGGGGCGGGGGAGGAACCTTCTTTGGAAAGGTGGTTCATAAACATATCTAGTTTTGCATTATTTTAGTGCAATTAGCTTCCACAGCAGTGGGCTGTGTGGTGGGGCAGAGCCACAGAGCTGCCTTCTCAAGACCAGGATCTCTGCTACTTGCCGAGTTGGGACAAGGCAGTGGTGAGACTGGGGTCACATGGGTGCCAGGTTGGAGCACCAGACTGGCCATTTGTTCATTCAGTTCTGTTTGTTGCAAGTTTTATACCACATAATCAGATGAATATATCTATGCAGTGTACAAAATATCACACAGGAAATTGCCTTCCGCTGAGTCCATCTAGCTCAGTATCATCTACATTGATTGGCAGTGGCTCTCCTGAGTTTGTCTTCCTCAGTCCTACCTGGGGATGATTGACTGTTGAACCTGGGACTTTTTGCATGCAAAGGGCATGTTCGACTAAGAGCTAGGACCCCTCCACCAATGTACTATTCATGCACCCAGACATATAATTACAATGTTCATATGAAGCTTCTAATCATGGATTTGAGACTGGGCTGCATCCAGAGAGTTCTGCTTGTGGAATCTCATGCTCGCAGAGTGTGGTGGGGTGGAGTGGGGAGGTGATTTCTGCCAATTCTCCATTCCTCCTGCAGCCCTCTGAAAATCTGCTCCAGGGGATTATAGACCTCTCCTAAAAAGTGTTGGGTGGGGGGTTGGGGAAGGCACTTGAAATAGTACATGCAAATAAAAGATAATATTCGAATGGTTCATAGACCTCATTCCTCTATAAGGTTTTTCATTCTTTAGTGCAATTCCTTGGTATTTTACAACCTCGGCCACAAACTATTTAAGATGGTGCTTAAGTGCATTTAAATGGATTTAGCTGCATTGGGGTCAATGGGAATCCTTTTAGGCATTAAAAGCTTACAAATGAAGTCATGGTGGGGATTGTGTTAAGTCCATATTGTCCACCTGAACCAGTTTGTGGATCATAAACGCATTAATACAAGCTCTCTAAATACACTTAAAGCCTACTGATTTCTGCATTTTATAAAATGACTTCTGGGAGGGGCGGTGAGAATGTACTTAAATTGCCCAGAGAGAGAGGGCAGGGCTATTTACCTGAGAATTTAGGCCCACTAAGAAGATACTCTCCAGAGGATAAGTGGGGCTTAGAAGGACTGGGGCCTGTCTTACAATTTTGGCTAGGATTGGGACCAAACATTTGGCAGAATATATTCTCTGGCAGCTTCCTGGTAAGGGGGTTGTAGGTGCTGAAGATAATAAATCGCTATTAGATTTCCAAATATCTTTCTCATCTTTCTGATTTCTTTGCCATGTGCATACACATGCTTGGCCTCAATAACAGGAAGCAGTTAAAGTAAGGTCGGGGGGAAATCACATATGTGTGTTAATTAACACGAGAACTGGGCTTTGGATGTGAATGTGAAGGATTTGGTCCACTGGAAGTTTAGGATAGCAGTTCCACTGTACTTTGAATGTGGATGGTACAATGAATCCTAACCTCTTCAATCTTAAACCATGTGAAATGAGAGCATGCAACTTTTTCAGCCCAATCCTCTACCTATTTAACTCAGATGTAAGTTTATGGCCAAGTAGGACCGTGGCCTTATTTACTTGAATGGACATGTGTACTCACAAGGGCTTTCAGTGTTGTGGTGTAATATTTTACGCCATTTATTGTTTGGAACAGAAGGGACACTTCTGCAGATAGTTATCAGGCTCCCCTGCCCCCTCCTAATTAGGTGTTATTTCCAATTGACTTTGTTAAAGGGAAGCCTTGAAGTATATTTTGTAGACACATTTTTAATAGCAGCGCTGTTATTCTAACAATGGTATACTATTGTTCTATCTCACATACACACCATCTGACTAAAAGCCCATATTTATTCCCCTAATTTTATAAACATTTAATAGGTCCTTATTAAACACATCAGCCAGCATGATTTAATAACACAATCAGTCTAGAAGTTTGAGAAAATTGAAAACAGGATTTGAATGTAATACAGCCACAATTACCGGAGATTATAGACAATCATTTCCATATGTCTGCAATGGAGAGCTGCTAATCTCTGTTTGCATGGAGGTGATTTCCCCTGGAACACTTCCCAGCCTTCAACAGTACTAGCGCTGAACAAATTAGATTTGAAAGTCCCCCCATTTTATGACTAAGGTAATATACTCGGTGTGTTTAGAGAAACACTGAGTTTGTATTTTAACTGGCTTCCAAAAGCTGGACAGAGACCTTCTCTTCATTTAGTTTGGCCACATTAATATATAGTAATCGGGGTGGGTTTCCCTCCCTTTTCTGAGGGTCAATACATGTTTAAGGGGTGCTGTCATACACACCAAAAAAACGGTTCTCCACCCAAAAGGCCCTAAAACATTGGTGACATCATGATGTTGGAATGCAAAGCAATTAGCCTCAGTCAGAATACTGTGTGTTGCTTGAGGCTTGGGAACACACACAACATCCTTTCTTATTTTAGAGTCCTCCTAACACCTTGTTCCCTGATCTCCATCTTATGAGGCTCTGAATAGAGGTGTTTGTGTGTTCAGAGACTTCAGAATGTAGAAAGTAAGCCTTTTGTGCAACACTGACTGGGCTTTCACAGCAGCAGGACTGTGCTTTGGAAAGGTGTCTTAATCTTGTTCAAGAGAGTCACGGACTCTGAATATTCAGGTGGCCAATGTTCCAAATGTGCTGGATCTTTTTGTAGACACTGTCTAGCAGGATGCACGTGAGATTGATTCATGGGAAGGACCTGCAAGCTCTGAAAATGATGCATTATGAACATGTTTGAGAGAAGGAAAGATGCAGTGGTTACCCTGCAAGGGCAGCCACTATGGTTTTGGGCTGGGTGAAAAAAGAATAACTTAATCTACACTCATGTTTTGTTGGCAATTGTTCTGATAATTGGAGGTGCAAGAGAAAAAGGGGGGAGGAAAGCTCCTTTGTGACCCACAGGTGGTGCTAGTAATCAGAAAGATTTTTTTTTAACTCAGAAAGTGAATCCCTTTTAGTTTTTCCCACACCAAAACAACTTGGAGCTATTTGTCTGCAATCGGACAAATTTCATATCCATTCCCCCTTCCAACCCAGTGTTCAAAACCAGGAAAGAAAAGCAAGGCTCTGCATAGTACCTGGAACCTGAGCTGTGGGGCACCGAAACACAACTTCTAGTCACATTTGTGCCGCAGTGCCGGGCAGATCCCCTGGCTCATGCAGCACCAAAAGAGGCATGTCTAGGGCTGCTCCTTGCAGTGGCGGGGGACAGCAGGATGCTCGGGGCTGCAAATGTGGAGCTTCTTGTTCTGTTGCTCCAATTTCTTAAATAGTTCCTGCAGTTTCAGCACTTTGGCAGTGGCTTGGCTGCAAAACCACCCTCGCAACCCAATTCTTTGAAGTCATGCTTCTGCTTCGGCAATCTCTTTAACACCCTCAACACCAGCAGTGGTGATTTAAATTGAAATCTTAGGCGCAGTGTACTGTGGCAAGAGTTCAGAAAATGCTCGCAATAATAATTCTCTATCGCAGAATGCACCCATTACTATTGCAGTTTCGCACACTGTTCCCACCCTGCCATCTTCCTTAAGCTCAGAGACATATAATGTTATGAGTTCATGGATGCCAGAGTCCCCAAAATTCCTGGCTTTAGGAGGTGTTAGAATTTAATCATGTCTTAGGTAGTTAAACTGAATGTCAGACCCCTAATCCCTGGACCCAGCTTCCCATGTTTAGATTGCCTGGGAGATGGGCCATTAAGACAAACAACAAGGTAATGGACAAAGAACTAAGAAAAGGTAATGGGCCATTAAAAAAGCAAAGGCTCTAGGCCAGATGGCAAATGAGTGGCGGGCTCTCCCTCAATTCATGTGCAAATAAACCACATATCATAAAGACACAACAGTCTCCATTGTGCCTCATTCCAAAAGGAAGCATGAAACCTGGGTGAGTGCCTGGAAGCCCTGGAATCTCGCACCACTTAGAGATTGGGGTGGCCTTCAACAATATGTTTTGCTCCTCTCTCCTCAAAAGCACCAGAACCAGAAACTGAAAAGGAGAGGACAATGGAAGTTCCATTGAGCTATCCTTATGACTGCAAGATGTCAATAGACCCATCCCCATCCTTCATGGATTTTCTTAAGCTGCAATCCTATGCACAATTAGGAGCCTGTTTGATTTCCCAGTGAGGTAAATGGAGCATATTTCTGAGTAAACTTGCATCAATGTGGGCTGTAGTTCTTTTAAAAATGTATCTAAGCTGGTTAGAAGAAAAAGCTTTCTCTCATAGCTACAATACATAAGCAGAGTAACCGTTGCCATCTGGCTAGCAGGGGTTCCGTTTGCTCAATAGATCTCCTCTACACACAGTTCCTTTCATGGAGATTTCCCCTAAATATCTGGAATGCAGAAGATCTTTGGATTCTTAAATCCTCTTCTCCTTTATCTTTATCAGCTTTTAGTCTTAGGTAAAGGAGGGCTATCACAGCAGCGAAGTAGTGGAACTCTTCACACCTCAGGAGCACCCATGTCTGGCCAGCTCACAGCTTCTAAATATACACTAATTCAGGGATGGGGAACCTTTCTCAGCTCAAGGGTGAAATTCCTTCCCAGACAACACTCCCGGACCCACATTGGTGGGCGGAGTCACAGGGGAAAGTGGGCAGAGCAAAGGAGGAACATTTAAACTACACAAAGGTCAGAGGGTTTTATACCCACACACTTTTCTCCAACACACTCTTTCCCCCATCCAGAAAGCAAGAGACCTTAGCACAGTTTAAGGACACATTCTGGCCAGGCAAAAGCACTGGGGGTGGAGGGTAGCAAAGTCAGTGAAGGCTGTGGCCTAGAAATAGTACTGAGGGTCTCACAGAAAAACCTGGTGGGCCGCAACTCCTCCCCTCCCAACCCCAAGGCTTCCCATCTCTGTTTTAAATCAACAGGACCCATGCACTCTGCAACTCTGCCAAAGCACAAATCCTTTTGCTAAAGCGGGGTGCCTCTTTGTCTGATAGGAATTCAATGTCATGCAGAGGCAATTGTTCCATCAGGGGAAGCATTTCATTTTGGCAGATGAAATTATCCCTTCTCTCCTCCTATGGCATGTTGTTCTGAATCCCCCCTGCCCCATACAGTTTTGGAAGGTACGGGTGGGTGTGGATGTAGGAGAGGGGGGAAACCCCCATTCCGTGAGCAGAATTGTTTCCACAGGGTTTCCACGGATAGGGTTTGTTATATGAATCCCACCCATTGCTTTTGTTATTATGAAGTATGAAGTATAACAGGGCGGAAGCATAACCAGTTTCTCCCATTTTTAACACTTCAACAGGTTAAACGGTGGACAGCTGGAACTTAGAAAATCTTGTTCTCTCTCCAATAAGGAGATTTATCTCCCCTCCCCAGATCTGAAACAGCACTCCTGAGGGGAAGCGAGCACAGAGTTATATGGAAGGCTGTGAATGACAGACATTTACACTCCTTGAATCAGTACCAAAATTAACTAGATTTCCTCTCTATTGCTGGCTACCAGTTGAAACAATTATGAAATATGACCTACTAAGCTGTGTTGGAGGGGCTCTTCTCCAGCTGTCGTCCCCTACCCTGAACATGGTCTTAGTCGGGTTAGTGCACACTTCCGTAGTCACCGTTTGATTGCAACTGGGGATAACCTGAGGGGGGAAAATCCATAAACCGTGTGCAACTCCAAGGTGGGAAGCAGGTTCAGCATGGAAGAGAAAAGTCAGGAGTGCATCAGGAGTCCGTGGAGGGTACTGCTGTTAATTTTGTACATTTTTGCTGTGAGTAATTAACATAATATGCATCTCATTGTCATGAACACAGCAGATGTCACACTACAGCTGGCAAACTGATTGCACTTTCATCTAGATTGTTCCAATTCAGAGACTGTCACCCTCACACATAAAAAAAAACCTGAACCTAGTCTGTGGCTGGGGGAGGTGAATTGCTTTATGTGGATATATTTATTTATCTGTTGAGTTTATTTACTTATTTGTTGAATTCATATCCTACCCTTCCTCCCGAAGGAGCCTAGGATGACATTTATACAGTGAAGACTCTGGATGTCTGCTTACATGTACCCTTATCATGTTTAGGACTAGAAACCTTTTAAAAACGAAAAGCGGATTCCTCAAGGGCCTAAGAATGCTCACAGGAGGTTCTGCATAGTCACAGTTTATCTAATGGCCATATTTGAGTTCTACAGCTTGCCTGCCATTAAAAAAAACATTTTAAATTAAATATGTATTATTATTATTTACTTAAACAATCAGGGGTTGTTCTATTAAATGCATAACTTGCCCTTCTGCAAAGCTGTAACACTGCAGTCACCAGGAATCACTGGACCAAATTTGTTTTCAAAAGTATGTATGATGGAGCAGTGTCAGTCTGAGTCTGAAAATTTCTAGCCTGTGAACCAGTAGCAGGATGTGTACAGTGGTACCTCTGGTTACGTACTTAATTCGTTCCGGAGGTCCGTTCTTAACCTGAAGCACCACTTTATCTGATGGGACCTCCCGCTGCTGCTGTGCTGCCAGAGCACCATTTCTGTTCTTATCCTGAAGCAAAGTTCTTAACCTGAAGCGTTATTTCTGGGTTAGTGAAGTACCGGTATGTAACCTGAAGTGTATGTAACCGAAGGTACGGTACCACTGTACTCTTATTTTAAACCTGCCCCGCCCTTTTAGGCCAATGCTACAGGGGTGTCTTAAATTTAGGTAGCTGACGGCTTCCACATGTATCAATCTGGCCCAGTTCCCAGCCCTACCAGGCTGCAAAATGTCTTAGGCCAACCTTACCTAGCCCACTATCCTCAAACCATATTGCTCATGCTACTCCTAGCAGAAGCAGGATTATAACCATGCATGGAAGGTTGTGGGATGGCCTCCACTGGATGTGGATAGTCTCAGTCCCAGCACTAAGAACAGCAGCAGCATGCTGAGCGAGGCAACAGCCTAAGGGGGAGATTCTTACCAGGCTCCCCTTGAGCCACTCCCCAGCTCAATCTGCTCTCTGTGAAAGATTGCAGCCTTTTAATTAGTTTTAGTGTTGTTGTTTTTTTTTTAAAAAAAAAAGCCTGTTGCTTTAATGCACAAATGTTTTCATCCTAAATGTAAGGCGTAAGTGCCAGATAGTTAGAAGAATGGAATTTTAGAATTATAGGGGCAATCCACAGTATTAAAAAAAATAAAATATAGGTGCCAAATTCATTAAAACTGTGATCCTTGATCTTAAGGAGTTTATAACTAGAGTGATTCCAAATTGAAATTTGAAAAACATGGGAACATTTATTAGACTATAGTTTCCTTTCTATACACACAAATCACTCTGGATGCATTTTTTTTTCCTGGGGTCAGAGGGGCGTTATATTTGCGATGTGGTTTCTTGGCTTTCTTTCTGTATTTAAAACCAATGTTGATTAGTTTTTGAAATGGCAAGTCGTTAATCCATGCATGTTGTAAATATTCCTTGGCAATTGCAAGTATAACATTCCTCCGCAATGCAACACCACCCAAGATAACTGATATCCAGAACCAAGGAACTATGAGTGGTAATGAAGGCTCTAGAAACATGTGGAGGCAGATAAAAGGACAGAATCCTGACCTCAGGTCTGAGACACAGACATAATATATGGCAAATCGGCACTATAAGAGGTTTCTGAGGCCAGTTCAAGTATTACTCCCCCCACCCCCATGTGAACACCACCTAAAGCTTTTCCTGATTGTGGCACACATTACACAGAAGTGGTCATATCTAAAGGCATCCTATTGCTTGCATTTACCCAAATAGGAAGGGCAAGGCATGTAGTAGCCTCCTGCTTTTCCATGTTTCAGACCATATGATTACTCCTTAGGCTCATCAATCAGGGGCGGCAGCAGCTTCCACTGAAAACCCCTTCTCCCACTGAAAACTGGTGTGGAAATGTGGATAACTGAACTTTAGGTTGGAAAAATGAGCAAATGAGAGGAACTGAGATCGACAGACTCATACTTTGGAGTAAGGCACATTGAACTTAGGGGAAGTTACTTCCCAAGTTCCCAGTAAACACCCACAAGACTGAGCTGCAAATTGGCCATGATCCAGCCGAGCCAATCTTCATGCAGACTTGAGTGCTCTAGTTGTTGGCTGCAAAGAGAGAAGAGGTTTTGTTTGCTCTTCTATCTTTCCCATCTGTAGACATCAATGCAAGACCCAGATGTGTGTATGGAGCTCAGGATTTCAAAGATCAAGGAAAGAAAATATTTAGGACTTCCCTCTGGCAGCTGCTTCTAGTGTAGCTCACCCATGCAAGCCAGCAAACTGCTTGGGATGTGTCAGCTCCGACAAGTGACTCACTCTAAATACAGAGAGAGATTATGAGCTATTTATGATGAGTGAGTTTATCTATATTGTATGGGATTTGTGGCAGTCTCTGACACCGATTAGCTGACGGCTCTGAATGTGCACTTGGTGGGACAACAAAGCCATATTCAGCCTTGATGCTGTGAAGGAAGAGAAGTCAGTTTGGCTGGGATTAAAACTTCACACCAGTGGCTAGGAATGTATGGGAGTTTGTGGGTGTGGTGAGGGGAAGACCAGAGGCAAGGAGGCTGAACAGAAGAAAATGGATGGCAAAGGGGAAGCATAAAGGAAGGTTGGGTGGAGAATAATACTTGATGGAAGGGCAGGAGGGAAAAGAAATGATGCTCAAAGGGACTACCTAGAGAGAAAGAAATCTCACTGGAGATGTGGAAGAGTTGCATGTTACTGCAGATAAAGAATGGGATGCCTGCTGGGAAGCTGGAAAAAGGCAGAGGGAAAAAGTAGCCAGTGACTGTTCTGCCAAATGCAGCGGTTCTTTCTAAGGATACCAGGACAAAAGAAACGAGGAGGTGGAAGGGGAACCAAAACAGCTTTATTAAACAAACACCAAACAAAACATACATACCCAAAATGTCCTCAATCTGCTCCCAGGAGCCCCTCAAGTGGATTGCAAGGACACATAAGCATGTAGACTCACAGTGCCCTCGTCTTGGGCCTGTGATCCCAAATGCCTGCCTTTTATAGAGAGCTTGATCTTAATTAGCAAAAGCTGTGGTCAAACATCCAAGCTCTCTTTTCCTTAAAGAAACATCCACACAGAAGCTAAGTTTGGGGAGCGGCTTGGATATGGGGATAACTCAAAGACATGCCACTATCTCCTTGTAACAATATCTTCCAGATTGTTTCCCATACAGTGACCTGAATAGCAGGGGAGGTGCACAGTTGTTAAAGATGACAGCCAAGAAGAAAAAGGATTAGTATAGGTAAACGTAAAGGGCCCTGGACATTTAAGTCCAGTCAAAGGCAACTATGGGGTGTGGAGTTCACCTCACTTCAGGCCAAGGGAGCACAGGAGCTGGGACAGAGCAACGGGAGCTCACCCTGCTGCTCGGTTTTGGACCACCGACCTTCTGATTGGCAAGTCCAAGAGGCTCCACAGTGCCACCCGTGTCCCAGTGTGCCGGGGTTCGGTGCTGGAGCTCCCCGTGCGTGAGCCTAAGCTGCCCACGCACGAGGTACCAGTTGCGGGGGGAAAGCGGCCAGCGTTCCACGTGCTTATGAGCACGGGCGCTGGCCAAGTCTCACAATCTGAAGGAAGCTGAGTAAGACGGAAAATGACTCCGAAGGTGCGTGAGTTGATGAATGCCTCGGAACTAAAATGATGCCTCGAAAACTAATGGATGCCTCCAAAACCAATGGATGCCCTGAATCTGAACTGGGAAAACCAAACTAAGGATGTTATCTAAGTTTTAGTTAAAATTAAAAAATCCATAAAACCTTTACCCCTTTTCCCCAAAGGACGACAGACACCGAGTATATCTTTAGTGGCTTTGGCAAAACCCGCGTAGGCTCGTTTCTTGCCCTAGGCTAAGTTTCCCTAAGCTCTCAGTCCCTGCGCACCCAATCTTCCGCGATACTAAACTAAATAATACTAAACCGAAATATCTTCCGCAAATCTAGCCCTAGGCTAAACCTAAAAGCCTAACTAAAATCTCACCGAAATATCTTCCGCAAACTAAACCTTAACTAAAGGAAAAAACCCATCCAGCCCATCCAGCCCGCTCCAAAACCCTTAAACTAAACTTGACCTAACTGAAACCCAACTAAACAAAACGTGCCCAAGCGGGGAGCCTCAGCCTTTTATTTGGGAACAGATGTGACATCACAATCGACACCCCAACCAATCAAACCACTGTTGCTGCCCTCCAAAAAGGCGGGAAGCAGGGTTAACGTTCATTGATAACTTTGAAACATTCGACTTCCGGCGGCGACGCCATTGCGGGTGGTCGTGGGCTGCTTCGGCTACGAAGCGCCCAGTCCATCCCGGGGGTTTGGAGCCCCGCTACCGCAAAGCGGGGCTCCGGTGGGGTGCGGGAAGAGCGTCCCGCACCCTGGGCTCCCCGGCTGTGCCCGTTGTGGCTCCGAACCCTTCCCTCGCTCCCCCTGTAAAGGGGGAGTGGGGGTGAAGGGACGACGGAGTCGGGCTATAGGGGACATGCCCCAACCGGGATGTAAATGCGGCGACAAAGCCTGTGATGAGCGTCTAAGTTCTACCTGTCTTTAACGATCTGAAAGAACCCGGTGGTTGTGAGTATTTGACTGACTTTTCTATTTTTGGAACGATCCGGGGGGAAGAGGAAAGGGAGCCTGCCTCCCTCCCTTCGGGAGAGAAAGAAAGTAACCAGTTTAAGTGACTGCTGCTACAATAATGGATACAAAGTGTTTGGAATTTGGAAACTGAGACTGCTGAGATTTCCCTCTGGGGATTAAGTGGGCAGAAAATATCTCCATTTAAAGTTTTGGTCTTTACACTCTGGCTTCAGAAAAAATGGCGATGGAAAATTTGGACTGAGACAGGAACTGAAATTTGACACTCACTCACCCTCCCTTCCAAAATGCTGGACTTTGTGTTTGAACTTGTTTTGAACTCTGGTCTAAAGGATGAAGAAATGCTTACTGTCTTGAGGCTGGAACTGCTTAATCGGAAATTGCAAGTCTTGAGTGGGATTATAAATAAAAAGAATCTATTTCCCACAGAGGAGGCTTTTCAAAAGTTTTACACAATGGAAGCAAACCTTGGCAAAGAGCTGGAAGGGGTGCTTGAGGGATGGTCTGAAATGGCTGGGCAACTCCGGGAAAAGGAACCGTTTGCTGGGGGTGGCAGCCCTGGAACGGGAAAATTTATAATATCCAGACCCCGAGGTGGGAGCTCGGGGGCAAGGGACATGGAATTAAGATATTTACAAGAAGCAGAAGTATGGTACAAAGAAGCGGAGGAGCCCAGGAAGGATGTGATGTGTACCCTGAAGCTCGATGCAAGGTCTGTTGTGAATGCTGCCTGGATCTGTGGACATTTGGGACAAGAAGACAACTGGAGGATTGGTTCTGGCGAAAGACAGAGAAAGACAATGGACAGAGGGGGTGTGGGATGAAGTATTAAATGTAAAACCCAAATGGTCTGTTATGGTATCTGAAATCGGAGAGTGAAGTTTGTTAATTATAAGTTTATTTAGAATAAGCAAGGAGATATTGGATCTTAAGTTAAAAGCAGCATGATAAAGGACAGAAGAAATAAGTTTAGTTTTTATAAGAATATTCTGCTAAGATTTATGTTATAATAGGATGATCAAGAGAATTGTGCTATCTTTAATTGAAGTTTAAAAAAATTTATAGAGAAAAGTTGTTAAGAAAGTAAAATATGGATTTAAAACCGAAGGTGAAAAGGCGGGGGAAGTCAAACGTCAAGATTCAGAAATAGAATCTTTTTGTAAGGTATACAAACAAGAAGAAGAATCCTGGCATTATGTGTATTTGTATTTGTATTGTATTTGTAGGTGTGGGTCTGGGTATGTGTTGTATTATGAAAATGTCAATAAATTCTTCATAAAAAAAAAACTTTGAAACATTACCGGGACTAACAGTTAAAGGCGGATTAATCTTATTGGCAAACCGACTGTTCATTCTTACTTTCACTTTCGCTTTTACGCGTAAGGATACTAAAAGTAGTTCTCAATAACCATTAAAATAAACAATTAACCGCGGATCTTTTAACGGATCCACGCAGTGTATTCCGACACCAGTGTATAGAACTACACATAGGACTTCAAAAGAGGAGGCCTGTGAAGTGTATTATTTGGCAGGCAGGGAGGAAGCAAGCAAGCAAGGCAGGGGCCAAGTGGTCATCATGTTGCTAAATATTCTACACCCTGGAATCAACTAAAGGTAAAGGTAAAGGGGGCCCTGACCATTAGGTCCAGTTGCGGACGACTCTGGGGTGTGGTGCTCATCTCGCTTTATTGGCTGAGGGAGCAGGTGTACAGCTTCTGGGTCATGTGGCCAGCATGACTAAGCCGCTTCTGGCGAACCAGAGCAGTGCACGTAAACGCTGTTTACCTTCCCACCAGAGCGGTACCTATTTATCTGCTTGCACTTTGACATGCTTTCAAACTGCTAGGTTGGCAGGACTGGATTCAACTACACAACTGCAAATAAAACATTTTAAATGTGTTGTAAAGTGCAATATAAAATGTGACACTGGATGGCGAAAGTGAGCCATGCAAAATTCAATGTATTTTTCAAAGCGTTTTTGAAAAAAAGCATTTTCACAGCGTTTTTTATATGTGTGCAGATTCCACCTCTGACAAGTGAATCCTACCATTTGTAATATCTAACTGGTATCAGACACATTGTGACTTGGTTCTTGGTGGGTAATGAGGACCAACAAGCAGTGGGGAGGTCAAGGGGATGGATTGCACATACTGATTTGAACTGACTAGCCAGTTCTTGGGTCAGGATAATGTATATTCAAAGTATAATAATAATAATAATAATAATAATAATAATAATAATAATAATAATAATAAATAATGTACATATGTAATGAACCACATGAATTTCTGGCCAAGCTGCTGTCGCTGAACAATGTTTCTTTAAAAAATAAGAAGAAAGAATGGATGTTGTGGCAACAAGCACCAGTCTTGGTGGGCTGTCATGCCGAAGCCAACCCAGCTGCTGGTTTCTGACCTGTTGACTGCTGCTCCCATGATCTGCTGCTCTTTGGGTGGTCATTTGGTGGCCCCCACTGTAGGGCCCTGGACTTTGGCCCTGAGGTCCAGCCTTAGCAGCACCACTATCTTCTTCTTCCAAGTATGTTTGAGATATGATCCTTCTGCACCGGAAGCAGCTGAACAGGGAAAGGACATGTATCTCTACAGAGAGACATACCTGCCAGATTCCCAACATGAGCATTTCTTAGAATAATTCCTCTTCTCTCTTCCAATATATGTATTTGCAAAGGGGAGGTCTCTATTGTTTCTCAATCCCAGCATATCTCAGTGCAACATGAGACATTTTGCCCAAGGCACATACCTAATCTAATTCATCTGCAGAGGGCTTCCTCTGTAACCATTTTAAGATTTAAATAAACTGCAGACAGGGCTTATCATCATGCCCTCCAAATAAACACTCTTTTGCCCTTTTTTGTTACTGTTTTTCCTTTATCATCCAGCCCAAATGAGAGTTTTGTACACCTCAAAAGCTTGCACACCATGTTGTGAATTTGGTTTGGGCCTGCTAAATATATTGTTTTTACTATGCTTGTCTGGTTTTGTGTGTGTGTGTGTGTGGATTGACATTTGTGTGCTTGGGATTAAGTTTACAGAGCTTTGGAAATTTTAGCGTATGTTATATTTGTGGCTGTTTAATGGGATTTATGTTTAATTTGAACAGGATATTTTATATTTGCCTTCTAATATGTTGTTGCCCACCCAGAGCTTTTGGGATGGAGTAAGGTTCAAAATACATAAGTAAAAAAGATTTTGACCACTGGGGTTTTTTGGAACTAGAGTTTTATTTTATAGTAGTGCCTCCTGCTTTTCCTATGAACATTTTCTGGCTCATGCTGAATCTCTGCAATATTAATTCTGAAAATCAGTTACGTGTCATTGGTTTAATGGCCTCTGACAGGAAACATGATTTTTTTCCAAGTGAAACAGTTACTCATAAACTATCCAACAAGGTCAATTCCTGTGCATGTAAACGACAGCATAAAGAATACAGGTGTTAATGAATACATTCTAATATTGTTTCCCGGCTTTGCAGATATTGTACACTTAGAAGCATGTGGGACTCTTGTGCCTGCAATAGCTTTTCTGGAAATAAAACAAAATGGGAAGCATCTCAGGCATTTTATTTCATTGTCAGCTTTAATAAAGACAAAATGATTTTCCTAAAGAAGCAAAATATCCATGCTGATTTTTCCTCCCCAAAAGCAGGGTTGTTGTTTTTTGTCACCCTGAAAATCATACTAGAACTGCACAAGCAAGTAAACAAAAGAAAAATGAGATTTTTATGCATATCGTATTAGCTCATTTCCTTTGATTCCTGCAAGTGATGTCATGGAGCCCAGCTGGTGTGTTATTGCAGATGATTTCCCCTTACTCATGTTTCACCAAGTCATTTCAAGCCCTAATGGAATTACTTTCTCTGTGAAACCAGAGGAGTTCACTCCCACCCCACTCCTTCTGATTCACTTCTCTTATCAGCTGCAAGAGATGGAGAAGTCTGTGACAGGGGCAGGGGAGATGTGGCCTTCTGCATGGTGCTGGGTTCCAACTCTCATCAATCTCAGCCAGCTAATAGTCAGGGACAGCTTTAAAAGGGGTTTAGGCACATTCATGGAAGCTGTTCAGTGGCTACTGTCCATTAAATAATAATGTCGATGGCTATCTCTTACTTCCATTATCACAGACAGTACGCCAGGATCTACAGCAGGGAAGGATAATTTCCTGCTTTAGGTCTTCCCAGAGGCAAATGGTTGGTCGCTATGGGAAAAGAATGTTGGACCAAATGGGTCAGAACCAGGAGGCTGCTCTTGAGGTCTTGATGAATTCTTTTTCCACAGTCAGCTTGCTTGGCTTCCATGCTGCAGGAAGTAAAAGGAACTTCCTTTGTCAACACACAGAATGGAGACTCAGTGAACTCCTCAAAGAGGAACAGAGCACTCTCTTCTTCCATGGGCAACCACAGCAGGACTCAGGAACACCCATTCCTCTCTACTTACTGCTCAACTGTTTCCTGCTGAGTAGCAAGGACGGAGACAGTAGTGGGGGATCTTCCTTCCCATGGTGCTTAGCTGTTCAGAGGGGAGCAGTTTAGCAAGGAGAACATGGGAAGGGCCTACAGGCTTCATCCAATACACAGGCCAGCATTTAGTACTCTCAGCCCAGATTTCTCTATGCACTCCAGTGCACAAATGTCATTCTTGCTCCAGCTTGGACTTCAGTGAAAGGGTCACACAGAGCTTCCACTAAAGTGAATGCAGAAGCCTCTGCAGGCAAGGGACTCCCACTCATACAAGGTCCCGAACCTTCAAGAGACTACAGTGAAAGACAATTGACTTCCATTATCACCATTCCCTTGAGTTTATTTAGGAATATATTTCACTAAGGGCTGTATGTTTGACGAGGCCCTCAGCAAATTGTTCCCCGGTGGGTCTTCTACATTGACTGACCCCAGCAGGCTTAGCTAGCGGCAACAGCAGGCAGCAGCAGCACTGCCATAAGTAACATGTGCCTCGGAGCAACATTACATTTTTCATCATGCCTTTGATAAAGCCTTGCTCCAACACATTTTAATTTTCCATCATGGCCTGGAGCAAGTCTACGTAAGGGGGCAGTGCTGCCCCTACAATTAGGCAGAGTGGGGCAGCCACCTCAGACATCAGACTTTGGGTGTCATGAAAAGGATGGAAGTTGTTGATTATTATTGTAGGTTTTTTGCAGTCGAGGGGTGGGTGAGAGGCACTAGCAGGATTTTCTGCCTCAAGTACCAACATAATTTTGACGTCAGTGCATTATGCCTCTTTACTTCAAGTGGGAAAAATGGCACCATTTGCTGCTCTGCCTCAGGCAGCTAAATGTCTTGGGCCAGCTAAATGTCTGGGGCACTGTTAAAATGGACGCTCCAAGATACCTAGCACTGGGGGTTGCAAACAGGACAAGGATAAGCACAGTTGTGGATCTCTTTACCTTGCATATGAGAGGCCCACAAGCATGACCTGAGTGCAACAACACACTCCCCAGTTGGGATTCCTAGCAACTGGTATTCAGATGCATGCTGCCTCCCATAGTGGAGATAGGAAGTAGCCATGCTGGCTAGTAGCCATTGTAACATCTAGTATATCACCTGTAGTCACAGTCAACGGCAACTCTTACCTGAACCAATAATAATTTTTAGTGCTGGGTAGGGGGAAATATAGGGAATTTCCTAGGATGCTACTTACCCAGGCGAGATAAGAAACATGTTCCTAACACACAGTGAAATCAAAAATGGTAGGGAAGGGCTGTAGCCCAGTTGTAGAGCACCTGCTTTTCATGCAGCGGGTCCCAGGCTCAATTTCCCCCATCTCGAGGTAGGGCTGGGAAGGACTGCTGCCTGAAAACCTTGTGAGCTGCTGTCAGTCAACAAAGACCTTTGTCCCTCCAGATGTTGCTGAACTACAACCCATCTGCCCCAGCAAGCATGGCCAATGGCCAGGGATGATGGACGCTATAGTTCAGCAACACCTGGACAGGCAAAGATTCACCAACCCTGGTATGGTCAATATTGTGCTATATGGACCAAAAGTAGGATTCAATATTAGGCAACTTTCTGTGTTTCTGCAATGTGTTTCAGAGATTAAGCAGCTCAGTAATAGGCTGAAGCATCTAAATAGTGAGATCTTGGCTTGCCTGGCTGACCTGTTTTGGGGACTACCACAGCCTTCCCCCAAAATCCATTGAGAAAGGCATGGCAGAGTGCATGCAATTTCCAGGCTATGCCAGGTCAGCTAACTAGAATCCATTTCCCTTTCTCCATTTTCTAGTTTTCACTGGTGGCTGCTTTCTGGTGATGGCATATATCAGCTTGGAATATATATGACAACTTCAAAAACACAGCAAAAAAATAAAAAAAACCCTACAGCACAGCAGAATTCATTAATTCATTGAAGCAAGTTGATGGATAGTCTGTCACTGTTTATACAGTAGGCACGAGCCTAATTTTCAGGTATTAGCTGATTAACACATGAGTCATAGTGTGTGTCCTGTGTCCAGTAAAGTGGAACATCAAATGTGTGAAAGAGATTAATTGTGCGCACAGATGTTAGTTGCAGAATCAATTTGTCTGGGGTTTGAGGGGGTGGTACCCTATAGATCAATAGGAAATGAGAGAATTAGAGTAATGTGTTGAAAGGAATCACCGTCTAGTCTCTGAGGCTCGTTTATCTGCCTCTGTTGAAGAGGGCCTTGCCGAGAACTGCAACAGCAGTGACAAAAGATTCAGTTCAGCCTGGTACAGGATGCAAACTTTGCTTTCCAAAATTATAATAATCAGGGAACCTTCCACAAAAAGAAAAGTGGGAGGAGGTAGCAGGGAAAACATTTCTCATCTATATGGTAAGGAAAAGGTAAAGGTAATTGATCCCTGGACGGTTAAGTCCAGTAAAGGCGACTATGGGATGCGGCTCTCATCTCACTTTCAGGCCGAGGGAACCTGCATTTGTCCACCGACAGCTTTCCAGGTCATGTGCCTGGCATGAATAAACCACTTCTAGCACGACGGAACACTGTGATGAATGCCAGAGTGCATGGAAATGCCGTTTACCTTACTGCTGCAGTGGTACCTATTAACCTCCTTGCACTGGCGTGCTTTTGAACTGCAAGGTTGGCAGGAGTTGGGACAGAGCAACAGGAGCACCCCCCGTCGCGTGGATTCGAACTGCTATCCTTCCAATCAGCAAGCCCAAGAGGCTCAGTGGTTTACGTACAAGTGCAACCAAATGTTGCAGAGTAGTCTGTTAAGGGTTCCTTTCAGACAGCCGGACTGTGATCTAGGATATTGTTCCTCCATTTCCCAGCCCTGTCCCCCAGTGGCATTTTGTGCCCTCCTAAAGTTGTTTCCCCCCGCAACCTTGGGGTTCCCTCAAGTCTGTCAATCCCTCCCTCTTGTGTGTGGATGTTGTCATAAGTATTTTTTGCTGCATAAGGATACAGTGTATCCTTGGTGTGCCTCTATTACTTGTGCCACTGTTGCATGGCATCAATCTTTTGGTGTGGCAGCACCTACACTTGGGGGCTCCCTGCCCATTGACGTCAGCCAGGCACCTTCTCTGTTCTCCTTTTGGTACCTGATTAAAACATTTGTATCTGGGCAATATGGATCATTTCAATATTTCTTGTTACGTGCTCAGAGGTTTTGCTACTATCAGGCGAGAGAGAGGGGAGGTTAAATAAATATTACTAAATATTACATGATTTTGTTGCTGAAGGGTGTTGAAAAAGCAAAACTTAGCGTCAAAGTCTCTGCAATAACCTGGGCCTTATTTCAAATGGGTGTGTTTCTCTTTAATTTTATTTTAGCTTTTTAACATAGCATGCAAGTCAATGAAGCTTGACCCCTCTTTATAGAAGTGCATGTTTGATATGGACCACAAGGAGACCTGAGATGATCATTTAATTAGATTGACCTTGCTGCAACTAGGAATGGGAAAGAAAGTCACCTTGGTTCCCATTTAAAGGCAAACCCACATGACACTTTCCAAAATAATATGCAGACTGAAACAGAGCCAGCTTTTATATTTCACACTTCTCTGAATTTCATGATTCTGTTCTCCAACCAATTAATGTGGACAAAAATGGATGTACTGGGGTAATGACCGCTCCCCACATCAAACGGGTGCGCATTTTGCATGGTCGCGAGTAGCCTCCTGAGATCACGGTGCAGGTCCTGGCAGTTGGGTCTGGCACCACCTTCCCAGGTTGGATACCTGTGGTCTCCACCCACTCAAGCAGCCGCCCAATCCCAGCTGGGGAGGTGTTGCCGGGGGATTAGCCAGGTAGAAGGAGGGATTAGTCAGTACACACAATAGAACTTGAGCCATACCTGGGAAGCGGCTGTTGGGTTTAGAGCTTCCCCACCCACCACTCCCTCATTTGACGTTTACTATGCAGGTTAACCATTTTATTTCCACAGGCACGCAGGCGCTGCTATGACAAGGTCGCTGTTGAAGGGCTGGAAAGGACTTTCCCTGCATTGGCAGGTTTCGCCTTTCCCGTAGCAATTCGTCACAACTTTGGCGGTTACAGGCCTTGGGCGGAATCCTTTAGTCATCTACAAAATGGGGGGGCATGGGGCGGTGACCCCTGCCCCCATTGCGGCAGCAATAACAGGACTCCCGTTAATGGGGTTTCAGGGGGAGGCATTGGCTCATACGCCCAGGGGTCGTCATTGCCCTCCCCCTCCAGCGGCGGTGAACGGGGGGGGGGGGCTATCTGCTTGAACATATGTTCTCCAGAGTTAGCCCACTCCCCACACATGCTGGATAACCCTGATATTACTCAGAACCCCGGCTGGGGGACTGGGAAGGATAAACGCCCAATGCCTGAGCCAAGGTCTCCCTACATCTGAATATTAATAAAGTTGTGGCCAATTTAATCCCATAAGAACGTTGTCACGTCTCGTTATTTCCCTCAGGGGCTGCCCGGGGTTTTGGGGACTCCGCCTGGCCACGCAAAGTACATCTTTTTCTGCAACTTCAGGGTTCCCTCAAGCTTGTTGATTCTTCACTTTTGTGTGTGGATAATTTACATAGATGTAGCTATAGATGTAGCTCTTAGAGCTCACATCCTGAGAGATGTTTAACTAAAGCCCCCTGCTTACTTAAAAACAGGAGTGCCAGTTGGCCCCGTGCCCATGGGTGCCCAGGGCCATGGGTGCCATGCAGTGTGCATGGCCTTGGCACTGAAATGTGTAGGTCCCCAACCACTTCATGCAGAATTTTGTGGGTGCTCGGGCACTCAGTGCCCCAGGGAGCTGACACCTATGCTTAAAAAGAAAGAATATAATGTGTAAAAACAATATGAAAACTAAGGGAGTGTTGCTGAATTTAACGTATGTACCCTTGGTAGCTGTGGCCAATGGTAGTTTCTCATAAAATGCACATAGCAAAATACATGTGCCTGTCCAATCATTAAATGGGGTATTCTATAAATGTTTATTTATCTGGAAGTATGTCCCATTGATGGCAGTGGACATCGGAGTAGACTTGCGCGGGATTGCACCAACCACGTTCTCCCACCTTCTAGAAGGGAATGCTTTCTGTGAAGGAAAAGCTTCAGTTGTGAGAGCAGGCACTTAACTCCAAGATAGTAGAGGCTTGTTGTATGTGATTGATGGGTGACTGACAGGAAGGAGAGGGATAACAGCTTTGTGACAAGGAGATTATTTGCACCTGTTGGGATCTTTTATGATGCTTCTGATCTATTATGATGCAAGGTATAAGCCTCCCTCAGACATTTGGGACAAACATCTGCAGACTTAAAAAGAAGAAGGGGTAAAGTGTGACCACAAGCCCTGCCTCTTGTCACGGGCTTCACCTGAAGCGGGAGAAGGCAGAGTGACTCCACCTGCAGCTGATCAGCCTTCAAGGACACAGAGGAGAGGGAACTGATGAGAACCAGCTGGCATCAACCTTCTTAAGCAGAGCTTCCAGCAGCAGTCAGGTGCTTGCAGCAGCACTTGTAGCTTCTGGTCTTACTTTGTACTTCCTCCTTGTCTTGACCTGTGATCATTGGATTGCCCAACCCCTGGACTGCCTGGCCATGTGGATTGGTGTTTGCCAGGCCCTAGGACTGGACCTGACTTTGGATGCTGACTCTGCCTTCAGGCAAGTACACCTCAGAGACTTTTCTGGTTGGTTGGTTGGTCTCACACTCCACTGAGCTCTACACGTTGTTGCTCAGCAGAGGCACCAACTTGAGTCCCCAGCATGTGAGTGCCCAGTGGTCTCTCTGTGTGTGACATGATGTGCTCTCTGGCACTGCTTTAGTGCTACTGTGGGGGTGGGGCTGTGGAGTATGCGCACATGTCCATGTCCGTGGCCAAAACAGGCCCCAACAGAAGCCCCGTGACAGAGGTAGAGGCCCCAGCCCAGTCACCACTGTGGCAGAGACCAGGCACCCACAGTGAAAATGTTGCAGGTTCCCAGAGCACCCAGAGCTCCTTGGAGTGGACACCAGTGTTGCTCAGCAATGAGACTAGTATGACACCCCTAACATCTCCTCTCACACAAGCTCTACTTCAGACCGTCCCACATTGAGAAGGAAGGTCTGAAGGAGACCCCCAGTGCATTGTAGCAAATGTATTTAGAATCCTTCTTGACAGGGCAGGCATCTCATATTTCACCATGGCAGCCAGAACCTCATATTTTTACCAAACAAAATGCAAGCAAAAAACAAAAACAAAAAACAAACCCAACCCTCTGATAAGGCAGGGTTTCTAATCATAGGGAAGATTCTTATTGCATTTAGCTGAACATGCTTTGAATCTCATGGTAGGGAGGTCTGAGGTGTAGGCGTGTAGGAATGAGGCTCCCAACTTTTAGCCCAGATGTATTCAGATACACCATGCCTTTGTTCAGAGGCAGCCTCTGATTACCTGACATCTGAGACAGGCAAGAGGGGCTAACTTATTGTCATCACCATGTCCTGAAATGAGAACTTCCCAAGGTCATCCAATTGGCCACTTTTGGAAACACAATGCTGGCCTGAATGGACCGTTAGTATCATTCATCAAGGCTGTTCTTATGTTTTCATTCTGGCACAGAGTGGCAGGCGAATGCCTCAAGAACACAACACTTAACATATGCTCCGACTGCCTCCCTGTCATTTGAATAATGGTCAAGAGAACAGCCATCCTGTTTAAAGCTTGAGAATTTTTTTTTCAGAAGCCCCAAACATGTCAAAACAGCAATCCTCCCACGTAATCACATATAGGGTGGGCCTCAATTTGGGAAGCGTGACCTTTATAGCAAACTTAGTGCAGGGATCTCATAATGGC
This sequence comes from Lacerta agilis, assembly GCF_009819535.1. Taxonomy (NCBI): domain Eukaryota; kingdom Metazoa; phylum Chordata; class Lepidosauria; order Squamata; family Lacertidae; genus Lacerta; species Lacerta agilis. Next base: position 63,481,960 of record NC_046313.1, read on the forward strand.
TCCCGATACATGTTTTAGTTTGTGCCAGCAGATATTGTAGTATTGAGTTGTTTCATGGCAACAGCGGTAAATTCTCCTCTGCAAGTAGGCAAGTCAAGTTAAACAAGACAGAATTATAGCTGAACTGCTCGTTCCTTCCATTGCTCTGCCTTTATGAGAGGGTTTATTGAATTTTTCATAATAAGATCTATTGCTTTGATGTATTGAAGGAGACACCATATGATGTATTCTTTATTGAGAGCTATATTTAGATTAGTTACATGTGAGCATGGAGATAAGATTCCTACTTTTTTTTATTTAAAAAAACCACTTTTTTCTTGAAGGAAAATATCTCGCAACTTTGGTGTGAACCCTTTCTCCTTACTCTTGGAGAAAAGGTAAGGGAAGGCTAAAAGAAGCCAATTTAACTGGAGGGGGAGAGTGGGCATGTTGGTGAAGCTTGGATTCCACCTGCTCCATCCATGCACTCCCTTCTCCTTCAGCTGCTGGCTCCTTGGGCAACCATCCTGCAGTCACCTTTCGGGCTGCAACAGTTCCAGCTTCTCCTCTCCTCCACCTGCCTCTCCTTCTCCCCAATCCATGCCAGGAAGGAAACACTGTGGAGTGACCAGTTGCATTTGCCAGAGGGTGGATACAGTGACCCTGTTTGGTAGTACATGTGCATTACAACATGGCTGCTGAAATTGCCTGGCTGCAATAGATTAGCAGACTCGCTTCTGCTGCTTCTTGCTTGCTCCAAGCTCCAGCTGATATACTGTATATTCTGGCGTATAAGACTACTTTTTCATCCAGGAAAATCTTCTCAAAAGTCGGGGGTCATCTTATACACCGGGTGGAGAATCTGTGGTCAAGTATATCTCAAACTCTATATTTTAACTGGAAAAGTTGGGGGGTCGTCTTATATGCCCAGTCGTCTTATACACCGGAAAATACGGTATATGCAGAACTTTGAAAATGTTTGCTCTGCAGAAGTGATTCACACAACCACTGGGGGACAGTGGATGCCTGAAATTCTCTCTCTCTCTCTCTCTCTCTCTCTCTCTCTCACACACACACACACACACACCAGCTCCCTGCCCATAGCTAGCCAATTCTGTGCAGCTTATTTACAAGATTAAGTTCCTTGCATACCATTACAAACCATAATGTTACCAGGTCACACAGAAGAAACTCCATAGAAGCATCATTTATGTGTGCATGCAGCAAGAATCTGTGCAGGCTCCTGTTCATTACTTATTGCATCCATCAGATTGGGTCATTTGTGTACTAGCACAAATCCACCCCTTTAAAATTTCTTAGCAAAATTATCATGGTTCCCCCCCCTAAAATGGAAGGGACACCCATCTTATGGTACACTTAAGATGGATCTTACATCCGCACACCTATATTTATGCTCCTTCAGAAGCTATACCAAAATCTCACAATGAATGCAGTAGAAAAAAAGAATTCCACAACAATGGAAGAATCCATTGCAGCTGTATTGCCATAATGTTGTTTTCTGATGACACAACCTACTTCAGCCATGTATGGAAAGAAATAAAGCGCAGCTCCCCCACCCCCCCACCCCCAAACACACACATTAACCTTCTGGGGAGAAATAGCAGAACAATGAAATGGCACCTCCCACATACAAAAACGAATTGCGGAAAATATACCAGATTTTCAATGTGCAATCACTTTGGGCTATGCAAACATTAGGAATGGGAAAACTCCCTTCCCCTCTGTGTGTGGTGGTGGTGCCACATTCAGATGTGCAAATGAAAATGGGGGTGAGGAAGTGCAGACTGCATAACTAGGTTTCAGGGGAACCTTTATTCTAGGATATAAGAAAATCAAGGGAAATTTGCCAGTGTCTTGGAATGAGAATTTGACAAAGTCTGGTATGCTATTACGTTCTCTACTGGCAGGCTGAGCTCCAGGCTTGGCGGGGAGGGGGTTAGCATTGATGCAGGCAGCCCCCAATAGTCACATTCACTTGGACCTCCTGCTGCCAGGCTCTCTCCTTTGCGCTTGTGAGCAAACAAGCAATGTGAAGCAGTACTGTAAAGGGCCAGGAACATTGCAGGAAATAAAAGTATGGTGGCTGTTGGAATTCTAGTCCAGTACAGGGCAGGTAAGTCCACTAATGAGTGCAAGGCTGGTGGTTGTAGCAGCCGCCCTGCTACCAAGGAGAGAGTAATAGTACCACTATATTCTGCTCTGGTCAGACCTCACCTGGAATACTGTGTCCAGTTCTGGGCACCACAGTTCAAGAAAGTTACTGACAAGCTGGAACGTGTCCAGAGAAGGCCAACCAAAATGGTCAAAGGCCTGGAAATGATGCCTTATGAGGAACAGCTTAGGGAGCTGGGTATGCTTAGCCTGGAGAAGAGAAGGTTAAGGGGTGATATGATAGCCATGTTCAAATATATAAAAGGATGTCGTATAGAGGAGGGAGAAAGGTTGTTTTCTGCTGCTCCAGGGAAGCAGACACAGATTCAAACTACAAGAAAGAAGATTCCACCTAAACATTAGGAAGAACTTCCTGACAGTAAGAGCTGTTCGGCAGTGGAATTTGCTGCCAAGGAGTGTGGTGGAGTCTCCTTCTTTGGAGGTCTTTAAACAGAGGCTTGACAGCCATCTGTCAGGAATGCTTTGATGGTGTTTCCTGCTTGGCAGGGGGTTAGACTGGATGGCCCTTGTGGTCTCTTCCAACTCTATGATTCTATGAGAGGAATGCAAGGTATAAGCTCTAGTGGACCCTGCCAGGCTGTGTGGGCCCATGCAAATGGCCCAGTATGCCAGGTGCTGACAGCGAACGCATCTACTGGTGAAATCAAACACCTTTCTACACCACAACCATAAATGAGATTTATATTTCTGTGACTTTAAGGGCTTTCTCTGTGAATTTTTAAGTTTGCCACTGAAATCATTCTGTTAGAGGCTTGTAGCTTCCTCCTCCTTACAGGGCAACAATGCCAAGATATTCTGGGAAGAGGAAATGGCCCATATTTATTAGTCAGTATTGCACCCATTGTATTAAAAGGGGCAGAGAATAAGGCTGTTCCCCTTGCCAGTGATGACTTCTGCCTGGCAAAAGAACAGCTGTTATGTTCAATTTTTACTTCCACAAATACAGTATCATGATGCAGGCCAGAGGTTTTGCATGCCATGGTTTACTTCCAATATAACTTGGTTTCTCACAACTGAGAGGCAAAACAACTTTCTTAGACTGCATCTGGAGCACTAAAATCGTAGACAACTTTTGCTTTAAAGCCGACTTTTGTGCATACCAAAATGTTTCATTCTGATTTTTATGAGAACATTATTGCTTAGGTCCTGTGAAGACTCTTTAAAAGTAATGGTCTTTAAAATTAAATTAATATTTAAATGGAAAATCAGTATACCTAAAGTAGACGTGGGATGGGAAATTTAATCATACAGCAAATATGTTCTTAATTCTATTATTCCTAAGAGAGGTGGATAATATATACCAAAATACTGAGGCTAACTAAACAATAAAGATGAGCTGTTTTCCACTGTTCTAATATTTTTTTTCCATAGCGTAATGCTAATTGAAATCAGATCCTTGAACCTTTGAGTATGCTTGGTCCTGTTTTCTCATTATTGTTAATCTTAATGGACAGTAGAAGGGAATGAGGAACAAGGACAAAAACCAGTGTGGGGGAATGATTTGGGGTTTTGCAACCAAAATACAAATAAAACCTCAACTATAACTGATCTTCAGGATGAACCAAGGGACAAGGAAGTTACCGTAGCTATGTTAAGGCCTCAAGTGCTATAGGCTGACTTGGTCAACTTAACTTTATACACCTTGTATATTTGCTGTAGAACTGAGCAGATGCATCAGCATTGCTTCATATTTTCTTTAAGTGAATACAATGCATAGGCTACATATGCATATGGTCCAAGGGCAGGAAAATCAGGCAGCCAACAGTTGTACAGATTGCTGTTTGATTGAGGCACAAAGTTTTCAAGCATCAGTGCAGTGTTACAAAACACATTATATTTTCCAATGCTTTCCAGACAGTTATTTTGCTTTGCCTTTACAGTAGCCCTGTGAGGTAGGCTACCATCGTTCCATTTTTATAGCCAGGCAACTGAGGTTGAGAGAGCATGCTCACGGTAGACATGAGTCCATATGGCTCTGATTCAAGCTGAAATTTCCACCCCTGAACCACACCGTTTCTTCAGACATGTGACACTCCAGGAAAGCACATAACTGTATCGATGATTTGACATCTGCAGCCCCACATTGACTTGCATGCACAGAAGTGCAACGGAGACAAATGGAACTTATGCACATTTAACTGAGTACAGGAGCGCAGCCACTGCGTCAGAAGCTGCTAAACTGCTCTCAAATCCCCCTGAGATGAATGGGGATTCTGTGTGCATAACTGGGCGATGGATTGTAGGACTGCAGGTCTGCCCTCCAATAGGAGCAGGGGCCTGCTCATTTATCAGTCAGTGGGTTACATAAATAGCAGGTGGGTGGAACTAACAGAATGCTAGTGAGCAGAAGGAAGGGCAATGAAGGGTTACTGAAAATTTCCAGAAGGGCTTCTCTCCCCCAACCCTTTAAAAAAATATTAACAATGCACCACAGCTTTGTAATTTCAATGTGGTCTGTGACCAGCGCAGCTGCCAAGCCCTATTTTGCAAGATATGAATTAACTATGTGGCACATTTTATACTTTCCTGTGCTGCTCTTTACCACAGTGTATGCAAAACAGCATATTTTTTGGTGGAGCTCTTTTCACAACCCCCTCTGTGATGCAAGGAAATGACTAGGGTCTGTCTTTTCTTCTTCCTCTCCCCGTCCGCGCCATGGCAATGGAATAAAAATGGCATGGGGGGTTGCGGAGGGGTTAACAGTTGAAAATAGAAAAAGAGGATCCCCGCCACCCCATTTCATTCTCAAAGACTTGCTAATGTTTAGATTAACAAACAGTGGGTGCAGTTTCTTTAAATAAAGCAAAATTAGCCAGCTGCTAAAAGAAGGTCCTGTGCTCATTCTAGCAATACAAGCTGCCTTCCTCATCTTGGCATTGGTGAAAAATATCATAGCTGAAGATCTCCAATGTAAAAGCCAAGAAGTTAGGAAAGCTATGTGTGCAAAGAGTAACAATAATAATCTCTGTAGAGTTAGAGCTATTCATTGAGATTGGACTAGATGTCCTTTGGGACCCCTTCCAACTCTACAGTTGTGTGATTCTATCCCAATCCTTCATAGGTTCTATCTAAGACTAAGTCATTGTTCAAGTAAAATGACTTCAGCCTGTGCAATAGGACTTCACTCACCTGTGTGCCTCATACCCACCTAAATCCAATTTGTGAGCTGCCCCAACCATCTAGAGCAGGGTTTTTGGGGTGGGGTGGGGCTACAGGTGGAAGAGAGAGGGGGGAAGTTGTGCTTCAAAAGCAGAAGTTGTCTTGCAAGCACATTGACATCGCTGGACCATCTTAAGCATATCCAGCGCCGTGGTGCAAAGATCCCTCCGCCCCATCCCCCGTTTCCCAGAGTTGTCGACCTTTTCCCAAGCCTCTGTGGGGATCGCTCTCCTCCCACAGAGGCTTGGGAAGAAAGCTGCACGCCCACCAGCCATATAATTGGCGGGGTACAGCTTCCATCCTAAGCCTCTGCGGGGATCGCTCTCCTCCCGCGGAGGCTTGGGAGCCAAGCTGCACGCCCACCAGCCATATGTTTGACGGGGAGCAGCTGGCGGGCGTGCAGGGAAAGAAGAGGCCGCTGGCAAAGCTGCGCAGCTCCCCCACTCACTGGAGCACCCCTGAGAGGCCAGCGCCCTGGCGCAACGAACCACTAAGCCACATGGGAAAGACAGCTCTGACTCCATATACCCTACTTTATAGGGGGCAGTCCTCTGCTTGAAGGAGTCCCCTATTTGGAAGGCTATCAAAGTTCAATGGGCTTAAGCATGCCTTAACTCTGTATTCGATTTACAGGTATCCTCCCACTTGTGTACGATCGATTCATGCACCACTGCGCCTATGTGTGGCACCGGGAAATAAATAAATTGATTCTAATCTGAAATGGTGGGTGAACCCTTGTGGCTTGTGAGGACACCCTCCCCAGAGCCCAAAGAGGATGTGGGGGAGCCAAAAGGCCAGAAAAAGAGATTCCAAGGGCTCCAAAATGGCTTGCGGGAGCTCTCAGCTGTTACTGCCTTGGGCTCCCCACTTGTGTGCATTTCACTTACGCACACAGGAACCTGGAATGTAACACCTGCATAAGTGGAGAGTAGTCTGTAGGCCATGCATTCCAGCCCTCCTCCTAGTGGCAGCTGGTTCCCACTGCAGCTGGTAGGGTGGAAGCCCGGGAGGCCAACAGTAGGTGGAACCAGAGATAACACTAGGTAGAGTCAACTCACTATTGCTTCGTCCTGATCCAATTCCTTTCTGAGTTCCACAAGAGCAAAACTCAGGAAGAAGCTGGCAGGCAGTGCCACCCCCTGGACAGGTTAAAAGTATGAAGGCAAGCAGCCAGCGGGAGGGAGATGGAGATTTGCCCCAATGGATCAACCACTACTTCCCTCCCACCCTGACCTAAAGGATAGGCAGAATAAACCAGTAATTGCCTTTGCTTTTATTTGCATAACTTCTGCCTTTGCTCAGAACAACTGTCTGGTGTTATCCTTTGATTTTCATGTTGGTTGATTGATTTCATTTTTAAACTTAAAACTGCCAAGGGAAAAAATCTCATCCAGAGCCAAATATGCAATTTCCTCTCCATAAAAGTGTTATGGAATGAAACTTAAACCAAAAGCTGCTTAGAGAATCCAGTCCCCGTTCACACAGGTTGCAAGCTGGAGGAGCAGCAGCGTGCTCCTAAAACTTACTGGATGACTTCAGGACCCTTTCAGAAGGAAGTGCTTTTGAGATTGCAGCCTAAATACGCAAAACCTGTAATTTCACACCTAAACGTCTTCGCTATTAGGGGCAAGCCACTTTCCAGCTTGCCAATATACAAATAGCGCATCATTTCCCAATTGCTAGTCCTTATGAAGCCAAAACAGTACCATCCATGCACGTGAAAGGTATCGGAGGCTTGGGGAATAACCCTCAGGGAGACTCCAGAAGTAGTTCAGTGCGGACTAAGTGGAATGACTTTGACTGACTTTATGGGGGAGGAGGGGGGAAAAAACCTGACGGGAAATGGAATGGAGTATCCTTGAAAATGGCATGGTTGGCTAGTGGAACTATGGACAGGAGCATTCTACATTGCAACGTTTGGTTGCAACTGACTTCTGCCGTTTCATCTGTGTGGTTTTCTCTGAACAGTAACCATAGAGCCAGTGAATGCTGTAGAAAGTGACCATTTCAGTAAGCCTTGCAAAGAATTGGGTGTGTCTTGAGAACGGCACTTGTATTGTCATGTTTTCAGTTAATCATGGGGCAAAATAAGTAAAAAGTGTTCCAAGAACTACATAAGTGTTGGCTATCCCATGGACGTAAGCTGAGGTTAAAGCAGTTCATGGATTCATATTCAGAAAGGCAGCAATATTCTTGGTATTAACCCAACAAAACAAAACGGGTTTAAAAAAATCTTCTGATTTGAAATAATATGCATAACATGACCAGCTTTTATTTGTTACTTTTTAATTCTTTTTAATTCTTGATGGAGGATCAGAACTGTTTGACTCTCTAGGCTTGTATGTACATTGAGTGTTTAAGAGAACATAGGACATTCTAGTGTTTTTTTAAGGGTGTGCAAAGGTATATGGAATGGGAGAGCTGAGCCCATTGAAGAAGGACATTGGCAATCTTTTCTCCTACATTGAATTGGGGGGGGGGGAACAGATTTTTGTGTGTTAACAGCAGAACCTGGCTGTGCATAGTGCTGATTGGGTAGGAAGTGGTGACATCACAGTAAAAAAAAAAAACCATTCTGCTTTTGGAATGTCATGGAAAGAAATTTGGGCTAATAGCTTAGGTAATGAGACGAGCTGAACAAAATAGCACAACACGATGGCACTAAACACTATTTATAGACTAATACAAATGATCAGAAATGGCAACCAAAGTCTCTAAATCTTCTTCACCAGTTGCGGTAGAATAATTCAAAAGTTCGATATATACATAATCTGTCACCAAATATTGCCGGAACAGAGTTTCTGGATAACCAATCTATTTCGTTCAATGCTTCATCAGCCAATTTCGATCAATTCTTCAGCCAGATTTGTAAGAATTAATATGAGAAGGATGCAGTTAAATTGAACTGGGGTCTGTTTACGGATTAGGTAATGAGACGGGCAGGTGATGGGAAGTTGTCGTGCTTGATCTACATGGGTTGCTTTGTCATATTTTATTAATAAATTTATTATTTAAAACACACACACACACACACACACACACGGAACTAAAACACATTTGGAATGCAACCCTATACCTTAAGTCCCACTGAATTTAGTAAAACTTATTGCTGAGTAGACATGCACAGGATTGTACAGTAATTTGAATGCAATGCTTTGGGAAAGCCCTTTGGAAGGTTTGTCTGAAGCATTGGAGAAGACTACTTAGTCAGTACACCTGTCAAATGTCTTGTGGAGGTGTCAGGAACCTGGTCTTGAGCTTCAGAAGGTATATATATATATATATATATATATATATATATATATATATATATATAATGTCTTGATTTGCATGTTCATGTCTGTACATCTCCTAAATGGACGGATAAAACAGCAACAAAAAGCCACAAGATAGGATGTTATTAGAATGGCCGTGACCAAAAAGATCCATTGTGATTTATGCAATGTACCTAGGAAGCCATCTGATGTGAAGTCAACAAAATGAAGGGCAATGAATAATTCAGCACCTAGATCCATCACATCATCTCCCTGACCATGTTATTGCTATTTTTTACGTAATTGCAAAGTGAAAAATAAATTGATGTCATAAATAAAAACCATGTCATTTGTCTTGAAATGCACGTTTAAGAATTATAGATCCACTTCTCCCTGTTTGGCAAGAACAATGTGATCTTACTGTATGTAAATAATTTGGGTTGTGTGGTTTGTTTAAAAAAAAAAAAAAACACCCCCCAGAATGTGTCCTTATTAGTATCCTCTGTAGGAAAGAACAGATCTGTGCTGTGAGGTGCAACACCTCTGTTGGTAAACTGAATTGGTAAAAGTGATGTCCCTGACTTGCTGTTTTAGAGTACTTGAATGTACTCAGAGGTGTACCTAGGCAAGGAGCTGTATTGCCCCCACCCCACCCACCCCAAAATTGCTTTACCACATTAGCCACATTAGAAATTGCGACATTTTATGTGACCCAAATATTCAAAGCATCTGAAAGTAAGGGCAAGGAAAGGAGGAAATGTGGGGGGGGGGGAACTGCACACCTTTGTCCCACGGTGTGAGAAAGAAGGGAAGCTTCTTCTGAATTTGATATCACTGTGACAGCAGTGTTGGGTCACCACTCCAAAAGTTGGTCTACAGCCCTCTGGGCAGAAACCATGAAGAAAAAAAATGTACAGCTACTCTTCCAATTGATTTATGTGAAATTATCTGGTCTGGCTGCTCCTGCCTGGCTGTGTTTTTAGTCAGTGAGTGAAGCCAGAGCTGTGATTGACAAGTAAGTTCGGACACAAGGTGTTTGGACACAGTGTGACTGGAATCTATTGGGTTTTTAAAAGCTTCTGTTTAGTGCACTTTTCTTGCTTTTGTCTCATTTTCTAGTGCTCAGAATTTCCACATTATTCCATTCTTTTCCCCTAGCAACGAGGATGCACATCTCCTGTGGTGGGTTCACCTGGAATCATGCAATTCCTAGAAGTTATTCACCTTAGATTCAACTAATGAGCCCATCAGCAGAAGCCTTGCACAAGGACTTGCACTTGTGCTTTGGGGCTCCAGCACCCCACACCTATTCCACTCCCCAAATTGGCTTGGGAGGGTGTTCAGGAGAAGCCCCAGAACAGTGCTGGAGGAGAGGGGAGATCATTCCATTTGGCAAACTGAAAAAGCTGACTATTCTAACAAAACCCATTGTAACTGTAGATCATCCTTCACCAACCCGGTGCCCTCCAGGTGTTTTGGACTACAAGCTCTATCATTCATCTTCCTTGTCCAAAAGTTGCCATGGATTCCAAATTCGGGATCACCAGGATTCCAGGTGGGATTTCCATACCAAAAGCTGAAATAGATATGAGCCATCATTAGGCATTCCAATCAGGCATTCCAATGGCTGCCCTCCACACAGCAAACTTAGAGAATACTCACATTTACAGCATTCTTTTAAATTGTAGGGTATTATCATCCTTGGAAAGAAGTAACTATTCATAGGGAAACAATTTTCAAATTTACACACACCCCATCTCTATCCTTTGGACCAACCCCTGTTTTATGGGTCACTAGCTGGAAATGGGAATAATATTTTTAAATAGTTGTATTGGGATATACTTTTCTTATATTTATTCCACAATTGGATTAAAGAAGTCCATTGTTTAATTTGAACCTATAAATGCTAGAAGATAGTTCCTTTTTTTTGTTTCATTCTTTTTCTTCTTCTTCCAATAGGCTGCAGCAATCACTCATCTGCTCTTGACTTTGTCCTTCAGCCCACCTGAACACAATGCTCATGTGAGTAAATGCCATTTCTTTGCAAAAATTCTACCTCAACAATGCAAGCTTTTCAAAGAAGAATGAATGCAATCTGTGAATTGAATTGGCAATGCAGGCAGATTAGAAGAAATGCTATGCAATGCCTGGGACATGCCATTTTAATATCTAAAGATGATTGCTTTTAGGAAGGAGACAATGGGTTTAGCACAGAGGTGACAAAATATATTCTTTCCCCCTTCCCTCTTGGTAAACAAACTTCTTTTATAAATGAAATGAAACCGTATTATAGAACAGTGATCAGAAAGGAGAGACATGGCCCCGCCATTGTCCTCCAGCTGATAGGATAAGAGGCATTTGCAACCAGGATAAGGGGAGGCTGTGTGTGTACCAGAGCCTGGTGTTGGAGTTTGCATATGGGTAGGTCTCAGAATTTCAAAGCCAGTCTGCCAAGGACAGAGAGCTTAGAATTACTATAGCCTTTGTTATTATGTATTTGTTAAGACATACTGAAAGTTAGAGGTTTTTGAGGTAGGTTCAAGTACTAGATTTGGAAGATATAAAGTAGAGTGGGGAATGTGTGACTCTTCAGGTGTTGCCAAACTCCAGCTGCCATCAACCCCAGCCAGCATGGCCATAGATGATGGGAGCTATAGTAAGCAATAACTTGGAGGGCCACAAGTTCCTCATCCCTGGTCTAAAAGAAAAAGGGTTTTTTTTGGGGGGGGGGGAATCCAGTGACACTAGGCAACACAATCTGGGATATTTCGTTTAGCAGCTCAAAGGTCTGCCCATGCTGTGAAGGAAAATGAAGGAGAAAAGTTTCTCATGGGCTAGAATGAGGAGGGAAATGTTTGTTTCAGTTACTGATTGTGGTGCTGGAATTTGGTCAGCCCTCAGACTAATGCCTGAGAGTTCAGAAGGGGTTATAACGCTATACGCCACCTATCACAAGTTAACACCTTTCACAAGTGCAGACTTGTTTATTCATGTTGGATGTGGCTTCTCTCCCCACCAGCCACTGAGGCATCGCGTTTCTCACCTAAGCATATCCTTATTTATCAACCCTTGGCTTTCGCTCCAGTGTATTCATGCCACTCAGCCTCTTTCTTCAGCTGCCCTCACCTCTTCTGTGACCTCCATTCTTCATGGTGATACATGACAGCACAGTTTGCCTTCAAACTTCCAGCAGGGCCAAATCTCCTTTGGAAACCTTTCACCTGGTCCACACCTTCTTCAGCTAGTTTCACATTGCCCCACCAGACCAGTGATATAGAGAGAAACAACCACACATCTCTATTTTTTATTTATTTGAAAAGTATCTTTGTTTTGTTTTCTGTTGTGACAATGACAAGGCCAATGCTTCAAGTGGCCCTGTTGCACCACTGTCAGGCCCACCACGGCTTCGTGTGCACCACTGTCGTGGCTCCAAAGTGCCATTTCTCTTGCCACTAATGCTGCATTGTGATGGCAGTATGAGTGCAAAATGGGGGAGGATGCAGTTGAGGTGGTGGGGACAGGTCAGGTAAGATGCAGGGAGGGAGGTGCCCCAAATCTGCAGTGGTGGCGGTGGCTAGGGCGCAGCAGGGGGCATTCTGCCTACAGCGGCAAAATGTCCCGGGACACCCCTGGATAACAAACTATAATAACTTTAACAACTGTGAGAAGTGAAGTTACAGGGAACCAGATAGAGGGCCTTCTTGGTTGTGGCACCCTCCTTGTGGAACGCCCTCCCATCATATGTCAAAGAGGTAAACAATTGTATGACTTTCCAAAGACATCTGAAGGCAACCCTGTACTGGGAAGTTTTTAATGTTTTGCTGTGTTTTTATATTCTGTTGGATACCGCCCAGAGTTCTCTTACTGATCCCTTCTTCCCCAACTAGATGATGATGGCAAAATCCTGAAGTGTATACACAGAACTTTTTTGGAGAGGGGGGGTGCTGGTACTCAAATATTGATAAAAGTGCTGTGGGTGCCAGCACAAGATTGCAACCATAGAGAGATGGGGGGAAAGAGGTTCCAGTATTCTGTACTGCTGAGTATTGTCATTAAAAAGTTCTGTGTATGTATGACATTTTTGTTTAAATAGTATCATATAGTTGAAAGGTACACCATAGTTCATTTCAAGAAGTTCGCTGATAGGTGGCCACCCTGTCTTTGCTTAAAAGCTTCTAATGAAAGAGACTCCAAGGCAGTCTGCTCCACCTGAACAGTTAGGATGTTCTTCCTATTGTTTAATCGAAGTCCCTTGTCTTGTTGTTTGAACCTATAGGTTCAGGTTCTGCTCCGCCCTCTGAAACAACATGCATGGGTCTTCAAGGTGCAGGTTTAATTTTCTTTGGAGTTTACTATATGAAAGGAGGGGGATGCATGAAATATATGGCAGTGCCCCTTAAAACATTTATTTTGTAAAAATATAAAATAAAATGCAAAAGCTAAAGCAAATGACAGCCTTCCTTGTCCGCCTCCATATGTACACCTGGGGTTCCTTAATGTTTAAATGAAAATAAATATTAAGGGCTTGGCAATTTTCTTGGAGTACAGTGCTACTAATCTTAAAAGCACTTAATTATAGTCTTGGGGTTAAAGAGAAAACTTGCTCAGTCCATTACTGCTGTGTGTTATAAGTGCCAAGTTCCCAAGTATTTTCCCAAGTATTTCCCAGTACATACATCATGTTAAAGTGGTTTTCTTCCCTAATTTCTATCCATTAAAGGATAAAGTGTGTGCTGGAGTTTTTAAGACAATATAACACCAAGGATGGGGAAAGATAATTGTTAATACTTTATATGCAAAGTTTCCTTGAAAACTCAGGCAATTATCTCCCTGTCTGCTCCCACCAATTTATTGTTGGTCAAACCAGCAAGTTGGTGAGGGGAGGCTAGAAATGTCAGCTGAGTCCTATTTCAATCCATGTCATATTTAAAAAATGTAAGAGCTGTATAACTCAATAGAAGGTCTAGGTGAGAACAGACTAATCCAAACCAGCAGTTGCTCCTTCTTTTCTTTTTCTGATACTTAATTTCATGCAGTTCCGAGGGAAAACTACATTGACACTTTCCTGATGTCTATAATAAGGTCATTGCAAGGGCACATTTACTGAATTCTGCTTTCTCCCATCTCCCTGTCTGCCTCCTCCTCCTCATCGTCCTTCTCTCTCTCTCTCTCTCTCTCTCTCTCTCTCTCTCTCTATCTCCTAGCATATCAGCCAGAATTAACCTCCTTTTAACATTCATTATTTTTACACACTGAACCTTAATGCATGCTTATGTTTCTCACAAAGCTTGCAAAAATAATAAAATTGTTGCAGAAGTGTATGTAGGTTAAGACAATTAAGCTGGATATTTGTGATATCCCCTTTATTGACATACATGGCGTGCCTTTCTAATATGAAATGGCCTGCCCTAATGTTTTAAATTTGGTGGATGTCTGCAAAAGGAAAAACAAACTCTTTAAGTTCAGGATGCCAAGAAAAACACATCAGATTCCACCACCATTCAGCCAGGGATTGAATGAATCCAGTTCAAAATGAAATAAGATAGAGCAACGAGTTGCTGTACTTAGCAGGACATCCAACTTTTGAATTCATTATCCAAGTGTGTTGCTTGGTTTACCAGCTCAGACCCCCAACCCTACCCCCTACTTATATTGTTTTTATTGATTCCTGCCTAGCCAAGCACTGTGTTCCACTGCTAGGATTATAATCGCCTTTAAGAGAGTTATCAGTGTAAACACTGTTCTTTCCTCAAGCGCAAAGGATGCACTAATTAAAAATGTTCCGGAGCCACTGGCATCATTTCCTCATGTTAGAAGACTAACAGAGTCTCATTGCTTCTTGTACAGTGGAGAGTGAAAAAGAAACAATCAAGCAAGATCTTAACTGAGAATAGAAGGCCAATAAAAAAAATGACACACTTTAAAGCAAGAACATTTTCCTATTCAGAACAAAGAACGAATTGGTCAACATGATTCTCAAAAGTTTCTGTTCCCTAGGCCAGGGCGAAGGGATCTTCAGTGTGGGTCATAATCAGCATGCAAGCAATTAGCTAGATCACTTGCCAAGCTTTTTGTTTCAATAGAAGTAGTGTCTACGTTTTGTTAGATAGCATTTGGGACACATTTGTGTCAAGTAAAAACATGCATAGGGTTAGAACCCAGACCCATAAGTAGAGAGGTCTGTGCTTTATAGCCATTGTAGCCCTTTTAATCCTCCTGCACCATATTAAGATTGGCATTACATGTTTTTCTATTGGCTTCCATCCCAACAATATTATTTTGAAGTCAGTGCTACAATGTTATCTTCTGACTAAATCCATCCTTCAAAGCAATGGTCCATCTAGTCCAGTGCTTTCTTTCCTGACTTGTAGTTGCTCTCCAAGATCTCTGGTTATACCTTTCCTGGCCCTCTACCAGAGATCCTTTAAGAGATGTGAAGACCCTCCCTGAGAAATATATCTTCTTTTTTTGCAAATGTTTTCTTTGTGTGTCAGTTACTCAGATGACCCTCCCAAGGAAGGGAGGGAACCTCCAAGTTCACCTAAACAATTAAATTCAGATGAAATTACATGACAAGATGCATTCACTTCACTCCTGGAAGATTTTTGTTAAAGTACTTTGCTACCCTTTAAATTCATTGGATGTTTCACTTGAACAGGAATCTCCAAATTCACTTTAACATTTCTCTTTAGGCAAAGTTTTATAGGCAAGTCTGCTTTAATTGGAGAAGTCAGGGATCTAACAGATGCAAGGCATGAAATCTATTACCAATCCATGGTGCCTCTTCTGCTACATATATTTCTTCTGCCTCTCTCATTCTAAAAATGGTGGTTCGAGCTACCACTCACCTTGCCTGTTGATCTATAGCTGTCTTTTCTCATGTGCTTGTGCTGCCTTTCAGATCATCCTTGGCATCCCTCTCCCCTTTGGGTTCCTTCTAGAATTTCAGTTGTTCACATGAATTAACTACCTTTGAATCTTCCAACGTGTCCTTTCATTTGTTGGCCAGGATCTAGACTGGAGTAGCCAACAGTCCTGAGCAGCCTGGTGAATGGTCAGGAATGGTGAGAGTTGTAGTTAGATGGTGGTCATGAATACACAAGCACATACACAATGAAACTTCCATACTGTGTTTCGTGATTACCATAAATGTATCCGTAGAGTTAGGCATCGATAAATAACACTGAAAATTAATGAATTTAGAAACAACTTTTAATATTGGTCAGTAATTTTTAAAAATTACAAGGCCTGGTTCATGAACCTAAATGTATCTTGAACAGCAGCCCCTGGTGCCAAATGGCAAACTGCTTTTGAAACTGAGTGCTGCCAAAAATTGTACCCCTATCCACTTTCCATCTGTGTGTGTTTGTGTGTGTGTGTGTGTGTGTGTGTGTAGTTGATAGATAGATAGATGATAGATTTGTATTCTACAAATGCCTTTAGTCACATGGGGGGGTGGGACTCGACCCACTCTGTGGAATGTGGTGTGACAGCATGAAGAGTCTTCTATGGTGGTAGTCATCCATGCAGTGTAACAGTCTATATTTCGTGCCTGGAAAGTGGAGAACGCATCATGAAGATACCATTTTGTGACGTACCATTTGTTCTATGGATTTAATACTACTGTTGCTTTTGTGCTGTTCACAATATTTTCATTAATGTTGGCCCCATATAAATTTTTGCATACAAGAAAATAAAGTAACATTCTTAGTGGCAACTCCATAAGCCAGAGAAACATACGAATTTTTCACCTTGATCCACAGACCTATGACAAGGTAAGGCCTTCATCTTTCAGCAGAATCCTTTTGGCTACACAGCAGCTAAGAATTAAATTACACTGGTTTTTGGCTCTCTTGTTTCTTAAGGAAGAAAAAATTGCTGCTACATCTGGTCCAGTTTCTTTGCCAGATTCTTCATCTAATTGTTTTCTAATTTGAAGGAAACCTCAGTTGGCCCAAATGCCAGAAATTTAAAAACAGGGGTTAAATTGCTTTTGTCAGATTTCTAGTTCACAAGCTACGGTAATGTGAAACTGTATATCTATCCAATAAACAAAAGAGTTCAGAATTGGAGCTGTTGATGATTTCACTCTATGTGGTCTCTTGAACTACACATTTTCACACATTCATATTTCCTTTGTTTTCTCCCATATTTAAAAAAGTGTTCAGCCTGGATCTTTTAAGCAGAAAAGAGAAGCAGACAATTGTAAGAAAGGAATCACGATACCAGGAACGAACGAATGAATGAATATTGTGCCCAAGATTGAGTGGGCCCAGTGTGCACTGTGCATGTGTGTGATGTCATGCTACGATACGCGAAGGCTGAGCATGGAGCCCAGCACAGTGCAGCTTCAGTGACCGGCAGCTCCTCTGTTGTGCTCAGGAGAAGCCAGCCACTGAAGATGTGCCATGCTTGGCTCCGCTTTGTCGTCCTCCATCCCCTCAACATTGGGGGGGCTGAATACACCTCAGCCCCATAGAGCTGGCACACCTGTTTTGCATAGTATCATAATACTGAAGCAGTCTGTAGCTGCTGCAACCCCATCCTCCATAATTTTATATCCCAGGCCTATAACCAGTGACCTTCTGTTCCTACCAAGAAAGAAAGGAGGAATGTTGTTCTATATAATGAGAATCAAACATTTTTTAAAGCATTTTCTCTTAATTATGGCCAGGTCTGAGTGCTCAGTTAATTATATTGGCAGCTCCAAAGAATACTGGAAGATGTGCATTCCACTGTGGAACACTATAGAATTACAGCTATTTTGCTTTATATTGCATGAGGGGCTCTTTCACAGGGAGATTTGAGCTGCATGCAACATACATGAAACCTAGGACTAAGAAGAAAGAACCAGGACCTAGGGACTGAACGCAGAGCAGCCAGCAAACTCTGATAGACAGCACAGCTGTCGTGAAAGAGGTTCTAAAAAAAAAAGAAACCAACCCCAGAAAAAAAAAACAGAGGGAAGGATGGGAAGCATGACTATCCCTCTGGGGCAAGGGCTGCTGTTGCACCAAATGCCAGCAGCTTTTCAAACCTAGGCTGGTGCTATAAAATATGAAATATAATGAATAAAAGTTGGCACCCACCCATGTGGAGCTGTCAACCTAATAAAAACAATAGTAACTGGCAGCTGGCATTTAGGTGCTAAGAGATGACTGCTCAGAGATTTTCATACAGTAAAACTTTCCTTTCCTTTGTGGGGAAGTCTCTCCCCATCTTTTTTGTTGTTGTAGGAGAAGGGGATGCAATACAGGAGTAAGTTCACTCTCCTTTTCTTGCCAAAGAACAGATGGCACAGTAGCAATTGCCCAATGACAAATGAGACTCGGTTCACATTGAAACAATAGACTGTGCTCAGTGAAGTTCACAGCCAGTGGATTCTGCTGACTGGAATGGCGCACCTTGAGGCGCCAAATCCTCCTATTCTTGTAATACTTTGTTTGGCGCATCTCTAGGACAGGTTCTTCAAAGTGGCAGATCAGAGTAAGAAGCAGCATAACAGATTCTGGTTGCTTGATGCTATCAGATAACATGAGCACATTCTGTATGACAAAGAACACATGGTCCAGTATAAATACTGTGTATATCTATCTACAGATACTGATTCTTTCACATAATAAGGAGAACTAGAGTGGAAAAGGATACATTTCCCCTAGTGATGAAAATGACAGGCCTTCCAGTGGAAGCCATGATGGAGAAAGCATGATGGAGATGTTCACGGAGGGGAGCAATCAAAGATCATTCTAAGGGGATGACTATGAGCTTCAAGAGTTACGGAGGACCTGAACAATCCTTTTGAGGGTTCACTTCATTGAGAGCTAGAAACAATTTCTGTTTGTCTAGAGTTTCCAGAAAAGGTCAGCATTCTGGTTAAAAATGGAAAACACAATGAGAATTTTGTCTCAATCACAGGACACTGAACTCTTCTGAAAAATGAAATGATTACCAGTAATCTATTTCTTTTTTTATAGTTTAAACACACTCCCTTAACAAAACAAAAACACACAATCTACTTCTATCCTTCAAACAACAACAACAAAACCAATTCAGACATATTTGTATATGTATGTGTAAGAGAGGTTTGAAAGCCAGCCCCTATACTAGTATGCTTATGAGAATTGCCCGCAGCCCCCTGTCAAGTGTACACCTGATGCAGACCCAGGTTTGCATATTGTGTGTAACAGCTCTAAGAAATGCCTTTCTTTGCCCATTAATGAGGATCTGATCCCAGTTATGGTAGCGGAACTCTAGTTTTTATTCCTTAAATGTCTTGTGTGTAGTATGCTTGCCCATTGACTTGTGATTCTGCTCTCCTGATTCCTGTTAAGCGAAATCTTACCTTGTGAGTTAGGAATTTGCTTACCTTCCTGTTAAGTGCGACACTATATCATGATTGGAATGAGGTTTTGAAAAAGAAATCAGGCTTTCTGCAGTCTTAGAATACTTCCTGATCCTAAGAAGCCCTGAATTGTCACATCTTGTTGTTATTTCCCCACCACCACAACCACCACCAATACCTGCCACAAGGAAAAAGAGTATACCTTGGCTTTGCTTTTTTTCCACTTCTCGCTGATGAATAAGCAGCGTGCAAGTCTTCCTCAGAGCCATCATTTCCCTGTGGGTTGCAAAGTATTTGTTCATTTTTATGAATGTCAGCCTCTTGATATTCACAGCAAACACGCCATCAGCCCTCCAGTCTCCTGACATTCCTGGTAAACAGACAAGTCTTTCAGTAAATGATGATCGCCCCGGCAGAAGAGAGAAGGTGTCGGGTTACAAATATTCAAGGGCACAGAGCTAAGCTGTTCCACAGAAAGAACTGAAGTGTGCACAGAAAGAATATTATACTTCTGGGGTAGCAACATGCAGCCTGCAGTAGTACATATGGTCCCCTAGGCACTTGTGTTTGACCTACAACTGCTTGTTAAGAGTGCAGATGATATGGGATGAGTTTTAACAAAGTGCATCCCTTGCCCTGTTGGTTACATCATTAAAAAAACAGCAGCAATGAGATTGTGAGATATATATACACACACATATATAGGCTCTGTGCATACCAGGCAGAAATCAACAGACAACATTTCCCCCCAGCATGAAGTTACAGGGATGGGGAAAGTGATGTTCTTACAGTGCATAAGAGTGGGACCACTGAGAGTGCAACATCAGAAGGCATTTAAAAACAACCGCCTTCAGATTTATTGCCTGCATTTAGGTGCTATGCTAAACCATGGTTTAAGTTCACCAAAATGAGCCACCGAGAGCTACAAGAAGACCAGAAACTTCTGATCCATTTCTGGATCAACCATAGGTTACTTGCTATCCCAGTTCTATAAACTCTGGTTAATCCAATTTTTGACTAATTGAAACAAGCCAGCTCTATTGAAGATCCACTGCCAGCTTAAAGTCCTTGCAGTGATAGAAAAGGTGCATTGGGGGAAAGAAATACAGGACAGGTGAATTTAAAATGCCTATTCACAGCTTCCAACCCTGACACTGAGCTTGGGAAAGGAGCTGTATCTAACCAGACTGTCTGCCTGCATATTGAGCAGACCAAGTTTTACTCACCCAATGGAGTTCCTTGGATGCCCCCAAACCTCACAGCTATTAAGAACTTGCTGAATTAGACCTGTCATAATTTGAACATAGCCCCAATACTGTTTTCCTCACTTTGCCTTTTTTTTCAAAGTATCTGCACTGGATTGCTATTTAACTGTCTTAAGAGGAAATTTCTTTACTGGGCAATACACAGATCTCTGTCAGAGGCAGACCTTGGTAATATGGCGCCCTGTGTGAGGCCAAATTTTGATGCCCCTCCAGCCTTCGCAGTGCCTTCCCAAAGCCCAGTGCTTACTGGGCTTTGGGAAGGAGGCGGGAAGGAGGCAGGAAGGCAGAACCTTGGACCCTGTGCCCTGTGCCCTGTGCGGGGGAACCAGTTGCGCTGTCATAAATCCACACCTGTCTCTGTTGATAAAAATGCTGTTCATCAAATGTTGTGGCCATTACATGCACTATGGAAAAAGAAGCCTAAGGAACCTCAACTATTTTCTCTGCCTGCCTGCCTGAAAATATGTTTGCGACTTTCAGTTTTAGATGCACAATTAAAAACCATCTTGGGCATCCATCTGAAAATAACATTAAAGCAAACCACTGTGGTGGAGGCACCAAAAAGAATACACAGTCCCATCTACCCACCAGCCCTTCACAGATCCACCTGTGACTCCTATGGGCTAGTAACAGATGCTGAGATCCTGTTAAAGCTAAACAGGAATGAATCTTGCCACTTCCTGGAGGGGAGACTATGGGAAGCTTTGTGTAATCAGCTAAAAGAGGAACAGTATAGATGGGCATAAAGGGTGGGTGCTTGGACAGCAAATAATGTCAAATGATTCATGCATATTATTATTATTATTATTATTATTATTATTATTATTATTATTTTATTAATAATAATAATAAATTTATTATTTGTACCCTGCCCATCTGGCTGGGCTTCCCCAGCCACCCTGGGCGGCTTCTAACAAATGTTAAAATACATTAAAATGTCACAGATTAAAAACTTCCCTAAACAGGGCTGTCTTCAGGTATTTTCTAAATGTCAGGTAGTTGCTTATCTCTTTGACCTCTGATGGGAGGGCGTTCCACAGGGCGGGCGCCACTACTGAGAAGGCCCTCTGCCTGGTTTCCTGTAGCTTTGCATCTCACAGTGAGGGAACCGCCAAAAAGCCCTCGGCGCTGGATCTCAGTGTCCGGGCTGAACGATGGGGGTGGAGACGCTCCTTCAGGTATACAGGACCGAGGCCATTTAGGGCTTTAAAGGTCAGCACCAACACTTTGACTTGTGCTCGGAAACGTACTGGGAGCCAATGTAGATCTCTCAGAACCCATTTGTGTGCCGAAGAGAATGGAAAAAAATGCTCCCTTCTAACTCTACATTTCTATGATTCTCATGCATTTAACATGGAGGCAGGAATTTATTTATAGAATTCCTATTCTGTACTTTGGGCTATAGACTTTCAGATGTATAACATAGATTTAAATCAATACATAAAGCTATGATGCTAATGCTGTATGGCACTTAAATATAAGGGTGTGTTGATAATTGCTTAAGTGTCATCTTTGTTTTGGAGAGGGTGTATTGCACACAGTGTAGACTTATAGTTATAAGATGTTGGAGAGGGCTATCTCCATTATGGCCTTTTGTTTAATGAGAGTCCCAGGGACCTTTTGCTAGCTGTTCTGGATGCTTCAGTGTGCTGCATGTGGTGAATCTTTGAACACATGTGCCTGACATACTGAATAAGCCCTTTGGTCCTTCCAGCCCAGAATTTACTGAGACTGGGAGATTCTTTTGATGGTTTCAAAGCTTAATCTGGCCCTGTTTCCTGAAATCTTTTAACTGGAGATGCTAATTGATGAATTTAGCAGTACTGAAATCAGAAATGGGGTGAGCCTCTTCGCACGTTTCTCAGATTCGGTTTCTAAAATGGAAAATGAGTGATTAAAAGTTGGTATTGATCGAAGAAGCTTATCAGAAGTCATTTGTGATGGGAAAATACATCTGCTGTTTAATCTTTGGGTATGCTGACATATTACATTATTTTATATCATTGTTTTCATTTCTCCTTTGCCTCAAGATCTTTAGTACTGAGAAAATACAAACAGTAGTTATACAGATTGGAGAGTGAGATGAATGATCACATGCCTTCTCATGCAAAAGATTATTTTTTTCAGTTTGAAAGAAAATTTCATTCAAGAATTTCAACCAGCTCAAAGCTATCTGCAGCTGCTATTTCACAGTGCTGAACTGAAGTTCAGTGCAAAACTGTTGTGATCATTCCCATCGGAAAACACAAACATCAGCTGGGACCAATTCAAACTACAGCAGATGGATAATATTTTTATGCACCTAAATCGTTACCAGTTGTTCCACATGTTTCCCCCCGCCCCCAAGAAATAAAGAAAATTGAAGCGTAGCCAAGTTGGTGACAAAAAGGATTCTTCTTTGCTTTAGTGTCTTTGGTCTCAGGCTCCCACAGTCAAAACTGGCTCGGTCTCCCTGGATATCTCCTTGTCATCAACACTATTAACGATGGTTTCCTTATTTGGGATATTAGAAGGGCTTCACTCAGTGCCAGAATCCTTTGGAAGATGATCACTGTGAGTCAGCCTAATGCCATAACAAGATGTGTAACAGCTGTAGCAGTGATACCTTGGCAAGCCAGGCCGAAATTCTAAAATGAATAACAAATTTATTCTTGTAGCCTATGTAGAGCTCATGCCCTAACACACCGGTCTGTGTATTTGAGAACCTTCTTCAGAAATCCAGGTGCTGCAAACATAAACATGCACATATGGAAGGCTGAGGAGCAGGGAGTGACCATGCCAGGCAGGTATATCAGGAAAACCGAGGATCAAAGAAGCAATGGTGGGGTTTATCTTCTCTTGGTCACCTGGATTTGTAATGATGGGGTCCTCCAGGATGCTTTGCAATCTAATCTTCAAATTGCTGTAGCAGTCAGGTGATGCAGCCTTTTCTTTCAGACTTTAGCTGCAAACTTCAACTTTTCTCACCTAAATTATCCTGTTGAAATGAAGAAGGCTAACCAGGAGTGGACTTGGATGTAAAATTACTGTGAAAACAGGTGGTGCTCTTTTTAAATTCTAACAATATGTATTTTGCACCTGGCTTCATTGGTAGGTTTTGGGGTGCTAGTAAAAAAACAACAACCCAAAAGGATATTCCCCAAGCCTGAAGTCTATCCACCCCTGTGTATAAGACTGCAGATTGCTCACAGTCCAGATCAGCCACACAAACATACAAAATGCTGGAAAAAGTCTCAGATGTTGGCATGGTATCTCCCTATGCTGAATTACTTGCGGGGGGCAAATGGGAGAAGAATGAAGCCAGATTCTAGAAACATTCCATTGTAAATTTAAAGCAAGAAATAGCAATTTGCCCATACAATAAACTGTATGAGAGACAGTGTGTCACATAGTTGCAGTGAATCAGCAATTCTCTGGTTCAGCTGTTGTCTCTGCCACAGATTCATTAGGTGGCCTTTGGTTAGTCATGACCTCAGAACCTCTGCACCCTTTTGCAATAAGTGAATAATAATACGCTGACTTCAGGACAAGTCCTCCTCGCTTTGGGAGTACCATTGAAAGTATATATATATATATATATTGGAGTATCTCTACTGATCTCCCTTGTAGGGTTGTTATAAGGATTCCTGTGATAATGGCTGGTGCTCTTGTCAAGGCTGCTGTTAGTCTGTGGAATGGCGAGATGCTCCATCTGTTGCCTTCTGCTTTTTTGATTACATTCTACTTCCCAATCACAGCTACACAAAAATCCTGGATACCTGAATTGGTTTTTTTTTATGGTGCAGCAATCACTTCTCCACCTGGGAAGACCAAATCAAAGGGTTAAACCCAATGTTCCTTCTCTAGAAATTCTAGACAATGTGTATTTCACTCTAGATTTCTCTTTGCTTACTTGACTAGAACTGCTTTCTTAATCGTTAGTGTACCCCTAAAAGTTAATTCACTGGCTAAAATCATTAACGAATGGCAGTAAGCTTGTGTCCCACACAGCACTGCTTAGAAAGCACAGTATTGTTGCTCAAATAAATAAATATTAAAATCAAACAAGAATAGTGCTTCCATGTTTCGCCCCCTATCGTTGGTTCTGAAAGTGCTATAGACTTACTCTTAAAAGAAAAAGATTGCTGGGAATCTGTGGATTTTGACTCATTTCAAGGGGTATACCTAGCATCCAGGAAAAAATTGATCTCCACTGAAACCCTCAGTTCTTTCCCCAGCTCCCTTCACCCCTTCAGTCCCCCTTCTATCCTGCCCTATGGTGGGTGCCCATATTTCCCAACCAAGTGGTGATCTGAACCCATTCAGTGATCTAGATACTACACTGAGTCTCATCAGAGGCCAAAGAAGTAAAATAGTTAATCTCTTCTGAGGCCTGAGGGCAGTTCAGATGGCTAGCTAAAGCAGAATTGCCTGTGTAGGCCTCCACATTTCTCTAGGAAAATTCTTATTTTCCACCTCACTTGGTACAAGCAAACACTTGTAGGCTGGAGACATTGTGGTCCATGTAGAATGGAATGTTGAGTCCCTGCCATATGTTTGCAGATCTTAACTTTGAAATGTGGGCACAATACCACAAGCTGTCAAGTTGTGTAAAAACTTAAGCAAAGACAAAAACATAGAGTAATATTTACCAGATGAGACTTCTATGTAATCTTGTTGGAATTTTGGGAGTATCCAACTTTCATGGATTTCAAAATAGGCCATGTATCTTTTGTTTTTATCCATTTTCCCTGATGATGAAGGAAAGAAACAAAATATTAATGAAAGTGAAGCATTTTATATGGCCAAAGAATGAACTCACTATGGCCTCAGGAAGTTTCAGATGTGTGTGTGTGTGTGTGTGTCTTTCTCCTCTTGGCTCTTATTTAAAAAAGAGGGAGGGTGCTACATTCAATTCACATAGAAGAAAAAAAGACATTTCTATTTATTACAAACCAGCAAATTAGTGTTAAATATTGTTATTATGATGATGAAGTTCCAGTTATCATTGTTAATATCCGATCATGTTTAACATAATAATTATAACACTACAATTTGTGATTGTTTTAAAACAAGATTCTTCTTTAGCGTTTCTGGAAAAATATTAATAATACACTGCCAAATTAATGTTAAAAATTGTTATACCCTGTAATAGCAAACGGGGACCCTGTAATAGCAAACTGGGATGTTTAATGCCTATTGGTTTGAAGGCAAAATAGTGTTGCTAAAAATATAGTGGAACCTATATAATTGGAGTTATCCCAAGGTATAAGGAAATTTAAATGTTTCTAAATTGAATTTTTTTAAAAAGGAAATCCCCCCTCCCAAAAAAGACCCTCTCAGCTTCCAGGACCTGTGGTATGTTGAGAAATAAACAAATTATAGAGATCTTATCTGGAATGGGGAAAAAATCCAGGTTCATATTAAATATCAAAGAGAGGAAGTCCTGTTGTTGCTGCTAGCTTTTGAGGTAGGATAAGCAGGAATATATGAGTGAAGAAACTACTATACAAATGAAAAATCACAAAAGTAGGTTGGCCTACTTTTGTCCTGCCCACAGTCCCTGGCAAGTGGCCCAGAAGGCTAAGAGGCTGAAAATGATTCCCTGGTGATTCTCAGCCCTTGTGCCATGCCATAGCAGCCAGATATGAACCTCATATAGAAGTCCAAGCAATTCTGCAGTTTCAAGACCTTCAGAGCTAGAGGGTTAATCTGGATGCATTTCAGAATGGACTAGAAGTCAAGATTATTATTTATATTTTTGAAAAATGGATGTGAGCATTTTCTTGACAGAGAAGTCTCTAAAAGTGACCTTTTGTCTTGGATGGATATTCTTGAGAGCAACATTCTCTAGAACTGCACACAGAACTTACCACATTCTTCTGAACTATGGAACATATTGCAGAAGAATGTTCTTCCTGTGTATTCCTTCCCAGTCGTGGGACTATCGCAAAACGCAGCTTTACACCGGTGGCCCCTCCCAAGCCACTGGGGGAAGCTCTATGGCCCACCAGCCAAATGCTTTTGACTTTATGTACAGAGACTTCCTTCAAGACCCCTATTAGCACCACCACAACAGTCACCTCTTCTCCAGATGCTAGACTAACCAAAGCCTAAACTGCCAACATTTTGACTATTGCTCTGGGGAAGGCAAAACCTGGCAATCAGGGGAAATTACTTCCCAGCTCTGAATACAGCAACCATCATTAAAACCATAGCAAAGCCCACAGATCTGTGAGAAATGTTGTTAAGCCACAATGCAAAGTGTTAAAGAGTAAAGGGTGGGCTGGGTGGGTGACGCTCCGGGCCGGAATGTACAGCAGGTAGCAGTGCCTGTCTGTTTAAAGGGGCTGGGAGTGGACCAGAATGAAGACTGCTGCTCTGAGGTCTGCTCCCAAGGCCTGCCTCCCCCCAGGCCACTGTGGATAGGCTGAAATTTGAACTGAGTCTTGTTTGTTTCTCCCTCTTGTTTTCAAACATAAGAAATGCAGAAGGCAAGAACAGTGCTGGGAACAAGAGGAAAAGAAATGGTAATTCTGTGCTTCACAACTCAAGCAATACACACCAGTGTGGTATAGTGGTTAAGAGTGGTAGACTAGTAATCTGGGGAACCGGGTTCGCGTCTCCGCTCCTCCACATCCAGCTGCTGGGTGACCTTGGGCTAGTCACACTTCTTTGAAGTCTCTCAGCCTCACTCACCTCACAGAGTGTTTGTTGTGGGGGAGGAAGGTAAAGGAGAATGTTAGCTGCTTTGATACTCCTTCAGGTAATGATAAAGCAGGATATCAAATCCAAACTTCTCATCTTCTAAAAGGGGTTTGTGAAAGACCATTAAGTACAGGGTCTAAAATAACCTAGCACCCATCCTCAGATCAGGGTGGAAGAACTGGTTGTCCCTGACTTAGATATGATATAGCTTGAGACATAGGTCCGGTTCACACATGTGCTAATAAGCAAACATGTTGGTTTGCAAAAAGAAGATTGCAATGCCTTTTCCTGCCTCTGGTCCTGCTGCTGGTACCCTATACCAGTGTTTTTCAACCTTTTTTGGGCAAAGGCACACTTGTTTCATGAAAAAAATCACGAGGCACACCACCATTAGAAAATGTTAAAAAAAATTAACTCTGTGCCTATATTGACTATATATAAAGTAATTCTCTTGAATTTTTCAATTTTTCCCACGGCACACCAGGCAACATCTCGCGGCACACTAGTGTGCCGCGGAACAGTGGTTGAAAAACACTGCCCTATACTGAGCTAGGTATTAGTTTGGCTTAGTGTAATGACCAAACTGGGTCACAGAGCAGGGCAATCCCAGTAATAGACAGGACTTCCTGGAATTCCCTGCCCACACAGATCTGTCGATTGGCTTCCTTTCTTTCTTTCACTGTGAGAAAATATTTGTGTACACAAAAGCTTTCCCTGGTTACGAAATTATTACAGTTGTTGTTCTTCGTTTTAGCAGTATATTTTTATGGTGTTTTATGGTGTATTTTTATGGTGATTTATAGGGTTTTGTATGTTTTATGAGTGGCTTTGAGAATTTTTTTTTTCTGCAGCTAAGCAACAAGTTCATCAAACAAAGCAACAAACAAATGTGTACTACAACCTACCTATACCTAGCTTAGGTAAAACTGGATCTGAGCAAACATAAGAACATAAGGAGGATCTGTTGGATCAGGCCAATGGCCCACTTAGCATCACAGTAGCCAGCCAGATGCCATTGGGAAGCCTGAAAAACCTGATAAATTATGGGAATTAAAAGACAGACATGACTTGCTACAAAATGTAGCAGTGTGGAATGTTCCTGTATAGTAGTCCAATCAGTCAGCCCTCCTGCACTCTATTTTGTTCCCTCTCTGACCCGAATTTCCTTTCTTCCCCGAACATAGTCATAATTCTGTTGCCACTGAGCTTGCTGGGCTCATTGGATGTGTGAAGAAGCAGATACAGAATAGGAAGAAAATATGCAGTGAAGGATTGGATGTATTTATTTTATTTACATAAGTATTTCTTTCCAGTCATATCATAATATCAGGGTGGTGTACAACTGTAAAACAATGTGATATAATAATAATAGTAATAATAATAGGAATCAATTTCTGCATTCATGAGTCTAAATGATTTCTGAAAAGCAGGGAAGACCCTATGAACCTGAAAAAATTTGAAGTTGCAAATGTGAGAAAATAAATTAGATCTATTTAATCAATCATGGAATTAAGGAAAATGCAATGTTGAAATGTGGGAGGAGAGAGAGATAGCTCCTTTGCAAATCTTTAACGGACAGGCCAGATCTTTTCTCTCCCTTTTCAACAGTTGTGGTGCATATTCTTGGCGACGACTCAGAGAAATGAAGTGTTCTTTTTATGGGAATTGTCTTTCACACACAAAAAGCAATTAAGGGAATAAAGGAATATGACGTATTAGAAAATGGGAGCCACAACAATCTCCCAAGTAAGCTGCCATGCCTAATTCTTCATAACACACAAGTTATGGGCAAAAGAAGGAAGAAAATCACAAGTACGGTCCCTTCAAGAAATTCCCTCTGGTTAACTGCTGTCCAGCCAAGAGAACGTCAAAACATCTAAGTGCATATTGTGTGTCCTAATGACCAATCTGATTCTCTAGCAAAGGAAAATGCGATGGGGAGGTTGGTCAGAAAGCACAAAGGGACAGAGAGTTATCTATTTATAACTTTTATAAGGCCCTGTAAGAGGAGAGCTTGGGAACTGGGCGGCTGATTGCACTTTCTCTGATGTGGACTCTATTGAGTGTTGGAAGGCATCCTATTACTGACCACTACAAAGCCCTCCGCGGTTTAGTTAAGAGCACATTCTTCATGATGAGAATGCTGTAAAGGGGGAAGGAAAAGTAATACTAGTCTGCCCAAAGAACTGGTGACTTTGTCATAAATAATGCAATAGGAGCTCCTTACGAGTCTCACCAGCAGATCATTTGCTGCGATTAGAAGGTCAGGACACCACCTCCTATTTAAGCCACTTCAAGTGCCTTGGAGAGAGTAACAAGTGTCCCAGGTAAATTTACTTGGAAGCGTGTTTCATTGAAATAATGGGGGGGGGGAGAGAGTCCACTTCCAGGGACTGACTGGCTTATTTAGGACTACAAGCTGCAGCCCGTTCACTCCACAGAATTTATATTCTGCATTGTGGCCTTACTCTCACAAATAGTCCTGAACAACTGTCTTGCATTGTAAAAACAACAAGGAATCTTTGAGCGCCTTAAAAGACTAACAAATTGATTATGGCAGAAGCTTTTGCTGACTAAAGTCCACTACATGGTCCTCAGAAGGTAATGCTATAATCAATTTGTTAGTCTTTCAGGTACCCTATTGGAAGTTTGCTGCATTAGTTTTAATGGCTGGAGCAAAAACCAGAACTCATAAGTGCCACTTTATACACTTAAGCAGGAACTTAATAGCAATTTTTTTATTTCGTTGAAGGGTAGACTATGAATCTGTTTTTAGAATTAAAATAAAATATGCACCTCATTCCAAACTTGATGGTGAGCACCATAAATGTACGCTATACTACAGGAACAAAGACCAGCATAAAGCAATTTTAATTGGGGGGGAGGGGCTCAGTGGTTTGAACAGGGGTCTCAAGTCTTCCTCTGCTCCAACAGCTCCATGGGACATTGGGGCATGTGTACAAATGACCATTTTCTAAATGTGGTTCATTAATTGTATGGAGCAGAGCTCCTGAGAGGATGATATCTGCAGAATATCCTGTCCTGTAGAATGCAGTGAGCAGTTGGGCACGAAAGGGATGAGATTATCTTTTAAGTATGCAAAGGTGTGGCATAGAGGTGCAGCCAAGAAAAACCTCTCTGCCCAGGCTTTTGGGTGAAAATAATGTGGATTGAAGGCAGACCCTTCCCCTTCTGCAGGATCCTGTTTAATTCTTCTTTTCATTGTGACTTTAACTAACATTTGCATGTTTTCAACTGTTGCCTATTTAAAATCTGTTATATATATTACTTTATGTATGCATCCCGCCCTGGGAACATTTTTCATGATACGTCTTGGAGGAGCTCTCTTACAGTCATTTCTAAGAAATAATCAGTTTCCACAGTCTTCAGCCAGCATCACCGAGGGGCGAAACCTCTATATGTAATTACAAATCTATACAAATGACACGATTGTTTAGCAAGGTCTTACAACACCACAAAGGGCAGTGGTAAATTCCAGTTTTACGTATGTAACATTTGCACAGTTTTATTATCATGCTGCAGAATATTGCTGCATAGAAAACAATGATTGGTTTATTTGTTTATAATTTTAATAAAATGGAGGGAGAATACGTGGAGTCCTAATTCCTCACTGCAGTTCCTACAAGTGAATTATAATTGGTGGTACTGGCAATACAATGCTACTGAATTTAAAAGAGTGGAGGGTGGGGGGAATCCAGGAGGAAATGAATAATGCCAATAGAAGTTCCACAAGGTTTCCACTGATTAAAACGTGCCCTCTACAACTATGTTCACACTACAAACCCAACAGTAATACTGTATACTGTGTCTCTCCCGCCCTCTCTCCAACCACCTGCCCCTGCCCAGGTAAGCCTGTAATTCTGGAGAAAGCTATGGATCTCAGTTCAGCAAATTTTGACCACTTGCACCATGCCATATCCCCCGGGATTTTTTGTGGAGAGTCATGTCAGGTGCAATGTTTTAAAACATATACAGAGTTTGAATTATTGACACGCCTTATAAGTAGACAGTTTTGTCTTAAGCCACCACAATAAGAGATGTGAGGTCACACCCATAGAGTCTTAGTTTTTGCTTTCTGCCATTTGTT
Organism: Lacerta agilis; assembly: GCF_009819535.1. Lineage (NCBI taxonomy): Eukaryota > Metazoa > Chordata > Lepidosauria > Squamata > Lacertidae > Lacerta > Lacerta agilis. Next base: position 63,512,947 of record NC_046313.1, read on the forward strand.
GTCACCCCCTGACTAATTTTATGTGTCCACCTCATTGCTGGATGCAGTTGCTATAAGAGTTCTTGCATTCCACAGAACCCATCTGTGAGGCAAATAGCATTAAATCTGGCAGCCCTTTTGTGCTTCTTCCCTTGCCCAGCTTCCCCCCCCCCGCCCGCCCCTGACTAATAATGTGATTCTTTCCTTTGCTGCAATTTACTCCCCACACAACCTCAGCCGTTTGAACAGAGTTGCAGGACCATGGCACCTGTGTAAGGAAATGTCAGCACAGCAGGAATAAAAGGCTGTTTCATCTTCACAATTGTTCTCTGCTGCGCATAAAACTAACACTGAGCACAGCTGGTGGTAGTAATCTATATCCATCAGATTTGGATAATAATACCATAGGCAAGTTTATAGCGTTGATTACTGCAACAGCCATCTTGAGCCTCACCAGAGGATGAACTCAGGAACTCCAAAGCTAGCAATCTGTAGAGTCCAAACTAAAGGATGGGCCACCTGAGCCTCAAAAGCTTCAAATGTCAAAGTTTTGTATGTTGAAAAGTATTGCAACTGGCTGAATAGGCTAACTAGATTGCAGAAAAGAAAAGCGCACATTGACATTGATGTTGGGAATCTCAGTGGCTACCGATCAACATAGTGAAAGGCTTATGGTGTCCTTGATTATTAGGTTATGGGAAGTTGCTGGCGAATGGAGTTTTCTACTACAGTTTTATCTACAGTGGTACCTCGAGTTACAAACGCTTCAGGTTACAAACTCCGCTAACCTGGAAGAGTTGCCTCGAGTTGAGAACTTTGCCCCAGAATGAGAACGGAAATCGTGTGCTGGTGGCGCAGCGGCAGCAAGAGGCCCCATTAGCGAAAGCATGCCTCTAGTTAAGAACAGTTTCAGGTTAAGAACGGACCTCCGGAGCAAATTAAGTTTGTAACTAGAGGTACCACTGTATCATATACTTTCTGCATATCATTTTGAATTAAGACACTGGTGGAGACAGGACACAGGGCTTGATTGTCAACTGTAGATATTATTTTGCTTTCTGATGTATGACCTGTGAAAACTTATGGCTATATATATATATATATATATATATATATATATATATACACACACACACACACACACACACACACACACACACACACACACACTTCAAGTCTCTCTCTTGTTTTTTGATGCAAATGACTAACACAGCTTCCCCCTCTGGAAACTCCCCCACCCCAGTTTTGAGGCCAACAGATAATCTACCAGTTCTTGTCAATATAATTATCCAGTCTTACTTGACCTACTTCCCCACACTGCCAGTTTCTAGCTGAAATTTGAGCATGAAATATCATCAAAACAGAAAGTCATAGAACTAGAGTTCTCAGAACATCAAGAAGGTTCACATGAAGCAGGCAGTGGGTATTTTTGAGAATGCAGTGGGGGGGGGAATAAATAACATAAAACTATAGCGCTAAATAGTTTCATCTAGAGAGACAGCTTTCATTTTCTGTTCTCCTCTGAAAGCTGCCATTTTGGTGACAGTGCCATGATGCTGATAAGCAGAGACATGCTGCTCCCACATGTCTGTGAGGTAAGACCTATTTATTTGCCTGGCACTGATTGCCACCCAAATAACCAAGTTCAGTTAGAAATAGGATATGCCGATCAAACTGCATTCAGATGGTCACCCCTTGTTGTGGATGGCACAACTACCTAGATCGGGGGTAGTCAAACTTTTTATACCTACTGCCAACTAATGCATCTCTCTTGGTGGTAAAATTTCCTTACCGCCCACCAGCGCTCGATGGAAGGAGGATTCAGCTTGTGCCGTAGAACCCCCTACTGCCCACCAAGAATCCTGAAACACCCACCAGTGGGCAGTAGGGACCAGGTTGACAACCCCTGAACTAGATGCAGTACAGTACTGCAGTGTTTTTCAACCACTGTTCCGCGGCACACTAGTGTGCCGCGAGATGTTGCCTGGTGTGCCATGGGAAAAATTGAAAAATTACTTTATATATAGTCAATATAGGCACAGAGTTAATTTTTTTAACATTTTTTAACATTTTCTAATGGTGGTGTGCCTCGTGGTTTTTTTCATGAAACAAGTGTGCCTTTGCCCAAAAAAGGTTGAAAAACACTGCAGTACTGCACTTTCTCAAAGAGGAACTCTGAGCAAGTGATACAACATAACTGTAGCATCTAGAAAGCTACAGTGTTTACTGGGGAAGGCTGGCCTCAAAAATGAATTATATCTACTTGGGCATTTTGTTCAAGTCCCCTCATTTGGGATATATTGTCTTTTCAGTTATGAAAAGCTGAGCCTTTTAGAAACTCATATGAGAAAAAAAAGACACAAAGACAGGGGTGGAGATCTGTACTCACGTGCCCCTGTACTGACATGTCATACCTAATATTATATGAAGAAACTAAAGGGGACTGCTCGTAGAGGATGCTCATTATCCACAATGTATTAGTGAGCATTTGCCTTCTGCTCCTAACCTGAGCATATGAAAGGAATGAAATGTTCCAGAGATTAAGCATTTCTTCCAAGAGAGAATTGTAAGTAAACAGTGGTAATGCAGTGTACTTTAGGAAAAAGCAGGGTTGTTCTGCCCCTTGCTCTCCTGAAATCTTAAGCCAATTTTGACAGGTACTGCTGTCTTAAGTGGTCAGTCTCTCATAGTGGTCACATACTGTTTTATTGGAGTCCTGACAACAGCAATAGAAGAGACGAAATTAACCCTTTGGCACTGAAGGCTAAGAGGGATTCTCTTGCCAGCCGTGGTGAATGCATCAAGAATTTCAAGCTCTCAGCCTCCAGGGGTTAATGGCAATCTGTTGCTGATTTCCCTGGACAATCTGAGTAGCAAACAGTGGTCTTTTTAATGAGCCCCTGAGGACAGTGCTGGCACACAAGGCTGCAAAGATCTGGACAAACCAGGGAAACATAAAATGAAAACAACCAAGGACGTTTATTTTCCTAACTCATCAGTTGCAAACAAAATTTTCATTTAATAAACCATGAAATGATTCACAGAGTTTCTGTATGTTATTGTAAGCACAGCTGGGTAATGTAAAAATTGCTTTCCTTTACTTTGTTACTTAGCCCAGTATTGAGTTTTCATCCAAACAGAGCTCGATTTATTTGTCTTCCATGTATTTATCATTTTACTACCTCTACATGTTTTTCTGCAATCAGTTTCAATGGATGCTCCACGTGGGATCCTTTGATGGGCCCTTCTTAGGTGAAGAGAACATGGGCCTGGTTAGGCAAGGGGCATAACAATGCCAAGGACACTTGTGGCCAAGTTAGCTGTGCTTAAATCCTGTTGAATCCATTGAAATCTATGCCATGTTGATATACTTTTGTAGAGCTCGGTGGTTGGTATCCATTTAGACAGGGGTGTCAACTTGAATAAGATATTGAGGGATGGGGCAGGTAAGCCCCACCCCACATAACTGATCACAAGACATAGCACATGAATACCATTTGAATGGCAATGCTGATCAACTTTTGGAATAAGTCCTAGGAATAGGCTTCTCATTCAGTACTGGAATGAAAAGTTTAATGACAACATCCAACTGTAGGTCCTCCTTGTACAAGACTTGTTGTACTTCTTTTTTTTCTTCTTTCCCCATATTTTTCGTATGGTGAACTTTCCCCTTTATCTTAAATGCACTCTCTGTGTGTATATGGAAATGATAGGGCCGTGTTTCCCAGCACAATTCAAAGTGCTGGTGCTGACCTTTAAAGCCCTAAACAGCCTCGGCCCAGTATACCTGATGGAGCGTTTCTACCCCCACTGTTCAACCCGGACACTGAGATCCAGCTCCTAGGGCCTTCTGGTGGTTCCCTCACTGCGAGAAGTGAAGTTACAGGGAACCAGGCAGAGAGCCTTTTCAGCAGTGGTGTCGCCCTGTGGAACACCCGTCCATCAGATGTCAAGGAAATAAACAACTCTCTGACTTTTAGAAGACATCTGAAGGCAGCCCTGTTTAGGGAAGTTTTTCATGTTTGATGTTTTATCATGTTTTTAATATTCTGTTGGGAGCTGCCCAGAGTGGCTGGGGAAACCCACCCAGATGGGCAGGGTATAAATTATTACTATTACTGTTACTATTACTGCTATTGCTTTTGCCATAGTTCCACCAATATAACAGACTTCTCTGCATGCAGTGAAACTTCCTTTCCCTCTCCTGACACCTCCAGCTCAAAGAGGGATGAGGGAAACTCTGAAGCAAATTTGCGTTTGTGTGCCAAGGGAGGAAAGGGAACAGTAGTCCCGTTGTGCTAGCAAAACTACTTGTGTGGACCATTGGATGCAAGCCAAAATATCATTTCCCTAAAATCTGGTGAAGGGCTACAACTTCATGGTGGAACATCTGTTTTGCGTATAGAAGGTTCCATGTTCAATATCTGGCCTCTCCAGATAAGGCTGGGAATACCTCTGTCTGAAACCCTGGTCAAGATTAAAATAATAATAATAATAATAATAATAATAATAATAATAATAATAATAATAATTAATACTGAGTTAATGGACCAATGGTCTGAATGTGTACAAGGCTTTTTCTTATATAGTGTGTCTACGTATATAATGGACCCGGAAGGGAGGCTGGAGTAGGCATTGCCACCAATATCTGAATCAGGGTAAGATGGTGGTTCTCTGCCCATGCTATTTCATGGTAACATAAATTGCATTCTTAGCTATATTTCCAGCTTGAACATAGACACCTGGAGGGTCATTCCCATTCCATATCCACTGAGAAAGATGTAGGTCTTCTGAATGTATATGCAGAACTTCCTTGCTGAATCAGGGAATATACAGTATGTCTGCCAACTCTGTTGTATTGAAATCTTGGTACATTGGCACATTTCAAATTTCTATACTTGCATGCCTTCCCAAATGAGGTCTTGAAAACTTTCTGGCTGACTATGTTCACCTTTAATTTAATTTTTAAACGTATAGGAAATACAATTGTAGTGCTTCTCATTAACTGTGGAATCTTATAGTCATAATTTTGATACACAACATTACTTACCAATTAGCTTGTCTTGTTCATTTAAATTTCTTTGCTCATATTTTAATGGGAGCTAATGATGCCTTTGTTGACTTATTTAATGTTATGTAAATGTGGCTATAAACTGTGAAGGGTTTAAGGAACAGCCTTGTTTTTGCTTACTCCTCAGTTTCTGAAGTGCTCGTTGGTATTCTCACAGGCTGTAAGCTTCATGTTGATGAAGGAATGCAACTGAAGAGACAATAATCATAATACTAATAATTTTGGAAAACAAGCAGCAAAAGCTATTTAGAGGGTGAAATATGATTACTTTCTTTACAAGCAGTTGACTTTAAAATTTACATGACTGCAACTATGGGGGATTTATGGAACTTTTGTCAGTTTTAATTATTTAACTTGGGAACTGTTTAATATAAAAATGATGTTTAATCTACAAATGCAGAAACCTCACCAATGCATAACACTCCTGCCTGTGCCAAATTTTACACTGACATTTACTGCAGACATGTTAAAGTTATATGTGGGAAACAACACAACATTAGAGCTTCCTTTTACTGAGGACTCACCCAATTCCAAACAATAATTTCCAAAAGGACAGAAATGTCTTTACCCTGGGATGTTTTTATTTAAATAGCAAAGGTTGAGCAGATACTGGTTAATCCTGATTTATTTATTTTTATAAGAATTTATTGACATTTTTTTACTTATAATCACATACACCCATAACCACACCTACATTTATACACATACAAAACAAATACAACTAAAAATCAAATACAAACATTGCCAGGATTTCTCTTCTTTTTTAAGCATCTCATAAAAAATTTCTTATTCTTAATCTTGACAGTTGACTTCCCCTGCCTTTTCACCTTCGATTTTATACCCATAATCTACTTTTTAACCTCTTCTTTTAGAAATTAAACACAGTTATATATATAAAATAAAACATTCATCTTAATCTTGATCATCCTGCTCTATAAGCTTAATCAACTTATCTTGACTTTACTTGTAACACATCATCATAGATCTTCATTAATCATTTTTATCAAATCTACACTATCAAATCTACCCTTATCAAATCTATACTATCTTCTCTGTCTTTTAAACTGCTGCTAATAACATAGGAACTTCAAATATCTCCTTTCTTATTCAAACAAAAAATAAAACTCAATATTGCTGACAGTGTTTTACCTTCCGATTTCAAAATACCATGACCGACTGTTTTAGATTTTATTTAATACTTCACCCCACTCCCCCTCTGTCCATTGTCCTTCTCCTGATGACGCCAGAACCAAACTTCCAAATGACTTCTTTTTCCAAATATCCACAGATCCAGGCATAGTTCAAAACACTCCTTGCCACGAGCCTCAGGGTACCCATCTCATCTTCTTCCAGCTGCTCCATTTCTTTGTACCATTCCTTTTCTTCTTGTAGATATCTTAATTCTTTGTCCCTTGCCCCCGAGCTCACACCTCGGGGGCTGGATATAACAAATCTTCTCATCGTCTTGGGGCTGCCACCCCCAAAAAACGAATCTTTTTCCCGGAGTAGCTTTGTCGTTTCTTTCCATCCTTCCAACAGCCCTCTCAGCTCTTTAGCAAGGCTTTCTTCCAAGGTGTCAAAGATTTTAAGAGCCTCCTCTGTGGGCAATTGATTTCTTTTCAAACCCCCACACAAGGCTTTCACTTTTTGATAAAGCAGTTCCAGCCTCAAAGCGTTGAGTCTTTGTTCTTCCGTTAGCCTAGAGTTCAAAACAAGTTCAAAGACGAAACCCAGCATAATGGTAGAGGAGGAGGAAGTGGGTATCAGATTACTATTCTGTCTTCTATGTTCGTCGCCATTTTCCTGAGCCGGAGCGCAAACACCGCAGCTTTAAACAGAGATATTTTCCGCTAGTTTACTTCTCAAAAGAAAATTTCAACAGTCTCATATAACGAGTTTTAGATACTTTGTAACCAGTACTGTAGCGGCAGTCACTCAGATTGGTTAGTTTCTTTCGCTTGAAGGGAGGGAGGCAGGCTGCCTTTCTCCTTCCCCCCCGGATCGTCCAAAAAGCACAGTATCTAGTCCAATCAAATACTCACGACCCCCGGGTTTCTTTAGATCCATACATCAAAGGTAGAACTTAGACGCTCATCACAGGCTCTGTCGCCGCATTTACATCCCGGTTGGGGCATGTCCCCTAAAGCCCAGCTCCATCGTCCCTTCACCCCCACTCCCCCTTTACAGGGGGGGCGAGGGAAGGGTTCGGAGCTCAACGGGCACAGCCGGGGAGCCCAGGGTGCGGGACGCTCTTCCCGCACCCCAACCGGAGCCCCGCTTTGCGGTAACGGGGCTCCTAACCCCCGGGATGGACTGGGCGCTTCGCAGCCGAAGCAGCCCACGACCACCCGCAATGGCGTCGCCGCCGGAAGTCGGTTAATCCTGATTTAATCATGGATAATATATTGGATAGGGTTTTAGTGTTGGTATATGATCTTAAGAACCTGGGGAATAAATTCATCTAGAAATTCAATGCTATACATCATGAATTATAATATTTAGCTATTTCTAGACTGTCACTTCAGCTATGCATCGTAAGTGACATATTTAAAAAATGACATTTGAAGAAATAATTTGTATTATCTTTTCAGAGTTCTAGACATAGCAATTCAGTTCTAGCACTGTGAAACAATAAATGTCTTTGTCTTTTGTCTCTTATATCTAACTCGTTTTGCCTGGATAAATGACAGAGAAGTGCTTAATATGTTCTGAGAGTAAGACCTATCATTTGGATACGAGGGAATCGAGATTGCGCTTCTGCACTTCAGATCAGTTCATGAAACTTGAGTTCCCTGAATGGCGCAGAGATGGCAAAGCGGGAAGAGCAAGGCTCTTGTGCCTTTAACACCTGCGTAGTTTGCAGAAATTCAGCTTGTTAAAGCTTTAATGTACTTTTAATCTTTTGTTGGAAGCCCCCCAGAGTGACTGGGGAAACCCAGCCAGATGGGCAGGGTATAAATAATAAATTATTATTATTATTTTATTTTATTTTATTTTATTTCATGCGTGGAAATAAAATAAAATAAAATAATAATAATAATAATAATAATAATAATATGTGGAAAGCTTCTGCTGTTGACATTTTGTCTATTGGTCTGTGTGGCCCCTGAATGAGTTTCTTCCATGGCAGGGTCAATGGTCCTTTAGTGAAAAAGGTTTCTATAGCCCCCACCCTTGCCACCATATATACCTATCAAAATAAAGAGCGGAAGAAGTCACCTCACCTGTTCTCAGCCTTCTCCAATATGGTGTGGCATGTTTATTATAGTTACTTCTATATTTTTAGTTACAGATAGGTAGCCGTGTTGGTCTGCCATAGTCAAAACAAACAAACAAACAAAATCCTTCCAGTAGCACGTTAGAGACCAACAAAGTTTGTTCTTGGTATGAGGCTTTCGTGTGCTTTCGATGATATGTATCTGAAGAAGTGTGCATGTACACGAAAGCTTGTACCAAGAACAAACTTAGTTGGTCTCTAACGTGCTACTGGAAGGAATTTTTTATTTATTTCCCCCCTATATTTTCATTTATACATCCATATATAAATTAGCTAATACTAATGATATGCAGATTTGTATCATCTTGCATAGAGGTGGGATGGAGCTCCCAATCCACATACATTGTACTGGGGCCTGAAGTTCTGGTTAGATTATTATATCTTCATATTTTATGATGATAAATATCTGAATGAAACTAAAGGGGAAAAAACACATTTAGAAAGTTGATTCTTTGTCAAGACTAAAGCTTTATTTATTTATTTATTTATTTATTTGTTGCTAGAACGTGAAATAAGTATGGCACAGATTTCACAAATAATACAAACTTTTCACTTCACAAACTGAAAATCAGACTTAAGAATCTATGTACCACTGTGAAATTATTATTATTATTCTTCATTAGTCTCATGGCCATAGGTAGTCTTTGTACAACACACTTTCTTTACAGTATTGAATCGGTTGCTCTGTTTCATTACTGTCTTTTTTTTTTAAAGGAGGGGGGGGGCTAAACTGCAACAGCTTGTTCCTTGTTGAATGGATTGTGGCGCTTAAATGAGCAAACAGCATTTATCTAAATAAATGAAATATTCTTCTGGGCGCAACAAAAGTGCTTGATGGGCTGAGACTAATCGCCAGGAAATGAATGGTGTTTGTTGGTGTTTGGGGGGCAGACAAGAGATTCAGTTCACATTAGAATTTTTCTGAGAGTGCCAACATAAATGCGCAATCCTCCAAGTTACAGACGTTCTTATGGTTATCAGATGATGGGTGGAAAGGAATACAGTATTATGCAATGCAAGAAGTTTTTATTTTTAAATAAAAAAACAACAAATTGGTGTGGAAAGTGATGGCCTCAATCACTTTTTTTAAAAGCTAGTTAAACATACATTGGACATGCTTTGATGGATGAAGAAAGAAAAATAAATCCTCTATGCCAGATTTTTCTGGCAGTGCCAATCCCATACAAATCTAGATTGTTTCTAGTACAGACACAGTACTTAACAGAGCTGCCAAAAGAAAAAGAAAAAAACCACAAAGATGTGCTGAGCTGGGAGTAGTCCTTATCAGGTCAGAGAAATGTCCTGACTTTGAAGAACTGTCTTCCATTGGGTAATCAGTGGCATGCCGCCTCTTGACAGTGCAGGTAGAACCATACCTTCCGACTTTTTCCTCATGTGAAACCAGGATGCGCATCTTCCGGGATGCCTTGACTTGTGCCTTGCTTTTGAACCCCCCCCCCCCATGCTTTTTGAGGATGAGAGCACATTGCACACAAGATATTGTGAGGGGGGGGGGAACGGGAAGTCCCATTTCCCCCCCAGGGCACTTGAATTTGTCTAATTCTCTTGCCTGAGGCATGGCATCCCACACAAACCCCGTAAAAGGAAATGGTATTATTGTGATCTATGGAAACAGACCAGGGTCTTTATAGATTCAGAATGCAGGCTATCTGGTCCACAGGCCATTTTGGGTGGACAATTAACACTGCCTTAAATGCAACAGCAGCATACATGAACATACACTCCATACAAAGAAGTGTATTTTCACAGAAAGCATCTAGCATCATTTAGACTCTTGTTTTGCCATATGCCATAGACTGTCACATTTCTCACATTAAGAAACATGTTACTTCTTTGTTTGTTTTGTCACTCTTAGATATTCTCTGGAGGGAAATTATATCAGTGTTTCTGTGAAATAGATTTAATTTGTTTGTGACTTGTTGTCTATAGAATCTATCTAACTACTTATCTCTTGTTACCTCTCAGTCAAAGGTTTTCCATCGTGTTAACATTTTAGCAGGGGAAAATTTGTACTTGATTTCTTTGAACTCTTCAGATGTTTGTCCAACCCTGGAGATATTTATTTTTCTCTGCTGGTGAGAAGGGAAATAAATGGGATTGTAGGTTTATAGAGTTAGCACAGGGCAATTTGTTTCTCCAGAAAGGAGAAAATGTTCAGGCAACTGAACTGCTTTCTCAAAAAAAAACCAATGTGGCTATGGCACACTGATTAGATGCACAATAATATAATAATGACATTCTCCCAAAACTTGTGGCTTAAAGGATTTCTCAGTTTGCATCACCGTGCTATCCTTGAGGAGTTGTGATATATGATATAGCCTGAAGAAATCACAAAAATGCAATCTGTCTGCATCTGCAAAAATGCATCTGCCTGGATGCTTTCCTACAGTTCACACAATGTCACATGATTTCTAAATGGCTCCCCAAACAAAGATTTTTGGGGGGCAGGGGGCGGGCAGCGGGATGGTTCTTCTATACAATGAAATTTATGCTGTGGTGGTGTTCCATAGGGTTCTATTTTGTTCCTCGTGCTGTTTAGCATATATAAAAAACAATGAGGGATATCATCTGGAGGGAATGAGGGAATCATCAGATTCAGGCATGGCTGTGTAGGTGTGTCAAATCAGTGCCTGGAGTCAGTAACAGACTGAATGAAGGCCAAGAAACTGAAGGGCAAATGAAATAAGATGGACTTACAGCTATTGAGCGCTTCATCTGGTTTTGAAGGTGGGTTCGGCTTTTCTGTATGGGATTATACCCCTCCAATAAGATCTTGTCTACAGCTTCAGGGTGCACTTAGAATTGGTTTTTACAGAACTTTAAAACCCATCATGATAAAAATGTGAACATACCTAGTATAATTCAATATTGTTGTTGTTGTTGTTCAGTCGTTCAGTCGTGTCCGACTCTTCGTGACCCCATGGACCAGAGCACGCCAGGCACGCCTATCCTTCACTGCCTCTCGCAGTTTGGCCAAACTCATGTTAGTAGCTTCGAGAACACTGTCCAACCATCTCATCCTCTGTCGTCCCCTTCTCCTTGTGCCCTCCATCTTTCCCAACATCAGGGTAATTCAATATATATATCTTTAAAACAACCACCCTAGCTTTAATCACAAATTCATTTTTTATTCTCTTTGTAAGAAGTATATTTTCCTGTGCCCTTCTCTAACTTAAATCAATGAACTGTGAGTTTCTGGAACATTTCCCCTTCCCAGTTTCAAATTATTATGGGATTTTTTTTGTTTTTTGTTATTTGTTGCTCTTTTAACTCATCCTAATTCCTTCCAAATACCTTTTGACAGTTGGATAAAAATTTGGCTCTGGAATTGACAGTTTAGTCCCTTCTCCTAAAAATGATGTGATGGTAGGGTAGGGGGAGGTGATTTCTTACAATGACATTGTTCTTTGTGCCACAGAATTGCTCTATGAAGCCATATTAATATTATTGATTGTGATCTTCTGGGTTCCTCAGGAGATGACTCGCCCTGATTTTACATTTATAACATGCACTATTCTTTCCCAAATGCATTTCTCAGCCTGACACAATCCTGAAGTTAATCAGTTCCATCTATATTTTTTGATGGGTCAATGTCTCCTTTTGCCATTTCCCCCTCCCAGCTTTGTATCTTCTGCAGATCCAATGATCACTGAATTTACATTCTCCTCTGCTGTTAATGAGTATATTGATTAATGCTGGCCTCTGTACCAATTCCAGTGGGAAAACAATTGATACCACCCTTCGTTTATTCTGACACAAAGCCATTGATGATAACTCATTGGCTCCTAGCTGTTGGAGAGATTTCTATCTGCTTTATTTGATTATTAACCAAGCAACACCACTCCAGTTTTTCTCTTGAAAATTCTGAGTAATATACACTGTGGTTTAGGAAACAATGATAACAATCTAACTATATGGTGCTGGGACGGGAAATTCTATAAGTTTGTGTGCCATATATTAAATGAAATGTGTTGTGCGTTAAATGCAGTAGGCTGCTACTATAATGTTGTGGATATACATGGGGGGGGGGCAAAGTACTTGAAGGGTTACTGGCTTCCTCTCTCTCTGAGATAGAAGGTCTCCTGTCTCTGGTGCTTTTAGCAACAATATTTTCAGCAGTTGAAACCCATCCTCACCATGGCATCTGAATGCTAAGAAAAACTTTCCATGATTCATTTTGAATAAGATAGACCCATGATGAGACATGGGGCAGGGGATTGAAGAGGAGAAGAGGTTTGAAATAACGGGCTCAGAAAGAAAACAATTGAGAAAGCCTGTCACTACAAGAAAATGTTGAGTTCATATAAACAGGGTGGAGGAGAGGACCAGTTGATGTGATGCTGAGGTAATGTTATCAGAGGCAGATTTAGGGGCAGGTGACCGGTGTGGTCGTACTGGGTGTAGAGCCTTGGGGGCACCGCAACTATGAAGTAGACTGGAAGGTGGGGAATCCACCCAATTTTAGCGTTGCATGGGGTGCCACTGAAATTTGAGAACCCAAGGTCTGCCACTGGTGCCATGTGAGCAGGTCCGCCTGCATCCCTCCCTCTCCAAGGTACTCTCACACAGGACAGTTTGTCTTTCATGGCTACTGAGGCAGGGGTGGGGCATGCGCTTTCCTAGAACAGAGCCCGGCAGGCTCTAGTCCCTACAAACATCTGGCGCCATAAATCTGGGAGTCTTTACGATCCAGTAAGACCCTGTTGTTTTCATTGCATGGCCACCCCTTTGGACACAGCCACAATGGATAATATCATTTTTACAGGAGATGAGTTTGGTCCAAGTTCTTTTCCTGACTGCGTTAAAAATGGCTTCTGAGGTATTTATTTGTGTGTGTGTGTGTGTGTGTGTGTGTGTGTGTGTGTAGGGTGTGTGTTTCTTCCCTTGCCCCCACTTCTGATAGACACAGATATTTTTATCATGTTGTTTCCTTCACGTATTCTGAGTGGCAAACTATCCATGGGGGAGTTGCTGTCAGAAATGACTCGGTGGTAGACAGAGCTGATTAGCTCTAAATGAAGTTCTGAGCTGCTAGTACATGAAATGGAACTTTTCCCTCCCCCCCCTTATTCTTTCTTCTTTTTCTCCTTTTTATAAATCACCTCCTTGCACCCTCAACTCCCCATTTGAATCTTAAGTCACAGTCACCAACTCCCTGCCTATCTTCCTCTCTTTCTCCCCACAGAAGTAAGTAGATCTTTGGGTGTTTACGCCAGATAAAAGCCAGTCATTTGCCTCTTTCATAGTGTCACTACTAATTTCCACACAGTCAAAGCCACTGCTAATTTATTTACTGAACACTGATGCCCTGGTAGCAGAGGCTGCCACTGAAACGGCTTTCTGGCCGTCGGCTTTTGTTTGTTGACAGCCTGATTTCCCAGTAGGCCATTTCCACCTGTGTTTCTGTTGTTTTTAGCGCATGTCTTTCTTTCTTCTTCCCAGTGACTGTCTCCCAAATGGCTCCTGAAGGCGTTTCTCATCTTCACATTCTCTGTCTCCCCCCCCCCGGCCCTCTCTTTCTCTCTCATCCCTTTTCTCCCTTTCCAGCTGTAAGGACTCCGAGCTTGGCTTTCAGTCGCTCTCTCGCTCTCTCTGCAGTTACCAGTTGTCTACACTCCCTCAGTCCCCTGGGGCACTAATTTTTGTTTCAAGGACAAGATTCAAAAGAGTTTCCTACACACAGGTTGCAGGGTGCACCTTCAGAAGTACCTTCAAATAGGCACCAGAGATTTGAATATATGAAGCTCCTGCATATGAGTTTTAAATTGTAATGAAGGCCTATAAAATAGGGTAGCGGCGAAGCCATTCTTTCATTATTATATATTATTTTCCAAATATATATATATTATAAAAGTTGAAATGTTGCTTTTCTTTCCTACTCCCTTGACACAGGCTGAAAATAGAAATTAGAAGGACAGGCTTCCCCTCTTTGAGTTCATACATATCAAAGGCAGTGAGCTGTCAGGATGAAAATGATTCAGCAAGTGGTCAGAAGGCTCTGTGGTGCTAGTGAATAAATTCATTGAGATGCGGCAGCTGCTATATAGAGATATAACACACACACACATACACAAATGTGAACTGAATGGAGCACAAACACCAGTGATTGTGCACATTCATTTAAAAGCATCAAGAATGTGCTCAAAATCACACATGGTGCTTGGGCGCCAATTATGCATATTGCCTAGGTAAATGTATGACAGTTACATGTCTGTGGGTGTAATATATGTTACTCACATTTTCCAGCATCATTTGGTGACTATCCATATTAAATGGGCAAAATACTCATTTGGTGCCAATTTGTGTGCATTCTCCACATTTTAATGAAAATCAGTGTTTATGCAAGATTATTTTTATTTGTTAATTATTGTTATTAATAGTTCACCATAAATTGATGTCATTAGGTGTCCAATAGTAGGAATAGTACCATATATATTGATCTCATTGTCTTCATGCAAAATCCAAGCTGCATAAACCATGATATACACATGTACACACAATGGAAGAACATAGCATTTGTACAGTGATCTTTGGATGAAGGACGGTGACCTAGATTCATAGAATTGTAGAGATGGAAGGGACTACAAGGATCATCTACTCCATCTCCCTGCAGTGCAGGAATCTTTCACCCATTGTGGGGCTTGAACTCATGACCCTGAAATTAAGAGTCTCATGCTCTACTGATAGAGCCATCCCTCAGGGGATGGTATAGAAATTTAATAAATAAAGATACTTTGAACCATGTGCAATTTCAATCCTATGCATGTCTACTTTGAGTTAAGTCCCATGAGTTATGTGAAGCTTACTTCACATATGTGCGCACAGGACTGCAATCTTTATGTATATTATATTAATTGCTTCTCTTTGTAGGGACAGAAGACAGATACTACATTCGTATTTCTCCAGAAGCCAAACACTAGTATATCAGTCTCTCTTCCCTCCTCCATTGACTCTGGCTGAACTCACTCCTCCAGTTTGCTCCTGGAAGTTTTCCTTCCTTTGGTTTTCCACCACCTCTTCCTTCTAATTTACTACACAAAGACTATAGGCGGGATTCACCTAACAAGCCCTAATTGTGTACAAGGACTTAGGCTTTCGCAATGGGGCTTTATCCCCTTCTCCTCCTCTGAGTGCCCCACCCAATTGGCTCTGGAGCAAGATAGGGGTTGGGAGAACCCCCAGAACAGCATGTGGCGAATTCCACCCCATGCTGCCAATTTAGGTCATGCACATGAAATTTAAATAGTGAAGTGCATATTATTATGTTACTCCTAATTTATGAAAATATATACAGTGTGTGTGTGTGTGTCCTTTCATTACGGACTACAATCTTGGTTGTAAATGGGTATAATCTATCCAATGTAGAGGATATGTAATAAGATCCAATTATTTCATTTTCATAGTTAAGTATAAGCTTAAATCTTTCCCATTGAAATAAATGGGATTTAAAAATGCTTATTTGGGGAGATACTTTCTCACATTTCCCATTAGAGTCCAACAATTCATCAAGAATAAACCAATACCAGAACTGTAATTCATCCCTAGGTGGGGTTTTGTACAGTTGGATGGGACTCAAAGCATCTTCTCGTCCAAACCCCTGCAATTAACTATAATGTTTTGCCTTGCTTCTATGTGTTGAGACAAATGATTCTGAATATCTCTACCTTTGAAACTCTCTACATCAAGCTCTTCCATGCTCACCATAAGATAATTGTAAGAATCTTCTTACTGCATCAAGTCACACTACTTCCCACACCCCATATATACCATATTTATGGAGCTCTATTTCTTATTAGATTTATAACCCACCTTTTCTCCAAGGAACTCAAGGTGGCATACATGGTTCTCCTCCTCTCCGTATGATCCTCACAAGAAACCTGTGAGGTATGTTAGCTTCATGGCTGAGTGGGGATTTGAACCCTGGTCTCTCAGGTCCTAGTCCAATGGTCTCACCACTACAAGGCAAAATGTGGTTGTGAAGACTACAGAAGTGAGCAGAATATTTTCTGGCCTCTGCCACTGGCAAGGGGACCAAGCACCATGAGTAGGCTGCACCCCCTACTTCCTAGAAATAAAATTGTGGCAAGAGGGAGATCAACAAAGCCCCATCCATCAGCCAGTGAAGGAAAAGCTGCGGGGAACTTGCATCCTTCTGCTTGCCAGAATGAATGCTCAACACAACTGGAAACTGCAGAGATGAACAAGAAGAAACTAATAAATATAATGAGAATTATCTATGTCTAACATGGGGCAACTCTGCCATGTCCGCTGTTAGTGATACCGCAACTAAAGCAGAATTTTGTGCTGGACAAATGGGCTGAGCTGGGAAGTTAGTACCACTGTCAGCTTCTACTGATACAAGGAAGTGCTGGCTTTTTGAGATCTGGCATCCCATAGGATGGGCAAAATGTACCAGCTGCTATCACTGCAGAGCATAGGAAAGGGCTTTTGGTGTTCTGAGAGAGAGTACAAAAGGCATTATGATTACTGCTTCTGTTATTGTCAATGTTCCAATGTACGTTTTCTGTTCTTTTCTTCATCAACACCTCAGAGGTTGCTCAACAAAGACTGCATGTGAAAGTAATGCAAATCCAGCATACTTTAAAGATTGTTGTTCATCTTACTTTTAAATTATTATGTCACTGGGAGAAAAGTGCTTATCATATACTATGCTACTACAAATGACGATCTGCTGTTTTATTGTTACCTTACCACAAATGTCATTTTGTACTTTCTCTTTCTTTGCCCCCTCTCTCTTTGTATTAAACTTAACTGTTATTGAAGAGATCAAAGTTAATTATCACTAAGGAGATCACTTTACCTATCAACCCCCTTCTGCAACCCCTCTAATGCTAGCAGAAGCGGTATGCTAATCAGTTGTTTAATTTGCATAATTTAGTGGTGGAATGATACATATTTTTATCCGCCTGAAAGTAGATCTGTTGGCAAAAGCTCTTCAGAGGTAAAAAGAGGGAAACTAAGGTTAAATTCAAGGGTTGATCAACGGAATAAAACACCAAATTAGAAAGATCTCAGATTTTTTTTTATTTGCATTCTCAAACTTAACAGACAGTGTCAGTTACATACCCTGAAATTCTACAGACGAATTCTTATTGGGTGGAGGATATTGAGATGAATATACTATTTGTTCAGTATGGCAATGTCAATAAATATTTACCTGAGACATCACCCCCACTGTAATTCTGCCAGATGAGAGCCAATCTACATGTTCAGAAAAGGCATTTAGTACAGTCATCTTGAATGTTGCAATTCAGAATGCCCATGGGGAGATCATACTCCTGAATGCTCCCCTGCCTTGCAGTCGAAAGTTCCCACCTGTGGAAAGCACATATCTTAGTGTGACAAATTATAGGATGCTTTTTAAATGTGCTGTATTATTGATGCATTTGCTACCCTGGGATCCTTTGGGAGGAAGGGCGAGATGTACATAGAAGTAATAATAATAGCAGCAGCAGCAGCAATGTTATTTCGGATATGGTTTATTTCTAATGCAGGGAGTTGCTAACATGCAATCATGCAATACAGTCATACCTTGGATCTCAAGCGCCTTGGCTCCTGAACAAATCGGCTCCCGAACGATCGAACCCCGGAAGGGAGTGTTCCAGTTTTCAAACGTTCTTTTGGAACCCAAAAGTCTGACCCTGGTTCTGTGGCTTCTTGCTTCTGGAAACTCTAGGTACAGTGGAGTGATTTGCTGAGTGTAAACTCAACGAAGTGTGCACATAATAAAGGTCCACCTACTCCAGCATTCTAGATTGTTTCCAGTAGCCTGGTGGTTCTAGACTGCTCTTGAGTTATCTGTTCTCCACATCTCTTACCCAGAACTCTTGCTCCACATCTCTTATTCCATAGCTCATAGCTGTGGATAGACCCATGAAATTGTCTAATCCTTGCAATAAGTCATCTAATCTAGCAATCACATTAGCGTGAAGAGTTGATTGGTAGTAGGCATGGAAGGGAAAAGGATCCTAAATAGACAAAAGGTGGCAATGCTGGTGAATAGCAATATGCTACATGGCTCACTGAAAACTGGATGGCGAGAGGCTATGAAAACCCAGAAGCCTAATGGGACAATGCCAGTAAAGATGTATAAGTTCTGCTGTTGGACATAGGAGGGTAAGGGAACCTAGTCATGTGCTTCTGTCAGTTCTTGCATCATTATCTACTGGGTTCAGGTAGAATGTAGAAATGGGAGCCATCGTGATCCACTCTAGTTTTGCTCTGCTTAATCCTTTCTGCATGGTCCTTAAAGCAATTCTAATAGCATTGCCTCTTTCAGGCAGGTCAAGAGCTTTTGAAAAAATCACGGCTACATGTTGCATGGATAATAAATATGATAAATAGTTCCTATGCTGTGTGATTACATAATGATAGCCACATTCATTCACCTGTCTATCAAAAGAACTGCATTTAAAGTTTGAGCTCACCTCCCATGGGTCCTGAGAACTGCAGTTGGAGTGTTGGTTTATACTTTTTTCACATTTTTCTCAACAGTGGGCTAAGTGCAGGGAGGTTAAACATGAGTCCCTTTTGCTTAGTAATCCATTAGCTAATGGGTATGTAAGACCATCACTAAGTTCTGTTTATTCTTTAACACCATTAAGGAACACCTGCTGTGCAGAATAACTCACCTGCCAAATAAGAGTGATAGTTGAAATAAAATATATATTAAGAGCTGTTAGAAGGTTGCTCTGTATTGTTTAACACTTGGAGGGCATAACTGGGATCAAAAGAGGAGCAAAATGCTACACATTGACACATGGGAGCCTGAGCACATTCCTAGAAATATTATTGCTGGATGACTCTAGTTGTCTGTAGCTTCTAGCAGCAGAGATCTTAACGTGTAAATTTGTGGCTGTGCTTATTCTACAGGCAACAGCTTTCTGAACCACTTTCTAAAGCTCAGATTTACCAGTCTCCTTAATTCCAAAGACCTGAAGTGGAGGCTTGTTGTGGAATATTTGAGATTATTCTGAAAGAAAAAAAATGCTTTGTGTGACCTGGTTTATCTCTGAGGTTGCCAAGAGATGTTTGTGAATGTCCTGTCTTCTGTCTTTCATCATTCACCATCTTTTCAATGGTCTGCCTGCTTGCATGCCTGTGCTTCCACAAAACCTCATGACACCCTACAATGGGCTTTCCTGTAAGTCAAGGGTGGGGAGCTGGAGCTGCCCGGTGGAACTGATCATCATTTCTCACATACTCAAAGGGTCAGCCAAGTTGGACACATGGGTGGGACCACTCACCTGACATCACACTGAAAGCAAACCATGCAGGCGAAGGACCAGCACCTTGCAAGCCACAGGTTGTTGTGCTTTCATAGCGTCATGCATGGGGTTTTGCAGGTGCTGCCAATCTGCTGGTGGGTGGTGACTGCAACCCCCACTTTCGGCCCATCCACATCTTTACTTGTGCCACACCTAACATTGTACACTAGACCCGCAGGCAATAGGTTCTGCATGGCTGCTGTAAGTGCAAAAGGGGTGTGTGCTGCCTGCTACTCTTATTTGTTCCTTGATTTGTTTCAAGTGAAGCCATTTTTGTTGTTAAAGAAATCAGTGCCTAAAATATTTTTAAGATAACGTTTTTAAAGACTTCAACAGAAGACATTGCATTGTTGTGGATAAACTAGCAGATTTCCAGGCCATTGTACTGTCTGGGGGTCTAGGAGCAGATTTAGGTAAAAATGTTGCTGAACAAGGGGTATGAACTATTATTCTTTCCTTAACTAGCATGAGCACTGACATCCAGGGGGAAGTGAGGAGCCATTGTTGTGAATAGTTCCTTATGGAGCTCTGCTTATTCTTTCTTTCTTTCTTTCTTTCTTTCTTTCTTTCTTTCTTTCTTTCTTTCTTTCTTTCATCTAGAATGGCATCATACTCTAACATTACAAAGCAGTCTATTCAGGATAAATATGCTAGCAGGATTTCATTCCTACAGGAAGTTCCCATTGCCATTTGAGAGGCTTCAAGTGGTACCATTAAGCTGTGCCTGATTCATGGGTTACCTTTGCTCTGATAAGGTGCAGGCTGCGGGAGGGGGGAACTGATGTGGGAAACACTCGAGCTCCAGTTTATCCCCACCTTTCCTCCCCCCTCCCTCCCCCTCCCCTCCCCCTGTGTTGTCTCCAGTGCAGCATTGGAGCCACTCTAAGGAAGCAGCTTTGTGTCAATAACCACACCGGTAAACTAACATATGAATTTTACCCTAGACGCCTTTAATTTTTAAATGTCAGTTTTCCTCACTCTTTATCTTTCCAATTATCTGTATCTGTAACAAATAAACTATGGTAAAATATCTCATGCAGGCCACTGCAAATCCTGAGGGTGTTGCTACATCAGGAGGGCTTTCCATAACATAGCAAGTTGAAAGCAGGGCTAATCTTAGCCATTTTGGAGACCTAATATTTATTTTATGTTATTTCTAAAACGTATAGGCTGCCCTTTGTCATATCAAAGTGATCTCGGCCTAAGACTACCTAAGACTTCTAATTCACTCCAAATGCCTGAGACAGTGGCATAGCGTGGGTTGCCAGCACCCAGGGCAGGCAAGCTGCCAGTGCTACTGGAGCATGGGCCCCCGAGCCAAGCGGGGCACTGCTGTGCCACCTGCCTGCCTGCATGGGGGTGGGGGAATGGTCAGCTGACATGGACTTTGGCAGGGGAATCCCACCAATGCCCACAGAGAGCAGCCAGGCCAGGCCAGGCCAGGCCAGGCCATGCTGGGGTTGTCCCTCGCCTCCCTTCCTCTGCCCACACTCACTCACCGTGGGCCTGAGCTGTTCTGCCACCTTTGCTAGGGCTGGGTGGGGATCCCTATGGAAGCTGGTGCCTGCGTGGGGGTGCCTGGTTGTGCCCTCTCAGAAATTTGCACCCGGGGCCATGGACCCCTGCCCCCCATGCTATGCCACTGTCCTGAGAGAATGAGGCTGTTTTTAATTGATGGTGGAATCTCATCAGAATCTTCACTGTCTGCACCTCCAGGAGGAAGGTATCCCTAACTTGGGAGGGCCACACCAGAGAAGGCCCTCTGGTGTTATCACCACACAGTGAGCCAAGGCCAGTGGTGGGAAAATGAGAAGCACTCTGACAAGCCAGCTGTGAAGTTTGGGATAGATGGAATGGGAGATGGCGTAGTGACAAATAGTTCGTCCTCAGGGTGTATTTATTCCATTTATAGTCTACCTTTCTTCCAGGAAGTTCAAGGTAGTATCAGTTTAAACGTTTTCAATGCTTTTTATTGTTTAATTTGTTTTGAAATAGTATTGTTCTGTTTTGTTGTTTGCTATACTGGGTGGGGTAGAAATAGTAATTTTGTTGTTGTTTGGTTTGTCCCCCATTTTATCCTGAAAGCAACCCAGTGAGATAGGTCAATCTTGAGAGTATGTGGTGAGCCCAAGGTCACCCAGTAAGCCTCATGGCTGGGTAGAGGTTTGAACCTGGGTCTCTGTTTTGGTCTGCCACTTTTACCACTGCATCACAATGGCTCAGTTTAACTATTAACTCTTCCACACCCCTTGTACTCACTAGGCCCATCGTCCCTGACAATTGACCATGCTGAGTGAGGCTGATGGGAGTTGGAGTCAGACAACAATGGGGAGGGGCACAGGTTCCCTACTTCTGCTGTAGACTCAGAGCTACTGTAAGTCTAAAGTTGGACATTCTCCATCTCTCTCTTTCTGTGTTTGTTTTTTTGTCTCTCTGTGTTTGTAGGTCTTTTTTCCCCAGCCGGAACTCACCAAAACTCAGTTCTAGCACCTCTCAGGTGGGAGACATTGCCATTATAATAGAACATGGGAGGCATTCATGGTGAGTTCTAGAAAAATAGCACTGTGTGTTTGTGTGTGCGCAAACATGTGACACACACACACACACACACACACACACACACAACTAAAATCACAGATATGACATCGTTTGATAAATATAGTCTCTGACATGCTGGTATGGGAGAAGTCACTGACAGTCATTAAGTTGTAACCTGCTGACAAGAATTTGAAATTCTCTTCCAGAAGTTTGCCAGTAGTCACACAAGTGATGTAATCAGAACACCTTGAACTTGTGGCCATATAAGCAAGAGGCATATGGGGGTAATAATACATGACAGGAAGAAATCAGAAAGATTTTGTATTGTATATTAAACATGACTGTGAAGGGCAATAGAAGTAATTAACCTGGGACTTTCTGCATGCAAAGTAGGCAGTAGTGCTCTTCTACTAATCTACAGCCCTACCCCATATGGTGAATGGCTGTTCGTGCTTCAGATTTTATACACATTTTGTGTATTTAGGCAGAATGTAGACAGCTCCAGCCTCTCGTGAATTTACTATCCCAGGTGCTGGAGTGAACATGCTCAAGCTTAATATTAACCAGCCATTCAGATTTGAATAAATTAAAACTTGTCTATCTCTTCTATGAATGGATGCTCATCACCTGTTCCACATTCATCAGTGACAGATTTAGACCCTGGGCTGCTTCACATAACCAAACTTATAACACCTACAGTCCCAAATGTAAACAAACATTTGGAATACAAGTGGTTCAAAAACTCTTGCTGGTGATGCTTTTGATGGATCACTCATATTCACCACCTCAATATTGACAATACTAAATTGTTCAACTGCCCTTCACATTCTGAAGGTCCTGGGAGCCACTTAACATAGGTTATTGGCAAGCCAGTAGTAGTATGTCTGTCTTCTCTCTCTATGTGTGTGTGCTTGTGTGTGTCAGTGTTAGAAACTGAGATATGTAATCCAGGAACTAAATGGCACCTTAAACCTAGCTTATGGGCACAACAATGGAATGTCTAGGCACACTTTTTAAATAACAAGAATACGAAGCTGAAAATGAATGAACTGCAGCTAAAACATTATGTTCATTTTTCACATGGTCTAGTCCTTCCCCTGCCCATCCCCCTAATATTCTTAGGAGGGTCTCTTCTCCAGCCTTCAGAGAGTAGCTGGAAGTAAGGAGGTAGGAAAGGTCCTCCTTTCCTTCCACTCTAGTTTTAACCTGCAATCTTAGGTGCAGTACTGCGCCCAGAGCTCAGAAACTGCTTGTGCTAATGAAATTCCCTGTCACAAAATGTGCCTAGAATAATGGGAGTTTCGAACACTGCTCTGTCTGTGTTTGTATTTACATACTAATATTCTTCATACCTGGTAAGTCCTCTAAATCCACTAGTTATTTTGCTGTAGCCAGTGGTGGAGCTTCATGCTCCGGCACCAGGGGTGGAGAGCAGGTGGGGGGGGGCTGGTGCATGTCCCAGGGGTGGGGTGCACCGCCCACAAGGGGTGGTGTGCATCCTGGGGTGGGGCATGGCCTGCAGGGGCGTGGCGCCCAGGTGGGTGGGGAGGCAGCGTAATGGCATGCTACTGGGATGGCGCCGCGGGGGGGGGCGCTCCCCCCGCACTCCTCTTCCTCTGCCAGTGGCTATAGCTTCCAAAATGATAGTGATGGGACCATCAGATTTTAGTAGCAGAGGGAGTAGTGACTTGAAAGCTAGCATTCCAGGGCACAGCTAAAGCTGTGTATCCAATTCTTGCACACTTGCCTGGAAGCCATTGAATACAGTAGAGTTTACTTCTGAGTAAGCATGAGTTTGGACCATGCTGAATATCTCATTGTTTTTAATGTGGGTGTTAGACACATATACTTACTTCTCTCCAATTGAAATATAGAGAACTTTTCCACTTTGGGTGAATCACAGCGCAGTACTATACTGTTTGATAAATAATGATGTCATGAAACTACCGCCTCATTAGATGACCACATATCTATGTTCTGTGATTCATGGCCTTCTGAAGCATTTTGGGTTGCCCAATACTCTTCCATTTTGAAGAATGTGAAGCATAAGTGTGATGCACACGAAAGCTCACCAAGAACAAACTTAGTTGGTCTCTAAGGTGCTAAGGAATTTTGTTTTGTTTGAGGTTGCCTATCAGGGGTGGTAACCCTGTGGTCCTCCAGATGTTGTTGGGACTACAACTACCACTGTCTGTACTGGTAGGGAGTGATGGGAGATGGAGTCCGGCAAATATCTGGACAGCCCTAGGTTAGCCACTTATTGTATGTGGAGTCAGACTATTTGACCATGTAGTACGGCCTACTCTTGACTGCAGCTCTCTTAGGCTTTGGGTGTTTTCCATTGCCACGCTAGGAAACCCTTTTATATTCTCATAAGCAACCTTAAAATGGATTAGACAAATTGATTGATGATAAGGCTTTTTCACTGGCCTATCAATGGTCTAGATGGATGTATACAACCCCCTCAAGATCAGTGGTTATGTGTTCCTGAATGCCGGTTGAGGGAAGCAACAGCAGAACAAGACTGTTGTACTCACTGCTATTTTTCTAGGGAAAAAAGGTGCCGGAACTCAACCATAAATGTCTCCCTTGTTTTCTCATAATGTCAATGATGCCCACCTGAGAGGTGCCAGAATTGAGTTCCAGTGAGTTACAGCTGGGAAAAGCCCTGGTTGTACCCATGTCTGTGTGCTTCCAATGGACACAAGATACTAGACTTTGGTCTGATCCAGCAATGCTGTTCTTACGTTCTTTCAGTGAGATCCCAGGACTGAACCTGAGACTGCCTGTTTACAAAGTATGTGCCAAACAACTATGCTCCCTCCATGCACATGAAGCATTTCCCAACACTGAAGGCTAGCCACAAATGGACCATTTATGCCCCATAGCTGCTGAGATGCATAACAGAGCCCCAAGATCATGGTGGTTCTCTTCAGAGCTGTAAGTACAGAATGTATTTTTCCCCTACAGCAGATTTATCATAAGCAGCCCATGATACATTCTTCCCCCTATTTTGCTGCTTCATATTTTACAACAGAATGCAGAAGGGGTGTCCATTCAGTTGCCGCTGTCTGACATTCAGCACTTTTTGTTGTCTGTTGACTTCGCAGAGCCAAATGAATAAATACACAGCCAGGAGCTGCACTCACAGACAGGAAGTAACTTTAATTAAATATTGTGAAAGTTGAAAAGTTTTAACAGCTTGAATTTTCTGCAAAACATATAACAATCTCTACAGTAGTTAGTTTTCCTCTAACAGAGACTGTAACAGTGTGTGTGTCCGATTCCAAAAGGTTAGTTGAAGAAGGTGAACGATTAGTAGATTCAGAGATGACATCATTTTAGATGCAGCCTGGTACACTGGAGAGGAAATGGGCATCCTCCACACAACTCAGCCAACCAGAGGCTTCCCTTTGTAAAGACTGAAACATGGTCATTTCCACTTAAAGCCAGATTCTGTTAAGAGCGGCATCTTTAAGAATCATGTAAAAAGTCATAGGATCTATTTGGGGCAGGGAGATTTTTAAATATAAATTTCCTTTATCAGCGCGCTATAAATACTTGGAGAAAACAAATTCTACCTATTGTTCAAAGGATCTTTGGACGTTGAAGGAAAGGGTTTATACATGTATATGACTTTGTATGAGTGTCTAAACAGGTGCAACTCTGTCTGAATGGGTTCAGTGGAGGGCATCACTGGACAAAATATGGCTTTAAATTTGATTACATTGCAGTGCCGTTGCTTACTATGTGAATTAGAATAAATGTTTGAACAATAGAGAGCAATACATTGATATTCCTTATATTTTCCAGTTTCTTTATATGTGAGTGTGTTCTTATTGTTCTAGGGGCAAAAACCTTATGGATTTTTTCTTTCTTTCTTTCTCTCCTCCCCCCAACCCCACTCCCCTTCCCAAAAGTTCACACAGTGATATCTGAGTGAAATCAATTGCAAATTCAAACAGGAAGCATGCACAGTTGCAGCATTGTTGCTTGGCTAGAAAAAAGTCACAATTGTCTTAAGGTAACAAAACAGTTCTTTTGTGCTTTTCAAATTCCTCTTTTTTTTCTCCTTAGAATGTAGTGATGATTGACAGTTCTGGTGCGCAGTACAATGTACAAGTGAATGAATATGATTTGCATTGTTAAGGCATCCAATCTGCTGGTTTATATTCATGTGAAAGACAGAGAAATATACAAGCAGACAAGAAAGAAAGTATTTTCATTGATTTCTATGAAGTTTCTCCCCATATTTAATGCACAAAAAAATGCGTCACTCCAAAGGGGAGAGATTCCATGCATATTAATAGAGTAAAACAGCATTAGATTTTTTTTATAAGCCTCAAAAGCAAAGGATACTTTTTTAAACCTACATAACTAAATGCTACAAGAATAATATGCTACCTTTTGCCATATATTGGGGGGAAAAAACCTTCTTAACTACAAATAATACAAAAATAGACAATGGCTTTTGAGTGAAAATTAAACCAAATGGAAGCATGGTTTAAAACAATTACTAAAAAACCCTATAAATGAATTGTATTAAAATCACATTTAAACAGCTAATACACCTGTGAATGACCAAACAAATTAGCACTTTTCACATAGCAACATACACAATAAAATAAACTGGGATGCTGCAGGGAAAAAAGCAATGTACAAATTCCAAAGATAAATACATTATTTATATGGATATTTTACAAAATTCTTCTTTTTAAAAAAGCTTTTTTTCTTTAATTCATTTTGCAAGCATGTGCAATCTTAAAGGTAGTGAGCTCGTTTTGCAAAATATGCAGTAATTCTCATGTGTGACTGTGTATGTGATTGAAAAAACTGTCTTAAGACATTAAATTGTATAAATAGAACAATAACTTTGGCCAAAAAAAAGTCACCCCAAAAGATCTACAGTATTTATAACTACATACAAAACGCAATGGCAAAGGGGGAAAACAATCAGGTAAATGCATCCTTAGAGGTTTTCTGCACCGTCAACTAAGTACGCTCCCTACATAATGAGAGCTAAATTCATGTGAGGGTCTACTTTGCAAACCTTCACATAACACTCTGTCTCCTCCCTTTTTCATATTTTAATTTTCTATGTATATAAAAAAAAATGCCACTACCTGTTGCTTAAGAGAGTATGTTGCAAACCGAAAGGGTTGACTGATATAAAAGCAATCGCAGCCTGATATGGACATGTCGTTTTGTGTGCATGTGTGCTTCTGGGCCATCTCTGGGATGGCAGGATGAAGTTGTCTTCTGCCCCTGGCCCCAACAAACAAAACCAAAAACCCCATGTAAGTAAGCTAGGGAAAATATTTCCGTTGAGAATATGCAGAAATGTAATGAAGTGGCTCACGTTTGTGCCTTTGTCCTGCCACACCAGATTCCCAAAGGGATTTGTATGTGTAGACAGGGTTAAACTGTACTTAAAGAGGCCACTCATTTGGAAAAGTTTGATATAAGCTAAAGACAGAGAGAGAGAGGGCCATGCTAATCTAATTCTGCAGTTTTTAGCATTATATCCAGAGGCACTGGGTTTTCCAAGGTAAAAGGTGGGATATGCATGTCCTTAGCTACACTTTTGCTAATTTTTCTGTCTTGCATTATTTACATAGTCACCTAAGTACAATATTCTAAGAAAGATGCCCCCCTCCCCCAAAAAAATTTCTCACTGCCTCTAAAATGGAATCCTAATGTGGTAAGCGTGTGTGCATTTATGTGTGCATTATGCACATGTGTGTATACATACCCCACAGAACTACACACACACATCCCAAGAATGCAAAACATCAGATGAGTGAACTCTCACTGGAGGAGTAACACAAACAAGCCAACCCTTAACTGGCACTGCCATTACTCTTCTAAGGAAAGAAAACCCCACCACCCCTATCTGGCACTTCTACTTCTGTTCCACACAAACTTGTTTTTTTTAAAAAGTGTTGCCACTTTATTTCCCTTCATTACACCTTTTAGAAAAGAGTCCCTAGTGATGGCACCCCTTCTCCCATTATGATTTGTAAAAGACAAATAGTGACTGAGTTAATCGAAAACTAAGAAGACACAAGTGGATTTTTCTTCATGACACAAAATAAATCTCTCCCCCAAAACCTAGGATAGACAGCACAAATTAATACCTTCCACTTGCAGGCTCCGAGTAAGTTTCAGTATTATTTTGCAAGGACGGTTTTCCCCCCACCATTTTATTTTGTTAAAAACATTGCAATTATTGTGAGATTCTTCCTTTTTTCCTTAATAAGGAAAAAAGAGAGAGAGAGAGAGAGGCCTGAGTTAAAAGTTCCGCTCTGGGACTTGTGTCAGACTTTGTTCTGAAGCAGAATCCAAGTTCTTCATTAGTAAAATTCTTCAAGGCAATCCTTTCACATGGGGGGAACTATCATGCCAGATATAGCTGTTAAATGGAGGAGAAGAAAAGAAAGAAAGAGATAAATCATTTTGTACAAGAGAACATTCCAAATATTTTCTAGCAGTTCATTCATCTGTGTTGCAATTTAGATTTTTATTTAAGCATGCCTAATTCTGTGCTGGATTTAGGCCTTACTTCATATGTATATGCCCATATTTTTTTAAAAAAGGTTTTGGGATAATACATCTCCCAAGCATATTTAATGGAATGTAATTCCCATGTAATGCTTACAGGAGACTTACATCTTTAATTAAGACACATGCTTAATGAAGGTCAGTCCAAAGTTCCTTAGGCTTTGAGAAATCAGTAGAAAGCTTGACAATAATCAAGCACATTTCAATAAAAAGTCTGTTCTATGGAAATTAAAATCAACTTTTTATAATTTAAAAAAAATCAGACGGTTGCTTACAAATATGGTTCCTCTTTTATTTATTTTAAAGGTAGGAGGATAGGGTGTCATTGTAAAGGAACTTGCAAAGACCAAAATGTAACTGCAACATACTTTGATCACACAGAAAGCTTTCAACTGTCAAACTGTAACTTTGGGCAAACCTTAACCCCCCAACCAAACATAGTCTCCAACTATTGTGGCCATCTATATAAGAACATAACAAGTTCAGACCAAAGGTCCATCTAGTCTAGCATCCTGTTTCTGATGGTGGCCTGCCAAATACTTCCAGAAAACCTGCAAGCAGAGCACGAAGGCAATTGCCCTTCCCAAATATTGTTGCCTCCACTACTAATATTCTGAGATATACTCCCTCTGGACTTGGATATTCTATTTAGCTATCATGGTCAATAGCCACTGGCAGACTCAACCTTCATGAAAGTGTCTAATCACGTTTTCAGGTCATCCAAGACAATGGCCATCACAACTATTTGTGGTGGTGAACTCCATAAGCTTCATGACACATTGCATGAAGAAGTATTTTCTTCTGCCTGTTGTGAATCTACTGCCAGCCAGTGTCATTGGGTGAGCCCAACTTCTAGTGTTATGGAGCAGCAGGAAAACTTGTATCCATTTTGCCAACATCATGTATACATTTATAATGTTCTGTATTCTGCGTGACTTCAAGCCCTTGGTTTTATATTTTTTTTCTTGGCAACACACAAACCCTCTGATCTAAAACAAACCAGCTAGTGAACAGTCCAGAAGCCCTTGCTTTTTTTTAGCTGTATAAATGGTTTACACCTGGTTGCGGTGGCATTATGCTGCCGCAAATCTGGCCCACTTGGAAGCAATAATGTATGCAAATGTTGAATATATGAGTCTCTCAGGTTGTGCAGTTAGCTTGCCAGCTGCCACGATGTATGTGCGATGTTGGCATTGAAAATTTTCATGCTAGGAGGCTTACCCGGGTAATTAGGGCTTGCATAAATTACCACTGCTATGAAGGAGCTCCCACCACAAGAAAGCAGTAACACCACAGCTGAAAGCTATATATCCCATTCCAGTTCAGCCCTTGAAAAGATGTCATTTGTGATTGATAAATAATTTCCCACTAAAGTTGAATTCATTCTCTCCCCCCCCCCCCAAGACATCTTCAGTAGAGTGTTTTGCATCACATGGTGACTCAAATAACTCAGTCCAGGCTTCAGACAAATTAAGCTAGAATCTTTCCTTTCAAGCCAGTTTAACATCACATTGAAGCCAATGGGACGAAATTGACTCACTTCAAAGTAACCCATTCATGCATCAGGATGTATGGACATTTAGACCTAGAAAGATCCGCAGTGATAATCTGGTCTCAGCCCTTCTATGTAATGCCCAAAATGACCTAAGGAAACGCATCCTTAAGCTGGGAGTTACATATGGTCCATGGTGACCGTGGTCACAAGGTCACCTCTTTAAAATGCCAGCTGCATACCATCTCAAACATCTGGGCAGATTTCTTGGGGAAGAACTCAGACCCATAACTGATTCAAATTCACTGTGCTTTAATTGCAGTTGCATTAATTTGATAAGAACCAAGCAACGTGAAAGACTTGCAGACCAGGGAGTGGGAAGGAATGTTTACTCCACAAACATCGCCATATGTGCATGAATTACAAGACTAATCAGCAAGAGGGAGGCAGTTTAAGCAAACAGCAATGACTAAATGAAGTAAAACAAAAGACGAAAGGATGAAAATAAATTATGCATTTGGAACTAGGCATCATAAGGATATGACCTGTTGTGGTAGCACAACAGCCATTTCCTTTAAAAATAAATCTGGAGTCTGTCTCCTGATTCTTCAAAAGACCAGCATAGTGTGAATAAACCCTTTACAAGCAACATATTTATTTAATCTCTGATGAAACTGCGATCAGAGATTTTGCAAGAAGGAACACATATAAGAATATGGTCACAGGTTAA
The DNA here is from genome assembly GCF_009819535.1 of Lacerta agilis. Taxonomy (NCBI): domain Eukaryota; kingdom Metazoa; phylum Chordata; class Lepidosauria; order Squamata; family Lacertidae; genus Lacerta; species Lacerta agilis. Next base: position 63,543,904 of record NC_046313.1, read on the forward strand.
ACTTTGCCCAGTTTAATGTTTTAAATTCTGAATGTTTAAATATTTATTGAAAATCTGAAAGTAGCAGGAAAGATGGCTTATCCAGACACTGGAAAGCTGTTCCTATGTCAACAGTTTTGGATTGATCTTGATATTTCCAAACTAGAGGAAACATTAGAACATAAGAACCACTTGCTGGACCAGGCCAAAGGCCCATCTAGTTCAGCATCCTGTTCTCACAGTGGCCACCCAGATGCCTTATGGGAAGGCCACTGTGGAGAACTAGCCCAATGCCAGGTAGGGGTTAATTTTTTCTGACAGTTAGAACCCTCAGGGGCGGGCTTAGCCTGGGTATAAAACACCCCTCCCAGTGGGCAGGAAGGCAGTTAAGTGCGGGGAGTTAGAGTTGGAGTTGAGCAGTGTGAGTCACGAGATAGAGCTGGGAGTTTAGAGTCTTAGGTGGATGTTAGCAGAGAGGATAATGAGATTGTGAAACGCGTTGTTATTGATATTTAGTTTACTATTAGAGGTATTAGGCCGGTAATATTTAGAGGTATTAGGCCGGTATAGGACAACTGTTTTAAGCTTATTGAACAACCTTTTATTTATCAGCAACCACAAGCTTTGTACGCAATAAACATCTTTTTAGTTCACAATATCCTCGTCTGTGGTGAATGAAGTAAGCAGGATCCAGCCAGTAGTCTGAAGGGCTGCATGCTGGGGACTGTTTGTCGTTGGTGCAGCACTCATAGACCGTAAAACGTCCGGGGGTGGGCTGTACAGGGCGAAGGCCCGCGACATTAAAGTGGTGGCAGCGTCGGGACGAAAGATTGTCATAAAGTGGTGGTCACATTGAGATCAAAGATCTAAAGTGTTGGCAAGAAGTGCCAAGGTACAAGAAGGACTTAAGGGTGACGCATTGTGTGAAGTGTGAGGCTTAAAGAGGATTTAAGCAAACTTCAGTGAGACTCTACAATCTAGTCAGGAAGGGGATCGCATACACCTGGAAAGGGAGAAGGGGAATTCAGAGAGGAATTACCTGGCCCTAGGGTGTGGTGTGATAGCGCCTAAGACTGTGAGATTGTGAGAGAGTTACAAAGATACATTGCGTTTGAAACTATTTCAGGCAGGAAGGTTTATAGTGAGAGGTTGGAAAAGTACGCTGGACAAAGTGCACTGAGGTAACTTTAGGCGTGACTTTGGACCTAAACTGTGGAAACTAAGCCTGGAGAAATAGTTTAACTGAAACATCCTTGATTTAAGTACAGAAATAATACCACCAAATAACTAGAAAATGCCACCTAGAAAGACTAAAACAGCTCTTAGGGACTCACAAGTAGAAAGCTCTGAAGAAGAAAATGGGGTTTCCCAGATTGAGGAAACCAGTACTGAAACAGTTAACAAAAATCCTGCTGAGGGGACTAGTTTTAAAGCCTCAGAGGAATTTGAGAAATGGAAACTAGAACAAGAATATAAACTGAAGGAATTAGAATTAAAGTTACAAGCTGAGGCAAAAGAGAAAGAAATGACCTTAAATATTGAAAGAGAGAGAGAGGCAAGAGCACTAAAAGAGAAGGAAATGATATTAACTATTGAGGCAAAAGAGAGAGAATTAAAATTACAAGCTGAGGCAAAAGAGAGAGAACTGAAAGAGAAAGAAATGACCTTAGCTATTGAGAGAGAAAGAGAACGGGAGGAAAGAGAATATTTATTAGAAATGAAAAGACTTGAATTATCAGCTGTAGATAATAGAAACAACAACAATAGTTCCACACAAAATCCTAGCAGGGTGGATTTAAAAAGATTCCCTGACTTCAGAGATAAAGACGATCCTGAAGCGTTTATCATTTCTTTTGAGAGGGCTTGCGAAGATTTTGAAGTAAAAGATGAGGAGAAAATGCAAATACTGAGAGCGCGTATTAGTGGAACATTAACAGAGATTTATTCTCAAATGCCATCTGATCAATCTAAAGATTTTGAAGCATTTAAACGGTTGGTTTATGTTAGATTCGGAATTACTGCAGAACAACTGAGACAAAAATTTAGAACAATAACAAAAGTGCGTGAGGAAACATTTGCTCAACTAGGAGCTAAAACTACAAATTATTTAAACAAGTGGCTAGAACAGGAGGGTGCTGATTCTGTGACGAAAATAAAAGAGGTGTTCGCATTAGAACAATTTTATGACACGATTAATACCCATCTGAAGTATTTAATTAAAGAAAGACGCCCTAAAACCATCCTGGAAGCTGCTAATCTGGCAGATGAAATAAATGAAATCCGAGAACACGCTTATGATGCCCCAAAATATAAGGACAAACAGTGGGAAACAAATAAGTTTAAGAGAATGCAACAGCCCACAAAGTTTACCACAGAAACTGCCAAGAAAATTTTTCCCGCCAATGCAAATGTTCCCCATAACACGCCTATGACAACGGGGGGAACTGAGGGAAAAGTAAATAAATATAGTGAGGGTAAAAGGCCTGAATTAATCTGTTGGCAATGTGGGAAAAAAGGCCATAGACAACTGGACTGTAGAACTGAAATCAGAACTAGGAGTGCAAATACTATCCCTCAGAAGCAGACATATTGTGTCCAAACTGTGGAGACAGAGCCAACTGCCAACATGGTTGCCACGACAACCGAGGCCCAGTCAGAGGCTGATGAGTTACCAGTGGCCCAAGTTGTGAGGTGCTATATAATTCAACAAGATGACATGCTATTACACAAAACAGGAGAAGAAATTTGGGTGAATGGTAAACAATATAAAGGCTTAAAAGACACAGGGTCTCAGATTAGTATTGTACATCCTGATTTGTTAAAGCCAGAAGACTTTATTAAAGGCAAAACACTCAGTTTAAAAGGAATATCAAAACAGCCAGAAATCTTGCCAGTCGCATTAGTTAATCTGACATATAAACAATGGTCTGGAAAATGGCAAGTAGCAGTTTCACCAGAAATCCCAGCTCCAATGTTAATCGGGTGGGATCTCCTTGACCATGTACAGAGTGCATTTGTAATAACTAGGGCACAAAAACTGCGACAGTTACCTCAGGAGGAAAGGCCTGATACAATTGCTGAACTGACACAAGATACAAGTATAATGCCAGTTACAAATAGTCAAGCAGCTAGTTTTGCAGCCAAGCAGAAACTAGATACAGATTTACAGAAATATTTTCAAGCCACAGCCGTGAATACAGTATTAACCCCTGAAAGCCCGGAGCGGTTTATAGTCAACAATGGGTTGCTATACAGGGAGATTCTTTTAAAGCCTAATAGAGGGGGTAATGAGATCCACAGGCAACTGATAGTACCTACTGAATTCAGAACCAAGATAATACAACATGCACATGGCAGTATCTTTGGAGGTCACTTGGGAATCACCAGAACCAAACAAAGGGTGTCCCAAAATTTCTTTTGGCCTGGGATGGGCAAGCAAATAACGTTACGAAACCTAGAGACTGAAACAGTGGCTTCAGCTCTAATAAGTTATATGTGTCGGCTAGGGTTTGCAGAACAGATCGTGACAGACCTTGGAGCCTCATTTACCTCTAAACTGATGCAGCATTTGTGGGAGAGGTGTGGGATCAAACATATCACCAATACCCTTGACCACCCACAGACCAATGGCCTTGTAGCGCGAATTACTGTAGTTGCCTACCTATTTAAATTGCAGAACACTCTCAAACGATCACTAGAACTGGCAGGAGAACAGTGCAAGGTTGCTCAGCACAAACAGAAAGTTTGGTATGACAAAAAGGCACGTGTGAGATCTTTTGAGCCAGGACAGGATATTTTATTAATCAGACCAGTAAAAGGGGTTAAGTTACAACTGACATGGGAAGGTCCTTTTAAGATCATTTCAAAAATGTATGATATAAACAATATAATTCAGCATGGTGAAGGGAGGCGGGTCATGCATAAGAATATGATAAACCCAACCCAGTCACTAAACCATGAACCCAATCTAGACTACAGTAGTCACGTTGTGGAAAAAGCCTGTGATATTGGTAAAGGAGTGTCTACCTGCAATATGACCAGTGACCTATCTGTGAGATCAGTTAGAACAACTAGTCATAGTTACGATAAACCATTCATCAGTTGGAAAGATAGAAAGAAAGACGTACTGGAAGTTATAGCTGGCATGGGGTCCCATCGACTTTCTATGAAAGTGAAAGTGTTTCCTACACTAGAGATTGTGTGGTGGGAGGATGGGTACCCTGCTGCTCATGCAACACAAATAAATGTCCAAAATGAATGTAGTTACACAGCATTAACAGGGCTACCACGTCAAAGGCATACAAAAGTAATCTTAAAATTGCTCGAAGTGGGAACTAATAAATCACTACAGACCAAAGATGAACTGACAACAAGGGAGATTGCTATGAGCAATAAGCAATCAGAGCTTGTTAGCCTACTTTCATTAAGAGATCACGCTTGCCTAGAAAGCTTCAGCAAGCTGAATAAAACAGAAGATATCCACAAACTTCTGCAAATAGTTCCCAGTGCATTTAAAAGCCAGACAACCAGTGTTTATGCAGCTTATGATGACCTGGAGATGTGTGTACAAGTCTGCGAGCTTAAACATTTAACAGAGATCCTGAAGGAGGGAGAGGTTGAACTAAGAGAGCTTTTGACCCTGAGAAACAAGGACTCTACCCAGCTTGGGATCCACAATCGTTACAGACGCCTCGAGTGCAGAGATCGGAATGGGACGGTGTCATCTGGTCGAGGAAGACAGCTTACATCCCATCACGTATGGCAGAGAAAAGACTGGTGCCCAGAGAAAGATACTTCTTGCGACGGTTAAGGACGATAAGGAGCGTGAAAGGATCCTAAACATCATCGCAGACGCCTTATAATGAAGACCCAAAGACAAAGGTTAATGGACAGTTACGGTTTTTCTTGCAATAAAGACCTAATGCTGCATGAACTATTGTATATAATGTTCACAACTATATGTACTTTTACTGAAGAGGTAATATTATGCCATAGTTAGGTAATATAGGTAAGAATTATAAAATGTTTGTTTATGTAATGTCTATAGTGATGTTTAAAATGTTGTTTGTATCAGAGGGATACTTTGGCTAGTAACTCCTCTGATACAAACCTAAAAAGGAGGGAGGTATGTGGAGAACTAGCCCAATGCCAGGTAGGGGTTAATTTTTTCTGACAGTTAGAACCCTCAGGGGCGGGCTTAGCCTGGGTATAAAACACCCCTCCCAGTGGGCAGGAAGGCAGTTAAGTGCGGGGAGTTAGAGTTGGAGTTGAGCAGTGTGAGTCACGAGATAGAGCTGGGAGTTTAGAGTCTTAGGTGGATGTTAGCAGAGAGGATAATGAGATTGTGAAACGCGTTGTTATTGATATTTAGTTTACTATTAGAGGTATTAGGCCGGTAATATTTAGAGGTATTAGGCCGGTATAGGACAACTGTTTTAAGCTTATTGAACAACCTTTTATTTATCAGCAACCACAAGCTTTGTACGCAATAAACATCTTTTTAGTTCACAATATCCTCGTCTGTGGTGAATGAAGTAAGCAGGATCCAGCCAGTAGTCTGAAGGGCTGCATGCTGGGGACTGTTTGTCGTTGGTGCAGCACTCATAGACCGTAAAACGTCCGGGGGTGGGCTGTACAGGGCGAAGGCCCGCGACAGCCACAAGCAAGACCTGAGTGTAACAACACTCTACCCACTCACAATTCCAGCAGCTGGTATTATTCAGAAGCATATTCATTCAACAGTGAAGGTAGAACATAGTCATTGCTAGCCTTATCCCCCATGAATCTGTCTAGCCAATTGGTGGCCATCATTAGGTCTTCAGGGAATGAATTCTACTACATCTTGTGAGGGCAAATTAATTTTTTTTGAATGAACATTTACTAACTGCTGAACGTCTCCATGGCATTAGATCACAGTACTTGAAAGGTTGCCTTTTTCCACACCAGTTAGCCTCAAAAGATGACCTCAGTGAATAGGCAATCTCCTCCTGGTGCTCCCACCATCTGGGGTGCAGTGCAGCCATGGGTTGTGACCAGGAAAACCTTGCAAGACAAGAGTGGGAACCCATTTTACACTCTTGACTGCCATATGCCCTTCTGCCATATTCCCTTTTTGGCAGCCACATGCCGGTGGTGGGAAGAACAGGAGCAAGGGTGAGCATTGGAATGGCATCTTAAAAATCAGCAATAAAATTGGGAATTAAACTTAGAGCCACACTAAAAACTTTCACAGGGTTACAGCCATAACAATGGCTATGCATTTACACATTATGCTTTTTGCCCATTTTATAAGCTCCCCCCCTCCACACTGAACTGCTAAGTATAATATTTGCAGAATAAATACAATTTTATGTTTTAATTCATACTGGGGAAATTATCATGTACTGCTGTACTGGATGACCCTTGCTCCAAAAAGCGTGGTCAAAATTAAAGGATCCAGGAACTCAAAAACCTTTAGCTGATCCTCAAAAAACCAGGGCTTTTCCCTTTGCAAAAAAGCTGCAAAACATTTAGCTGATCCTCAAAAAACAGGGCTTTTAGAGGAGGAAAACCAGAAAAATATGTTTTTTTTCTTGTTTCCTCCTCTAAAAATGAGGTGCGCTCTATGGTCCGGTGTGCCCTATGGAGCGAAAAATACAGTAAATACAAGAAACTGTGCCAATGGAAGAGAAATGGAATAAAACGTAGCATAAGCGTAAGCTTTTCAAAGAACAGCCACCATTACTATTGCTGAAGAAGCCTAATACTTCTGAATTCAATTACAAGTCAAAAGGCAGAATGACGTTCGGAATTTCTTTCTGCTTAAAAGGTTTCTTATTTCCATTCTGCCGAGGCCTTATCATGCTACTTTTGTACTTTAAGTGTCTTGGTTACAGGACCACCTAGGCTTTTTTCCCCTGGTTCAATGTGAAATTGATTCTGGAAAGGGAAATATCGCAGGATTCTCCCACCCAAAACCTGACAAAAGCAAAATGTATTTTTACAAAAACAAAATGAACGGCTGTTATATTTCTCCATCATGTTCTAATTTATATAAGGATAACCTATGATGATGATCTATAAAAGAAAAAAAGTAAAAAAATATATTTCATGACTTTACAAAAACTGTGTGGCTAAAAACACCACTACCAGTGAAATATGACTGTTGTTCTAGTGTTGTTCTAGTTTGGATGATCCCTGAGCTATATAAGCAAGGTATGTATGATGGCTCACTGAAGTATCACAGTCTCAAAGGGAGAGAAGCCAGACACTTGCTTTCAATCCAAAGTTCCCCCAGTTTTGAGAGGGGAAAGGTTACTCCCTGAAAAGTGATCTTTGGGATGCAGGGCAATTTTTAGAATTTTCTTCTTTTCTTTAAGTACAAGGTAACTGAGGGGTTTCATCTCATTCTTTTCTTAGCAACAACAAAAGTCTGGCTGCTGCGTTTGTCAGCAGCCCACCTGTTTTCCTTGGACAGATGCCATTGGGAATGATACAGGATCATGAGGTAGCATCAGCAAGGCCTTTTGTTTTTACTGTTGAAATAAAGAACAGAAAAGAAAGTGGGGAGCCTCATGTACCTTGTATTATTACAAAGGTAAGATTTCCCCCATTTCCTTAAAGTCCCCACTTTTGAATGATCCCATAAAAGTGTGTGCATGTGTGGCCCAGCTTTACCCCTTACACAAACAATAACACACATAATTGTGCATTTCTGAGCAGCTATGGCATGCCTTAATCAATTAAGAAGAATTGATCCTTTTGAATTATGGTGCTGGAGGAGACTCTTGAGAGTCCCATGGACTGCAAAAAGATCAAACTTATCCATCCTTAAAGAAATCAGCCCTGAGTGCTCACTGGAAGGGCAGATCCTGAAGTTGAGGCTCCAGTACTTTGGCCACCTCATGAGAAGAGAAGACTCCCTGGAAAAGACCCTGATGTTGGGAAAGATGGAGGGCACAAGGAGAAGGGGACGACAGAGGATGAGATGGTTGGACAGTGTTCTCGAAGCGACTGGCATGAGTTTGGCCAAACTGCGGGAGGCAGTGGAGGATAGGGGTGCCTGGCGTGCTCTGGTCCATGGTGTCATGAAGAGTCAGACACGACTGAACAACAACAATATGGCATGCCTTGAGTGTGGTGTAAAATGGCATGATGCTGTAGGCAAAATCTCTTTTAACTAACCACTGAAGTTCCACTTTGCTCTAAAAAGGCAAACAACATTAGTGATGGAAGCTGATGTCCATATGCTATCTGAGCATTTCAAACTGGAATGTGACTAAGGTAGTGATTACCGGTAATCAGCAATTTCTAGTAGATATATGTAATAATAATAATAATAATAATAATAATAATAATAATAATAATAATAATATTTATACCCCACCCATCTGGTATGTGACACCCATGGTTTTATTCTCATGGATATGGCTGTCTACATGATGGCTTAGTTTTCACACTTGGCATGGTTATCTGCAAAAGTGGATGTACAATTTTAGCAAAGCAGATCTGAATCATTGTTGCACAATGCATGACTACTATTATTGCAATTATGTATTAGAGAGCCTATACAGAAACATAGACAGCAGTATAAATTAATACATATTTGTATCACTGCTATGGATTGCATAACCAATTGCTTTAAATGTACAAAGCCTTGCCAAGGAAGTGATCACTTCTATCTCTAACAGCAAATATATGCTTTATTTTGGGAGGTGAAAATCACTCTGTTCATGTACTACCTATGCAGCCAGTGTCTTGAAACAGGAAATCTAAAATCCTGGGCATGGCGAAATCAAAAGCAGCAGTTTGAAAACTGCAAGCTCCAAGCTCCTGCTGTTCTATTTCTCTGCTCACACCACAAGCAGAAGTAAAACTGGAAGGTTTTAGGTCTGCAAATTTTAATTTCACAATATTAATATACAAATCAATGTTATTGTAGTGAGCATAGCTGCAAAAATGGAGAGGACTACTAGCCAAACATTGAGCATGAGCCTTTAAATATTCCACTAAATCAGGAGACAGTGTAGCTCATTATTTGCCCTGTCATGCTCTCCCTCCCAGGTGTATCACCCAGCAGGTGAGTTAGGCGGCAGAGGGAGCCTCACCTGTCTTGCCTCCTATTAGGAGATTTAAAGGACTATGTCTGTTATTCAGATTGGTAGGTGGGTGTCCTAACTGAGGTTACTAGGAAAGGCATATCTGTTCATAGACCAGAGCTCACTTGTTGATCAAATATAAGGCTTGTGTCTAATATATCATCCATGATTAGCAATATGCTTTATGACAACTATGTTTGACCCATACTGTTTCTGGAAGGAGGTCACAGCTTCTGTAACCACGGGGGTGGGGAGCTTGCAACAGAGAATGCTTCCCAGTTTAAACTGCAAATCCGAAATGGTGGAAGGAATGTTAAAGCAGTCTGTGACTTTTCGTTTTCTTTGGGTGCAATTCTTCCAGCATAGCTCCCTTGGAAACTTCAATTATTTCAAGCAAGGGTTGCATAAGCTCAGTTCTTTATAGATTACATACTGTATGGTGGAAAAAACCCCCCAAGAAACCCACTCTGACTTGTCTTTGCCTTCAGATTTATGCCCTGGATTGTTCAACTTCTAGTACACAGGGTGAAGCACTTGTCTTTAGGCATATTAAGTGCCTTTTGTTTATGAATGAGCACTTTTCATTCTGCTGGTACATTTAACATTGAGAATGTTTTCATCTATGGTTGCAAAAGCTCGCTGCTCACTCTCTGAGATTCATGACATGACCCAAAAAGAGTCTCTGATATGTGTCTATAGGATAGGTGATTTCTGAATTAAGCTCATGGAAAGTGGCTTAAGGCGATGGGGGGGGGATCCACTATTTGTCACCACATTCTGTGAAGACAGACAGGCAGATAGAAGAAAGAAAGAAAGTAGGCAGGGGAAACAAGGTCTGGGTGAACTACAGCATGCACCAGTAACCTCTTCTACCTCTGGCGCAGTTTGAGGCAGCTGGTGATTATGAGAACTCTTCTTATCTAAGTGAGCATGAAAATGTGTATTCCTCTCAGTGTTTCAGAGTGTGGTGCAGTAATTATGAGGGAGGGTTAAGCACAGTAGGACAGACGTACAACAGATCCCAGCAACCAGTGAACAGGGCGGATTCTGCTTTTATGGTGTATAGCACACATACAAGTGTTCATTGCCTCTCTCATTGGCTGGATGTGCAGCCCAATGCATCTATGGCAAATAATGTTATAGGACATACACACACAACACAACATTTTTATTCAAATGTGGAAACCACAGTATTTGTCCGTGAACAAAAGGAAATAAAAGGACAACTGGGGACTTAAGTTCAGGGCTGATAATATGTGAACAAGCCCATTCAGAAGCTAAGCAGGCTTCTGAAGTCAGGTTGAGAGTGGATTCAGGGCAAACTCTGAGTGCTCTGACATAGTACATATATTTGGCAAATCTGTAGCTGACCATAAGAACTCAACATTTTCAAGTGAATTGTCCCTTGCTGTCTTGGAACTAATTATCTGCACACACAACCTTACTTCCTTCCTATCTACATTGATATCTACAATGTGCAAAATAACTAAAAGAAAAAGAAAAGGAGAGGAAATAATGAAAAATAGAAATTTAATAATATACTATAAGGGGGCAGGTGTGTGGCCACAAAGCCCCCTCATTTGTAGGAGGGCGTCAAAGTGAAAATCTCAAATGACTATCTAAATCAGGCATAGGCAAACTCTGGCCCTCCAGATGTTTGGTACTACAATTCCCATCATCCCTGACCACTGGCCGTTAGCTAGGGATAATGGGAATTGTAGTCCCAAAATCTGGAGGGCCAGATTTTGCCTATGCCTGAAATCTAACTCTGTTGGCTTTTTCTCATTTCCCCCAACTGCTCCATGTTGAAATGTAGGATAGGCAATGCCAATACAGCTGTAACACAGAAAGCAGCAGGCCTACTCTGCCAGTTAGGTGGGTGTGGGAGTTGGCTGCTTTAGTGGCTTGGTATGTATTATCAAACATTCCTGATCCAAACTCAGCTGTGATAAGCATGTCTGCTCCCTTTTGGAGAGTGCCTTGACTATGAAAGCCAACAGGAGACTCAAGCACTCTTCCAAATAGGACTGGAACACTGGAGGGAAATCACAGTGCAAAACAGGGCTCTCCGCTTTCAGGAATCACAGTGTAGGTTTTCAGGCACCCACTAAATTTGACCTGAACCTAAGGTCAGGTTGGAAATCCATATCCATCTGATCGCTCTATATGTAAATGATATAGAAAAGGGGTGCAGTATTAGGGAAAGCATCAGTTTAAGTCAATGGGATGACATAAAAGTGTAGATTTCAAACAGCTGAAGAGGTTTTTGAGGAGATACAGGGGTTTGCAATATAAATTAGCTGACATCCAGAACATTAATCACAATGAGCTAATGCCATACAAGGTAAAAAGTTGGGAAACCTTACATGAATGTAGAACATGCCATATATAATTTGCTGTCATATGCAAAGCAAATGTTGGTGTGGTTTGCTTTCTGTGATGAACCCCCACAAACTTTGCTGCTATTAGTAGAGATATTCCACATGTGGACATGACAAAGGAAAAACAAAATTAAAAAAAGGAAGGGAAGATTGACTGACGTACTTCAAGAGAAGGCCAGACCCTGGAGAGACCCTGCAGTGGAGTACTTGCTAGAGTCCACAAAAGACTGGTCTGATAAAAGACAACAACAAGGAATAAGAAAGGAAAGAAAGAAAGAAAGAAAGAGAGAGAGAGAGAGAGAGAGAGAGAGAGAGAGAGAGAGAGAAAGGCTGGTATTAGTAAGCTGCAATATTACTCATTTTAAGCAAACACTCAGACCATGCTTTATTTTATATATATATATATATATATATATATATATATATATATATATATATATATATATATATATATATATATATATATATATATATATATAAAAAGACACAGCATCTCAGTTCAACAGGGCAATGAAAGCAGGCAGTTTGGCCAAGCAAGGGAATGAGGGCACTTATCAGTGACACATAGAATGCATAGGCAACATTGTAGACTGCCAAGGCCTATCACCCTTCAGATGAGATGCAAGAAACAAAGGTGCCATAAAACAGTATGATGCCCAGGTTGGCCTACCTTGCAGGCTATTCCCATTGGTGCTGGTACAGGTGGGGGGAGGGGAAGTCTGCGGTCTAACAACAGGAGCAAAAGCACTCTTCTGTTTCACTGCTGAGACCATGTTGGCTGGTGAGAAGGAGAAGATCCCGGAGGAGCTGCTACAGTTAGAAGGGAGACTAGTGGAGGAGGCCATTGTTGGGCTGGATGGCACGACTAGAGCAAAACAAAACACAGAGGAAATACTGGTATCAAGATTTTAAATGGAAATGCAAAAAGGCTTGAGTTTCAGGTGTTCCACCATGACTTCTTTAGCAGATGCCCTGAGCTCTTGGTGGTTTTGTTCTCAGATCATCTGATTGTCCCTTAGCATGGCGTTCTTGCCAACAGCTATTCCCTTACTGGAAAGTTGAAGCCAGAATCCCAGGTCATGTGGGAAGGAGAGCATGACATAGCTCATTCCCATTCCGGCACTCTCATGGGATCCAGGGCTTCTGATATTATTCATGAGGTGGCATGAAATCATAGAATTGTAGAGTTGAAAGGTACCCCAAGAGCCAACTAGTCCACCCCCCTGCAATGCAGGAAAACAAGAGAAAGTAACATCAGACAGGTCCCCATCATCACTCTGGGCTATCTCACAGCCTTCACATATCTTTGAGATAGCTCATTAAAAATAGTAACAACTGTTGCCTCCGTGTTGTTTTCCTAAAGAGAGTCAACTTCTCAAAACTGAACGTTTGCACTCTACTTCATGCCCCATCTGCACCATACATTTACATCAGTATCATACCACTGAAAACAGCCATGGCTTCCCCCATAGATTCCTGGGAACTGTAGTTTGCTAAGGGAGCTGACAGTTGCTAGGAGGATCTGATTCCCCTCACAGAGCTATGGTTCCCAGAGTTACCTGAAAAGAGGGATTGAGTGTTAAAGCACTCTGAGAATTTTAGCTCTGTGAGGGATCTCAGCACCCATAACAATTGTTCCCAGGATTCTTTGGGGGAAGTCATGACTGTTTGCTTTGGTATGATACTGCTTTGGTATGATACTCCTTTAAATGTATAGTGTACATGGGACCTCAGGCAGTTAATTGTGCTTCCCTGGGTAGTCACACAGCTGCATCCAAGAGGCAAATTCAATAATCTCTTACAGTCACAGAAAATATTGGAGAGCAGTTTTCGTAAGTGACAGCCTTGCATCCTCTGCAACTTTGGAAGGGACAATGTTTGGAATTCCTATTGTTCCAGGAACATTTTGCAATGGAATTTCATTAGCGCAAGCAGTTTCTGAGCTCTGGACGCAGCTACTGCGCCTAAGATTTCAGGTTAAAACTGCAGAGTGGAAGGAAAGGAACACCTTTTTCTGCCTCCCCTCTTCTGAAGGCTGGAGAAGAGACCCTCTTAAGAATATTAGGGGGGTGGGCAGGGGAAGGACTAAACCATATGAAAAATGAACATAATATTTTAGCTGCAGTTAATTCAATTTCAGCACTGTATTCTTGTTATAAAAAAGTGTGCCTAGACATTCCATTGTTGTGCCCATAACCTAGGTTTAAGGCGCCATTTAGCTTCTAGCTTTCATATCTCAGTTTCTAACACTGGGAAGGAACACCCCTAAAAGTTAAAGTCCCACCCCATTGTTTCAGCTAAACAAACTTGCGAAAGTTTCTTTTATTCCTTGTCTCCATTTCATTTAATTTTTGTTCTGCTTTTCCTGCAACTGAACCATGTGTTTACATGTGTAGGAGGAAGTCTCTAAATAAAGAGACCAAATCCATAATTCTTCTTTTTAAAATAAAAAATTAAAAAATGAAATTGTTACTTTTAAAAGAAGAAAACTAAAACTGGCTGTTGTTTTCGTTGTTTCTTTTTGGTACAATATTATTTTAGTATCCAATAGATCACATGACTCAGGTTCCAATCGAATGAGTAAATGTGCACCCTCATTTGGGGCTAAAAGCTACTGAACTCAGTGGTATTTACTTCTAAGAAAACATGCACAGAATTTGGTTGCAAGGCTGCAAATATATGCACACTTAATGGGGACTAAGTTCTACTGAATGTCCATTTGAATAAACATGCATAGGATTAGGCTAAAAACATTCCTTTTTTGCCACCCATTTTTGTTGGTCATGACAAATAAAGAAAAACCTGTGATTTTCTTCATTCTGTCAACTTGCCTGCACAGTCATGAAATTTTGGGAGGGGCAGTTGCAGACAGTTCGGAAACAGTTTTCAGTATCAACACTTCATGTCTTAGCCATGTTGGCCTGGAGTGAGGCGGGGTGTGTGTGTGTGTGTGTGTGTGGTGCTGGCAGAAAGCTCCATGGTGGTAATAGAGTATGCATGCAGTTTTTTGCTTTGTTCCTGGTTCCATTATTAATAATAATTAAATTAGTACACTCCCCAAAAAATTTGCACCCCCAAATGAATCTTCTCAATTTTGTTCCCCCTTGGCATAGCGCCCTGTGCAGGGGAACTGTTCACACCACCATATATCCGGCACTGCAGTTAGCAACCAAGGTCAGCAACAGCTTTTTCCTAGTTTGTAGGATAATACAAATTTGAAATTTCTAAGATGTCACATTAAACCATAGATGGAAACAATGGTTTCATGTGAAAGCCTAACATGTTTCTTGCCTTGCTTGTTCCCTGCTCTTGCTGCTGCTGAACCACCAGTAAATAATTCAGCCTGGTTTGTCATGAGGACCATGCCTAGTTCATGGTTTGTTTCTCTCATAGCAAACCAAGGTTTGTTACTGGCTCACTCCTAGTAGTTTATTTGGGGAAAGCAAACCAGGAGCACGGTTTCAGATGTCCAAGCAAGCCCAACTCAGGAGCACCCGGAATTAGAGAGGAGCACAGCAAGAACTTTTCTGTGGTATGTACCATTCACCATAGTTTGTTTTTTAATGTGATGTGTGACCTGGGCCAAATCAACTACTTTGATTTTGAGAATCGCCTTCTTTTTCAACCTCATTGGCATTTTGTCTAAAGGTAATTAATATATTTGGTAGTTGTGCTTGTTGGTTTAGAGCAGCTTTCCTTACTTAAAGATAGTGCCAAGTTGCTCCAGAAATTTGGGGTCTGTTACTATGAGAAAAGAGAAGAACCTGGTTAGGTGGACAAATTACTCATTCTCCCCCCCCCCCAATCTTATTTAAAAGCTGTTTATGTTTAATTGTGGTTTATGAATAATTAAATGGCAGGGGGATGAAAATTTAAATCAGCTGAACTTGAGATTATTATTTTATTTGCATTTCTGTAGATAAAAATCACCCTCTCAGAATCTCAGTGCAGGAAACTGATATCATATTTGTGAACACTGAGGAAATCAATTAATGGAAATTAAACGTTCAAAGTTTCACAGTCTGACAGATACAATCTTGGTCTGGAGTCACTCAGTACCTGCAAGCACTTGTTAAGGCACAGCAATCAAAGCACCTAAATTGAATTGCTACTATACAGCAATTAGTTTATTGATTTAATTAAGGATGCCACCTTTCTAATTCTCAGGTCATGATTGAAACATTTTCCAATTGAACATATTTGCCATTAATGGGACAGCAAGATCAACCAAGAAAAGCCGCTCAGAGGTAATAATAGTAATAATAATAATGGTGGTGGTGAAATGGAAAGTAATATAAAGACATTATTCAATAGAAAGAAACACTTCAGAAGACAAATCAGTCCGTAGTGATGAAATAGTGTATCACAGAAATTGCTTTCATGGAACAAAGAATAGGGGTTAAAAATTCTATCCCATTAATTCAGTGTAATAGTTCAGAGAGTTTAATTACCATCCATTGTTATTATACAGCTATCAGAATTAAATAGTAATTCCTGGTGGATAATTTTAAGCTCTGGCATGACAACCATGTAGATCTCTCTCTTTTTCTTTTTTACTTTAAAGACCCTTAAGCAGTGTTCGAAACTCCCATTGTTCTAGGCGCATTTTGCGACAGGGAATTTCCTTAGCGCGAGCAGTTTCTGAGCTCTGGGCGCAGCTACTGCGCCTAAGATTTCAGTTTAAAATTCCTGAGTGGAAGGAAAGGAGGGCCTTTTTCTGCCTCCCCACTTCCAGCTACATTCTGAAGACTGGAGAAGAGACCCTCTTAAGAGTATTAGGGGGGTGGGCAGGGGAAGGGCTAGACCATGTGAAAAATGAACATAATATTTTAGCTGCAGTTCATTCATTTTCAGCACTGTATTCTAGTTATAAAAAAGTGTGCCTAGACATTCCATTGTTGCGCCCATAACCTAGGTTTAAGGTGCCATTTAGCTCCTAGATTTCATATCTCAGTTTCTAACACTGCCCTTAAGGGCAAGATCCTTTTTTTTAAAGTATTGGGGCAAAACTACCTATTGTGTCAGGCATGTGGTAGCAGCGACATCAGGGGGTTTGTTAAATGTAATAGTAGGTGTGGGTGGAGGTGGCATTTTCATTGGAATCACAAGTATCTGGAAAGGAGAGGTTTAACCCTCCTCTAGGGCAATTCCAATGAACCTCCCTCCCCTCACAAACACACTTTGCACAGCACTTCTCAAATACCCAACTATCACTGCTTGGGAAGTGGCTTGGAAAGTGCTTCCCAGATGCCTGGCAGCCAGCTTCTGATGTGTTAGCATTGTTGACGATAAGCAGGTGAGGACCTGATCAACCCTTGGATGGGAGCTTCTTAGGAGCCCTCCAACTATGCCTGAGTTTTTCAAGCAGCAATTAGAATAATAATAATAAAAAATCATACATAATTATATGAAGTACAAAGTCTATCCAGGAAATGGAAAGGAATGATCCGGATTAATGGCACTTTACTGTATCAAATACGTAACCCAATGCAGCTGCTTCCACTTGTAAACAATAACAAAAATGACAAGCGTGAAACAAACTTTAAGGGTCTGCAATGAACTTCAAGGGTCTTGTAGCGCAACCTATGCACATCTTTACAGAAGTAAGCTTCACTATATCAGTGGGGCTTACTCGCTCTGCCTAAGGTTGCTGCCTTCAGTTCAATTCAAAGCATGTGTCCTTTGACTCACTGAATTTGTAAATTAGTTGTTAATCATTTCTTCCCGTTTCTTTGTGAGCTGCTCCAAGAAGTCTTGCTATGGGGTGACTGTATGGCTGCAGTTAATATATCCAATGGGAATTGAGTGAGATGCACCCTAATAAGTGCGTTTGGGATTTGGGCAATAGAGACGTTACAAAAGGCTAGGCCATTTGTCAGCAGCAACTGCTCAACTGAACAGGTCACTGTCCCACCATCCCCAATCTGCCCTCAGCAAGCCTCCACATGCCTGCCTTCTTTCTTACAACCAGTTCAGGGAGTGGCTCAGCCTGGCAGTTTTCTCCCTGAATCCCACCCTGCAAGTTTCCATGGGCACTAGCCACCACGAGAAAACAATCAGCATAAATGGTGCAGAAATACATACTGGCATAGGGAGAGTTGGCAGCAGACCCATTCAGGAAGGTTGGAGATCCACCTAAATTGGACATTCCAGCATTTCCGTAGCCATTCATGCTTGTCGTGACGGAATTGTAGTTTGTCTGCTGAGGGGTAGTGCTTGGCACGTAACCATGAGGTGACACACTGCTTGAGTTGCGTGTAAAACCTTTTTTTTTTTTTGCAGAAAGTCAAAAAAGAGAAAGACACAACAGCTGTATTTCAAGAGAGACTTTCGGAACATACCACAAAAATGCAATTCTGAAGAAAGAGAGAACTTAGAAAGTTCAATCTGCAAATAATTTATGAAGTGTTGAAAACTTTTAAATAAGTGTGAGGGTTATGGGTCACAGAAGATGTTGCAAATAGCTGAAAGATATGGGAAAGAGACAACTTAGTGGCCTGAGGGATTCTATCACAGCATTCTCTATATGGTTCTGAGCCACACTCTTAACAGCCCGTTAATGATTTCTGATCAGTTCTTAGGAAAAGAAGCACATTGCCCCATATGAACTGACCTGAATCCTGTGGTCATCATCTGAGACCCTTCTTCATGTGCCCCCTCTGCAAGAGGTCTGGAGTGGGCCTTTTCTGTGGTGGCCCCCAGCTTGTGGAATGCTCTCCCCACTGAGGATTGCCTGGCACCTTCGGTACATATCATTAGGCGCCAGGCAAAATCCTTCTCCTCCCAGGCCTGTGGCTAATTAAACAATCTATGGCCTTTTAAACCTCGGGGTGGAATTGTTTTTGTTTGTTATTAAGATATGTATTTTTGAATTTTTATATTGTAAACTGCACTGTGATCTTCAGGGGAAGGGCAGTACAGAAATTTTAACAGCAGCAGCTGTAATCCTGAAGGTTGGAGGTCTGATCTCCAACTAAATGGGTGGCAGTAGCCAGTGGAAAGCTCCCAAACAGGGCATTTTGGGGTGGAATGCTGGGGGTTTTGGCTCATAGGCCCAATCCCTGAACCCCTCGGTTGCACCATCCTGGAGCTGGTACAGTAACCCCCCCAAACCCCTCCACCTTCCACCCTTGTTGGCAGGGCTTCAGATGTGGTGGTATACCTGTCATTCCACATCAACCTAGCCTCGAAACTCCCATTGTTCTAGGCGCATTTGGCGACAGGCATTTTCATTAGCATGAGCAGTTTCTGAGCTCTGGACACAGTACTGAACCTAGGTTTAATACACTCCTAGCTTTCATATCTCGGTTTCTAACACTGAGTATGAGCCAGCATGTTTATGTTAAGGTAAATTCATGCCATAAGTACTTTGGTGCCGAATGTTCAGCATTAGTACTGAATGCTTAACTCAAATACTTCCTTTTTTTTTTATTCACCAACCATGACTCTGTTAAATATGTAAATTATCAAGTGCCCTCCACGCCAATGAAACAGCACTGCATTTTATCTAACTAGGCAAACAGATTACATGTTATGGAGGCCATGAACTGTTCTGTGTACTATTCTAATGCAATTTTCCCCACCTTCTACCCTCCAGGGGACAACTCTCATCCATCCCAGCTAACATGGATATTGGCATGCTCAGTGAAATAAATGTGCATGGTGCCTTTTACTTAGCCATATAGAGGCTCTTTGGTAAGCTCTTTGCTTTCCAACTTTTAAAAAAAAATCCACCCAATTTTGCCTGAAGATTAAAAAAAAAGTTTCTTCTTCAGCTTACCCTGATTAGTGGCCTGTGATGCTTCTGAGACATTGACTGCTAACTGACCACTAAAGGAGTTCACGCCCATCATTCCTGCGTGGACCGAAGTGTTGGCGAGCGCTGGGAGTTGGTTGTGATTGCGAGGGACGCTGTAGAGAGCTTCTGCAATATCAGCTGCTCTTTTCAGGATTATTTCCTGGGGGAAAGCATTGAGAGATGTAACGAAGTAATTAAGAGGCAATTCACTGAGCAGTTAAGGAGCCTACACCGATGCAAGTGGTCATTCAGCATATCTTCCCTCAGAACAGTGGGACAAGATTGGATTGACTTGAGGGCTGAAGTCATAGGTCAAACTCTAACCCACTCGGAGAAAGTGATGATATGGCTGATAGTGAATTTGTGGCCTTCACTTGAAGATCCCACCCAGATTTAATTAGTTGCACAAACAATCCTTTCTAACTTTGGGTCTGTCTTAGTGAAATGGGAACAATGATCTACCAAACAAGACTGCTTCAAGATTGAAGATGGATATTGCAATAGTGTTACCTAAAAGTCTATGGTGCTAGAGCACATCCTTTGCATGCAAAGGATTCCAGGTTCAATACCTGGCATCTTCAGGTAAGGAAGAGAGAAAGAGAGACCCCTGTATGAAATCCCAGACAGCAGTTGCTGCTCAGACAAAACTGAGCAAGGTGGACCAACAGTATGATTCAGAGTAAGGAAGCTTTTCTGTACTTACTAACCACAATACATAACCTCTAGAAACACAAATCTATGTTTGGTCATAATTCACCCTTATCTGACCTTTATACTTTAAATAGAATTTAAATACTTACGCTTCACAAGCATTATATATATATTTGAGATGGTATTTTCCCTTGCCAATGGAAAATGTATGCTTTTCAATCCAGCCCTGATTTTTAATGCAAATATATATAGGTCATAGAAAGCAAAACACAAGTCTAAGTGGGCTTCTCCTAGACTACACAGTTGTAGGTAAGGAATCTGATGTCACTGATGCTGATTTATATGAGAATCAGCATATCTTCTGGGTCCTATGTTATTTTGCAACAAGTAGTTTCATATTCCTCCACACACAAAAGGGTCATCTGAATGATGTGCGGTGGCCGACAAATGCAAACCCCAGTCAAACAGGGAGTTGCCTGTATTATGAGAGACACACGTAAAATGACCTATTCAATGTCACTATTTTGTACAAAAATCTGAATTCTCCTGTTGAGAAGGGTAATGCAGCCACTAGTTTTTGCTTGAACACAGACCTCCTCCGTATAGCAAGGAAGCAAGCTGTCCTTATATACTAAATACTAGATTTCTATATATCATGTTGCAAACTGAGTGCCATTTCCTGTACTGATATTCAGACACCTATCTTACTTGTAAGGTGGTGGATTTTATCATGCCACCCCACACGGTGTGCCTAAAAAGCAAGTCAATGCAAAGCCCTGGCTGTGACAGAGGAAAAGTAGCTCCCTGGTTTTGAAGGCTTCCTGTGCTGGGAAGGATCTCTTTCCCCTTTCTGTCCCTTAATGATCACCCATTATTTGTTGTCTACATGGGCAGGTGGACTTCTGCACAGTGCAGCAAATCACTTCTGAGTATAACTGCATCTCAAAGTTCCCAAACAGCAAGACCTTGAAAGGCAAAGAGAGCATTTTAGCATCTGTCTTCAATCCTTGGAGTTTGCCCAAAGGTTTCTGTGAAAATGGGATGTCATCCTCTAAGAATTATTTTAGACTTTGCTGAGGTAAGGTCTTGAAAAGAGCTCTGGAAACCATAATCCTATTTACCTATGAGTAAGCCCAATAAAAGACAATGGTAATTAGGAGAGCACAAAATATGGTCTGAAGCTCAACGTCAAAAAAACTAAGATCAAGGCCACTGGCCCCATCACCTCCTGGCAAATAGAAGGGGAAGAAATGGAGGCAGTGAGAAATTTTACTTTCTTGGGCTCCATGATCACTGTAGATGGTGACAGCAGTCACGAAATTAAAAGACACCTGCTTCTTGGGAGAAAAGCAATGACAAACCTAGTCAGCATCTTAAAAAGCAGAGACATCACTTTGCCGACGAAGGTCCGTATAGTTAAAGCTATAGTTTTCCCAGTAGTGATGTATGGAAGTGAGAGCTGGACCATAAAGAAGACTGATCACCGAAGAATTGATGCTTTTGAGTTATGGAGCCAGAGGAGACTCTTGAGAGTCCCATGGACTGCAAGAAGATCAAACCTATCCATTCTTAAAGAAATCAGCCCTGAGTGCTCACTGGAAGGACAGATCCTGAAGCTGAGGCTTCAATACTTTGGCAACCTCATGAGAAGAGAAGACTCCCTGGAAAAGACCCTGATGTTGGGAAAGATGGAGGCAACAAGGAGAAGGACACGACAGAGGACAAGATGGTTGGACAGTGTTCTCGAAGCTACAAACATGAGTCTGACCAAACAGCTGGAGTCAGTGGAAGACAAGAGTGCCTGGGGTGTTCTGGTCCATGGGGTCACGAAGAGTTGGACATGACTAAACAATAACAAAAATTATTTCTGAGTAGATGTGAATAATATTGCCCCATAAGTCTCATTTACTTATTTTTATTACACACATCATGTGAAATGCTTGGCATAGATGATATACCATCTCAACACATATAATATTTGGAAAGCATAAGTTTTTAAATTCTATTTAAAGTCTACAGATCTAAAAGGTATAAATCACTACCTAACATAGATTTGTGTTTCTGAAGGTGATGTGCTTGCAGTTTTTTTTAATCTTTGTAAAAAACAAAAGGAAAGGAAGGAAAACAAACACCAATAAAGCAAGCTCATTTGATTCCCTCATTTATTTTCTGTTGCCTCATTTTTTATGTACAAGTATGACTGAGTAGGCTACCCCCCAAAGCATAGGTACTAACATGCTAAATATTAAGAGCTATTAAATGAGGATTGCATTTACCTGGTTGTTATGTGGCATACCATAGAGTGCTTCCACCAGATCGGCTGCCCTCTTGAGTATTACTTCCTGTCAGGAGAAGGGGGAGGGGGAGAAGAGACATGCTTGTAAGAGTACAATAAACTGTATGTAGAAATAGCGTTTTCCAGCATTCTCTTAGCTCTCAGCTTTGTCTTGAGTATACAAGAGTCTTTAAAAGCAACCATTGTTAGTGAGCTCAGAATGTTGTTAAATCACAAGTTCATCTAGTTCATGCACGAAAGCTTAATAAAGTTTAAAGGTGAAACTTGTTTGTGCTGCAAAATAAAAATTGTCAGTCGATTGTCTGCTGTCTGCACTGTGAGTCCACTGGTGGGTTTATTGCAGGATGACCTATAGTCATTTGTTAGATTGCTGAAATCAATGTCGTTCAGAGCATGTTATGAATCCTTCTAATCTGTTTATTTGGTTCTTAATTTATATTACAGAAAGATTGACCTTATCAGATCAGCTACATAGCTGTGGAATGTGTTGATCTGATAACAATGTAATATCCAACTTCTTTGGGTCATATTCCTTTGTCATGGGCAGATGCCACAACCAGGTATTCAAACTGGCTACAGCACCATGGAAGGAGGGGCGGGAGGGCTTTGAAGCCAAACAGCAATACTGCAAAGGGAGACATGTAAGAATGTGACATTAAGAACAAATAAGGAGATGTGGCTAGATTTGGGGCATAACCCTTTAATTTTCATTGTTACGGTACTTCTTCATCTTTCTATATTATATACCCATGCTTTTAAAACTGACACCTGCATACCACAATGCTCTTTTTCTTTTTTTTTGAATGCAAAAATGTGGAGAACAAGAGTGGAAACAATAAAATACATTTGCAAACTACAGATCATAAAATATCTTTCTACATTGCCCTCTAATGCACAGCAGGTTTCTACCGGCTCAATAAAAAACCTGATCAGGGAACTTTTTTTATATAAACGATTCGATTTCTCTATATACTACAGTATAAAAGAACAGCAAAGCTGAAGCCATATATTTCTGCGGGTGTCTTAAAAAACTAGATGCAACATTTTCCTACTGACTTTTCAGTAAAGTTGAAAAGTTTAACTGAGAATGTTTTATACACTAGGTAGATTTTCCAACCAAAAGAAGCAGTAATGCTCAATTTTCATATACTATAGTCTCTGATCAGAAAATAGAGATATAATTGCATTCATTTTGCTGTCACCATAACCTCTTCAAAATCCTTGAACAACTCTTCAGATGACAAGCTTTTAGATGCATATTAGCATTTTTTCAATTTAAAATTCTCTACAATATACGATAAAATAGTTGTCATACTGCAGTAGCTACTTATGACATACATGATGTCCTAAATTTAAAAATGAGATGAGAGTGTGTTTGTGCATTTTGTACCCCCAGTAAACATTTATAATTCCTTAAAACCATTGCACAGCTTCTCTTCAGAATGCACTTTTCAATTATTATTTTCACACATGCAACCAGGTGCATTATATAATTGATGGCTTCTGAATCAATACATTTGAAACTATTTCTGAAGAGATCACTGGCTACAGGCTTTGTCCTTTTCTCTGCTGCTTGACCAAATCACTAAATAATTTAAAAGGCTATGAAGGGAATGCACACGATACCCATATGGAATCAGGCCATGCTGTTTTAGCTGAGCCACTTAGATTGTCAGTAAGCCTTGCTTGCCTTGTAAAAGATTAAAACTCTAGAGTAGAGGGAAGAGCTGCTTGTCAGATTTGACTCCCTCACCACCACCCAGATTCCAGTAAACTAAAACATCTTGTTCAGGCACCACAACTTCAAAAAAGTTGAATTGTTCTGGTGAAATCACAGTCAGCAATGTTAGGCTTGAACAACAGTTGTAGTAATATTACTTTAATATGTACTGTACTTGCATACTCATTTTTAACCATCATCATTGAAGTAATTGTCCCTTCTCTGTTAGTATCAATTCTGAAACAAAAGATCATTTTGCTTCGAGTCTGAGCAATGATACAGGCTGCAGTTCATTTTCTATTTAATATTGGAGCAGTTTAATTCACGTGAGTAGAACTCCTCATGGGAAAGTGGCTTGTAGACCACTGCTTTAATATAATTGTGCAGAAATCTAAGCTCTCACTCCTAAAGTATAAATAAGTTACTTATAGTAAACCACAGTGCAAATAAAAAAAAATACAGCCATGGTTTTCCATGTAGTTTATTACTGGAGTACATTCAGTAAGTGCTGTTACAATTTAGAGCTCTTCGGTGTTTGTGATTTCTTTCTTTTGAAACAAGCAATTGCCTGTACAAGTTTTTTTTTTCCCTTAAACAATATTTCTACATAATAAAACCTTTCTTGTGTCTGACACTTTTGGGTTAGGAATGCAGATGTTGCACAAAAACTCCTTTGTCAGATAATTCTAAGCTTTTACTCTAAAGAGGATCATAGCATCTATATTCAGATTAGTCTTTAATAAAACACACAATAATAATAATTTTTTTTTTAAAAAAAAAACCAGTTCCCATTCAGCTACCATAGCTAATAGTGTCATTGCTTCAAATGAAAAGCAGCCCCTGAAAGTCTTCTATAAGTTACTGCAACAGACCTTGCAAGGTGCTTGAATTGCGGTAACCAGAAAATTGTTCTCACCTCCATGTCATTACGCTCCCAGTGAACCAGCCCCCGAGCGTGTTTGTGTTCGGGATCTAATATATTGCCTTTCAATCAGAGCTGAGAGCCACTGAACACATAGACAGAACATGACGAGCAGGTCAGGAAAGCAATAAAGATTTTACAGAGCTGTCCAAGGTGCTAAATTTACTCAATAATGGGTTTGGCACCATAGTGTTAACCTCTCATTTACTACCAGTTTGAGAGACTAAATTGAAGTAGCTGACTTCATTTACCTTGAAATGTATATTTTATGACATTATGTAAGTAGATTGAAAGGGCACTGCAGCTTTAACAATTTAAGGGCTAAAGCATGTTTAAGATGAAGCCTGGCTATTTATTGTATATTGCACTTAAAGTCTATGGAATATTAAAATGCACTGATTAAATTTGTAAATGGTATTATAAGAAAGATAGCTAATATAAAAAGATCTATGCCTTTGAAAATCGAAGTGATCTTGCGCCACTGAAAGTGTGCACAGACAGAGAGGCACAGTTACATAGAAAACATTTTTTCAAACCCATAACCCTTGTCCTTAAACATACATATAGTCTTGGATGAAAAACTCAAAAGACACTAAAGTGCATTAAAAATGTTAAGAAAATATATTTCATTTTCAAAAGCATTCAACCATTTTTTCACTGAAAAATCCTATGACAGGATGTGATTCTGAGTGATTGTTTTCCATTTCTCTCCTAGCCAAGTCCACAGGACTAAGGATCCTGTCTATGTCCTTTTTCATTTAGTACTTCTGGATTTAAAATGATCTATACTAGAATTCTTTACATACTTATCAGGGGGTAGGCTCCAATGAACACAGCATAACTGATATTTAAATGACCATATATAGGGTTATGCTGTTTGTCTTCATGACAAATAATCAAGATTGGAATTATGTAACATTTTTTTAAAAAAGAAATATGATACAGGCATCATCCCATAGTGTCTACACTCATTTCTTTTGTCTCACAATCATTTGCTCAGATTTCGCAAAATGTTGAAGTGCTAGGGAAAGACCTTGTAAAATCTGGACAGAGAAGAAAGTGGGATAAATGTGCCACTTCAGTGATTTGCAAAATCTGTTTGAGCAGATGGTCAGGAGACTCAAGAGTGTAAGCCATGTTGTTCTCACTTTACGATGGTGGGCTATCAGGCTTTCCCTCCTGTTATTGGGGGGAAAGAAGGTTGGTTAGGTTTTGGGGGTGTGGTTCCATGGGAAGCCTTTCTCTGAGGTAAAGGTAGAAGGACCCATGACCATTAGGTCCAGTCGTGTCTGACTCTGGGGTTGCGGCGCTCATCTCGCATTACTGGCCGAGGGAGCCGGCGTACAGCTTCCAGGTCATGTGGCCAGCATGACAAAGCTGCTTCTTGTGAACCAGAGCAGCACACAGAAACACGGTTTACCTTCCCGCCAGAGTGGTACCTATTTATCTACTTGCACTTTGACGTGCTTTCGAACTGCTAGGTGGGCAGGAGCTGGGACTGAGCAATGGGAGCTCATCCCGTCGCAGGGATTCGAACCGCTGACCTTCTGATCAGCAAGCCCTAGGCTCTGTGGTTTAACCCACAGCGCTACCCACACCCCTCTGAGGTAGCCCCACATTAATGGAATGACCTTCCCTCTTAGGTGTGTCTTATCTCAACATTTTTTCCCCTTTTTGTTGGAAGATGAAGACACACCTCTTTGTCCAGGTTTGGGGAAAGGGGTAAGGTGCACCGAGTATTGAGTATGCTTTGTTTTCTCTTTTGTTACTTTTCTCTGATTTTATTGTGAATTATATTGTTGTTGTTGCATTTTGCTTGTTTTATATTGTTAATTTTGGTTCTAATGTGTACGTATTTGCTGCCCAGGGACCTTTGTGTGAAGGGCTGATTATAATGTTCCTGAAAAATAAATGAATGAATAAATAAAACTATTAGCCCTCCTCTGAGAGTAAGAGAACCACAGGTCACGGGCAGTGCTGGAGCTGCTTTCATGTTATTAACTGCAGGGGCCACATTCCTCAGTAAACTCAACCAGCAACAAAGAAAATTCCACAGAAAGGAAAAGGCTTTTGGTATGGGGTTTATTTACTGAGATTGTTCATAAATTGGTTACAGGCCCAAGCTGTGAGTTAATGCACCATAGTTCCCCAGCACCAGCAAGGGTAGAAACACAATGTTGAGAGCAAGAACAGGAACAATATGTGGCTGAGGATTTGCTCTTGGTACTGGGTATTTCTTTCTGTGTTCAATGCGTCCTATTTGAAAGAGTATTGAAGAGACTCTAGATTGCTATATTTATAGCAGCACTGTTGTGTTTATAAATGTTTGGATTACAGGTTATTAATTTTTATTTCTTTCTGGTGTTCCTTTCTTTCACCAAGGAGTGATCAGAGACATTTGTAACCCACACAAACAGACACACTTACAGAAAAATAACACAACTTGAAGGGGCCCTCACCATCATGGCAACACTAAAGGGTTAACCTTCCTTTTCCTGTCGTTCCCTCTGGGTGTTGCTTCCCATTTGGATCTGTCCACAATGCTTCAGCAGGGCTAACTTTGTAGCTCTCTGGTCAGATGCTAACTATCAGCTAAATCTACTTCCACCCAATTCCTTCAGGGTTATGCCCCAATACCATCATGGGCTGGTAGGGATACTGAGGAGACTTTAGAGTTTAATTCATAGAACCCCCGCTACACCTACCTAAGGGTTTCTATAGCAATAGCCAATGTGTATTTGTTTGGGTTTTGATGTGGATTGCACCACAGAGGAATCCATTAAAACATGAAACTTGCTTTAAAATGAATTATACTCTCCTATATAAGTGCCCAGTACTTTGTTGGCTGAGCCATTTCCCCGAGACTGAAAACCATTTGCCATATATGGTTCACTGGGGTCAAGCTTCATCACGATAACTATATTTTTCTTGGGAAGAAATGCTACAATATTCTCATTGATCTCTGGTTTCATATGTTAAAATGGGTAGAAAGTAATTGTGCATGTGGACCCTGAATTTACCCGATGCCAAGAAATTTCAAGGAATGATGAGTTACAGGTAGCATGTTTTTTCTTCCTTTCCATGAAAGAGCTGTCCACTATATATAAAGCTTATCGCTCACCTAAAGCACTAGTATACTTATAGAGATTCTCTAGCAAATCACGAGTTATTTATAATGGGTTGTCTAGATATCATATCATCTTCTAATGCTCTATTAGCTCAGTACTGTGACAAAGATAAGAAATTGGGAGAAATCATTCATCTTTCAGAAGAACTTAATGAAGAAGATGTCATTCAAAGTTTTCATGCTTCCATCTTTAGCTGATGGACTCTGACTCCTACTTTCTTGTTTCATGGGTGCGACAAACAAATGCCCAGGTATATTCTAAAGATAGCCTCTGGAGGGTGGTTTTTTGTTTTTTGTTTTGCTTTTGGCAGGAGAGAGAGCTTTGGAAATTTTAATTTAAAAGCATAATAATACTTAGGCTGCCAACCCATACACATTTATGTGTAAATCAGTTTCATAGAACTCATTAGTGGGATTAACACAAGTAAAAAGATGACAAGGATTAGGCTGCAAACTTTAACTCCTTTTACATATTAAGATATGGATATGTTTGTTCCACGTCAGTGTTTTTCATTGTTAGGGTTGGGTAACCATTCTTTTTCAGGGAACGTTCAAAATCAATATACCAACTCAAGTTAACTTTTTAAATATTTTAAAATAGACTTTAAAATGATATCCTTTTGAAGAAAGGGCATGGGCTCACCCACTATATTCTTAAAGGAATAGACACACTGATCTTCTTCCATGACAAGAAATGAGGGATCACCAGCATCAACCTCTCACTGCCCCCTCCTTTGAAGTGAATGATGGTCTTGGATGCTGGTGCCCATGGAAGAACAATTCACATGCACAGTCTGAAATATTGCATAATATGGATGAAAAACTCATACAGTGGTGACTGGCCTAATAGGAAGCATCTCCATTCTCTTCAGCATTGGGGTCCTAACTCAAGGTTTCTCAAACTCTGGTTTCCAGTTGTTTTTGGACTACAACTCCCTTCATCCCTAGCTAGCAGAACCAGTGCTCAGGGATGGTGGAAATTGTAGTCCAAAAACAGCTGGAGACCCAAGTTTGGGAAACCCTGGCCAAACTACTTGTTATGGTAACATGATTAGCAATCAGGCAGAAGGTTGGTTTTTTTAATTAAAAATGGAGGGTTGCGGAAATGTGTCATTTGAGGAAGAAAGTGTTGAGTCAGCAGTAGTGAAACGGAACATGAAAGAATGAACAAATATTTCCATCATGAAGGAAACAAAAACACAACAAACAGTAAAATGTGACAAAAACATATTCATGACCCATAACTGAATATGAGGGGACAGAATTAAAAGAACAAAACAAAAAACAAGATTATATTCCCTAGTTGCTAAACAGTGAAGCTCCTGATATCACATTGCCATTATCTGTTTGTTTGTTTGTTTAAAAAAATATATATATTGATCGTCATTATAAATTCCAGGGTGGGGCAGAACAATGGTAATACAGTTCTGATAAAATCAATATATTAAAAATAATAAAAAATATCAACAGTAACCCAGATAGCTAGTTAGGTCTTTAGCAAGCACTAAAAAAAATTAAAAGGTTGTGCTTTGCCATATGATTCCATAAAGCTGGGCACCACAACAGGAATAAATTGTCCCCCCATGTTGTCTCAATATGCATTTCAGACTGAATATAATCTTGGATATTAACTATTGCCCCATAGATTGACCATTGGATTTATTTATTTATTAGATCTGGCTGCTAAGGTCAGAATGCTGAGAGATTCAGATTTGGGATAATTGTCTAGAATGATCTACCGGGAGCCAAAGTTCGTTCAGCAAACTGAATTCTGAGGTACTTAAGCTTCCTTCTTCTTCCTATTATGTAGCCTCTTCTTCCATGTTATTTGCAAACAGACTTTTTTTCTGGAAGCAAGTAACTTTGAAATGAGCACTAAATTTGCACTACGTTCTGCAATATTTCCGGAAGTGGAATTGATGTCATGTGTAAACTTAAAAAAGATTAAGTGGAAATTAAAAGTCAGGGAAACATCAGGAAAATGAAATAAACGGCCGCGTGAATGCTCCCATCTGGGCATCAGTATCTGACCCCACAGCTGAGTAAGCTAGCCTGTTGCCAAGTGAAGGCAAAATAATAATATTGAGCTAGCTTGTTTTTTTCCCCTCCTTCACCCATCAAGTATGAAGCTGTATTCTAGTATGCAAGAGTCACTTAACGAAGGAGGACTAAGGTCTCTCCAAGCTGTAATGGTCTCCACAGCCTTCATCCAAACTGAAGATCACAGCCTATGCCTAAGGCACTAACAAAAACACTCAGGCATGACCTTGCCACCTGCTCCACATTGAACCAAGCTTATAAATAAAATATAGTAAGCATATATGAGACAGCAAAATCTTTGAAGGGTAAATGCATGCAGGCACCAAGCCATGAATATATTGTGAATCAATGAGAAAGATCTCTCTTGATCACAAAGGTGATAATGTTATAGCAGAGGGGAGAAAAATCTCATGCACATAGTTTTATGCTGTAAATGCTGAACAGTGATAGGATTTAATTCCATTGCGTCTTCCAAAACGTTTTGCTTTGGCAAAAGCAGTCTTTGAAGCATAAGAAAAGGGGCCGGGAGCAAGCAGCTCTTCCCCATGTATCATTTATACTTTCAGCATGATGGCAATCAGTGCTGGGGAATCAGAGCTGTTCCAGCAGGTAAGGATATCTGGCCTAGTCTCAGCATCCCTGACAATTGGAGTGTATTGGAGATGCCCTTACATTGCAGTTTTTCTCTGTTGACTCCCTCCTTCGCACTATCTGCATCAAGGCTGGGGGTGGATCAGGCCAGCAGTCCCTGACTTTGGAGCATGAGTATCTTGCATGACAAACAAAAGGAGGGTAGATATATAGTCCCTTTTGCTGCCTTGGACACTCAAGTTGCAGGAAGGATGGGAGAAAGACTTCACTGCCTACAGGTGGTGCTTGAATTTAACTGGGCTGAGTACAAATAGTTCTAAATCAACTTATCTGAACAGGGCTGTCTAGTATTCACCAATGTTTTCTGCATTAACCCATAAACCCCTTTGGGGTTAAAAACTACAATAAGAATAGAATGTAGATTAAACAGGGTTTTTTTAAAAAAAAATCCATCAAGAATATCTTCTGGGATATAAATCTCAGATAAGAAAAGAGACTTGTTAGAATCTGCAAAATTGCTGGTTTTTAATGGGACGAATGAAAGTGGCAAAGTAAAAAGGCTGTGATGGGATGACCTTTGGTGATATTTGGCTACATCTTGTCCAGACTGAATAAAGCAAAGACTGAAATAATGTTGGGAGGTTTTCATATTAGAGTGTTAAAAAAAAACCTGCTGTGTCATAACCCCTACAAATGAGTACATTCGCTTACATTTTATCATAGGCATAATTTTTTTAAAAAGTCTCTAGGAAGGGGCATTCTCATTACAATAAAGGACCACTTTAGACCCAATTGAAATGAATAGAAAGAGCACAGCTTACATCTAGATACCAAGTGGTAATTTCTAGGGAAGCATAAAATGCCAAATGTGTAACAATTATGTTTTATAACTCTGTGTTCAAAGGACTTAATAGTATTTTATTGCACAGAGAGGCTTCAGCTCAAGCAGACCTATTTTACTAGAGTGCTCCCTGCCTTATGTTGTTAAAGCACTTCATCAACTTTCTTTCTTATTATCAGCAGGAGAATGACAAGATTAATTTTTGAACAATCGAAGCGGCCCTAAAAATCTGGCAGTAACTAATTTCACAAAGCAGATGTCTAAGCTAAACCGATAAACAACATTTCCTCAAAAATATCGGGGGCATAAGGTACTTGATATTAGCCCCTCCAGCATTCTGATAACTATCACTACATTTAATATTATTGTTCTGCCTGGCCTGAGTGATGACAGATAAAACCATTCTTTCCTAAGCATATATTAATAACATTTAGGGGTAGGGGTAGGGGAGGGAAGTGTGTAGGGCCTAGATTGTTTATTTTATCCCCAACACTGGTCACAAAAACATTGACAATATTTTCATTGCTCCTTGCTCTTCATTTTTAAATGAATAAATAAAAACAAACAGCTGGGGGGGGGGGGAATTGATCAGCTACCAGGCACAGTTTAAGATTCCCTGGGCAATATATATACAAGACCGTCAGGGTGGAAAATCAAAACCGTGACATACTGAAGTGTGTTTCTTTAAGCAAACATAAACAAATTGCATTGCACACTCATATTGTATGAGCCAGATCTATCCCGTACAAGTGTATCACCTACAGTATCTTAATCCATCAGCTACAAATCATGAATATGGTTACCGCCTAGGCAAAGGCAGAGTGCATAGATCTTTGTTCTAAAAGGCAGTCTTGAGTTTTCTTGCAGAGGTACTCAGAGGATGTTACTGTCCAAACAATTTATATCATTGTAAGCAAAATGATTGACTTTTAAAACAGAAAAAGAGGGGGGGGAGCTGGTTATTGCCTTAATGAAAAAAAAAATCAATGGAAGTGAAATGAAGACATGAGATTTTGTCTGAGTTGCTGTTAATACCGGTACTACTGAAGAGCTATGGATATTAGAAGGTCAACAAATAAATTAGTACAAGTGGTAAGAAATGACTGATTTGAGTTCAAATAACATTGAGTGCAAATTGTTCACTGCCTATTACACCAGGTAATTTTTACCCGTGGTGCCTCAATTACTGTTCCATAAGCAGTAGCACAGTTTTAAGAGCTGCAAGTTCTACTGAGCAACCTCCAAGTAGCTGGGCTGGGATAGCTGACTCTATAGCGATGTTCACAAAGTGTGGCACTCCTGCATAGGAACCCTTACGAAAGAAACAGGACTGCATTCATTTGATCAAACTGGTTCAGCTTTCAAGTGTCAGACATTAAAAACAGACCCTGTGTTTCTTAGGAAGGAATTGTGACCGTTGCCGTATACTCTTTCCTCCACATTATTATGACATCGAAATAGTAAGAATGAAGATCTCTTTATGCCCAGCTGAGTGAACTGTGCCATAGCTGTGTTTCATTTGGGAAGGCAACATACGGTATCTCTTCGGATGTCAGGCTTAAGCAGGCAACAATGAAACTCCTAAAGCACCAACATTAAGGGATTTCAAAACATCAGTCTCACTCAGCAAATGACAAGATGGAGCCTGTAGAAACCCTTTACCTCAAGAAACCTCTATTGATGTTGACAATTCCAAAATAACTAATTAATAGACAATAAAAGAATGCAGTAGTTTTGAGAAAAGGATGCTAGTTCAGGGACAGTGGCATGATGTCACTAAAGCACAGGTTGGGATCCTCTAACTCCCAAGCCAAATTTGCCCTATTAAGCATTTCCATTTGGCCTACCAGGTCATTTCAGCCAAGCTGTGACCACCTGCCCTGCATTTGATGTCAGGTGTGGGGCAGGTAAGGATGGGGTTTAGCTATAAGGAGCTATGCAGGAACTTCCAATTGCAGCACATCCGAAACACCTGACAACCAGCTGGCTGTCAGGCATTTGCAGTTCGATAAGTGTGAGGCACAGGACATCATTATTACATCAGATGATTGAGCAGTGGGTGATCCCACCTGCCTGTCAGAGTTTGCATGGCAGGGTTGCATGGGCAGGGCAGAGATGCTCACCTGGCTTCCCAATGTGGCACATCACTGCCAATCAAGGAAGGAGTCAGAGTGTAGTAATTGCTCCTAAACCTGAAACACAGCTATGCCCTCTTCTGATCTAGACTGGATTGGCTTGAAGGCATGAGAAGCGGGAAGGAGGGAGTTGGCTATCTCACTACTTTCTTGATGAAAATATGATCCACAAAGGTATTATTTGCCACCCAAAAGAAGCTGCTATTTGTGCTCATACCCATGCCACAAATCCAGTCTGGATGTAGAGGGGAGCACATAGCTGCTGTTTAATATATTGTGTAGTTTGCCCCAGATATTATGGGGGAATGCTCAATGAAGGTAACAGTTCATCCACATGAATGTGGGTTTTTTGGGGGTGTGTGTGTACCAAGAGCAGTTTTAGGAGAAAAAAATTAATCAGGAAGGGAAAGGTTTAAATCATGATCTCTACCTGCATGAATCCAGATTCTGCAACTATGCACTTAAAGTTATCATGCAGTTAGAGCCTTTGAGCTACCATAATAGTTTCTTTAAACTGAATAGTCAATTAATAAGTTCAAGGCAATACTAAATTGGACTTGGCTGATGTGTCACTAATCCCAAGGGGTTTTAAATAATTTTTAAAAGAAGCATATCAGGTACTTTCTGGCACACTCACACTAGCCTAACAGGATTTGGATTAATGCACCACAAGCGAGAATCATTGAAAACTGAATTGATTCAGGGGGGGGGGGGAATTGTTCCTCTACAACAATGCAGAACTGTGAAAGTCAACCATAAGAAACAGAGAGCATACCTAATGGTGTAAAGCAGGGATCACTCCTGATTATTAGCCATGGAGACAGGGGCTGATGAGAGCTGGTGTCCAACAATACATGGAGGGCTAGAGGCTCCATATCCCTATTCTAATGGGACCCAACAACTGGCTTATCTTAGAAGTCTTCTGAAGCACCGTGTAACCCTTTCTGACCTTCACTTTCCACAACAAGAAATGTCATTCTAACCCATTATTTCGCCCAATGTTAGTCACAAGTTGTGTATCAAAAGAGCTGTATCTCATGAAAAGCTTTTAGACCCCACACCTTAAATAGCAAAAGAGTGAAGCAGCCACTAACAAACTTCACTTGCTAAAGGGAAGGCTAGAAACAACACAAAAATAAATAAAGACATTTACATGCAATGCACTCGAACAACAACTAGGTGCCAACCTGTAGCATCCCTTGCATTGAGCTGGAAACTAGAGATTTCATTTACTCTTTCCTACTGCTACTCAGCTGGTGCCCCTTATTGATATTTGCAGAGGACTAAAACGACAAATGCAGTATCTAAATTGCCTTATTCCCCACACATGGAAATTCCAAAACAATATTAATGTAATTAGAATAGATTGTGCAGCCTGCAGTGACTCTTGCTTGCATTTGTCACTCTGCTTCATCTGTGATAAATCACTAAGAGTGCACTGTATCCGAGGAGGGAATTTTCGGTCTCATTTCGCCAATGAACAACCGAGTGCCGCCACGTGACTGGAGTCTGAATTTCAGTTTTAGCTGGCGCACAGTTGAGTTGAATAGCATTTGGCACAATGCAGAGTAGAAGCGAGTCACTAAATGGCTGATTTACTAAATTATTATTGGATGAGCCTTTGCAGTTCCAACGGAAAGTGCGTCTCTTCATGGTGTGTTCAAATTGTTCTGTGTTTAAATATTCAGCATGAGGCTAATGTGAACTGATGAAGTGAGACTACAAACATTCACTTTCAATATAGGCAGAGAGACAGAGATGCAACATATCATGTGGCCTGCAGAGGTGAAAATGATTTATATTTAAGGATGCTGCTGCTTGCTTCTTGTACTTTAAGGTGCTCTTAATTAGTCTGGTGTTGGAATGAGCAAATTCAGGACACAGGGAAGGACACACACACACACACACACACACACGAGGGGGGGGAGAGGGAGAGGGAGAGGGAGAGGGAGAGGGGGAGGGAGGGAGGGAGGGAGGGAGGGAGAGAGAGAGAGAGAGAGAGAGATTCAACTAGGCTTCTTTAAAGCTACAGAATTCCAATAAGATCTGCTTCAAAGTCCATTTTTAGCCAAAGATTTTCTGCCTGATTTTTTCTGCATCTCCTGCAAAAAAAAAGACTCTCCTTCCAAGAAAATCCAAAGGAGCAGTCAACAAACATGTTTGAAATATAACTCTGATTTGTAATTATATGACTTATGCAAGGTGGGGGGGGGGGAGAGATAATTTCTTTACTGCCACCTGCTGGAGCTGGCAATAACCCTTTGTCATACTAAAAGAACAAGCATCCTCACTTTAGAGGACAGATACAGCAAACATTTAAAATACTGTGATCTGAGATACTTACAGTAGATTAGAATTTTTTATTGGTGCTGTGTTGCCATAACAACATAAACGCAGCAGATGACTTAAGCTAAGCTTGCAAAGCAAAAGGCTGCTCATCTGGCAGTTAAAATGAATACAGTTCACTTCACAAGTTCCCCATATGGACCCTTAGTGTATGGTAATGAGGATACCATATGGTGAGAAAAGAAATGCACAGAGAACAATTGTGCTCCACTGGATGGGTGAACTGGGTAGGAAGTTATGAGAAAACACAGGAGAGAGATTTGTCTGTGTGCTCTCTAGCTCAAGGGTTCTTTCAGAAGGGGATTCCTCTAGTCTTCCCTTAATCCACTTCTTAATGCGTACATGTACGGATGTGACAAAGAAGCATATTGAACATTTTGCGACATCATTCATCATAAACTGTCAGCGGTGTTTACAAATCAGCCCCAGATGATCTTATACATCAGTAATTCTTAAAAGGTAACCATGATAAGGTTTAAGACAAAGTGCAGGGAAATTTAAGCACTCCTGACAAGCAGAAACATTAGTGGTAATCATTTTAGAAATGCTTGCATCTTTTCTTCATGCATGTTTGGTTGTAAATAATGCTGGAATGTATAACAGCTCTTCAAAAGGTAGGTGGGAAAACGAAACAAATAATATCTCTCTCTCTCTCTCTCTCTCTCTCTCCAAAAGATAAAAACAAGTAATTGATTAGAATCACAAAGAATTTGTCACAAACACATCCACATCCGCACCGTACAGAATGTAGGACTAACCAGATTCTCAACCTGGTAAGACAGCTTGCTTAAGGCTGCAAAGTCAATTTTGTACTACACATGCTTCATAAAAGATGAATATAAATGCATTAGTTAGACACGGTGAGCTAAATTAGAAGGTCAGGCAGGGCTGGAAGGCCTGAAAAATCACACAACCAATGACTGTAATTACTCTTTTTTTAAGTCTATTAAGTGGTGTTGTTCTATCAAGGCTCAGGGGTATAAGACATGAAGTACAAGATAAAGTAATGTGTATTTATTACTCCCACAGGATCAATTTACTAGATATTTTCAGCTCCACGGAGCAAAATACACAAATGCAGCATTTGTTG
This sequence comes from Lacerta agilis, assembly GCF_009819535.1. Lineage (NCBI taxonomy): Eukaryota > Metazoa > Chordata > Lepidosauria > Squamata > Lacertidae > Lacerta > Lacerta agilis. The sequence goes on from NC_046313.1 coordinate 63,580,898, forward strand.
CTTTCTTCAAAACTGTGGCATATTTTTTTTTGCCCCAAAGCACTGCTGCTCCTAGAATAACAAAATTGGTAATGGGGGTAGGGGCTTTTCATTTGCTCCAACATTTCATTGTGTATATGTGTGTATTGGCATATATAAGGATTTTAAAATCAATACAGCCATGTAGCCAATTCAGTCAAGGGGAAGGGCCATGTGAAAGGTCCTAGGTTGAATGCCCAGCATCAGGAATGAGGAAACTGTAGCCACTCGGATGCTGTTGGGTTACAACTTCCAACATGCCAGATTATTGGCTATGCCTGTTGGGACTAATGGGTGTTTCAATCCACCAGCATTTGTAGGACCACAGGTTCCCTGGCCCAAATCTCCAAATATGGCTAGGAAATCCTGCTTGAATCCCTGGAGAGCTCCTGGCATTAAGGGTAAGCAATACTGTGACATTGGCTAGATGGACTTGGGATAAGGCACCTTCTTATGTTTCGATATTTGGCCAAATTGCTTAAGTGGCATGGTCTAAACATACAGGCTGCTTTAAACATTACACCACTCTTTTCATATGTCGGTGCTCAAGCTGGCTGCAAAATTCAGCTTTATCCCTTGGAAAGTTTCTGTGTCCTTGTAGGTGGCTTGTGCTGCTATGGAGATATTGCCTGTGATTGGGCCAAGCCACTGGGATAAGCATTAAGAAAACATTGCAGCCAACTGCATAGGGGCACTAGAATCATGTTTCAGTTGCTTCAACAAAGCAACAAAGCACACACAAAAAATGAAATCAGTCTTCCACCTTCAGGAAAACATTGCAAAGGCACAGATTAATATAGCAAAAGGACCCATGTCGTTCTTCCTATTCTTTATATATTAAAGTTTTGCCATGGATTCTAAATTACACCATCTGCTCTAATCATTTGCTGAGTAAACACTGACCCACTTAGAAAATGCACTGGAATGTATACATATTTCTGCTGACCTTCAGAAAGAAAAGAGCTGCTTCCCAGCAATTTGTATATGATTCTGTCCTTCAGCTGTAAGAGTGTCACTGTTTTGAGTAATCCCTGATTTTTAGACTTTATTCACTACCAAAACTAGCCACTTTTGACTGCCCGGTCTCAGTGTGATGACAACTGCAGCCATCTGAGAGAATACAGTTGACATTTAGGAATTTCTTCCCACACCCTTGCCAATTAGTGAATCATCAAATTTTGTATTTGAGTATATGTTGTTCCTTCTTTACATCACTGTGGAAGTTAAATTGAGAAAGGAAGATGTTTCAAAGGCCGTATTAGGGGTAGGAAGAAGCGTGAAACTAGGTAAGAAGCCACTGATTCTGAGTAACTGCATTTGTGAGTTTTTAAACTAAATTTCAGGTGCAGTGCCTCATCTTGGCTCCATGCTGTGGTCCTGATCCAGACCAGATCTTCTTAAAAATGTAGTCACTAGAAAGACACATGAAAACACACACTCCAGCTTCTAGGAAGAATTAAACTGACTCCTCCTACTGACAGACAGCTATTTTAAAAGGCAATCTTCTAATGTCAGCCAACTATTTTTATTTAATGGCAACCTAAAAAATCAATACTGTGTCAACGTTGAATCTTTTTAGAAATCAACCACTCTCTAAAGCTTAGACCATGTTACCTGTAATGAAGTGACCAAAACTCTAACAAAAAACCCCTATATGATTTAACAGCCATGCTTTCTCCTAGAATTCAGGCTTACTCACAACATCTGCTATATTTATTCTACAGCCAGCAAATGAGAGGGATCCAGCCATTAGTGTCAAAAGTGCAGAAGGGGACAGGTGCTCACCTGTGCTGCATTCTATAAATGAGTCTTGAACTTCAAATCCAACTTCAAATTCTTAATGTGTGCTAATTGTAGGCATACGAGAGAAGGGCATGTTTATTTGCTCATGAATTTATTTAAACTATGGAGCCACTGTCAACTATAACCCTGTTCAGGTTTCAAGGGAAATGCTGCAAAACACTGTTTCACTTTGTTTAGCCACAAGAAAATATTATACTGAGGCACAATAAGCTTAGACCCTCAGTGTACTAGTCTATGATTTTGTCATTTCCGTGTTTATTGGAGGGATTTAAGTGTCTTTTGGCATTTGGTGTTTTTTTTTTTTTGCCAAAGCAGTTTTCCAGTCACAATCCAGATTCTTGGTATTTAGATGTTCTACATAATCAAATGCCACATTATGTTTACCTTGTGATCCTAAAACTACATATATGCCGCCCCCCGTATACAACTGCATAGATGTGTAGGCAACATTTCATGGGTGAGGTGGACTTAGCCGTTGAGTACACTAAAACTTGAAAATTACAGACACTGCTATGAGCTGGTCAAGAGCCCTGAAGCTGCACTCAGAGGCATATCTCAAAAGCAATCATTGTAAGGAAAAACGAATGAACAGCCCATTACCCCTTCAAGAAGTCCTTTGGAATTTACAACAAATAGCTGGACACGCTTAAAGCAGGCCATTAAAAAAAAAAGCTGGTGAATTAGTGGAAATTAAATAGTCAATATTAAGAAAGGATGCAATGGAGGTATGTTTGTTGAGCCTCTGGGTTGTATTTCTGAGGTAGTAGTGCATATGCAGAACAATAACATATCATCTGGGATGAGGAATGCATGAAATCTCCACACTCCTGTTCTCATGTGCTTGCCAGCGGTTCTGTACAGAGCCTAGGCATGTAGAAGCATGTAAGCTCTGTTGGTGTGATATTTACCTTGCAGAACTGCAGTATATAGACTGGATGTATAGAGTCTATACACGTACAGCTTGTACGTGGCGCAGGCCCTGTGCACTGGGTCCTAGTCCCTGCATGGAGACTGAAGGGTGACAGCTGGCATAATCCAACTTCACCTCTCCATACATTGATCCTACCTGACAATGATCTGGACAGTACCAAAAGTCTCTTCTGAAACAAAATCAAAATGCTGTTACCGACTTAGGCGTCGAAAGACACAAACACGCAATCGCAATAACTTTGGGCTGACCTTTGGCAAGCGTTCAGGGTCACCGGGGTGCCTTGGGATGACTTTCTGTAACCTTTGGAAACCATAGTCAATGGTGGGTTCATTCAGAGCTGAAACAACAAACATAATAATTATATAATAAGCAGTAGGACAAGGTGCAACATCGAAGAGTGTATTAAATTGCAATATGTGTGTGTGTGGGGGGGGCAATCTGGAAACTATCACAGCAAACTCCCCCTTTGCTCCTTTCCATTCAAATCAGCAGTGACTGTGAAGCTGTGGTTCAAACACTGTTTGAGGTGAGATGCAAGGCTTTGGTTGAGTATCTGTGAAAAGGTGGCAGCAAGTTTTGCTCTCTATAAACAGCTTTTGAGCGAGAAACAATTATAATCTGTGATACAATTCATTTGTTAAATGCTTTGAACCCTGCTTTTCAAGTTTTCCATTATTATGTTGTTAGATGGAATCCTTTTTGATTGTGGATAAAAAGAAAGCAGAAGGAAAAGTCTTTTGCACTTCCAGACAAACAAAATTGTGTATATTTTCCTTGTGAAATACATGCTGTGCTTTTAGGAAGAGATATCAAGAAATCCAATCGCTGAATCCCTAAAATCACTGTTGGTTCATGCAAAGCTAACAAGAAATTAACCACATGAAGAGCTCTTAGGGTAAAAACAAATAAATAAATGCCATCATGTAGTTGCGTGCCAGGCAAAGTGAAGCAGGGTGTGAGAGAATGTGCGTGAAAAAAGGGCAACCATTTTGGTGATTACAGTACACTGGGGTTTGGCACAGCATAGGGCAAGGATCCATCAAATGGATGCCCTGCCCTGCGCCACCTGCTAGGTTACCAGAATAGGTTGCTGGGGGAAGTTCCCATCTCAGTGTAGACTGGAGTGGTACCCCCGCCCCCCCCCCAGTAACCTGGAAGTGTAGCATCTGGCCCTCCAGGGCCACCCAACATAGGGCCAAGGGCCTTATTACACCAGCTCAGGACCACTGCTGCCCCCTGGCTCACTGCCACCAGTGTGCCATTGTTCTGTTTGAACTGTGTCTACACCATCGCTGGCTCATCCCTACCTCTCTCCATTTTTGTATGCATCAGCATCTCAGAAGGAGGAAGGTCAGGTGAGCGACACAGCCCCAATGCACCAAACATCCACTGTTGGGGGTCATTCTCTGCACACCACCCGAAGGGTAGAGGAATGGGTCATGGCAACACGAGACAGGGCCTTCTCAGTGGCTGCACCAATATTGCATAACCCCTTGTACTGTAGGTGGCTGTCTCTCTGGTTGCCTTTTACCAGTTGATAAGTTCAAAAGCACATCAAGTGCAAGTAGATAAATAGGTACCACTCCGGTGGGAAGGTAAACGACATTTCCGTGCGCTGCTCTGGTTTGCCAGAGCCAGCTTAGTCATGCTGGCCACATTATCCGGAAGCTGTACGCTGGCTCCCTCTGCCTATAGAGCGAGATGAGCATCGCAACCCCAGAGTTGTCTGCGACTGGACCTAACGGTCAGGGGTACCTTTACCTTTAAGGACATTTTTATTGCAGCAGCCTTTTACCCGTTGTTTTATTTGAGGTTACGCTTAATCTGTGGTCTCTCCTTTTTGTTATATTTTTATGGTTATGTTTTTAAAGTATATTTATTGTTGATTTTTTTCCAATTGCTTTTCTATGACATTGCAATTTTTGTTTGTGGTAAGCTACCCTGTTCATAGTTCATCAGCACTAGAATGGTGAGATAAAGGTATTTCTATCTCTCTATAAATAAGTAATAGACAAATGCACAGCTTTGATGACCAGCTTTGCTATTATTCAAATTGGAGATAAAATAAATCTCTTGCAATTATTCTGGTGAAATTCCGGACTAACTTGTTACTTTGTATAGGTGAATAAATGGATTCATTTATAGACTCTTCTTTGCTATTGTTTTTAATGAGAGATGGATTGAATGCAACCTTTTCTACCATACATAAAATACGTTCCTTCATTCCCCAATGTCCTTCTATAAAATGTTTTTTTTCCACAGATGGAAAAAAATATCAATACAATTTTCTTTAAATAAAAAAACCCTTTAGTCTAACAGTCAGTATTTGTGTTCTTGACATCCATATATACATTAAAAACAAAGTTAGCACATACTGTAGTTAAAATGCATTCCCATTACCCTAAATTTCAAAAGTACACTGAAAGTACTACCAACTTTAAAAAAATGTATTAAATTCAAATAGGTCCCAAGGCTAATGGAAGCAATTTGTGTACCAACCCAAACTGACTGGCCTACTTTTCAAAATACAGGTATGATAATCTCACGGTTTTAAAAGGACATTTAAATTGAAATACTGTGAATATAGTACATAATTATACCAATAGCACCCTTTAACTTGTCAGCTTGTAAATCTAAAAGGCTATCAATCATTTCTAAAGAGGAAATAAACCTTAAAATTCTTTGATTGACTCTGCTTACTTTTTATGTTGTTTTTTTTTTTAAAAAAAAGAGATAGAGAAAGAAGGAAAAAATGGATTAAAGTGGCCAGAAATCCATTTACAAAAGTACATTGTTTTACATAGGTGAGTAAAAAGCCAATAATTACATCTCCAAAAGACATCTAAATCAAAGTAAGTACTTTCACCTCACTTATGTATTTTAAGTTGCGTGGAACTTCAGGCAACTTTTTTATTAAAATACTTTTTAAAATGCAATGCTTATTGAAGTAGCTAATAGAATAGCATTTTCATTTAAGGTAATGTAATCATTTTTTGCAAATATGAGATTTAAGCCATTTTCTCTTATCTAAACAGTAAACTTTCAACCTGTCTCTTGTGTGAATTAACTAAAATTACACCCAGGTGTACAAAATCTGTCTATCTATGCTAGTGTATGAGTTAAGGCACAATATTTATTATTCTTTCCATTTTATGAATTACTACTTAAACCCTTGAGGAAGAACTTTCTTTCAGATTAGACTTGAAGAGAGGGAAGCCTTGGAAGCTGTTTATGCAGCCTTTTTGAAGCAGTAACTCGTAAAATCCAACACACTTAACGGAAAAAATGTAAAATCAGAGATGGAGGTGAAATTATTTTCATGTTTTCAAATTTGTAACTTAATTTGTCATCCATCTTGCTTTAATATCCTTAAGTAAAATGTGTCTTCTGAACTAAATAAATATAATTATACAAAGAAAATACAAGTTTTTGGATCTTCTATTTTGTTTAAAAGCATTGTCTATTTTTAAAAAATAATTCATATAATGAGCTCCTGCTTTATCAATAAAGCTTTTGAATGTTAATTGAAAGACTGTCTGATATATAGAAGGGTGGAATCTGTATCTCCAGCCAGGCTGCCAACTTACAGCAGAATGATCAACACTTAATACCAGCAATTAAAAGAACCTGTTCAAATATCATGTGGAACTGATAGCTTAGGGTAGTCTTGGGAAACCAGTACAGATGCAGTGGGGAATAATTGAATTAGAAACATTATAATGTTATTATTTGAGGGAAAATAGTGGAGATACCTCAAACCTCAAGACGAAAGACAAAGCTTGGGGTTTTGTTTCACATGCAATAATGGTTTCATTTATTTATCTCTTTCTCTCCCTTCTGCTGCTTCTCATACATTTTTCTCTATTATCTTAGTTCAACCCCTGTCCGTCCATCCAGCTGCTTTAAAATACTTACAAAAATTGCCTCTAAACATCAAGCATTTGAATTATACGACTAGCACTGTAGTGCCAGAAAGCCTCTTCTTTCTTCTTCCAAACACCCCCCCCCCCCTCCCAGTTATATTTTGAGATTAATCCTTCTCAAGGAATAACATTGTAACTCTGGAATTTATAAAATGTTTTCAAACCATGATATAAATATAGTTTTGATAAGACATACTGATGTTGATAAAAATCAGTGTTGATTTGCACACACACACACACACACTTCATATACTGATTTTATTTTTGCTAACTTCAGATTTGTAATTTCTACCTTGAGAAAGGAAGAATTGTCCTAGAATAAAGTGAACTGAACAACGAGTATTGATAGGCCAACCAGTGTGTTGGAAGTGCTGCATCTGACCATCTCATCCTTGGTCTGCAGGACCTGTCAAAGTCCTGTCAGGGTGGTCTTCATAGTTTTTGTGTTCATGACAAGACATCTTTCTTTTTCCAGAACACCAATATTATGGAAGAGGCAAGATGGTGAGGACATAACGGGGTGGGGGAGGGGATGACAGAGAGTCTTCTCACCTTCACGGGACTATGAGGAAGCCAATGAAATTCGATGGCTGGATGGCAGTTGTTCAGTGTTTGGTTAGCAGTGAAGTAAACTTTTCAACCATTATTGAATGTTGTTCTGCTCACACAGAAAATCTAAGCTCTAGGCCTAACCAAATGGAAGCTTTAGATCCCCGTAATTAAATACACATGCATGAATTAGGGAGGCTTTTATACGTTTCTATCATGCTCATTTCAATTCATCAAATCTCTGCAAATCTCACATCATTGGGTATTTCCTGTACTTATCCTTTCCATTCCACATGGAAGACCAAGGCAACCTGTCCAACAGGCACAGAGCTCATCATAAAGGAAAGGATGCAATTTCTGAATTATACCACTATGTCGTGTCTCTTTTTCCTAAGTGCTGCTTCTCATCTTTCTGCTTATTAACTAAATTGACATATTTTCTATTTCACATAGAGGCCTTTTAAAAAACACACTCTTCTATGTGGTAGCTAACATCAAGATGTTTCCCACCCAGTCCAGAGGATCGATATGGTAAGCAGGTGATATACACAACAGGACCTATAAGAAGAAGCTGCCACATGACTGTGTTCCTTGACATCCTTCATTCACATGAGGTTGTGACATGCAGGTAGGTACAAGTACAGAAACCCAGAAGTTTAGAAGAAACCTGGGTGGTTTCAGGGTTCAGTACTACCCAGGCATGGAATTTGGAGTCTCCTTAGGAGGAGCTGAGGGAGAGAGCAGGCAGGCCCTCCAGCAGACAGGCCCCCACACTGTCAATGAAGCTGAGGAGCAGCCAGATCAAGACACTCTCAACCCAAACCAGAAGTCTCCACAATGGTTGCCTGGGTTCCTGGCCAGCTTTTGTCCATGCCCCTCATCATCTCCAGGGCTGGTAGAGATAGTGAGCTTCAGGACTGCCAGTGAAGTGCCAGAATAAATCTATGCAATTCCCCTCCAGAAGAGGGAACAAGGGAGCTGGTAGCACTGCCTGGATAAGGGCCTGGTTCAGAGCAGGGGGAAAGTGGGGCCTCCACCTCTCATATGAGCTCTAGTGAAAAGCCTTCCTGACCAGAACCTCCTTCGCCTCTAGGCATGACCACAAATGTTCTTCTTCAATCCTTCACACCACGTTTTCAAACGCCTTTCTTGATGTGCAACATATCCCTTGAAGAAGACATGTTGCACATGTTACTGCAATGACAAGCAAACGTATCTGATGGGGGAAATAAATAAATAAACATATAAGGCGAACAAGCATTTATTTTCCACTTATGGGACAATGCAGACAATGGCAACTCGGAAATGTGGCAAAAACAAACCAACCCAAATTCACTAGGAAACCCCATGTTCCTCTCTGACCATATACTTCTCAGCAAGCAGTGGCAACACAACAGAGCCACAAGATTGATATGGCAAGTTACCAACCAAGCACCTTTGTATGCAACTAGGGCTTTAATTGGCCCCCAGGGAAGCATAAAAATCTACTTAACACACACATCATCATCAATGGAAAGAGTATATTTTGCAAATCTCACATGCAAAGAAAGTTTTCTTTCTTAATTAAATGCCGTTAAATGGAACCATACAAGCGCTGGGACTGTTTTTGTTGTGGTTGTTGTTGTTAATATGATCTACCCTTTACTGTATAAAGCTTCCTTTTCATTAAACTGCCCCCCCCCAAAAAAGTGTTTATTCCCATAGGCAATGGAAAATGGAAGTGGGTGGAGAAACATCCTACTATGGAGACACAAGGCTTGGTGTTACAGAGACTATTGCAAGACTAACTCAGAGTTTCCTTGCTTTTTATGACTTTGTGCGTCTCTTTCACTTAAACATATTCCTGGGAGTTTAATTTCCTTTTCTTAATGGTAGTGCGGCATGATGTAATTCTTTTCTCAAAATAGAAAGATATGTAGCTAATAAGATTTCAATTTTGCGGCAACCTAGAGTCTAAATAAACAGTCAGTACATTCATCAGATTATAAATAACATTTCACAACCAAATCAAACTACAAAACTAGCACCTGTGGTCCTTGGGTTCTTATGCCGACTGCTCTTTATTCGAATTAAAGGTGCAGCGGGGGCCACTTGACCTGCTGTTGTCAAACATGACCATATACATACTGTGCTACATTTATATGTATATATACACATACATTATATACATACATTTATACAGTGGCACCTCGGTTTTTGAACGTCTCCACTGACGAATGTTTTTGAACTCGAACGGCGTAGACCCGGAAGTAAATGCTTCAGTTTTCAAACACACCTCAGAAGTCGAACAGGAAACACGGCTTCTACTGAGTGCAAAACCCTGAAACCTAGCTGTCGGCTATAGTTTCGGTTTTTGAACGTTTCAGACAGGGCCGTCTTTACCCGGGGTGCAAGGGGTGCATGGCACCCGGGCACCAAATTCTGGGGGGCGCCAAATGTATACCTACTTTATACTGTATACCTCTCAATCAGTGGCAGTGAAAAGCAATGGAGTGAAAGTCTCCACCCCCCTCCGTGCTCTGTTACTCCGTAGCGTCAAATATTCCCAATGAGTCAGGAAACAAAAGCATTTTTTCCCACTGCGCTGTTGTTACTGGTGAGTGAACCCCGCCCCCCCAAAAAAGGCTCAACAACTTTGAGTTCGCCCCCCCCTGCTTAAAAAATGTCAACTACTTTGGCTTCCCCCTCCCACCAAAAAGCTCAACAAAAGTTAATTTGGGGGTGGCTAAACTAAATTTGGGGGCATTGGGTGGATCCTTGCACCCTGGCGGCACATATGGTAAAGACGGCCCTGGTTTCAGAACTCAAACGGTCTTCTGGAACGGATTACATTCGAAAACCAAGTTACCAATGTATATATAATATCTCTCCCCCCTACACACATTCAACATAATCCAGAAACTTGGCTTCAAAATTAAGGCTTTGTCCACACTTCTGCTAGTCCTGTTCCTAGAAAACATGGGTGCAAGTGGTTTTGCCTTTGCCCTGCTACCTTCCCCTGGAAAACCTGCTCTTTAGTGCTAAATTGGAACAAACAGTATTCCACAGAAAACCTGATCTAGTTTCCCCAGTGGAAAGCAGTGGGGCAAACGGAGGTGTGGATAAGCCCTACATGTCAGTGGCAATTTTGAGCAAGTGAGGAATGCAAAGCTATCACGGAAAACTGAACTTTTACATGTGCAGTGATTATCGACAGTGCCACATGGGTGCCCGTTACTACCATACATTATCTACACCAACCGTTGTCAAACTGTTGCCTTCCAGATGTTCTGGGCTACAACTTCCATCCTTCCCAACCAGCAGTGTGCTGCTTGGGCTAATGGGACATGTAGTCTGGAACCTCTTGAGGGCACCAGGTTCACAAAGGCTGTGCGGCACTCTTTAAAAATAAAAATTAAGACAGGCAACACCAATCCCCTACCATAAAGAGGGATTATCCATCCGCAAACACAGCTTCCCATTACACATGTATAGTACTTCCTTAGAGATTAACCTACATAAACCAGACTATAATGTGCCACCAACAGAGAGCAGGAACAAAGGAGGTCTTTCCATGCTGAGCCTGCAAGATTCAGAGATATTTAATATACCAAGCCATGGAATGAGCAACATCCTCCTGTCTTTTTGTCTAATAGTGCCTGTAGGGTGGAGCAGAGACATATAGTCATAGCATATGTGGAAGGAGAAGGGCAGATGGTGAGAAATGCACCATATTTGATGAAAGCACACATTTCTCAAGCCGGTTCTGTTCATTTGTGGATCCATTAAAGGAAGTGTGTGTAGGTGAAGCTTTGCGATAGCTCTTTATATATGACAGCCTACACCAACCTGGAGCTCTCAGGAAGTTTGGAATTGCAACTCCCATCAGCTCCTGCCAATATAGTTCTGCTGGGTGGGGTTGATTGAAGGTATAGTCTAAAACATCTAGAAGGCACCAAGCTAACTAATATCTGATTCCATTCATTCTTCCTGTCAGTAAGGTATGACTGGTCATACGATTGGGTCAATAATCTGAGGCTGAATCTTGACAAGATGGAGGTGCTTTGGGTTGGCAATTCCTGTATCTGGGAATTAGATGGGCAACCTGTTCTGACGTTTGTTGACTGGACCTGACGCTAGAACATCAAGTGGCTTCTGTGGCTAGGAGTGCTTACGCCCAGTTTAGGATGCTTCGCCAGCTACAGTCATTCCTGGACCAAAATACTGCAATGCACTCTGTGCGGAACTGCCCTGGAAGATGGTTCAGAGGCTGCAGCTAAACCAGAATATGGCTGCAGTGTTGACAGGTGGCGTAGACAGAAAGAACCTGAAACTGCTGCACTAGCTGCCAGTGAGATATTAGGCCCAATTCAATGTATTAGCATTAGCATAAGGTATAGGTAAAGGGACCCCTGACCATTAGGTCCAGTCGCGAATGACTCTGGGGTTGCGGCGCTCATCTCGCTTTACTGGCCAAGGGAGCCGGCGTCCAGCTTATAAAGCCCTAAACTGCTTGGGACCCAAGTATTTAAAAGAGTACCTTCCCCTCAGTGGTGGTGCTTCATTTGTGGAATACACTTCCCGGGGAGGTGAATCTGCCTTCCTCACTAGCTTTCAGGAATAACAAAATTATTACTTATTATTATTTATCAACTTTATATGCCACCCTTCATCCAAAGATCTCAGGGCGGTTCATAAGATAATATTCCTTTTCACCCAGGTATTTGATAGCTGGTAGATCCTGTAACTAGTTAGCTTTACATTATCAGCCGTGGTGGTATACGATTGTTTTTAGATGTTCGTAATGGATTTTATGTGTTTTAGATATGTTTTGATTATATTTTTAGTTGTATTGTTACTTCATTTTCTGCTGTCTTTGGCTCTTGGCAGGAATGGTGGGACAGAAATTTAAATTAATAATAATAGTAAAAAATAACAGGAGGAGGAGGAAGAAGAAGAAAAAGGGAATATCTATAATAGTAATGCTTGTAAACGCAAAGAATGTGTAATAAAACTTTATGAAATTTTATTGAACATGAACGTTTTGATAAAATAAAATTTTGGCTAGCAACAAAAGAACATGTAAGGGCTCAAACTGTGTAGGGGCAAAAGGCCCTGTCCCCCAATGTCCCCATGTCTGCCAGCCCCACCTACCCCACAACAGACCTATTGTAAAGAAACATTCCCAAACCAACAAATGCATTACTGTATAAAGGCAGCACACCCACTGTCCTAATATTAACAGTCCTTCCTTCATTTCAGAAATAATTAGCAGATTGTACACCAAACGGAAGTAGTACAATATTGAACTGACCATGGAGAGTAGGAGAATAAGTGCATTTAAACTATTATTGCTAAAGTAGCCTGGGCTTTGAGGGTGTGGGAGCTGTAATTCTGCAGCTTTAAGCAGCCTTTAAATTCAATGCCAGCGACATTACTTTCCCCTATAATTGTTCAGCTTATATCCCAAAGAGTTTTGACAATAACTGTTATCAGGAGGGGAAATCATAGCAACCTGTCTGATAAACATGTTTCCCTGCCCTCACACCCTGGTGAGCACTGTGACACTCTACTTTTATCATCTAGTGTGTGCTCAGAATGAGCTTAGAACAGCAATTGCCAGGAATAGGCAGGCGATAAACTGCATTGATTTAACACATCTTGTTTTCAATCATGCTCGGATTTTCTGAGCACGCATTTTTCCTGTACTCCAGCTTGTAGCTTTTATCTGACGAGCTGATCCCTTTTCACTGGAAAATGAAAAGGTCGCACAATAAGACACGGTTTACTGGAACTCCAACACGCACCGGGGAAAGTATTTTAGATAAATACTGGCAGACATAGTGGAGCTGAATTTCAACACCACAATTGCTTAACAACAATACTTATTACTCTCCTAGAACAAGCCTACAGCACCTTACGGTTCGCAGTAGGGAAGAACACCAAGTCAGACGTGATAGTGGGGGGAAAATAAATAATAAATAACAAGCTTCTACAAGACTGTTTAAAGATATAGGGTTTATATATATATATAACTGATCAGAGAGGAATAAGTGAAGCATCTTTTCAGCAGTAGCCACTAGCCTATTGAGAAGTTGGCAATAAGCCACATCCTATGGGCCAATATGAATTCCCAGTAAATTGAGCAACCCAATTTTGTCAAATTACATAATGAGAGAAAGGAAATGTAATCTAACTAATCAATAGTGGTGGATGCTGGACAAACCGCTTCTTCCAAGGTTGAAATCCCAAGCATCCTTGCTTAGAAGTAAATTTCATTGGTGTCAGTGGGATTTAACTTTGTTTAGCATTGAAGTGAAAGTCACGACTGGTTTTGTGTAGGAATCTGCCTAATACCAAGGCAAACTATCTATCCATATGACCTAACATTGCCTGCTCTGACTGGCAGCACATCTCCAGACTCTCATTGCCTCCTATTTGGTTCTTCAAAACGGAGGATGAAGAAATTGAACCTGGGACCTTCTGCATGCAAAGCTATTTGTGCCTCCCCAAATTATGTAAGTATTAGAAATATCAATGCATAAGTCCTTTTTGTAAAAAAACAAAAACAAAACAAAACATAACAAACAAACAAAAACATTTTATTCCAGAAATGCATATTTTAAACAGAAAATGGTCATATCTGTAGATCTGCTTAAACAGAACACTCAAGCTAATTTGTTTTTTAAATATTTATAGTAAAAAATGGTTTTGCATTTGAGAGCCTGAAAGCCTCAGACCTTAATGTCCCCTTGGGGGCTGGTTCTTATTGGCTACTGATTTCCCCTCCTCCTTTATACTCACTGTCTTGGCCTCATTTGACCACACACCCATGATTGTGGCAACCAATGTAACTTTATTTACAGGTATCCATGACATCAATAAAAGAAAACTTGGTGGGATGGCAGAGCTCACCACAGCTGCTTGCTGGGAGGGGGGGGGGGGCAAGGTGGCAGCAAAGCTGGTGCATTATCTATGTATTACTGGGCTACAGCATGATAGGAGAAGGAGGCTTGAGTTTTCCCTGTGCAGCACAACAGGTGCATTGTCTACTTTTATGTTTCAACGCATAGGATTTTGCTGTAAGAACCAGGACAGAACCATTTTGCATTTTCAACAGCATCCAACAGTAGTTTTATGTATCCCCTCTAAAGCAGGCGTAGGCAAACTCGGCCCTCCAGATGTTTTGGGACTACAACTCCCATCATCCCTGACCACTGGTCCTGTTAGCTAGGGATGATAGGAGTTGTAGTCCCAAAACATCTGGAGGGCCGAGTTTGCCTATGCCTGCACTAAAGTATAAGAAATAGCCTGTTTGTCAGAAGCAGAGCATTGGATGAGTTGGACCAGTAGTCTCATTTGGGGCAGCAAATCCTGTTCCTTTTCTAAGGAGTTGCCCCTTAAGTAGTTTAAAGCTTAGGAAACCTGGATTACCTTTCTAAAAAGGAAGAACGCCAGAATACTTTTTGTTTTATGGAGGCAAAGTCCTTGGGGGATTGTTTAAAACCCAACTAATATTCTTGAGTGCTGAAGTTTGCAGTGATACCTTTTACACGATCATATGTGTGTAAAAATACTTACTGATAGATGGTCCTTATCTGTTACACATTTGAAGAAGATAAGGAGAGGAAGTTATTCTGTCTAAATATCAAGAGTGACTTATGCTCTAGGGCTTTTGGTAAGTGGATTTTCAGAGTGCAGCATTTCTAGAAGACACATATTTGTATTTAAGAAATGCTTCCTTAGGGATGATACCTTATTGAGGTATTTCTATATTCACTGAGACACAAGATGCTTGGGTGATGGTGAGGAGAGAAGCGCGTTTGAACGGAAAGTACGGTCCAATGGTTCATTAATTAACTTCTCAAGCTCCAAAAATAATAGAATGTAACATCACTGGCCCAAACTTCACTTGGGCTAATGTCGGTAAGAGCTCTGTCACTGCCATGCAGCCGGGGATGTCATGTCTAGAGACCCCCACAATTGTGCTCTGTACTGTAAGGTGGACAGCAGTCCATTCTATCCATCTTTGTGCATTTTATACACTAGTGTATAATGAAACACTTACACTAGTGTAAGTGTTTCACATATGCACATTCATTGCTTGATGACAATAACATGAACAAGTGACTTGAATGTGTGAAATACCATAGACAAAATTTTATATTACTTGACATCATATCAAAACAAGCTTTCCAAAGGAGTCGGTTGACAGAGTCAGGCACAAACCATCAACTGTTGAGTAATGAACCAGCACAGAGATGTACACGATTGTCAGGGTGAGATGAGGCTAAGAAAATAGAATACGGAGGAAACCCCCAAATATGAGAGCTGGCATTATTGTGTGTGTTAGGTTTTGCTTGTCATCTATACATTAGTAATAATAATAATAATAATAATAATAATAATAATAATAATAATAATAATACCACCTTTATTGTCATTGTACAACCTGTGTACAATGAAATTAAACAAGCCTCTCCCCCGCCCCCAACACATATCCTCCTCTTCTATATACAGGTGAAATTCGAAAAATTAGAATATCATGGAAAAGTCCACTTATGTAAGCAATTGTTTTCATTAGCTACTGGAGTTTAATATACAAGATAGACTCATGACATGCAAAGCGAGGTATGTCAAGCCTTTGCTTGTTAGAATTGTGATGATTATGGTGCACAGCTGATGAAAACCCCAAAGTTGAAATTGTTAATTTGGGGTTCTCAAATTATGGCTGTACACCATAATCATCACAATTATAACAAATAAAGGCTTGACATATCTCGCTTTGCATGTCATGAGTCTATCTCATATATTAGTTTCACCTTTTAAGTTGAATTACTGAAAGAAATGAACCTTTCCACAATATTCTAACTTTTCGAGTTTCACCTGTAATTTAATGATATAAATATATACTACCTGATCTGCCAAAGGGAGTTCTTGATATAATTTTGGAGAACCTGCCTTGGCAGGTCCAGCTCAGGACTATGATTCCATGAAATATACAAAGATGGTGCAATCCTTTCCTCTGGAAACTACTTTGAAAAGGCTAACCTTAGATGGTTCCCCCCTTCAGATAAGGAGAAAGTAAGAAGAGACTTATGAATCAATTATTGTTTCTATCTCTCTCCCCATTCTAAACAACACTATGGGCAAACCTTTTCATACAATGAAGGCCATTACAATAGCTCACCTATCGGCAGGAGGTGGCATTGTGGGCATCACGACCCGAGCACGCGTGCAGGGGCTGATACACAGCCCCTGCACGATTGGAGGATTCCCGACACTTCTCCCTAGTGGCTGACCAATCCGGTCGGCTGAGGGGAGGGGCCAACAGCCCTTTAACTGGAGACGGCGGGAATCCTTCCCCCTCTCCTTTCGCTGCCCCCAACTGCACCGGTTCTCCCACCCACCCACCCTTTAGGTTAGCTATTGACCTTGCTATGGACTCCGGTTGGTCACCTCACTTGGCTGGGGGGCCTGGTAGGACTTTTTCCAATTTGGACTAGCCAAATCGGGTTGTTTCACCTACCTCGTAGCAATTCGTCACAACTTTGGTTTTGGCGGTTAGGCATTGGATAACATCAGTAGAGGTAAAAAGGGGACGTAGCGCCATCACCTGCCTCTCATTGGAAGGGTATTCCTTTAAAGGTTTCTGGGGCTGTGGTACCGTCCGAAGCCTAGGGAGGTTAGGGCCTAAGCCACGCCCCAACGGTGATCACAGGGGCAGTTCCCCTTGATAAGCGTCAGGGGTGCTGCCCTTGATGGTTAACCCTTCACGGACCTCCAACACTCGGGTTGGGGGTCAGATATAGTGGTTAGGATCCAATGCCTAAGCCAATACCGCTCAACATCCGTAACCAATAAAGTTGTGGCCTTTACGCCCATTTAATTTGATACAATGTGTCCTGTGTCATTATTCACCTGGGAGGGAGGGATATAGCCACGCAAGGAGATTCAACACACCTACACTTTAGGCTGTGGGTAGCTAAATGCACAGGGAACCAGGAACCCACTTAGGAATAATAGGTTCCTTTATAGCACTCTCTCAACGTGGTGAAAACTTCTTAAAAGAAGGTATAGGTACACAAACACTGATCATTATATTATACAAATGATAATACACTAACCTAAATACTCCCAGGGGTGGGACCACAGACAAACAATATACTTCCATGTGAAAATTTAGCAGCAAGTAAATTTTCTCAGCCTGACAGTTATTGCAACATTCAATACACAAACGCACACACCAATGCTGTGACTATCTTCTACCTCAAGTGGGCCCTTGGTGAGGCAATATTTGATTTATTGCTGAATTCTTCTTTTTCTGTATAGCAAATAAAGTATAATTTGATTAAATGTAAATGAAGCAAAAAATAGTTACAGTAGCTTGTCTAATGCAATTTATAGTACGAAATGCCTGTCATTTGACTCAGTTTTTAATTCAAAAAGGGAATAGAAAACAGGCTGTACAGTCTAAGGAAGAGCTAACCTAAAATTGTTCCATTCCTCCTTAGAAATATGATTGAACTAAGGAAGTATAGCAAATTTTAGGTTACAAAGAGACAAGCGTTGAGCAGACAAAGATCCTGAGGCAAGAATCACTTGCAGCCCGATTTTCTGCGAATGTTTAATACGGTGTAATGTATATATTACAATACTAGAATAAGGCGGAATAAGTACACATCTTAAAATATTTACGTCTTGGATGGCTATAATATGCTGAGTGTAGCTAAATTAACATAAGAACTTAAGAAGAGCCTGCTGGATCAGGCCAAAGGCCCATCTAGTCCAGCATCCTGTTCTCACAGTGGCCAACCAGATGCCTATGGGCAATATTTTATGGTGGAGCCCGAAGCCCCACAGCCCCTAGGAGTTAGCTCTGATGACTTCCACAGTTGGAGGCGGTGTCCTTCGGAATATCTGAGCAAAAATGTAACTGTTTGCTCTACCACTGCAGTGCCCAGTGCGGTGGGGCACAGCTGTGGAACTACCCTCCTATCACTCCAACTTACCTAGATATGGCTGGGACAGAGCAGGGTATGATGAGATTGAGGTTGCGTCCTGGTGAAATCCATCTGGTGCTTCCACATAGACTCGACCTGTCACCAACTTGCCCCGTCCCATCCAGGTAAGCTGCAGCAACACCAGTGACATAAGGGGGGGGGGGCTAATGTTCTAATTTAGGGCATAATCTAAGCAGATGCACTCCATTCTCATTGCCACCCAACTCCATCCCGGGCATGGTCAGGACAGGCTGCTAAGCCCTAGCAAACCTGAGGCATTCTTGCACTTCAGAGACCACATGGCACAGAATCTAAGCATCCCTGCAGCTTCTTGTTCACTGCTCACGATGGTGCCAGCAGCCATGTAGAGGATGCCAGAGGCCTTTTGGCTCCCAGCTGGAAGCAGTTGTGACTACTCCCTCTGGCCACAGCAGTGTCGCCAGCTAATGAACCAGCACTGGGGAGTGCGGGTTACTGCCTTTGCAACTATATAATTGTACATATCTATATCATACATTTTGTATCAATGCTGCTTGTTATATTAAATTCTCATTTCAATTTAGCTTCCATCATCTTGGAACTAATCGTCAGGAATTTCCAACACATAGTTTGGCTATGGTTATTTTACTTTAAGGAATGCTGAATATGTGCAATAGCAGCCATGCATTCATACACATAACAACCAGCTTTCAGAGAAACAGCTGTATTCGCATTATTATAAGAACAATAATAACAGTTTTTAAAAATATGTACACATTTTCAGGGGGTGTAGTACTTTGGACATATCAATAGAACTGTAAAATGGCTGAAGCTGGGAAATGTATAAAACTGGAAATCATTTGTGAACCATGCATGAATGGTGAACTACGTATAAAATAATCTTACAAAATTCTTCACAGGAAGAAGAAGAAGAAGAAGAAGAAGAAGAAGAAGAAGAAGAAGAAGAAGAAGAAGAAGAAGAAGAAGAAGAAGAAGAAGAAGAAGAAGCTTTTCACTACCTGAAGGAGTCTCAAAGCGACTAACATTCTCCTTTCCCTTCCTCCCCCACAACAAACACTCTGTGAGGTGAGTGGGGCTGAGAGACTTCAAGGAATTGTGACTAGCCCAAGGTCACCCAGCAGCTGCATGTGGAGGAGCGGAGACTCGAACCTGGTTCCCCAGATTACGAGTCTACTGTTCTTAACCACTACATCACACTGGCTCTTAGTAAGTTAGGATATACATGAGCTCGGTTAAACCCACACACAGCCCCTTTCCTATGGTTAATGGTTTCCAAATAAGTCTGGATTTGGTTTTTAAAAACTTGCTCCAAAATCCTGGCCTCTTTAGTACCCATTAATCACATTTTTTGGTTCACATTTGAGAGGACGCTATGGTTAACTGTGGCTTCCTGGCTTCTTTCCCCACTTGAGCAAAATGAGGGAGCAAGGGAGCTGTTTGTGGCGTGCAAAGTTTATGTATATACTGGCTTATTCAGACAGAATTTTATCCTGCAAAATAATTTAAGGACAATAGTAGTTCTTTTTTTACATAGATAAAAATGAGTATTAGCGTAGGCACAAATAAACCGGTAAGTTTCATTCTCCAGTGAAAAAGCAGAAGTGAGATTTCAGATGGAGACAAATGCTTGGCAAATTTCAGATCTCATTATCTTTAAATACTGATGCATTTCAACCACGCAGATAATTATAGCTGACCATATTGTAACTATTTTACTGCTGCCCTTTCCCTCATAAATTTTACTTTTGGAAATATAAGTGAAAAATGTGGTTTCAATTTCATACAAATTGCATGCTGTTTGGTTTTAACAAGAAAATGGAAATAATAGCTGACGTCTTTAAAGGGAATTACAGGTATAAGTTGTGGGAATATCTTTTACCTTTCATCCCTTGCAAGAACAACAAAGTACAAAATAAAAAGTGCCTTTGGAATAAAAGTGAATTGTACAACAAAATAATACCTCAATACTGCAAGGACGGCCTCTTCCACTAACCCTGAGATTATCACCTGAGGCCCTTTCCATGTGCCTCCTCCATGAGAAGTCAAGAGAGTGGCAACACGAAAATGGGCCTTTCCTGCAGTGGCTCCCTACTTGTGGAATGCTCACCCCAGGGAGGCTTGCCTGGTGCCTTCATTACATATATTTAGGTGCAAGGCAAAAACATTCTTTTTCTACTAGGCCTTTGGCTAACTAATCAATCTGTGGTCTTTTAAAATGATTTTGGGGTATTGTTTTTGTTTGTTACTACGGTATGTTATGTATTTTGTGTTTTTATATTGTAAACTGCCCTGTGATCCTCAGATGAACTGTAGATAATTTTTTAAAAATTAAACAAGAAAAGTTTTACACTTTTTTTATTCTAAAGACATACCGAGTACTTTTAAGAAGTTAGTACAATTCTTTTCATCTTTCTTGCTCTCTGTTTTGCAAAGCAAGCCAAGCTGAATTGAAAATAATGCAGTGCTAAGGTACAATAACTTCTATGTACAACGCAAAAGTCTTTCGGTTGGTGGGCAATCTTACTGAAGAGCAAGTAACTGAGAGAGATAAAACTGCTTGTCAAATTGATTAAGGGTTCAAACAATCCTACACAGATTTATCTGTAAATAAATAAATAAAAATCTCGGTGGGATTTCCTTCCTTGTAAAAGAACAAAGATTAAGGTTGCAATTTCTCTAAGGCTGTTTGGAAGCCTAGGATCACTACCCTTGGTTAGCTGACTATCCAGTAACGATCTCTTAAGCTACCATTTTGAGTGTACCACAAAGGTGCCATCCTGACACTGATGTCACTGCTGCTGACCTGGATGAGGCTGGGTGGTAGCAGGGTTTGTAAAATGCAGGTGCACTTTTCGTACAGCCACCAGCCCAACTGGTGCTCCCACCAGTACGACAACACAGTCCTGACCTCATCATATCGCCTCCCTCATCTAGGTAAGCTGCAGAGATGGTAGTGTTGGGAGAGCATCTCCACCCCACCCTGGCTAAATGAACTAAATGAAATCCGTAACTTCTAAGCATGTTAACCAAATAAACATTTGTAGCTGATTAAATGTAAGCAATCATACAGTTAAACAAATCCGCATTTTGCGTGTTCAGACCCAAAGACCTTCCCCCTAAATAAATTCACACTTGACTCAAATATTAGTTTGGTTTATGGCAGAATTTAGGCCACAACTTTATTATAGAAAGTGAGGGGTTGCATAGGCTCTGGTTTGACTATCTCTCTGCACCCTTGCAGGTAGCGCTGACCCAGAGCTCTATCATAGGTCAGCCAAGAGCAGGGCCGTCTTAAAGGGATCGGGCGCCCTGGCACGACGACCCCTCGGCGCCCCCGGTGGGCCACCTCTCCACCCACGTCCCTCCCGCGCTGGCCACCCCTCAGGAGGGGGGTGGCCGAGCGGGGGATGAGGGACGTGGCGCTGCAAGCCGCCCGCCCTCCGGAGCCCCAGCTGGAGCGCTGGGAAGGGCGCGCAAAGCCCCGCGCCGCTCCAGCGCCATGCCCCTCATCCCCCGAGTGGAGGCCAGCGCGGGAGGGAGGTGGGTGAGCGGGGGATGAGGGGTGTGGTGCTGGAGCGGCGCGGGGCTTTGCGCGCCCTTCCCAGCGCTCCAGCTGGGGCTCCGGAGGGCAGCCGGCTTGTAGCTTGCCCGCCGGCGCACGAGCGCTCGCCCGCCCATGGGGGTGGGCGTGGGTTGGGGAGGGGGCGCTCGGTATGCTGGTGGGCTCGCGGGGGCACCCCTGGGGGGCCTGACGCCCTGGTGCACCGTGCCACCCAGCCCCTATGACGAGACGGCCCTGGCCAAGAGTGAACACCTGGATAGGCAGAAAGCCAGGAACAGACTATGTCTGCCACCCAAATGTCCCCCTGGACTCAGGCACGGACACAACCCCCTCTCAGGGGTTGACTAAACCATTTGAGTCCCCGAATTCCTTTAACGGAATAACCTTCACATAGGGATGGTGAGACGGTTCTCCCATCCCTATCACCTGAACCAGAGCCTATCTGCAACCTTACAAGTTGTGACGGTTTGCTACGCGGCAGGCAAAACCCAAATGGCAACAGCCAATTAGCCAAGTGGGGAAAATTCCTGCCGTGCCCCTGTCCCAACAACAGACGAGACACGACGGCATAGCAAGGTCAAGCGCAAAAGCCCTAAAAGTAGGGAGACATGGGCGGGTGTTCTGAATGCACGCACTGAAAGAGGAAGCTCTGGGACACGTGCATGGGCATATATAGGTCCCTCAATCCATTTGGACTCTGCCCCATTGGCCAGATTGAACCCAACATCGAGGGACCTACCAATCGGGTGTTGTGGCTGACCAATCTTACCCACCCACAACACAGGGGATCAGTCTCCAGGTCTCACTGCAATACGTGCCCTCTTTGAGGGAGGGCACGATTTACCCAAACTTCACTATGGCTACGTTTTTACGAAGTCAAACATTTCTGCAATAACTTACTAAACAAAACCGACCATTCATAATAAGAAGAAAAGGGCATTGTTAAACACTACTTATTTAAAGATAACCCAACTCTTTGGGAAAGCATTCTTAAAATCTTCCATGCTCTGGTGTTTGGGAATTTTGCACATTTTTAATTATCAGTTGATTCTGCTTAAATGCTGTTTGGTTGTTATGAAAACCACCTAGAGCTTTGAAAATGTTTGAAATAAATAAGTTTTTCAGATATTACAAACAAGCTAAGTGCAATATAAGCAACTGAAAAAAAATATGTTTCAAATCACCTATGTTAATCTGGGAGGTTGTTTTCTTTTTAATTTATCTTTAAAAACCCTGCTAATAAACTAGCACAGTAGCACCGTAGAACCAAGCAACATAAGCAGCTATGCCATTAAAACTCTGTTCCAATGAGGCCCTCACCAATTGCCCAGGCAGGCGCACTATGTGACCCATGAGAGCAACAAAACAATCAAATTGTACAACCGTGGTGGGATATATGGATATGGACACACACACCCCCTCTAGATCATACCCAATATTTCCATCAAGTTCCCCATGCTGCGCAAAACATTGATCTCTTGCATTTTATCGAAATGCCAAGTCAGTCACAGTGTACAGAGTATGCTTTTCCTCCACATTTACATATTTATTTTCCTTAGGAATAAGTGACAGCTTACAGCATGGCATTTTCAAAGATCCCTTTGCAATTCATGGGTCAATCAATACTCATTGAAATTTTCAGAAGGATTTCCACTTAAGGACAATGCTAAGTGACTTGGGTCACATTTCTCAATAATTATTTGTTGTGGTGTAGGCTCTGGCCTTCAGGAAACTCTAGAAGGCTTCAGTCACAAATTACCTCTGCGGTGGCAGCCAATGGCTTAAGAAAAGCTTAGGTTCCTCTCTAAGGAACATCTCCTTTCGGAAATCCAGAAATGCAAGTACAGTATATCAGTTGCTGTTTTCGTATCTTGGGCAATTTTTCTTCAATTTTCATCTTTCCATGTTAACTTGTTCCTATTCTCTTTTATAAAATCCCATCTGTTAATTTTTTTATTTCTAATTATTACATGTCATGCTTTTTGCAGAAGTCAGCATATAAACAAGAAAATGGTGCTCCACACTGTGGTGACTGCATAATGTTAGGTTAAACTAGCAATACGTAGGTGAAATCTGCAACATTTGTTCTCAAAACAAATAGTATATGTGGAACATACGTTGTAAGACTTCTTCAGTTCGAAAGGTTTCATGTATCTGTGGTCTCTTTTAGTGGGGCAGGTTATATAAGACCTGTTTTCCCCCTGTATAGTTGTGCTTTTCCGTTTTTCTTGGTTGTCTGGTGTACTTTGTTTTGTATGTCACTTTGGGTCACTTTGTGAGGAAAGAGAAGGGGACAACAGAGGATGAGGTGGTTGGAGAGTGTTCTCGAAGCGACTAGCATGAGTTTGGCCAAACTGCGGGAGGTAGTGAAAGACAGGCATGCCTGGCGTGCTCTGGTCCATGGGGTCACGAAGAGTTGGACACGAATGAACGACTGAACAACAACAACAGTGAGGAAAGAGACTAATAAATAACAACAAAACAGCAACACAAATTTGAAGTTGCGCATTACCTCAGTCATACTAATTCACTTTATCCCAATTCTCTGCATTCACTATTTCTTTTGTAGGCAAACTTCATCATAATCCCACGATCCTTGTTTAGAGTTTGTGGTTAAGTGAAGAGAGAGCTTAAATCACAACCCCCACTTTGGATGACATCCTAAACCAAATTTTGGTTTAACTCAGCAGCAAAAAGGACTGTGGAAGAGCAAAGTGGCTGTAGTAGCTCACACATTTGTACAAACTTGATAACCTAACATTTGGCTTAGCCTATCATGAAAACCAGGACACTGTAGGATACAAAAGTGGGACGCGCAACAAATGTTACTGTGTGGAGTATTCCCTAAAATCCTCATAGTTCCCTGTGAAGAGGGATTGACTGTCAGACTACTCTGAGAATTTAAAAAAGTGTCAAGTAGCACCTTAAGAGACCAACTTTGTTCTGGTATAAGCTTTCGTATGCATGCACACTTCCTCAGATACACTGAAGCGGAAGTCACCAGACCCTTATACAGTGGTACCCCAGGTTACGCACACCCCGTGTTGCAGACGTTCGAGTTGCGAACACCCACACCCCGGAAGTGTTTCCGGAGCGCGCGCGCCCCCCAGATGCGCAGAAGCATTCTGCGCACTTCACACATGTGCAGAAGCGCTCAAATTGCGCTTCTTCTGGGGTTTTTTTTGGGGGGGGGTTGTACGTTCGTGATACACACGCACACATTACGTACCACGGCCCAGAACAGATTGCGTATGTAACCCGGGTACCACTGTATATAGTGGGAGAGTAGGGTGGGGTTTTTCCTCAGAAGGGTAGTAGGATAAATGGACATAAATCTGAAATCAGGAATCAGGAATCACAAGACAGAGAAGCCAGTAGGAGAACACTTCAGTCTCCCAGGACATTCAATACAGGATCTCAAAGCAGCTGTCTTATTACAAAAGAATTTCAGAAACAGACTTGAAAGAGAAGTTGCTGAATTACAACTTATTACTAAACTGAAAACTATGGAGAGACCTGGTCTGAATAGAGATATTGGATTCTTGTCTCATCACATATGCTAAAGCCATTTTTGGTCATCTGCATACTATCCCTTGCTTTTTCCTGTAGGACTAATTGCAGTCGTTAACAGGTTTCCCATACCCATTGAGTCAATCACCCATCTCCTACTACCCTTCTGAGAAAAAGCCCACCCCATCCTCCCACTATATATATAAGGGTCTGGTGCCTTCTGTTTCAGTGTATCTGAAGAAGTGTGCACCCAGAACAAACTTAGTTGGTCTCTAAGGTGCTACTGGACATTTTTTTAATTTTTTAATTTATTTTGTCTGCGTCAGACCAACATGGCTACCTACCTGAATCTACTCTGAGAATTGTAGCTCTGTGAGGGTAATAGGGACCTCTATCAATTCAGCACCCTTAAACTACAGCTCCCAGATTCTTTGGGGGAAGCCACGACTGTTTAAAGTGGCATCATAGTGCCTTATGTATGACATGAATGTGGCCTAACTAGGGATGCCACCTTCCTAGAAAAACATGATTGTCCTGTATTTTGCCTGAGCTGTCCTGTATTTTGCTCAACCAAATTTAGCAACCCTAGGCCCAACTCCCCTTCCTTATCATTCAGGGATGCAATAAGATTCAGGGAGTGAAAGACAAGGATTTGTGTAGTCGCAAATGCTGGTGTTTTACAGCAGGCACTGTGGTTCTAAGATCTTACTGTTTTGTATTTATTTCGAGCAGGGGGTTCTGCTTTCTCTCTAACAATTCTACCTCTGCAAGGCCCATGTAACGAGGCAATACTATCTCTGAAATAATGAGCGAAGGAATGCAGTTCCAATCTCAGGTGAGATTTCACACACTAAAGAACCAGATCAATACAACCAGCAGCAAGCCGCTCAATATCCCCTGAAATATTGCTTCATTTTTCTTCTTATTATAGATGAGTTGTGTTATTATTTTCCCCAAATCAATATTTCACAACCTTTTTTATCCGTTTCTCCATAAATTTTGTGATTACTTTAAACTGGGAATTCCGGTACACTAAATAAGATGCAGTATCTGAAAGGTAGTGAGAGTACCAACATAGTTTCTCCCCTTCTTTTTAACAACTCGGGGACTGTACCAGGGTGAAAGGGGCAGGCTTATCAAAACGTGACCAGAAATATTTTTCACTGAGCAAAGTAGAAACCTGGAATTGGCTCCTGTAAATGCAAATAGCTAAATAATAATAATAAATAATAACAAGAGCTTCAAAAGATTCGGTGTATGGAACACAGAATTGAGATACACGGTACACACGAAATTTAATTCCAAGCAAAATTGGCCTCACCGCTACCTCTGTGCCTGGTCGCAGTTAAAGGGCCAGCATAATTCACTGAAATTGTTTCTTACAAAGCAGATAATTTTGTGCACCTTAGAATGATTTAATTAGCTTCCAGAGCTGTCTCCTGCTAAGTGTTTAAAGTGTCTGCAAATCAGATCATGTTAACTCATCTGCTGCAGTACTCTTAGAGTGTCTTAACAAAAAACTGCCGTCTTTAGGCATTAATGGAAGCTACCCACAGACCCCTTGCAGAGCAAGCAATATAAGTTAATTACCCAGTGATTTGGACAGTACACTGTAACCTATACCAATTGTGTGGTGACTTACCTATTTCTAAACCTTCAGTGCACTTGGCTAGCATAACTGTCTTCTGAAGTTAGGTATTCCTCAAACTGGGCTAGGAGAGCACAGTTTTATAAATTTATTATTTGAGGCATTTATATACTGGTTTTAAGGTTTAACAGCCTTCCAAATAATGACATGACTAGGCTATCACACACACAAAAGGAGGCTGGCTTAAATCAAACATCATGCCCAAACATGTCTTGTGCTAGTCATATATAGGAATCTACACCATGGTTTATGTTTCCAGACACAGAGCAGACAAGCCATGGTTTTGAGCTCCTTGCTGCTTCCGGTTTCCATCTGCTCAGCACTCAAGTTCGTACGATTAATCCCATTTCAATAGTGAAGCAATTTCTCGAGACAGAACAACTTCCTTAATTTGTCAATGGTTTGCAAAGTGAGACAATACATCAAGCCACAGTGAGTACAAACTGTGGTTTGATATTCTGGTGTGGCAGCCTCTTGCAAACCATGCTTTAATTACTATGCTCTGCCGTGACTGTTGGAGGCAATATGCTTCTAAATACAGTTCCAGGCTGCAGCCATTCTAAAGATTCCACGAAAGCTCATACCAGGAACAAACTCAGTTGGTCTCTAAGGTGCTACTAGAAAGAATTTTCGATTTTGTTTTGACTATGGCAGACCAACACGGCTACCCACCTGTAACTTCAAAAATATGTAATGGTTTGGGTATGAGGAAGGACCTGAAGAAGGGGGCAGAAGTATTCTGTATGGTTGTGTTTTTGGGTTGTTGTTGTTGTTGTTGTTTACTTTCTCCATCAATCAACAAGAAAAGCAATTGCACATAAAAATTATAAAAATGGGACACATGTCATTATTTTCATGTGTGAGGTGCTGGGGTTTTCTTGAACTTATCTTGGGGTTTTTGTCTGTTCTTTCATTCTACAAATCATTTCCCCAGCGGTCTGCATTCTGCAGCCTTCCCAGGAAGTCATGCACTCTGCAGCCTTCCCGGGGAAGCCAATACAAGAAAATTCCTTCCATGGGCCTTTTTCAGACTAGAAAATCCATGCAGCTGGGGAGGCTGCAGAGTGCTGGAAAGATGTTTACTAGAAATAAATGAACATACACCATCCTCAACTACCTCACAGCAACAAGGTGAGCTCAAAACCCCAGTAAAATTCTAAAGAAATAATTCAAGTGCCCTCAGAATGCGGCAGAAGAATACAAGGGGGCAAAAATCTTTCAGAAATTCGGAGGGCAACAGCAAAACCAGCAGCACCACATTCTAAGAGCTTTTGGTGCCTATCCCTAGTGCAACTCTCAGATAGACAGACAGACGCTAAAATAAGAGAGGCTGCAGGGCGATGAACTGCTTGGTTCCACATCACTTTCCTGTACTGTCGCTTTAGCCTCTGCCTGCATTTCATTGTAGAAATCAAGCTGTTTTACTATATGGATTCACTTTTCAACCAGGATGCTTGCGTGGAATGAAGCACACCTGAGATTTTTAGTCTCTTATCAAGGGACAGCTTCCAAGCAGCCCCTGCAAATGAACCAGAAAGAGACTGCTGGCAGGCAGCTTCCTTGAGGAGTCATTAGAGAATGCTGCATAAAGAGTACTGCCTTTGTGTATCTGCTCGCCTGCCCTTGAACCTCTGCTTCTCCTTGCTCTGTAAAGTATCCATGAGCTTTCCCCTGAATTCTCGTTATGGGCTGCCTTCATTTATATATGTTAAGGGCATTTACAAAGGGAGCTGACATCGGAGCTAAAGGGTTTCTTTATACAGCACCATAGGATGATCCCTGGGGATCATCCTGTTTCTTGAGCATCAAATAAGCTGTTTTGTTTGCGCTATCAACCCTCAAGAAAGGGCTGAAGTTCTCGGGTTAACTACAAGGCCCAATGAGGGCAAACAGCTTGACTACATAAACTCTGGGGTTATATCACTATAGAATTAAATAAGTAATTGCCAGGATAATCTTGGCAATCATGGGTGGGTTTTTTTAAAAGTATTAAATCAAGTTTACCAGTTGCTGCAGGGGAAAAAAGGGGTGATGTCATGACTCAAGCCTGCTAGGATGCTATCCCATTAATCCTGCAAACCTGTGACAGGATTGGTTTTTAACACCCACTCCTTTTCTGTTTTGTTTGCAAAACAAACAAATTCTGAGTAAATTCTGAGAGCAAAAGCACCTCAAAATAATCCCGTATCTTTTTATAATCAGTAATCGGTATCCACATGTGAACTGCAGGTGCTGGCAACAAGATTTGGCACAAACAGTCCAGCATTTCCTGGTTTGAAAAACATAGGACTTTCTTACACTGTCAAAACACAGTAAACAATAAGATGCAGAGGCACAAACAAAATATGGCTGCAGTACTGTACCTGTAACATTATAATGCATATGACAATGACCATTGTGGTAGTGCCTTAGTATAGATAAGGTGAAGATTACATAGATGCTATCTTAGTTTAATCAAGATAACAGTCTTCTGCAAGTGTCAGTTTGTCCTTAAAGTCTACAATAATTCTTATGGTGATGAAGTTCAGGTGCTATTGGAGTATTTTCCATGGCCAAAAATGGACTGATCAGGGCTAATTCTGGCTCATCTAGTGCTTAATCTGGTATTATGTAGCTAAGAGAATTCAACCCTACACACTTTTATTTAGAAGAAAGTTCCACCTGTACTCAATGACACATTCTTCCAGATACTGTGCAACAGGGTTGCATCTTAGTTAGGAAACCCACAGAAATGGATGCCCAGTTCCAATAAAGAAACTACTGCTTGTTTTTAAAGTTGCAAATCTGCATTCAGACACTGAAGGGCTTGTTTTAGAAATTCTTCTTTAAATTAAAATGCAAGTTATAATTTGACAAGAAGAAAGATGTACATCCAAATATCAAACAGAAGTGTCTCCAGACAATTGTTTCTTCTTGTTCAGTTTCTGTTCCACAAAGATATATGGAGGGTGGGGAGAGGGATTAATAGGTGTTTTTGTATTCTTTAATTAACCCTACATCTGCTGGAAGTCAAGGTTTCCTGGTGGTAACCACCAGTGCAAAATCCAGGTGCAAATGAACAAGCAGTTCAATGTGGCAGCTCCTGATGCCTGGAGGTTAACCATAATTTATGTTCACCGGAAGAAAGTGAAAGATTATGTTGGTTGTGCTGAACTTGTTGATGGGCAAGAGAGACAACAAGGAGTATAACAGAAATATATGGTGTTTTCACACTTCTTTGCTGTTCTACCTTGCTTAAAAAGGGGGGGGGGAGAACTACCTCTGTTTCAGGGGTGGTTTAAGCCTCTATTCAGTTTTGGAAAATATTGTACTTCTGATCTCTTAATCATCAAGAAATACAACAAGGCTTTAAAAAAATAAATTAAAACTGTCCACACAGCAATTGCTGGAAAAAAGCTAGGGCAAAAACAAATCAGCCCATCTCTAGAACAAAAATATCAGAGTGCAAGTGAGAAATGGTGTGATGTCTGAATCATGGTTTGAAAACCAGCAGACATTATTTGAGGAAGGTGTGAACCCCATGGTTTATCCAATTATGATTTGGCATGATGCCTGAATCACCAAACCCTGGTTACACTGACAGGTCTGCCTCCAAAGGTTACTGTAACATCAAGACAGAAAGCACAGATACACAGGGCTGCATCCAATTAAGGTCTATTAAGAGTTGACCCATTAAAATTAATGGTCGTTTAGACACATCCATTAATTTTGATGGGTCTACTTAGAGTAGAACTGACATTTGATGCAAACTATGGTTTTTCCACAACCTAATATCAGCACCACCTCGAAGAAGCTCTCAGTAATTCAAATAAACAGACAAGCCCATAACTATGTAAGCAGGACATGTACATGTCATAGCACTGTGGAGACTTTGGGAGAGATTCAAGGGCTTCCACTATGGGGCTTTCCTCCACTCTCCTCCCCATGCACCCCCCAAAATTGATTTGAGCTAGGTCAGGAGAACCTCCAGAACAGTGCATGGCAGGCTGAAATGCTTGCACTGATGGGCATAGCATGATGTTAAATTCTTTCCTAAAGGTTGCATCCAGCAAATCTGTTCTATTATCGCGAGGCAGAACAGAATTTCCCCTTCCTTTCTTTGTCCCATCTCCCAGATCTGTTGCAAGTGTTCCTGCAACCCTCCAGAGCTGATTGGACACAGGAGGAGGAGGAGGAGGAGGAGGAGGAGGAGGAGGAGGAGGAGTTTGGATTTGATATCCCGCTTTATCACTACCCGAAGGAGTCTCAAAGCGGCTAACATTCTCTCTCCTTTCTCTTCCTCTCCTTCCTCTTCTCTCTCCTTTCTCTTCCTCCCCCACAACAAACACTCTGTGAGGTGAGTGGGGCTGAGAGACTTCAAAGAAGTATGACCAGCCCAAGGTCACCCAGCAGCTGCATGTGGAGGAGCGGAGACACGAAACTGGTTCACCAGATTATGAATCTACCACTCTTAACCACTACACCACACTGGCTCTCAGAAGTGCATGGGGAGAGGTGAGAGAGGGAAAATTTTGTTGGGCAAGCAGAAGTCCTTGTATTACAACACTGAATGGTATCTAAACTTGATTGGAATAGTTGTAATATATATTTGGCTGTTTTAATGCCAGCACTATAGTACTTTGGCTTTAAGGGTTGAGTGATCTAAAGCAGTGGTGTTTGTTCAGAAAACCTACTCCCCTCATAGGATCACTTTCTGATAACCATATTTCCACCCTAAATTGGACATGAAAATGAACTCTCACATGCCAACTTGTGTTGCATTGATTTTACCATCTACTGATCACAGAAATGCTACCTTTTTAAAACTGGGAATCATTAATGTATGGTAATCATGAATACATCTTCTCTAAGCAGTATGCAAATTATTGTACTGTATTTGCAGGTCCAAATTAAAATAAACTTACTAGAAAATCCCATTGAAATCCCAGAACAAACTTCGGAAGTGGACAAGATTATTATTTTTTCATCATTTCACATGTTAAACTTTTGCTTATACCACATGCTGTTCAGACCTCAAAATGCAGCATCAATACATGACTCACTTAAAACAACAAAGCTTGTTTCAGTGGAAATCCCTTGAGAATCAGGCCACGTTTTAAAAAACTGGGTAACAATACACCAGCAGCTGTTGTAAAATAACAATAGAATATAAAATCCTAGTAAGGCCAATCAAACAGAGCAAAGTTTGGAAGCAAGGGTGTGAAAATGAGAGCATATGGGTAAGGATAAAGGAAAGGATTTGCAAGATAAATTTCAGTGACCCTGCGGGTTAATTTATTGTTGAAGCTGCAAAGCAAAAAAAGGGGGGAGTTATTGGCTATGAAGGTCAGATAACTGGTTATGCCACATTAAATAGGTTAGAAGATCCAGAAGTCCATGGAATTGCATGAAAATTGCCAGAAAGCCATATAAAGTCTGGTTTACCCCTTTATCGTTAATACTCTCCTAATCCTTTAGTGCAAATTTATAGTTTAGAAATGGCAACACATCTTAAAGATTAAAGGTATGTGACAAACAGTTCATGTCCCCAAATAATCAAATCACATAGCTTAGACTGGGCTCTTATCATCCTTCCCCCTCCCCCACCTTATGATTTCATAGGTAGAAAATACTTTATATCCCCTATTACATAAATGATGAATTGGACCATTGGTTATGGGCTGTTATTTGCTTGGCTGTAGTCAATATGTTTTCTTTGGCAGGGATTTCAAAGATTTATGTCTCTTCTGGATTTATCACTTATTCACTTAGTGCAGACAGGGAAAAGTCAAGATTGTAAGGCCTTAGGCACATCTAGACTTTATAATATTGGGGAGGAGGACATTGTTGCTTTAAATAGTCTGAGGACCCTGTGCTACATAAGGCTTTGTTGGGTAACCAGGCGGCGTGGAGAGAAAAAGATCATATTTATTGGGAAGTGTAAAGTATGCAAAATAATATATTTCATTGACTATAAATTTTAATGTGACTGTAGCTGTAATTGCATTAATTTTGCAGACACGGTATTATGTACAGATTTTAGCTCTACTGTACTACATTGTAAAAAGTTACATGAAATGAGTTACATGTTTCTGCCTTCAGGTTTACCATGTTTGGGTTCCACATGATGACTGTTTCCCTAACTTGGCTGCAGTGATTTCATAGATGTATTGTCCCTCATGCTTTTCGATGTTTCCATGAAACAGCTGAATGAGATCATCCTGGATTTTGGAACTGGGAGTTATCAATATGCCAATAACCCCATCTAGCAATATCTCTCCTTTGCATCAGATTCAAATGAGGTAGTAGATATGCTGAAGCAATATTTGGACTTGATTACATGATAGTCAAGAATCTGAAGCACCATCCCTACAAGACGTTGGGTAGGGCTCGGTGATGTTAGGTTTCCAACACCACAATGTATCACCAGCCAAACATCGCAACCTGGTGATACACCACGATGTTGGGAAAAGCTGCATTGGCCCCAGCCTGGGAGATGAGGCACTTTCACCCTAGCGCATTGTGGACAGAGACAACACAGCTTGTTTGCGCTGCTCAGCGGGAAGGCTCCCACCTCCCAAGTGAGTGAGCCCCAAGGTTTGATATAAACCACAGAGAAGCCAACAGAAGATGCAGGGAAGAGGAAGTTATGGGTGGTAAGTGGTGACAACGACCTACCAGCACAGTGACACAGCCTGATCTGTAAAAGACTGATGTCTAAGGACAGTCTCACAATAGTCTTTCAAAAGTTTCAACAGAAGACATCTCAAAAGTAAAGTCTTCTGTTGAAACTTTTGAAAGACTGTAAGAGACTGAGGCTGCAATCCTATACTCACCTACCTGGGAGCAAACCTACTGTGCTTAAATAGTCCTTACTTTTAAATAGACATATATAGGATTGCACGTGAACAGAGAAGGAGGAGGAGAATCTCAGGAATGTTTGGGAACATTTAAGTAGTGTTTAGATCACAGTGTGCTGTTCTTTTCTTTTTGGCTTCTCTACTTGTATCACAAAGAGCAAAAATTCCCCAATTATTTTAAAAGTGGTTACATGGAACTGGAGTACATCATCTGATTAGCAGACTTTATGCTGTTAAGAGTCATTTGTTTGCCTTTAATCCTTGGTAGAACTTTGAAAATCGACAGCAATCTTACAGTTTTTAATGTGTAAATCTACGCAGTGTAATTTATTCTAATTGCTTCGCTTATGTTTATTTGATGCACAACAGGAGCAACAGAACAAAAGATGGAGAAGCCCTGCCTTCAACATTACCTCCTTGACTGCATGGCCTCATCCTCTTATACCATTCAATAACAAAGAACATATAAAAGAATATATTAAAAAAAACCTCCACCAAATATTTACTGACCTCTGACATGATGTATCCTGTTTCTTATCCTTGGGGATGAGAGTTTGAGACTTTAGTATTCTATTTCCTAGTAAGAAATATTTCCCCTTGTTCCAGTGAAACTGACTCCTTGTCCCCAAACTAATCTACTACTAAAGTTGTTATTTACTATTCAAACCTCAATAAAGAAAAAGAAAGTGGGCGGCCGTAGCACATAGCACTGTGGAGCAGAGGCAGTGAGTTGTTGGAAGGGGAATGAATGAGAACACACCAGCAGATCCGATCTGGTGCTCCTATCAGGGTACTTGCATTGCACAGCTCTTTCTGCTGGTATGCAGCAGTGACTCTCATGCCAGCAGGTCAGGGAAATCTGCAACCCCACTACACCATCCACTACTGGTGTGTGGAAGACTGTGGAGCTGATGAGGCTGTGTGCTACAGTTACTCCACTTAAACTAAGTTTCCATGATGCTCTCTGGTCAAACATTGGAATATGGATTAACCAAAGGAAGGAGCCAAGCGTTTTGGTAGTATGATACAAGACTAATGACTGTCAGTGTGTCTTTTATTACTACTTAATCTAATCAACAAGCAATGCTTTTACAGTGGTACCTCTGGTTACGAACTTAATTCATTCTGGAGGTCCGTTCTTAACCTGAAACTGTTATAAACCTAAGGTATCACTTTAGCTAATGGGGCCTCATGCTGCTGTCATGCTGCCAGCGCGTGTTTTCTGTTCTCATCCTGAGGTAAAGTTCTTAACCCGAGGTACTACTTCCGGGTTAGCGGAGTCTGTAACCTGAAGTGTTTGTAACCCGAGGTACCACTGTACTACCTTTCCTTTTTTAAAAGAAGCCCAACATTTTATTGATTGTATGTATTAGGAGGATCAAGAAACCAGAAATGGTTTCAAGAAAATGGGAAACTTTTTCATGAACAAAATTCAGAATGTCAGAATTCGGTCCCGGGGGGGGGGGGGATGTTCACAGTGTGGACTAGAACACAGAGAACTCTTCACATCCACACCCCGGTGGCTTTTATCCAGAATGTAGTACTGCATTTTGGTGTTTTGTAATTCCAATCAGTGAAAAGGATTGGCTTCGTAATCTTTTGAAAGAGTGAAGGACTATGGAGATCAGAAGACTGATACACAGAAACCTTTGCTTCACCCAGGATGCTATTTACAGAAGATAAGAAAGTGGCAGGAAAAAAGCAACATTCAATTCTTTTTCGAGGTGAGGTACCGTTCTATTTGGAACAAATGAACACTCATGCAATGAATTTTTCTATATTCCACAGTAACT
Source organism: Lacerta agilis (assembly GCF_009819535.1). Taxonomy (NCBI): domain Eukaryota; kingdom Metazoa; phylum Chordata; class Lepidosauria; order Squamata; family Lacertidae; genus Lacerta; species Lacerta agilis. The sequence continues at coordinate 63,616,456 of NC_046313.1, forward strand.
TGAAGTGTCTTGCTTAATATCTCCTCAGTATATTTTTGTTTTAGAATAGGATCGTCAATGTACCATAGAGTCTTATTTTAATGCCAGAAGCTACTGAAAGAATTTATCGCATTTAAATGAGTATGTTAAGCTTCGTGAATCATATATTGTACAAGGTCTAGCAACCATGTACTGAGGGACTGCCAGGTAGTTTAGGATGACCCCAGCCCAGCATTGCAGTCTCCGGAGAGCAGCAAAAACTGGAGAGTTGTCCACCCAAAAATAAATTGATATGCATACCATTTTGGTCACATGTTGTGCAGGCTTATACCAAGTGCCTAGATCAATCCTAATTTGCTGAATGGAATTGAAAGCTGACACATGTAGGAGGTGATTCATGCTATTTTAAAAATCTCCAACAGTTGGAAATATTTTAAAGAATTTTTAATATAATTGAATTGAATAATTGCATTGTAAGCTCTTTAGAGTTTAAATAAAAGGGCGGGATATTTAAATGCAAATATACATACATACTTAGGTATGCATTCAGTGGAGGTTTCAGCCAAACCCAAAATTAAGCCAAACAAATGGATTTGATTGGAAGTTGGCTCTGCTGACAGACAGCATTTGTGCCCAATGACATTAGCCCTATTCCCAGCCGTCCCTAGATGGGACTGGCTCACACCCAGTCATTCAGATTCCAAGGCGCACCATCTTGCATTTCCTTCAGTAAAGACAGCCTGACATAGGCATTTCTGTCAGCTCTAGTTGAAAACAGTTTTACTTCTCTTCAGCGACTTTTGTGACAGGCAAAATCCATGCAGAAAAGCAATTCCTGTCAGGAGGTTTCACGAGTCTGTTTGTAACATAAACATCCTTCTGAAGTGCTTCCAAGGAAGGGGTGTGTGTGTGTGTGTGTGTGTGTGTGTGTTCTATCACACTGTAAACCTTACGGGGAATTTAATGTAAAAAAGAGATAGACTAACATTACATTTTATACAATTATGTGAAATTTAAATACGTTGTTGCTTTGTGCTAAGGCTGGCCCCTTTTAAGAGTTCACTGAAAAACAGGCACTGCTGAACACTGAAAGTATCTGAGTTCTTTTTTTCTATATTTAAATCTTTTTAACATCCAAATGTGAATTGTTTTGTTTTGCAAGAGACTGCCTGTGAAATGACAGAGGTAGAGTGGGTGGGATCAAGGAACTGTTTTCCTCTCTTAATGAAGCTCAGAATGTACATCTTACAAAAATAATAATAATAAAAAAATTAAGACATAACATTTCTCCTTGCATCGAGGATCTTGCTTCATAGATGCAACATGCAATTCACAGATCAAATTTCTAAGTTGTTGGCAGTTAAACGAAGGGGAGGGGAAAAATAACTTAAAATTAATGGGCCACTAGGCTTTTTTTCCCTGAGAATTTAAGCACTTAACAGTTAAAAAAAAAAGTTTACAGCCAGGTGGCTTGAGGGGATATTTTGTTGAACACTGATTAAAAATAATTTCTTCTAAATGAGACCTAACCACAAAATGGGGCCATTAATGGATAGGGCATTTTCACCAGAGAGGAAAGTACGCCTGAATGGCTTTTGCGCTGCCCACAACCCCCAATTCTCTTTCCTCTTTTCTTTCCTCCTCTGTCCTCTTTTCTCATTCTCAATCTCAGGGTAAATAAACACCAAGTGATGCCTCACTGTTTTCAGCCAAAAACAGAGGCCAAACTCCTCTGAGAAAACATTTGGCCTCTGTGGTTTTGTAAAATGTTCCAGAACACTGAATTCACCGACAAACACTGTGGAAAAACTCCCACCGACTGGAACGCTGCTGTGGAATGTTGCAGGATCAGAACTTCCAATTGGTCCATTTCCTGTAGGCCCATAATGAGACTTTAAAAAAAAAGTGGGGGGGGGGATAAACTATGTGAGAGTTAAAAGAAGTTCTCATGGGAAAAATGAATGGCAAGAAATTCTCGCTTTAAAAGAAACAGCTAATCTGCTAGTTTGATTATTCTTCAAAATTTACAATGAACTAATAATCCTAATTAAAACCACTTGGCCTAGTTCTGTAAAGCATCATGGCTTTTTCTATGCTTCGTTTGTACACACCACAGTCTATTATTTCTCCCCCCCTTCTACTGATCACTAACAAAGTGCTGACTTTGTCAGGGCGGCTGAGCTAATTTTGTGAACTCAGTGTGAAACCATAGCTAAACAAAATTGTAGTAATTTTCCTTAATTTGTAATAGTGATTGGAGTGCAAACGAAATTTTCCTCTTGGGTCAATCCTATAATTTTCAATTAACTTAAACTATTCAGCAGGTTTGCTCCAATTCTGCATTTTGTTTAAAAGGCTGGGAGGCATTTCTGAAGGTGAGACTGGTGGGTGTATAAATGTATAACTCCCTCTCCCTTTTAATTTTTTTTGTACCCAAATAGTCATCTGCTTGTGGATTCTTAAATCCTCTAGACTGCACTAAATTCCTTCTTTGTTCTGTATAAAATAGAGTACACTGTGCAACGAAAACGAAAGGCACCACTACCACCACCCCATTTATTTATTTATTTGAAGTGGATTCTAAAAAGACAAGAGGCACACAAGCCTGCAAAAGTTAGCCCTTGCAATAAATGGATACAGGCAGCCAAGTATGCGGAGAGCTGTAATACAAGTCCTGAGACACAAGAGAGTTTCAACTGCAGGCCAGCGTCTAACCTGGGAAGCCCATTTAAAAGGTATTTTGAACAAAGACAGGGCTAGGTAGCAAGAAGAAGGCCATAGCAGTATAGAAGGAAAATGAAGGCTGATAGCTAAAGGCATCTGGAGCAGGGCCAGGGAGCCACAAGCAAAGCCCTGATATTGCCCAGCCATAGGCTCATGCCTGACCCAGATGCATTTCTAGCCTGGCGAGCTATAACGTGATGCCTAAGAGATGGAGTTAAGGGTTGCCATCTTCAAGCATTGCTGCTTTACAATCTGCACTCAATCCATTGTGTTTGGGTCAGAGAGCCTTAATTAGTTTCCACATTTAACCACGTGCTGTGCAAAGAAGTACTGTTCTGTTCTGAGTCTTCCAACATTCAGCTTCGTTCGATGTCTATGAGTGTTAGTGCTAGGAGACAGGAAGAAAAACTTTCCCCTAGCCACTTTCTGCATGCCACGCTCAGTTTCATAAACTTCTATCACGTCACCTTTCAACCACCTTTTCTCCGAACTAAAAAGTTCAAAACATTGAAACCATTCCTCACAGGGGAGCTGCTTCATCTCCTTAAACATTTTGGTTGCCGTTTTCTCAATCTTTTCCAACTCTACGATATTTTTAAAGTGAGGCAACCAGAACGCTGCATTCCAAACTTGGTTGCACCAAAGCCTATTGCAGTAACATTCCGTCTAAAAGCAGCAATTTCAGCAAAGATGGATGAAACACATCTTTTCCCATTCTGTCAAAAATTAAAGCAGCCTTACCTGTGTAGATGAATCTTCCAGGTGTGCCCTTACAGAACTGCTTGGACTTGTAGGACAATGTAACTTCTACCACACCTGGGATGTGTCGGGGTGGTGTCTGAACTCTGATTGCATGAGGCGTAATAAGCTAGGAGGGAAAAAAATAAGTAAGGAGGAAATCAGTGAGATGCAAAATAGTTCTTTAATAACACATTCTTCTCAGATCACATAAACAAAGGTTTGGAACGTGTAATTAACCTGTCAGTGTTTGAATGCATTTTTGAAGTAACCAGTATAAAAGCCAATGACAGCAATATTTGCAAATGTTCATCTTCCCAGTCATAATAATATTAGCTCTGTTTTCATACATGGCAGGCATTTGCTTCTGGGTATGAAAATTGTTTGTGACACATTGCAACATTGTGACACATTGCACGTTGAATGCAGTCAACTTGCAGTTTCTATATATCCATGCATCTCAAGGAAAATAATAATAATTCAGGGCCTAGCATATGCCAGCTTCCGTAGCATATTATTGAAAATTAACAGTAAATTCCCAAGTTCAAAAATGTAGTATGTACCTCATATGAAAAGAGAATAATCCAGTCAAAGTAAATTTGGTTTGTGCCTCACTGACATATCTATGTGAGAGTGAGGGCGCACTCAGACATGGGGATTGTTATGTTAGTTTTCCTAATTACAATGCTAGTGTTTCTATCCTGGATTCTAACTTTTTTTTATACAGTGTTACATGTTGTGTCAGGGACGTAGCAAGGGGGGGCGTAGGGGGCGGACCGCCCCACGTTCCATAATGGAGGGGATGACAAATTATCAAGGAACAATTACTGCCCTACTAGGGCGGTTCATAAAAAAAACTTTTAAAATGCCTGCTCCAAAGGTCTTATCTTACTATACTAGGGATTATAGAGCTATATATGAAATTTCATGCATATCGGTTAATATCTTGACCCCCCTCCACCAAAATAACTGTTTACTTGGCTGTTTTCCTATGTCGTGAAGGCTGAAATTTCAGTTTAGTGGAGCACTTACTGTTCCCAACCCTAACCCTGTGGAATTAGACTTTAATTTTGAGATGTTTTCAGGAGGTAATTTAATTATTGTTTGATTTTTATACCAATGTTATGTATCTGATGTTAGCCACCCTGAGCCCGACTTCGGCCGGGGAGGGCGGGATATAAATAAAAGTTTATTATTATTATTATTATTATTATTATTATTATTATTATTATTATTACTTGTTATTATTCCTTTGTAAGAAAATATGAAATAACATGAAACCATTTTGCAGGGGGGGGATCAATGGGGGGGTGACAAGACATTTTCCACACCGGGTACCACCTGGCCTTCCTACGCCTCTGTGTTGTGTTATAGGACTGTGGCTTTTTGATCAATATACCTCCATGCCATGCTAAATTTTAAATGTTGAGAAAGAACTGTATGCTAGAATAAGACTCCAGATTTCACCATGCCAAATTACAATACAGAACTCCCATGATTTTCCAGGTTAACAGGGCTGCAAACATATTTTTTTCTGAAAGCAAAAAGCATGCAGATGATCACTAAACCTCTGCTAGATTCCACTAGTTTTCCAGAAGTGACTTTTACATTGTGCTGTGGTTTAAACCACTGAGCTTCTTGGGCTTTCTGATCAGAAGGTTGGCAGTTTGAATACCCGTGACGGGGTGAGCTTCCGTTGCTTGGTCCCAGCTCCTGCCAACCTAGCAGATCGAAAGCACGCCAGTGCAAGTAGATAAATAGGTACTGCTGCAGCAGCAACATAAATGGCATTTCCATGCGCTCTGGTTTCCATCACGGTGTTCTGTTGTGCCAGAAGTGGTTTAGTTATGCTGGCCACATGACCAGGAAAGCTGTCTGTGAACAAATGGTGGCTCCCTCGGCCTGAAAGCGAGATGAGTGCCAGAACCCAATTGTCGCCTTTGACTGGACTTAGCCATCCAGGGGTCCTTTACACACACACACACACACACACACACGAAATTATGACTCTTCCAATCATTCATCTCTTGGGTAAATTGCATGCATAATAAAAACACAGCAATGGGGAAAATGAAATGAAGACAGAACAAACTTAACTAAAAAGAGGAAAGTTTCAAAGAGGGTTTGGCCATGGAGAGAGGTAATGACAGAGTAGCAAAACAAAGGCTTTGTATAAACAGGTTCATAGGTCAATCCCTGGTATCTTGAGCTATAGTACATCAGGCCTGGCAGTCCACTGTCTGAGATCTTGGGGAGTCACTGTTCATCAGATATGGAACCTGATAGACAGGCCCGTCTTAGAGGGATCTGCCGCCCTGGCGCAGCGATCCCTCGGTGCCCCCAGCCTGCCGCCTCTCCGTCCGCCTCCCTCCCGCGCTGGCCGCCCCTCGGGAGGGGGGGTGGGCGAGCGGGGGATGAGAGGCGTGGCGTTGGAGCGGGCGCCCGCGCTCCGGCGGGCGGAGGATGAGGGGCGGGCGGACGGGCGCTCGCGCACCGGCGGGAGGGCGGGCTGCAAGCCGGCGGGGGGGGGGGCGGGCTGCAAGCCGGTCGCCCTCGCCTCCCAGAGCCCCAGCTGGAGTGCTGGAAGGTCGTGCAAAGCCCCTCGCCGCTTCAGTGCTCCAGCTGGGGCTCCGGGAGGTGAGGGCGGGCGGCTTACAGCCCGCCCGCCCGCCGGCGCGCGAGTGCCTGCCTGCCCATGGGGGCGGGGGCGGGTTGGGGAGGGGGAGCCCGGTATGCCGGCGGGCTCACAGGGGCGCCCCTGGGGTGCCCTGCGCCCTGGCGCGCCGCGCCACCGGCCTCTATGGATGAGACGGCTCTGCTGATAGACCAGTGGTCTGACTCAGTATAAGATAGCATCACCTCTGCCCAAATTCATTCTCATTTTACAGTGCGGCATATATTAGGATGTGCAAATCCAGAGGTGAAGCAGGATGTCTTAAGATATTTTGGGTTTGTCAGAGATACAGCCACATCTCTAAGAGGTGGGCAAAAGTCAAAGCGGGCTCCTTAGAAGCACTTTGTGACCCTTTGGCAATCCAGGCACTAAAAATTAATAAATCTGCAGGCAGGCGTTTGCTGAAAGTAAAAGCAATGTTTCCAAGCTTACCGTAACAACAGCAGCAGTTGGTGGGGTGGCAAGAAGACAGCACAGAATTGTGCTCCTGAATTCCTAGGGAGCATTGTTGCTGCTTCCCAAAGGAAACAGAGGTGAAGCATGGGGAGCTCAGCCTAGCGTAGGTGCAGCGGCAGCACAGTGGATTGGCTCTGCCACTGCACCTCCACCAAGCTGAGCTCTCTGCACGTTGCCATTCCCCCCTCTCATAAGCAGCAGCAAAGCTCACTGTTTGGAAGCCACACCACGCTGCCTGTGTTGCCCCACCAGTCACTGCTGCCTAACATCATAATGCCAGGGCGGGATGATGACGGACGGGAAAGCAATCACCAGAGTGGTGAGAGGGCACAGAGGACGAGCTGTGCTGTTACTGACAGCTTCATCTCATAATCAGAGGGAATGGTTTTACTAGTTCTCTCCAATCCCAGTGCTTTGAGGGAGGGAACAGCTTTGCAAGAGCCAAACTTTAAGCGTAAGATGCCAAGATGAAGAGAGGGGAGGCAGAGTTCCTTCATGACTGACAGCTTTAAATTGTAATCAGAGAGAATGATTTCACCCAGGGAAAACAAATCTTTCAGTTCTTCCCACTCCAAAATCAAATCTAAAGGTTCCCAGAACAAAAACACCTGGGCTTATTTGTCTGCCATTCTTACCCAGGAGCAACTCTCTCATGTCTGCAATTTTCAGACCAATTGCCCATAAAACACCAGGGAAGATGAAGTGATTCCTTTTTTACCCGCTTCCAACTGTAATGGCTCCCTTTGCAGGGGAAACAAAAAGTACAGCTATCCTTTTGCATTTTTGTGTGATTCTTGCCCTCAGAAGAAGTGACCCTGCCTGCAAATGTCATCCAATTGTAGCCCCCCCCCCTTTTTAAAGCGAGACATTATTCCTTTTTGGAAAGAAAACAAGCAGACTTGGACCCCTGAACTGAACTGGGCAGCCTACAAATTGGTTCCAGCCAAATCAGGCTGTTTTATGAAGCACTGGGGGGGGGGGGGGCGTTCAAATGAAATCTTGTGAACAGTGAAACCCCCTCGTGTGTGCGCGTGTAAATATGTATATGTGTGTATATGCGTCTGTGTGTGTGCAAATTAATATCTCTGCAACTTCCATATGTCTGTCCCCATTTTAATTCTCTTTCAACATCATTTCATCCGTTTCCCAATAAAAACATGTTGGTTCCCATGAAGAAACTGACATATTTATGGTACATTGTTGCATAGTGTTAAGGTTGAAAAGAGTTCAGCAGATTTGCTGGAAGGTTCTTTACGATCACGCCCCCTCATTCTCTTCTAAGTAAATATGTTAAACAAAAACTAAAGTTTTAAAAGCACACAATCAAATATATGCTTTTGTCCAGTCATTCTGGGCACAAACTTTCTATCAAACTGTTGACATTTGGTTCATTTTGCACTGCAGGTTACAGAAAGGGGTAAATCTGAAAACCTCTCTCCCCCCCCCCTTCTACTTCCTGTGTTGAAATTTTGAATGGATTGTTATAAATCATATACACCTCCCCGCCCCCAGCAATGCTTCAGGAATGCATGTGTAATAGTAGCCATTAATGATGCAGGTGTATCAATAGGCTAAGTCACAGCCCAGAGATTTAAACTGCTATAGGAACCCCAAATCCTGAGACATAACCCCTAGGTACTAGTTCTCTCTTTTTTTTTAATGTCACAAATCCTTAAGCACTTAAGTTTGTGCTACATTATTTCACTGTATCAAATGTGATGCAATGGAACATTTATCTGCTCTAAGCAGCCTATCACTATTTTGTCAACATTCAAATATCTCCCTGTATAGTTTTTCTGTACACTCTAACATAATTGCGGTTGCCTGCTGTGGCTAGACTATCTTCCCGCCCATTACAGGACCATTTACTACTAACTGCTCCATGGATACAAATCCAGGACAGAGAAAAAAGGCAGGTGAAGTCAAAACCTGGCACTTACTCCAGGTAGACTAATTCTTTTTACTATTTTTTAAGGATGTGGTGTTTAATACTGTATATGCATTCCATTCTGTAAAGTTGTGAGCAACTACGAGGACTTAGTCAGAAAAACAGAATATAAATCTATTTAAGAAAATAAAGAGAGTTACTTAGACATAAAAGAAATGAGAATATGGAACAAGGTTCGAATCAAGCACAACAGCACCTCTCCCTTCTGGGATTTTTAAGTAAACTTAAAACTTTTTAAAGATGTTATGCTTGTCATCTGTTTCATATGAATCCTCTTAAATCAGTTGGAACATGAACCGTATTACAGGGCTTAAGAATAGCAGGACGTATGTTGCTGCTATCATTTTAAGATCCCAAAGTATATTGGTCATTGCATCAGTAACAAGTTCTTAATCTACTCCAGTTATTTTTATATTGTATACTGTAACTGCATCCTATGGAGCTGTTGTTGATATTGCTTTTAAAATGTTGTCAGTTCTAGATAATTTGTCCTGAATGACAAAAGTACTGACAGCTTGTTAGAAATTCATTTGAGTTACTGTGCAAAAGTGAAATGTACCAACAGCCGCATTGTTCTGTTGGTTGAAATTAGTGTCTTTAACACCCACACCAGCAGTGTGCTATGCAATACGTGTAATGCAGAGAAGTACAGCAATTGCCCCACAGTTATTAAATTCCTTTCCTGGAGTCTTGCCAAATACTAACGGAGCCTCTTTCAGACACACTATGAGACCTCTTCATTTTGGCTGGCTTTTGGCTTCAAGATTTAAGCTCTCAATTGGGCCAAGGCTTTATGTCTTATTTGGTCTGACATTATCAGGATTTTTCTGTGTACTTTTATTATTTTAACCGTTCCCTATTTCTGCGGATGGGGAAGGCTTGTGCTTTAAATATAATCCATAAATAAAAGAATGAATGCATGAACATAAGTAATTTCAGCAGCTGGAACCACCAGGAAGAAGAAACTTATCAACATAAATGAAAAAAGGTATGTACTTTCAAAGCACATGGTTATGTCTTCTGCTTCCAGTTCTGCAGGACAATTAGCACAGGTCTTAATGTTTAAAACCAAAACAGATTAAAGATTTTACCTTTTCATGACATTTGTAAACAGCCATATGCCTATCTCCCTTTACATTCTTATTCTTAACATTTATACCCCACCTTTCTTCCACTGAATTCTAAGAGACAGTCTCCCATCAAGGCACGGATAAAACCCAGATTTGTTTCACTTTAGCAAGGTTACCGACTGCATTATGTTTCGTCAGACCATGCCCTGGAACCACTTCTTACAATTCCCCAAATTTCTGGAGCCCATAATATGAGAGAGGCAGCACAATGGCACTAAGGTCAGAAGTACCCAAATTCAAAGATCGCTTTATCACTGACAATTTATGTGGTCTTAGACCCTAATCTGCAACATGAAAAGAACTAGAGGCCTACAGCAAATGTTTAGACTGTCCATTTCCAACATATACAACTCTTCCATTCCAGCTACCTAATCAGCACCCTAACGGAGAACGTCTCTTTGGGCTACTTTGGATATAATTATTCCGGCTTCAAAAACTTTATGCATGCTCTCAATTTCACTAATGTCTCTCTCCCCAACAACAAGACTTTTACCCTGTCTTGCCACTTCAAAAGTGCCAAAACGAGCTAATAATACCAGAAATAGTTTTAAAACAAATCACTAAAATACATGTATATAGCTAACAAAATTTAAACAGAGAAAGGGTGACAGATAAAAAAGAAGAAGCTATGCTTTCGTGCTCTTAATCACAAAGGGATAGTGTCTCTGCAGTCCTCATCTTACAAGAGAGAGTCAACATTTTCTAAGGTTTAATCAAGGCTGCCAAATAATCTGGTCTTGGAACTCAAATTATTTGCTTGTTTATGCCATTGTATATACAATTGCTGTTTGTGTATGAACGACATAATTCAAATGAATAACCTGTTCCTCTTTAAAAAAAAAAGTCAAAGAATTTAAAAAATAATTTTCATTATGGCAGTTGAAGATTAATTGAAAGCCCTGGCCTGAAGTATCTGTATTTCTGCACACAATTAATGTGACAAATTATGTTCCGATGTACTTCCCTGAGTGAGAAAGGCTGTAATTATGTTATGAGAGCCTATAACTGAAATGTATGTTTAAATAATAAATACGTGTTTCCAAAATCATTTTAAATCTACATATTTAACATGCATCTCAATCCTCAAAGTGCTGTGCTAGCAAAAGTCCTATTTTCTTCAATGGCACATACACCAGTGCAGAGTCTCAATAAATGACTTGATAATCAGCTTCCATTTCATGCCTATAAATACTGCAATTACAAAGCTTGAATACATGCAAAATACATTAAAATTACAATATTTGCACTGCAAATTGCTTGTGCTGTGTGCCTTACAGTAGCAAGACTATTTCAGAATGAACACTTGAGCTCATGTCCCTTGTTTCTCAAAATGCACATGTAAAATATTAATTTAGATCTAAAGGGGGAGATCTAAATAAAGGTGCTTTTTTAAAATTTATCTCCCACAGTTAACTGTATTGGATCAATTCTATTTCAGAGTGCAATGTAAACTGGATGAAACTGATTCTTAGCCCTTAAAAATGCTTTACCCCCATGCCAATATTTTCAATGTAGAAATATGGAAGGGAAGTATAAAAGAAATTAATCTTTTAAATGAAAGTTCCATACCTCTGAAGAAAGAAACAGATTATTTGTTTTGTTTGTGGGGAGAGCTCCTGAATGACCACATTTAAAGGAAAAGATGCAGAATGGTTCAACTTTGCACAGGGGACAAGGCACCTAAGATGTGGCTCACATTGAAATACGTGCATTCCACATATTTCACATATGCATTCCACGGCAATGGCACCTTGGGAGAATCTCACATTGAAATATGTGCATTCCACATATTCCACATGTGCATTCCACAGCAATGGCACCTTGGGAGAATCTTGATTATTTAAGCATCATGGTGAAGCATTTCTTGCAGCTAATGGCACAGCTGCCAGGGCCTTATTGGTCAATCAAGTTTCCATGAAGACAAATAAAGATGAAGTTCACATCTTTATTGGTACCTACTGTAAAATGATCAGTCATACTTTTCAAGAACCAAAGAGCAAAGTGCAAAACTGCTATGGCAACCATAAAAATCAAAGAAACGTTGTGTTCTGGGCTAGACCTTAAGTAACATATGATCAAATGCTTATTCATTTGAGAGCCGGCTCAAACATACAGGCACTCACATGTTGCAATCATCACTTGGAAAGGTACCACTTCAGAATGGGATGTATGAATATAAGAGGCCTTATATACTGAGTTGCATCATTGGTTCATCCTGCCCAGTGCTATCTACTGTGACTGGAAGTGGCGCCCAGTGTCTTAAGCATAAATCATTCCCTGCACTAATACTTGAGACACTTCTTAACAGGAGATTCTGGGGAATTAGCCTAGGATGCTTTTCATGCAAAGGATACGCTCTACTGCAGAGCTATGGCTTCTCCCCTAAGTGCATGTCATACGTTTCATTGTGATTTTATATATGCTGGAAACTGCCCAGAGTGACTGGGGAAACCCAGCCAGATGGACGGGGTTTAAATAATAAAGTTGGTTTTGTTGTTGTTACTATTAATCCACCTTTTCATCTTCACGTAGTTTCTCCATTCACATTGAATTCTCCTTTGTCACAGCAAACAGGTGAATCCATCAATTTCACTTTCAATTTCTTACTTTTCCAATCTTAAACCCAGTACTCCACATTTCCACATCATTTTGCAATTTTTTAAAGAAATGCATCATGAACATTCCTCGGCATTTTAGTGATTTTCTCCTAATATTCACATTTGTGTGCAGTTTTGCAATAGATACACATTTCAGCAAAGGAATGTCCACCAAAACAATGCATTTTTGTTACGTTATCTTAACTGACAAATGCATTTTAATGCACACTCTACCCAATGTATACACTTTTTATACATCACTTGGCTGAAGAACTGCATCGCAAAACTCAAAGATGTGCAAATTTTGAAAGATGCTTGTTTTGATTCTCAGATTGTTGTTGTTTTTTAAAATGCTAATTAGTTACGTTCACCTTTAAATCCAAACTGAATCCTCCTCATTCCTAGAACAGCTTTGCTACACTCTCCTACCATTTGAAGCTTGACAATTTTTTTCAAGTCTCAATATGTGTATGTGTTGGGGATGTTCTTCTAATAATTTGTTGGCACATGAAGATCTCCCACATCAGAGATGATTGTAGATCAGAAGCCTTTTCCTTACTAGTTCTCCAGATGTGGAAGATCTTGACATAAGAGGCACTCAAACAAATGATCTATTATATCACAGGAGCACCTACACTTTTTGATTGCCTCTAGAGCTGCCATTTTCAAATCACTTTTTGTGAAGTAGTCCCACTATAGTCCAACAACTGCTATTGGATTAAGTGATTTCAACAGCTGTGTCACCACTGACATGGCCACATATTTACACCAGTTGATAAAAGGGAATAAATTGATGGGAAATAGAAAAGGAAGGAAAATGTCAACAAATGAGTGGAGAAAATGATTAACTAAGACATGGATATTGCATCACGAAGAATATAAAGTCTGTGGCCTCATTCACACACCATGCTAAGCTCAACCATGTTTTAGCACAAACATACAGGATCTTGAAGAGATCTACTTTGCTCCTCCCCAGTTTTCCAGCTGCCGCGTTGAGCTTAGCCATAGTTTAATAAGTCATAAGGATGGCTTAGTAAGTCATCTGGAATATGGTTTGGTTCTCTTGGACAAACAACAAGCAATAAATCATAGGACCAACTTTGGCTATGGTTCATGACTAGTCTGGGGAGAGCTAAACCATAAGCCAGGGTTCAGATGACACACTAAATCAAGCTATGGCCTAGCATAGCACAATGCAACAGAGGAATGACCAGGGAGCAGCAAAAAAATTTTTAGTTCCTCTCTTGGGGCCTACATACTTGCACGTTCACACTAAACCATGGTTTGCCATAACGTGTTGTGCAAAGCAGTGCCTGGTTAAAAAAGAAAAAGAATTACCGGTATAATTAAGGGCTGGATTATTTTATTCATGTTCAGGTAAATTAGGGTTTATTCATGTTCAGGTAAATTAGGGTTAATTTTTTTGGGGGGGGAATTGTGATGTAGATTATTATATTTTAGAATGTCAACAGACTAGAACTGATAATGTAAACAAGGACAGTGGCATTATATTTGTGCCAAGGGTTGCTCCAGTGCTTTTATATAAAATGGGAGGAATAAGAAAATCTTCCTCATTGTTACCGCAATAGAACAGGGCCTAAAAGAAAGAAAGCTGGCTATAAACTAGACAAAGTTACTGGATATTAATGCGCAGACAACACCTACCTCACTCCAGACCAGCATGGTGCCGAATATGACCTGTAACCCATCAAAGAAATTGTCTCCTATGATGATGACAGTAGCACCTCCTGTTGTCCATCCTTCACTTGGACTGATGGCTTTGATACATGGTGTAGCTGCTTCCCAACACACATGAAAAAGAAGCATTCGGCTGTTAGAACAAGATTTTAATGATAGAAGACTTGAGAGGGGGAAGGGGAGGGAAAGCTTTGATTTTCTTTCTCCTATACTAAGATGCAGGTTCCAGAGAGAGAGAGATCTCTCTACTTTGTGTGTGAGAGATCCCAAACCAGATCTTTGAAAAGGGAATGTTTGCCATTAAAATTTTATATTGTTTCCATTGTTTCTCTTGAGAAGATAATCGTGTTTGGCAGGCCATAGAAAGAAAATAGCAGCATTGCTGGCTGAAGCCTGACTAGAGAATAGAGCACATTTTTGTAACACTGAATTCAGATCTCCACAAAACTTGGGCTGTCTTTGAGTTCCATTATAACAAAGCTCAAATTTTATTTGGAGAACTTACTGTGTCTAGAGTGTTCCTTGTGTCATGGAACCATTTTATCCAATTAATAAGTTTTATAAAATTATTTTGGAATTTTGTTAGCATGATATTGCACAACCAATATGGTGTCACCTGCAAAATTCACATTTGTGAAAGAATTAGATGCTTTAAAATGTTCCATTATTTTAATACCATGAAAGAAAGCAGCAGTGCTACATTTATCATAGGTTACCTATGCCTGTATTTCTCCCCATTGTTATAAAAACAACATGCCCTGTGAGTCCATAGTTGTATGTAGCTGATCGATCTTTTAAGGGAAGTAATTCTATGGGGAGAATTTTTTAATGGGCAGAAGAGTCCATTGCAAATTCCACCTAAGTTTACTAGCCTTAGCACAGTGGACTTGCCCAATCCTTGCTCCAATGGTCAAACTGACTAGCAGGAACAGCCTCCCATGATATATCCTCTACAATTCTTTGCACCAAGCTATGAGGCTGTGGGTGGGTCCACAAGTGGAGGCTGGGAGTGGGCAACTGACCATCACTTTTTTAAAGGTCTTGCAAAAAGGCTTGAAAGAATGCATCTAAAGAGAGATGAGCCCAGAGGCTATTGACAAATTAGAGTTCCCTTCAGTTTGGTCTTTTTAATCTTGTTCACTGACTGAGCAGATTCCATTGCTTTCCTTGAATCCCAAAATTGGGGGAGATTCACAAGACTTGGTCCTTTGGTGGTGGGCTAACTCAGTGACTGCACAGTTTTGATGTGCCAAGACTTGGAAAAGATTCATGGGTTTGATCCTTTTGAGGTGGATTTAGAACTATGCAGCTCCTGTGTGAAAATAGCCTTTAAAAGGGGCGGGGGGGTAAACAATTTGTCTATTGAATTGAGTTGACAGAAGTATTTGCCGGGTCGGAAGTTCCTATCACAAAGTGAAAACTGAAGGCTGTGAAAATGTGGCACATTCCTAATTATCAAACCCTTCACCTCATGCGTGAACCTTAGAATAAGAAAATAATAAGAAAATATCGGGGGGGGGGGGATTGTGTCAATTTATTTCAAGGGGACTTTGCACACACACTTTTTTTGTGTAATGCAAGAAAGAAGGGACACTAGTCCCTAGTCTTCCTTCTGGGAAATCTGGTCTTACTGCCTGCTCAAGAAGGGGAGTGAAGAACGGAAAGAAGCCCTTTCCATCCATTACACAGCATCAAGCTTTGCACCTCAAAAAATGAGCTAACAAAAGGAATCTTACAACACTACAGTCAACACTCAGCTAACTTTGATATGTCTGCGTTGGACTTGCATTTCACTCATAAAGCCATTCATGCATTAAAAACTCCAGAAAGCTTCTCACTTTTTTTTTAAATAGCTCAACTCATGGTGCTGGGATTACAGCTAATAAAAGCAGTTTAAAAATATCGTCCCACACCCTCCAAGGAATCAAATGCTCTGATTAAATCAGAGCATGAATAAAATTAAAATTGCTTCCCAATTACACACTTCCTGATGGTACATGCACACACCCCACCACATAAGCAAACTTCAACCAATATTCCACAAGTCTCGGCGGGAGGGGGATATTTTCTAGAAATTTACAAATAATTCATAGTTCAATGAGCACAATGAAGCCCACCATTCTCTCCCTTTCTCCTTGACGAGGAGATGATTAGCAGCAGTAGGAAAGGAGGTATGTTGACTGTTTCCCTCCTTTTTAACAAAAAGGAAGGCATGGATGTAAAAATAAGGTTGACAGGTTCCAGGGTTTTACCTGGAAGTTTCAGGTTTTTAGTCTCTTCTCACATCTGCAGGAGAAGTGAGATATCAGGATTAGATCTGGTTTAACCTCCACTGCATGTCCATTAGTCTCCATGCCAGGCACAGCCAGGCCTTCTCCTGACCCACCAAGTGCCATCATCACCCCCCACTTTTATTAGCCCTCATTAAACCCATTACTAAGACACCAATTCAGCACTTTTAACTCCTTGTCCCTGGAGGAATAAAACCTTCCAGTTGCCTCCATCTTTTTGTTGACAGTGAAGAACTCCAAATGCTATCATGGCAGGCTGCATTATCAACAAGATAATCTATCCATTCACTCTTCAGTCCATGGTGGGCTAGTATCTTCAGGGATATTTTACAATTTTAAGTATCACCCTGAAATTTTATCCCCTGTATCCAAAACAAACCGGTGTCTTCCTTCTTCAATGCAAGCAGGCAACTGATTGGGGGTGAGGGGTGGGATTCTGCATGAAAATAGAGAAGCCTCCTTCCTACCCTCTCTCAGGGCCACTTATTAACAAGGTTGATGCTGACCAATAAGACAATGCAATAGATAAACGGAGGTGGGAAGAAGCTAGAAATCAATGAAAGCAAAACTTGATACAAAAGACATGGTTTTTAACAATGGGTATGAAAATTATATATTTGGTATTGAACTGGGAAAACAGTCAGCAAATTCTGTATTAAAATAGTAGAATAGGAAGCCCAGATGTCTCAAACTGGAAGAAGCTGCAGGGTTTCTTGGAAACCAGGATAACGACAGGCAAACTTTCCTCTTTTGCATCCCAATTCACATGGCCATTTAGGGCAAAACTAGATATGCAGCTATACTTTGTAATAAAATAAAATCTAATCTGCATCTCAGTGAAGTTGGATAATATGTTATGTAATAACATAAAGCTGTGTTTGTAGAGGACAGCCTTTCAACAAAAAGAAAAATGCTTAGCGAAAAGACTTCTTATCAGCCACTGTTGCAAAAGAGGAATTGTTTGGACACATTGTCCACAGAAGATTGTTTAGGAAACCTTTCCCAAGGGCTTGGTGTTAACTGGGACATCTTTGAAAAAGACTTGATGGTCAAAATGGATCTATAACCAGTTGTTCGGTAGTTTTATGATTCATTGTCCTATTTTTGTTCTTTGAAGGGCTCTTTGAAGCATTTGTGGGCCTTATTCTTGACTGTGTCTAAGCCTTTCCTCTTCACTTTTGCAGTGGCCCCAACAAAAATGACCTCCCAGCTGCTACTCACATAACCAATGAAGGTTTTCCTTCTTTTGCACACTGCAGCTTCAGGGAGGACGGGGCAGGGGGGAGGGCACAGCAAGAGGGAAACCTACGATCCCACTGAGGGCCCTCCTGCAGCTGCTGTTAAATGTGCAAATTAACTGCATTCAGATAATTAACACCATGTCTAATTTGACCCTAGTTACCATTTTTGACATGGTTATTGGTCTTGGGATAGCAGCTCGAAGCATCCTGATTCTACACACCATCTAGAGCAGCTGTTCATAACCCCTTCCGTATGCAGCCTATGGGTCCACATTTACTTGGTATCAGTTTATTTTCAAATGATTTTTGAACCTTAGGTCCTTGGTGGCCATTGGTTTTGTGCATTTTAGCTGCAAGTTTGTCTATTTTCTAACCATTACTTGAGACATCCAAGCAAATATGAAAAAGCTTTTGATACCCACCCTATACTTGTGAACCACAAGTTGGGGGAAATGCTGATCTAGAGGAGACCCTAGAGGACTCTCTCTTCTCAGATATATTTATTTATTTATTATATTTATCGGCAGCTCTGCAACACAATGTTCTTTGAGCGGTGAACAAATAAGGCAACAGCTTAACAAGATCATAGGATCCAATCAAATAAATACTAAAAGCCAATAACCTAGACAGTGCAGAGCAACTCTAAACTTTCACACTGACAGAAAAGTGAAAGAGCAATCTTTTAAGCAGAGATGGTTCTACCGTTTGGCAGACTGAGGCAGGCGGCTCAGTCAGTAGGTGCTGGGGGCAGCCAGGGCAGCCCCTGCACCCAGCTGCTCTTCCTGAGCTCCCAGCTATTCCCTCCTGATGAAAATCAGAGCTGTGTGCCACAAGGCCTATTATACAACTCCTATATATACACTCCAAAGTTACCAGTGGCTGAATCTCCATTGGTGCTAGCCAGCAAAAACTCTTAAAGCAGGGTATTTTGGGAGGGGGTAAGGTGGGGACAAAACTGAGCTATCCAAGGATCCACTGGGTTTTTAAGTCAGTCTAGCTACTGGCAAGTTGTTTGTTTGTTTGTTTGTTTGTTTGTTTGTTTGTTTGTTTGTTTGTTATTGCTGCTGCAACTGCTACCATTAATTTATTATTGACCTTCTAAACCAGGGGTCAGCAAACTTTTTCAGCAGGGGGCCGATCCACTGTCCCTCAGACCTTGTGGGGGGCCGGACTATATTTTGGGGGGAAAAAATGAACAAATTCCTATGCCCCACAAATAACCCAGAGATGCATTTTAAATAAAAGGACACATTCTACTCATATAAAAAGAAGCTGATTCCCGGTCCGTCCGTGGGTCGGATTTAGAAAGTGATTGGGCCGCATCCGGCCCCGGGGCCTTAGTTTGGGGAGCCCTGTTCTAAACCATAGGTAGGCAAACTAAGGCCCGGGGGCCGGATCCGGCCCAATCGCCTTCTAAATCCGGCCCGCGGACGGTCCAGGAATCAGTGTTTTTTTACATCAGTGGAATGTATCCTTTTATTTAAAATGTATCTTTGGGTTATTTGTGGGGCCTGCCTGGTGTTTTTACATAAGTAGAATGTGTGCTTTTATTTAAAATGTGTCTTTGGGTTATTTATGGGGCATAGGAATTCCTTCATTTTTATTTTATTTTTCTAAATATAGTCCTGCCCCCCCACAAGGTCTGAGGGACAGTGGACCAGCCCCCTGCTGAAAAAGTTTGCTGACCCCTGTTCTAAACACCCATCTCAAGGCAATCTACACATAAAATAATTTAAAAAACACAAAAGCAACCAACACATCGAAAACAAGATTTAAACCCTAGCAAGTGGGCATTTGTAATCAAAACCCATTTATCCACCTGGGGAAGCCTGTTGGAACAAAAATGTCTTCCAACTCTTTCAAGAAAGTGCAGATTATGGGCACCTGTCATATCCCAACAGGAATGATACTCCACTGATGTGGAAGCAATCTCTCTCTCTCTCTCTCTCTTTGTGTGTGTATTTTCAGGGGTTGGGTAGGGCTGATCCAGTTCTGTTTGCTGCACCAGCCTGGAATTGGCACAGTAAAAACTGCAGACTTTTAATGTCCCCCTCTCTCACTGGCAACAGTGTTGGGGCTCCAGATCCAGCAGTTTTGCAACAGCTGTTCTAAGCCTTGTTGCTGCCTGCCTGGGATTAGGACTGCACCGTTACTCACAGTTCACAAATCAACTGATGAAGTAAAATAGCATCTGTAAGAGTGGAACTATTTATCACACACGAGATCAACAGAAGCAAAAGCAAATAACACCATCTTTTTCCTATAGAATGCCGACTAGGTTTCCCCTATGCTTCTGAATACAGAGCATTCCATACCATGTAAAGTATGTGAAGAGACAAAAAAAAGTTGTTGTTGTTGTTACTACTACTACAGTGTTGTGCTTGTGGTTTGGTTTTCTCTCGTTTCTCCAACCACTAAAGGTAGAGGGGAATTTCCTCCCTTCAAATGGTGACAATAAAATGATTACCCGGGCCTCAGTTTAGCATAATGGTTCAGAAATGCTCATAGCATATTGCAGACTTAAAGTGGAAATTATTAGGTAGCTGTTCTTTGTTATAATAATGATCACTCCACAAATAAAAGCTCTTCTCCCAAAGGTACTGCAAGGCACAAAATGCTAATTCTGAAGATTATGTGCTCGCTTTTATTAAATATTACTATGCCCTGTTCTGTTTGAGGGCTTCACTGCTCTGATTGTTTTATGAGTGCCATGTTAATGTCATCCCCATCTCGCTAGCAGCAGGCACACATTTTAGCTTTTGCAGGAGAATTGATCAAAGGCCACGTGCTGTGGGAATTGCTGAGAAAACACGGACAAGCGGTAAAAATCTAACTGATTAATTGGTTTAAATTTCATTTCAGGGTGTTGAACTTTGGCTTGGGACTCTAATACTACACTAAGAGTCAGGGCCTAATTACCAGATTTCCAATTTGCCTCAGCACAATGGCGCAGACAGAGGAAAATGAATACTAAAAATAATTATAATGGGGAGGGGGGAACCTTTTCTGCTCTGTACTTATTTAATAGCGCTAATGCTCTGTGTGGGCAAACAGTTTTACTGGGGAAGCCTCCAGCAGCGCCTGCTGGGCCACCAGGGTATCTAATGACACAAATAAATTAAGAAGCTAGTGGCAGCATCAAAGATTCTGATTTGCCAGATCGAAGGGACAGTGTTGCAGATGCCCGCCAACATGCAGTGGTCCCATTACCCCCATTCATTAGTAGCTAGAATTCATATAAGCAATGTGCCTGGCTTCCACTCTCAAAGAGAAACAATCTATTACATTGATAAAACACACATACACACAGGGAGCGGAAAACTGTGCTTACTTTGGAGTTTATGGGTGGGCCTTGAGAATAAGGGTTAATTGAACTCAGAAGTTCAGGCTTACTGAGGCGAATTAGTGCCATGTACAGCTATCAGCAAGGTCCTGCCGCTGGTCTTGTAATCTATTTGTGCTGTGATTAATACACAGTCCGTGCTGGTCTCAGGAAGAAAGACCCAACCCCTAGCCCTCTTCTCTAATATTCATCATGAAACATTGGCTTAGCTTCCATATTCCATAGGAGGAGGCTCCAGCAACAATGGACGTCATCAAAATTGAGCTATGAGCATATATTCCATTTGATAACGTCTGAAAAGGGCAAATCCAATCTAACTGCACAGAATCAGTTCAACGAATGAAAGCAAGACATAGCCAAGAAGCAACATCTTTAAAATGTAAAGCAACCATTACGGGACAGACAAACAATTCTGATTAAATAAATTTGGACTGGATTTAAAATGGTCCTAGGGGAAAATATTTGTCCAAAGATCTTCAAGCAAACCAATTAACAGACTACATCAAACAGTCCTTAGAGCAATGGAAATGGAAATTCACAATCAGGTTAGCTCTCTGTACAACTGGGCCTTGGGGCTTAATACAGCCCATAGTCAATACAGTATTGAGTCTACAGTGATTATCCTTGAGAACGGTGGCTAGATGCTATGGCAGTAGAACCAAGGGCTCACTCACACCGTTTTGAAGATCAAGTTGTGCAATTTGGCATATGCGGCTAACAACGTTGCATAGGAATTGTGCTCCCAGAGACATAAGAAACACTATCTCTTGTTGCCTACCCACCCACCCATTCCTACTACACTCACAAAATCCCTTCAAAATAAAGTTCATGCAACTAGGTCCCTGTCCACTGTGCAAGAACAACGGTTCACATCTCACAGGAACAAAAAGACAGCATATTCCAGTAATGCTAAATAAGCACGAGGGCTGCACTTTCAGCAAAACACTAAACACTTTGATAGGTCAAAACAAATACATAAAACAAAGCTGTTTTAAATCAAATCAAGTCATTGGTCCATCAAGATTAATACTACAGTGGTACCGTACCTCGGTTTACGAACTTAATCCGTTCCAGAAGTCCGTTCTTAAACTGAAACTGTTCTTAAACTGAGGCACGCTTTCCCTAATGAGGCCTCCCACCGCCAGTGCCCTTCCACCGTTCGGCTTCCATTCGTAGACCGAGGTAAAGTTCTCAAACTGGGGCACTACTTCCGGTTTTGAGGAGTTTGTAAGCCAAATCGTTCGTAAACAGGACTGTTCTTAAACTGAGGTATACCACTGTATATACCCTAACTGTCAGCAACTTTCTAGGACTCCTGGTATTGCCTAGTTGTAGCCCTGGGATTCTTCCTCTAAATCTCCCAGAATGTGTAACTCTCATTGAAAATAATTGTGATTTATATATACATCATCACCATGATGGTGATTGGGGGAGAAATCTGATTTAATTTAAATCAAATTTAAATTTGAGTCTATCACATTCCAAAACAATATGTGAATCAAAACGCAGCTATCCTTTTAAATTCATACTTATCCAAATTTAGCAATGTAGTTCTCCAACAAAACAATGTTTACAAAAATCCATATATTAGGGCAAATCACTTGCAAAAGTGTGCACATTAGTCAAAATGGCATATAAAAATGTGTTTATTAGGAGAAATTTATACTGAAATGGTGATGAATTTCTGTGGGGGGGTGTTTCCCCCAGGTGGTTCACCGAGGTCACCTTTATCTTTGCTTCATTTTCCAGTTGCCACTGCAGTCATTGCTAATATTGTATTCATTTGAAAAACTACTCCTAATGAATCAAGTAAGTAGAATGCTGCTTAGATGTAAAATATGACATTTTAGAGAAACGTACCTCAAAGTGGTAAAAAAAATTCTAAATAGTGTGAAAATAAATTATATGGCTTTACTGTAGAACTTTATTTGCCCATTTATGATCGTCAATTTAACTGCCAAGTATTTTTTTATTTAAGTTCTGTATTTGTCAACAGCACATGGGGGGAAACTGTTTTGTGTCATCCCCTAGCTAAGTGCTTAAATAAATACGTATTGATTTTGTTTTCGTCTTCAGCCAGTCACTATGCCTAGAAGAAACAAGGGCAGAGATTTCGTTACACTGCTTTTGCTTGACACTTACTGAGGCACAGAGTATCATTTGCTGTATTTTGAGGAGGGTATGCTATGTGCAGATACCATGGGAGCCTAAAATGGTGTGTAGGACTGGCTGTTGATTGATGCTGGAGACCACATGTCCTTGCAGACAAACAGGGGTGAAGTGTGCGGCTGCCCTTATGTCCTGCAAGAGATGTTGCACTAGATGGGCCTGAGCAAGCAGGAATTTTCTTATGTTCTGGTGGTGAACTTCCAGCTGGCTGGCCGGGGGTTTGGCTGGCTGCTTGTTTTCATTTAGTCTAGCAGAAGACCCTTCAATAATTCTGAAACATTTTTGGGGGTGGGGAAAGAAGAGACAGCAAGCTCAAATTCGTTTCATCCTGAAGTTACAGATTGTGGAAGACCTTGGGCTCAGCTCCCCTCTTAACCCAGTTCCAACACAAATTATCCTTTTGTGGCAAACAGGGATGGGAATCGGATGTTCTTGTTGTTGTTGAGCTACAGTTCCCCTCCTGGTGGACACAGAAGTCCACCTATATCTGGAGGACCACAAGCTTTCTATCTCTGCTTAAAGGAATGTGAGGAGGGGACTGGTTTCAGAGGAGGCACATCCTAGAAGCAAAGTTCTTTCCTTTCCCTCGTTCTGAGGGTTCCAAAATGGATTTTTTTCCTATCGCCCACACAGCTAAAAGTTGGTTACATATATACTCCAAGGAATCCCAATTACCAGACTTCTGAAAATGGGAAAGTTGTGTACTTCTCCCTCTTAAAAAGAAAAAGCAAACTCAAAGGGTTGCATTTAACACATCAGTGCAAAGTTCCATTTCTTCCCCACCAACCCACCCACAAAAAGGTATGCTCTAGAAGACACACAACCTTCTGGAGCAGATTTTGAGGGGACAGAGGAGGGAGTTCTGATGTGCACACAGAAATCTCTTACATGAGCAGAGCCACACTTCAATCAGTATCCTCAAATAATTAAGGTCTTTCTGCATTCTTGTATACCAACTGTCAACTTTGTGGAAAATGCAGAAAGACCTTAATTATTTGAGGATACTGATTGAAGAATGTGAGAACATGTTTTTACCAGAGGTGTGCCAAAATGGGACTTTAAACTTCATTTATTTATTTATTTTACTTTCATATGTGGTTGAAAAGTACCTCCATTTTTCAGGATGCCTTCACGTGCCTCTTCAACAATTTGTCCTTTCTACTCCACCCCTCAAAGCCCAGAGCATTAAAAGGAACTGTGAAAAAGCCCTCACTGAGTTGAAGACCCCCAGGAGCCTGTCCCTGAGGCACAGATCAGGGAAACTCATCACACTGGAAAGCAAAACAGCTTGTGTAATGCAGGAGCTTCTGAAGTTCCCCAACCTGCCTGAACTAAAATGTAAGCAGACACCCTTTATATACTCTCTGTAAGCTTAGAAAAGCCCAGGGAGCATATGAAGATTTAATGACCAAACCTTTGTTTGCTTTGATTGCAGAATACACTCACTTCACACACACACTTTGTTGTTGTTGTTTATTAGTCTTAGTCATGTTTGACTCTCCATGACCCCATGAACCAGAGCATGCCCTGGAAACTCTCACTTTCTTCTCAAAGCTTCTCCTTTTTATGTCCATTGAGTTTTCTTGGCAAAATACTGGAGTGGTTTGCCAGTTCCTTCTCCAGGTGGATCACATTTAGTCTAAACTCTTGGCTATGACCTGTCTGTCATGGGTGGCCCTGCACAGCATAGCTCATAGCTTCTTGGAGTTATTCAAGACCCTTCGCCACGGGAAGGCAGTGATCCACACATGCACACATGTCTCTTAGCATTTCTCCATTGGGTTAGCCACCTAATATGCAATACAGTGATGGGACGTGGGTGGCACTGTGGGTTAAACCACAGAGACTAGGGCTTGCTGATCAGAAGGTCAGTGGTTCAAATCCCTGCGATGGGGTGAGCTCCCGTTGCTCAGTCCCAGCTCCTGCCCACGTAGCAGTTCAAAAGCACATAAAAGTACAAGTAGATAAATGGGTACCGCTCTGGCGGGAAGGTGTTTCCATGCACTGCTCTGGTTCGCCAGAAGCGGCTTAGTCATGCTGGCCACATGACCTGGAAGCTGTACACCGGCTCCCTCGGCCAATAAAGCGAGATGAGCGCCGCAACCCCAGAGTCGTCCATGACTGGACCTAATGGTCAGGGGTCCTTTTACCTTTACCTATGCAATACAGTACTATGCATTGCTTTTCTTCTAGAAATTGGTACAGTAAGTGCCATACTTTTAACTAGTGCTTTTCTTCTAGAAAAAAACTGCTGGTACTATGTACTCTTGAGTACTTGCAGAAAAACAACAACACTGGTCCTATGCATGTATTCAGAAGATCCACTGAAATTGGTTATATTTACTCCCAGGTATTACAGCCTAACTGATCTAAATACTAATGTGGTGTTAATATATACTTCACTTATCTTCTTGAGAAACCATATCTTCTTGATGCATTTCCCCTCAAACCAGCTTCCATCTGATTTGAAAATGTAAGCCACATTCACTTTAGTTAAGCTGAGGTGTGTCCATTTGAGATGGCTGCTGTGCACATACAGATGGCAGCTTCCAGGAATAGGGGAAGAGGGAGAGTTGCAGCCATGGGGAATCCAAACAGGTAATGTGCATTGGACAAAGACATTCCCACCCCCCACTCCCTCTGGTGTGGACAGCAACGTGAAAAGGAGACTGGAAACGCAGTAGGGGGAAACGAACTCACTGCACTTTCAGCTGCTAATGTGTACATAGCCCAATATGGACTATAATTCTGCAGAGCAATTAAAAGGCGAACTTTGCGCTACTTGTTCCCTACCAGTTCTACTAGAGTCAATGGAACCACTGCAGAAGAGGAAAACTTTTAATGGATTTCCTATTATTATGCTAGTAATTATGCTTAAATTACTGTTTTAAATTATGCCCATTACTTATAAAGACAAGACCTAGGGAGAAATCCTCACAGGGGGTCTAGGTTATGGGGAGAGGGGGACTGTGAACTGTTGGTGAAAAGGAGGAAGAAAAGCAAGAGAAGTGGAAGGCAAGAGAGGCAAAAGGAAATACAGCTTAAATGCCCAATAAAGCATTTTGCTGCAAGTCTGTAATTTAATTGTTTAATTGTTTACTGAGCTGGGGCAAAGACAGCGAGTGCTTGAGCACTATGGGGGATCCAAAGCCTTTGTCTGTAGACAGATGATTACTGGGATCAGAGATGTGGAGACCACTTGGTTCCACTGTAGAAAAGCCTCAGTGGAATCTGCCAGAATGTCTGGACAGGATCCAGAATGCAGGAGGCCTTTCCTGGACTGTGAAACAGAGGCTGCAACAGCTATTTGCCCCCATCGTCAGAGGCAGAAATGCTTCTGAATGCCAGATGCTGGAAACTATCGGAGGAAAGTGCTCTTGTGCCCAGGTCCTGCTTGTGGGTTTACTACGGTGATGTGGTTGGCCACTGTTAGTCCAATAGGATGCTGGACTAGAAGGGCCATTGGCAAGACCCACCAGGCTCTCCTTATGGACATGAGGATGGGATTTATTGACCTGCACAATTTGCACAAACACTTTCAGCATGTGCAGTCTTAGTGATGGAGACATGCACTTGGTCACATTACTTCAATAAAATCTATTGGGGGAGGGATGCCATGCCACTGCTTTTGAAAATGACTTAAAACCAGTCTACTTATTTTAAATCAGGAATGAGGAAACCTGGTCGTTCAGATGTTGTTGGACTAAAGCTCTGACCATCTGGGACTGATGGGATTTTGAATTCAACAGCATCTGGATGGCCAGATGTACCCCGTTCCCTATATTAAATGGATTTAAAACACCTCTGGGATGCTACATAGATGAAAAGTCACTTGACCCAAGTCAGAGCTCTTTGTGAAACTGAGGCAGGCAGGCAGCAGCCATGACAGCTTCCTACAACAACTGAAGATCCAAACCCGGGGGAAGCCCTGGAAGAAGAGAAAACCCTTAGCACAGGGAAAGCCATGGGGAAATAGGAAATTGTCTATCCAGATGCCTGACTGCTACTGCCATACCTGCTTGTTGCTTCAAAAACACATCTGGCCTGTCCAAGGCTGGAAGATGGAAATTGGGCCTATTCCACTGGGGGGGAAATGGCACCCCACCCTACCCTACCCTGAGAACCTCGGGTTTTGACCTCATTTACAGTAACTCTATTCATTTCATGGTAATGATTGATAACAGATTGTAATTATTTAAAGTATGAATGTACTAATTCAAGCTTGTTAGTAAATTGTTTACGCAGTTATAAATATGGTGAATAGACCGCAGGCTAAATTGAATGTGGCCTAATTTCAAATGAAACTATCCCACTTCCTCCCTCGCCCCACACTGTGTGTTGTGTTAGGCATGTTTTCAAAATCATGCTAATGAAATTACATCAGCTGCACAGAGGTTTTGCATCAGCACTGCAGGTAGAACTGAAACGGAAGTCTATAGGCTAGAACTCCCAACGTTAGACAAGTGTAAAATGGCCAATAAATAAAATGGTATAAATAAGGAATCATTAATTATTAATTCAGTTGATTGCCACGCTTGTTGTAATCAAGAAATCTACTTGCTCTCATACCGTGACAACATTTATCAATTCTCCTGTGGAAATCACTTTTGGATAAATTCTGCTTTTTTGGACACTGCAGGAAGACAGTAGTCAAATTAAAGGAACCCTTAAAAAATATAAGGAACAACAGACTGTAATTTGGTTTCTACAAATAAAAATTCACGGCGTCCTTGTGCTCTTATTCTTGTTTTGATTTCTTTTCTTTAAAAAAGAGGATATCATTTAATGCAATTTTCCAGAGCCTGGGAATCATAAAGTCAAACATGAACAAGTCTACTGGAAAATCTGTGACGTTAATCTTGGCCTACGTTGTATTTTTAACAAGCACTGAATTTGTGTGTTGGATAATCCAGATGGCCATAGAGGAATCATCTTGATAGGATTAAACCTTTGTGGTGAACTCTGCTCCATCTGTTCTCAGAGGTTTGCCTCTGCCTGTCGGAATATAAATTTGCAGCCTCTGTGTGTCTTGCAGCATAAGTAACAGTGGCGGTTTGCAAATACACACACACACACACACATGTATGCACGCACACACACAAACCCTTGAGCACTTATTAGTAATGTGCAATAAAGGTAGCTTGGAGTTTACTGCCAAAGAAACATATTGGATTTATTATTCATCTGAAGAACAAAGTGTGCAGTACCTAAATTTGAACAAAAAAAGGATGTTTGTTGTTGTTCAGGGACTTGTTCAATTCATTAAACCATAATACTACCATAAATTCACAGATGAAGGTATGACTGCACATGAAGCAGGGAGACGCTTAATCTTTGAAAACTATTATACGTTGCTAGAATGCAGGATACAGTTTTGCTTTGACACGCTGACTGTTAAATATTCTAAATCTGTAAAACCCAAATGGCAATGGTTGCAGTTATTTCTGGGGAAAGATGATTGGAATAACACAGAAAAGGAACCTGGGTCTGTACTTTCTGGTTCTGTCATGAGCTATCTATTGACACCGCTGGCTTCTTGCACTGATGGCTGCTGCCTTCCATATGCAGCAAGGACAGATGTTCTAGTGCTGTGCCAAAATCTGTCCTCCAATGCAAAATAAAGCTTCCGTTTCTCCTGCCTCTTCCACAGGGCGCTTTGGAGTTTCTGAAGAATTCTGGTGTGATTTCCAGTGAAGTCATCCTGTTAGCACAAGGGCTTCCACCTGCGCAATGTGACTTTGTATTTGCCCCCACAAGGGGCTGGAGCAGACTGGGGGGGGGGAGGCACAGGAAGAGGAGAGGGAGAGGAAGTCCCATTGCACAGGCAGAAGTCCCTGCGCTAATGGGGTGACTCCATTGTATACAACCCTAGGCATAGAGAAAGTCGAGCTTTCTGTGTTGCTTTTATGGTTGCGGGTGGCTATTCTTCCCATTAAACATTTTTTCCATCACTCTGCAGCCTCCCTGGTTGCTTGCACTTCCTAATTTAGAAAAAAAAAATGAGTTAAGAGTTACCCCATGATGTCTTGCCCTGAGCTATGTGAAGTAAAGGAAGACGGGGAGGCTGCCTACCAAACATCAGAGATCCGGGCACCCACTTGTTTTGGTTTTAAAGGAAGCATTCTCTGCATTCATTTCTTTTAAAGTAAGAAAAACTCTTCACTTTTTAAAAAAAGAAATAAAGCTGTGAGGTCCACAGCAAGACCCCTTCTCATGCTTACAGAAAAGCCCAGCTGATGACATCAGGGTGTGGGCACTGAGAAAGTCTGCAGAATTACTGGAATTATAAAATGAAAGAAAAGGCACCCACAAACACAGCTTGACCACCCTGAAAGGAAGGCAGCTGCAACAAAAACCATGTACCTTACCTATGAGAATTTTAATACGCAAACACAAAACTTCCCTTTGATAATTTTCAAATAAAATTTACTTTCCAAGTAACTGATGGTTAATAGTGTGCAGGAGGAAATGTGGGGGAAATTTTCATCACAGTAGTAATATATTCAATATCCACAATGATTTAAACAAACCCTTGAAAGGCTTTGAGCCAATGCAGAGACATACTATGGTGGAATGTCACATAATTCCAGAATCTGTTCCCAAAGAGGTATGTAGGAGATCTGACTATTCTTTAAAATAATAGTCCTGGTTTGCAATTTCAGTGCAGCCTTGATATTATAGGTGATATTTCTGAAAGTTTATACAGTAGAGCCACAACTTGCACACATTGAACTTGCGCACATTCAGCTTTATGCGCTGGGCAGCTTAAAAAATATATTAATGGGGGTGGAAAGTGGAAGGAGGGGGACTTTGGCAATCCCACATGCCATTGCAACCAACTTTGGCTTTATTTACTATTCCTGGAACATCACCCCCACCTAAATTGCAGGTCTGGTGTAAAAGGTTTAAGGCAAATGAAACATTATTTCATAGCCTGTTCTAATACTTAGTATCTATTTCAGAGTCTATCCCAGAACTTAGTGAATACAGGAAATGTTAATGCACAAGTCCAAGGAGAGGATAACTTTAGTTTAGCTTTAGTTCATTAAAAAATGGTGTACTGTATTGGAACCAGTGTGGCATATCAGACAGAGTGCTAGACAAGGACCTGGGAGACCAGTGTTCAAATCTCCACTCAGTTATGAAGCGCACTTGGTAAACTTGGGCCCAGCTGCTCACGCTCAGCCTCACAAACCTCACGGGGTTGCTGTATGAATAAAATAGGGGAAAGAAGATCTATGTATGCCACCCTGAGCTCACTGGAGGAAAGGTGGGGTATAAATGTAATAAACAAACAAATACTGTAAATAAGTCCTGTGTGAAACTTAACTGATAAAATAAATATATATGGCTTTAATGCATCATATGACTGAACCAAATACCCAATAGTCAGATGTATCCTTGATCCTATTTTGGTCAGACCCTGGGAATTACATGGGAACATAGGAACATGCCTTAATAGACCACAGGTTCATCTAGCACAGTACTTTCTACACTGACTGGCAGCAGATCTCCAGGGTTTCAGAAAGAGATCTCTCCAAGACGTACTGGGGATTAGGGTTACCAGATGTCCCCGTTTCCCGGGGACAGTCCCCAGATTTGCAAATCTGTCCCCGGACAAATACCATCCCCGGAATGTCCCGGATTTCACTAAATGTCCCCGGGAAACGTGATACCCTGCTCCCCTGGAGTAATATGCAGCTGGAGGGGTGGGAAGATAGTTTTTACACAGGCAGAGGTGGGGGGGGGGGTATAGAGAGTGTGAAATAAGGGCTTTGCACCTTGCCCGGCAGAGAAACTATGCGCCTTGCGCCCCTCCTGGGCTTCAGCGTGCTGCCCGCCCGTAGCTGCTTCCAACTACACCCCCCAGGTTTTTCTCCTCCTCCAGACTTCTCAAGACAGCAAAACAGCTGATGTATAGATGTAATTAGGGATATTAAAGCATGATTTTTTTTAAAAAAAAAAGTATCCCTGGATTCATTGAAAAAAATCTGGTTACTATACTGGGGATTGAACCTGGAACCTTCTGCATGCAAATCAGATGCTCTGCGGCTCAGCTAGAGCTTAGGAACAGGAAAAAAATGTTCAAAACTTGCAGTATAGACTGCAATAGACTGGCCCGGGGCGGATCTACTATGAAATTAATGAAGCTTAAGCTTCAGGGCCCCTAATCCCAGAGAGGCTCCAGAAGTGAATTTAGTCCACATTTTTTAAATTTTTTGGGTCTATTAGACCCAATTTGAGTCACACAAATTGAAAACTATCAGGCATAGGAAATTTTTATTCACACCAGCGACTTTGACATAGGAGATAATCCAGTACAGCAATTTAAATCAAAATCTGAGGTGTACTTTTTTTTTTTAAATGTGGTGATCTGTCATGGAACAATCCCACTGAAGAAGATAACAGACCTCATTACTGGTTGCAAAGGGGTCCCTATAACAGTTTATTATTATTATTATTATTATTATTATTATTATTATTATTATTATTATTATTATTATTATTATTTGAATTTATATACTGCCCTATACCCAGAGGTTTCAAGCTTCAGGACCCCCAAAATGTAGTTCTACCACTGGAATGACCCATCTAATTTGCCATACCTGTAAGATGTGTACTTTTACCATATGAAAAATGTACACAGGCCAGCTTGGCGATCCCACCACCCACCACCCCACTGCCTTTTTGGCTTCTGCTATTTGTTGAGACTGATATAGAATCAAAGCAGTTGCCAAAGAGATTCAGTAATTGCACAGGGTAGAGGGGGAAAGCGAGAAGGAAAAAAGCACAGCCCTGGCCCTTAAAAAAAAAAAAAGGAAGAGAGAGCCATTTAAACTGCTTGTCAGTTGTCAGCTTGACAAGGCCACTTGAATATATTCGTGAGTATTTGCATAAATGCTCACGGTGAGTTCACCATGGCTGCTAGCGCTAATGGTACATAAAGTAATTTAGTCACTTCTCTTAGGCATCCTGTCAGAGTGATGAGCACCTCCTCTTTGCCTTGTTGCATATTAGATCATTAGATAATAAAGTGTTAGAGCATGCGAGCCGACAGGGTCCCTAGCACTATAATTTTGAGGCTACTGCATTATGCCGTGGAGGGGGAAGAAAAAGAGACAAACCAATTGTGCAATTGGCTTTGAATTTAAATAAATACAACCTGCAGGCTGGGAAATTACTTTGAAGCGAGGCTATTGAGCTTGCTGATAAAACTTTGCACACGTCTACAGTGAGACCTGGCCACCGCTGAACGAAGCAGGATTTCACCTGAACGTCACTGCTTCGTTATCTGGTGGAAATGCAAGATTTGAGCTATCTTCTCAACATGTACTGGAGCAGCACTAACATCTTTACTGTATTTTACACTAAGGGAACTGTGGGCTCACTTATTTTGTGCTGCCTACTGCCACCTTGCCTGCTTTTGCAAATCTGATGTACGGCCCATTTCCATGTTCTTTCCTTGCCTGACAATCCCCCCCCCCCAGCTTACTTAGGGCTGATACACGTGTCATGGCCCCAACATGGAGATTGCTTCAAAAGAACCTCCAGGTGACTATAATATTTGTAGTGTGCTCAGGAGCTGTGGATTGCTTTCTTAGCCACTAGAAAGCTTGCCATAAGTCATTGGGCCAGGCTGGAGGAGGTAGTCTGTGATATCTGTCGCCTCTAATAACACAGGGCCAGTACCACCACTCCTTTGCAATGAGGGATGATGGGGGATTCCAATGAAAACAGAAGCAGGAGTGGAAATTGTCAATGTTCAGTTATTTGTCCCCTGTCCAAAATGGAAATCAATCCAGTGAGTTCTATCCATGTTTCCTGTTGGTGTTCCTTTCAATCCACAAATGATACATAATAGATTACACACACACACACACACACACACACACCAATTTGAATTGCATCTTCTTTGCACTGAAATTAATGGAGTGGAATAACATAGTGACAATGTAATTACCTAATTTACATAATTAATTGCACAAACTACATAGGCCGCATAATTTGACCACAGCAGACAGCAAGGCAGAAGATGAACTGCAGGGGAACAGAAACAGAGCTGAAAGTGACCAAATATAAGGTGAAATGGAAAACAATGTCTTCTTACATCTTGCAGCCATTTGAAAATCCAGGGCGCTGCTTGCCTGGTTACACTGGGGTCTACTATGGGGTCATGAGCTACAGATAGTTACCCTCGCTGTGGTTACAGATGCCACATGGCAAGCTTTTTAGCAGTGACAAGCAGCAGTAGCAGGTGCCCATTGGAACTGACAGAGTGAAAGGTAGGAAGATCAACAGGAGGTGAAGCCAGAGCCAGTGACTGGCAGAGCAGCACTCTGAACTGGTTGTGAGAAAGAAGGCAGGAAGATGGAGGCTGGCTGAGGGCAGACTAAGGCTGCTGGGGCAGTGCCCTCATTAGATAAGCCTCCACTGGCTACAACATTGTTCCTAATTGTCTTAATTCCACCCAGATATTTATATTCATCTATATAGTTCTAGTCAGTGCTTAATTTATATAAAAAGAGAGAGTTAATCAGGCTCACGTTTTGCTTTGTTCAGTCGTTCAGTCGTGTCTGACTCTTTGTGACCCCATGGACCAGAGCACGGCAGGCACGCCTACTCCAGTAGGGATACTCCAGTATCCCTGCCAGTATCCCTGGATACTCCAGTATCCCTGCCAAGAAAACTCCACGTTTTGCTTAAGATATTGCAACCTCTCTCACACACACCCCTAGCTACAGACGACTGAACTGTGGTTATCAGAGAATTCAGACCAAGGGGTGAGATAGCAGCTACAATGCTGACACCAGCGAAGAGGTTGCAGCTCATTCTTTTCTGGAATTCCTCTGAAGTGTCGCATCATTTTACTGCTGAGGTCCCTCTAGTTCAGGAGAAGGTAAGCCATGACCATGCCTATACTATGTAGTAGTCTATAGCATGTCAGAAGATACACACACATTTTACGCCTGTCAAAACGCAGCCCATGGTGGCTTTACAACCTCATTCACTGCCTTGGCTATTTGAAGTCAACCTCAGCAATGAGGAAATGAAATTCTGCCTGAATAGAGTACGAAGTGAGGATACCCACAGAAGAATTTCTGGGAGCTGTGAATAGAGCAGCCTGCAGAGATACAGTCAAAGGACAATCTGCATTCTAGCAAGTAATCATTGTAGGTAATAACTGCTTTGGTGCATAGTTGTCAAAATATTACTCAAAGGAGGTGATAGCACCAGGCTAACAAAGCAACTCCTAACACCACTTCACAGTGCAGTCTTAATATAAAACTGTCAAATACAAGAGTAGTGGTGCATTTAAAAAGTTGTTTTATGCATTTTAACTTATCTCATTAATAAGATTTTGCTGTAAACTGGCATATAAATTTGATAGATTAATACAAGTGTGTGTGTGTGTGTGTGTACACACAGGAAGAAGAGTAGAAGAGAAGAGTTTGGATTTGATATCCCGCTTTTTCACTACCCGAAGGAGTCTCAAAGCGGCTAACATTCTCCTTTCCCTTCCTCCCCCACAACAAACATCTGTGAGGTGAGTGGGGTTGAGAGACTTCAGAGAACTGTGACTAGCCCAAGGTCACCCAGCAGCTGCATGTGGAGGAGTGGAGACACGAACCCGGTTCCACAGATTATGAGACTACCGCTCTTAACCACTACACCACACTGGCTCTCGAAAAGAACCCACCCCTCCCCAGAAAGCAAAACAAAATCACTCTAGTTAAACTCATATATATATATATATATATATATATATATATATGGAATTTCTTTACAACTGATATGATCTCTTTCAACCTTAAAGGGGAAAAAGTACTACAGTGACTTGTTAACAGGGCACACAAAACTTCCATGGCAGGACGGAACAGAGTCAGGCCTAAGTCTCTACACATCTCACATCTACCTCTGTTGGGGCTGGGGGGCGGGGCTGGGTAGCAAAGACATTATTTCATATGGCAAATTCTGCATCGTAACCACTTTCCTTCAAATGCCTTTTGGTCTGGGGTTGTTTTTTTTGGGAGGGGGGTTTCTTTATAAAGCTACAACCCTGGAGGTCAATATTGATTTTGGGTACATTGGTTTCTCTGTAAACATCTTAATGTATCTAAATAAGTTTTGAAATAATCAAGCAGAATTTCTTCCTCTTGCTCTAAAAAGGAAAAAAAACCTATTAAATGAGTAAACCATAATAACAATTGCAAGCCACTTATTACTGTGGTTTACCTTGCTTGTACCACACAATGCTGCTTAGCCTTTGCCAGCTATTACTTTTTAAATATAGAAACATTTAGTTGAGCAATGTATTTATTTATGTATGTGTATCAAGAACTCGGTGGATGTAAAAGCATGATCTTGATTACACTGAGATAAACCACTGAGAGTAACTTTCCTTTTTACTGACTGACAAATGGGGGAAAAGGCTGGATAACCCCAAAGCATACCAGATTTCTGACACATGAAATCGTTAGGACCAAACTGGCAGGGCAAAAGAGTCCTTTTGGAGAGCTTTGGGTCTCCAGATGTTGTTGGACTACAACTACAATCATCCCTGACTACTGATCCTGCTAGCTAGGGATTATGGAAGTTGTAGTCCAACAATATCTAGGGACCAAAGGTTGAGAAAGGCTGCTCTAGAAGGTGACACCTTGTATGACTGACTCAGTACTGTATAATCAACTGTAACAAAAATAGGCCTCTTCAGCTATGTAATGATAATAATAATAAATGTAATAATAAACTAATAACACATATTGTGCCAGAAACATTCTTCTACACAAGACTATATTTGGAAAGAGATCCATAATATCCTGTGGTTATTAGAACAGGATTCCCTGTCCTGAATCATAAATCTGTGGACCATTTCTGGAAATTAGATTTCGTTGGTCACTTCTCATCATCCATAACCATTGGCCATGCTGGCTGCAGCTAATGGGGCTAACAACATATGGAGAGACAAAGGCTTCCCACTGCTGGCATAAAGGCTCTGGGTGAATGGCCAGAGGGGCTGCCACCACCCTCCACAACATCTGTTGTCTAGGGCAGCCAGCTCACTTTGCTTCATTGTTGAGCCAACCCTGAAGTGAGCTACGGTACTTCTCCAGCACAATGGTCTCTTAAAAAGGTGAGCATTCCCCAGTGGCTTCCAAACTAAGTAAATGGGAAACATTTGGATAGTGGCTATGGAAACATTAATTCCAGTTTTAGAAGATAATAGTAGAACTACAGAATTTGGTGTTGACTGTCATGAGCTGAACTGTCAAGAAAACCGCTATACTAAAGCACGATTTCCTTTGCTTTCCCCAAAACATTACCTCATCTCATGGGGTGGAAGTATGGGAAATATTTAGAGCAGATAGTTGTGCTCTAAGTGTGAGAACAGGAATATTTCCAAGCTTGAAGGAATCTAGTGCTGTCTTAATAACTGGCAGGTATTCATGTGGCCTCCTTGTAGGGGAAAAATATCTCCTTAAAAAATAAAAAAAGCAGGCTTTGAAGGACTATGGTTTATGTTAGGACACTTCAAGGATGAATGAATAAATATCCTTTGTATAGCTTTGCTTCTTGCTAATTAATAAAATAACAGTTTGCACATTCCTTAGTAAAATCAGGCAAAAATTATGACAGTGGTTTGTTTATTAAATTAGGTTGTTGGCAGGGATGGAAAAAATCTATAGTATGAGTTATAGCCTAAAAAGTTAAAGCTAAATAAATACAGATGTAAGTTATGTTTATATAATAAGAAACACTGCAGAGCTAAGAATTTTAGGTTAGAAAGTGCAAACTTGTGGACCTGATTCATTATGCATTTTCTGCATAACTACATTTACTCACATAAGTCGTTCCAGTAATTCTGAATGTATGCAGAGGAAAATGGTAGGGTGTGATGATATCATACTCAAATATTGAGGTGAGAGAATTTCTGTTGAGTATTGATTTATCTAATGATGGGAAAGCACATTTTCACTCTGCAGCTTTTTCCATGGTATTTAGCTTCCTTGACCCTCCATGAAAAATAGATTAGATATCAGGCATGAGAAGACTCCCCCCCACCAAAACACTGAATGGGAATTGTGAGGAATCAGCACCCTAGACACATACCAAAATTTGGCTGAACCTTCCCATGTAGCTTCACTAACACCACAATCCTATGCACGTTTCGTCAGAATGAAGCCAACTATATACAGTGGTGTTTACTCCAAGGTAGGTGTACATAGGGTCACAGCCTACCTGTGTGAAGTTAGGAATGAGATAGTGAAGTCAGCCACACACAAGTAGGCAGATTCAGATATACCTGGTTTGTGCCCACTATCAGCTCTTATCATTGTAGTTTACGCACTCTATTTTATGATTAAGGTGGCAACAACTCACAATGATTAATTAATTTGCAATGATTAATATATATAGCAGGGATGGGGATGTTGAAGCACAGCCAGATGTTGATGTGCTGCAACACCTGGAGGACCACAGTTTCCCCAGCCATCATACATTGTATAGTTGCCTTTTAGTTTTTCGGTAGTATTTTCAAATGATTGTTTCTTTCATTGCTTATTTTATTTATTCTCAGCAGCCCAGGGAAGTTAGTTAACCACCAGCAACATAGATCCCTAGACCTTCAGTGACTGGAATAAAAACTTGCTCCCATAAGAGCCTGCTTGCGTGTCTCATCATTTGAGCCTCTTGCTAGTGTCCCACTTCTGTCAGAGACTAGGGCTTTTGTTTTGTTTTTAATGTGTGTGTGTGTGTTTTTAAAAAAAAGGTTTATTATATATTTCAAAATGAAATAAAAAAAACAAGAACAGTTGCAAACAACTTGACTGCATTTGCGTTATTCATCCATACGAGCATTCGCGATATTATGAATGAAAGGAAAATACATTGTCATGCCATACATACAAACAGCATACAAGAATATACTCTAATCAAGGAGCTTTCTCCAAAGGCCACCATGGGAATTTTGGAGAATCCTTGCCTGCTGCTCCTGTCTCATGTAAGATATAAACAGTTGCCATGCCATGTTAAAAATAGAGGGGCTTGCCCTTCCTTTAGCCATGTAGATTTGGCATGTTAGTTTCTCTGCCAGTGCCACTGACCAAACCCAAACGCTTTAATTCTCAGGCCTTTAGCCATTTGTAGCATATGGCATCTTCCAGGTGAGCCACTACAGGCAGAGACTAGATTCGCAGTCACTATGGACAGGTTGCCCAAGGCTATGGATTAGCTTCCCAGTAAAGAACATCTGCCACACACACACCATGTCTTTTTCAAGGGACAGGTATAACTTTTCTGTTTCAGAGCTCTTGAGGGAAGTGTGTGCAGGTGGCGAGTACTGTATGCTTATTGACTTATGTGGTTTTGATACGCGGGTATGAATTTATTGGCCATGTTTTGCATTTTTTTAAGGTCTTGCATTATGGATTGTTAGCTATGTTGGTTTCCTTTTAAGGAAGAATGACAGGACAGGTATGTTTTTTTTTTAAAAAAAAAAAGTCTATTTTCTCATTTTATAGATTCCAGAATCAGGGTGATAAATGGTCATTTGACCAAGGCTAAGATGAAAGTCTGAATTTTTAGATTCAGTTTTAAATGAATATCCAGGTAGCTACAAGAAAGTACTCTATGTCCTAATCTGGCTCTCAGTTATAGGAGGGATGTGTAAATACATTGGTTTATTGAAACCTGACCTTGGCTCTTTTTTGAGTCTGGCAACATAATCCTCAAATGAATCAAGTGAGGGCTTCTGTGTGGATGTCTGGAAACAACCTAATACTCTGTCCATGGGACAAAGAGGAGAAAACTACCCCATCTCTTAATCTTGCCCTAAATCACAGTATGTAAAATATAACCCAAGGAAAGCAATTTTGGATTATGCTCCTTTTTCTTTAAAAAAAAAAGCAGATCTTTTTGTTCAGTTCTGCTTCTTGAAACGCAAGAGCTGATTCATACAACCATATGGCCATTATAACTGTCATGTGATAGCTACAATGTGCCACAGTAAGCGAATCGGTTATTTAAGAATTCGCAAAGAGTGCACCCGTCTCCTATGTGCCTCATAGCTGGGAAACTTCAAGAGCCTAAAGAGCTTCCTCTGCCTCACAGAAGAGAATTGGGCTTTCTTCGGCATATAGAACACTTTGTGCGCAATTTAATTCTCTACATCTCCTGCCCATGGCCTTTTCAAGTGCACTAACAGTATCCATACATTTGATGGGAAGAGCTTGCCCACAGTAAGCATATGAGCCACAACTCACTGCATGAACTGATTTTGCTGGAATTACCCAAATGCTTAACAATTATGCACCAGTATTGAGCAAAGTACTCCTTGGGGGGGGGGGAGAGAGAAGACACTGACCCTCTCATCCTATGATCTCGCTAGGACAACCAGTAATGGAAAGGGGGGATCCCCACACAACCCTAGAGACCCACAGTTAAAGAAGCAACATCAACCAACAAAAAATGCCTACCATGTTCCAGATAAGAAGGCGTACCTTCCGAAGGATCAAGCCTTCGAGCCCTTCGACCATGTTTGGAGTTGTTGTGCACAAACATGTTATCCGACACTGCCAAGACATGACCATCCACATTGACTGTTGTAGATACCACAACCTGTGAGTGGGACAACAATATAAGGAAACACTTTAATACAATTTAAAATGAGATGAGCACAGAGTATAATAAACCCAGAATCTTAAATAACAGCTGGGAGCTGCAGAAAATTGCACAGCTATTTCACATAATAACTAGTGCTTAGACTGTACGACTCTAACAAGAGGTGCTATTGATGAGTGGGTCTTTGGCATCACAGGCTTTTGATGTCGCTTTAAGTCAAATTGCACAGCTTGTAGCTGTATGGTGAAATGTACACTGTTAACCATCATTTTAACAAGAGCACTTTATTAACTTTTTTTTTTAAGAGCTGACTGAATTTTACCCCACACCATTCTTCAGCATATATGCCAGAAGAGATAAAGCTGCTGTCATTGCAAATGAAAATGTATTTAAAAAAAAGAAAAGAAAAGCAAGTGTGGTCTGCAAAAGTTGGGATGAGAGCAACTGTATTCATTATGCTGTTATACAGTTGTAGCTGCCAGGGGTGTTTGCACTCCAAAATTCTCCGGAACAGGGTATGTGTGTCAAAGGCATTTCAGAGCTGAAATGAATAGTGCTTTTCAAATCCAAGTAGACCTTTTCCTTAGCAAATAATCAAAGTTTGAATTCACACAGTTGGCAAACTTTGACTTGTCTCAATTCATTTAAAAATGAAGATACCATGTTGCTGTAATGTGCAGGGCACATGGGGTTATTAAGTCACAGATTCTAGTGAATTCAAAAGTATGGCTAGCAAGCACACAGCTGCTCAACTGACATATTTGTCAACAAATTTAAGACACGTTTCCAGTTTTCATCAGAACCCATTAAACAACGTAAGTAAGTGAGATTCCTTATGGAGACTCATTATGAAGGTTCAGTCTCTTATCAAAATGACATTAGCTTACCCAATAAGAAGTTCAGATAAATAATGCTACCTTCTTATCAGATGACTACTGCTGCAAGGGATTCCTGAGATTTTGGTTAGTGATGATGACAAAGTTTGTTGCCCAGGATGCCCATTTCCATCCTTCGTTGTACCTGAGCTCCAGCGATATCTTGTATATTAAGGTAAAACTGGACCATTTTGCCTTTGCTGAAACCTAAAAGTACAGGGAAGCCTCGTGGACAGCCCCAGGATGTGCTAGCATTAGGATCTGAAGGACAGCATGGTGCCCTTCAAGATGAGAGCGCCTCTTCTTTGATAATGATGCACTGCACATCAGCAGCAGTTCCAGGATTAATTTCTTGAGCATGGTTGCCCTGATCACCTCTTAGCCCATATTAATCACCCATACAAACAAAATGGCAACGTCCCTCTCTCTGCTACCACTTACCAAGTATTCTACCCAAGAACATGTGCTGCCTTCCAGAACTTTGGCTAAAACAATAAGAAGAAATGACCTACACTTCTCCTTATATTAAACAAGGAAGGGGGATTAAAAATTGAAACCCACTGAGATATGTTTATTCATGCGACCTCTTACAACCAAATATAATAATTGTCTGTTAATTGCAGTTTCAGCTCCCACCTCATGCTTCAACATGTGAAACAGCAATCAGCCGGCTCCTGTTTAATCCACCTATTATGTTGACTAATTAACTTTGCTCGACAGTTTATTTCTTCCTCCATTATCAGGCCCTGTCAGCCGCAAGCACACTGCCGCAAAGGGGGACCTCGGCCCCTTTGATTGATCACCGATAGATTGACATGCAGATTAATTTAATTAGAATCACCTCACTTGAGAAATGAAAGACAATGGCAAGGGGGCTAATAGATCTGCTCTTATAATGAGGCAACCCTCCAGAGCCAAGGCAGAGGATTTCTGATTTATTTTGCTGAATTCCCCAGTCGTTCCAAAAGGCTCTTGCTTTAATTGTTCTTGGTATTGAGAGGCTTTAGCCTCTGAAGAGGTGAAATGCTTTACAAGGATTGGCAAACATTGCTTCAACTCTCCAAGGAAGCCGCTACCCTCTCAAAGTTGCCTGAGCAGGGAGATTTGCTTGCAAAGAACTGCCTTACATTGCTTGAACTGGGTAGAAAGGGGAAGGCAATCGAAACAAAACTCTCCAAATAACACTTTATTAACTCCAATAAAATTCTTAAAAACATGTTTTGTCAGATCTTGACCTACAACATTGCTTAGTCCAGCAGTTCCAGCAAAGCAATCCCTCCCCACCCCCATCAAACTTAATAAGGCCTTTAAGATTGTGAACATAAAATGATTTGCGCCTCCAAAAATAGCCTATCAGAATCCCGTTAGCTCATTTCACAGTGTGGTTTAAAAAGGAAAAACCCATTGGGTTAAAACAGGGTCAAAATTATTTGACATGATTTGGAAACTTGAATTCTGAAGTAAAAACACTAGACACGTGAGAAGGACTTTTGATATTCCTGTGTTATATTCCATTTCACTGTTTAAGTCAGTTTCAATCTTCCCTATAACCACAATCCATAGAAACAGTTTTCCAGTGTGAGAAAAGTCTACATGGCAAGATTACATACACACTCTAAAAGGGCATTTGTCCATAACTTGCTTTGCGTAACTATAGCTGGTGAACATTTCATGGTGTGTGTATAATACTGAATTGCTTTAATAAGGTAGTTTTAAATGATAGCTCCTACATAATGTATCACATGGCCATTGTTGGCATCTGCCTGTCTTGGGAGACAATGGAGAAGTGTACCTTTTGGGGGTAAAGTAAAATTGTTTGAAGGTTACAGTGCTTGCTGTGGCCGTAGAGACCAATATGGGAGAGACATGTTTTGTTGCAGCTGGGGCAGATGAAGGCGTCAGGTTGTGCTGCTGCAAATGTAGGCACTACGGTTGCCTACAAGGAATTCCCACATGGTGGGGTTGATGATACTTGCCTTCGTGTCATGTTTGCAGACATCTTTGGTCTGCCAATGGGCCTAATGCCTGAAGCTAGTTCCCCATAGTGCACGTCCTTGGGGATCCTGCCATCTTCCATTCTGTGAACATGACCAAGCCAATGCAGATGACACTGAGACTGGAATGCAAACATAGTGGGAATGGGGGCTTGGGAGAGGGCATCTTTGTTTGAAAGAAGTGGTGTCTAACATCTTCTTGACACAGCACATATAGAAGGTGTGAAGGCATTGCTCCTAATGGCTGCAAGTTGCCCACAACTGTCATGGACTGGTTGGATACAGAGGAGTGGTGGGGGGCACCAGTTGGAGAACCAACAAGGGAACCCTCAGTGGAAGAAAGCTCAGAGCCAGGGTGGTGGTGGGATGATGATGATGAGTGGTCAGAGGGAGAAGATGGAGCAGACTGGGATGAGGTGTCGGAAGCTGAAGGGCTTAGTGATTGGGAAGAAGCTGCAGCATAGAGCAGTGCAGAATCTGAGGCAGAAGCAGAGTGCGGTCAAGAGGCACAGTGGAGGTAGGCTACTGAAAAAGCAGGGAACCTCCCGCTCCTGCTCCAGCTTCCCTTCTGCCCAGTCTCCCAGAAGACATAGAGAAATGAAGATGGTGGAGGAAAGAGAGACAAGGTGAAGGAGCCTTTGGCTGCTGGGGAAGGAACCGGGGGAGGAGCCTTAGAGAGTGATGGGAAGATGGGCATCTTCAGTCTTCGCAACTCCCTCACTGGGGCAAGAGCTGCTGTGATCACTAGGCCTGCACTGTTTTAGTTTCTTTGAATAAAGAGTTAACTTCACT
Source organism: Lacerta agilis (assembly GCF_009819535.1). Taxonomy (NCBI): domain Eukaryota; kingdom Metazoa; phylum Chordata; class Lepidosauria; order Squamata; family Lacertidae; genus Lacerta; species Lacerta agilis. The sequence continues at coordinate 63,659,722 of NC_046313.1, forward strand.
GACACCGGGTGTTTTATTGTTGACCTGCCTCTGACTCCGGCTTCTGATAATGACTCACTTCCATAAAGCAGGCTGCTCAGCACATGGCAGTCCTTTCTAACCTTTTCTCCCCACCTCTATTCCATGCTTTACAGGTGCAAAAAGGAAGGTAGGGATGGGGGACATGTGCAGTTTCATTTGTTACCAAACAATCCTTATCCCTGACCCTGTTGCTGGAAGGAGTTAGGATGAGGTAGAGGTGTCCCCCCAGTGGGCTCTGCCAGCAACAGAGCTGCACTACCACAAAGGGTACTGTTGCATGCTCTGAAAGCACAAGAATAGCCGTTGTGAGTCTCCAAAGCAGGGAAACACAGAGGCAGAGCAGGAGCAGAACAGGGCCAACACTAGGTTGGCTGTCTACAAAGCTGGTCTGATTCCCATTGAGGGACCCAGTTTGGCCATCTAAACTGCATCAGCCTGGAGCTGGCACAGGAAAAAAGTTACACAACTGCTTTCTCCTAATACTCTAGCCGGCGTGAGTGGCAGGTCTTCAGATGCAGTGGTGCATCCACTGATTCATTACATCCCAATGGCCTAAATCAGAGCTTCAAATTGCTCTGCCCAGCTCACTTATGGAGACTATTTTGAGAACTAACTAAACAGAAACGAAGTGCTTTGCTTCAGAGAGCCCAGTTTCTCATGTAGCAATCCAGTGATCCCTCTTTCCAATACCAGGGAGAGCAAAGAAGTCACTTTCATTCCCACAGACAGAGAGCAGCAACATTTCCAGCTAGCTGAAGCAAAAACAGAGAAGCAACCCAACATGTACATATTGCTACACCACCACAATCCCCACAGCACTGTGAGATTCCAGGGGTTCCAGGTGCTTACCCAGGGGTTTGGAAATGAAGCACAGTGGAGACTGTGGTGTCTTTATAATATATATAGTTTATTTACACATATATATAACCTGAGCCTAGGATGGGGGAGCTCTCAAGATTACACTCCAAGAGGGCCCTGTTTCCCACAGGGCTGCCTCCTTGTATTCAAACTGCCAGCCCGCGTTGCTCTGGCCCTCCCGTTCTGCAGCCTGCAAGCTGCTTGCCAAATGCAACTATTTCTCCTCTTGCTTACATCAGGCAAACTGCAATCCTGAAACTCTACTAATGGCCTTTCTTCTTCTACCCAATTCGGACCTCAGGGAGGGGCTTCACCCACTTCCCAGCTGGCACAGTCTTAGCTTTGCTGATGGCTTTCTTAATAGGTCTTCACCCTTCACCTTGTGCTCTTTTGATGGCCCATCTCTCCAGGCGATTACTTCATCAGGAAGCCGGCCTGGCTTGTATTTTAACATGCTAAATTCAACATCTGGCACCAGGGATGGGGTGGGGGTCCCAGGTATTAGACCAGGCACCCTAAAATTTTATAACAATACTTTCAATAACAGCAGTTTGTTGCCAAGTTAGAATGTGATGCCTAAGAAGGCACTTAGTCAACTTTCCTTTTTTTCCCCAAAATTACAGACATATCAAGCAGAAACACCAAGAAACAAACAGAACTGTGGACCAGAAAAACTACTGTACAACAATTGTGCTAGCCTAATATTATTCTCATTATAGGTCAACTTTTTGCAAATTGAGCTGCAAGTATCCCTTCCTTCCAATACTGAACTATACAGAGCAATCCTATTCCTTCAGACCACACATTTTTATAGTAGAAGCCTGCATAAGGAACTTGTTGCAAGGACCATGACAACCAGGAAGTAAGAACTGGCTAGTCACATGCTGTTATGAGGATAGGTAGTGAATTCCTGTCCTAGTGCCTTTATCTTAGAATCAAAGAACTGTAGAGTTGGAAGGGATCCTGAGGGTCATCTAGTCCAACCCCCTGCAATACAGGAATCTCAACTAAAGCATCCATGACAGATGCCCATCCAGCCTCCACTAAACAGTCAAGTACAGGGACGCAGGTGGCACTGTGGTCTAAACCACTGAGCCTCTTGGGCTTGCTAATCATAAGGTTGGCAGTTTGAATCCCCATGACGGGGTGAGCTCCCGTTGCTCCGTCTCAGCTCCTGCCAGCCTAGCAGTTCGAAAGCACGTCAAAGTGCAAGTAGATAAATAGGTACCGCTGCGGTGGGAAGGTAAATGGTGTTTCAGTGCGCTCTGGCACTCGTCATGGTCCTCTGTGTGCCAGAAGCAGTTTAGTCATGCTAGCCACATGACCCGGAAAGCTGTCTGTGGACAAACGTCTGCTCCCTCGACCTGAAAGCAGAGATGAGCGCCACATCCCCTAGTCAAATTCGATTGGACTTAACTGTCTTACCTTACTTTAAATGGTCAAGCTAAAGACACAAGCTTAAATAATCTCACGGACTATGAGACTGCCCTACTGCTGTCCCATAGCATAGAGCTATTAGAGAGGAATACCCTCAGGACATTTTCTCCAGTGTCTAGCCTACCTATTATTTTTATTACTAACATTGCTAACTTTATTCATAGATCTCAGGGAGGTTCACAACATAAAATCACAACATAAAATGTACAATAAAATTAAGAACAAAAACAAACCAATGATCCCCCCCACCCACCCACAACACATTTAAAAAGATGTCCATCGGCCAAAGGCCTGGTTGAAGCGGAGCGTTTTCACCTGGCACCTACCTCATGGATGGAGGCCACAGCAAGCTACAGGATTTCTCAGATGGGGAAAACTTCCACTGAAAAAAGGAAACACAAAAAGGCAGCTTCAAGGATTGTTAAGTTCCCAACACATTTTGAGTATGGCTTCATCAAAGGAAAATTATCATTTTTGCTCCTTCATAAATAAATAAAAAACTGTTCCATAAAAGCTACATGCTACCATTGCTTTAAGAAGGCTGATTAAGGAACAAATATGAGCATTTTACCCCCGATAAAAGACATACTCAAAATGCATTGAGAATTCATCAAACTTTCAGCTGTCCTTTTATATTTCCTTTTTTCCCTGTGGATTTTAAAAGCCACTTTCAATAACCCTTCTTATTGTTAAGACTTTAACCACCTGAAAATGGTATCTAAATACAAAGTATAAAAGACAGGGGGGAAAGGAACAGAATACAGTAGTGTGTTTGGGGGACCCAAGTCCAAAAAAACGTTTTAAAAACATAACCACTTAAGAAGTATTTTGTTTAAATGAAATAAAATACAATGCAAAACAATTCTATGACAAGGGCCCCCGGACCTTTAGTGCAAACTATTTTGTTCATAGGAGTGCATGAACAGTGAGCAACTTTGGTTAACAGAGTAATCTCACTGAGATCAGTTACTTAACTTTCCCTGCCCGCAACATCTGCAACATCAGGCACTCAACCTAAGCCATTCATCTTTAAAATATGTTTTGAATTGCAATAACAGACTGTTGCTACCTAGTTCCCTTGAATAGAATTTGATTTACTGTACTACAAAGATGGCATGCTGGGGGGGTGGGCTGGGCTCTTTTGGAGTCATTAAGAGAAAATACTATAAAAGGAATCCCCTAGAGAAACTGTTTCTAGGGTCAGGAAATGTGAAAAAAATAAAAGTGGTTATGTGGTGGTCTACTTTAAGAAGTGATTATTCACAGTGCACCTGTAGGACAAGAAGAAGAAACTCTCTACTGATTCTTTTTACGAGAGAGAGAGAGAGAGAGAGAGAGAGAGAGAGAGAGAGAGAGAATTCAAAAGTTTGATTACTATAAAGGAAAAAGAAATAGTTGGCCTACGTACTATTTAAATATTAATGTCCACTGCCTAAGCAAAAATAATATCTAATATGCACTGAATACTTTCCAAACAGCCTTCACAAGTTTATGGCTAAAATCCACAAATCCATTTACTTTAGAATAATCTTACTAAAGTCAGCAGGACTTCTCGGGAGCAAATGTGTTGCAAATATGGTTTGTGTGTATTTCTTGAAAAGGAAACTTTTTTTTAATGAGTGGGATGTGTTTCAATCAAAGCACATGCAAAACTAATTTGTAAAGGAAACAACTTTTGTTTCAGCTTTAAAAAAAAATATGAGAGCAGGAGGTGTAGAGCAGGCAGTGAAGCAACTTTGAAAAAAACAACAACAACAGGCCAACACATGAGGGGGGGGGAAGCATATTGCAGTTTAAAAATTGATTAATGAGGTGCTGACAAACTCATATAAACACGGGGACAGGCAGGCCTGCCAAATCTCAAACCTATCCAAATGTTGTGAAGAAAATGCAGTTTTTAACTTGGGACAGGCAAACAGAGGGGGGGGGGTGATCAGCTTTAGCATCAAATCTTCATAGACTGTTAGTTTTCAAAATGTATATGCAGCACTGGAGGTTAGCAGACTGCTAATAAAAATATCAGATTATATGTGGGGGGGGGGTGTTGGTTAAATTTGTGTATCCTAAATTTACTGTTATTTGCATTCCGCTATGTACATCCTTCTTTTGCATTATTAAATAGCTCAGTTGCAAATGTTCTGGAAGCTAAAAAAATCTTCTGGAAATGAAAACTAGAGGTTAAGAAATCAAACTGTTTATCTGAGTTCGTTAACGGAGCCTATTTATTTGTTAGGGTGCACCACCCAATATTTCAAGATTAGGAATCACATTACTCCTCATTTTTAACCACAGCCCATTAGGTTTTGCTAGCCAATTAGTTTATGGCACATTCCTGCTATTTTCAGCAATCTCCATTTTTACTGGAAGCAAATTTATACTTTTGTTTACACTTCTAAACACTATGTGGAAGAGGCTGGAATGACTTTTGGGCAGACTACTCATCGCAGTACACATCTATTATTATTTTGACTCAATTCCCAGCTTTAGGAGGATATTAAAGGCCCAGCCTAAATTTAGGTAGATGTTTCTAGGCTACTAACATGCAGTCTCCTCTTGCTGTTCTTTAAAATTAGCTATATAAAAAGCCATTTGTGCATCTTGTAAAGCAGCGAAAGAGCAACAAATGCTACTCAAATCAGAGGAATAGCAGTATCTGAGGCTCTCTCTGGATTTGGATGTAGCATTCAGGAAAATCCACCTTTTGTTTCTCAGAACTAAGTTACAGGCACAAGCTTGTGGGGGAAGGAGGCAGTTCTGCAACAGCAGAAGCTGACTGTGCATAGTGCTGACTGGCTGGTGCCTGTGCAGTAATGACCCCCCCCCCCAACTTTGAAACTCTATCAGAATTAGCCATTGTTTTAAAAAAAAGTCTTCAAAATTTTTTAGAGGGTGTTCAGAAAAACTGAGCTCATTCTGAACCAGCCCATTAGTACTTTTAATTACACACTTCTGTATATTTCAAATTCATAGAAAACACAGGTGCCTGTTTTCCGGCAATATCATCCCAGTATTGTCAGTTGTCTGATTGACTGATAGGCAAAATTCTAATCATACATTTGCCAATAATGAATTGTAGCAAACCTAGGGAAGGAGCAAACCAATAATCTTTTCAGTTGTCATTTTGTCATGATGCAACAGGCATTTCCCTCCAGGAATGACATAATTCACCCAGTAATTTATTCCTGAGAATCCAAGGTGTTATTTTAAAATTACTTATTTTAGCATGATATCACCAACAGCAGTGCAGTTATTTCCCATGTGAACAGACATAGTGCTATGGTCTCACCTACTTTGGGTGGAGTGGTTTTTGATACGGTTGATGACCTCAGCTGCCTCTGTTACCTGGCTAGCAACACTCTGCAACCCCACCTTTCTTCATTATCTCTCCAAAGTTATATTGGTTCCTAATTAACAACTTAAGATGGGCAACATGTTCGCCTCCCGGTTTGTTTCTTACTCTCTCTTTAAAAATGAAAATAAAAATGAATGAATATACACACTGCTCCCCCCCCCCAGCACTGGTGATGCATACTATTCATGAGGGGGTGGTCACGATGCCTTTCCTGGAACAGCAGCAGCATTAACACTGGCAAATTTTGCAGGGAAAGTAATGAGTGAAAGTTTCCCCAGCAGCTGCCAGTGAAAGGACAGGTGAAAGAATTTGGAGGGGAAAGTGTCCCCAGCACCCAAAACCTGGCAGGAGATCTACTTATATTTTGAGAATATATATGTTCTCAAAATATATATTGCACATTTCAACACTGGTGCGCACACTTGTACCCTTTTTCTTTTTTCTTTTTGGAGGAGGGAGTGCAGGGAAAGGTGATGTCCCATCAGTAGGAAGAAGAAGCGCAGGAGGCTATCCTTAGATGGGGGATTAATCAGCTCTTAATATGGATAACACTAATAGAATGTTAGCATAAATAAACAAGCAAACCTTTTTGTTGGTGCCTCGAAGGACCTGGGAGGACCATGGGTTCATTTAATTATGGTACCACATCTTACAGAATATCACAGGGCAGTGATGCATATGTGGACCCATATCCATCAACTGCTTCTGATATACCTACTTGCCCTAGCTTTCCATGACCTATTAGACTGGATCTGCAATTACCAAATTCCTGTTTTCATAATACAGTCATGGATCCTGAATGCCCAGGAACTCAGATGTTTTGGTTCCCGAGCACCACAAACCTGGAGGTGTTCGCGAACATTCTTCTGGAACCCGAATGTCCGACGGGGCTTCTGGAATGGATTCCGTTCCGACTACCAAGGTACGACTGTACTGTTTTACAGGTATTTTTTTTTAAAAAAAGTTCTATCTCTGCTTTATATGCATTTTTGTATACTGCCTAGAGATTTTAAAATATTGACCTGGTTAGAAAGGATTTTGATTAATTTATTGATCAATTGAAATTAATTCATTAACTAATGAATTAATTGAAATATTCAAGGGACTTGGGATTTATTTCCTTAGATAGTCTCATATATATATATATATATATATATATATATATATATATATATATATATACACACACACACACACACATACACTCAGGATGTAATACATCATCCTGCTGTATGACAGAAAATATATGCCATCTAATTCCATTTGGCACCCTGGTTCTTTCTACTTCCCCACCTCTACAACCAACTCTTTAATTAGAAATGCCGAGTCATGCTGGAGTTTACTTGAAAAGAGCTGTTTGCTCCATGCTTGATTCTAAATCTGGACTGAGGTGAACGAAGTTAACCTGAAATGTCCAAAGTGGGGAGGGCAAGCACGTGCTGAGATGGAAGACGGGAGGAACCTGATGCGTCACAAAAAGGAAGCCATGACAAAGCCAGGTGGGAGCAGCCAATCCCATGCAAGGAGCCTCCAATAAGAAAAGAAGCGCCTACCCTATTACACTGGTTGTATTTAGTGTGAGATGCAGGAGGGACTCTGTGGGACACTGTGAGGGACTTCAGCAAGCTTATCCTCCCCACCCAAACCCATTTTTTTTCCAGGTGCACTTTTTGCTAGACCAAAATACTGTAAATATATAGCATCAACAGGCATCCTTGTTTTGTTTGCTGTTATGTTCAAGCAACAAGTCCAAAGAGAAAGCAGGGGGTTGGGGTAGGACCGACGATTAAACTGAACCATTATTCATAAAAATAGGAATGCTCTGTCACTGAATGCATTTCTGCACACTTACCGCCACGCTGAATATTAAAGTATGAGGAGTGATTTGCTCTGCCGAAAGTGATTAATTTCTTTAAAATGCGAAGGTCACGCTAATTGACACGACCTGTGTAATTAAGCAGTCTCTGTTTACACACGGAAAGCTTGACTGCTGTGAGGCTGGGCTTGCCTGACAGAATGTCTTTACGAGTCAAGAGATCAACAACCCCTCTTATGTCCTACCTAGTCACCTACACAAGCTCCTGATTGCTCTTCTGACAGAACATGCAACAGCATTACCATATGAAAATCAGCTCACATCTTGGGGGAGTTGCAAACTGGCAGCACGTAGGTAAGCACAAACTGTTGCTTTGACAGACTGCGGTCCTGGCTGTTCACGCTAGATTGCCCTGTTTGCGAGAGCATGTCTGACTGGAGGATATTCTTACAGAATAACCGATGTTTAATAAATACGAGGCAACAGTGGCAGAGACGAAAGGGAAACAGATGGGAGGCCCTTAAGAATGCTGTGTAGAAATCTGCAAATTCCATGTGGAAATAGCAGAAATTATATGGCCCGGAAAACAAAAGCGAGTCAAACAAAACTGTTCCGCTTCCAGGTAACATGACATTAACTGTGAGGGAAATACAAACTTATGGTCATAAATATGGCCTTCACTTTATTTATTTATTGCACATTCTTCCAAGGAGCTCAGGAAAGTGTACGATCTTACCCAATCTGAGGTAAGTTAGTCTAGCCCTAGATATTCCAGTCTGCACTGAAGTCTAACACTGCTTCCACTACAAAAACTGCTGGACCATCAGGTCTTCTCCTCAATGCTCCTACTCTAAGCATGCAGCAGTGCAGGGTGGGTCAGGAGATGCTGCTTATCAGGCAGTAACATAGACGACCCTGGGGCTTTGCTGAAGCAATTATCTTATCAGTTGCTCCCTGCTCCTGGTGGTTCCACTGCTGACTCCGCCTGCTGGTCCTTTGGGGCTCTTGTGGAAGACCCAACGAGTCTCCCTCATCCTGGAGCCAGGCCCCATGCCAGAAGTTGGGAACTCTGGAACAGGTCAGAAATGTTCGACTGCTGCAACAACATATCTTCTCATCTACACTCACACACCTGAGTATGTCCCAGCTATTGGGACCAGAGTGTTCTCAACACTATTTGCTTTACTTGTTTTTGTTTCTGCAAACTGCCTTGAAATCATTGATATAAGGTGGCATATAAAGGTTTTAAATAAATAAACAGAAAAAATATGCAGAGGGTAAAGCATGTTGTGCGGATGCCCGATTATTGTCTTCCAAAGCGACTACTCTATTCTGAACTTAATAATGGAAAGTGTTACGCTGGTGGTCAACAAAAAAAGGTTTAAAGACTGCCTCAAGGCAAATTTTTAAAAATGTAGTATAAACACCAATAATTGGGAAACACTTGCCTGCGAGTGCTCCAACTGGAAAACAGCCTTTACCAAAGGTGTTATGGGCTTTGAAGACACTCAAATTCAGAACGCAAGGTAGAAACGTGCTAAGAGGAAGGCACGCTTGGCAAAACCACACGATCAAGTCCCGCCCGGAAACCAATGTTGCCACTGTGGAAGGATGCGCGGATCCAGAACTGGCATCTACAGTCACTTACGGACTCATCGTTAAAACTGTGTTTATGGAAGACAATCTTACTTGGCTACAAGTGATCGCCAAGGAAGAAGAACTCTATCCAACCTATGGGCAATTAGGAAATGACCTATGAATACCGTAGTTTCCTAATGACTCTCTTTCATATTACAGAAATTGAATATGGGTAAAAGCTTAGCAAAGATTTTGTTCCAACCATACGCTGTAATAGTTCTATCAGGCATTTTTTTCCAACTTAGCTTCAAATTAAGTCCAGAGTGGTAATTAATGGAACAATTGACAATAAATTTTGGATAATAGTCCTTTAAGAATTTAATGGTTATTTACTAGCTTTTCAAAGTCAGTTAAAGCTGTTCTGAATGTTCCATTTTTTACCCCATGTTTAAGTAATCTCTAAACTGAAAATATTGAAACAATTGGGCTTTTTTACTATTTACATTTTTCTTAATTATATGGCACACTGATAGTCAAAAAAGTGCATAATTAACAGGGCTATCCTATGCATGTTTATGAAAAGTGAGACCCGCTGTGTTCAGTGAGGCTTTCTACTTGTGTGTTTAGATTTATAAACCTTATGTAAGCCCCACTTAACTATGTGAGGTGTACTTTTGAGCAGGCATGCATAGGGTGCTTGTTAGCCTCATAATTCCATTATCTCATATGGAAGATCTAAATATTAAAAATAAGAGAAATCAACACACACACTCTTATGGCTTAAAATAATCCTAGCCAGTGCTTTTTTCTAAAAATAAAAAAAGTTTAGGGGTACTCTCATTTTCCTACTCATATTGAAATACTGCACCTCCCCGAAGGCATAAAATCCACATCTTGTTACTATCTAGTTCTCTGTTTTAATGTAGCATATTTCCCATATATTTTATGACCTAGCAGTATAGAAATACTTTATAAATAAATTATACCATAAAGGTTGCCCATCAAAATCAACCACTTTTTTATATTTATGTGATTTATTGTTTTTCATCTTGATGTTCCACCACTGTCATTTGGCCAATTTTATTTTTTTTAATAAAAGTGTGATCAACTTTATGGACAGTTCATATGGAAGATCTGAGCAGTTTACTGCAGCAGAAAGAGGCATTAGCTTTGTTGTGTCTCTTCTAGTGGGGAAACCTGCATATGGGCAAATTAGGGTACTTTTGAGAATTGTTTGTGAACTTCACCCTGAACATTTAGAGCAATACCTCCAGTCCATACCTGTTTGGGGAGGTGAAAACATCAGCACACAGTGTGATAGGAGGATCATAACAGAATGGATTATTATTGAGGTCTTTTTTGTTGATCCCCCTTATCACTCTGTCTTTTTTGGCTTCTATGGTGTGACACTGCGAGATAGGATAGGCTACCAATCCTTAGAGGCGACGTGGGTGGCACTGTGGTCTAAACCACAGAGCCTAGGGCTTGCCGATCAGAATGTCAGCTTCCGGGTCATGTGGCCAGCATGACAAAGCCGCTTCTGGCGAACCAGAGCAGCACACGGAAACGCCGTCTACCTTCCTGCCGGAGCGGTACCTATTTATCTACTTGCACTTTGGCATGCTTTCGAACTGCTAGGTTGGCAGGAGCAGGGACCGAGCAATGGGAGCTCACCCCGTTGCGGAGATTTGAACCTCCGACCTTCTGATCAGCAAGCCCTAGGCTCTGTGGTTTAACCCACAGCACCACCCGTGTCCCCAGGCATTCTACAGTAGCTCAATAATAGAGCAATCCAAACCCTGGCCACCAAGGGATGGAGAGAATCAGTGGATCCACCACTGTGTCCGAAACCCTCCCTCCCAGCTGGCCTGGGCAGAAGATGGGGGTGATCTTTTTTACACCTTTTTGGGGGCTGTACCAAATCCAGACTGCCACAACTTGGGGGCATAGCTGTCAACCCTCCCTGCTGTTCCCCACTGCTATATACATAGCTGTCAACCCTCCCTGCTGTTCCCCACTGCTATATACATAGCTGTCAACCCTCCCTGCTGTTTCCCAATGCTATAATAAGAAAATTTCCCGCAAAAAAGGGAAAGGTTGACAGCTATGCTTGGGGGATTGGTAGGGGATTGGATCTTGTGGATCCAAAGCATTTGGCACACCACACTGCCCCATTTTGGGGGGCTTACTATTGGCTCCTATTGGTGGGAGAACTGGCAGTTGCAAATATCCACAAATTACGGTGAAACTGGGTACTCCACAGCAGCAGAAGCTGCCTGACTTCTCCTCATCTCCACCAATGAAGGCCAGAGGGGAACAACATCTGCCTCCCATCCTAAATCCTCCAATACCCCAACAACATGCAAAGGAATGGTGCTAGTGTTGAAGTCAGAATTGTACTGGGCCAGTAAGAGGCAGTTTTGTCAAGCAGCTAGTGTGTTCATATTGGTAGGTCACAGCTTGCACGGACTTGCGAGAATGAATAAAATATTTTTCTTCAATTTGGGTTTTAGAACTAGAAAGAGGCAACATTGGTTTAGCTTGCTGATTTACGGAATTAAAATCAGTTGAGAACTAGCATCTGTATTCCTTCAGGTAATTTTACAGTCCAGAGTTTCCTAACCTGTGGGCTGTGACCTGCAAGTGGGGTGCAGTTCCTGTGGAAGTGGCCTTATTACTAAAAAACAAATTAATTATCGCTTGTAATCCTTCACTGGTATGATGTTACAACTCTTACAGCTTTTTGTTTCGTTGGCACATTATAATGCTATGTTCACACTTGTAACCAAATGTCTAAAAGGCTAGTCTTGTATTCCCAGAAACAAAACTGTGAATACTGTCGATACCATAAATATTTCAATGAATTCCACATTAAAATGGGTGCTGAGTAAATGGTTATAAAACAGGCAAACTTACACTTAAGGGGAACAAAACAGACAGCTGCCAACGACCTAAGGTCGAAAATTCATATGACAATATTTCAGTGGGTTACCATATCAAGCAAATTTGGATTTCTGAGCCACCGTACCAAAAAGGCTATAAACCACTGCTAAAATCTAGCATCATCTTCCAACTTACCTAGTGACTTTCATGACTCATCATGTATTAAATTGTGTTGTTGTTTTAATGGTAATCCTCTGTTGTCGTTGACTGCATCCACATGGCAGTTTATTCTGCTTTCACGACTTTCCCCTAACTGCCAAGCTCCACATTATATTTGAGCTTTCACACAATGTAAAAGCCACTTATGGAACAATAGTGGAATATGGAGCAGGTCTAGTGCTTATTCCTGTTTTACTTGTTTCCAGAAAAACACCTGTTTGCAAATAACATGAAAATGAGTGCTAAACAAGCTATATTCCACTATAGTTCCGAAAGTGGCTTTAACATTGTATGAAATAAAAATGGTGGAAATTAACTGTTAGGGATAGAAGTGCCATGCGAATGCAGTCACTGTTAATACCTGGGGCGTCAAACCATTGCAAATTGCTCCCGTGTCTTGTGGGGAGGGGTTAAAAATATTTTAAAGCCAAAGAGCAATAATAGTGGAATGTTCAGATCAGGGCCAACCCACTTGCGAGGCAAGCACCTCAAGCAGCAGAGGCCCACGAGGTGTGGCACCATGACCAGCAGAGGGGAGCCAGTTTCCAGAGAGATGTGATCTCAATGCTGCCGCCACTTCTGGTGGCTTTGGACCACTGCCACCACTTCTCTGGTGACGGCAAAGGTGCCTCAACCCCTGTAGCCATCAGAGAAGCCGCTGCCTCACAACCTGGAGGTGGGGGGAGGCAGGGCCAGATTTAGGTTTGATGAGGCCCTAAGCTACTGAAGGTAATGGGGTACTTTATATGTCCAGCTGTCCTTTGTCAACAACAAATTGTCGCTTTTTTGTGTTGAATATACAGTGAGGGGGGAAAGTATTTGATCCCCTGCTAATTTGCCCATTTGCCCCCTGACGAAGAAATGACCAGTCCATAATTTTAATGGTAGGTTTATTGTAGCTGTGAGAAACAGAATAACAACAGGAAATCCCCCAGAAACCCAGAAGACAAAAGTCAGATTGATAAGCGGTATAAATGAGTGAAATAAGTATTTGATCCCTTTGCAAAAGATGACTTAGTACTTCGTGGGAAAAGCCTTGCTGGCAATTACAGAGGTCAGACATTTCTTGTAGGTGGCCACCAGGTTTGCACACATCTCAGGAGGTATTTCGTCCCACTCCTCTTTGCAGAGCCCCTCCAAGTTAAGCTTTCGTGGCTGATGTGTAGCTACTTGAACCTTCAGCTCCCTCCACAGATTTTTGATGGGATTAAGGTCTGGAGACTGGCTAGGCCACTCCAGGACCTTAATGTGCTTCTTCTTGAGCCACTCCTTTGTTGCCTTGGCCGTGTGTTTTGGGTCATTGTCATGCTGGAATACCCATCCTCGACCCATTTTCAATGCCCAGGCTGAGGGAAGGAGGTGCTCACCTAAGATTTGACAATACATGGTCCCGCCCATTGTTCCTTAGATGCGGTGAAGGTGTCCTGTCCCCTTAGCAGAAAAACACCCCAAAGCATAATATGTCCCTCTCCATGTTTGATGGTGGGATGGTGTTCTTGGTGTCATAGGCAGCATTCCTTCTCCTCCAAACACGGCGAGTTGAGTTGATGCCAAGGAGCTCAATTTTGGTCTCCACAACACTTTTACCCAGTTCTCCTCTGGGTCATTCAGATGTGCATTGGCAAACTGCAGGCGGGCCTGTACATGTGCTGTCTTGAGCAAGGGGACCTAGCGGGCTCTGCAAGATCTCAGTATTTCACAGCGTAGTGTCTTACCAACTGTTTTCATGGTGACTATGGTCCCAGCTGCCCTAAGATCATTGACAAGTCCCCCCCGTGTAGTTCTGGGCTGCTTCATCACCGTTCTCATGATCATTGCAACTCCATGAGATGAGATCTTGAATGGAGCCCCAGACTGAGGGAGGTTGACAGTTATTTTGTGTTTCTTCCATTTGCGAATTATTGCACCAACTGTTGTCACCTTCTCACCAAGCTGCTTGGCAATAGTCTTGTAGCCCAGTCCAGCCTTGTGCAGGTCTACAATCTTGTCCCTGACATCCTTGGACAGCTCTTTGGTCTTAGTCATGGTGGCTCCTTGGAATCTGTTGGATTGATTGCATCTGTCGACAGGCGTTTTTTGTACAGGTACTGTAACGAGTTGGGATTACAGGTAAGACCTCTCCCTTACAGCAGGTGCTTCTAATCTCAGCTTGTGACATACAGTGAAGATACCAGGTAGCTTGACATTTGGCTGGTTTATAGGGGATCAAATACTTATTTCACTCATTATACTGCACATCAATCTTTGACTTTTGTCTTCTGGGTTTCCGGGGGTTTTCCTGTTGTTATTCTGTCTCTCACAGCTACAATAAACCTACCATTAAAATTATGGACTGGTCATTTCTTCGTCAGAGGGCAAACGGGCAAATTTAGCAGGGGATCAACTACTTCCCCCCCATTGTATGCTACATGGTAATTTATGGACCGAATAGGTATCTTAAGCCATATGAACATGCAGAATGTAGGCACCCTATATATAGAAATGAGCAAACCAGTGATATTTTAGGGAGCGGGCTAGCAGACGGGGCCCATTACCTACATCATAGGAGCCTACACAACACAAAACACTGCTGCTGTATGCAGATTTTATTTTATTTGGTTTTTTTTATTTTATATTTTGGAAATGTACATCCTGGGGGTTTTTTCCTTTAATTTTTTTTAAAAAGAGAGTGTGGCCCTAAGCTATAGCTTGTTTAGCTTATACATAAATCTAGCACTGGGGAGTGGGGACACCAGGAAGTGGCATATTGCCATTTGGCCTCAGGTGCTGAAAGGGGAAGGGCCACCACTAGTTCAGATTTGTTGCTTTCGAGTTGGCATTCTGACACTTCTGATCACAGAGCGAAGCCTGGTGGCTTACAAAATGCAAGTCCTTGCCATTTCCCCCCGTATACCAACTCTTATTTATTTTTTTTATAATTTATATCACGCCTTTCCCCATTCAAAGGGTGAACCAAAGTGACTCACAGAAAATACATCAAAATACAATGCCAAGAACAATGGTAAAATGAAAAACCTAACTTTCCAAAAGAACTACGTAATCATTTTACATAGGTTGACAATCTTCCCAGCCTACATCATTTAAACATTATTTATCTTAAGGGGGCGCGGAGTGACACTGACCTGAAATCTTCGCATGTCTCGAGGGTTTCCTGCATTTTTTAGGCAGTTCTGGTTACATTTAAGAAAAAATTTCAAGAAGAACCTGTTGGAAAAGGGATATCATGTTGAATATACCAGTTGTTGACAAGTTGCCCCAATACATCCCTTGCTCACCCAGCAAACAATTTATATAAAATTGTCTGTCCACATTTACCACATGGATAAAGACTCTCACAGTTCTATCACACCAGACCAATGAGCCAAATATATAGGCATAAACTTAACACAAAATTATTCTGCCCAAAAGCAAAGTCATTATCCGTCTTCTAAAACATGCCGCTTGAAACTTTCATCACACAACAAGGGTACAGAGGAGAAAATGAAGCCGCCATTTCCATGGAGTCTGACGGCTGGCAGTCACAACTACAGAATTCCGGAAATGATCATATTTCCCTACTACTTGAAACAGTTATGCATTTGGGGACGACAAATTGGCATATTTTTCACTGTCACAATTCTGGCTCCCACATACTATAATTTACAGAATTCCAAAATGTGTTTATGATGAAAAACATTTGTGCATGTAATACTGTATAGGGAGTGCGTGTGATTTCTGCTAAGGCGTTAAACACTAAATGTTCTCTCAAGGTAAGCTTGCAGCTTCATTGCTTCTCTCACCTGTGGCCCTGCATCTTGGGTTGCAAAACTGCTGCTGCTGCTGCTGCTGCTACCATCTTTATGCATTTTACTTAATATAAAAATGGTCCTAGTAATGATACTAGTGTTGTTAGTATTATTCAATCGCATTATGCTTTCACTGCATTTCAAAAGTATGAGGAATATGGAAATGAAGATGGCAGTCATTGGCAATAACAATGAAAGATGTCAATTTCCAGGCTTCAACAACTCCTAAGCGCTAAATCCTAAACCCCCAACTATCAGAGTTTCTGCCTCCCATATTATCTCCTTACTAGTTATCCTGGCTTTATAAACTGTTTTCTTCCCGTCTGTGGTATGTGGGAAAGGACAGTCTATTAATGGATATGAAGAAGTTGATGTTGTTCTTGGTTTACTTGTTTTTTCTTGCCGTATGTCTTAGGAGTGATGTTCTCACCCCTGAAACTATATGAAAACAGACTGGTAGACAGCTGCAACACACCCACACATGTGTGTGTGGGGACACACAAAAGTCAGAAAGTACTGTCACTAGAATAATAGGTGTGTTGATCTGTTGTATTTCTTCTTTTTTAAAGCCTGTGTTTATTTGAGATTAACCCCATCAAACCCAGTTGGCCTCACTCCTGGGGAGACATGCATAGAATTTGGTATTCTAATCTGTGGTAGCCATTGTGAAAATTGAAGCAGGTGACCTTTATTTATTTTAGTTATTCCACAATGCTTCCAGAATAGGCTCTGCCTATAGTCATCACTAGCTTCACCCACTCTCGCCCTGCCATGACCTGTCATGGAATGAACCCACAGAAGAAACAGGATTGTTCACCCCCCCCCACCCCACCCCACCCCCCCACCCCGTACTACAGTAATTAATGGAAATCAGCATGCAAAAGAAATTAATACACAACAGGAAAACATAATTAAATAAATGGGGGAGATACCATTATATAGATGCAGTTGGGTGGTCTTTTATGCCTTAAATGGGCATTCTTACTATGGACTCTGTCAAACAAAAGAATAAATGTGCTAGCTAGGACGAAGTCCTCTTTCACTAAATTTGCCAGCAATTAGAGCTGTCAACTTATTAAAGGTTGTAGTCAATTAGCAGCCTTGCATTTAACTGATAAATCAATTGATTCACTATTTTAAAAATATTACAGTATGTCAGTACAGGTTACATTCTAAGTAAGGGTCATTACTGAAGTTTTTTCCAAACTAGCAGAAAATTATAAAGATTATAAAGCATATTTATATTTCAACAGATCTACTGAGCGTTGCTTGTGTGTGTGTGTGTACACACACCCACACCCACACCCACACACCCCACTATATAAAAAGTACTGAAGTGGTTTAGAACAATATCTATATACAGTACAAACCATATACACATTTCAAATCAGAGGCCATCAACAAACTTGGATGGTTACTTTATACAGCAATACAATGCTTTGCTCACAGAGCACTCTTTTCAACATTGTACATCACACTGCTTTAAAATCTAAACTTTAATCTGTAATTAATTCTAACAAAAGAATACAACATGTTGCATAATTCAGTTTAAGTTTTTGTCTGGGGAGGGAAAGGGATGCCACTAATATGTATTTAAAAAGGTGATTTGGTGAGCTCCAGCCACAAACATTCATGGGTAATTATAAATACCAGCATGAACACAAATATCCCTTTCCTATTACTCCCATGAAACATCCTTTTGGCTGAGGCTTATAGAATAACAGAGGGAGAAGCAAGCTGCCACTCAAAGCAAAGAGAAGGGGGGGTGACCCCACATCCTTTCCTACACTACCTGCCTCAAGTGGGAGGCCCCTCATCTACTTAGTGCCATCTGTAGGGATGAAGCAGTGCCCTATTAACAACTAAGCCAAATGTATATGGCCTATACAGGATCAGCTCAAGGGATGGCGAAATGAGAGAGGCACCTGATTTTGTATGGAGACATGCCTGTTCTGTAATAGCAACTCACTTCCCTGGGTATGGCTCCCTCCATAGCTCAGTGGAAACTAGATGGAGCCTGTCTTACCTATGTAGCAGCTCTTAGCTGCTATGCTGAGTTCTTCATCAGTTGTTCACAAATAAGTACAGCTTCTGAAGCTCTCCTGACAGTCCTGCTGCTTTCTGGTATTAGGACAAACCTGTTGCAAGGTTTCTTCCCAAACCCACAGGATGCCACAGATTTGCCCAACAACTTCAGTGTCCTAACTCCTTCCCATAAACAAATGAGATATACCCTAAAGACTCTGGTGCTAATAATGCACACCTCCAATCAGGCTGTAAATTGCTGTCAGCTGAATCCAATTTCTGATTACAGCTTGGGTGTTGATTAATACACAGTTAAGCAAATTATCTATACCCAGAAAGGAAAAGCAAAGAAGAAATTTAGCTCTGCTTACAGAAATAGTAGTACACAAAATGCTTAAATGCAGGATACTTTGAGTTCCGCACTGAAATATACTCGGAGTCAAGTATGAATTTCATGCTCTTTATTTAGCTCATAGAAGCAATGAATGACTCTTTCCCCAAAACATCTGCTTTATATGCATTATTTGCACAATGGGCCTCACGTGATTGGCTAATTCTGGGCTACTCCTGTGGGCCAATCAGGTTGCGGATTCACTTCCTTCAGAAGCCTGATTGGCTGCTCCTGCAGGCCAATCAGGTTGCTGATTCACTTCCACTTGGAGCTGGATTGGGTGGCTCCTGCACACCAATCAGACTGCTGCATTCTGGATCATTTTGTTCTAGGATTCAGCTCAGTACATAACACCCACTATGCACAAATCAGTGAAGCAGTCTCATGTCCCTTGCACAGTTTGCCAAGAAACAATGCTGTATTTTATAAGGCAAAGAGATAAAAACCTGACGGGGAAAAAATTCTCTGTTTTTCACAATTAGAGATTGGCCACAGATTATGGGCTACTTTTTTAATAGGAAAAAAACACACACACACAACACACCTCAACTAAAAAAAACCCAAAAAAACCCAGGAGGAGGTCTCGACCAAAGCACAACCATAAATACATGAAATTCTAGCAAAACTAGGGAAGACCATGAAATATTTGGGGTAGTTGTTAAATCTTCATGTATGGGTTGATTAATTTAATGATGAGAATATTGTCAATATGTTTTGAAAATGAGAGTGTATATATGTATGTATGTATATATATATATATATATATATATATATATGCGTCACACATGTAAATGTGTCTACTCCAGATTAGGTGTGCTATAAACACATGCAAAGAAGCCCCAGCATAGATGAAAGGAGGGCTGGATGGGCTCTGTTTGTTTACACTAAATTAAAGACAGACATAAGTTACTGCATTGTCCCGTCAAGTGAAGCCTGATATCCAATATCAGTAAACTGGCACTAGCTGGTGTTTGCAGATGGGGGGGGCGGCGGCGAGGGGGCCTTTCTAAGCCTCTAATGGCCAGCTGCGACTTTGAATGTGCAGAAAGAACTGTCAGCACAAATAATGGCATCTCAAATCCAGACAACTGCTTGCCACCAAGAGGTGGTTTGTATTTGTGCCAAAATGGATTTTGAGAGGCCAGCAAAGAGGTCTTTAATTCCACCAAAGAAAAATGAAATGCGGCCAGGTGGGGGGGTGAGGAGAGTGAGTTTGGGGTCTTACATTTTGAAGATGAGCGCTCGATGGCTCTCCTGTCAGCAGCTCATCGTTTAGCTCGCCAGCTATGTGGGGCATGGACATTGAATCCCTCTTGCCCTAAGCTGGCCCTGCCGCGTGGAATGCTGGCAGAATCCTGAGCTCGGTCTCCTGCCTGCTGAAATGAAGAGCCTGGCCATCTGTTGGGAGGCAAAGATTTCCCTGTCAACTGATGCCTGCTCAGAGCCTCTGACAGGCCCTTATGTGGCAAAGTCTCTCAGAAGCCCTTATTCTTTGGGGGAAAGTTTGCTTTGCCCCAGAGGTTTGCTGGAGAATTCTTCAGAGTTTTCCAGAATGTAGGAGCCAAGCAGCTGACCAGTTTGGCCTGCCCTTCCCTAAAGGAATAGATTACCAAGAAGGGGAGGTGGATGTAATAGTTAAAAATATCTTTACTCACAGTCAAGAGTGTGTTTTCAACAAGCTCTGCGAGTGTAGGAAAAGATTGATCATGCTAGCTAGTAGAAGGCATGCATGAATGTCAGGGGCAAATGTGTCGGCTAATTGGCCAAGGAGGCTATTTGCAAAAAAAAAAATTAAAAAAATGGATACCATTTCATTTCATTTTGCAAAATTTCAGGCTTCGGCTTTACAAAAAAACCAAAAAAACTACTGCAAGCAGTTTGACTAGAAAAGTGGCATTAAATAAAACAAGTGAAAAGAAACATCTCCAAAGTGGGCTGAATGTGTGGAAACAGACTAGATTTACTAGAGATAGAGTGTGGACGTGGGAACAGGAATGGGTATAGTTCATAGTACAGATGTATCTGGTTGTCTGTCTTTCTTTCCCTTGGCCAGTGCTATTTCCCTAGAAAAAGAGGTGCCGGAACTCACCATGAACACCTCCCTCGCTCTCTTAGAAGGACAATGGTGCCCACCTGAGAGGTGCAGGAACTGAGTTACTGCTGAAAAAAGCTCCACCCTTTGCTAATTACAAATAGATAAACTTTATACTTGTGTGGTAGAGGCTGGCTTAATCATTAATAGCAATTCTGGCAGGGATGCCTGATGAATTTGTTCACTGAAAATTCTGAGAACATACCTGCTCCCACACCTCCAGGAACCCTTTCCCCCCATCGCAGATCTACAATTCCCCGAGTTCCATAGGAAGAGGGATTGACAGTTAAACCACACTGTAGCTCTTTGGGAGGAATGGGAGACACCTAACAACTCTCAGCACACTTAACTACATTTCTCGGGATTCTTTGTGGGAAGCCATGAGTGCTTAAAGTGGTATGATACACCTTTCAATGTATAATGCAGATGGGGCCTAAAGTGTGGCTCAGAACTTGGTTTATCTGTTGGCTTTCACACTTCCCATGTACTCTAATGTAGTTTCTGGCTCAAAGACAATACAGTATAGCAGAATATGCTTTTCTATGCATATTGGGGGAGGAAAATACTTTACGTATTTAAATGTGAATTTTCTTGCACTTTAATTTTTACAAAGTTCAGATTAACAGAGAAAAGGGACAGAACAATAAACTGCAATCAGTTTGGGAAAAGGATAAAAATAATTTTAACATAAACTTGATTAAAATTTTATTTAGGGGACAGAGGATTGGGTTTTTGCATATGGGTTAGGTGCCTGTTTAATTTTAGAGCAATTCTGGAAAAGGCTTGCAAATGGACCTGAATGTCTCTAATTTATTCCTTTTTTAAAAGTTTCCAAACAGCAAAAACAGAGTTTTATCCCTCTTGTAACACATTTTTTTTTTGTTATTGGATGGACAAATCATATCTTCAATGAAATTTTCAACTACAGGTGGATGCAGAATGTGAATCTCAGAATTGTAAACTAACACACTATTCTAAAGTGAAAATTACAGTGATGTATAACAGAATGAAGTAATTAGCAGGCGTGTGCATTGGGTCTGGACAGATTCCGAAACCTAAAATGAATCAGGCAGCTTCGGAGAGATCTGGGACTCTTCCAAGGTAAAACGGTGTTTTCCCTAGGAAAAGTGAATCAGGCTGCTCCTAAAACCCTGGAGCCACATCAGATTCAGACAGTCTGTCACTTTAAAACTGTTATTCTGAGGCTCTCCATTTCGAATCAAGGACTAACTTCACCAAGGCTTTCCTTTTTTATTTCAAATAAAGGTGCTTTGTGATGGATGCTGAAGAAACCTTAATGTCAATTGAGCAGGAAGCAAACAAACAAAACCTCTCGAACTCTTTCATTCATCATAACTCCTTAGCTACTGTACCAATGCTTAAATGTTCCAGCTTTTTTATCTAGGGTACACTCTGTGATGTATGTTGTTGTTATCCAAATTCCCCCCCCCCAAAAAAAAGTCATGTTGGAGGATAAATGAACTCCATCTGCCATTTTCCTTCTGATTTCCCCCCAAGATCATTTAACCAAAGACACCTTGATCATATATGCCATTTTCATATAAATTCTACACACACCCAAACCATAGACAGGTAAATGGATCTCTCCTTAAAGAAAGTCCCACTGCTCACAAAAACCTGTGTCTCTCTGTGTGTATAGTGTAGCAGTATTTATCTGCTAAAATTTGGCAGCATTCATCACCTCAGAAAGGGCTACCATGTCTGCAAATTTCATCTTATTCTACCAAAAATATCAAAGTTAAAGGCAGTTTCCTTTTTTAAAAAAACATTAAAAATGTAAAGGCTACTTGCATAATATCCATTTACCTGGGAATAAGACCCATTGATTATAGTAGGACTTCTGAGTATATATGTTTACATGCATTGTAAATGGGAGTTACAGTTGGAATCCTGAACGCCCTGGAACTCGGACGTTTTGGCTCCCGAATGCCGCAAACTTGGAAGTGATTGTTCCGGTTTGCAAACGTTCTTTTGGAACCTGAACGTCTGAAGGGGCTTCCGCGGCTTCTGATTGGCTGCAGGAGCTTCCTGCAGCCAATCAGAAGCCATGATTTGGTTTTTGAACATTTTGGAAGTCAAACGGACTTCTGGAACAGATTCCGTAGTAAGATTAGTTTCTCTCAGTGACATCTTTTCAAAAGGCTAGCAAAGTATTTCTGTATCATGTGCACAGGGAAGGAACCCCAAACATTCTGCAACCTACTTCTAAACAAAGGCACCACATCTCCAGCACTTTTGTTTTTAAAGATGCCTCTGTTTATGAGTAGGGTGCTCAGGGTATTGTGTTCCTTCCATTTCTTTAATCATACAAAATACTAACATGTAAACCACACGCATCCAGGGGGTAAACAGCCACAGACAATGGTAACATTGAAATACAAAATTCCCCAGGCAGAAAAGTAACATGTAAATAAACAATGGGTAGCGATTCAGAATTGCCTGCTGGGATCAGGACTCAGAAAACAGGATGAACTGGGAGGAGCAGGACTTACTTTGCTCAGTTGTGAACTACGGTAGAAAACCAGCAGTTGTTTTCAGAGCTAGACTGATTATAATGTTCCCTAAACGAGTAGAAAGTCTATTTCCTTCAGTAAACAGAGTTATTATTAGGGTGAAGGCATCCCAAATTAGAAGGTGATATTGCAGACTGGAAACTAGAAATTAAGCACTGGTGAGAAGAAACCAAACCAGTGGACGATGAAAAGGTCTCAATACTCTATCCAGGAACTGGCCCCATCAAAGAATAGGAAGCAGGGAATAGGTGAAGGCAGAAACTGGTCCTCCCAGAAGCTTTGGTCCTCCCAGTCTGGGGTGAGATATGGTAGCGCTGTGTCCTACTCTGCTGAGAACCACCCCCTATTTTGAAGACTGCCTGGTCCAAGTCCAGTTCAGAATTAAATAACTATAAGGGAGAGGCGGGTCTTTGAAATTGCCTATTATAATTAATGCCTGGACAGAAGACTGAACAGACTTGCAGATCACCTAGTTATAGTCTTGCCCACTGTGGTGAGATGTATCACATTTTAAAGATATATACACTACACTACACTACACACACACACATTATGTTCAAATTTCCATCTATTTATATGAATTAGCATATCCAAATATTATGTAAATCTGTGTACTCCCCCACCCCCGGTGATACATTTTTTCTTTCTTTTTTAGTAATGCAGAAGTGGCCACCCTAGGGGATAAACCATTTGGTGTTATGATTCAGACAGCAAAATGTCCTGAGCCAGCACTGATCATATCACAGATAATCAGTTTTGCTATACTCAGTCCTAGGAAGGATCCCATCAGAGTAATCCATTTCATCACAATCAGCTTCTCCTGAAAATGTGGCACAGACCAGCCAGGTATGTAGAATGCTGGGAATTCAGAATGTGCTGGCGCCAAGGAATGGCTCTTGCTTCCTCCAACTTGGGCCACTGATAATGCCATGGTCTTGTCACTGCTCTGATGCAGAACTCAAAGGGACTCAGAAATGAAGCAGGATTTCATTTGCCACTGCCACAATCTTTGGGAGGAAAGGGGGATAGCTGGGAAGGCAAAACCTACATTCCTGGTACTGAAGAAAAGCACGTTTGTTCTAATACATTGGAGAAATTGTTTCAGAACAGTTCATCCTTGCAAATATATGACAGCAGCAAGGCTGCCAGAGTCGGTGAAACATGTGGTGATTCCACAGTGCAAGTGTCAGCTGCATACTTAAACCTGTCTAGAATGAAAGGGAAGCTGCAAGCTACCTATTTCAAGTTTTATGAACATGTTAGTGAAGAAAGCTAGTCTGGATTCTGAGGAATTCTCTCGCAGAGGGTATGTGTCTGCAACACTGGCTGCTTTGCATCTTTCTCACCCTAAAGGACTTCTGACTCTTTAAGGCCAGAAGAAGAATAAAACAGCTTTGTGTATACCAACAGGGGTGTGCTGTGTTTTCAGGTAGAAAGCTGCATCTCACATTCCAGTTATGGGTTCAAACAGCCAAGATGGATGCTTCAAAGAGCACAGTGGCCAATGGGAAGCAGAAAGCAGGGAGGAAATCTCAGTCAAAAGCAGCATGCAGTAAGCAACCATTCCCACAATTACTACTTGCAAGGGTGTCCTATGGCACATTCACTCTTTTCTAAGTTACTGGAGGGGGGAGAGGGATTCACAACTGCCTATAAAGGCCATCTGTGTAAAAAACACTGTAGTATTGTCACTAGATCAACAGTACACGCAAGGTATCATAACAAAAAGAACTAGGGACAATTACTTGATTCTGGGTAAATAAATGATCTTTTTTGTTAGAGCTCTTAATGATAACTTCCATAAAAAGAAAATATGAACGCAGTCTGGCCTGGGCTACAAAGCCTGAAACAACAATGGAGACAGTGATGACAGAAGCACTGGGTTAGAAACTGCACCACCTCTCCCCACCCCCTGCCGTCAGCAATGTCAGTAACTCAAGGAGAAAACTCTCTACCATTGAGCCAATGAATGGCTTAGACTTTTTCCTGACCTAACCCAGAAGCTGTAATAGGTAGCAGCTAAACTACAGCTGCATACCTCTCAACAGTCCCAGGTTAAGCAGGACGTCTTGGAATTACAGAAGCCCTCCTGGCTTCCAATTGAACCCCGGGATGCCCCAAAAGATGTGCATCCCTCTTTTCCTCTGCAGCATATTGGGGGGGCATGCTGCTGGAGATAGACATCCCTTGAAGTAATCCCATGGGCATTCAAATTGCTCGTGGCACACCAAAGTTTTTATTGATAAGAAATACATTGGAAAACAAAAAAGAAACATCTCCTAGCAGTGCTTGATTTCCATGCAATGTTTTTGGCATTAGAATGCCAGCCTGTATTTTTCCCTCACCATTTAATCCAGTTTTACTCTTGTAAGGGGGGGAAAAGGTAATTAAAAATGCCCTACTGACAATGATCCATTTGCGACATCACAGTGACACATTTCCAAATTCAGTTCCTGTCTGAAAGCTCCCTGTGTTGGGAGCAGGGGGCACTGCTGTGCAGCACTTTTTCACAATGAGATCTAAGAAAGTGGTTCTGTGAGATTGCTCTCTTCGGGATTCTGCAGGAATCTATCCTGTCTCCATTGCATGAAACTGCTGGAAGCATAATCCAAAATCTGAGCAAATTCCCATCACCCAGCCCTCTTTCTTGTTTCATCTGAACTAGGTCTAGCTGTTTCATTCAATAATGATTGCTCCCCTGCTGCTAAGACAATGCTTCAGCTATTTCCCTGATTATTATATGGTTTGCTGTTTAATTTTTACTTTCTAATACTGTTCTCCATTTATAGAACTCCTGAGTATGAATTGAATATTGGATTCTAAACCAAGAAAAAAAGAACGGTGAGGACATTATGGTGTTTTCCACTGGCCATCAGATGTAGTGCTGAATTATTCAAACTGAAGACATCCAGTGCATCTTTTTCATGTAGACTATGCATGTGTTTTATGTTCATTGATAATTGGTTGAAGTAATTTAGATCAATGCCCATTCTGAAAATAAATTCTACCAAGTACTCAAGGAATATAGTTGAAAACACAGCAACTTGAAATTAAAACTACCTTTCATTTCCTTGTAAGCCCTCCCAGTATTACAACTATTTTGTATTGGACCATTTTGCGTACAAGTGTGGGGTCATGTCTACAGAAGGCTTACACATATTCAACAGCATGAAATTGAACGTGAAAATCAAATACAGAAACAGGAAAAGACACTTTTTTTACTCACAGGTTCACAGCTGGCTTGTGCATGTCTCTTAAATCAATAATCAGCATTAGCTATCCTTTGCGACATGCTCACAACAGGAAAATAATTCTTCAGAGCATAAGTTATGCATCACATTGCCTACAAATTGCTTGTTGACTTTAGCAGAAGCAATTAGAGCTATCTCTGTCTTACAGCCCAATCCTATGCATGTTTAGTGAGGTCAGTGAGATTTGGGCCTGGTTCAGACATATAAATATCAACTGTGGTTACGCACTCAAGAACAGAACTTTCCCTCTGATCCTCAGTGGACCCAGCTTGTTTAAGCCAGTTTCACATTACCTCTGGACAAGAAAACTGTACTGGAATTTCAGTTTCCTAACCAGGATGTGAAAGCGGGTTGCTAAGGAGGCATTAAATCATGGTTTCCCAGTTCTGATTTAATTGGAAACTGTGGTTTAAACAAGACACGATCTCAGTGCTAACACCTGGCCTTGGATAATGGGAGAATGAGAAGCAGAACAGACTAGGTTATTTTTACGAACTTTCTAACAAAGACTATAACTTGTTACAGTGAATAGAAACAATATTTATTTCAGTGCTGGAAATGGTTGGAAAGAACCCACCTAATCACTGAAGCAGAAGCTACTCTTGCCCAGAGGCAGCCTTCAACTACTCACAGCTTGTTTCACCAAAGTTTTCAAGTTGCTTTTCTATAGGCCTCATCGTGCTCTGTGCACTGGAGCACAGCACATCAATTTTTTAAACTTCCAGCCACTCTTCTACATTCTTCAGTTCCCTATTTTCAGAATTTACAACACTCCACAGAAATCCAGACCATTTCAGAGAAATGTGTCAGGGTTACATCTTCATTCCCTTCCAAGCAAACAACATTCCCACAAAAATATTTAGGTTTTTCAGAGGAATCTAAAAAATCTCACACAACATGTTAATGTTGCACACAAAGATAGAGCATTACCACAGAAGACACAACAAAATAAGTAAGGTAAGATTTATGCCCTGCTCTCCCCTAATTTGATCTTGCTTCCCAGGGTCTCATTTTACAATGATTCTCTCTCTCTCTCTCTCTCTCTCTCTCTCTCTCTCTCTCTCTCTCTCTCTCTCTCTCAAAGGCTAACCTTTTATTTCATGTGGCAGGCAGTGGGCTGGGACAGTAGATAAGAAGGTAATTTTTCTTCCACATGCAGAGCAATTCCAGTAGCCCTGTGTGTGACTAGAAATTATTTTTAGGGGTAGAGTAGTGGGGGGGGGGAGACCTTTGGAACCAACTTTGGGGAGGAGCTGAGGGCTGCAGTGGGAAGGACTGGACAATTCTCTGAATCAAAGCCAAAATTGTGTTGTTGTTTTAATGCTGCTATACACTCCCAGCCTTTAGCAACAGGGCAGGATGGATCAATAAATAAACAATGGGTGATATCCAATGCTAGTCATACTCAAGAGTAAGCGCACTGAAATCCATGAAATTAAGTCAATTATGTTTATAGGACAGAGTACTCTGAGTATGATTCGATTGACCATCACCCAAAATATTATGCAAAATATTGATTCATACACCGTACTTCTACAAATGATAGATTGTTCCCAGGCAGTCTTTTACTGGTTAGTTTTTGGGGGGGCAGGAATGAGCACAAAAAACATATACATGTTGAGCAGTTGGGACACAATCAATAATCATAATCATAATCATAAAAACAACTACATAGGAGGGAGACATTTTGCATAACCAAGGGGTGTAACTACCAACACTATTCACTTTAAACAAGTCCCAATCCAGAGGGCTGAGACCCGGAACTAAGTACAATGTAGATTCATTGTTTAGTTCTACAGTGACACAGGGAGGCAAGTTGACTCTGTTATCCCCATACACATGAGCAGTGCAAGCATTCAAGCTGTGCTTTCCTCTTTCTTCATGGTTCATAGTCACTGCCTGCTATAGAGGTATTGCTTTAGCAGAGATGGTGACAGGCCTCTCCAGAATTAGAGTACTTTATTATCACATTAGTATGGAGGAAAGACACATAATTAACGGAATTTATCCTCCTTTATTCAGTAAAAGCACTAATATTCAATCAATCTGCCTCTGTTTAATTACTTTCCCTTACACTATTTTTTTTTCTTCCTTGACCCCTCAAGTAGTAGAGTACAGAAATGTGTGAAGTCTTCTTCTTTTTAATTCCACTTAGGATGCTAGACACTATTCATCGAAATAAGCGTTAAAAAACGGCACTGGGGTCTGTCACAGTTCACAAGCTGCCACAGAGTTAGCAGCCATGCCAGTATTATACTTTTGCTAGAAGAAACTCTATTAAGTGATGGCATGTAACAGAATTACCGTTAATTGTAATATGACACTATTGTCCAAGCGCCTGTTATTGCGGGGGGTGGGGGAAGCAAGGGGGAGCGGGGGTGGGGTGGGTTAGAAACTATTGTTTAAATGGCATGAGTTCCTAACAGGAAAAATATGCACATGTCTACTCAATGGGACTTAATCCCAGGTAACTGTGTATAGGATTTTATCCTAAGAACATAGGGATCAGTTAACATGACTTTACTCTCGCAGCAGAATTAGGTGAATATGGGAGGGGGGTGTCAGGTACTAGAATGAACTTCTCAACTTCTATGTTTTTGTTGTTTATTTAAAGTCCCTGAAAAAAACAAAGCTTGCATTCAAGGCAAAGGGGAAGGATTTCCACCTGGAGTGCTAGTTCTCTAGTTAGAATCGGTTGGTTGGTTGGTTTTATATGGCCAGCATTAAAAACTGTATCTGCTGCCTGCAGATCTGTCACATCAGGACTCATTCTGCTGCATCTGCAAATCTTATGACATTGCTCAAAGGAAACATTAGGTGGAATTTAACGTAGCGCAAAGGCAACCATTTCTCCTTGCACGATGGGACATTCTCCCCTTCTCCTTTACTGCACCTCTTCAGACTGCAGGTGGGAGATCAGACTCTTGAAACCTCATTCCTTGTACATGGAAAATTAGCATGCCAGATAAGAAGCTGCCCTCCATCCTGAATGTATGTAGGAAAGGGTTGTGTTTTTTTTAAGGTAGAAACATTCAAACATGCAACCCCACACCTGCAATCTAAAGTGTTACAGTTCAACTATAGTTGCCTGTAATGTGTTCTTTCTGTATGTTTCAATTGGTGTTGCTCACAGAACTTTCAGCACCCTTAAATCAGAAGTGCAGCCCCATCTACACTATACATTTGAAGCAATATAATTCCACATGAAGAAGCCACTAAATCACATTTCAAATCTAAAAGATAACTTAGGTGTACAAGCAAATGAAGGCATGAGACGGAAAATGCCTTTTGTTACACCAGTTCTCAAGAAGCTGTTATTTTCTTCTGTGTCACTGGGATGCAACTCTACCACTGCAGGCAAATGTGGAGAGAGAGATTTCTTTCAAATACGTCATTGGGTGGTGACATTCCTTTTCCAAAGTATTTGGAATTTAGCAAACTTTTTTTTGGGGGGGGGAGTTAAGTGTGCAAAGAAATAATTAAAAACAAAAAAGGCATTAGCCACACCCAAGTGACATTTTGAAGGTTTGAGTTGTGGACCCCTCCCTTGTCACCACATGATTTCAATTTGAAATCACTTGCTTTATGTACTCCCCATCCTTCATACTGATCTGCTTGTGATTAACTAAAACAAGGGAACAGGAAATAATGAGGGGAAATAGTTGTAGAAAGAGGAAAAGAAGCAAATATGTATTTGGGGGGGATTCTGTTTCCCAATGATCAATGTTCTAATCTAGCACACAATTCACAAAAAAGTGTAGTTCTAAATTTAACCTTATCCGGAACGCGAATTGCACTACTTGGGAGATTATGCCACATTCAGAGTATGATAATAGATTTATGTCCTGAACTGAATATAAATCAGGAGTTAGGTCTTGCCAGCGCAACTGGCAACATAACCAGATACAACTATTATTTAAGCATATGTTATAATGCAAATCTGAGGCATCTCATTTTTTTTTATCACTGACTTTAGCAGTTGGGTGAAAATTCCAGTCAGGGAGTGATTTGGGTCAAACACTTTTCAAAAATTTCTTCCACACTGAATGATTGTGTACCTAGTTCACATTTTGGAATCTGAAATTTGACCTTATGTCATCCCCCTACTCTGCTTTTTGCATACAATTCAAAATTTCCCCAGCAAATTACATGTGTTTGAATTTAATATTTTGAGGAAGCCCTATGACCTCTTTCAAGTAACAAGGGCAGCATTCATTTCTAATTGCTCCTAATCGTCTTCTACCATTTCAATTCAATCATCACCAGGGATCAACCACCTTTTTCCAGCTTATGCCCTGTGTCTCTTCCAATGGCATGCAGTCGTGTCTGTAAGCAAGAGCCTTTCAACTTACAACATTTACATCGCTGTCATTATATTTGCTTCCACATTCTACACATAGCACTGGTTAAAGGCCTCTTGGCTTCAGCTGTTCCACTGTGTCAGTATCAGAGAGAGTGTGAGAGGCATTCCAGAGACTAGGCCTAGGGATTAACCTCTGGGATGACACCCAGTTTCAGCCTTAGCCACACTAAATCCCCACCAAAGCTGTAACAGCCATGGCTGATTTAGAACCTAAACTGTAAATCTCCTCTTCACACTGACTCTCCAAGAGGATGAGTGGGAAGATTTCCCTGCCAGCCAATTGAGGGTTTGTTTTGTTTTGTTTTTATATAGAGGCCTGCAGGTGTCAACACGGCGAAGCATTGGGGACACATTTGGACAAGCCAATGTTTCAACAAGTACATGATAAGTGACTGTTTAGGGCAGGGCAGCAACTTTAAGAAACAAAACATTCTGCTGAAACCTTGTTCAAAATTAAAATCGCCTACCCCACCCCATTCTCTATTCAGGGAAATGTGATTATCTTATCTCCTAAATTTGCTCTTAAGTAAAGAAGGGTTTTGCAAAGCAGGGTGGATAGTATAGGTTTTTTTAAAAAATCAACAATGCCAAAGAATGAAGGAACGCCTGGAACCCTGAATTTGGGGAAAATAAAAACAACCACCAGAGCTGCATCCCTAGGGAGCCCGGAAGCCACAGCAGGCATCATGGTAGTGAATTTTCACTTAAGGAGTGAGCTCCTTCCGCCACCCTAAGATGTTGTGTGGTGACACGGGGCCTGCGTTGTGTGAATCTTCACAAAAGTAGAAAACACTCCATAGGCAGGCAGGCAGTGAAGAAATAAAACTGGCTGTGAGCCACGGAGGGCAGCGCAACGCTACTGCCTCTTTTCTGTTTAGCATTCTCCCCAGAGAGCTGCTCCAGTAGTATGCTGTCCTGTTTCTTTTTTCTGTTTGGTTCAGTGCCTAGAAACCAAAACAAGCAGCCATAAGCCCAGAGAATGCAGCAAGCCATGCGGGCTGCTCAGCAGCGAGCCCTGTGCGCTCAGGCCTGCAGCTGTAAGGCGCACCCATTTCTGGTTTCCCTCCCTTTTCCTGCCTCTCCCTTGGCTACAGCATAACAGCACGAAGGAGAAAGAGGAAATCCCCCCAATGGGAGATGCTGGCACTATCGCCACCAGACCACCTAAGCTGACGGCTTTAGCAGCAGCAGGTCCTCTTCTTCCCTTCCCCTGTTAAAGGCAGAATCTCTTTTCCCTGCTCTCCACACTTTTGCTTTTAGCTACCCTGAAGAAATACATGAAGGAACTGTTCAAGAAGCTCAAATCCTCCATGTCTTTTTTTTTTTTAAGAAAAACAGTGGTGCCCCCATTGTTCTGAGGCACTTAGAGAATACAACTCTCACTTCCTTTGCAGCAGGGAGCCTTGGCAATGAGGATGGAATCGAGCATGTGGTTACTATTTTAAGGGCTGCAAGGAAGGGGCTTGTATGTGGAAAGGCCAAAGTGCTTCATCTGAGCAGTGTGTACAGTCATAGAGGAGCAGCAGGGAAACATGTCTCCATTCCTGTTTTAAAAGGATGGCTAAGTTCCACAACTTGTTAGCTGTTTTGCTCCGCACTGTTTTTTCCCTTCCTCCCAATAATTCATACAAGAAATCCTGGAAGAGGAGCGAGACAGAGAGAGAAAATACACCCTGCATTATTCTTACAAGCTGTTGTTCTGAGGGTGTGGTGTTTCATTGTTGGCTCTACCCTCCCCTCTCT
This sequence comes from Lacerta agilis, assembly GCF_009819535.1. Lineage (NCBI taxonomy): Eukaryota > Metazoa > Chordata > Lepidosauria > Squamata > Lacertidae > Lacerta > Lacerta agilis. Next base: position 63,692,070 of record NC_046313.1, read on the forward strand.
CCCCCCCCTCTTTTTTGCACTTTGTTGGTCAAGTGATGACATCTTGAGTTGTTCTGGACTCAGTATATATTGTGCACATTGCAAGTGCATGTCAATTTTACAGTAACAAGACATTGGGAGTGTTTAATTAGTCATCTCAGAAACAACATCTGGAGGAGTTCCATCTGGATTCTCTAGTGATGCCAGGGGAACAAAAGGAATCTGTCCACACCACTGTGTGCTATTCAGTTGCAATCTTAGAAGAATGTCAAACAAAGCTGCAGACCCTTAGTCTACATGCCTCCAGAGGTGACTGCAGAATTTACATCTATTACAAGGGAATCCAGAGCTGGTCCCCAAAAAAAGAACGCGTGCACACGAAAGCTTATACCAGAACAAACTTAGTTGGTCTATAAGGTGCTACTAGACATTTTTTATTTATTTATTTCAAGTGCGTCATACCAACATGGCTACCTACCTGAATCTAATAGCAATACTATACATATTTATATATCAATAAATTGCTATCCTTTCATGACATCCCAAATAAACCACCTGAAGTGACTACCTCATCCTGCTTAATGTTAGCGTCACACTTTTTGCTGATGGAAGGATTCGTTTTCTGGGAAGAATGGAATCTTTGAATATAGTAGAATGGGAAAGGAAGGTGAATTTTGCATATTCACCCGCCCCACTGCAGCCTTCATTCTCTCCCCAAAATTCTGACCCAAAAGTTTGGGGGACCCTTAGGAACAGTGTGTGAGATGGTATGAGGAAAAAAGGTAAATTAGGAAACAGAAACCAAAAAAGAAAAAAGAAAAAAAGCCCACAGTCCCTGTTCCATTGACACAAATCTTCACTGGATCAAAGAGCCTTCCATCATCACAGAGGCAGCACTGGAAGCAACACTACGGTATTTATCATTCCACTTCCGGCTAATAGGTTCTCCAGGTGGCTAAAAGGTTGGTAAAACAATGAAAACAATGAAATCACAAAAGATATTGTTAGAAGAGCCACATAAGCAAAACATAAATCAGGATAGAGAAAAGCGTAAAACGGGATTTAGAAAGGACTGGGAAAAAGAAAAAAGTCTTTCTCCTGGTGCTGAAAAGAGTAGGTGTCATTTGAACCACCCTGGGGAGGGTATTCTAAAGATGGGTGCCATCACCAAGAAGGCCCTATGCCTGCTCAGCACTCACTTATGGCAGAGGGAACATCCAGAAAGGGCCATAGCTCAGTGGCTGAGTATCTCCTATGTATGCAGAAGGTCTCGGTTCAATCAATAGGATATAGGACACACCCCTGTCTGAACTCCTGGAGGCAACCATTGCCAATCAATGCAGACAAAATAGACCTAGATGGTCTAAGTATAAGGCAGCTTCTTGTGCCCCTAAAGGTCCCTAAATATTATTGTCCTGTGTATAAATTGTATTATAAGGCCAACAGCACCAGAATAGATAATAGTGTTGTTATGAGTTTGTGGTGGCGGTGGGTAAACTGTATTCCTCAGTCACCTTCTAATTCCTAGATCCAGCAAGGATTCAATTTCTGGATTAGCCAGGCTAGCATCCTGGTGAGGCGAGGGTCCTCTGAATATGGGGCATTAACAAAGGAAGTGGCTCTGTGCCAGATAGCAAATGGATGGGCCCCGCTGCATCAACTTGCTAGGAGTTAGAAAGACAAAGACGAGAGTTGAGAGTTGAGGTATGTGAGCTAGAATCTAGAGGCAGCAGGATGGAAAGCCAGAGAAACAGACTGATGCCTGTGGAGGCTGTGGAGGCTACGGTTATGAGAGAAGCAATATGGGATGTCAATGCTATGAGCCCTTCCATCATAGGCTCAGGTTGTATATATATGTAAATAAACCATGTATCATAAACACACCACAGCCCCTGCTGTGCCTTATTCCGAAGAAATTGAACCCTAGGTAAGTGCCTGGAACTCTGGAATCTTGCACCGTTCAGAGATTGGGGTGGCAGAGAGCTGCACAAAACAATATTAGTGATTCATTTGACAGCTGGATGCCTTTTCCAGTCATCCTGAAGTTTCTGAACCATTGCCCAACACCACTTTTATTCTGTAAGTTGAAGATGAGATTTCAAGGATGTAGAACCAGATTGGTGCAATATTTACACCATGTAGAAGAAAATGTGAACTTTAATCCATATAACAGAGTGGTTTCTGGCACATCCCTGAAGTGTCCCAAGTGCAATGGGAGGGAACTAGAAACATGTCTCCAAAGCTTCACACAAAAGAAGGAAGCTAGTTACTCTTCTGAACGTGCCAGTAATATCTTATTAAATAAACTAGTTAGTAATCTATTAGTCTATTCCCGACTTCACAGCTGAATCTGGGTCGGTGCCCAAAATAATATGCATTAAAAACAACGAGATGTGTTGGAAGCTGTGCAGGTGACGTTAGTATTCTTGTATTACAGTAGTGTCCATGCATTGTTCTTTTAGTCATCTTAAGGGCAGTGGTGGAAATGATGGGCACCAAGCTGTAGGGCAAAAAGGACACCCTCACTTATCTTCAATGTAACAAAAAACATGAACATTCCAAAATAGTAATTCAATTAGCTGGAGAGTGTTAGAAATTCTAACCAGGCCAACATCTCCTTCACCAGTTCTTTGATGACCGCAGCACTGCCAACTGTTTGAGAGCAAGGAAAATCAACAAAAATTTACAGCTGAGCCTCTTCAGTAAAACCCTGACAAAAATTAATTCATCCTTAATGTAAACTTAATCAGGCAGCTCCATCCGAAACCTTCCTACCAGGAAGTCAAGTCAGAAACCATCAACTGGAGCACATCAATACTGAAATGTCAAGAGCCTTGTGGGTTTGGGGGGTTATTTTGCTGAATCCTGCAGTCTGCACCAATGAAAGAATTATTTATTAGGACTGTAATTGTACAATGATTAACCTCGCTGCTAAAGTCTTTAAAAATGTATATTAGTTTATCTATAAAGGTGCAAGTGTAACAAACAGTCTATCAAAGCAGTTTAATGCAGTGACTGCCAAACCGATGCAAATATAGGTGCTGCCTCGTGTACTCAGCTCTTAGGTTCACTGATGTTAATGAATTGGTATTTACACTTTTAACAGGACACCCAGGTTCTAGACCAGGGGTCAGCAACCTTCGGCTCTCCAGATGTTTCAGACTACAATTCCCATCATCCCTGACCACTGGTCCTGTTAGCTAGGGATCATGGGAGTTGTAGGCCAAAACATCTGGAGAGCCGAAGGTTGCCTATGCCTGTTCTAGACAAACCAGAGGCACTGCTGTCTAGACTGAGTTTTAATTGCCCTCCCCATTCAGTGACACTAGGTCTCTTATGACATAGTATGCAACACTGATCAACAAAGTGGGACTTCAGAACCTCATACAGCAATATAATTGCAAATGACACAGCATGTTTTGTCTGTTGAATATTCAGCCTCATGGACTAGCTAAAATCACAGGTGCATTCTAGATGGGGGACTCACAACTCTTCTCCAAATAAATGAAAAACTCTTGTTCTTAGGAAGCACTCTCATTTTACAAATTTGCTAGCAAACACATACACCAGACTTTGTCATTACACATGATGTCTCCAGAAAGGAGGCTATTTCCTTGTTCAACATTGGTATTCATGCAGCATTTTTACAAATGCAATGAGGGTTGTTGGGTTTTTTTTTCCCCTAGTCTGCAAATGTTGTTAAATACAATATAGAAAACAGAAGAGTTCTATTTAGAAAGCGAGTCTGTGTTTTAAACCTGGGATGGTCCCAGTTTCTTGTGGGATGTGCAAGGCTGGAAGTGGTATGGAAGTCCCTGTCACAACACTTCAAACTGAAGATGTGTCCGAGTGGAAAATTAGGGGGACTGGATGTCCTAGGCTCTTCTGTCTCATCTGTCTTGACCTAGGAGAGACACCTTCCAGGTCCCAAACAGTGTGTTGTGCTGTGCCCCCTGACCAGCTTCCTTAGGAAGCAAGTGATCCACACTGATTTTTTTGCTGTGAGTTGGTTGCATCCAAGCTGCAAATGGTGTGTTTCACACAGTCATCATGTTCTTGCAGAAAACAACCATTCTATACATTATTTATATTGGTGCAGAATGCCCAGCACTCTTTAAAATAAAGCAGACTCTGCTTTGAGCTGTTTGTTCATACACTTTGTTCTTACAAAGTGACTATAGTTACTTTCTCCTATAAAAGTAAGCTGCTTCCATGGATTTGTGTAAAAGTAAAGGGCAGCAACTGTATCACTGCTAAGGTGTGTGATCAACACATTGACCTTCTCTTCTCACCCATCTCAAGGAGACAAGAGGAACAGAAATGCTTTTCCTCCACAGTTAGTATAGTTAAAGCTATGGTTTCCCCAGTAGCAATGTATGGAAGTGAGAGCTGGACCATAAAGAAGGCTGATCGCCGAAGAATTGATGCTTTTGAATTATGGTGCTGGAGGAGACTCTTGAGAGTCCCATGGACTGCAAGAAGATCAAACCTATCCATTCTGAAGGAAATCAGCCCTGGGTGCTCAATGGAAGGACAGATCCTGAAGCTGAGGCTCCAATACTTTGGCCACCTCATGAGAAGAGAAGACTCCCTGGAAAAGACCCTGGTGTTGGGAAAGATTGAGGGCACAAGGAGAAGGGGGTGACAGAGGAAAATATGGTTGGACAGTGTTCTCGAAGCTACTAACATGAGTTTGACCAAACTGCAGGAGGCAGTGGGAGGCAGGAGTGACTAGCGTACTCTGGTCCATGGGGTCACGAAGAGTCAGACTGTGGGAATACACTTCGTGGGTTCCTTTGAACCCATGGTTATTTGTTTTAAGTTGACGTTATTTATGCACTATTTTATGTATTCTTCCGTTCTAAAGTGAAAGTAAAAGTAAGACTCAGTGGACATTTTGCCACTGAGATAACTCCGCCTAAAAGTTTAGTTCCAGAGGTTTTTGAAGTTATCAATGATCGTTTATTCTGCTTCCCGCCTTTTTGGGGGGCAGCAACAGCGTTCCTATTGGTAAATATATTGGTTATGATGTCACACTTGGTTATCAATAAAAGGCTGAGGCTCCCCGCTTAGGCATCTCAGTTCGGTTATGTTATTTTGGAGTTTAGTTTAGTTTAAGGGATTTTTGGGGAGCGGGCTGGATGGGTTGGATGGGTTGGAAGCGCGTGTAGGACTTAGCTAGGGTTTAGTTTGCGGAAGATCTATCGGTAAAGGTTTAGATAATTTTAGTTTAGCATAGGCTTAGATAGCGGAAGATTTGGCGCGTATAGATTTAGTTAGCCTTAGCATTGCGGAAGATTTGGTGGTGCAGGGTCTGATAGCTTAGGAAAAACCTAGAATAGTGATAGGTTTAGTGAAGTGTAAAAGCCTATGCGGGTCAGCCAAAGCCATTCAAAGAAACTACGTGTCTGTCTTTATTTCATCTTTATTTAAAAATTTCCGGGGTTTATTTAGCCATTATGCTTGGTCGTAACTTTAGCCTTTAATGCTTGGGTATGTAACTTCAGAGTAACTCAGGAGGTCGCAAGTCTTTGTAGATAGTTTCACGAGGCATTTTCACCCGGACTACTCACACACCTTCAGATTTAGCCTGGCGAACAGCGGTCCGGTGGGAGTTTATGCTCCGGAATTATCGGCCGCTCCGTTCGCAGGCCGGCCGGCGCCCGTGCAAGAACGCACGTGGAACGCTGGCCGCATATCCCCGGCAACTGGAACCCCGTGCGTAGGTGGCTTAAACTTACGCGCGGGAAACTCCAGCAAAGAATCCCCGCATCAGACAACAACAACAGTTATGTTATATTGGACCTTCACAGGAAGATAACTGGCTTGTATGCAACCCTGCCATTCCACTCGTGCAACAGTCACCCACCTTCTTGCCTCTCCCCTGCAGCCCCCTGCACAGCCTCAAACTCTGCTCCAGAAGGTTGGGAGACCCTCCAGTGCAGATTTGGGAGTGCATGGGGAAAGGAGAGTAAACTCCCACTGCAGAAAAGGAAAACTGCTTGCACAGCTTTGGACACAACCTACAGCAGTAGCTCAATGGCAGACAGCAAACAAGATTTTCTTTCTGTTTGCCTGATATATATTAATTATATATGTTCATCAGTTTGCCTTGAACATATTTTAACAGATGTATGTTAAGTATATATAGCTGAAAACTCTCACCAGCAACAGTTTTGTAGGGGGGTATCAATTTCTATTGCAAGCATTCGTTTCTTAGAAGCATTTAAGGGCCTGGTATATTTTTCTTAGAAATTCTGCAGGTGGTAATTTAGTATTATCTCTTGCTTGCTAAACACTTTTAGGCGCTGTCAGAAAATTGCAAGTATTAACACAGAGAAATGAATGGCAGAAGAAATCTCACTAGGTAGTATTTGCAAAATGACACGTGGGACATCTCTGAGATTTTGTTCACAGTGCTCAAACTGAAATGCACATCTTTCAAAAATCCCTCAGAGCAGACAATGGCATTAAAACTATGATGTTCTTACTTTCCAGAAAACTTAAAATTTCTAGTGAGCTGGTTAAAACAAGATATTGGACCCAAGACATTCAGATGTTGGGGGGAGTAGTGAAATACTGCATTCTTAGAGCCTCAAAGTCATCACTGGAATCTCTTTCCTCTGCGGTTTCAAGTAGAGGCACAGTTGCTGAGAGCGTCCATCACTCCATTTGCTACACTGCTTTCCCAACCACCGCCACTTACTGCTACAGAAAGGACATTGGTTAAGACATCACCTTAATAGGGCCATGTACATCTCCACCCAAAATGTGCCATCACTCTTCTGCTATCACAAAACCTTCCAGCCAAATAGTTGACAGCCTTGATCAGGTGCTGTCCAAACATTTTATTAAAACATTTAAAATGATGAATATATCCAATTATTACTATTAATGCAGCTAATACTGACTAATGAGGGAGAAACATTCTAGCTTGTGTCCCGCAATTCATTACCTCTGCCTTGTCAACAATTCAAAGCCCAAAACCTAATCATCCATACCAGGCCCTGTTATATTTCACACGTCACATTTAATAAGTCACTCAGTGCCTATAAATTAATGTAACATGTCGGCGTTTATGAGTGCGGCTTTGTCGTTGCTAACAAATGATGTGCTGGCCCAGTCTGCTGCAGCCAGGCAATGACGAATGATAGAAAATGATTTCTCTCCAAAATACAAACTATGCGCTAGAGACCAGAGTGGTTATAGTTATACAGTATAGCCAGAGACATGTGTTCAGACACACAGACAATTATCTATGCTCTCTCACTAAAACAGAACAGTGAATATATGTTTTGGAGTACAAATATACACAACAAAACACTGGGTTGGATCCAGGCTAAGGGCTGTATTCAAAGTAGCGCCAAGTAGCTCTTTCCACTCGTGGAACAACTTCAGATTGGGCAATGGGACTTTTTACCTTCTCTCTCTCCCCCCCCCCCACACACTTCAAACCCTCAAAATCTGTTCTAGAGTTTCTCCCCAACTGACTGCAGACAAATCCTCACTTCAACAGGGGCTATTTCACTTCTAATTCATTACTAGAAATAAACTAATAATGAACAAGGGAAAGATGTCTCAATAATTAGTTTATTTCTATTATTCCACAAGAAAAGATCTTTACAAAATAATAATCTTCCCTTCACACTGCTCAAAATCCCAGAGAAGAAAGAAACAAGATTAAAGAATTAAAAAAAAACCACTTGCATATTGCACCAAGCATTCTAAAATTAATCAGTCAATTGATGGTTGACACTTGAATGTGAGTATGATTCTGTGTTACAATTTGTTATAAAACAGATCAACGTGCTGCGCACAGAAAGTAAAATGGAAAGTGTAATAAAGGACTTTCCAAAAGTCTACATTGCATGTTTTAATGATCAGTATAAATAATACAAATTGAATAAATAAGTGAATAAATAAATTTAATGTCTCATCTAAATATTCAGCAATTTCATTATTTAACATACATTCCTTCTGTGAGGAAGATGTTTATCTACTTTCTTCTTTGGGGTTATTAATGGTTCATTCCCACATTCTGTAAAATACTTACATGTAGTCACACTAATACTTAAGGGTAAAATTGGGCGGAGAACCAAGGGCACTGCTACTCTTAACACTCTGCATAATTGGGAAATGACTAGTGCTGAAGTAAACTCTTTCAGAGTGCAGACTGAGGTCAGACAACAGGCTGCAGCATTATAAGCCCAGAAGAGCAAAGGCTAGTTCCCCAATTAAAGTTAAGTGATGACTTGGCTTCAGGAGCACCCTCCTACCATTTGCACAACTTTCAAAGCACCAAAAGATGCCAGATGCAGCACACATCTCCCCTGCCCCAGTTCTCCCCACCCCACGCTGCAAAAAATATATAGAGGCCCTTAATATATTAAATGTTTGAGCAATAAAATATGTAAATTTTCAGTTAAGAGGGGAAAGGACAAGAAAGGATTTCAAACACAGTATACAATTGTGGCACAATGTATACTTGTGCCACAATTTCCCATCTCCCACCCAAAATCAAATCCATAATCAAGACAGCAAGAACTGGCAAATACCAGTCCAATTTCAATGTAAGATTGTTGTTACAGCTTAGTTACTGATCAGGTTCATGCGAGAATACAACATTCTGTGCTGGGGGTTTTTTCCCCCTCCCCTCCCTCCCTTCCTTGTCTTTTTAAAGCTATAGTCAATCATTATAAATATAAAATTTATATTTTAACATTTCTCTTAAGAACCTTATATTTTGGTGTGTTCTGGTCACCAGTTACATTTTTCTCCAGTAGAATATATATCAGCTGCTCAAAAATATCTTTCTCCAGTTTGAAATATTCTTTATGTATTTTTAAGAAAATTACTACAAACAATTCCACTGAACCACTACAAGGAAAAGCATCAGCATAAATACTACCAGAAATATATTTATGACATGGCCCTAAATAGGCTGGATACACAAAATAACAAATAACAAAATTTGCTGCAGTGCAGCTTCTTACTTTGGACTATATACCAAGAATGCTATTGAAAGGGCAGGCTCAAGCTCTGCACCAGCAATGGATGAGCCACCATACTTGAGAAACAACTAAATGAGTCTCACATGAGCTCTATTAGGAATCCACAGCCCTCCTGTGAACACAGCTCTCTGCAAGGGCAGCCAGTGAAATGACACTCCTGCGTTCAGAGCATCATGTGCAGTGAGAGTGGGGAATGCCACTGGCTCTAATAAGAGGTATTTAGTATTCATAGTACTTTTCATAAGTCACAGCTCTGTACATACATTTAAGTCCCCTTGGATAATAGCTTCATATTCTACCAAACACAAAACTCCTTCTCTGGGTCCTTTCTAACAATCTGGAAGGTAAGGGCACTTGAGAACAAACTTTCTGAAGCAGGATTGGTCATTGCTTCTAAGCAGGGCCGGATTTGCGTTTGATGAGGCCCTAAGCTACTGAAGGTAATGGGGCCCTTTATATGTCCAGTTGTCCTTTGTCAACAACAAATTGATGCTTTTTTGTGTTGAATATATGGTATACGGCAGGGACGTCCAACTCCCAAGAGACTGTGGAGGGGCAGGTCAAAGTTGCTGAGCTTTTTTTAGGGAATAAGGTCGGAATTTTTGATCTTTTTTAGGGGTGCAGGTCTACATTGTTGAGCTTTTTTAGGGAGGAGGGTCAAAATTTGGGGGGGGGGCAGCAACAAAGATAGACGACCAGTAAGTCATCCCGCCAGCGGAAACTCCGTCTTCCACTCTTGAAATCATGCGTGGATACAGGAAAGAGGGAGGGGCAGGGCCACATGCTCCTTTTCACCCGTGGACAAAAATGAGACCGCAATCGACCGCAATCGACTTTTAACAACCAGGGGTTGACCTGTCAAGCGAGGTCAACCTGTTGGACATCCCTGCTATATGATAATTTATGGACCTAATAGGTATCTAAAGCCATTTGTACATAAAAAATGGAGCCTACACAACACAAAACACTGTTGCTGTATGTAGGTTTTATTTTATTTGTTTTTTATCTTATATTTTTTAAATTTACATCCAGGTTTTTTCCTTTACATTTTTGGGGGGCCTCCAAGAGAGTGAGGCCCTAAGCTATAGCTTGTTTAGCTTATACGTAAATCTGGCACTGCTTCTAAGTAACAGATTTACCCAAGTCCTCTCGCTTTCCAAGGGTTGTGTGCACCAGTGAGGAAGCAGGCATTTCTGAGGAATGTTTCCATGTGCTTATAATGGCTCGACTGAAACATGAAAAATGTAAAAACAAAATAAAAAATAAAAAAAATCCTTCCAGTAGCATCTTAGAGACCAACTAAGTTTGTGAGCCTTCATGTGCATGCACACTTCTTCAGATACACTGAAACAGAAGTCACCAGACCCTTATATATAGTGAGAGAGTGGGGAGGGCTATTACTCAGAAGGGTGGTGGAAATGGGTGACTGGCTGATAGGTGTGGAAAACCTGTTGATGACTGTTAACGACTGCAATTGGTCTTACAGGAAAAAGCAAGGGGTGAGATCGCTAAAGATAGCTTTGTCATGTATAATGAGATAAGAATCCAATGTCTTTGTTCAGACCAGGTCTCTCCATGGTTTTAAATTTGGTAATGAGTTGCAATTCAGCAACTTCTCTTTCCAGTCTATTTTCTGAAATTTCTTTGTAATAAGACAGCTACTTTGAGATCTTGTATAGAATGTCTTGGGAGATTGAAGTGTTCTCCTACTGGTTTCTCTGTCTTGTGATTCCTGATATCAGATTTATGTCCATTTATCCTTTGGCGTAGGGTTTGGCCTGTTTGTCCAATATAGAGAGCTGAAGGGCACTGTTGGCATTTGATTGCATACACAATGTTAGAAGATGAGCAATTAAATAGTCCTGAGATGGTATGTTTGATGTTGTTGGGGCCAGTAATGGTGTTGTCCGGGTTTATGTGGCAGCATAGTTGGCATCTGGATTTATTGCAGGCTTTGGTACCAGTGTCTATGTTAAGTCCTGTTGTATTATTGTGGGTGAGGAGTTGTTTAAGATTGGGTGGCTGTCTGTAGGCGATGAAAGGTCTTTCTCCCAGAGCTTGAGAAAGAGAACTGTCATTGTCTAGGAGAGGTTGAAGATCTCTGATGATGCGTTGTACTGTTTTAACTTGGGAGCTGTATGTGATTACTAGTGGTGTTCTGTTATTTTCTTTTTGGGGTCTGTCTTGTAGCAAGTTCTCTCTGGCTCTGTTGATCTGTTGTTTAACTATTTATTGGTTGAGAGATCAGTAAGAGTCACACTCTGAAAGGTGACTAAAGGGAAATGGAGATTGGGGTGGACCTTTGTAATATGCTGCCCTGTGCAAGGCCAACATTTGACACCCTCCCCCATAGCCCTCATGGTGCCAGCTTAAGCTGGGCTTTGGGAAGGAGGCATGAGGCTCTGGCAGGGTCCTAGAGCCCTTCTATCTCCTTCCCAAAGCCTGGTAAGCACTTGCCCAGCTTTGGGAATGAGGAAGGAGCCTCTACGACCCTGTCAGGGCCCTCATGACTCCTTCCCAAAGCTGCTTGCCTGCATACCCAGTGTGGCCACACACACCGCTCACACTGCCCTCAATCCATCTCTGTGGAGATCCACCGAGAAACAGCAGATCATTCAAACTCAGCACCAAAACCTTTATAAATTCTAGCGGGTGTGTAGAAGTCACTGATAAAGTCATCCATGCCATCTGCTGAACAAAAATTTCCTTTAATCAAGTTTTAGCTGAACATCAGAATCGGCATAGCACTAAAATAGTTTCCCCTCTAACTAACAGGACTCACCGAATCATAAAGGAAAACCGCAGCATTTTCCAGTTCAGTCCATGATATGGAATGTGGATGTCGTACAGTTTATTTTATAATGATGATTTATTATCGGGGGGGGAATGAGGGTTCAGGCAGAGACATATTTTCTAAAGGATTTATTGTTCACCAAAATGGCTTGTTTTGAAGAAACAATTCTTCTCTCTCTCTCTCTTTCTCTCTGGGTTTTTTTTTTTTTTTTTGGCAGTTCCCTGTGGCTCCATCACAGGCTTGCTTTCATCCATAGCTCTCTTTTCATTTTATAGCAGTCATTTAAAATTTTTCTCCCCTCTGTTACCTGCTGCTTTCCCTGTTCTGCCATGTAAGGATTTTGAGTATCAGTATTCACTACTATATGTTGGTATTCTGGTAATGATACTACATTGAACTAGGCTCTGGGTGGTTTTTTTTTTTAACAATTCATGGCAGAATCATGGTTGAAGATTGGGACTCAGCTATCACTCTAACAATACAGGAAAGGGTTGCTCTGGAAGTTAGTGTGATGGGATCTGTTGTATCCCAGAGAACTTGGGAAATAGCAGGTGAGACATTTCAGTTGCAGGAGTTGCATCAGTGGCAGCAGAGGAGAGACTGAAAGTCACCCTTAAATATTTTCAAATCAAAGTTGCAAAAAGCAGTGTAATTTCAAAGCATTTTCCTTAGTTACTTTTCTAATAGTTTCACATAGAAACATTATCAACACAGATTGAGGTATATTTACATTATTTTTAATCAAAAGTAACCTCTCCATCAATAGGTGTCAAAGGCATTATATAAAGCAGTCAAATAATTCATAACATAATATTGATCTGGCTACAAAATTATATTTAAAACAAACAAACAAACAAACCCTAAATACTATTTTAAAAATCACAAAATTCAACCAGCCACTCTCATTTTTAAGCAAATTAAGGTGGGCCTTAGACAGGGCCATTCCTACCAATAGACAGAGTGAGCTGGCTGCTTCAGGCAACTTAATTGGGGTATCTGGAAAGGACAGAAAATTATTTGTTACTCAATTTATTTTTATTCTAAGAGGATGTATTTGTGGGATTTTCTGCCACAGGTGCCAAAACAACTTGTTAGTATGCACTTTGATTTGTCAGGGAAGAGGGCGCAACTCCTGAGGTTGAAAAATGGCTTGGCTTGGTACTGGCCTTTGGCATGCATACCTATTAAAATATAGGCCTATTTCATTTTTTACAATGATAAATCATTAAATTTAAAGAACATGGTTTGTATTTAAGGGTCATAATCGTGATAGGAAATCTTCCAATATGGGAAGCTGAGTATTGCCAGAGCCAGTGGACGAGGATATAAAAATATATATCCCAATAAATCATATAATCTACATCTTTCTTTTCCTATGAAAAGACATCTATGTGATGCAGCCTGGAAATATTATATCTGAGGTGAATGTGGTTAAATGTGCATAATATATGTGCATCCATAAAATATGGATAATGTCATCTATAGTACAGTCATATATGAGGAAGGACCATAGCTCAGTGGCAGAGCATGTGCTTTGCATGCAGAAGGTTGCAGGTTAAATCCCTTGTCTGCAACCCTAGGGAATCACCTACCACTGTGGCAAGATTCCCAGGTCTTCCACTAACCATGTGGGAGAGCACCATAAAAAGAGAAAAACCTCAAGACATCACATTGCTGAGAGCTTCCTCAGCAATGGAGCTGGCCATGATCACCAGGCATAGTTCTGAGGAATGCTTTACAGCAGAGCATGACAACTGCTGACCCATTATTTTTCCATGCTGCATTGCTCCTGCTCTAGGGGATACAACTCCTCACGTTCCTGTTTTTCATGAAGCGCAGTTAGCAAAGCATGGGCAAGTACCAGTGAAGCTGTGCCTTTAGGGCAACTCCTACCACATTTTTGTGTGTGTGTGCATATGCACACACTCTTCTTCTTCTTTGGCGATCACTCGTAGCCAAGTAAGATTGTCTTCCATAAACACGGTTTTAACAATGAGTCCATAAGTGAACTCAAAGTGACTGTGGAGGCCAATTTTGGACCCACACATCCTTCCATAGTGGGCACATTGGTTTCCAGGCGGGAGTTGATCACAGTGTGGATTTGCCAAGTGTCCATTCCTCTTAGCACGTTTCTCCTGAGTTCGAGTGTCTTCAAAGCCCATGACACCTTTAGTAAAGGCTGTTCTCCAATTGGAGTGCTCGCAGGCAAGTTTTTCCCAATTGTTGATGATTATACTACTTTTTTTATTTAAAAAAAAACTTGCCTTGAGACAGTCTTTAAACCTCTTTTGTTGACCACCAGCATTACACTTTCCATTTTTAAGTTCAGAATAGAGTAGTTGCTTTGGAAGACGATAATCAGGCATCCACACAACATGACCAGTCAAATGAAGTTGATGTTGAAGAATCATTGCTTCAACACTGGTGATCTTTGCTTCTTCCAGTACGCTGGTATTAGTTCGCCTGTCTTCCCAAGTGATGTGCAACATTTTTCGGAGACACCTTTGATAGAATCTTTCAAGGAGTTGGAGATGGCGTTTGTAAGTGATCCACGTTTCACAAGCATACAGTAAGTTGGTATTACAATAGCTTTGTAAACAAGCATTTTGGTTTCCCTGTGAATGTCCCAGTCCTCAAACTCTCTGCACTTCAATCGGGAGAAAGCCGCACTTGCAGAGCTCAGGCTATGCTGGATTTCGGCATCAATGTTGGCCCTTGTGGAAAGCTAACTGCCCACCACACACACACACACACACACACACACACACACAAAGTATTAGGGTTGTACCTAATACTGAATGAATGGAGTTCCGCTCATCGCTCATGCAATGGGGATTCCCCTTCCTCTCCATGTGTGTCCCTCCAAATCTGCTCCTTAGGGTCCCCCAACCTGCCAGGTTACACCTGGAGGGTACAAGGGGGCTGCATTGGAGAAGAGGAAAGTTCTGTTGCACATGCAGAAGTCTGTTGCACAAGTGGGATGGCAGTGCTTGATAGAAACCTACACAAATAAAAGCAACTTTTAAAAAAATGCACAGAAACTCACCCTCAGGCAAGAAAAGGTTTGGTTTAAATTTACGATTATATTATTGGAGAAAGGGTATGGACTGAACTCAAAGCTTTCCTCTGCCCTCACTCAGAAACCACTAACTACCATCGCAAACTTGGCAAAAGGATGGGGGGAAAGGGCTTTTAAAAAACAACAACAGGGGAAAGCTCAGTAAACATCTGTGTTAGCTGAACTGCTGAATGTTTGTTAACCAGTAGAGCAGGCAAACTGATCAATAGTGCAAAACAAAGGAGCCCAGGTACAAATGTGTTCTCGTACCTCCATTTCAATAAATTATCTGGGCTGGAAGGGCAAGGGGGGTGGTTCTTCAGAACAATCATTTTGGGATCAAGAACAAAATCATCTCAGCCCACATCTTGATTTCTGCAGAAACCCGGCAGGAATTATGAGGCTTAACAGCCTCCCGACAATTAGCATATGATAAATACAAAAAACGATATATTAAAGCAAGAGGAGGAAAAGGCCAGCGTTTTACACCTACAGTAATATAATTCCACTACTTAATGCAAAGTAACAGGCATTAGAGTGTTTGGGATCCTCTTCTATGGTGTTATCTGCTCTATCAGTAAATGAGACTATGTGAACAGTACAACCTATAAATAATTCAAGGCCTGAGATGGCAATTATAGAGCCATGCACAACCAGCATGAATATTTTATGAAGGCTAAAACAGCCCTCAGAATGAATCATGGAGAGATGAACACACACACACACACACACCCCAAGTATTGCTTCCAGACATGCCTTACATCTGAGCCTTAGAATACGCACACACCCCCAAAAAAACAACCCACCCCAAAACACCGCTACCTTGGAAAAGAGAAATGGCATCCCTTTTTATTATTTGATAAAGAAATAAATAACATTCAACAAAATGTACTGAGGGGAATGGAAGGATTAAAAAGGGCAACAGCTCTATCTATCTGTAAACATCTCTCTCTCTCTCGAGTGCAAGACAAGGTTTGTGAGAACAGACTCTTCCTTTCTGTACTAAGAACAACTTTTGCGATGCACATGGACTTTTAAGCAAGCAACTCCCTTTGGTTTCGGCGGGAGCTGCACCGGGAGAACAGCAGCCCGAGGCAGTAAACCTCCTGCCCCGCTGAGAAACTGAACATCGGTAGGGAACCAGCTTTTTTATTTTGGATCTATTGACTGCTATAAGTTGATTGATATAAATTCAATAAATAATAATCATAATTGATTGAACTAGTGGGCCAGCTGCCCAGGTAATTAGCTGGTGCTAGAAGTAGAGTCCCACAGCATAATTCTTGAATAGGGATGGTTTGGGTCAATAGTTTCTGAGGGTGCAACGTAAAACTTGTATCCCTGATCTGCAACTGTTTTGTGTGATCTTCACTTTATTGGGAATCGCTTTTGTGCTCAAGCTGTGGTGTCCACACAGCGGTCTTCAGCATTCACACAGGATACCAATGAGGATTTCAAGCCGCTCTTTTCTTGGGTGCAATACAAGGTTGGTGAGAATAAGCTGTTCATTTCTGAGATGCCTGTTTGGGTGTCTGCAGGGGTATAAGGGTCAGAGATACAACAAGCAGTGGTACAGACACAGCCTGCTCCTGATATCTCATTGCCACCTTGCCTTTCCTCCCTGGACTTCTCAGTCTCCCAGCCACCTTTTACTCAGCATGCAAGGAGTTGTTGGTGCTGCCATCAAGCCAACCAAAAGAGAAGTGAGGAGACATTGGGCAGGTGGCAGCACTGAGACCCACCTGAAAGTTGCCCAGGGCCCACTGTTTTAGAAATTTGGGCTTAGATCTCAAACACACACAGAGAGAGAGAGAGAGCTTGTATTGCACCATTGAGTCTGAGCTGCCATATTCTCATTTATTGACAGTGCATCATCATTTTGCTTACTATGATGCTTACTTAGAGATGCTTCAGACATTTGACCAAGGGTTGAAGAGGCAAGAACCACAAGTGGTTTGCACTCCCAGATATTTGAACACCCAAAGCCACTCTAATAAACAGTGTAAAGAACAATAATGGGTGGTTGTTGTAGAAAGAGGCAGATGCTACAATCAAAGAACAATGGCTGAAATCACAGGATGAGTCCTCTGCAGCAAGGTCATGGGGTCACAGAGAAAAGCAAGACTATGAAGGATCTGAAACTGTGACTTGGTTCACAGAGACTGCTGCAATTTTGTGGTTTTGGCAAACGCGACGAGCAATTGTTTCAGTTAGTTTGTGGCTGCCACCATGGGAGACATGGGGGCTAGCCTTTATGCCTCAAGACTGAGGGATTGCAAAATGAAGGATCATCAAGCTAAGACGGTGTCATTTGGGGTGCACATTTAGCAAAGTAAATGCCCGCAATGCCAGTCACTTAAGGGTGAATTACACAACATCCTTGGACACTGGAATCTGAATGGGGTGGTGGTAAAGAAGAAGGCTATAATAAGACTGGAGGCAAAGAACAAGACAGGATTGATGAGTAGTTAAAGGAATCTGAAAAATAAGAAAGGGAGAAAGTATTGTTGAGTGCTATAAAAGGCTTGCTTTGGAATGGTGTGCGGTAGAAGAGAGGGTCCTTTAACTGTAGGCCCACGAACACGTTTTCCCCTCCAGAAACAATAAGTCCCCTTCTGCCACTACACATTTTCCCCATCATTAAAGAATCTGTTAGACTGATGCAGAGGAGGAAATCCGACTGCTTTCAAATATTGTTCCTACTATTGATAGGAGTGAGCATTGAATAAGATTCTGATCAGATTTAGTGAAGCAATGAATATGAAGGAAAAACACTATGGAGATGCTATCAGTAGTAGAAGTGAGCTATTAGAATATGTGAAGTGTTGGCATATTTCTGTTTCCATACTTATTAATGCTTTCTTTTTCCTCTTCTGGTTTTTACCAAAGTGAAACAGATTAGAGATACTGAGATATGCAAAGTGGTTCTTTAAACCATATGCATACACAGAAATGAATACTGTAACCAAGCACTGTTGATTTTACAGCATCCATGCAGTGAAGAGCATCTGGGAAACAGAATTAAATACTGGGAAAGCTGTGGAATGGATTCAAGGAGTGTAGAACATGGGGAAATTGGCAAGCAGGCTTTTTCCAATGTAAACTCTGTGTGCAGTGGTGGGAAGGAATGCATATCATCAGACCACAAATAAAAAGAAAATACCCTACTAATTGCAAGGCTGTATCAAAGTCACAAAGTAAAGTCAACTAATTTGATGTTTGCATATTTTCTGTACTTCCTGGGTTTCTGCTTGGATCTCAGTTTAGGCATTTCACAATACATCCCATTAGCTAAAGTGGTGCTTCAGGTTAAGAACAGTTTCAGGTTAAGAACGGACCTCCGGAACGAATTAAGTACTTAACCAGAGGTACCACTGTACAAGGTGGGGCGATGCATTCAAATGAGGGGACAAACCACAGGCAGCTGGCATAAATGTTGAGTTTGTTTATTTGCTTAACATAATCAAACTTTTTATCCACTTAATTAGGAGTTGTGATAGCTTTTTTAAAAAAGCAAAACCTGAATGGGTTAATCTTTTCTTTATTTTGACATTCCTGTTTACCTTTTCTAAAAACCATCACAGGCATGATAAAGGATAGGAAAGCTAAATGTTAACACATGGAGCACTCCGTGGCTAGTCAGGAATTTCTCTCATATTTTTTTTCGAGTAACCCTGGCCAAAATAAACTGTGCAAGTTTGATTTTCTTCATCATGAATTGACAGCTTATTTATCTCCACAGAGGAACATTCTAAACCCTGCAACATTTTCAGAGAAATGTGGCAGAATAGTGCTGACTTCCAAAAATATCCTTCCTTTATAAAATCCCATATGGAAGCTACAGTCTTGTGTACCCTTACCTGGGAATGAGTCCCACCAAACTCAGTGTGTCCTTACTTCTACATAAGATTGTGTTAGAAGAAGAAACACTATTATGAATAATTAGTAGCAATAATAACGAATATTCAGGCACTATGATAGAACACAAAAATGTACGACTGAGCTACTTCATCATCTGACTTGTGACCTGTGACCTCACTATATGATAATTTCCACGGGTAAAAGGAATTTCAAAGTGGTCATCTGTTCCAAAACAAGTACTTTTCCATAAAGAAAGTTTAGGTATCCTTTGGCTGAGATTCTAACCACCTTTCCTACTACTAAATTCCACTGAAATCATTTGGGGTTACTTCCAAGCAATTTATTTATGATTAAGTGACTGGGGGACATCCAAAATATTTGACTGAATCAGAAATTCATGTAAATGGGAGTTTTATTCACATAGGGCTACAGTGATAGGGGATCTGTATAATGGGAATTCTACAGTATTGTGGTGGGAAATATGATCCACCTCATTATTGTGGGATAATGCCTGAGCTCTGCAAGGGTAACGGGGGAAAGTCATTTCCATCTGCCATCAGTTGCAATGAAAATAATGGCTTTGGATGACTGTAAGGCGGCTTGAGTTGGAATGCAAATGTAAGCAGGGAGGTGCAGTGGAAGAAGCACACCCTGATGGCCTTCTTGTATGTGACTAAACCAAACTCTGATTCTGTCAGTCACTGATCCTGTCAGTCATCTTTAACCATTTAAATCAATACACGGGAAAGAACAGGATCCAACCATAATGAACACGTATTCAAATTTGGATATTGAGTTAAGGGTTGTTACAAATCCTGATGCTCCGTAACTCATTCATTCATGAAAAGAGCTGCCTCTCTGTAGTGCATGTCTGTGTTGAATGTTCAGGTAAACATCTGGACTGAAATCTGACTTATGAGTAGACCCACTGGTTTCAAGAGTTCTTCCATGAAACTCACTAAGGTGAGTAGTTTACTATGAAATAATATTCTATCTAGCTGAAACACAAAATCAGCATAATACTAAGGGACAATTTGGATCACTTTCCCAACTCAATCATGTGTCCAAATTCTTAGGCATCTTTTATTTGTTTTACTGAAACTGGCATGACTCTACTGGAGGTTTTCCACAAATAGTATAACTATACAATCACAAAGCATTGTTTGATAATTTCCACCTCTTCTGCTAAGTGGGCACACAAAAGACCTGCAATCTCACAAGACCTGGTGAATTTATATGAAGTCATTCTGTTGCCAAGAACATTTTTAAACAAATTGAGGACTGGTTCATACATCAGCCTGTGTATTCGACACATGTATTCAGAGGATTCTGGAGAATGTATAACCAGCTGACAGAACTGATAGCTACAGACATCAGAATTCCTTGCTAGTCCTCAGAATTAGGGTTGAGGGAGAAATTAGATTCCATTTTCATTCAAAAGTAAACTTAGGTGATTTGCACTTCCCTAAACAGTAACTTAACTTCAACATAGCCGTCCTTCAAAATTTGCATGTCTCCAAATTTTACAGTCAAGTAGTTATCCATCATTGTCACCACCAAAGGCTCAAGAGTCATTGGTGTCTAGGAGTGCCTTTCACCAGCTCACATGTTAGTAACCTCTAGACTGGTTTGTTGCAAACAGGTTCTATGTGGGGCTGCCCTTAGGGTCAATTCAGGACTGTAGCTAGTGCAAAATGCAATGGCTAGGATACTTATTGGAGCCTCCTACTTTGTACATATTACAGCAGTGTGGAAGGAATTGCAACTGTTGCCTATTCAGTACTGAGTGAGTTTAAGGTTTTGTTGTTGATTTTAGGACTAGGCAATCTGGGAGAACAGCTCCTTACGTTGCATCTAGTGGAGAAAGATCTCATGGCTACTCATAGAAAAGCTTTATCTTCAGTGGCATCCGCACTGTGGTGTGACATCCCCTTAGAGACAGGACAGACACATATCATTCAGATGTTTCACTGGTTGGTTAAAAAAAAGTTTTTGTTCGCATGGCATTCCTGGGTACTTATTCTTAGTACTAGATTTAGTGAACTCTGGATATTCTAGTGTATTGTTTTATTATAATGCTGCAGTAAACCAACTTGTAGTTTTTCATAACAACAAACAGTATATTAATGACTTAAAAACAAATAAAATAAATAAAATAAAATAAACTACTGGTTCCAATTACTGCTGCTACAGACACCTAACCTCTGAACACAAGGTGATGATTCATAATCTGATGTGCAAAATGAACCCATCTTGGAATTTACATCATTCAGAACGCATCATCCTCTGGCCACATGACAGATTTTCTCATTCTGTCTAAGAAAAGAATATCCGAGAGCCATTTCACATGTTACATTCACCACATTTCACATACACAAACTCTTTTTGTGTTAGAATACTTCCAAATGTGAGCCCTCATTTGTAACCTGAAGTTGTACAGTCACCTGCTATTTGTATACTAGACTGAAGTCCTATGTATAATGAATTGTACACGCAAAACCATGAACCTAAGTAGCTCTGGGCACAGTATTTAGACTTATAGTTGTTTTGTACATAACTTCTGTCTCCACGTTACAGTCTCTCAAGGAGGATAATTATTTCAGAGCAGCATTGTCAGCAAAATGAGAATGCAAAGGAAGACTTTCCCTTCTTATCCCTATCAGGAAATTAATGGATGAAAGGAGAAATTAAATTTGAGCCCTTATGTTGTGAGCTATTTGGGGATAGTAATTGATATATTTGTCTTTGATGAAAACATAGTAACCTGCCCTAAGGCTACAGGATATGGCAGGATATATATAATGAATAATTTGTGGGTAATTAAGGAAGTCTTAGACTGCGTGGACACAATCCAGTAAAACTTTTTGTAGCTAGGAGAAAATAATACATTGCATGCAAATGCATACAATGATGCCCCAACAGGTTTATTTTTAACAGTCTTGGGAGTGCTGTGATTTTGAGTGTAGGAGAGGTGGGGAGAGGAGGAGAAGATCTGCTTAACTCCTTTCCTACCAGCTGTTTTTCAAAGCAAACTGGCTCCTCCCCAAAAGCTGCTTTCCTCTTCTATTGCCACCACTCACTGTTACTCCATGCAATACTGTATTTCTACTCATTCCCCAGCCATGTACAATTGCAACATTATTCCATAATGGCTGTATGTGGTTTTGAATGGAAGCAAGGTTCTATCCTAGCTTTTTAAACCTTTTAATTTTTGGTATGGAAGACCATTCAGTCATGTCCTACTGGTTTATGGTCCAATCTGCCATTTATGAAAGGAAGGCTAATATTCTACTGGAATGTGAAAGTACAGCACAGTGTTTCCAAAACATAAAAGAGTAAAGGAAAAGAAGAAAACCAAGCCCATCCATTTATCTGGACCAAGAGCATTTGTGTTTGGTGTTGAAAAGAGCCATGTTGTGGTCAAAAGGCACCGATTAAGATCAGACTTCAGATAGGCAGGAGTTTAATCCTTCATGTAAAATCTTCATAGGCTTCATAAAAGGAAACCTTCTACAGAGTAAATTATAAAACACTCCTACAAGAGACTTCAGAATTCACAAGAGATTCTTGACGGTGCACTGTGGGGCCTATTCTTGAATCACGCAGAAAGTGCCATTCACTGAGGGCATGTGGGGCTCCGCAGCAACAGGAGCACTCATCATTTTGAGCTTTAACAAATATAGTGCTCTCTTGATCTGAAGGATTGCTTGAAAACAGTTAGATGGGGATGTTTAAAGCACACAATTTCCAGCCTGCCCATGTGTGTGTGTGTGTGTGTGTGTGTGTGTGTGTGTACAAGCAAACACTTACATTCCCTGAGGTTAAAACTATTGCATAATACCTCAAATATTTATTAAATGTGATTTCTGGCTTTCCACAATACAGGGAGACAGGTAACTACTACAACAGCAGAATAATAACAGCAAACTGGCCAACAGATGGCAGCTAAAGCAAATCACCTGATTTAAATAAGATCTGTATTCAATTCATTCAGGCAAATTTTCAGAGGAGAATTTAACTTGACTGCCAGAAGGAAATCATGCTACAGAATGAGCCAAGCCAACTTGTAGCTGTGCACAAAATTACTGCCCCTAATGTATGTATTTGGAATACTGCATATCACTATACTAAATGAGACCAGGATGGAGCAATCACAATACCTCAGAAGGTTTCCTGTTTTAACCACTGATGTAGCCCACTTGTCCACAAAGTTATTGATGAGGCATGTTTTTGCATGAGGCTGATTTCTAAGGACAGCACTCCAGCATTTATATGCTGAAGGAAAATATACAGGAAAAATAAACCAGAGTGAGTGAGCAAGACCTGAATAAGACTGGAGAGAGAAAAGACAAAAGAGCTTGGGGTTAGAGGCAGTGGCTGGCATTATTTTACATTAGAAAAAAAACCACATTCGAAACTGTAATTGATAGCAGTTAAGTGTTAGGAAAAGGGGGCCACAGTGTTCAGGCAAATAACCTGTCAATCAAACTCAGCATCTCTTTCAGCGAATAAAAGCTTCATTGCCACATTGTAAGGATAGAAACAGACAGCATTAGAGTGGCCTGTTTGTCAAGTTTATGTATGTTGTCTAGAGCCATTTAGACTCTGAGGGTCAAATTAGAATGTGAGTTATCAGTGGTTATTATAATTAAGAGAAAAGTACAAAAATATAATATATTCAAAAATTTGTTTAAAACAACCAAATTATCCCTTATAGTCTAAACTAATAGTAGTTCCAATATATTATCATACATCTATACATCATGAGATAAATATATCATATTCTTTCACTCTCTTTTTACCTAAATCAGACACATGCCATGGAACCCACTCAGAGTTTTTTGGAACATTCCTCTTTCCCCTGTTAATTGAGGTAACACACATAGCTACTAACAAAGCCTTTAAGGGCTACCATTCCTTTCTACTATTTATCCAAGACAGAACAAATTCTGGTCTAATTTAGCCAAACATCTATAATCTGGTTAAAGTAGCTGATAGCCTTGATCCAAGTGTTTTGAACAGGCTTCCATTCCCACATCAAGCTGAGCATTTTCTAAGGCTGCTTAAAGTAATCTAGTATTTATTCTGGCAGGTCCCCTGGGCTTGAGGACAGCAGCAAGGTAGCACAATTCATGCAGGGCGGCCCTGCGGTTAGTTCCTAAGCAGCAACTAGTGCAGAATGTGATGGCTGGGCTGCTCAAGGGACCTCCCCACTGCACACATATGACACTGGCTGCCACTTAGCCACCAAGCCAGGTTCAAGGTGCATGTGTATGTATGTGGGGGGTGATTAAAAGGCTCTAAACAGCTTAAGCCATGTTAGCTCTTGCATTGTTCAGTGGTTCAGTCGTGTCCAACTCTTTGTGACCCCATGGACCAGAGCACGCCAGGCACTCCTGTCTTCTACTGCCTCCCGCAGTTTGGTCAAACTCATGTTGGTAGCTTCCAATCATCTCGTTCTCTGTCGTCCCCTTCTCCTAGTGCCCTCAATCTTTCCCAACATCAGGGTCTTTTCCAGGGAGTCTTCTCTTCTCATGAGGTGGCCAAAGTATCTCCTGCATAGGCCACCACAGTTCTCTGCAGACTGTAAGAGAGGCATTGCTAACCATCAGTAGCAGCCCATGTGGGGCACCCTTGCTCTCCTGGCTTCTGAACACAGCTTGCCATTAGCACTAACTGCAGGAGGAGAAGGGGATGTGTGTGGTACTGTGTAGTGGAGCCAATCCATGCCACAGCCTTCAGATTCATCTGGCAGTGGTGCAGAGGAGAGCCTTCTCTGCTGTGGCATGCAGTGTGTGGGCACTGGGAGAGTGCTTTCACCACCAACTTAAAACCTATCTGTTCACCCAGGTGCCCTCCTCCTCCTCATTATTATTATTTAGTTGTCAAAATGGAGCATTTGGTGTTGGCTCCCGATGCCTGGCTACTGTGTGAAATATTAGTGATGTTTCATTGATCTGCTTTATTGTATTGTTACAATTTTATTATTATCTAGTAAACTGCTTGGGTGTTTTCCCAATAAATAAATAAGTGTTGCCGCAATGGTGTGGTTGTTTTTGAAAAGAATTTCTGTACTGCGGGAGTTCCTTGCTGCTGTCACAACATACACTAAGGGCTCATCTTGTGAATCAATAGCTGCTATCTGGTCTCCATTCCAGTGCTTTACCATCATACCTACAGGCATGTGCACTTTCCTGCAGAAGTGCTAGTCGGCCCCTTATGTTACATGGCAGCAGCTGTGTGGAGGCACCAACACATGAAAGCATTGTTTTGAGAAGCAAATCTACTACCTCACACATAATGATGAACAGAGATAGGAAAACGCCGTGTTGAGGGTTTTCAGAATGCTATTTCCCCCCCTCCCTTCTAAATATTTGAGATTACTATGACGTCAGAAAGCCCACTCAAAACCTCCGATGATATGGATCAGTTTGTACACAGAGAGGTCATGAAGGACAGCCCCTGCGTGCAGTTAAGTTGGAACACTGATTATGTTCCAAACAATTTATGAGAATTGTTGAGGTTCAAGAGGGCTCCAGCCCATCATAGCTCCCACTCATTCACTGAGCAATAGAGACGGGGAGCATTGTGGGACCCAAGCAATCTTTCCAGTCTGAACAACCATCTTCTAGGTTTGCATAGAAGAACTCCCAGGATGGGGTGGAGGGACGTACTTGCCTGTTGCAGGTAAACTTGCCATGTGATTGCTCTTCCAAACCACATAACCATATTGCAAGTAGCTATGTCTTAAGGCAAAGGAACTTCACAAAGCTGAGAAGCAGTTCCTGATGAGCCTCAGCCTTGCCAAGATTACGGTATGTTTTTTAACCATTTTGGAGTTGAGGCACTGTGAGCATTGCTTAAAATTCCGGAATAATTTCATAAGAAACATACAGCTGGTGTGGTCTGTGGTCATATGTCTAATAGGCATATGTTAGCCACAAATTCAGCTTGGGTGGCTATGCCCGGGCCACCGTCTCCAACAAGGCTACAATGTATTGAAACCTAAACTATAAAATAAAACATTCTCTCATATTGACATTTTATATATCTGCTCAAATGCCAGGCAAAAATGCTTTAGCCTGTGTTTCTTACGATGCACATTTGCATTTAACCCTAAATGAACTGGCCCTTGCTGTGGAGTCAAACAACTCATTAACAACTGGGTCCCAGGGCATGGTCTGGAGGTGACTTGGAAGTCACTGCCTTGCTGAAGCTAAGAAGGTCTGGATCTGACCACACTGTATGCCACCACCTTGGGTCTCAGGGCAGAAAAAAAGCAATTTATATACATAGAATAAAATAAAAATTCACAAGAAAGCCTTTCCTTCCGTTGAAGGCTGCTCTTTCCCTATGCTGAAAAATCTAAAATTTTCATTTCCACGTCACTACCCAGATGACTGCATTAAATGAGGCCAAAATTCAATTCTTCATGAGGTGAAGGTGGCACTACGCCTGCTCATGGTCTACACCTTGTGCCTAGTATATCCACTCAGCAGCTATATAGAATCATAAACTGTAGAGTTGGAAGAGACCTCGAATATAATCTTGTCCAAACCCCTGTAATGCAGGAATATGCAGTTGTCTTATATAGGGATCGAACCTGTGACCTTTGCATTATCAGCACCACACTCTAAACAACTGAGCTATCTCCAACTGCACAGAACTGAAGGAGCAGAGTTGCCAGCTCATTATACCTTCTGGGAAGGGCACCAGGTCCCTGTCCCACAGTCACTGGCAGAAGCTGGTAACCTACCAACACATCACATTAGCCATCCTCTGTCAAGGTGTCAATACTGAACCTATTAACCTGGAAGAAACACAAATTTGCAGTGGCCCCTTCTAAACAAGTGCACATCCATATTGTAAGCACACTGCATGCAAAAGGGCTTTTTTTCACTGACTTGTTATCTGTAGTGGAAATAAAGTGTGGTGTACTGGTTAAGAGCGGTGGACTCGTAATCTGGTGAACCAGGTTCGCGTCTCCGCTCCTCCACATGCAGCTGCTGGGTGACTTTGGGCTAGTCGCACTTCTCTGAAGTCTCTCAGCCCCACTCACCTCACAGAGTGTTTGTTGTGGGGGAGGAAGGGAAAGGAGAATGTTAGCTGCTTTGAGACTCCTTCGGGTAGTGATAAAGCGGGATATCAAATCCAAACTCTTCCTCTAATTGCAGCTAATTCCTTTGCACATGCAGTGCAGAGACCATACAATAAAACAAGACAAGACAATAAAACACTGGGGAAGTTTGACACACACAACAATATGTGAGTCCATTCCAAATTCCATTAAAATTGACAGGACTTGCCCAAGTATTGTGTGCAGGACCACACTGCCTGATCAAACCAGAAAAATACCAGCCACCTACACTATGCCTTGCCAGTATTCAAGGCAACTAGTACAGTGTTCCACTTAAAAACAAAATCCAGTTCCCCTCGTGAGTGACATACAGGAAATACTACTTTGACAAACATCAGGTGAATGTTTCACAGGCAAACAGAGCAGTGAGCTGTGACTGCAGAGGTAAGGAAGGAGACCTCATCTCTTAAAACCTCTGGAAAGCTATTAAGAGAAAAAGGTAGGTGATGATGCAGAGGAAGAAAGGTTAATCTCCCTTTTGTCTTAGAAACTTGCATTCTTTTCCTCCTGACCCAAGTTGTCTTCTGTGGCTTCAGAAAACACTGGAAGCAAACTGTTTTGTGTCTGCAGAGAAGGAACATGGGGCAACTACAATGAATACACAAGTTGGTTGGAAATAGATTTATCAGGCTTCAAGGATTATTGTTTGCAAAGAGATAGTACACACATTACTATTTCACAGTTCAGCTATGACATTATTAACCTACTGTGCAAGGATTTTATTGCCAGATTGCTTCATTTATCAAAAATAAGGGAAATTGAAAACCCCATAAGGAAGCAAACATTTCAGCAGGCTTGAGTTTCGCTTAATGTCATTAATCTATCTATTTACACAAGAGACAGAAAGGTTCATTTAGTAATGCTTTGCAGTTAGGTGTAAAAGCCTCAAATCAGTTATCAAGCATGAGTACATGAATGTCAAATTTATTGTCGCAAGACGTTTTAGTCATTTTTCTCTGACATTAGGATTTGCTGGTAGACGCTTTTGTAGTTAAACACACTCCGCTATTGTAAGTGATAACTAGCCTCTTGCCAAATCACAAGGGTCCTTGTAGGACTTCCCACTCGGGTGTTTTTGAAAAGCCACTCCAGCTAAAACTACTACACAGAGATTGTCCTCCACACCACCCTTAGACCATTTCTAAGGGAGAATACTCATAGAAGCTAATGGTGTGGTGCCAATCAATCAATCAATGACTGCAACTCTTTTCTTGTAGGGCTTCAAGCTTTTCTCCTAAAGGCTTACAAATGCAGGCTAGGTCCTGTGTTACTGTTGATTCGCTTGTATTTATTGATTATTGCTTTTTTAT
The DNA here is from genome assembly GCF_009819535.1 of Lacerta agilis. Lineage (NCBI taxonomy): Eukaryota > Metazoa > Chordata > Lepidosauria > Squamata > Lacertidae > Lacerta > Lacerta agilis. Next base: position 63,720,220 of record NC_046313.1, read on the forward strand.
TTGCTTTATTGCTGGTTTTATTATAGAATCTTAGAATTGTAGAGTTGGAAAGAACCCAAGGTTCATCTAGTCCAACTCCTGCAATGCAGGAATCTCAGCTAAAGCAGAATGAATTCCTTTATTCTGTTGGAAGCTGCTTTGAGTTTTGGAGAAGTGAGGCATAAGTGTTTGAAATAACTAAATGAATATGGCAGGTCACCTCATAATGAATTGTGTTACTGGGAGTAAATTGCACCAATGTTCCAAGATTTTTCCACAGTCTTCCAAAGTTTCCACAAGGCAAATGCTAGAAAGGACTAAATGGGCTGGGTACCATATAAAAAGCAAACATCTGTTCCATTCTGCCCCAATCACATCATCTAAGATCAGCCAAGGACATCTTCTTTGCATGCACCAGGCATGTATATTTTGAAAAAGCATTCACAGGACCACTCCACAACTACAGAACTTTTTGCCTTACCAAGTTAATGAGTCACATAAATGACTTAGGATGTGTTTCAGGACTGAGTCATCTCAAACAGTAATGTGATCTTAAAAACACTGCTCACAGCAGCACATATAAAATAGAGGTCTTTCAGTTTCATAACCATCTCAGTATATGATACCAGCTGGCATGCACAATGGGGTTGTATCCAAGATGGCGTGTGCTACTCAGCTTTCTGCTAGTAGATTAGGTCATGACATCAACCCCACCTGCTATTCACCATCTTATGGATATAGAGGGATATGAAGAAGAAATTTTATACAGGAAAATTAAGACAACCTTGTTTCATTGCCCATGGGCCACTTAGTGGTGTTGGGCTTTCTTTTTCAGAGACAAATTTCTTTGGAAATGCCATTACTTTTCAGTTTAAATATCCACCACAAGAGTATTGAGGAAGGTAATGGGATTATCCACTATGACCTACTTATGCTCCACTAGACTGGATATGAGCAACCAGTGGAGATTCGACTCCCGCTGCAACTATTCCACCCACATGCTCTGCAGGGTATTTGAAACAATCACACTGCTATCTACTGAGGCAAACCATTTGCATGTCGAGGCCCCGTGTCCACCCCATTCCCTAGGATCGAATAACTACCAGGGGTGGCCAACTCCCAAGAGACTGGGGGGTTCATGTCAAAGTTGTTGAGCTTTTTTAGGAAGGAGGTCCCTGTTCTGGGGGGTTTTTTTAGGGAGGAGGAAAGACCCGCTTTTTAGGGGTTCATGTCAAAGTTGTTTAACTTCTTTTTAGGGAAGAGGAAGGCCCCATTTTTTGGGGGGGGGCAAAAATGTTGAGCTTCTTTGTGGGGAGCCAGTGATCTACCAGTGATCTACCACAGACGTCCAGTGATCTACCAGTAGATCATGATCTACCTGTTGGATGTGCCTGAACTAGACAATACACAGAATATTGGTTTTATGGGATCAAATGAGACCACAACTTTATTAGTTACAGATGTGAAGGTTTTGACCATAGGCACTAGGATACCATCTGTCTAATGCTATACCAGTGCAACCAGAACTGCATATCATCAGATAAAGGGACAGGTTCTAAGGACTAGTGATTGGTTAAAGAACAGGAAGGATAGGAGTACACAAGCAGTTATAATAAAATAAGGAATGAAAGCACTGGAATATTCCAATGATCTGTATTGGGACATAATATTTAATATTAATAAATGGTCTAGAGTTAGCAACAAGGCAGCTGAGTCTGCAGATATCGCCAAATGATTCAGGATAATGAAAACCCAAGTGGAATGCAAAGCAGTTCAAGGGGATCTCTCCAAACTGGTCAACTGAATAAAAAAATGGCAAATGACACCCAGTGTAATTAAATGTAAAGGGAGACAGATTGGAGAGGAAAAATAAAGTCCTAACATTACATATAAATTTATGGGGCCTGAACTAGCAGTGACTATCGAGAAAGGAGATCTTGAGGTTTTGGTAGATAGCTCAATGAAAATGTCAACTCAGTGTGCAGTAGTAGTGGTCAAAAAGACACATTCCATGCTATGATTTATTAAGTAACTGACTGAAAATAAAATAACATGTATCGTAATATTTTCATACAAATCCGTAGTGCAGCTGCATTTGGGAAAATGTCATAGTTCTGGCCATCACAGATCAGAAAAGTAACCAAAATTAACAAGGAGTTGGAAGAAAAAGCTAACGGTCTTTGAGGCTGTTTAGTTTGGAAATAAAGATGATTAAGGGAAGGTGTGGTATAGGTTGACAAAATTATGTGAAGTGTGGAAACAGTGGCTAGAAACAACTTTTTCCTCTCTCTCTCTCATACTACTAGAACTCAGGATCACCCAGTGAGATTGATTGGCAATAGATAAAGGAGAGACAAAAGAAAATAACTTCATATATCATTATTTCATGGAACTGGCTTCCATAAGCTGCAACAATGGCTACTAGTTTTCCTGGCTTTAATTTCCTTTAGCATTTGCAAAGTATATGTCTACCAACAGCTATTATCCATGACAGATAAATGGAACCTCTAGCCTCGGAGGCAGATTATTGGGGGTTGGGAGTTGCAGGGAGGAGGTAGCAAAGGAAAGTTATTGCCTTTATTCATTCATGAATCAAGATGGCTGACAGAAACATGACTTTGGCATGACTTTGCCCAATTTTGCCAGTTCCAAACTGTACCAATTTGGATGCCTCTGAAGATATTGTTGCCTAGATTGACAAAGGGTTTCTTGAGGGGATGGCAGCAATCTTCGCCTTCATTTGGACATTGGGCACCCTTCTGAATCAAGGTGGCAGACCAAAATTCAGGGTGACTACAACCCAATTTGGCATTAAGGATCCAAAACTGTGCCAATTCGTATGCCTCTAAAAATATTGACACTCAGTTTGGTGTGACTGCGCCAGATTTGGTGTGATGGTTCCAACCAGCACCAATTTGGATGGCTCTGAAGATATCATTGCCCAATTTGGTGGAAAAGTTTCAACCTCTACCAGATTGGGTGCCTCTGAAGATAACATCATCAAACTCAGCACGAGGGTTCCTGAGATGAAGGTGGTGTTTTTTGTCTACATTTTGACCCAGACAACATGTTGAACCAAGATAGCAGACCAAGTAAGCCATAATTAAACATTAGCACCATGACACACACAAAATGATTTCTGGTTTGGAGAGGTAGGAGCCTCAGGTTGCGGGGAGTAGTACACCCACACACACACACACACACACACACACACACCCATACCCAGCCACAATGCTCTCAAATGACACTATCCATAAAAAACCACTTTTCTATAGGTTTCTTTATATTCCCAGGCAGCAACAGGCATTCCCTGCTAATGAACCATGATAAAGAATTAAGCTTCCCCAATTCTAAATCAACAGACTGCCCTCCTGTTTCAACAGAGCTCATCACTAGGATTCATTTCTACATTGGGAAAGGTAAAAAAAGGAAAGAGTCATACAGTACTCAGCAGCTTGAGATGCAATGACTGTAGCTTACAATCCACAGCTGCATTCTTCGTGTTGCAAAATATATCAATCTCCTTGTGCCTGGGTCCCTCATATATCAAATAAGCATAACACCATTTCTCTAAACCACACTGTAGGCTGGGAGGATAAATCTATTAAAAGACCATCAAGTGATACATGGCTATACTAATACAGGGCCAGGGGCTATAATCTGAATGGGCATGTTGTTGTTGTTGTTGTTGTTGTTGTTGTTGTTTAGTCATTTAGTCGTGTCCGACTCTTTGTGACTCCATGGACCAGAACACGCCAGGCACTCCTGTCTTCCACTCCCTCCCGCAGTTTGGTCAGACTCATGTTTGTTGCTTCGAGAACACTGTCCAACCATCTCGTCCTCTGTCGTCCCCTTCTCCTTGTGCCCTCCATCTTTCCCAACATCAGGGTCTTTTCCAGGGAGTCTTCTCTTCTCATGAGGTGGCCAAAGTATTGGAGCCTCACCTTCAGGATCTGTCCTTCCAGTGAGCACTCAGGGCTGATTTCCTTCAGAATGGATAGGTTTGATCTTTTTACAGTCCATGGGACTCTCAAGAGTCTCCTCCAGCACCATAATTCAAAAGCATCAGTTCTTCGGCGATCAGCCTTCTTTATGGTCCAGCTCTCACTTCCGTACATTACTACTGGGAAAACCATAGCTTTAACTATACGGACCTTTGTCAGCAAGGTGATGTCTCTGCTTTTTAAGATGCTGTCTAAGTTTGTCATTGCTTTTCTCCCAAGAAGCAGGCGTCTTTTAATTTCGTGACTGCTGTCACCATCTGCAGTGAATGGACATGATACAGCCACGTAGCTGCTGCTAAGAAGGTCTGGATCTGGTTAGTGCTTGGATGAAAAACTACTGGAGACCCTTGTGTAAGCCATCCAGAGCTCAATGACAGAAGAAAGACAGGATATAAATGTGAAAAGAAACAAAGTCTCTCGCCCGCCCCCCCAGTGCTACTTTGCCTTGCTGGGGGTTGGAGGAGTAGAGTATAAACCTTTGTAAAAACAAATAAATGTAAGCATCAAAGACATATTGTGCAACAGAATTTAGGTCAATGAACACCCTTACACTTAAATAAAACAATCTGATGTTAATGTGCACAATTGTAAAAGAATAAATCCATTCCTACTGAATGCATAACAGCATTTTGAGACCTGTGGTTTAAACAATGGTTTCTCAAATAAACATTTTCTGCAATTCATTTTAGGTGCATGAAAGCAGAATTATTTTTGGCTCCCCCACCACCACCACCACTACTAACCACCACTCCAGCTATGAATTGCAAACCCAAATGATTAACCTCTCTGCTGGGCTCCTGTTTCCAGGGGAAACAGCGGAAAGGAAGATTTTTATGCTTAAATCTCTAAATCAGATTGCACAGGGCAGTGCTGGCAGGTGATAGCTGAGCAGAGGATACATCCTTTTGTCATCAAAACCTTACAAATTATTTATTTGATCAAGAAAGAGAGCTGCAAAAGGCATCATATATTGACAGTTTTTACTTCAGATTTCTCTGCCATCTTTCCCAGTCATGGAAGGAATAAAGGGGGGGGGGCTCTTAAAATGCACTTTGCTTTCCATACTTTTTTGTGCACTGTGAATGTCAATGTTACAAGTGAAAACACCGGTCTAGCAGAATGAAATGGGGACAGGCAGCGAGGAAGGAATATTGTGCTTCTGTGCAGACAGAAGCAACATGGCAGAGTGGAAAGGAAAGATATGGGGAGATGTGATTCAAGAATGCTTATCTGGTTAGGTCTTATAAAACATTCATTTTATTTAAAAAAATGTGATGTGGAAAGCGTTAATGCTGGTTGTTAACTCTAGAATAATAAGCACTGCTGAATCTCTCATCAGCATGAGTATTCCTGGGTGCAGTAAAGTGTGCGTTAGTCTTTCCTAAATTAAGCTAATAGAAAAGGGGCAAATTTCAAGTGCCATTCTTGCCATTAAAAGGGAAATGGACTCATTCGGATGCCATACCAAGCTGTGTTTTAGCATTACAGCAAGCCTGGAACTCTCCCAATCCCCCCTTTCCATGCACCAGAGGAAGTGAATCTGCTTCCAGTTTTAAATCTGGCAGTTTCCTGGTAACATCTAAACTCTGGTTACTTGAAACTCTAGTTACCGGTAAGTGATTGTAAACCACAGTTTGATCCTGGTTTGTTTGAACCAGCTAGAGTTTAAGCTAGCCAGAGTTCCCTTAAGCACTGTAGCAGGGAACTCTGTTTTGCTGAAAACCAAAAGCGGAACTTTTAAATCTCCTCTTGGACGCAATAAGAGGAAGAGAGGTAGTGTCCAAAGCTTCCAACAGCTCATAAATGTTAGGTGTAAATTATGGTTCAGCCAGAGTGGAAAACAGAGCTCTAGATATCTCTGTTCTAGTTCCAAGTCCAGTCACTGGGTCAAAATCTCAGAAAATATCTGAAGAGATGCTTGAAACCACACACACAAAGTGGTCCAGTGGGGACCTCCATTGAACTGCTTATTGGTTGTTTAGAAAGAATTGTGTAGCAGCTACATTGTAGCCAAATGTGCTAAGTACAATATTACAATATTTTTAAGGACTCAAAATAAGGGTCAGATATTCAAAGCAGCAGGTTGTCATGGGGGAAGATTTGCAATTGAATTTTAGTAATCAGTTTACATGATTATGCCATCCCCAAGTGGTAAACATTTTTGTTTTCACACTTCACGGCAGAGAACCATTTGAATGCTGGTTGTAAGAATGGTATACATTTTGTTCAGAGTGCAGGTTTCCACAATCTCAAAAGAAAATGGAACATGATTAAGCTTGTGCGCAAATCCTGCCGATCCTCACTCACCCGCAATTAGTTGTTTTTAATTAAACCAATGTGCTTTTTTCTTATTTAATTATCATATGCGACTCACAGCAAAACTTTCACTAAGATCCTTTATGAACCTCTCACGGGGATCCATAACTAGAGTCGGATACAGACTTGTGAACTGTCTCACCGTGGGTCACAGATACCTAGCCCTTTTATAAACACAAAAATAGCCAACGTTCTTCCTAACGTTTCATAGACCACCATCTGCTTCCTCCTATCAGAATTCAAATTCTCAGCTGCTACAGATCCAAAATGGCAGTGGCAGTCTGTCCTTCTAATCGTTCCCCTGTGGGATCAAATGCATCTGCTTATGATTCCACCAGTGGGGTCGGCAGACCACAGTTTGGGAACGGACGGCTAAAGGAAATCCTTACTTTCAACACCTCTTCTTGTGATGATTTGTTCATTTCAAGTAGTACAGGCTCTGTATCTTTCTCAGCTTCTTCCAGACTCTGCATTATCCAGAGGGAACTTCCTCTGCCTTTACAGATTCCTCACTACTACACCCTTCCAATTCCTTTGTCTTAGAACAGCATCCTACCAACCCCTTCTACTTTTCTAATTTATGCTATCCTTTTGGAAAACATAACACACTATACAAAATGTAAAACTGAAAATTCAACGTGTTCCAAAAAAAAAGTATTCTTTTCAGCGTCTAGAGTACCTATTATTATCACCCTTCCTTTAGATTCTACCAGCTATGGAAGAATAAATAGTCAATGTGATCTTGTGTCACTGGGATTAGGAGTTAAGACATTCCCTGCAAATCAGTGTAATCTTTCGAACAAGACAATGTAACATGGAGCATTCCTGTCTGCATGGCACATTTTCAATTACTCTACATGTTTTCTACTTAGTAAAACCAGCTTAATTTTCAGCTAGGTCACAATATTAGAACATGTCCTACACTTGGGTGGGGGAGAAGGACAGGGAGGGGAAAAAAGGAGCAATCTTAGTGCCCTTGTAAGTTGTTTAGCCTCTAGCACTTATAAATCCAAAAACACTAGGGAAATCCCTTTTCCTTGCTTGTAATATGCTTTTAGATTTATTACTCAAAGAATCCCCACTTAATCCCTTTGCAGAAGTCAAGTTCATCTGCATTCTAATAAAGGTTTCCTATGGAAAATGGAGAGAAAATAAAAATATAAGATCAAGAAGGAAATAAGCACTTCATATGAGAGAGAGAGAGAGAGAGAGAGAGGAGAGTGATATAGATTCCTGAGTAAATTCTCCACCCAGAAAGCAAGAAAAAGCAGGATGGTTTAAATTACTCTACCCAGGTCCAGACCATCTATCTTAGGCCGCTCTCTTCGACACTTGGCCAGGGTTGGCAGGCGAGGCAGAGGCTAAAGAGCTCTTTAGGGACCAAATTACTGTTTCAAAATGGGCCTTGTGCTCCAAGAATATGACAATATTATCTGAGAGATGTTACAGAGCCCGTGTGTCCTTCAGAGCTCTGCAAAAGCATCTAGCCTGATTAGAGGCATATGTCACTAAAATATATATTATGCAATATGAAGGGGGAGGAAGGTTGTCATTGAAAATTGACTTTTAAAGGTGTCCAGCCAGAATTCCAAGAGATCTATAAAACCTATTAGCATTCCATGGAAATGACGGCATTTGCTGGCATTCTTGAGAAAACTTGAAGGAGGGCCCCGGATATATTTCATGCTCTTTTTATTTTGGTTAAACCTGTGGCACCAGCACTGTGACTACTTAATTGTCACACTTAACACTGGCGCAGTGCCAGTACTGAGTGTGGTGCAGAATGCAGAGGGTATTGGATGACTCTTAACCAGAAGGATTATAATTTACCTTTATCCTGATCTGAGATCATTTCTTTGAACCAATGCAGATAGCTAGATGGGAATGTGGCTTGTGGATGGTCCCTGACACGGCGAAACAAATGCTGAAGATATCTAAGAAAACAAGTTCAAGGCACGGTAACTTGCAATTATACTATACAGGGTGCAGGTCACCTTCACAAGATCAGTTTCCTCCCTCAAAAATGATATTGTGAATTAGATCTTTGACCGTAGCAATTCCTCCATATTTCCCTGCCCCGGGCCTGTGGATCAGAGATGGGTCTAAATCTGTGGGCCATTGAACTGAAGCAAACTGACTGAATTGCACTGATTTCCATGGCTTGACCCCCATATCATGCCATTCAGAAACAGCAGCCCTAGTCACCCTGTTTTATTTAAAAACCTGCTCCCACATGCCTGATGTTATGCATAATATTTTACAATGTTACGTGCAATCCAGGAAGCAAAGCAGAGGACCTTCTGGAGGCTTCCGGTGCAGCTGTTTAGCTGGCACAAAATGGCCATAAAACCAGAAAATTAATCTGCCAGGGAAATCTCCATCTGGAGGAGGGCTCCAATAGCAGATCCTTTACTACTGTTCTTCCTATAACTCTTCTCTACTTCTGATGCTGACAGCATGGCCTTAGCATATGATAAAAGTTCGCTGAGTGAAGAGAGCAGGAAGGAAATGGGGATTTGGGATGGAAAGATCAACAAGGGAAACTGGAATGTTTTTGTAGCAGGGGGGTGAGGTGGGGTGGGGGGGTGTCAGGAACTACATACTCAAACAGTAGTCTGCATCTGATCAAGCCCACATCTAGGCAAAAATCCCATTTTGACCAACAGGGATCTTTCATTCCTGCCCTGGGATAATCACTATATAAGCAAATCAAGAGTAGATTTTTTATTTTATTTTATCGTAGAAAGCAGAGTTCTTGCCTTGATGTCCCATCTTGCTCTGGCCTTTTTAGAGACACTTCTTGTAACAGCAATTAATGCTTTCAGGGCCAATGTCTAGTATTTCACAAACTGCCACCACCTTCAACTGTCAGTTTATACAGCTGAAGTGATCCAAACAATTAACAACCAAGTGAATTGTAAAAAGAGTGACTAGAAATATTGGATCAGAAAATTTGAGACATTTGCTATTCAGAGAGCTGAATGAAAAGTTTTTACAGAACTGTCCACAGCTGAAATAGCCAGAAATGGACAAACACTGAGGTTGCTTCAAAAAAAGCCTGTTTAATGAACACACATCCTTATTCGTTTGCACAACGTTTGCAGGGGGGGGGGTTACATTACGTTGGCTGTTTATTAAGTATCCATTCTGCTGTTTGCAGGGAGATTATATGAACTCACATTAAGCAAATGTGAACTTACACTTCCCAATATATCTCCCCATCACTTTCCCTACTAAAGCCTGATTTGGGGTGGGGGGGTGGGGTGGGGGGCCACGTTTTTTACAGAAGAGTGCCATTTAAACTGTGAGGCCTGAATTTGCCAGTGTGCAGTTGAATTCCCACCCACAAAACTGCAACAGTTCAGAAGTGCCCTTGAGAATATCCCAAAACTTTACTAGGACAACTTTAGGGACAGCTTAGTATGCTGAATTTGGTCTGCATGGTTGCATCCAATTGCAAAATTTAACAATCATGTGCCTCCTTTACTAAGTGCCAAGCTCCAGAAGAGAACAGACATTTACCATTCTACTATTCCAACCCTCCTCAGGTGTTAGAATGATACCCAGTGGGACTATACCTAGAAAACATGCACATATTTCATTTATCTGATGTACTGTGCATACCACTTTTTTCCTATCTACATTTCCTTCCCCTGTGCTTTGAATTTTAGGATCAAAACTAAAATTTGCATCCAACACAAATTGCATTAGCTGGGATGGGGCTGATAATTATTGTTATTGCAAATGATGTGGAGGGGAGATTAAATCCCTTCCTCTGTTGCTATGGTCCTGGGCAAAATCCCTCTTCTGAAGCTAGCATTTGCTTCCCACAAAAGCACAGGGCAGATTTGCAAAAGGGTTTTCCACAGGACCTCAGCAGGGGAATAGGGAGTTAAATGCCCCCCACCCCACCCCATGCATGTATTTATCCCATTAACTTTCACATTCCCCACAGAAGATGCAATCTGCATCTTTAATAACCCGCATCTTAGAGGCAAAGGTACATTTAATATCAGAGTTTTGGCCCTTGGATTGTAAACTGCTTCTAAGTATTTAAAGGTGCCATTTGAAAAAGAGAGGATCACCCGATCACAGGCACAGTTAACTTTTGCTATGCAGTGAAGACACCCTTATTCCAATGAGCTGCTTCTGTTTATCAGGTTCCACCCATCAATATCCTTCCATTTAGTGAATAGAGGCAGGAAAGGCAATTTTAACTGATTCCTCCCCCCCCCCCCCCGCCAAAAAACAACAACAACCCCACAAAAAAATCTTACCCAGAAGGTTGGGTAAGTTAGGAGGTGGCACAGATGGCAGTTTGAGAATGGGAGAAATTGCAAAAATTCCCTATATCCCTCTTCCATTCACAGAAAACATCGCAGCAGGAAAAAAAGCCTTCTGTGAATGAAATAGAAGATAGAAGCCATTGTTTTAAAACTAGGTTTCTGAAGCCCCTCCTGCTGCTTTTATAAATTTATTGGAAAACGTTTTTGTTTTATTAATGTTGTTTTATTGTTGTTTTATTGGCTTTTTATTGTTAACTGTCTTCAACATTTTCATAAAAAATCAGGGTGAAAATATTATAAAGATTGATACACATACATTCATGCATGTTGTCCAGAGCTGCACAAGATCAATTACATAATTCCAGGTAGAACGTAAACTAAAACTAAATTTGTGCTGAATGTGAAGTTAAGGAAATGCACAATTGCTCCACCTACTGATTAACTCTACCTGGTTCAAATAAACTTACTCTCAACATACAGATAAATTGGCATTTGGGAAGCATAAAACTGCCTCAAACTACCCACCCCATCACCTCTTCAATATAAAAATAAATAAATCTAGCTACTTTCAGCCAAAAGAAAGCTCTTCTCCCTTAACAAGACAAAAATAACTACTTGGTCATCTCTGAAAAAACCAGTCCACAATTTCACTCCAAACAGGAGTCAATTCACAGTTACAAACAGGGAATGGAGTACTGTACTTATGATTGCCTTGTGGTCTTGTATGCTCATTTATCAGATACGTACTAGCAACAGTTAAGAGAAATGATACTGAGTAGATGGCCCAGAAACAGTAAGAATGTTTTCATGTTTCAGCTTTCCCCACCATTTCTCAACATGCACAGCATTAGACAAATATTTAACAGGTCACTTAAAAAATAAGCACGTACTGCAGTTACAGTGTTCCTTAACGCATGTGCAGTCATGCGCAACACCCAACATAAGCACATGTCAGCAAACTACACAACTGTGTCAAATTAGAGCTCCTCTTTTTCCCTAAAAAAGGGAAGCCAAAATCTAATGCTCATCATCCAGTTGCAGATGCATGCACAGAAACTTTAAGCACAAAGGTACTTATAATTGGTGATTATAAACCAGCCATTCATACAGAACATTATAATCTAGAATTAGTAATTGCTGTCAGTGCATGCTTAGATTATACAATGTATGAACAACACCCAGTTCTATGCCTGTTTACCAAGGAATATATCACATTGTTGGGGCATGTTTCCATACACATACACATAGGACTGAGGTCTAAGGCAGTAGTAGTTGACATGAACTTACTCTCAACATACAGATAAAGTAATTTTAAAGCAATTTTAAACCTCCCTTCACCCCCTACGGGATTCCATATAGACAACATAGATAAAATGCAACTTTAAATAAAACGCAGTTGTTAAGACTCTAGCCATGCATATCAAACTATGCAAAAAGCATAGTCATGGACTGGTTGGATGCAGCGGAATGATGGAGGAATCAGCTGGGGAACCACCAAGGGAAGAAGGCTCAGAGCCCGGGGAGTGGTGGTGGGACAGCGATGAATGGTCAGAAGGAGAAGAGGTAGAAGACTGGGAAGAGGAGGTGTTAGAAGCGTAAGAAGTAACAGGGCTTAGTGAGCTGGGAGAATCTGTGGCAGAAATCAGGCACATGAATCTCTGCCTGGTGCTACCCATTGTTTAGGGTGAGAAACAAAGATGGTCATCTATGAAGTCATCCAACACTGTTTGTGTGGCTTTGCTAGGCTGTGTTCTAGTAGTCTTCAGGTCCCAATTCTGTAACAGGATCCCTAGATGATGCTATAATTAAGAGCTGCTATTACCATAATACAAGGACTTGTCCATGAAGTTAAATAGCACAGTTGTGAGCTGAGAAAGGTAGGTGGTGACTGATATCATCAGTAGTTAGCTTTTGATAAATACTTTAATAAAACAAACAAACAAACAAACCTTTACAGTCCTGCATTATCTCAAGCAAAGCAGTTATTGATTCAGAAGTTTAGGAAAATTGCTAACCCGACAGAAGAACTCAGCTCCTACTGAGAATAAGTGCATGTTCACAGCCGTGTTCTCTATCATCTTTACAAGCAGGTATTCTGTGGGAAATTTGCAGGTCACAGCTTTCCATTACTGGGATGATCCATCAGGAAACTGGATTGTTTCCTTTAATGTGTTTCAAATTCGTACACTAGGAAGACTCCTGTATTTCTGAAGGGACAAGATCTCACCAGGTGCAGCCTATGGCAATGCTGCAGCGCCAGGAGAAAAGGCACTCGGAGATTTCAGCTGCACCTGGCTACACCTGCAGGAATTCTCTCTTCGACATTGCTATTAAAGATATCAGAGCCCTGTTCTATTTTGCATCCAGGCCCCTGTTTAGAACTGGTCCAAACTGGCAACAGTAATCAAAAGGAAAACCTAGGAAAGTAAGGCTCTGTCTAGCCCAGTATTGTGGCAATAGCTCTTCAGGGTCTGAGGTTTGTTTGTTTTTTTGTTTTTCAGTCCCCTGCTACCTGACCCTTTTAAGTGGAGATGCCAGAAACTGAACCTAGGACCACCTTCATGCACAGCATGTACTCTACTCCTCTCTCAAGGGAGAAGGGGGATTTATTTGATTCAGCAGATTAGCAATTTTCATGACCTCCTGAATTACTGCCTTGTTTAAGATCATCTTGGAACGTCAACCTGCCCCAAATTCAGGGTAAAGGCATGCACTCCTAGTCCTGGCCCCTCCTATGCAGCCTTTGATCATAAATTAGCTGTATGGTCTGAATCAATCTTACACATGATGCGCGTACATCCAGTTATGCAGCCTGTTATCTTGATCACAATGGTTGGTGTTGAACATCTGGAGATTGATGATGTTTGCACCTACTGTAAGGCTGATTCAACGTTAAAGCCACCCCAGGCAGATGCAGGTTTGCAGGAACCCTAGTGACATGGAGCAGGGGTCCATGCCTTGTATGCACGACCACCACCTCTGCCAGTAGGAACCTTGTCTTTCGACCAAAGCAGCCTAACTGACTGCTTCAGTAATTGGAACAACAGCCTACGTTCTCATCACAGCTGCAAGCCGTGCTTCTCAAAGGAGTCGCATTATGAAAGAGTGACACTGCACACTGTTTTGCTTTATGGAACGGAGGCCTTAGGGAACATAGCGAGTCCTGGAGCAGCCCTTGTGTGCGCAAGGTTGAAAAACCCAACCATAAAGAACTCTCCTTTCAGCATGCATTATGCTTCCACTTGAATGGCACACAATTAAACCAACAATGTTGATGATCGCGGGGAATTAAGGAAGGCTGCGGTGCAATATATTAGAGGACTAAACGGGCAGTTTGTTATACAAATCTGGCCAGTGGCATTTTGGCATCGCACAGTACAAATGGGTGAGGGTTAAGTCATTTCTCAGCTCTCCCTGGCAGAGTCTTTTATTATTTACAATATTTACTTGGGGAAGATTTGGCGCATGTCATATTTATCTTGCTGAAAAATGGGCCCGTAAACGCACATCACCTTTCAGACAAAGCAAAGCGCCGTGGTACTAATTTGGTTCATGAAGTGTGTAATTCAGTTCTTTTGCATGGGGCCAGCATTTGTCTCCCATTTGTTAAACCGCCATGAAACAATTTTTTTTTGTGCTTGTTGTTGGGATAAGTAAAAGCGAGGGAGTGGGGAAAGAAAAACTCCCAGTGGCGCAAGAGGTCTTGCCTGCCATTTCTGGCACAGCTGACACGTGAGATCCTGTTGTTTGGTTTCTGGTTCCTCACAACAGTAATTAGAATAAAGGAAAGTGGAAAGGGGGGGGATTTAGATGGTACTGCTTAACTACTGCACCATTTCCCCCTCTCAAACTGACTTGAAACTTGTCTGGCACATACTTAAAGATTCCTAAGGAATCGAGATTTATCCATACCTATCTCCCACTAAGGTTCTCTGTATGGTGTTTGCCAGTTATCATAGCAAAAGCTTTTGCAATTTTAATTGTGCTTCTGCTGCAGGCTTTGGAGCAAATTGGATGCGCTGCCCAGGGTTGAGTCCATACTGGTCCTTCATCCATCTTTGCAATTGATGGATGTAAAAGTGGGAATGCAGAGTTTTCCCTATCCTTCATTAACTTCCTAAAATTATCCTGGATGTCTCACATCTTCTTCTTGGCATCTTGACTTGAATCACATGGATATTTGTTGGTGGTGTTTGAGGATATGCCTTCACTATACAGTTTAGTAATCTTGACATAGTTCTTGGGTGGGTGGGGGGGGGACTGTTTAGTTCAGTTTTTCCTCTCCATTTGGTTTGTTAGCTATGTCCAGGCTGGAACCAGAAACAGACAGGGCCGGCCCACTCATGAGGCAAGGTGAGGTAAATGCTTCAGGTGGCAGGATCCACAGGGGCATCAGATCCTGATGTAGATATTTATTCCCCCTTGTACCTGATTTACATCTTCACTCACTCCTTCTTCCCTGGTAGGGAGGGGAGAGCCATTTTGTGGTTCACCTCAGGGTACCAAAATGTCTTGGGTCGGCGCTAGAAGCAGCAGCGATAACTGTTGCTGCACTGCACTGCTGTGCTTCCCAAAGATGGTTGAATAGGTGGGAATGCTGCTGCCACCAATCCAGGGCTCCCGCCAGTGCACTCATGTAGCTGAGAACTTGCCACCTTGCCACCACAGCCCTGTCCAGGTAAGCAGCAATAATGCTGGGGTCAGGAGAACATCTCTGCCCACCTGCCCTACTAGGGAGGAAAATCCTGTGGTGGTTTTTTAAAAAGTTCTCAACCTCTGTTCCACACAGTCTTAGTGGAATTAAAAACTGTGTGAGATTAAAGAGTACAAATCAGAGCAGGAGAAATTTCTGTACAAATACAAATTTCAGGACTGGAAAGCCCCAGATTTTAAGCTCACATGTTTTGCCCTCCAGATTCAGGGGCGGGGACTCAACCTGGTGCTTGATTTTGAGGCATCCCCATGTTTCTTTATGGTTTCATCCAAGTATTTTGGGAAAGATGAGAAGCCAGCATCACATTAAAAAGGCAAATTGAACTTTAAGCTTGATATGTGCCCATACATTGCAAATAAGCTAGTGCCTGTCTTATTTGCCGACTTTGTGGTTTGCTGGTGTACACCGCTGACTTTATTCCTTCCTTACAGCTGAAAGGTATTTCACATTTTTATTTTATCCCATAATCTCCTCAATATTAACAGTTGTATCATGGGGTTTTTGTTTTTGTTTTGCAAGGTGTGGCCCATTTGATGTTGGCATTATTTAAATGCCGTCTGAATTTAAATAAATGTTCTCTGAATGATTATGATGATCACAGGGGTGGGGGCGGGGTGGAGATGTGCATACCAGAGTGAAATATTTCCTTCCTGTGCTTTCTTTCTTTTTTCAAGCAATATGTGTTACACCAAAATGGTTTAAGAGTAATTTGATATTATAGGGCAACTAAATAAGAGGGTGAAATTATAGGAACAGCTTGCAAATACAGAGAATAAATACACACTTTTAGTGAATTGGAAGTGTTTAAAATAATTTCACTGACACATTCACTTATCACTGCAGGGGGTTCGAGTAATAGTTGTTTTCGCTTAAGCTGCAAAAAAAAAAAATGTTAGCAACAGCAGTTGCTGATTACAACCAAGGGTTCTGGCACTTACAAGTCCTATCAAAACTGATCCTGAAAAGTAAATAACATCAAGATAATCCCTATTCCTTGAATTATTTGGTGTGTATTACAACAAACATGCATTTTTTTTCCATTTTACTGTATTTTAAAGTGGGAATTTCTAGATGCATTGTGTTTTTTAAAGCAGAACTGCAGGGTGACAATATCATATTTAGCATAACAAATTAAAGCAAGCAAAGTTTTTTTAAACAAAAATGATTGATGGAAATACCTGCCAAACCACCCCATCTGTACAAAAGAGGATAAAAAGCACCAGTCAGAACTTTGCAAAAGTCCGTGTAAAATGTACACAGTGAGAACTGAAAGCAAATTCACATAATGGGGTTCCAGAGAGGTGATGTTGGCCTAATCATGAATTTCTGCTAAATGATCATCAGGAATTAAATTAAAAAGTCACTGAATGCTGGCTCATACTAATCCTTCATATACCAAAAATAGTATTTGGGGGGGGGGGGAGATAAAAGCTATCAGTTATATTATTGCTAAATGGGCAAAACCAAAGCAATCCTGTGTATGTAATGCAGGAACAAGACCCATAATTTCTCTAAAGCCAAAGGCCAGCAGGATCTATTTTTAGGGGGTTGATGTCTGTCAAGGTTATTCAATGGTTCTGTGTAACGTACTGGATGTTGAAAGTGTTGCATAAAGCACTAAAGAAGCCACAAAAAGGAAGAGGTGTGGTGTCTTCATACCGTTGATTCTTTCATTTTTTTTTTGTTTTCTCCACGTTGTCAGACTTTGAATTGTAAGCTCTTTGGGACAGGGACCTGTCATAGATAATTGCTGTTGTAATGTATTACATAAACAGGCAATGCAGTCCTTCTCAAGAATGCGAATGGCTTCATGCAATACCTTTCCAAAACCAGTCTCTTCTTCCTTCCATGCATCAATGCCACTTTGTTCAGACTGACTAGCTTTCCCTGCAGTGACCCTCTCCTGCCTTCTGTATGATTTAAGAAGATTTATGATTGGCTGTTCTGTGTTGTGAAACATGAGCTTTGACCCACAGGCTTGGAAGCCAGCAGGGAGAAACATTAATATTATGCCACACTGGGGGGGAAATCATCCCTCATCAGTGCCAGCAAAGTGAATTACATAGCGAAATGTGATGCTTCTTCTTGCACATGGCACGGAGCGCTTAAAAATGCTCACAAGCTGAAGCTGTGTGTTTTTATGCATGCAAAACAAATCATATACAAAAAAAACCCTGAGGACTTGCAACTTTACTGTCATGTTTCTTGATTATGCATGTTGCCTTCTCCTAGCACAGTTAAGCCAGACATTCTGAGTAGAAGAATGCAATGTATTCTCTGATGATAAAAGAGAAAACAATCTGACAGGAGGCCCTTCTTCCCACCTGGTGGCATCTGAGGAGGCAAGACCATAGTCTGATCTACGCTGAAGCATCGCTGATGAAAATCACTGCTCTGTGGCTGAGGCTTCTCCCATCAGTGAAATCACCTGAACCCCAATCTCATGCAGGTCAGCCATGCTAGAAGGGAGGCCCAGGCTTCCGGCATCTGTTTTTGAAGGCAACCACATTGCTGGCTGAAAGAGAGGCTTTACCTCTTCAGCTCAGAGTGTACACATGAGGATGGAGGAAGGGTCCAGCTCATGACTCCAAATTAAGGCCAGCCTGAATATTCACACAAATAACTACAGGACCATTTGTTCCCTGTGGAAGTGTTGGGGTGGCAGACAGATCCGCAACTTTCAGGAAGGGAGAAGTGAAATGTTGGGAGGCGGCAGGCTTAGCTTAAAGTCAAGGGAGCAAAGTTTTTACTGTTATTAACTTCAAGCAGTAGTTTGGATGCCCTCAGCACCTGTCATTGCCCTCCCAACAATTTGGAGACACACTCCCTCCCCATGGGAACCAAATTATGTCACATTACAGCATCATTTCTCAGGAGCTAACCCATGGCCATAATGTAGCGTCATTCCCTCATGGAGCAGTCTGTCCTGAATTACAAAGGGAATACCACCACACTGCTAAGGGTAGCCAAACACTGCTTGAAAAGGCAGAAAAACTCTCTCTCTCTCTCTCTCTCTCTCTCTCTCTCTCTGTGTGTGTGTGTGTGTGTGTGTAAAACTGAGCCACATCAGTTTAAGGATAAGCCCACCTGACCCAAAAGTTCTTAGATCCCCCCTGTCCTCAATTAATCCAATCTGAAGCATGCTTTCACCCAACCCCAAAAGTAATGAAATAGCCTGGGCTTCAGCCCATTGCTACTCTGAGTGGCCTTTGGGCAGGAGTGTCAGTCACTCTGTGATTTACAGGAAAGCTGCTCTGTTTTCTTTGAATGGTGCTACACACAGCATATGCTATTTGCATGAGCTTCCCAGTAAGGACAGAAAGCTAGAGGATCCCTGGAGAAGACCAGAGGGGTGTTATGCTCAAAGTTATGCTCTGGTAACTTAAGATATGCGTTTGGATTGATTTATTCTGCAAAGCTTCCTTGAATTATTTTGTTTGCACCACTTGTTTGCCACAAATGCAATCTGAGGTCTCCGTAATTATCATCTCATGAAAATAATCTTGGAATCGCTGTTGCCGCGAAGTTACCACACTGAAATACTTGTGGGCAGGAAATGTCATCGACTGGACATTGTTTTTGCTGCAGATGCCATTTCCTTCCTTGCCTAGGTCAAAGCTTTTGTTGGTAATGGCATTTGGGCCATGACTGGTGGGAGTTGTCGTTTAAAACATCTGGAGGGCACCTGGTTGGGAAGCCTAGTTTACCCTAACTGGCAGTGGCACACCAGTTCACAGCAGGTGAAGTGAGAGATCTTTGCTTACCTGATCTTTTTTACCCAGAGATGTTGAATCCTAAGACCTTCTGCACACACAAAGCAGACACTCTACGACTCTCCTACAATCCTTCCTCAGTATGTTGCATGCATCTCTTTGAGGCTTATACCATTAACTGAAGCTATAAACCTCAGAAAGATACATACAATCAGCCTATTTATAACTTAACTTATGGGTCATGGAGACTTGTGGTCTCTACCTTAGTAAAATTAGGCAGTACAGTAAAGAAATAGTGTGCTTAATCTAGGAGACAGAGATGACCTTTTTTTGAAGGGGGGAAAAGAAATCATATATATTTAATGTAGGCACAAGTTCCTTTTTGGAATAAAAAATTCATTGATGTGTGCTCTCTGACTAATCTCAGCAATACCTGGTAGTTTTCTCTCATCTTTAAATATTTCTTAGAACAAATAGATTTAGGTACTTGGGGAGTGTGTGTGTGTGTGTGTGTGTGTGTGTGTGTTCGTGCCTTCCTTTTCTGTATGGGGGTCTGTCTCTGCTGTCAGAGCAGCTATTTGTTTCCTGTCCTTTTTAAACTAGGAAACTAGAAATATTTGTTTCAAGAAACATAGTTAACAATCTGATGCAAAAAACATAGTTAACAATCTGATGCAAAAAAATGCTACAACAAACTCTGCAGACTTCATATGCTACTCTTTAATTGGGGAACTCAAAAGATTTCTACAGCATTTCTCAACTTCCAATTGGTTCATTGAAAGCCATAACCTCACTGGTGATCTGCTTCTGTTCATGTGGAACAACATAGCTAACATCACTTTGATCAGCTGTGGAGGAACATGCTGAATTTGCCCATCCTAATAGAGCTAAGGAGGAAGAAGTCAATGAAAGCTATGTTGACAAAAGAAGTCAATGAAAGCTATGAGGGCGATAGCTTTAGCTCAAGAGCTCAGTATCATAACCCATCACAAGCCAGTTAAAGTGCCTGGACTTGCTGGATCAGCAGTGTAAAGTTCTAGGTTTTATGAGAGGCTGGATGTATTTTCAAGTATTGTTATATGAAGCAAAATTATCCTGGGGGACATAATTATCCTGGGGGACACTTTTCCACATTTTTTCGAGCTGTTCACAGATCTCATTTGTCAACCTGCTGCTGCTTTGGCACCATTTATTATTATTATTATTATTATTATTATTATTATTATTATTATTATTATTAGTTGCTGTTGTTGTTCCTGCTGCTGCTGCTGTTTATCTGAGGGGGCTTCTTCAATCAGTGATCACAGGGATAACAGATTTTTCATTTCACAGCTCCCCATAGCCAAACTGACTTGGCTGAGTGACAATATCAATAAGGGTAAATGAAGGCCTTCAATTACCTTCACTCCAACTGAGAAGGAAGTACGTTTGTTGGTTGGTTGGTTGGTTGGTTGGTTGGTTTATATTACATTTATATACCACCTTTATCTTCCAAGGCTCTCAAGGTGGTGGATATGGTTCTCCATACACACACACACATTTCAACCTCACAACACCCTGTGAGGTAGATTAGGCTAAGAGATGTTGCCTGGCCCAAGGTCACCTAGTGAGTTTCATGGCTGAGTGGGGATTCAAACCCTGGCATCCCAGGTCCTACAGTAGTCCAACACTCTAGCCCAGGTGTCAGCAACCTGCAGCCCATGGGCCATAAGTGGCCCACAGGGGTCATTTAAACGGCCCCTGAGCCACCCCCAAACCGGGCCATCCGCTCAGTGAGTCCCCACGTACAGCGCTAAACCGGCGCAACGCAGAGTGGGGAATCACTTCTGCAGTGCCGGAAATCTCGCGACTGCACAGACGCCAATGCAGGAAATTGTGTCTGCACAGACACAATCCGGCCCACAGAGCGATCTCTGTGGGAGTGAACCGACCCAGGTGAGGTAAACCTTGCTGACCCCTGCTCTAGCCATTACGCCTCACTGGTAATAGGGAACACAGCCCTATTGTGCATGCAATATGGCCAGCACTCTGTGCCTTGCCTTGCTTCAGTGGCAGTCTCACTACCCACCTGTGGTGTCCAGCAAAACCTTTGCCCTAATTCAGCCCCTGCCATATGCAGTTATGGGTACCTAGTTAGGGCAGAACATTGTTAACCAGGAAAACTCAGGTGCGCACTCATCCCATTGAAAGTCATTCAATACAGATGGACGACATCTGCATTTAGATGCAAATCCTCTGCCTCGGCATAATATTCATTTATATAATGAACAAGCTTTATACTAAGTGAGTCCATTAAACCTAGAGCTGTTCGTTCTGATTGACATTGACTCTCTCTTTTGCTGGAAATGCCACGAATTGAACCAGGGACGTTCTGCCCACACAGAAACGGAGAATAATGTGCCCACCACTAAGACCCCTAAATGAGATTGAATTGGCCGAGGAAGACCCATTGCCTCTCTTCTCCCTGACCTGGAGTCCTTACGACTGATAGTGTCTTCTTGAGGACCTTGTTGATACCCATTTCTCAGGCTAGCTACGTAAGAACACTGATGCTAGAGGCAGAATTTTGCAAATGACTGCTGATTTTTGTATTTCAAAAGTGGTATTCTTAGAGAACATGTACCTGTACGTAATCCCTTCATCCCTTACTTTTGAGTAGACAGGGCTAGAGCCCTGGTGTCATCATAACTAGAGCCTTTTGGAACGAGTATTTTACTGTTTTAGCATGTTATCATGAAGCTGTTTATTCGTATTTTATGTTAATAGCTTTGGAGAGCTGCCCAACTGTACAGAAGTGTTATAAATAAATAAAGCATAGTTCTTGGTCTGCACAATCTTTTTCCACTGTCACTTTAAGACTGAAATAGATTTCAGAAAAAAGACTAAACGTGGTGGTGTCTCCCAACAGAAGCATCTATTGCTCCCCTTTTAATTGAATTCACTCTGAGGAAAGAGTTCTGTGTAAAAGCTTGCATACCACCTTAAGAGCTTTCAGATATGGGTGTTAGTTTACTATCCCTGTATTTTTGTTGTTGTTTTGCTGTTCCTCACACACATACTCTGATATATTACATTTTTGCACTAGCTATGGGTATTTGCCACACCCACCTCTTTCAACTTAAATCTCAGTGTGCATCTGTATTGGATTTGAAATTGTTTTTGCATATGAAATTGTTTTTAATTGTTTACATATGGGATTGCTTTTCATCGTTTTCATTATTGATGTTTTCACTGCGAAATTCCTTTGAGATATTTCAGGGGAAGAGATTCATAAATGGAATCAAATAAATAAATATTAGGGACAATGAATGGTTAAAAAAACTGCATTATTTTTTTTTATTTAGAAGAACAAGGTAGGGATGATACTCTGTTTTCGTATCATCAAGCCCTGGCTTGATTATTCAGTCACTAGGAAAACACACTCTGCATATGTTCAGAGGCAATAACTGGCCTGAAAAGTCACAGATAATGCTAATACAGCTACTGATATGATCACTGGCATGGAATCAAGGATGGCTGTGGTTATTTATTGGGTGGAGGAGAGTACGCCCAAGGGCAAGAAAATTGTGCAGGTGTGCTGAAGGGATGCACTATGTTCACAAATCAGTATAACCCCACCAACTCCAAAATTCACCAGGTGCCACTAGCTGCAACACTGCCGTTAGGTCCATCTATGGTCTATAGGGAAGGACCTTAGCCCAGTGGTAGAGCATCTGCTTTGCAGGCAGAAAGTCCCAGGATCAACCTCCAGCATCTTTCCAGGTGAAAGGTGTGAAATCTTTGAAGGCTGCTGCCAATCAGTGTCACTAATACTGTGCTAGATGAACTGAGGGTCTGACTCCTTTTCTATCTATCCAGATCCTTCAATAGGATGCAAGCACAGAAAACTAGAATACAAGGCTATAGGTGGTTTATCCATGGTTTAACTTTAAAAACTGAATTGTAGATACGGAAGGAACTTCGAGGGTCATCTAGTCCAACCGCCCCCCCCCCAATACTCCAAATTGATATTTAATTAGACCAAAATGAACCAAAAGACACACACGCACAACCACACAAACACCAAAGGTCTGTAGTTAGCGCAAAGAAAATGAAACAAAACTGCTGCAATTAAAAAAAAAAAGTGAAGCAAGAAATGGATTCCTTGAAGAACTATTCTCCCGCACCTCCCTGCCGCTTCCCAAAGATGAATGAGATGACAGATGTTTTAGTAAAATCATTAAGACGTGATAGAAATAATTTCTGGAGATGTTAGTTAAATTCCTTGCTGACTGGGCCACATGATATATGACAACACAATTTCCACCCAAGGTGATTGGGGGGGGGGGGAATTAACTCTTGAAAAGTTAGGTCCAAAAGGAGGAAACTGAAGCAAAGCCGTGCTGCTCTCAGAGTTACTTGGGCTGAATGATATTGACAAAGAGGTAAATATAAATATACCTGCGTGCAGGTTTAGATCTGGGCTTTGGGGTAGGTGTTTATTAATATCATGAAGATATGATTCTTAATGATCTGGGAACAGAGACCTATATAGGGGCTTGAGTAATGGCATTGTCTCGTTGCCTGCATACTTTGTGCTTTTGTCTCAGACAGGTTCATTTTTCACTGGAGGGGAAAGGTTCACACCGCACGAGGGGGGTAACCAGTTGATGTTACAAGGCTGACGATTAGCCCCCTTGCTGTTCCACATGACACTGGGAAGGACTCCAACAGGCAACCTTAATGCCTGTTTCAGCATCTTGAAGAAATTAATGAACACAGCTTCGATGGCAAAACATTTCAATCAGCCCCTACCAGCTGTGCTTACGATTTATTTTTATTTATTTTTGTTTATTTTTTATTTTTTTTAAAAAAACCCACAGGTTTATTAATAAATAAAAAAGTTGAAAAGCATAAGAGTCCTTTTTAAAATTTTCTATTTTGGAAGGGGATGGAGAGTGGTAGGTGAGAGTAATAGAGAAAGCGAAGGACAATGGTGGCTTGTGCCAAAGGATGTGTTACAGCCCTGTGTTTGTTGAACAAATTAAGCACGTTCTGGTTTTTCACCTGCTGAAGTAGCAGCCGTGCATATGGCCCAGAAGTTAAAAATAAGGAAATATGCATACATTACCATACTTAATGGACGACCCCCTCCATTTAATATGCAAATTTCCTGAAATATTACTGAATGCCGTCTGTTCTAAATGAATAAATTTGAATTGCAATTAGAATAATCCTTTATAATTAATGAAAACTGTCAATTTTGGTTCATAAGTAATTTGATTAACTGGATGATGGGACACTTATCAAGTTCACTGGACTGCTAGGCTATGAGGAGGCTGACAGGGGAAATGGGGCGGTCCAGGCACTCACACAGCACTGGAATATTACCCTGCATTATTGATAACAGAAGCCAATGAACTTAAGAAAGTGAACTCTGTGTGCCTTCTCTAAAGGGGCATTTCAGCTGGGTGATATGTGATGGTCTGCTTATAATAGCCTTCACAGACGATAGCACTGTGTCATTACTCCCTCAGTGGGGGGAAAGACCCACAAGCAATGGCAAGCAGCTAGTTAAATCGGAAATTTACACTCTCCAGCTGCTTCCAGAAGAAGAAGAAAAATGTTCGCACAGTAACAGTAAGAAGGAACAATGCAAGCCATGTGGAATCAAGTTTATTATAATACATCACAGACATTATTTTACATTAGATTGCCACTGATAAAAGGTACATTCTTTACACCTGGCTTTCGGTCCATTGTTTCTCTTGCAAGTGGGATGTAAAATTACTCCTTTTGTTTTAACATTTGGACTTAGGATAAAAGAGAGATCTTTTTGGGGGGAGAGGGAGAGAATCTATGAATATATTTATTCTTAATTTAATAATAATAAAGAGATAAAGGAAAAGCCAGCAAGGCTGAGATCCTTCTGACCAAATGATTGCTGGCATCTCTGGAAGCTGGAACGGAGGGATGGTGGAAGGGTGCATGAGGGAAATAGTGTGGTCCTTGTTTACAGGAAAGCAAAAGAACTGGAAATGATAGACATTGCTTTACATGGCCAATGGACTTGGCAACATACATAGTCTGTCCCAGTGAGTCCTAATATTTCACATTTAAACGCTCTGTTCATCATTCCATTTAATTACCTATCAGTGTGCATGAGGGCAGTTCCTTGCCCAGAGAAGCTTACAATCAGCGCAGTGCCATTCCCTGCCGTGCCTTCCCAAAAGGTATCCGGATAGGAATGCTTTTGCAAAAGGACAGGAAGTGAGGCAATTCCACTCAAGAAGAACTGGCAATTGCCAATGAGGAGGAGGAGCAGGCAGAGGCTATAAATGGCTGCTGCCACCCCACCACCCTCCCTCAGGAAGATAATACCTGACTACATCAGTTGCAAAAGGGCTGGGGTGGTCAGATATTATACTACAATCTACTGGTTGATCTTTGGGTAATTTGAAGTAGATCGGCAATGGCAATGTAAAATGGCTGCCCCACCCCTTACATTATTCTACTGAAATGGAGAAACCATGGGTGATTGTGGGTGGTGGTGGAAGGACTTATGAGCTCAGTTCAGTTCTCAAACTCCATACAAATTCCTGGATTCAGAATTCTGTACTGCTAAGTTTACAAGTTTTGAACTTGGCTCCAATTAGTGAATCTCAGGGTTCTGAGGGTCTGCCCACCCTTGCAGTAAGGCGTTTGGGCAAGAAAGGGTTGAGTCTAGCCTAATTTCATAAGCTAGAACATGTTACAGCATTTAAAAAATAAGTAAGGTGGTAAAATGCATTATAAGTCCAGATCCAAATAACCAAGGGACCGGTTATATAAGTCCAAGGTGCTTTAGAAGGTATAGGCTGTGTATACACAAAACCTTTGCAACAAAGGACATTCTTTCCCTCAAAGAATTCTGGGCACAGTAGTTTGCCCCACAAAGAGTTCCAATTCCCAATAACCCTTAACAAACTACAGTGCCCAGAATTCTTTGAGGGGACAAATCTGTTTTGAAGCGGAGGCTTGACAGCCATCTGCCAGGAATGCTTTGATGGTGTTTCCTGCTTGGCAGGGGGTTGGACTGGATGGCCCTTGTGGTCTCTTCCAACTCTATGATTCTATGATTCTATGAATGTGCTTTAAAGTTATAGTGTACACACAGGATTGTTTCCATTTCCTAACAATAGCTCTCCCTTCCCCACATGCCAAACTGTTTTCGAAACTGAGATGAATTTCAGAATCAGTAGTGATAAGGTCCAAGAGCCTGGTCAGCCGTTCAGGGGCAAACAAATGGAAACAAAATTTCCATTGAACTGCAGCAAGCTCCATGCTGGGGCCTAGCTAAAAGGGCTTCCTTTCAGTGCTCAGTTATTGGGGGGGGGGGGGAGAGGTGGAGAAAACTCCTGGAGTTGCAAAAATGGAGTAATCCTCCTTCCTCAAAAGGGTCTTCCATTGGTGAAGGTTTTCAGACTTGGCTTTTAGTTTTCAAGAGCGCTTTGCCACTTGCGATCAGGACAAAAATGGACACAAGGTCAAGGGGGTGAGGTGGGGGGGGAGACAGATTCTTAAGCAGAACAGAAGAACATTTCAGCCATAGAAATACAGTAATAGCTACCAGCTTGGCTGAATTTACTACCCTGCCCATTATTTGCACAACTTTCAAGCAATTCTAGTAAGCGGAGTCAATAGAGGATGAGCATTCTGCCAGACCATGCCCTCAGCAAATGAAACCTTCTGAGCATATTAGGGTCTTACTAGTTTCTCTTTAAAGAGACATCAAGTCATTTGGGTGTATGTCAATAAAAGCCCACCTGGAAGAAGGAATTACAGAGCAGTGGGGAGGAAGCAGAGATTACTCGATCCTTTGTATTTTCATTTATTTTAAATCTGCATGTTGTTAAAACAAATGTAAAAATTAGCCATATGGAGACTTGAGTTGTGGTACAGTATCTTCATCTGTCACCACATTTGGAGAAAACACACACGCACAGTGCTGGCACTGAGTCTTGGAAGGAAGGAAAACAGCACACAAGGCAACAGTCCCGAATATATGCACATGCTTTTGACCTCATGGGATGGTAACTTATTATTATTTCATAAATATACAATGAAAACCAAGCAGATTGTTGCTGCTGGGATATATTTTAAAGATCAACATCTTATCAGAAAGGCAGATTGTGATTCTCACCAGCACATCCTGCAGTTTAATTCAGTACAGCTTGCCCAAATGAAATACACCCCTACGCACCTTATTTTGAATTCAAACCTTAGACCCAGTACATGTAAGACAGGGGCTTAATAGCTTTCCAAACTCTCATTTGGCCTCCGTTATACAACCAGCTGACACTGAAAATAATTAATGCCCTTTAGGACTCACATCTGCTCCTATGCTTCCATGTCAAGGCTTTTAATTGGGCTATTTTGGCATTTGGAGACAATGGCAAGGTGAAATAACCTTTCTTTAATATTTGTGAGGTCAGAAGCTAGTCCTGCCAAAGGTCACCCTTCAGGTTCACAAATGAGTCATTTGTATCACCTAATGAAATCTGTGACTTGCAAATTGCATGGGGATATGTTATAGTGCATTAATTAGTCCATGTGATGAATACGGAATTCATCATTAGTGGTTGCAGCTTCTGCAGGCGTGCCAATACTTGTTTTGGTGGGCTGAGATAGCTGATTATATTACCGGTACATATTCTCCTGCTAAGTGTGGCCTTTAATATCCGGAATTGTTTGCCGCTCCCAAAAGTGACAAGGATGAACTACTCCACTTCTGTGTGGATACATTGACCTTTCATTTGTATTTCTTGTAAAAAGCCATATATTTCTACACTGGCTGCATTTGGACGTCACAATAAACTATGGTTGGTCATGATGGGAATGAGCTTAGCTATTGCACTCCCACCTCTTGATTCTTCTTCTGGAGCAGCTGCCCAGAAGGAGAGTGGAAGCTTCCAATGCCATGTTAGATTATTATTTTTATTATTATATTTATAATCCTCCCAAAGGAAGATGATGTACAGCATAGTCTGATTAAACATGAACAACTTGATCAATGAAACAACTGATCTCTTTAATAATAATTAAAAAACCCAGCCAATTTCCATAACAATTGGACACCAAATTCTCTTCATTCCTCCAAAGCAATGGGGGAACAGTTGTGATTTACAATTGTGCCTAAAATGTTAATGCTAAGAGGAACAAGGATAGTTCCAAGGGGAGGGAATTCCACAATCAGGGTGCTACAATGGAGAAAATCATCCCACATCACCATGCAGTAGCCCCTAGCCATGTCCTCCACAAATGCCAAGACCTGGGTCAGCAGATATTGGGAGAAGGTGTTCCTCCCGGTAGCTGGGCCCAAAGCTTTTAAAGACATTACATACTAGTAGCCAACGGAAGTGCTTTTAAGATGGGTGAGATATGGCCAGTCCAGCTCTATTTAGCATATCATCCAAACCCAAAACGGTGATTAATCTTAACTATGGTTTGTGGAAACAAGCAAACTTGAAGTTAAGATTAGCCACAGTCAGATTTGGATGACACAAAAAGCTGCAGCCACATAAAAATAGAAGATTTATTTAAAAACAAACAAAAAGAAGCATCATTTATCATGATGTCCAAATGCAGCCAATGTGCTCACTCTAGGGCAACTAACATTCAGCATTCACTACTCTTTCTTTCCTGCTTTTTGGAGGAATTGTGTTGGGCAAGTGAAGCATCCAAGCCATCCATTTTACAACCATAGTTCATGATGAATAGTATTGCCCTTGTTCTCCTGGCTCTAGCATGAATCTGGAACACAGGCCATTCAAAGAGCCCTGCCTTCTAGGACTGGGAGCCCAATCAGCACTTTTTCGTCATTGCTGCTCAATTCAATTTACAATTCTGTCCTGGTTGCATTATTGGGATCATGTTTTTTTTTTTTTCTCTTAGTCACCAAATCATGCCACTAATATAACTGCCCAACACTGCCAACTTGCAACCCAGTGGCTGTTTTCACAGGTTATGGTAAGTCATAAGCCATGGCTTCCTGTGAACAAGCAGCAGACTGGTTCACACTGCAAGATCATTCCCTCTTCAGCATGAACAAACAAACCACAATCCTTGGCTTAGTGTGAAACCTGAACCCAGAACTGTGGTTTGTTTTGCGCCAAACAAGCCATAATTAGAAGCCAAGCTTTGCCCACCAACCCTTCCCTGTTTCTGCGTGCTATGCCTTCTGCAAACCAATTGGCTCTTTCCAATTGGGGTGGTGGTGGTGTTATTGCTACCAAGACCTCTGACTATCCCAACATGTTAGCTTTCCATCTCCACTCTATGACACATGGAATATTTCTTTAATGCATAATTCTCTTTTAAAGGAGTGATCAGAACACTATAATAAACAGAAGCCTACTTAGCCTATTCATCCTTATGTCTGAAAGGGGACGACGACAATTCTCATGGAAAAATATAACTTTGAGCTGCTCTGTTCCCTATCTGCAATTACATCAAAATCACATTAATTGAGCTATAACACTGTCAGGCCCAGCAGCTGGAAGGCATATCCATACATTCTAAAGAGACGGCCATTAATTCAGAGCTCCACTGTGTGGCAATGAAACAGAGATGTCCATTCCCCCAACGTGATTTACTCTTTTTCAAGCTGCTTAAGTGGGAACCTCTACAAAAAGATTTAAGTTAAGTGACTCTTATGCTGTGCTGGAGCTCATTTATTATTGAATTAAATTTTCATTCCTTTTAAAGGGAAAAGAGAAATATCACTTTATATGAAACAAGGTAAAATTGTTCAAAGAAGGCAGCTATTACCATCAGTGATGGGAGTTTATATATCAAAAAAAATTACACAAGCATTTTCATTTTGCACTGATTGCACATTCTGTGTGCATGTGTGCGTCTTCCTGTTTATCTGCACATATAAATATGGCGTAACTGTGCTCACATAAGTAAATTCACAAAAGTCCTCTTTTTCTATCTCCAATTTAAACATTCATGGAAACAGCACAACTTGTGAGCTGGGCAATCGTGGATAAGCCTAGCAAATGATTCTTGTTATTGTGGGGGATGGCAGTACATCCACCAAGATTGCAAGGTATTTTCTATTACTGGCTGTCTCCATAATTGCCTAGTTTGCACATTGGGCTGGATCCAAAGAAGTGTGAGGGGAAAGAGTTCAGTCATTAGCACTGCTCTGCAGATGGTTGTACAAGTGTGGGCAGATTCTTGTGCACAACAATGTATGTGGAGCCGTGTTTGTACATGTTTATACGCAGTGTGTGTATCATTCCCCACAGGAAAGCAAGTCCTAATGGCCAAAGCACAAACAGTCCCCCACTGACCACTTTAAATCTCAAGCCCTGAGTGCAGAGCAAACTGTTAGGGTTTGCTTTGAGCTCACGGATCAGGGGTTCAAAACAGTTGTGCCTGCAAACCATTGCTGCAAGTGCCTTCCAATGGGGAACTGTGCACTCCAGCCATTATGATTTGCTTTGCAGTAGAGAGCAACATGCATTCCATATACAGAATGAATTCCCCACCCCAATATAAACAGTTGAAAATATGGAATCTGGAGGGGGAAAGGAGGTGAGGTCTCATGCAAATAGTGGTGAAAGGACTTTCACCAATGGGAGAGCATGTGACACTTTCCACTAAATCAGACACAGATTCAAGCCAATTATGTTTGTCTATATGGGCCAGCAGTTCAGGTTGACATGCCTCCGAACAACAACAACAACAACAACAACAACAACTTCAGCGAACTTTTTGATTATAGACAAATTCATGGAGGACTAAACTGTCAGTGGCTACTAGCCACAATAGCTATGCTTTGCCTCTATGGTTCTGAATGGGAGTTGCTGGAAACCCAAGTGCTCTTGCATCCAGGTCCTGCTTGCGGGCTTCCCAGGGGCATCTGGTGGGACACTGTGAGAACAGAATGCCGGACTACGTGGGCCAGTGGCTTGCTCCAGCAAGCTCTTCTTATGTTCTTACTCAAATTGTTTCATGTACGGCATCTCGGTGATCTTTACAGCAAACTGATAAGGCCCAGTGGTATTATTATTCCCATACTGCAGACAGAAAATTGAGGCTGCCAGATAGTGGTGTGCCTAATAGTGAGAAAGTGAGCTAAGATCTGAACTGCAGCATTTCTGGTTGACATCTAAGTCTATCAGCCTGTGTGCTCAAACTTTATCACCATTGGGTTTAAATCTAAGTAAACACGCAGGACTTGCACTATGCTAAGTGCAGAGCATTCCGTTATGCAAACCTCAAATTGTCCAAACCTGCAAATTATCCAAAACATGAAATGCTTCCCATGTAGTGTTATGTCATTGTAGCTTTAGAAACAACACTCCTGTTTACCTAAACTTCTGATTGTTCAGGATCTGGCATATCCCCATGGCCATTCAAATTGCCTATGTCATATGGCACACATATATGTGGGTTTTATTGTTTATTTGTGCCCAGAACAATGTACGTAAAACATAGAAACAAGATACAATAAAACAGTGCTACATTACAAAAAAAAAATAACATGGTAAATCAATTAAAACAAAAAGATGGGGAATGCATCTCTTGTTTATCCAAGTTGAGTATGCATTGATCAATGTGTTCCTGGCTGCCACCTCGACACCACAACGAATTCAAGGACTATAGAAGCTTTAAAGAATGCAGAGACAAAAGCCCTCATATGCTCTTGACATCTGGGACTGTAGTTTGCACAAACATTCTACTTCCCTATGATTTTCCATACATTTCATTCCATATTAAAACAGAACTTCTTAACAATTAAACAAAAACATAATTTAAATTATTTGACAGCCTTATTTTTCATTTAGATTCGTATCTTCTGCCATGGTACTCATATTGTTCATCCTTACCAAAAAAAATCCCACTATATAGGTCAGTATTATTTTAGGTGGAGGGTTTTTTTTGCAGGGGGCGACAACAATATCAATGTGCTATCAAAGTATCTAACATTATGTGAGACCTTAAGATAATATTAATATTACTTGTTTTCTATTTAATATCAGACAGTCATAAGCTGTCTTTGTGTGTAAATCCAAGTTGCAAATAAAGGTAATACAGAAAACAAGGTTTTATTTATACTGAGGACTTTTTATAATACCAACACAGTAAGTTTTCCATACTTCCAATCTCTTATTTATTCTCACACACACAAAATGGACACAGAATAAATTTTTCAGGATGGTGGTAGTGATGGCATTTTGATGATGAGTGGCTGTGGCCTCTCCCTCTGAGTTTGTGGTAACATCCACACCATTCATTTAAAGCACTCTTAATTGCACTTCAACAGACAACATGGCTCCCCCCACCCACCCACAAGAATTTTGGGAGCTGGTATTTGTTCTGTGCCTCCTACCAGCTCTCAGCATCCTTAATAAATTGCATTTCCCAGGAAGCCATAACTGTTAAAAGTGGTATAAGAGTGTATGAATGTGAACCATAGCAACTCTTACTGGGTGAAACTTGGATATGCATGTCCATTTGCCTTCTATGATGAACTGGTTAAGATAATGTGATCATAGTAATTCGGGTAGCTTTACAGAGCCCTGAAGTGAGGAAAAATAGTGCCTGGCTGCCAAATAGATATTAATTCCATGGAATCACCCTGTGCCTAAACTGAGTAACAACCAAACATAGCAGTCCAAATGCTCCTGGAATGCGTCTCCTGCAACATCCATGTGGAAGAAGCATGCAGAGACCAATTCACTCCACTGATGTCATTATTTATTATTTCTTAAGTGATTAGACTTACTAGGAACTAGATAAAAATAAAACCAACGCGAACCCTGTCCATTCTGAGATCTGGAAGCAGAGGATTTGGTGCACTGTTGTTTACTCATTGAGGAAAAACACGAGGCATTAAGCAAAAGCCTGCCCGTTTAAACTGAATGGTTAACCCATAGAATCAAATTGGCTAAATGTTCCAGAGGAAAACACACTTTAAAAAGAAAATCAACCCTGCCAGATCCCATGTAATGGTGTCATTTACACTCCAGTCACATGAGCTTAAAGCGCAAGACCCTTTCATAATTAGGTACGTACACTATACCGGCTCCCTGCCTAATTAGCAAATTATGTTGAAAATAGCATCCTGCTAATTAACGGTTATTATGGCATTCCTGAAGCTGAAGCTTTAATTATCACCAACCCTAATGCTTGTGTACGGGGGGGGGGGCTTTCTTTAAATGATCAATAAGGGCAGGAGATTATTATCAGGCAAATCTGCTGACGGCTGATTAATTTGTTTGATGCAAAGTTGCTGCGTGTTTCATATTATTTTATCGAAGTTGCAGGAAAAAGGTACATAATTTGGTTTCATTAGCAACCACTGCTATTTATCACAAGAAGATGCCCCTTTCCTTTTTAGTTGTTTGTTCAGTTCCCTCTGTGTTTTTGCCTGCACCAGCATCAAAGTCAAGAGCAAGGAAGTTTTAATTAAGTGACACTAATGAGGTCGTTGAAAATGATACTTCAGCAATTCAGCATGCTGTTAAATGTGTTTATTCTATAATGTCATCAAAGGTTATTGTTTTCCCTTGTAATAGATAAAATTCATTACCATAAGCATTGTACTTCCGAGTGTAAGAAATACAAGATGCGAGTTAGTCAGGTGTGTTTCTGTTACATGTCACTTTTAATCTGCTTCCCCAAGTGATTAGATGCTTAAACTACACTTCAAATTGCAGCATTACTTTCTTTATATATTTCTTTAAAAGCTCAAAGCATTGTTAGTGCCATTTAGAATTTAGCCCTGATTTTCTATCAGTGTGCCAAGTAGATGCCCAAATTTGAAATGCATCAGTTGTAAATAAATATTATACATGTGTGTGTATTACACACACACACCCTTGATTTTTGATTGCTGGTCGCCATGCAATATTACTTCTTTTTGGACAACAACATGGTAATTTGATTTTCTATCACTACTTGTTGCATCAAGATGGGGACAAGCGAATACACAGCCGTGGGAAGAAGGAGGGAGGTGGTGGGAAGAAATGCATTCCATCATTGCTGAAGAAGTGAGCAGGAAGGGTGGAACTGTTCATCTAATGAACCTCTTCTTAGAATTAAAAGTCAGGTGGGGGTTTCCAGAGACCCTGGTGATTTGTTACAGAAAGTGTTTACCGTATTCCCTCTTAACAACAGAGGCACCTCGTTTCCCTAGCCCCCCCCCCCCATTGCTTCAGAAAAGTAAGGGACTTTTCACATTCCCACCGCTAATTCTGAGTTGAAGGACCATTGGGGAAAGGTCAGAAACTCTTCAGGTATTAGAACTCCTCAAACTCTTGTAGAAATGTCATTGTGGATTCTATGGTGTTGCAGAGAGGTAAGTCTCTGAAACGCGTGAGCTTTAGGTTCTATACAGCTCTGGTGTATTGATTTGTAATAAGGGTGACCTTTTACCATTGCCAGCTGGCACGTAGGCTGAAACCCCTCCTAGGGGCAATGACCCGGCAACCACCATCCAGGACCCTGCAACCTCAAAAATCAACTACTGGCAGATGCCTTACATTGGGCTGCCTCATAAACGTATTTGGAAACTGCAGAGGGTGCAGAATATGCTGTTGCTTGCCTCTTTGCGACAGCAAGTAGACGACGTTTTCAACCCAATTTTAAGCAATCCGTACGTAAAAAATGGTAATTTCAGACTCTCCCATAATGTGTCATTCAGTTCTTGCTTAGATTCACCACTGTACAGGTGACCAGGATGATGTGAATCTAATGCTGGGACTTTTCTATCGTGGTCCCTAACCCTTTGCTGAGCCTCACCAGTGTTCTACACATACTGTAAAACCTTCCTGCTCAGTCATCCTTTAGAAATGTCTTTGTAATTTAAATGTTAGGTTGATTTGTTTAACCCTAAGCCAGAACTCAATACACATGTTGGAGGGATGGTGCGAGTCGCTTCTTGTGAATGCCTAATATACTAATACCCCATTACCCCATATACCCCATAGTCGCCTTTGACTGGACTTAACTGTCCATGGGCCCTTTACCTTTACCTATACTAATATACATTGGTACCTCGGGTTACAGACGTTTCAGGTTACAGTATCTGCTAACCGAGAAATAGTACCTCGGGTTAAGAACTTTGCTTCAGGATGAGAACAGAAATCGTGCTCCGGCGGCGCGGCGGCAGCAGGAGGCCCCATTAGCTAAAGTGGTACCTCAGGTTAAGAACAGTTTCAGGTTAAGAACGGACCTCTGGAATGAATTAAGTTCTTAATCCGAGGTACCACTGTACTAATGTGGCTTGTGTGATTTCACACCCCTTCTTTTTTGAAGGGAAATATCACAAATGGGACATTTGAACAGAGTGGCCAGTTCAGACTCGATATTATCTGCACAGTATACTTTCTTCACATAAGAATTACCTCCCCATCCAGAGAGTGTTTCAGCATGTGCTTTATAAGTAATGACAAGTCACATCTCCTACCTGCAGAACTTTGCTTCTGTATATCTATATGTTTCTATAGACTCATCCCTCTACTATAGCCTTTGACACTTGAGATATATAGTTTAGGATCCACCCAATTTTCCTGGCTGTAATTTGTTCTGTTTTTATTATTGTATTTTTAAACAGTTGTAACCCACCCTGGGAATTCATGATGACGGACAGGTAAAAAATAATAATCAAATAAATTAGAATAATAAGGAAGACAAACAGACAAAGGCAATGATTTAGGGGATCACCAGCACTGGATCCCAAATTAAAAGTTGTATGTTTGAAAATCCTACTGTCTGAAGAAAGAGATTCAACATCTCCGTTGAGATGCAAACACAAGAATGCTGAGTGATCCATAAATCACTGTTGTGTCAACACAGCCCAAAAGTCAAGGAAAGGATGAAAGTCACAGCAACAGTGCTCTTCCTCATGGGTTGGGGGGTGGAACGTGTCTGGGTCACATGCCCCCTAACCTTCTTTCTTTCTCCATTGAGCTCTATGACATTGGTCTATCTGCATCCCATAAGATCTGGCCCTGTTTGCCTTCGGAAAGTAACTATGTTTTACAGTTTTCCTCCACAATGACACAAATAATCTCAGCACAAGATGCATTAACTTCTCAGAAGGGCTTGCTTCCTGTCTTCTGTTCTTCAAATAGGATTTTATGTTTTGTTTGTTTTACACAAGGGGAGAAAGGGGAAAGAAGAAACAAAAGAAAATTTTCCCCATGGGAAAGTTAGCCTCAAAGTATAGCATTTCTATAGCAGGATAAACCACTATCATCACTGCAGAGAACATAATTACAGACAGAAACAGAGACAAAAACACAGATGTACTGAACAAGCAGTCTTGTCACTTCAAAATCAGGAGGTCAATAGGCTGGTTTGTCTTGAAGTGTGGTGAAACAGACATTTGCCCTTTTCTCTTCAGGGATTCCTACTGAGGTTTTAATTCTAAGCACACAGCTAGGCATAATTCTAAGTGCCAAGTCACATGACCGAATTGGTGTGCTGATGTTGTGTCCACCAGAACATTGTCTCAGGTTCGGATCTCGCCTCAGCCACAAACTCACCCCATAGCCTCAGGTAGGCCCACTTTCTCTCAGACCTCCATTTGCAAGATGGAAATCATATACTGTGAGTTACTGTACAGATTACAGAGACAGTGCATGTGGAACTCACTGATATAAATGCTAAGCAAATCAATCCAGTTTGCATTTCCTTGGGTGAACTAAGCTAACTCTGAGCCAGCTCTTGAACGACTATGTCCTATTTCCAGCCTATTATATGGAGGTTTAAAGATTGACAGCTAGGGTGGCCAGTTATGCATTCCCATAAGAGACGATTTGCATCACCACCCAAAAGAGGACACCAATTTGCACATGGGAATTTATATATATATACAGATGCAAATTTAGAAATAATGGTGATGATTTAAATAGAAATACAGTACAATACAATACATCTCACCATAGTGAGGAAAAAAACAAGGTTCCTTATGTGCCTGCCTGCTCAGTCTGCTGGCCAGGTGCTGTTAACTTGTTCCCAAGTAAACAGGCATATACTACAATTATAGTACCTAACAGGGTTTTACAAGTATTCTTTGTGCTTGCAGCTGACAATGTTGACTTCTTAGCAAGAATGTAACGAAAGAGGGTCACATCAAATATCAGAATATTACTGGAAAGCATGAAAAAAATGCCACCTGAGATCAACTTGCATTTAGACAACTTGGCACTTTAACAGTGCACCCCTATACATGCCTACACAGAAGTAAGCCCCACTGAGTTCAATGGAACTCAGTCCCAGGTATGTGTTGATAGGATTGCAGCTTTAGGCAAGCTAGATTGTAACCCAACCACATACCTGGGATACCGGTGTGCTCCTGGCCAATTGCCAGAACTGGACATCTGCTTTGGCAGGCTCAGACGTGGACTTGGGAGACAATCTTTCAATCACATCCATGCCTGCGCTATAAATTGGGGGTCCAGCCTGAGCACTAGCCAGTGTCTTACTTGCCTATCAAACCATCTATCCTGAACCTTGCTGTATTACCCTTGATATGTATTGGCATTAGTTGCTGATCAACAGGCATGGGAAGGAATTTTACCATTTTCCAAGGTGAAACAGGATTTATTTATTTATTTTGCCTTCAGCACAGCAACCAGGACATATAATTTAGCTATTATGGCTGATTTTATCTATATATTAGCGATAAATGTTGTACATTGTTCTTATGTACACTACTTGGAGATTTTAAAAAAGCGGTTTATAAATTCTTCTAAGCAGTGCTTTTTTCTGGGGGTACGCAGGGGTACGCATACCCCTAAACATTTTGTGAATCTAAGTTTGGCCTTATTGAAGGGCAGTATTTCAATATGAGTAGGAAAATGAGAGTACCTCTAAACATTTTTTTAAGAAAAAAGCACTGCTTCTAAGTAAAAAAAACAAAAACAAATCGATGGTTGCATAATGGTTCTGTCCTTCTGGCTTCTTCCATTTTGTCACAACTTATCTTGGCTGGTGCTGGGACAATGGGCATGATCCATTGTCTGGGATGGAGGAGTGGGCTCTCTCCTTTCCCTCTGGCCTTAGGATGCATGGGCTCATGGTCCAAGCCACCTTGGAGAGTTGGCAGGCCGGCCATAACCCCAGGTTGACAGAGGTGGATATAGTAGCAGGGCACATCACAGTGGCCCGAAACTCGCCTTGTGCTGTCAGAAACTAGATCCCTGCCACTGCCATTCCAAACTGTGGTGTGAGCTCTACCCGCTGAAGCTGTGACATTTTTAGCTCATGCACTGCCTTTGCAGTTCTTGCACTCCTGTTTTGCTCTGCTCCCTGCTGGGGCCACAATTCAGGCTCGCCCACGCGTAAGATCTGGGTGAGTAGAACAGGGACAGCATGGCTCAAAACTTTTAAGTCGACAAATTGAATTTTATTAGGTCCAACCCAATTTGGAACTATAGATTAAAGCCAGCAGATTAGCAGACACCAATGTAGCCAAGTAGTGGGGTGTGTCTTGATCCTTAGACAGCTAGCAGTGCAAATCATTGCAAACTGTGTGTGCACACACATCCGTGTGTGCACGCATGCACATTCATCCATAAGAAACACAGAGAGATCACACGGCTGGAAGATCACACGGCTGCTTCCTGGCCAAATTGCCCTTTTAAAATGTGGTTTGGGGGGAGGGGGTTATTGGTTTGTTGTTTTTTAATTTTTATTATATATTTTGTGGTTTTAGATTTTGATTTTGTTCTGTGAACCACCTTGAGACCTCCGGGTACAGGGCAGTATAATAATAATAATAATAATAATAATAATAATAATAATAATAATTGGACTACTAGTGAGAAGGAGCAAAAAACAAATGGAAAAAGTGGTGATTAATTGCAAATGCCTCGTTACCGAGCACTTCCTCACAGTGCCACAGAAGCAGCTGCTGAACAGACTAGCAGTAGTAAGTTGCAAAGAGGGGGGAAAGGAGGGGGAAGGTACTGAAAGACTCTTTTAAAAAATAGTTTTTCTGCCATAGATCATCATTTTTAATGATAAGGTATCTTCCTACCATGAACGAGCGCAGCTTTTAAAAGGGAAGGAGCATTGTAATATTTGATGCCTGCCACCTCCCCTAGCTCAACACAACAACCACACAAGCAGCTGATGCCTTTTCACAGCCCAGCATTGTTCTGTTCAATTCATTCTTGGCCTATTGTTGGCCACTCTCCTTTGACTGACATGTGACATTCTTGTCTTCATGGATGGGGAAGCAAAGCTCTTGATGGTTATTGACATAAGAAAATGTCATGTCTGAATATGTTTTAGTAGGACCTTTCTCTCTTGGTTCCACCTTCTTCCCCCTCCCTTCCCGTCACACAGTTTGCTACATTTAATGCCATGAAAGCCCTAAAAAAGGGGGGGGCTCATCATCTAAACCCTTAATTATTCTCAAGGGTTTTCAAGTGGTACTTAATTGCCAGACAACATTGAAAATCACATTTGCAGCAAGTCTCTCTTGCAAGGCAGAACACACTACACCGGCCTTTCCGTACACGAGGGTGGCTGGAAGTACAACATGTCTTTGTGGCTCAAAATATAACACTACAGGTCCCTAGTCAACGATGGTGAAGGCAGCGCTGCTAAGAAGCTAAAGAGGAAGGGCTAAAATAGAGAGGCGATCAATTCCTGCAGGTTTCTACTTTAAAACATCCCAAGTTGTGGTCCTGGCTATGTGGGAAATTGGTCTTGCACAACCTCTGACCATGCAGTGTGATGATGCAGCAATTGCAGGGTGTACTAAAGCAGTGTATGGAAATGGAACTAGTGTGGATGCTTCAAAGCAACAACCGCACAAGAAGCAGTGATATTTTAATAGCAATGGTTTGTAGCCAA
This sequence comes from Lacerta agilis, assembly GCF_009819535.1. Lineage (NCBI taxonomy): Eukaryota > Metazoa > Chordata > Lepidosauria > Squamata > Lacertidae > Lacerta > Lacerta agilis. Next base: position 63,760,079 of record NC_046313.1, read on the forward strand.
GTGCGTTCTGCTCAGAGTAGACTCACTGAAACGGGTGGAGCTTATGTCATGTTCCTTATTTTCAGTGTGTCCACTCTGAGTAGCACTAGCACTGGATACAAGCCAATTCACCTAATGAGTTCTGTCAGCAGAAGGATTTCTGATTTCTGTGCAAGGATTTCTGATTGCACAGCGGGGCTTTCCCCATCTTCCCCCTACAACCCCCTGAAATTAGCTCAGAGGGGTGGGAGAACACCCAAAACAGCACATGGGGCGGAGAGAAGAGGGCATATTGTTCCATTTGACAAGCTGAAATGCTTGGGAATTCAATATTGAATTCCTCCCTTGTGGACACCTGTATCGGGCACAACCTGGACAAAAATCAGGTGCCGCGTTGACTGGTTTTAGAAGAGGTAGCTTTTATTTTCAGTCCATTTTACACCCTTTTTTGGCCTCAGGTATTGTGGAATTCAAAAGCTATATTATCATTAAAAATAAATGCAATGGGTTTCTTTTCCCTGTGAGGAAACACCTTCATGACAGCAGATGGCAGCTTGCTTAAGGCAGGGGTCAGCAAACTTTTTCAGCAGGGGGCCGGTCCACTGTCCCTAGACCTTGTGGGGGGCTGGACTATATTTGGGGGGGGGGGAATGAACGGATTCCTATGCCCCACAAATAACCCAGAGATGCATTTTAAATAAAAGGACGCATTCTACTCATGTAAAAACATGCTGATTCCCAGACCATCCGCGGGCCGGATTTAGAAGGCGATTGGGCTGCATCTGGACCTTAGTTTGGGGACCCCTGGCTTAAGGCTTCATGAAGACGACTTCCACTTTCCAAGGGTCCTCCAACTGTCACTTAAAACAGTGCAGCAGCCACTGAACACTCTGTGGGGAGGGGAGGGGGGAGAATAGTGGAAAAGCTGAAGTCATCACGTGGTCCTGGACAGCAGCACTCGGGAGGTTTTTCTGTACATAAACTTCTGATGCAGTGAGACTTTGGAATGACACAATCACAACCACTTTTCACTCATTCCACCACAAGTTTTTAAAGGAGTGGGGGGGGGTGGATGTAGAATTAAAAGTCTTCTCCAGACACAGAAATAGCTTTTATGGCACTGGTTTTCACACATAAACCAAGGGGTTACGTAGCTGGTGGTGCGAAAGCTCAAATAGGTCTCATCTGGAATGCACTGGGAGTGGTTTAATTTAATTTAGTAATTGGCATTGGTCAATTTCTGTGCTTGCATGAATGATTATCATCAACTCAGCAGATGTGACTCAGATTCAGTACCTCTCCTTGGGTTTTACCAAAGGGCACTGCAAGTCAGGGATTCTGAAAGCTTTGACTGTTTAGGACTAGGATTGGTTTGAGTAAGGGCTGGAGTGACAGAGCATCTATTTTGTATTTAAAAGGTTCCTGGTTCAACTTCTGAACCCCTGAGGAAATACTTCCAGTGTAGACAACACTTAATTAGATGGACCAACAGTCTGACTTGCCATAAAGTAGCTTCCTATGTTCCTGTGGTGCAGCACATAAGTCAAGATGAGATCAAGGCCAAGTTTGCAGGAAATGGATGGACTGGAGTTTAGTCTCATTGTTCTACCTAGTGTACCATGCAGTAGCTTGGTCCACTCATAGACTATAAAGCCCGTTCAAGTGGCGCATACTGGCAGTAAGTAAGCACGTACAAGACAACAGATTTCTCACTTGCGCCTGTTGCACAACAAAGAAAGCAGTTCAACCTGTGACAACCGTAAGGTACCTGGAACTCACACAGCACTTCCAAGGCTAATTTTTATCATGTGGCTCTGTTCTCCCCTCAGTCCAGGTGAATGGCACACCTCTTTAACTGGTTCAGAAGGAATCTAGTATAGACTACTACATCCTCTACTGTAAGAAATACTGTCACTGCCAGTATTTTGCATTTGTCCATTTCTTGGTGCAAGATTTCATTCTGTTTCTAGCCCTCTAGATAGGTTTTTATAAAGAATAAAACTGCAAATGTTGTTGGGAACACATGTGCTGCTTTAGAGCTACTTTGTAAAATCCTTGGTGTTGCCAAGATGGTGCCATCAACAGGTTTGCCTGCTTTCAGTTTTTAATATACTGAAAGGAGACAGAATCATAGCAGCTGGCATCAAAGGCAGAACCTAGAGTCTAGAAGCTTTTCAACCCCAAAATGATGTTCTAAATGCCACAGGAGAGGTGCTCTTTACAAGCTGGACCAGTAAATTACAATTAAATAGCAGACTGGCCACCCTAAGTGGCATTGCGACTGATGCTGCCTTCTTTGGGATCGGTTTATTTGCGGTTCCTGAAAATGTATGAAATGCAAGACAGCTACGTATCTTTTTTGCAATACAAAAAGAACGCAATTTGCTAGCTCAGTGAGAATGCAGCCAAAACAACTCTGCCTTTGCCAGCCAACCATATTTAGGAACGGTACCTTGAAGACCCGGCACTGAAGATTCCTTAAACAAAAAAACACTTTTGGGATTCCACTATGCGGTACACCAACCACAGTGAACAATACTAAATAGATTTCACCTAAAAACTCTGTTCAAAATTCTTTATTGACATCAGTGAGACTTCTCCCCAGGAACAAGCTTGGGGACAGTCTCCTAATCCCTATCATTTCTCTTCAGCTGTAAATATCTTCCCATAGCCCCCCCCCCCCGATTACTCCTCTGTGTTTGGCGAAAAACTGAAATGTCCTTGGTAACTGCCTTAGAAGTGGGATTGTGTGCATTTATCTGTATTGTAAAGCATCTGTCTCCCGCAGTAAACAAATTGCCACTAATATAATTATTACTATTATTGTTTCCTATAGCACTGAAATATAATTTTGGAACAATTCAGTCCCCCACAGTGCACAATTACAATTAAGCAGAAGTCAGTGATATTCCAAAGCTGTCATTTGACTCATTATTTCTTGGAACTGGCCATAGTTAACATCACCATATTTAAAATGGGTTGAAATATACACTCTGCCTGAAATATACACTCTGCCAGTTATCACACCCATTAGCTAAAGGCCAAAGAATGCAAATTAAATGGAAACAACAACAGCCGCAGCCACAGTAACACAGCTTGGGAATATCGTGCTTTGGAATAATAGGGGGGTATTTGTTGCTGTTTTTTGTTTTTGTTCTATCTATTGTCAGCCAGTTTCCTGAAAGACCATTTATATGCTTTATATACATGCCATCAGCCTGATATCTTGGACACTCTTTACATCCTGTGTAACGCACTTAAGGAGCCAGTGCTTCTTAGACATTGGAACTGGACATTTATTTCAAGCTAGCTCCAAAAACTATATCTGCATCTACCTATGCTTGAATGCAGACCATATGTTGAACCAGGGAGCCATCTGGCAACCCCTCCCACTAGCATCTGCAAATGTGGATCTGTGCTTCACAGTGTGGGCTTTCAGGGCTGGGCTTTGATTTGTTGCCCTTTGTGCTCGGCACTGCATTATTAGCGTAAAAAGTGAAAGTGAGATGCTGCAAGAAAATAAAACTGAAAACCAGCCTTCATCCCAGAGAGTTAGCAGAGTGATTAACAGGCTGGATGTGAGAATGAGGCCCCGGGTGCAGTTGGAGGATAGATGTACATATGCCCTCTCTTGCTCCCATAGTGAGGCTTGCATAATTTTCATTCATTTGTTTTGATCGGACCTGTCAGTGTAGCATATCCTCCCAGCTTACACATTCAACTATTGCTCCGTTAGGCTTTCTAGTACATCCAGAGCTACAACACTGGACAAATGGTAATATCTGAATGATGTAATTTCAAACATTGAAAGAAAAAGAGCACTGATCTATGCTATCTGCTCGCAAAGTATAGTTTTTGGCAGAAGAGGGCAGATTTCTTTCGATATAAATTAATCCAACCGAGTGCATCATCCCACCAGACCCTGCATAAGTCACTTGGTCAGAGCAATTCTAACAGCTTCACAGTGTAGATCTAAACTCTCACTTTATTATTATTTATTTTAAAATGTATACATATCAGAGGATATTAGAATCATAAGACAAGCCGATCTACATTTGACCACATTGACAGGCCAGTTGTACTGATGGTATGAGCCTGTAGGTCTGAAGCGGTCATAACATAAGAAGAGTTATTCTGGATCAAAAGTACATCTCGTTCAGCATCCTGTTTTCCCCCAGTGGCCAACCTGGTGCCCTCTAGGAAGCCTACAAGAAGGATATGGCTACAATAGGACTTTCTTACTTCTGTTCCTCAACAACTGGTATCCCAAGGCATGTTGTAATGTATCATCATGACTGGTGCCCATTGACACCCGTATCCTCCATTAATTTGTATAATCTCCTTTTAAAGCCATCCAAGTTGGAAGCCATCTAGACATCTTCTGGCAGCAAATTCCATAGTTTAAACCATACACTCTGTGTTCGCCGCCAGAGAACAATTTCTGTTCTTATCCTGAAGCAAAGTTCTTAACCTGAAGCGTTATTTCTGGGTTAGCGGAGTATGTAACCTGAAGCGTATGTAACCTGAAGTGTATGTAATCTGAGGTACCACTGTATAAGCCAAAAAAACTCCAAACTTTGCAACCTCACAGAGGAGTTGCTCCAGTCCCTTGTTTATTAATACTTGGGGGCATTAATAAGGTACTGGTTTTTGTGGCCATGTCTTTTGTGCTAGCAATCGGTGTCCATCCTGTGGTTTTGAGGGGATACAACAATGTTAATACTGAAGGTGCTAAATAGCACTCCCACAGGAACGTGTCAGGTACATACTTATAGATCCTGGCATAAAACAGGCTTTTCTCACAGAACAAGCACAAAATCTTGTCTACTGAGGGGATACCAGATTTCAGAGTTCTTACATAACAGCCCTTGTTCTTCTGGCATAACTCAGTTGATTGCAGTCAGAAACCTGGATCCCTGTATCAGCCCAGTCGCTCGATAACCAAAGAAATAAGCTTCGCCTCTAGTGTAAAGTGAAGATTTACAAAGTTCCCTGGGAAGGGGGATTGGTTGTTAAACTACTCTGGAAACTGCAGCTCTGTGAGGGGAATAGAGCTTTCCTCATAACACTCAGCACTTTTAACAATCTGTGGTTTCCAGGATCCTTGTGAGAGAAGCCATGCATGTTTCCCTCATGGGAAGTGGTGTGATTCTGTTTTAAATGTCTAGTGCACATGGGGCCTGTGTCTAACTGAGATGAAGCTTGCTTGGACCAAGTTCAGCAGGGGGCTCAGATATAGGCATCTGAAAGCATCTTCTGACCGACAAGCAATTTGTGTGATTACATTTCTAGCCATGGGCGTAGCTAGAAATAAAATTCAATAAAAATACATAGCAAACTGAGGTTCTGCCCCCCTAACAAAAGGCCTGCCCCCCTCCAAAAAAAAAATCCATTTTCTAGCGCCATCTTAGCCTATGCAATTAGTTTATCCTAGTCCTGTCACTGTATGACAGTCCTGTATGACTGCTGTACTGTAACCACCTGTCTACACTAGCCAAAGAGAACCAGCGGCTCTAAAAATTAACTACAGGAGAACGCTGTTGTTCAAGGCTCGGTTATTTACAAAGTCCGAGATATCTGATTCTGCCATTTCCTCCACGTATCCCATGCCACTGTAACCCTTGGGATATTAGTTCTCCCCTTTGTCCAAATGCCTGATTATCTGAATATTTTGGATGTCTCCCAAGCCATTTGGCCCAAAGAAAGTGGACTGTAGTGTATCATATAACTCCATCCTTGGTAAAAACTCAAAAACAAAAGCATTTACTAATGAGTTCTCTCAAAGCAGAACAATCCCCAATCCAGATCTAAGAAGAGCCAGCTATTTCCAAAGTCAAATGCCCAAACACAAGGGGCGGGCAGAAATTTGTGACCAACGCAGTAGAAAGGGCCGGGCAGCCTACCATTAAAGGCTGCAGACTTCCCAGTTCTAATTGATTTGAAAGGGTGTTGCTAGCGTGCAGGCTTGGCTTTTATCAGCTGGGAGGAGGGAATCAATCTGCTGCACTGTTTAGAAGCGTATGAGATCTTCATCCTCAAAGTCCAGGGTGGCTTTGGCATAATAAAGAGCCTATCTCTTCATCATGGTAATGCTTGCAACCCAGCAATATGAGCTCATAGCAGCAGGCCTCGGCACTCAGAATTCCTCCGTTTAAAAGGTGTCACCGATTAAACTATCGCATTTCAAAGGGCTCCCATACAGTAAATAGGAAAGAAAAGGAAGAAAGGGAGCTGTGGCCTTTTGTTAGTCAAAAAGCTATGGAAAGTGATAATTAACCCATTTTTTTTTGTATTGAGAAATCATTTGGACAAAAGTCAAGGCATTGCCACCCTGTCAATTGTGAAGTCTAGATAAGGACATTATATCCTGCGGAACAAAGAGTGACTGAAGAGGCTGAATGGAAACTAGGCCACTCTACTACTACTACTTTTCCAAACCCCTCTGAAAAGAGACTTTTCCCCCTCCCTCCCCCACCCCCCCAAAAAACCCAGCGATGGCAGAGGATGGAGTGCTCCCTCCTTCCATATATATAGATAGATATAGATATAAAAAACATTGACTATGGTGCATGTTTTTGCATTCTGTTAAATATTCAGAGATACCGTGCAATTAGCATGTCATTAATGAATAATTAATTGCAGCTAAAGCAGCCTTCAGATTTTTGCAGCTAAATTATTTAAACAGCAAATATAACAATAGAAAGCATATCCCCACCCCCTCCTGCATATTCCCACCCACCCCCTTTTAGCAATGTGCAAGTCAAAAGCATATGGTGTGGGGGGGGGAGTAGGTAGGTATATACCTAAGGGTGGGTTCACAATTTTCCCCCTTGATCCAAGTTGTTTCAGCCTTCAATGCACTTCCCACCCTCGCTAACTTTCACCAAAGAAAAAGAATGCATTATTTTTAGAATGAATGAGTTCTTTTTTGTTTATATAAGCATCTGGTAAAACTAAAAAGCAGTTTGAGCAGCACGGATTCCAGCAAAAAAACTTTTAAAAGATAAACATATTTATTGCTCTGTGGGACAATGTTAATATCCAATCCTTTGATACAGTTTGACTTAAAATGTTCACTGGGTCTATTGACAGCTATTTGGCCATTACAAACTACCACCGTTAAATAGGAAGTAATTTCTTGCCACTTGCTGATATACATCACCAGTAAGACGTTGGTTTATATTTATAAGCTGCACATCTGTGGATCAGTTGGCTTATCCATCTGTTAACTGCACCAGTAAACAGTAAGTCAATGTGCAGCTCCCTCATCCACCCCATCTATCATGAATGCTTCCTTGAACTGTATATTTATGTGTAACAAAGCTCTACTTAAGCAAGTAAGTACGTCTTGAGAATGGGCACAATGCAACCCTGACTTTTATGCTGTGGCTCAGTGCTCAAACATTATTTTGCTTTCTTTGATTCTGGCTTACAGTCTAGTTGGGTCATCTCCTGGGGCAAAGCCTATTGACATGAATAGGACCTGTACAAAAAAACCTTCATGAGTATCTCTTGAAAGAGCTGCTGTTCTTTCAGTGGAACTTTTACAGAAGTTCCCAGTGGCTCAGATATTTTAAAGAGAGAAAATACCCCTCCCTGGGGACTTACAAGTAATTGCTGTGCATTGCTATACACTTACTTTAATCAGTGCTGGTAATGATATATTGCTTGCCATCGCACCCGAGTCATTTATTTATTTTATGTATTAAATCTGTATACTGCACTTCATTTGCAGATCTCAAGGCGGTTCACAACATAATGTTGGACAAATGTTGTGAGGATGCAGGACACACTACATAACACCCCCACCCCACCCCGAAGCACCTGTTACCTGAGGCGGTCATCTCATACATCTCAATGGTAGGGCCAGCTTTGCATGACCAGACTTTTCAAGTCTGAGCAGCCAAAATTGGAAATGCAGCTCAAATCCCAGCAGCTCTTTGCTGGGTTGGTTTTCCAAAGAGCTTAGCATGCTGGTGAAATGGAAGATGAGAAGTTTGGAAAATCTGACCCACAGCCTATAGTGCAATGCCTTGAGCCTTCACCAGAACTGCCAGTGAACACCATCAAAGAAAATGTGAAAGCCCTCCTGAAATTAATAGGAGCTATGTAAGAGCGTAGTACTGCTCTCATGAAACTGCCATTTGTTTCAATGGGGCTTGCATATGAGGACATCTGCTGGGATTTTTCCAGTGTAAATGGTACTACAGATATAAATAGTCCAGGAAGCAGGCCAATTATGCTGTAAATCAAATTCAGTCTCCCAGTGGGTGCAGAAGAATACATTGGCCCAGTTCAGATTATCATCTTAACTGTGGTTCAGGGTTTGGGGGTGTTTTGTTTTTTTAAAGAATGAGCTATGACAAGCCTTTGAGTTATATGCTCCACTTCCTTTTATGCAAAAGAGTAAGAGTGGCATCTTCTATTTTCACCTTACAACAAACCACAGTTGTGTGTGTCAATAGTGTCATTATATAGTAGAGTCACTAGGTGGCATTGCACTTGGTTATATCTGCATGGAGCAGAAGTTTCCTATATCTGCACTATTTGAAGAGATGCAAGATGAGCCAGTATGGTGGTGTGGCATTGAACCACAGCCTGCCTGACAGCATCATTGCTGCTGCTTACTGGAACAGTGTGGAGGTGGGCCAGGGCAATGGTAAGGTTAGAGCTGTGCTGGTAGACCAGTGGAGCCATTTACCCCCTAATCTTGAAGAGAGGCAATACAGTTCTTGGGTAGCTGATGTGTTTTGTAAGCTCTCCATGTTATGGGTAGCCTAGTCAGGGAACTGCTAGCTGCTCATGTCAACAAGCCAGAATCAAGCTGTAGTGTCAGCTTCAGCTTTTTTAAAAACAACAAGAAGCAGCAGCTTTGGTTAGTACATACTACAGTTCCTCAAGTTGATACATAACATGGAACTGTGGTTTGTTTTACAGTAAAACAAGAAGCCTTTGCTTCTCTCACATGCAAACCAGCAGACGAAAAAGAGTGTGAAAGTCCAAAGCTCACTACAGCTCATTCCCTATAATGTAAACCATCCCTTGCCAATGTGGCCCTCCAGATTGTTTGGACTATAAATCCCATAAGCCATGCTAGCAGCAGCTATGCTGATCTAAACAATTATTTATGTTATGTGTTCATTTGAACCAAGCCAGTATTCAGAATCATATATTGGACAGGCCCCAAACACTTGGTTCTCAAAAGTCAACAGTTGTCAAAAGCTTTTAACAAAGTGTGGTCTATTTTAATAAATATGTTAAAGTTTTCTATGCTTTTCTTTACTGCCATCTTGTATGAATTTGATCTATCGCATATGCTATTACGGGATATGATCAACAGTGAATGTAGTCTACAAATATTTTAATTAATAAATGAAATGAAATAAGAAGGCACTCTCTTTCTCTCTCTTTTGGTGTCCAGAATGCTAACAGAGTTTCAATGAGTCATAAAAGTACCCCTCTTGCTTACAGTATCACCCTTTATTCAGGAAACATTACACCTTTTTTGCATAATAGGGGATTTTGAACCATTTTTTTCAAGTTGATAATGTACTCTTGTGTACAATGTGATGCTCAACTTCATAATGCATTTTGTTATGCAATTTGTGTTCTCTGAGGAACTGAAAGTAGAACTTATCTCTCTGTTTATTGTGCTGATGCAAATGGTAACATTTTCCACTTGATTAAGCATCATTTTCTCCATTTCTCCAGGCATTTTAAGCCCTGCTTACTCCCTGACATTCGGTAAATGTTTCTATCAATGCATCCTTGATCCTGGGGTCTACAGCCCTCCGTATCTAAAACAAAATCAAGTTGAGTTTTAAGTAAAAGGATGAATCTCAAGAAACATAAATTTAGTCACTTTGGAAGAGTTTCTGGCAAAGATGTTCATGTGTCTTAGGGTCATATTCAGAACAGGACAGTGTCTTTCTAGAATCTCAAATAGAGGGCCCCAAAACACAACCCAATGTTAGCTTCTATTCAGTAACTCTATTGGCCATTCCTAGCAACTAGTTATAGCCACACCTATTCGCACAAACTGTTCCAAATAGTTGCCAGGAATTTTCAGAACGTCATATCTTGCAAACTAGCTGCTTCCAAGTTCAGCATCTGTTATTTTTCTAAAATATATTTTGGCAATTTATCCACTTTCTCGAGTATTTCTAAAGAAAATTCCAGTATGGCGCACCATTTTTTCTTCAGAAAAGGAGATCCCACTAGGATAGCCATTTCATCAGGCCTCTCTGAAGTCATTAATCTATTTCCCTAATGGAAAATCAAAGCCAAAAGAACATGACAGTACATGGCTGAGCAGCACCTCAAACAAGTCCCAGTCCAACAGTCCATTCATTAGAAACCATTCTCAACACAATGGCCAATTACCCAAGATTATCCAGAAACACAGGTTTGGCGGACCCTTCTAATGACTTTCTGACCTTCTCTGGCAATTTTGCTACTGGTAGATACGCTTTTACCACTATTATCACACTGCTTGGATGTTTGATCTTTTGCAACTAAATTCCGACTGGCGTGAACATGGTGGGTTTTTACACAGATGCAATGTGGTGGTTAGAGAAGTTAGAATAATATAGAATCATAGAATTGTAGAGTTGGAAGGGACCCCAAGGGTCAACTAGTCCAACCTTCTGCAATGCAGGAATCACAGTGATCTCTCCACAATCCTCCTTAGAATAAACTGAATGTTGCAAATGTTAAATAGTGGTTTAATTACTACTGTGGCAACCCTGAAAGTTCTCATTTTCTCCTCCTCACATCTACCACATGTTAGGACAGTGCAAATTCCCCACTCTAACTCTAGACCTGACAGCTGATATCTAAAGTGAGGCTCATATCAACAGTGTAGAGTTCATTCTGACGGCTACTCCAGGTTTCCTATCTAGGAGTTTATTTTTGTGATGGCAGAACCCAATTCTAGAATTGACATCATACATGGGCTTGCCATACAACAGGAAAATTTCTGACATGTCCTGGTTTTGGGGTGTAAAAATGGCTCTTTGGGGGAATTGGCAAAATGTCAGGGGAAACCTGGGTGTATGACAACACAATCGGAAAAGCAGCGGAAACAGCTCAAAAAGCTTAAAATCACTATTTTGGGGGTAGGTTTCCCCAGAAAATCTCAACAATATTGGTGGAAATTTTACTTTTTAAAATATGGCAACCCTAATCATACAGAACACTGTTCAGAACTGAGGAGAGAGAGGAGAGAAAGGGGAGAGAGAGAGAGAGAGAGACTAAACTAGCCAATGCCTAACTCTGAACAGCTCAAATACAGAAATACGAACTATATTGGGGGAGGAAAGGGCAACCCCTGTCAAGGAGAGACAAACAAGCTCCTCACAGATCTCTACTAAATTCACTAGATTTTAAGAAAGAATGTACAGTATCTCTTTCCCATTGCTCTCCTAGGAACAACAATGCCCTTTTTCAGTCTAGAAGGTATTCTTGAGAAGTAGCTACAAGAACTAGAATCAGAGGATCATATGAACTGGATTGTGCAGGATTTCATGTGGGGTGTGTGTGTGTGTGTGTGTGTGTGACACACACACGTGCACACAGGGCTTTATTCCACCACAATTTATTGCAGAGAAAGGAAGACAGGCATCTGTCAGAAAACATCTCCCCACTGTATTGTGATTGATATCTGACAGAGCTCAGTGGGGTCCTAACTTAGATGAATTTAAATGACAAGACTTCCTTTATCAGCAATGGTGCTCCTTTTACAATAGAACAGCATGATTACTTCATAGAAAGAAGTAAAGGGAGAAAGAAATGAAGAAGAATCAAAGTTTGCCTCCTGAGCCCTGGTGGTATCACTGACCTGTCACTAGGTTGTGACCTCCCCTTGTTAATCCATGCAAATCAAATGGCTCCAATTTGTGCGGCTGATTGGCTCGCCTACGTCTTTTACCACAAGCATCGCAGGCCTCTGAAACTTACTCCACATTGCAATAATTGCATTTGGGAAAAATTACATGCATTCTGCCTTCCGCCATGCTATGCTATGGGTGCTATATTCCCTCGCATCAGTCCATGATTAGCGTCAGAGATGCTTTCTGCATACACTACAATTACCACAACATCTTTCATCCTCCTCGTCCTTCTTTCCGCTTCCAAAAGCACCCCTGATCCTATGTCAAAATCTGGGCTTGACTGCCATCACAGCTTCACTAATAGTGGCCCAACTGCTTTTATGGCACGAAAAGTGCTTGTTATTCACAGTAACAAGCACCGACTCCAACTGAGAGATATTATGTCAAACTCCAAGGCCAGTTACAAAACTTTCCCCATTCACAAAACTTGACAGACTCTGTATGCCAAAGGAGGGCATTTTCACACAAGATGCCTTTTCTTTTCTCTCTCTCTCTCCCTCTTTTTAAAAACTTGCCTTCCACATCCCACAAAGGGCCACAGAAGCTATTTTGTCCAGGTTTGCTTAAAAAAGTGCTTTGAATTGTGTCCCAATCAAGGATTCGCCTGCCTTTCTTTAACTCTCGAGCAAGTAAAACATCATCCAGTCTGTGCCTTTATACTATTGCTCTGACTTTTCACACAGCAGCTTTAAAAAAAGGATAAAATAGGGAACAAAATTAATGTACGCATGTTCAAAATAGTTAAAAGAAGGAACCTCTTACAATACAAACCTATGCAATACAAACCTGCCAGTAAGTCCCATTGACTTCAATGGCATTTACTCCTAGCTATTGTTCAAATGCATTTATCCCCAGGTAAGCATCCAACAAGATTACATCCTCTGTTTCATATTATTTTACAGCATGCCTACAGCTGTGGTTTGCAACAAATCGATGTGTGCCTTGCAACTTTGCTGCTTTTGCAGTGGGCTTAGCCAGCTTTTCAAGCAAATGCTGAAGGTTGCCAGTAGTGACAGATTTGAACCAATGTTGATGGTAGTAGAGGAGCTAGTGGAAGTGATTTGATAAGCCTGAAACAGATTGAGGGGCGTTGTCATTCCAAACATGTAAACAACAGTGTCAACAATGCAGCCTATCAGTAAATGCAGCCTGCTTCTCAACCATCCATCTAATACACACTCTTTGCAGAAACAAATCAACAGCAAAAATCCTCACCATAATATTGACAAAGGGAAATGTAGGTTGCTGGTAGTGTGGTGGTTGTTGTTGTTTTTAACTTCTACAAATAAAAAACCTGCTGTGAAGTAGTGATTTGCTCAAGTGAATTCAAGGCCAAATGGGGCCAAACCTGATTCACACACACACATAAGGGTGCTGCCCAATGATTTTTTTAAACAAAATGCAAACCCCCAAAACCAGAAAAACCCTTTTAATCTGCCCAGCAGGAAATGCAGATACAGTGGTGAGTCCATCGTTGTGTTTGCCCAGTCCCTTGTTAGGATTACTTTGCTGAACTGCGATCAGATATGCATAGGCACTGCACTTGTGAGTATAACAAAAGGAAGAGCAAGGAAAAAAGCTATATAAATTGTAAGTCTTTATAAACTATAATAAGACAAATACCAACAATTGTGTGTGCGCACATACAGAAACCAGACACCCAACTCCAAACTTGGATAGTTTAAACATGAAATCTAAAAGGTGTTAGAAACAAGCAATAAATCGCATTGGACAAAAGGAAAAGAAAGTAAAACAAAACCAAGTTCTCAAAGTCAGGCCCTGAGTATAGTACAGCACAGAAGCATGTTGTGGTTTGACCTGTGAAGTCTACACTCAAAATCCAGATCTCATGGGTTCATTTGGCCATGGAACTCACTTGGGCAAAGTGGCCAGCTCACAGCACCTCTGAAATGAGAATATTAAATGATCCACTATCACTTTTACTAGTGAGGAAAGCCTCTGTGCACATATGCAGTCCGATTCTCTCACCTGCTGCCTTTAGCAGTTACAGAAGAAGCAAAGGTATGCCCCACAGCAGCTAAAACAGACGTCCTTCTAAAAACTGACCCATCTCCCTCTTCAGTGCAATACCTTAGCACGGGAACAGTGCTTCCATGAAGAACCTCTGGAAGTGTCAGGAAACATCACTACTTCTCCATCCCTAGAAAGAGCTTCCCACTTTGAGAAAGACCACAGCAGGGAGATGAGACAATGGACACCTTTGGGGCATGAGTCTATGTCATGCTGCAGCAGTAAGAATTCTAGACCAGGGGTGGGGAACCTACAGCTTTTCAGATGTTATTGGACTTTTTTCTGATGTTATTCATCATTCACCATGCAAGCTGGGGCAGATGAGAACTGGAGTCCAACAACACGAAGGGCCACAGGTTCTCCATCTCTGTTCTAGACCATTTGTGGAAAATCTGCTTGAGATCTTTATCATTTTGAAATGATAAACGAAATCATTATATGCAGTAGCAGCAAGGACATCTATATAATCAGAACAAATTGAAAGTGGCCAATCCTGGTTGTGAAAATTCACCGAACCTCAAGCCTTTCCTCCTGCCATCACACAAATCCTTTACCCCACCCTTTTTAAAATAAAAAATGCACTTTTATTTTCTACAGGATAACAAGACAAATTCTGCTCACTTTAGATCCAGTTTAGGAAGGCAGGATTACTTTGCTACTGTTGGATAAAAGTCAAGGGCAAATGTGTCAGAGAATTTTTTGCGCCCATATTTCGTAAGAGGGTGTCTCACCTATATCTCTAACCCCTTCATTACACATTGGACTAAATGCAAAAATACTGCCATCAGGTTATCTGTGTTTCTGAATTACTGGAAAGCTGTGTCATCTAGATTTCCCATCTGGACCAAAATGATCTCATCATTTAGTGACAAATGCTAGGCTGCGGTGGTCATTTTACCAACATGCACATGATATCGCACAGCAGACTCTGAAGTTAAAAATGACTAGACAATGGTTTTAAAGGGATTCTAAAAAGTCTTCTGCAGCCCAATCTGCACTGCTGGAGGGCTTCCTGTCTGTCTAGCGAGACCCAAGCAGGATGCTTTAAGATGAGATTCCTGCATAGCAAGGGACTGAGCTAGATGACTCGGGGGTCCCTTCCACCTCTACAATTCCATGACTCTATGGTTATAAGGCTCAGCCTTGCTGCAACCAAATTCATGGTGAGTGCCAATATGTGCCTGGGGTTGTGTTCAATGTAGCACTAAGTAGATCGTTCCATTAGTGCAAGCATTCCCACTCGCCTGACAGAACAACCTCTCTTTCCTCTGCCCCCCCCAATTATGTTGTTCTGGGGTTTCTCCTGACCACAACTGGGCTGAGTACAAGGGGAGCAGGGTGAGAAGTGCCACTGCACTAGTGGGAGTCCTCCCCATGCCTCCTCTACAGCAGCCTCTTGGTAAATAGAAAACACTGCCGGTCTCTTCCCACCCTTGTTCCATAGAATACCCTTGTCTTCACTCACTCCTTCTCTGGTGGGGGAAGCACAATTCTGTGGTTCTCCTCAGGTGCCAAAACATCATGGGCCAGCCCTGTCCATGGTGGTTCTCTACATTGTTCCAATACACTCCTGTGTAGGTGGTTTGTTTTTTTGGGGGTTTTTTTTGAACAACATAAATAAAATCCTGTGACAGTATCCTTTAGCTTCTCAACCTTTAGCTTAATCAAGGGGACCCTATGCCTCTTGCTGTTTATGGGCATCTAAATTGCCTAAGATGCATCTAGATAGTATTTCCTGTACTCTAATGCTGGTGCATTAGAACTGATATCTGTAATTTAGCAGTCACATATATTGATAATACTTGGCTCTTTGGTGCTATAATTGCCCAATACTCCTTTGGCCACTCCTGGCTAGAAAAGGAAACAAAGAGAGTGATGTGTAACCTTCCAGAATATTGGCTTCTCATCACAGCTTTGATCCCTTCATCCACATCACTGCAGTACACCAGCAGGGGAGAAATGGCAGCGAGGTGAATTCTGCATGGGAGTAATTGCCAACGGTGACAACACCAGGAGGAGGGTGAAGGGACTGGGCAGAAATGGTTTGCAGAATCTAGTGGGACCAACAGTATGAGTTTTACCTGGATCTGAACAAATGTCACTGGAGACATAACTTTGTATATGAGAGCACATTATTTAAAAGATAGGGTGGGGTGAAGATCTGAACCATTTTCAAGTGACAACTCGCTCTTTAAAATGGTAATAAAAATAGGATGCTATACTTTTGCTAACCCCTTGCCTGTGACCAGACCCATATGCAAATTACATACAATAGTATTTAGTAGCGTAATTAATCCCTACTTTATGTTATGAGTAATATTTCCTATTCCCGACCCTGCAATGTCCTTTAAGAAGATCCATGTTCTAATTAGACTAGCCCATCGGCACTCTTTTAATGAGCAGATTAATCATTCAGATGGGTACAATGGTGTCATCACAGGTTTTAAATATGATAATCTACATCCTAATGGCGCTGCAAAAGCCTTGGCTCTGAGCAAGAAAGGTAGGCAGAATTGGCCAGACCCTTTACCCCTCCCCACCCTCCCTAGGCTCTCATAAAAGACTTGTTGGCAGCAAGGCACCCACCCAGATGTAAAAGCTCAGAGAAAAGAAACCAACAAAGAGCGTCATAATTTGCAATCTTTCTTTTAGCCAAGCTGCAGAAGCATTCCTTCTACCCAAACTTTGGCGAGACCTTTCAGCAACAAGGGAGATGGGGACCCACATTTTCCTCATCAATTTAGCGGGTCACTTCAGCCCCAGTCTTTTGAGCATAAACTAAAAGCGGGAAGCATTAGATGAGCAATTAATATAATTGCAAGAAAGAGAACCTTTCCAGGCATTTGTGCTTACCTATTGCCATTTTAAAAGTAGCCAAATGATACTGTTGCCTTTTAAAAAAAAGAAAAGAAAGGAAAGGAAAGGAAAGGAATCCACTGTCATGGGCTTAATTACACACCATCAATGCATATGTTGCCCTGAAGTAGTGTTTCCTGTAGCAAATGTAAAAGGAAGGACTTTTCTCCTTCTCCGCCATAACCATTAGTCTGAGTATACCAGCCAAGCAAAAGACTCTCAGGTGGGCTGCCACCACAATCCCTTAGACTCCCTCTAACTCCACACAGAAGTGAAGCTAGAGAGTGCAAGACCAAGGCTCAAGAGGAGGAAGAGGGAGGATCCAGCTTCCACCAGTCTCACACTACAAGGAGTTCAATGTAGCTTCCTTTTCTTGGCCAAATCCCACTGATGCACTCACACAGCATGAATCCAAATGACCTAGGAACTCAGGGAGAAATATCCCTTTGAAATGAGCACTCAAAGGGATATACCTTGAGAAGGCAATGCAGTATATGAAAACAGAGCAGAATGTCTCAATTTCATTGATACACAATGGCTGTTGCCTGACCAGTGCTGAGGTGTCCTCAGCTGTGTATGTGTGTGCTTTAACAGAAAGCTGTTGTTTTGGACCTGGCATTTTAAGCAATGCTCAGGCTCTAGCAATTTCTAGTTTGGGAATATTGCGTTTCCAGCTAGTAACTTCTAGGTTCTTTCCACCTGTTGAGAGGCAGCAGCTCTATATACAAATTAGTTTCCGATAAAATCTTGTTTTAAAATCAGTTTGAAGGTACCACTTCCAATTCACATGGCAGATGTGGTTTTTGCAGATACACCAGTGCTGCACAGAAATTTCCCACAGCAAAAGATGTAAAGTGTAGTGGAGCAATGGGTCAGTGTGTCTGGCTATTAACCAGAAGGCTGGTGATTTGAGTCCACCCAAGGATGGTTGTGGGAAGGATTCCTGCAGTGCAGGGCATTGGGCTTGATGACCCTCAGGGTACCTTCCTATGATTCTATGATGGCATGCCCACACCTTTAACCCTCTGTATTCACTTGCTTGAGAATTATAATTGGGCCACCTGGGCGTTCTGATGTGGGTGAAATGCAGTGCACTGCTGTTTAAACATGCAGATAGAGATATCCTACCTATATCTTAACAGGCAACTGACTTATCTTCTCTCCACAGATCTTTATGTAGCCAAAATGGTACTGTCTACAGACAATAGGTCAGCAACAAGATTGCAGGAAGTTTGCAATTTAGTGCAAAAAAAAAAAATCTTTAGGAACAAAATCTCCACCCCAAACCTAATGAGAACTGAGCATCCTCACTGGGCATGTAAGTACAGGTTTGCAAGAGGCTGCATTAGTATACTGGATCCACCAAGACCAGGAGAAGGATTATCTTTTGTAGTTATTTACATTTATATACAAGAGGGTGGGTGACAGATTTAAAATACATGCAATAACCAGAAAGGTCTTCTTTATCCCACAAGCCCTGACTCATGTCAATGGACCTGATGAAGTCATGGCCCAAATGCTGGCAATTACTTCATTTGTGTCTGACTGGAGAGCATTCAGCAAAGGTTGCAAGGTTAACTCACTTAAATTTCAGATGATACAATGGCAGGAGGCGACAGTAATTTCTGCTTGTTCAGAATCAGACAACTTGCTATGGCTTAGTCCAAAAAATATTTTTGGCCATAAAAGTCTTTTTACCTTGGTTTATTTTGTTTCCAACCCTCCCTTCTAAGGTTAATAGCTTGAATTTGAAGTTCAAGGCTTTTAAAAACCATCACTCACTATTATTTAAAAAGAAGCTCTGCTTATTTTTCACCTCCACAGGATAACTGGCTGGTCTGGAGAATGCATAAATTGGTCCCTTGTCTGTTGTGGAATGATTCAACTTCCACTGAAATTAACAAGACTCTCTCTTTTATGATTATTCACAACAGCAATAGCACGTAATAAAGGGCTGGAGATTTTCTGCCAACTTCAAGGAGTTTGGGATCAAGCCCTTACTTCATATAACACATTCAAGGTGCACTCTCTTAAATCAGTTTTGATATTATCTATGGAGGGGGACACATTAAATGAACTCTTCACAAAATGAAGCCAGTCATGAAATAAAAAGCATTCGCCTTGTAAACACTCTAGATTATTCAACAAAAAAATGCATGTATGGCCATAATATCGATTTCTTATATCTCCCATCTGGTAATCCCACAATTTTCACATGTAGTAAAACCAACCTTTATTATCTGGACACCTTTAATCCTTTTTTCTTTCTGGACATGCTTCAGTCACTCTTAAAGCCCAGCAGTATTATTACTCCAGAGGCAATGCAAGTCTGAGGTGTACTGGAGCTCACACACAATGTAAACAAGATCGTACCATTATACTTTGCACTGATTAATCTAGAATAACTCCCACCCCTTATTCTATTGCATATACTATATTTAACACTGTATTATGACACCTTCAATCATATTAATCACATAACGGTGCCAGAAAATTACAAGCAGGGCTGCTAATTTTATTGCTTGCCTTGCTCCTGTGCCTTTCTCAGCAGCCCGATATAAAGAAATTTAACAGGGGAAGCTTTTCCCTTCACTTAAATCGCCAAGCTAGGAAAAGCTTCACCGGTTAAGCATTATGCATATCAAGGTATTATTAAAGCACAGAAGCAGAACTAGTAATAAAACTGGTCATCTTAGGTTGTGCTCATACTCTCCTTTACTGTGCATTCAGTGCACTTGCAGTCCTGGGTTTTTAATGACATTATCCAAAATGCATAGGGATTGTGTGCTTTGTCATTAAATACTGTATGGTGTGTTGTTTCTCAAACCAGCTTCACACCAAATGGAGTCCTTAAGCCATTCCTAAGTCATCTGTAGCCAGGATGTGAATGCTTTTTGCATGAGGTAAAGCCATCTCAGTCCCACAACCCCCCCCCCACCCCCATGGGGGGTGAGTACTCTAAAGTGGTGATGGGAACAGACCTCTGCTTGCAAGTACAGTAGTTCAAACCACAATGAGAGAGAGAGAGAGAGAGAGAGAGATTACTTTAGATGGGCATATTAGGATTGCCAACTTCTCTCTACCTTTAATTGAAGCATCATCTGCAAGATTTTCAGGGAATAATGTTTATCTCTACGCTTTGCCTACAGATTTTTGCGTATCACATTGCTGATAAAGGAGTAAGAGCAAGCCAGGGATTTTTCCTTGGTCAGCTGGCCATCCTAGAGGGGTCAGCAAACTTTTTCAGCAGGGGGCCGGTCCACTGTCCCTCAGACCTTGTGGGGGGCCGGACTATATTTTTTTTGGGGGGGATATGAATTCCTATGCCCCACAAATAACCCAGAGATGCATTTTAAATAAAAACACACATTCTACTCATGTAAAAACATGCTGATTCCCAGACCGTCCGTGGGCCGCATTTAGAAGGCGACTGGGCCGCACCCGGCCCCCGGGCCTTAGTTTGCCTACCCATGTAGAATATATTGGTTACAAATTTTAAAACGCTTTCCTCTTTTTTTTATTCAGTCATTTCACAACAGTGTTAGGGAAATACACATGTAAACTACTATGTAATTGCGCAAAAATAATTGTAAAATTAGTTCTAGAAGTATAACCCGATGCAATTCATTTAATGTTCTGACCATGATCCCAGCTCCAGAAGAGTTAATCAACCATAGCAACCTTCTAATCAGAGTAGTGAACTAATGATCCTATTTCTAAGTAATACCAGCCCAATAAGACTCTCAAAAGGTAGTTAACATCACTTTGGTGGAAAGGCCTGACAAGTGCAAGTTCTAGCAGTGAGTAATGCATCATTCATGCCCCCTCTCGTTCTGACATTTTAACGTTATCTTGTTTTACTGTGTCGGCCTAACAGTGCCACTGCTGGCAAATTAAACTGTGAACTTACAAAGTGGGTGGCAATAAATACAAATTATGAGAGTTCAAAAGATGTCCCTGGAGGTGTACTGCCAGACATGGAATGTCTTTGGCTTTTCTGTCACATAGCAATAGACAAGACAAAGTGTAGCATGAGATGAAGGAGGGGGGAAAGAGAGAATTAACCACACGATGATGAAAAATGAGATGAGAAAGAAAAGGATAAGGGGAGAGAGGCAAATAAAAAGGAAGGTTTAAAGAAAGGATGACACGAACAAAAGAAGAGCATACCCTTGAAAATATAAACATCGCTCCGGCATTCACCTTGCAAAATGAAAGCTATGCAAATCAGGCAACAATGAGCAAATGCCTTCTTGGAAGAAAGACTCTCTTTTTCAAAAAAAATTAAAAAAAGTGCTGTCAACGTTATTACAGAAAATAAGAAGTGCTCACAATGACAACATGGCAGTGCAGAAAAGATAACAGGTAATATTTACAGCGGCACTGTTTCCACCACAAATTTTACCCTTGTGGTCACATCTTAAAGAGGCCAGTGGAGAGCGCCCATTTCATGGATGTGTCCCACTCCAAGTCAACTGTGGATGTTCAATGTAGAGAGAGAGAAAGGTTTCACCACATGCTGCTCACTTGACAGGAAGACTGAAGGAAAGCATGAATGGTGAATGTTCCCTGAGAGAAACAGCTATGAGAAAAGAAAGTGGAACTCATAATTCTGGTTGTTGGGTAGGAAGAGAAGGAGTCAGCATAGTTTGCTTCAGGACAGCGGTTTGCTTTATAAACATCTGCACTTTATACAGATTTACACACAAAAATGTGGGGTCTTGTACAGTGGTACCTCAGGTTACAGATGCTTCAGGTTACAGACTCTGCTAACCCAGAAATAGTACCTCGGGTTAAGAACTTTACCTCAGGATGAGAACAGAAATTGCGTGGTGGCGGCGCTGCGGCAGCAACAGGCCCCATTAGCTAAAGTGGTACCTCGGGTTAAGAACAGTTTCAGGATAAGAACGGACCTCCAGAACGAATTAAGTTCTTAACCCGAGGTACCACTGTATATAGGTGGTTCCTTCAACAAGGGTAAGAGCCAGAAAAGGAGTTCAGAATATTTTTCATGACAATTTCAACCACAAGTTTCCAAACTAAGCACTTGAGGCCCAGAGAGAAAGATGGAGGTCATGTGTTTATGTCAAAACAAAACTTTATGAGGGTTGTGTTAGACCAGGGGTAGGCAACCTAAGGCCCATGGGCCAGATGCGGCCCAATCGCCTTCTCAATCCGGCCCGCAGACGGTCCGGGAATCAGCATGTTTTTACATGAGTAGAATGTGTCCTTTTATTTAAAATGCATCTCTGGGTTATTTGTGGGGCATAGGAATTTGTTCATTCCCCCCCCCCCAAAAAAAATATAGTCTGGCCCACCACATGGTCTGAGGGACAGTGGACCGGCCCACAGCTGAAAAGGGTTGCTGACCCCTGTGTTAGACCTATCAGCAGTTCTGCTTCCAAGTTGATACTTCATACCACAAACTAAGTGACAGAAATGGTCTTTTAAAAATATGCCACAAGACTCCAGAAGCTGGTTTTAAATATCATCTTAAAAAAGAAGAAATACCAGTGCAATTTTATTTATGCAAACCTTTCTTTTAAGAAAACCGTACATGTGTGACTGTTCCATTTCTTAAGCAAGTAAATCTAAGATTAACCAATATGAAAAAGGCACTTCAAAGCAGCCTGCACACAAACTCTTGGGATGTCTTACTGTGAGTAGTGGGTCCAGACTATTCACAGGTCTTGTTGAAATTTCCCCACAAATGGTGAGGAGTTGTCATTTTAATAAGAGCCAAAAGAGGAAACTTAAAACTAGTTTTCTGCCAAGAAAGAGGGATACAGCAAGCCTCAGGCATTAGAGGGCTAGATGTGTGCATAGATGAAAATCAACAATGTGATTTTTGGCTATGCATGTTGTCAGGGAATTGTCCCCGATGCAGTGCAAGGTGGTGGAAGGGCTCTCCGGATGCTACAGAGAGCCCCAGTCCCACCTTGCCAGCAGCTCCTCCTCTGGTAGCGAAAGGAGCAGTGAGATGTCTAGCGAGGATGGGTAGAGTTCACAGGGGAAAGTGAGTAGAGGCTCTGGGGATGCAAGAGAGACCCAGCACTACCACAGTCCCGAGGGCGATACAGGAGGAACACAATTTCCGTTGCCCCATAGACGTTGTGGGGTGAAAAGAAAGGATGGAAGGCGGGGTTTTCGTATACCGAAACTCTTTTGTTGGGGTCAGAACCGGAAGGGGCCATTCCTGAACTGGACTGTAATGCGTATTAAGAAAATTACTGAGACCCCACCATTTCCTGTTTTTCAAACCTCACGGTGCCCTTGAAGCCGAGAGAATGGAAGACACAACACTGACAGCTTTCCAGCAGAGGCTCTTAGCAGAGTGTGATTTGCTTCAACAGAAATGTGAAGCTCTCGAGCAGAGGGTTGCTGAAAAGTTTGCCCAGATTGAAACTGTTTTTGCAAATAGTACTGTGAATTTACTGGATGAAAAGGTTGCAGATCAGTGTAAAATTGCTGAAGAAGAGGTGGACTACAAGGATGTACAAAAACAAGAACAAGAAGGGCTCTTTAAGTGTGAGAGGCTTGGAGCCCAGGGACTGGACAGATTAGAGAGCTCTTGGAGTGAGAGACCAAGAGTTCAAGGACAGCAACAAAGGAAAATGCAATATGTAACAGAGAATGAAGAAGAGATACTTTATGACTATTTCAGAGCAGGTGCCTACCAAGAAGAAAGATACAACCTGGAAAAGAAGAAGAAACAATTAAGAAGGTCAAGTCCAGAATTGGGCATGATGGAAACTACAAAAGAAGATGAAGGGGCTGAATTCCTGAATTCTGACACTGCTTGATACAGACATGAACTTTTAAGCTCTGCATTGTACATAGTCTGCACAATAAAATCTTTAAAGGAAACAGCGGAGTCCTGGCTGCTTACTCATGAGCAACTAACTGAGAACCTTACACATGTCAAACCCTGCATTAACAGGAGGCTTCTGAATGTTCCATTCACATATGTTATGCACACAAGGACTGCCAGAGACTGGGCTGGTGGGAAGGGGAGCTGCATGTACTTCTGCCCGCCATGTGTTTTTCTTGATGAGGGTAAACATATAATCCAATCTGGCCAACTGTGTATGAGGGAAGAGGTAAGCAGCAAGCATTTCCACTCCTGCATTTTATTTTCTCTTACACTCTTTAATTGCTCGCCATTATTCCAAGAGACCGCCAGTCATTACATCTTCTTCATATCACGATGTGCAAATAAAATACCAGCGTACAGAAAAGTGGAAGAAATAGGAAGTGGATTGCAGATGAGGGGGATCACAATGGGAAGTGCATCTTTCCAAAGTTCCTGAATATCAGGGTAAACATCATTTTTTCACAAAGCCACTTCAAAATTTCCAACGGGGAAATTTCCATTTCCAATAGAACCTGGGTTCTAAGTCCTCCAAGACTGTAGCCAAGAGATCAAGAGTGTAATCACTAAGAGCTCCCCTCACCAAATCTACCAAGCAACATAGTTATACTACAATTTTAATGAATGTAGCAAAGGCAAGTCTTTTGTAATTTTCCTCCCTTTCCTCAGCAAGATAAACCTTATGAAAGCAATTAGCAGGGTCAGAAGAAATCTGATTTTTAATACCTCCAATCCACGAGGCTTACCAAACTTAGTCCAGCTCCACTAATGAATCTTATAAAACATTTTATCTTCTCCTCCCATGGTCACAAACCACTCACACGAGGCTTGAAAATCATAATAATATCTTCCCAAAGTGCAGATATCACTCAAGCCCATATGCAGTATTGCTCTGTTTATTCTCCCCCATAAACCACTGGTTTCATCAAAACTCATTAGCATCACCTGTGTTAATTACACTAGCAAACCAATCAACAGCTCCTTCTTAATTAGGTTTTCTTTATTAAAGCCGGAAATTGCCAAGTCAACTGGGGATATTATATGAAAACTAGTGTTTATGCCAAATTGCCACATGCAGGAAAAAAATGATAATAATAAAAGGAAACTGGGTTTGTTGACAGGAATAGGAAACAATAATAATTTTCAAGGTCACTGGCACATTTATTAATTATCCCCCACTACATTTTGTTGCAGCAGTCAAGGCTTTAAACACGGCACTCATTTTATAGGAAGTTTTGTTCACAGTGGCTATCAGCTGCCATAATAACCGAATATAAGGGGTGTGGGCCTTCTTGAATTTGAGGAAGTTGGCACTAATTTCATGTGAAACCACCTAGCGTGATGTAGATGATCAAAACATTTATGGGGAAGTGAAAAGTTACAGGAATGCTGAACATTCTCTCCTGAGAAAACAAGGGACATAGGAAAATATCAGACTGCCTCATCCTCCATGGATATTATCAGGGAGAAGGCTATTCAGTCAGGCTCCAACTCCACACTCACAACACTACAATAATGTATGGAACACACCGTTCATTAAGGAGAATGGCCATTGCCCCAACTTTTTGCCAAGCAGTGTATTAATAAAAGTTCTTTTTAAAATGTATAATTAAAGTCCAGCTGTTGTTGTTGTTCAGTCATTCAGTCGTGTCCGACTCTTCGTGACCCCATGGACCAGAGCACGCCAGGCACGCCTATCTTTCACTGCCTGCAGTTTGGCCAAACTCAGTTCAGCTACCAGCCTGCAAACTATGCATAACACAGCACATTGACTGTGTACGGGTGCCCACTAGAAGTTTGCTAAATGTCTTGTTTTTCTTGCCTACCAGGGAATAAAAAAAAACAGTTGGGGTTGTCAAACAGCCGAAAGGCCACAAGACAAGGCTGCTAGGTTGTGCTTGGCTTTGTGGTCATTCTTTGGCCAAGCCTGGGAAGCAGGAATGTGAGGGCAGATTCAATTACTGCAATACTGTAATTCAAAACAGAAAACTAACATTTTGAGCCAGAACTGTAAAGTGGGGAAACTGCAAAAAGAAGATATGATGACATGAACAAAGATCTGGCCATGTCATAACTTACTTTTTCTAATACTTCCTTTCTGTCAACCCTTCTTAACAACCTCATCCTACTTTTGATGTTTACAAGTTGTAGAACATTGAGAGAAATGTCGGGCTTTCTTTCGTTACCTCATCTTGTGCCATAATTGGTACCATGCCTATGTTTGCATGTAACATTAAACCATGGTTTAGTGCCACATGGCTGAGCTTGAATAAACCTAAGCATGATCTTTACTCCCTTATCTTCCTTCCACACAGCTGAGAAGCGGGAGTTGGGTCAAGTTTTATTTCATTTTAAAGAGTCCCAACTTAGTGTTATGGTCCTTTATGTTCCACTTTAATAATAATAATTAATAATAATAATAATACTAGCAACACAAAACAATGGAAGTGGTAATTGGCAACAGTGGTTGTAAACCTGTGTCTAGTAATGCCATATGTAAGCCATAAAGGCATCAGCTTGGCTACCAGGTGAGTCACCGGCACAGGACAGCCCCCTTCAGTATTGGCCATTCCCCCATTATATTTGTTGTGAAAATGTTACCATTGGAAACAAATCACTGTGTTGAGGAGCAGCATTTTTCAGCTACCAGTTGATGGTCTCTTAAATTGGATTCAAATTAAAATGTGGCAGTGCCCTCACTCTCCCGCTGAGCTGCCTGCCAACCAAGAAAGCTAGAAATCATCTAGCTAGCTCTGCTGTATTTAAAGTAATTTTACACTCGAGCATACTGAAGCATGTTCAGCTCTTCCTTCTAAGCGTTACCTGTTGTAGATAGGTTACGTCTGGCTAATTCAGGCTTCATGGATCACTAGCAGGATTTGATTATAACAATAGCATAAGCACCAAGCACACAAAAAGGATAATGTAATTAGGCTAAGCCCCGCACCAAATCTACCCTTTTTCTAAAATGTTTGCTGTTACAGTCTCCTTTTGCTAGGAGGAACAAAATTAACTGCTTAGTGCCTATTAACAAGGATGGCCTTTGTTTTTTAAGCCTAGATTTTTCCATGTATCTTTGGCCTTAGTGCTGTTTCTGATCTCCCAAAACAAGTTTGGTACTTTCTGACTATGATTACATGTGGCAAAGTATTTCTGAAGCATTGCCAAAATTAACATATTATTTTACTTTCTGAAACTGAGTTTGCATGGTGTCTGTGACTTGTACTCGTGCACACGCTTTTTAACAGCTTTCATTTGTAACTACAAGAATAGTAAGCTGTCTCAGTTGTGTTTGCTTTTACAACCATAATCATTTGAAATCAAGCTGGATCAATTTGGCTAGAGAGGGGGGGGGGGAACTATGACAACACCTTCAAGTCTTCTTCAGCTCAGTATAGACTATTCAAGTGTGTAGAACTGTATGCATGGATGGCAGGTTGGGAGCCTCCATAACGGCCTTGCTCTTGGCCGTCAACCATTTAAAGACCTATCTGTGCAGAGGCCTAAATACATACACCATGTATGGAGATTGTGCAAGATATAGATTGTGCTGTTAGAACCCCTATGTGTTGGGAAGCATATGTTGGACCCATGTAGGCAGGGTCATTAATGTAGAGGTCAGGGTGGGACTGGCAGGCAAGATCCGTACCACTCTTTCTCCATGTATTCTTTTCTATAACTATAGTCATACCTTGGAAGTTGAATTGAATCCGTTCTGGAAGCCTGTTCGTCTTCCAAAATGTTCAAAAACGAAATTGCAGCTTCTGATTGGCTGCAGGAAGCTCCTGCAGCCAATCAGAAGCCGCGGAAGCCTTGTCAGGCATTTGGGTTCTGAAAGAACGTTCGCAAAC
Source organism: Lacerta agilis (assembly GCF_009819535.1). Lineage (NCBI taxonomy): Eukaryota > Metazoa > Chordata > Lepidosauria > Squamata > Lacertidae > Lacerta > Lacerta agilis. Next base: position 63,787,558 of record NC_046313.1, read on the forward strand.
CGGAACAATCACTTCTGGGTTTGTGGAGTTCAGGAGCCAAAACGTCCGAGTTCCAGGGCATTCGGGATCCAAGGTACGACTGTATCTGCATAGGACCTCTACATATCTCAAAAGGGCCAGCTCCCTTATCTTTTGTGCTGCCCTCTTAGCTACTGCTTTTAGAAGGTTGAGACTTTCTTGTATAAAACTCTTGTTTAACACACTTTCCATGCAGGAGTACAAGCTTTCAGACCAATCATTCCGACACTTCTTTTTACAAGAGGTAGGTTTAGGTGGGACCATGTTTGGAGAAGGGCATAGTGGAGGCAGAGGCAGATTTGGGGCAGTGCGAATGGTTCCGCCACTCTGGGCGCTGACGCTAGAATGCGCTGCAGGGCTTTGCAACCATAATGTAGTGAATTGAGCAGAACGGAAGGTGAGAATGTGCCAAATGTTCACCTTGCACAGGGCACCACTGAAATGTTAAAGAGCAAGTCTTCCACTGGTGGAGGACCATTGGATAGCAATGGTTCATACAGCACAGGCCTGGTCCATCTGTTACCCATCTAGCTGAATTGAAAGGACTAGTGGCCCATTAAACCTCTTGTTCATGTCAAGACCAGAAGTACTTGTGGCAGAACTACAAAGATAGGCAGCTTGTCAAGAACCTAACCAGTCAAAATATATAGCTGCTAGACTGCATTTGGCTTGATACGCTGTAAGCTGAGAAGCCCTGAAATAACATTGATTCTCCATATAACTGTATAACTTAATTATAACATGTTTCTACGGTAAACATACAGGACTAGGATGTTAATGAATAAGTCAAAATCTTGCTCTTTCATTTTCTTCGTGCATTCGTATTGCTTCTGCGTCACTCTAATAAAAGTTCATTGATGCTCTTGCTTTATTCTTCAGCATGCATGAGCTGCAATCAGAAGCTTAGAAAGCTAGCCACCATCATCTTAAATATCCCTGCCTATTAGCCAGTCAGTATTTCACATTTACTGGACATACACAGGCATGTTTTTCATCTCTGCAAAAGGCTTCGTATAAGTAACCAACCAAAAGGAAATAAAATGATTATTTAGCATAATTGCACCATCTAATTGTATGGATTTTGAATGTAACAAAGAGAGATTATAGCCACACAACGCAGCAGTATCCTTTTACACAAAGTATGTCTTTACCAATTAGACCAACAATGAAAGTATTTATTGTCCATACAGTGAAAATAAAAATCCTCTAGGAGAAGAAAGTGAAAATTCACACCAATAGAT